>NW_027181675.1:8217103-10636269 GCF_028537555.1 Battus philenor
AAGTATTACAGCTCTAATACGATAATTTAAATAAAATAAACTTTCTTTAATATACGACAGAATTCTCATATTCCTGTAGACTGTCGTAATTTTTCTATAAACCTCTAATGAGACAAAGACGAAAAAGATGATGCGAAATTATTTCTCCAAAAAATTTTGTCACTTTCAGACAACGTCCCTTTAATTTTACATTGTATTCTTCGGATTCCTTCACTCACTGCAAGGAACAAGTTACCAATTCATCATCATTTTGCTATAATATTATGCGAGACTTAATGTCCAATCCTATATGATGATCATTTAATAAGTATTGGTATATTGCCGAGACGAAGATTATCCTTTTTCTTTTCACCCGATAAACGCCCACTGTAAGGCATAGGCCTTCCTTAAAAATCCTCACAATACTTACGCTGTCCGCCTCCAGTAGCTTTCTGCGACCTTAGCTAAGTCATCGGTCCACCGAGTGAAGATTGTTTGGAAATAATGATTATATGTTAGAGAGTATACGCATTAAAATTACGTTCATTGTTTTGAATCTATTAAGCGTATAAAAATAGCATATCATAGTTAAAAGATGATATATAATCACCATCATCTTGCGTAGTATCCTTACCCTAAGAATACCTTTAACAAATTGTATTAAAAAAAAAATTCTTATAACAACGTGGCCTAATCGGTGTAGTAGTTGCATATTTGAAGTATAATTATAAGCGGCTCGTTGGTCTAGGGGTATGATTCTCGCTTTGGGTGCGAGAGGTCCCGGGTTCAAATCCCGGACGAGCCCAAGACATTTCTTTTAACATGTTAAAAGGAAATAAAAGTTTAAGACCTACTTTATAAAAAATGGAATATTTAGAATGTACACAGCGTTTTTGGTAGCATGACACAATGGCTCCCTCAGGAGCATTGGCTTGGGCTGACATTACTAGTTTGTTACCATCCAAGAACAAGGTGGTACATGTGTTGTAATATAATAATATATAATAATTCATTATTATTACTTCTTTATGTTTTGCGTTAACAGAAGTTCAGAGTTATTGCTTTCTAAAGCAAATTGAATACCTGATTTTTTAGAGAATCAATATTTTTTCTACGAGACACTGACCTAATACAACGTTCAAAACTATGCAAGGCTTATTCATGACAAAGAAATGAAAGGTACACCTTTTGAAAAATACGTTCCAGTTCCTTCGCCCATCATTCCTGTCGTTTGCTCGCAGGGTGGTTAGCGATAATGTTAAAAGAAATAAAACAGTATATATAAGTAGGTACCAATTAAACTGCACATAAAATACGAGTAACTAGTCAATTGATATTAGGAAAATAGACTAAAATAAAATAAGACAAGTGTAGTAATGTATTAAAAAGTCTGAAAAATTTGTTTGTAAACCGAGACCCTGATCCCAACAAATAAGGGGTACGAGAGGCCTCCAATAGCGGTGGCCATTAAAAAAAATGTTGCGAATACCACTCATTTCACACATAGTAAGTTATTCTTAGAACTCGTAAACATTTTATTTTAAATTAATCTTGTACACGGAAAGATTCAGATAATGGTTATATTCAGATAATTAATGGTTTTAATAACTGGAATTAAATAGTTTTGCACGAAGAAGTACGAGGGATAAAATTGCATGAAGTTCAGGTTTACGTCAGGTTTACGTTTAATAAAAGAGAATAATAACAATAAATTTAAAAAAAAAAAACGAAAAAAAAAATGTAATCATACTTAAAATATTGTTTTATCTTTCTCTTGTATATTGTGGTGAACCCTATTAATAAAATTTTGCTTTTATATTTTCATTCCAATATGACTATAACAAAAAGGATAACAGGGCTCGTCCGGGATTTGAACCCGGGACCTCTCGCACCCGAAGCGAGAATCATACCCCTAGACCAACGAGCCGTTCGGTAAATAGTACAAATTGAAAAGTCATAATTGTTTCATATTTTCAAAGATTAGTAACGCAGTACATATTAATTAATTGCTTTCTATTTAAATTAAGCACAAAATTTATCAACTTAATTAATCATTCAGTTTTTTCAGTTTATAAAACAAATTAACGAGAAACGTGTAAGTAATGTACAATTTGACACTACCACGGGTTTTGAAATCCTGCGCAATACAGTTTGTCCTCGAAATCTTGAAAGACTAAATACTTTGTGTAGACAGCTTAGCGCATCTTAACTAATAAAATAGAGCTAGGGAATTTATTTTCTTTAATTATATATGGGAAGGGCACATCACTTTTTAACCCGAAAGGTGTACAGGTGACGACCACGAGTCGGTAGACGCGAGGTGGGTAGGCCCCACAGTAGGTAGACCGTCGATATAGTCAAGATCGCGAGAATGTGTTCGTTGCGGGCAGCATATGACCGACCATGGTGACCTTACAGTGGGAGCCTATCCGCTAACATGATGATAATAAAAACATATAAGAGAACTGTCAGCAGTTGTCCATAAAAGGTATTTTAGTTTTTATTTTATTTCATCATTTACCATTTTTACAATTTGTGTAATTGGGACTTGATGGCTGTAGGCTTTCTCTACCAGTGAAACCAAGCTCCAACCATTTTTCTGCTTTTTACATCGAATGTTCACAAAGTAAATATTCAAATAAAGATTTTATCTTTCCATTTTTTTATTTAATATCATAAAGGAAGTTATATTATTCCACGAATTTAATCTGTGATATCCTTTCTTTGTTTTGAGGAATATTTGCAATAATGATGAGTAATAAACATAATGCCCTTTGGATTAAAGACAAGGTTATGTGGTATTCTTAGCCAAATATCTTGTGATCTCTCGAAAAGTTATAGTGACATTTTCACTTTATTTAAAAAATATATATAAATTTTATATTTAAAATTGAATCTAAATAAAAGAGATCTTGCTGACATTTAACAGCCGTCACGTCAATTTAATTGAGTTGATATAATTAAACCAATTAATAATTTAAAATGATAATTTTAAATTAATATCTCATTTTCTGTGAACGTGAGCACTAATATAAACATCTCAGTTTAGATGGTGCGATGTCTAAAAAACTATTATTGATGCTTAAATAAAAAAATTAGGATGGATTCGTGTCTCTTGGCAGATTAACTATATCTATATTGCTCACGCTGCAACATCAGTTCTCGTTACAAGACTAGCAGCGTCGTTGCAGACGCAGCAGCGTTAACAAAGCGTTAGTTATCTCTTAACAGGAACCAGAAATAACAAAATGCACCGGTATCTAAACAAGTCCCAAGGAATGCTAAACCTCCATCGTCACTCTCACAGTGCCATAGATGCATCATATCATCCCGTATCCTTCGACTTCTCTTTAAGGTTAAGGAAATGGAGAATCCTCATGTTCCAGGAGAGACCTCATGTTCCATTTAAATCTTCGTCACGGAATGGCCGAGTATCCCCTGGGTATCAACCTAAGCTTTATTTTCAAAAACCCTGGACTTACGGTGTCTTGGGAATGCACTATATATTCATGGCCATAACTTGCTTGTCCAATATTCTAATGTCGTTTGTACTACGTCATGATATAAATTTATGTTATTTTCCCCGATGTACCAAAATGCGACTTTTGACTCTTGCGCTTTACATTTAATTGATACTTGTAATATTAAATAAATTGTCAAATTCATTCTTTAATAATGCAGCCATCCATCGACTAGTTTTCAGTGTGGAAGTTCGCGGTTTCAGTTAAAACTTCAACAGAAGAACTTTAAAAAGCAATTTAGTAAAACGTGGTTCCGGGAGACGAATGAATTGTTGCAACAGTCACACAGCTGTCCAAGTTACTGCGAACGTTAATGCTTTGGCGATATTATTTTGCTATTTAATTATAAAATAATTTATTTAATTGCAATCCATTGAAAAAGGGCCAGTAACTTAATATTTAACAAACACGTTTATTATTCACAACGCGTTTTTTTCAATTTCATTCAGAACGCGTGTCCTTTGAATTAACTTTTACGGCTTTCGACACGCGTGATAAGTTAAACCATTTTTTTTTCTAAAGAAAGTCTGCACAAAAAAAATCTCGGGCTCGTCCGGGATTTGAACCCGGGACCTCTCGCACCCAAAGCGAGAATCATACCCCTAGACCAACGAGCCGATGTGTACTACAGCCATTTAAAACTATATAAAGATTTATGAATAGATATAGTTTTTCAACAAATACTTTTTTCAAATCAAAATTAAATACGTAATTTATATAGAAATCATCAACTTGTTATTTTATTGGAAACCGGCAATACCAAAACCGATACCAATTACGTCCCAATTTAGCAAAATAACAGTTTTATTTTGTTTATGACCATACAGATTGTGAGTTTCAAGTCTACAATAGAATCTATTGTTTCTGTATAGATTTAATCTGGTTAATAGCCCCGGGGACCCTATTCACCGAATCGCAACAATTAGTTTGCAATAAAATGATCATTTCTTTAGCTTTCTGACATACCGAACCGTGCCGATGTAACTTTTAAAAATTATAGCTCATATAGAAAACCAATTTTAATGAATACAGACTATAAATTAGGTTTTATAAAAATAAAATTGGTTTTACTTGAAAAAAGGAGTTCATATTATTTATTAAACAGTTATTATAAATTATTATACTGTAGTACAAGTTTGTACAAGTTATATAAAGTAAATTGACCTGTCAATTTCTAAAAGGATTACAAAGTGAAAGTTACGTCTTATATCATAAGCCTGTCGTTCAAGACCAAAGTATATCTACAATATTATTTACAGTGCGATGTTATTCATAAGTATCTGCATGAAAGTCAAGTAATGGTCACATCTAAAGTTAAACTTTCAGGACGTCTTGCTGTTAAGTTAGTAAAGAATTAATTCCAATTTTTAAAATAAAAGTGGTAGTAGGGCTCGTCCGGGATTTGAACCCGGGACCTCTCGCACCCAAAGCGAGAATCATACCCCTAGACCAACGAGCCGATGTTAAACTTAGTCAACTTAGAAAACTACTTATTAAATTTTCAATGGCATACATTTATCATAATAGCAGCAAAAACCGCTCCAGCCTCAATCCAAAAAGAGTAAAACAGGGTTTTACATTTTCAAAAACACTTTTAGAACTTATGTTTTTCAAATCTTCGAAATCTTTTTCCATTTAACAAAGTTATTGACCCCTTTTTTAAGCAAAATTGCGTCATATACTCCGAATCTCGTATAAGAAATGCTGCATAATCTTAGCCCTGTTTATCTCTCCTTGTCATATCATACGGGACATCTAAGTAAGTATTCATAACAATTGAGGTCAACAATCTTTGGGTGCACGTTTGTTTCAGTGGTTAAACCTTCGATCGTTTGATAAATACGGAATTATAACTACATACGAAAATAGCAAAATTTAAATAGTGATTAAATTCAATAAAAATCTGAGGTAATTTTTGTTATGAATGACAATATTCAAAACCGTCAGATGCCTTGTATTTGAACGTCTCTATAAGTTGGCCAAAATTAACACATCTTAGGCATTTTTATATTAAGTCAAGCTAAATCCACTACTCCAGAGTATATAATTGAATTACATTTTCAAAATGGCGATACAACGTAGAAACTTTAAACTCACGACTTCAAACTCAAAATAAAAAAAAAATTAAAAAGTGCGTAACTCGTTAATTTCAATCACACATACATAAATAAAATAAAATAACGGGATAGGGGATCGACAAAAGTTCCTAAAATATAAAGCTTTATATCTACAATAAGCTCTCCGAATACCATTTTATTACGTTTTAGCTACAAAAATACACAAAATTTGATAATAATAAAAAGTCAGTAGTGAAAAAGTTAGTGCTTTTTCACTACTAATACAATAAAAACAATTGTAATACTACGAAACAAGTCTTTCAAAGAAAGGATACTAGATTCGATTCCTCGCTAAAGCTCAAAACTAAGTAGTCAATGTTTACACATACGTCGTTTGGATTGAAGTCATGTACTGTATTCATACCCGCTGTTACTTCAGCCAAAAGCAATAATATGCGGCAGACACGTAACCGTTGGAATGTATAACAATCATTTAATAATGTTTAATTACCGATGTAACAGTTTTTCACGTGTCAGCTTATTTAACCATATTAATCATCGATGTTCGTTTTGTATTAAACATCTGTGCAAACTACATCGAAATTTAAGCTACCTACTTTGTACATAATTTGAAATATTTTCCTGCACACTGTAGTTTTAAATTATATATTTGAAGGTGTTAATTTAAAAGGGAAATAATGTTTGACGTAGTCAGATTTAGCTAAAAAAAACTGGTTTGTTATCCGAACAGCGTCCGAAACTTGTTTATTTAGACTTCTAGGTGACCCGGCACTAATTGTGTTTGTGAGGAAACTTGTTTAATATAGTAAAGTTGAATAGAAGTAACATTTTTTTACAATAAAGCATCTTTTCGGATTGGGAGTAACTTTATTCAAATAATTTAGAATTTTTTATAAAATTAAATTCTACACATTATTAATTTATTGATCCAAAATACTGCAGTACTATAACTAATAATTTTGATAAACACGGTGTTATATGCCATTGTTTACTTTGACCTCTAGCCAACGGTAAGAAAATGCTATTTCATTCACAAAAGAGCAATCTTATTTCCGAATGTAATTAGCTAAATAAACTCTTGGGTATATTACGTATCACATAGACATTTGATGCATACATAAAATACCGCTATTTTTAGTACCACAGAGGCGCGTATTTTTACCGCTACGTCATTACTGTGTTAATAACTGGTGATTTAATAAACTTGTGGTTTTGTAATTAAAATATAGAAGCAAAAACTTGCTTCGTCTTTACAATTGTTTCTTCTTTATTTCTGAACTTCATATCCGTTTTGAAACGCCTTGACGTAATAAATGACAAACTCGTTCCATACCATTCTATCCTCGGCTGTTCTCAGATGCATAGTAAAGAAGCATACACATGGTCTTTCCCCGTCCATTTTGCTGCAACCAGTAATTTAACGCAGTTTTCTAGTTGTCTGTAGGAGACGGGGTCATAAAACTTAGAACTCGTTGGTAGCGTACAATCGAGAAACTGATTTTAATCTAGATTTCTTGAAGTCGACTTGTTAATGCGTTTTGTTATCCACGATGTACGTAACATTTTTCTTCTATTATACATTTCGTGAATTAACCAACACACTTTGTCACGAGTCTCACTTTCGTTGCAAAGGAGTCTTGCCCTGCTACCGCATATTCGGCTTGTTGGTCACAGACCTTTCCTTTTCGCGGCTTTCAAGGAGCATAAACAAACTCCCTCCTGAACTCAATGTCTTCAGGTAGGTTGGTGTTGTCCAGTCAATTACTCTAACGTTTATCTATCTTTAGTTTATAGAAAGCCTTTTCAACTCACTTTCTCGCTTAATTCGCGCTTAGCTTGCGCTCAAAAGAACAGCGTGATGTAATCAGAGGTTAATGATTAGCGTTCAGCCGGTCGTGAATTCGTTTTTTTCACTTCTGAAAGTCTGAAGCATTGAAAATAGTCGCCAATCTAGCCGTGGATGCCGGAACATTCTTACTCATCTTAACAAGATCGTCTGTCAACCTTATGGGTGGATATGAACACTGCGCTTGTCACCACATGGCCTTCACTCCAGAACCTTAAAGCCTCAGCGGCTGTCTATTATGCGCGCTATAATACGCAAGTTTAAAAGTCTTCCTACTGCTATTCGCTACCAATTCGTTACCCTAGGCCTTTCGTTCACATACGGATTTTCTCAATGCTGATTATACTTCCTACAAAAATCTAGGGCATAGCTGCCTCCATGGCTCATGGAGGAACAGTGTCATCATTAGTAGGAAAACAAATTTGCATTATGTTAATTGGTAAGGATTCCAATAGTTAACATATTGTATTTATGTTTTGATATAATAACAACATATTGAGACTTTTTTAGGTCTTAGATGATGAACAATGTAATCACCTGTATATAAATAATACTGCTTCTCTATAACACTGTAGTTCGATATAATAGGTAAGTAATAGTGTACGAAATCCTACGCAACTCGTCTAAGTTCGAGCTTGAGACGTGTTACGTGGCGCCCCAGAGCTAGAATAAACTAACACTTTCGAACTTCTCCATAACGGAACTACATACAATCAGTAAAAGTTACTATCGACTAGTGCCGTATCCGCTATGTTAAATTCAAGATCTTAACAACGACTAGATAATCAAACACAAGAACTTTTTTTAATCAACCTGAAGCATGAAATTTAGATGAAACAGGTCAATTTTTTAATGTATAAGAAAAAAAATAGTTATCACAAAATGCTTTCAAGAGAAAATTAATTAAAATATTGTCTATTACTTGTAAATCGTCATCATTTCAGCCATAGGATGTCCACTGTTTAACACCGGCCTCTCTCATAGATTTCCAAAAGGACCAGACTGCATGCAGCTTCTGCCGGAGTCCTTCATAAAGTCATCGGTCCGCTGTATGGGCGACCTACTCTCACTTCAAAACCAACAGAAATCTCGAGGTAATCCACTTTCTTAAAACATAAGCTGTGGTAACAAAAATTGTTTTTCTTAAGTTTTTTATTACACGACGGGTAACTTGAGTAAGAAAATCAAAAATAAAAGTAATTCGATTTTATTATAGATTGTTAAAGAAGAGAGAGTTCGGTGTCTAAACAGTTGAAATCTATATCCAGTTTTCAATTATTTTGCATTGTCTTGAGGGTCGGAAAGATGCGCCAGTAGGCAACATAGCACGCAGGAAAGCTTTAATCAGCAAGCGCAGCGCAGAAGCACCGGCGAGGTAGTTAGAAATCAGTTAAGGTCGTCAAAAGATGTTGAACGGAGGCCGCCTCCAACTGATTCTATCGGAAATCTATGGAAGAGAGCTATATCCAGTACTGAACTATGATACAAAATTGTCTACGGTACAGCTTGTAATAATGATGGATTTTACCACTCACGTGATATAAACGCAACCATCATGATAAAGTGAGAACCAGCCACCATATCCCCACACAAACGGGCTGAGGCTACAATATGGTAAATATTTACATACGTTCACTATAATTTGGGAATGCGTTAATGATTTTATCATTAATAGTTCGTGTACGCACACTAAAGACTAAATGCTCAATTTTACAATTGTTATAATAAATATAACTTTTATATTTATTAATGATATTTCATAATTAAAAGGAAATTGTAACATAAGGATTTTTATTAATACAATATCATAAACACATACACAGACATGATAATATAGATCCGTGTTTTAGGTACCTTTCACTTCTTTCACCTCAGACGGATCGACAAGAATTAAACCTTTCTCGAATGGTTATAATGACTCATTCTAAAATAACTCCAAAAGAAATTGCTGATATATTTTCTGCATAAAATAACAAGCGCTCTTTTTCGAAAATAACTAGGTATTTAGGAACACAGTAAAACAGTAATTAATTACAGCTTTAATTAAGAATATGGGTAAATAATTGTTAATAATTGGTAATTTTGTTATTGTCTAAGGCACGACTGCATATGTGCTTGTGTTGTGACATTTTGCTATTCGTCATTTAGACACGTTGATTAATAACAATTTGTGTAAAAAAAATTTTGGGCTCGTCCGGGATTTGAACCCGGGACCTCTCGCACCCAAAGCGAGAATCATACCCCTAGACCAACGAGCCGATGGTAAAATGTATAAATAATAGAAAGTAAAGTCAATTTCGAAGTAAACATGACATCATGTAGGTAACTATTTAATACAATAAAATAATATGCCGATCAAACTATATACTCGTAAGTAAACGTCTTCAAAATTGTTTTGTTATATAACAATTTTATTCTTTCCAATTTTTATAAAAGTTCAAGTTAAATAATTAATATTTGATCTACAGAAAAAAATACTCTAAAAATTTGGCGGTATCTGTTTTTCAGATTCTGATTTTAAAAAAAAATTGGGCACTGAATATAAGAAAAATTAAATATAATTTAACATTCGTCAAAACACATGGAAGGTGTTCCGTGTTCTAATAGAAAGTGAATGTATGTTAATGTTTACTATTTATTCATCTTGACTATTGAAAAACTAACTTTTATACGATTTAAATAATCAAAAAATCTTGTATAGTAAGAAAAAACCTTATTATATTTATCATAAATGGAAGACCAATAGCCCTTTTTTACGATAACGTAATTGTCCTTTTGGGGATATGAACTAGTTATACAGGATTTGTACTGCTTAAAATTTCCGCGATGTTTCTCCCACTTTAATCTGAATAGTGGTCAATCATTTTTGATTACATTCACAGTCTATTACCGCCGGTTGTTCACACAGTCTCTTCTTCTTTGCAAATAATGATGAATGCTTAATGCAAGACACAGGTCCCACAGCTCGCAACAATGGCCGGTCTTGCGCTGCCCAAATCTAGGGACGTCCCGCGACTTTAACTATGTTAGCGATCAGTCTCTATTCAGGATATATTGATTCCTGTAAAATGACGCTGGAATATGCACCACCGTTGATCATTAACTCTTGCGGTAAACGCTACGAAGACAGCGAAGTCGTATTGTGGCGACAAATGACATTTAAAAATAACTCTTACGATTCAATACGTAAAACTATATATATATATATATATATATATATATATATATATATATATATATATATGTATGTATATATATAATTAAATATATATATATAAATATATATATATATATATATACCATCTTGAAGCTTGTAAAAACATGCGGAAGCAAAAGCAATATGACGTGCTTGCTAATGGTAAAAAAATAACATCCACAGGAATATTAAACATTCTCCGAAGTTTACAAAGAAAGCACTAGTTAATACAATAATCATTTCAGCCGTAGGTCGTCAACTGCTGGACCTTCCTCATAAATTTACAATAGAACCGATTGCAAGCTTGCAACCTGCGTCTTCCGACAAACTTTAACCTTTGCAACTTTACGTTTGTGCTCTTGGTGAGTGGACGTCCCAGATTGCGCTTGTAGACCGGAGTCTCTTCTCAAGTACACGAGTACTTAATCAAAAAACATAGGTCGAACATATCAAGTGCTTTAAAAAAAACAAAATGGTCGTCCCACACGTCATTCCAAAAAGCTTTCTTTTTTATTATATGACAAAGTGTTTAATAAATTAAAAAGAAACTACGCGCTTTGATTATACAGTGATGGTTTGGTCTGTTACTCCATCAAAACCTACATTTATTTAAAAGATATTTTAATTGCAGATTATAGTTTTGCTACTAATTGCAGATGGAGACAAAAAAATAAAAAACATGACAGTACGTATAATGTACACTTCTGGGGTAATACAGTTATTGTTTAAAAAAAAAACTACATAAGTACTTCTGATTTATCAGAATTGTTTTAACAAGAATAGTTATTTTTTTATTTTCTTTGTCTCTTTAATTCATTGAGAACTGGAATAAAAACGATTATAAATTTATTATTACACTTACTACCTGTTTTGTAACCTCAGTCCCTAAAACTGTTTGTTTTTTTTTCGCCCTTAGCTGGCCTATTGCTTAGCTAAGGTTATTGTCAGAAGCGCAATCGCGAGGTAACTTCATCGCGTCTTACATAACTCAAATTTCGTGATTACTCGTAGTTAGGAGCGACTTTGCTTCTTCAAAGTGTGTTGGAGGACTGCTCAGGTAGGTACAAACTTTAATTACCGCATAGTTTGTACTTGTATTTGCATATTAATTGCAGATAAGAACATCGAACTGAAACTTAAAAATGGATTTTCATTGTTTACACCTAGTCTAATGCACTAGAAAATCTTACACATATATTAAGTAAATATCGTCGTGAATTAAATTTACAGGTAAAATAATACCTGTCCTTTGAATATGAACACAATAAAGTATTTTAATGTATAAAAAGATCTCTGAAATAACGTTAAAGTCATTATCGTACAGGCCTCCCAGATAAATTTCCAATGTGACCGGTTGGAAGCGACTTGAATCCAACAACGACCTTAACAAAGTCTTCGTCCGCCTTGTGTGTTCACGACCTACCCTGAGCTACATTATTTTCCAGATAACATTATTGCAATTTACACAAATAAAATTATTATACAAATATATAATAATTATACAAATACTCATACAATTTATACAAAAAATTAAACAAACAAAAATGTTATACAATAAACACAAAAACTTTTAAACAGTCGATCCTGACCTGATCACACACGCAAAAAATAATGTAGATTGCATTATTCATAAGGCCACAAGGCCATTACGAATTATTGTCAATAAAAATTAATTTTCTCACCAACCTAAATTAACTTAAGGTCTTAAAGTTACGGAAAGTAAAATGAATGTATTTTATTGAAACAAAACATTAACATTAAAAAATACGCTCGTCTGAACGTCGTATCGGCCAGCAATTCATTTCCGCCTTCTCCGGAACTATAAAAGCGCAAAGACAAGCTATATAGCTATCTGTATTTGTTATTTCCTTATAAAAATAATTACGATTTTTTATATAGCGTTATTCATTTATATATTTATCGTTGAAATTTGTACGAAACAATATATTTCGCAAACGTACGCCCTGGCCACTGAGTATTTAATGAAATAAAACTACGTTTGTAATATTCATATACGTATACTTTTAATAAAATTATAAAAGACGCATTCACGATATTTAAATTGTCGAAGTACATATTAATCTTTTCTTATAAAACTAAAGATTTTTAACTAATACCTAATAGACTATGAAGTTTTAGCAAAAAGAGAATACTGTAAAATATTTAAAAAAAAATTCTACTATCTTTCACGCACCATCATAAACGAAGTGGAAATAACGTACTTAATGCTATAATCTATCACACGCTGATGAGATACAAAAAGAATAGTTTTAATTTTGAAATTTTGTTGGTTTTTATGAAAAGCAATAGTTGAAAAATTTATGATACACAATCACCACAAAGAACAGATTTGTTTACTAACCAAGAAAATAAATATAAAATAGCATTTTACGAATTATTTAAATTCGTTTAAGCACCAACTAGTTGATTCTATGTTTACTCACGGTTTAATTACGGCAAATCGCGTACAAACCTCTGAATCAAATGAGATTGCGGCAAACTTAAATGCGCAGGAAATGAGGCAAATATTATTAATGGTGGAAGGTCTCACTGGAAAAGGGCCTCTTTTGCAAAAGCATTCTACTTGGGTATCACGTCGCTTATTTGCCGTCAAACAATAGGACACAAACATTACTGTTTACCTGTTCAAAGGGCGCTGTAGCTAGTTAAATCACTAAGCTAATGGTACGTACGTAGCGTCTCAAGATAACGAGTGAGACGCGGTAATTTTGTGAATCTAAACCTACTGTGTTATATATCACCATCATCATCATTTTCATAAGACATCCACTGCTGGATGTAGGTCTCCCTCGTATATTTGGCATGCATTCAACTTCTTTCATCGATCACCTATCCATCTTGTGGGTAGATGGCGCTGCTAGTCGGCCAAGGGTTCCCATTCCAGAATTCAAACCTCAGGGGCCTTTTTTCTTCACCATCACTCCCATTTCAACCTCATAACGCGCTGGGCAATGGCAATTATGCTCGTGTAATCGATTAAATCGCTCTTATCTCATCGTCCCGAATCGTCTATTCACGGCTCTTGAGCGACTGCGAGCTTGTCAATAAGACTCAGAGTGAGCCACCACGCCTCTGCATCGCAAGTAAATGATCATGATGACAATACGATAACAGCAACCAATTGGATAGGCCCTTTCAAGCACTCTCGATATAGAATGCTAAACTTGTATTGATTTTTGATTTCAATTACAACGTGAAACATCTAAATTTCTATGTTTCTCTTTATGAAAAAAAAATACATTTACTGTTGTAGCCTGTAAACAGATAATTTTTAGAAATCCTATGCTATACAAAATCATTATCTAATTACATTTTTAAAATGTCCAGTAATAAATTAGTAATCTACGGGCGATACAAACAAACGTCGTTCTATGAATAGCCTCTCATCCGGTAAAGTTGCGTTGCAGCTTGGAACGGAAATCTAAAGCTGCCATTAGTGCTGCGGAATAACAGGAAAAATTGTCTTTTTTTTCTGCAGTAAAAGTCTCTCAAACAGTTTTCATTGACACTTTCGAATGAGCTATAAACATGAAAAGTTAAAGCATTTTTTGTGTATTATATTGCATTAAAAGATTTTAATGAAAATACGTCCATTTACGAACTTAATAGTTAAATTTATTTATGTAACTATTAATTGTTTACTTTTTCATCCTCATCATCGCTTCAGCGGTGGAACCTATATTGATGAACATAGGCCTCCAGTATGGACTTGGAGGGCCTGTTGGAAACGGCGTATATCCAGTCTTCCGACGACCTTATTAAAGTCGCCTGTCCACTTTGTGGATGGACGTCCTTCATTGCTCCTGCCAATCTGTAGTTTCTCCTTCAGAACTTTAAGGCTCCTGCGGACAACTATTCTATGAGGTGTATGACCATGTCTGTTACTTTCTTTCGTCTACGGATCTCCTCGTTTTACATTTTACTAATTTAAATTTATCGGTGCCGTAAGCAATGTAATTACTAAAATAATAAAGGGTACGAATTTGTGTTTTAAAATCTATATAACACGTATTTGTTATAATAAGGATATAACACATAATTTGGCAAACTTTGCTCTCATTTCATCAAATTATTATCAAGGCAATTTTGAAAATTAAGTGTGGTCAATATTTTTTGCCTTCTTTAGACGAACATACATATGTTTTATCTCGTAGTATGCTATAAAACCTGTTCCAATAATATGTAATAAATTTGTTCCGTATGTAAATAACTGTAAGTGTTTATGTCAGTCTAAATATATTTGTCTAATAATTTAATTTTAAACTTCTTATCTTTTGTTTTCGTAATTTTACATAAATAAAAAACTTCACTTGCCCTTAATAATTAAGAGTAGAAGTATAATTCATTGTGTTATGTAAATATCTATTTATTAGAAGTAGTAGGCAGTCTGACTAAGATCACACAAAATACGGCAGGGTAAATTACTATTTACGACAAAGGTCTATGAAAGTATGTGACTATTCCGGTCGAGTGATCCCGTGAATATTGTGTAATTAGGGATATATTTTATTTATTACAAAGACAATATTTGTAATAAGGTTTCGTTGTTTTTTGTTACTAGATTTACGTTTTATTAACCAAGAACTTCAGCAAATATTGTTTATTTTAGACAGCTATCAAAATAAGTAATATTTATTACCCGGAATACCAAAATTTCCCCAACCTAAATGATAAACGGAAAACGTCTAGACCAATTCAATTTCTTTTATATACTCATGTAGAAAATTGTCATGGAAAAATTTAGAAGAATTATTTGGAACAGCAGAAACTAAACTTTTTTCCCATTCCAAAACACAGAATGAATTAAAACAACTGTGTCTAGATAACTTTAATTGACATTAAATAATACGATGTTATGGTGTAATCAAACAAGTTACATCAAACATAAAGCATTATATGAAAAATGTTGAAAAAACAGAAAACTTTTTTAAAAAAATAACGTTGTTTAGTAATAAGACATTCTGTAGATAAATAAAGTGGTCACTTTGAAATATTTTTCGATATTTATTTTTAATTGAACTACAGCCATCCCCGTGAATTTTTTTTTCGAAATCGAATCAGGAATAAGAAGATCTGTAGACGAAAGAAAGCAACCAACGTAGCCTATTAAATAAACAAGTTGAAGTGACATTAGGTGTGCCTAATAGCGGGCATAAAGACTGACCGGCCTGAGCAACGTATGTAGAATAGTAGCACAAAATGGATAGACGACTTTGTTGGTTGGACGCAGGTCCTACCACAGAAATAATTATAATATTGAATCCCCTTTATTGCTTATGACAGTACACAGTCCGCCCAGACCAGCCATTTGTAAAATTTTTATTAGAGTGTCTTTACTAAATTTCTTTAAAATGTAAAACATAAATAATGTTGTTATGGAGGTTTCTCACTACATGACATTTAGGTAGTTATTATTGCAGTTTTTTTTCTATTGCATAGCGGAAATCATTGATTTGTTATGATGTTACGCAAAACACCGTTACTACTTTGATAAGCGTTTCTCAGGTTTCATGATGATAACCATGAAACGATAAAATTTAATATCGCATTATAACGCCGTAACTATAATATATACACGAACACAGACATAATAAAACATATGGTAGAGCTCACATTGGAAGCTATATTCAATCGCATATTAACCCGCGAGCCCAGACTGCACACTTTGTGCGAAGAGAGCGCAATTGTCTTGTTGGTCATGCGAATCGCCTTTAAGAAAGTCGCCGCAACATATACTAACACTGCATTGACAACATGCCGCGTGGCTGTTAGAACTATCTTCTTTATCTGATATTTTTCCCGCGCGTGAATAAATAGCGAAATAATTTTGTCGATACAAGCTTTTTGTAACAGTAAGGACAGCCAAGCTGGGTACTTTACGCAAACGTGTTTCATTTCATTTAGGTTAGAGAACTTTTTTGTATTCCTATAGAAGATTCATAATGTTTTTCGACTTAAAGCATATTCAGTTGTGTTCAGAGACGTTCTTGAAGGCAAGTTAAACAACACACAAGACAGTTGTTCTCTCTTCCATCAAAGCATGTCGTTTGCCGGGAGACGCAGAGTAACAATTGTGCGATTGTAACTTCTAGTGTGGCGATTGCATCATCGTGAGAAGCATCATCGTCTTCTTTCATCACTTTATAGTTCCTTAAAGGAAATTCTAATTTTGTTGCAATATATTTTAATTAATTTAACATATCCCAGGTTTTCTTTAAAATCCAGAAGTCATACGTTGCTTGTAACTTTTTAATTAGAATCACAATACCTCATTTCTCTGGGTCAATTTCTTCTGAATAATAACTCTAAAATTTTCAAAAAAATATCGTTTCACTTGGATATCGTTTTGTATTTCTGTAGGCATTTCTGTGACATATACAATATACGATACGAGCTGTGGTAACTCAGCGGTAGGGACTAAGACTTCGACTAACGATTGTAGTTTGCTGGTTTTATATTCCCGGGATAAAATCTTACATAATTCACACTTGTATTAATTATTTAGGATTACTGCTCACAAACAAGTTTTTAGAAGATTAGCAGCATCGTTCCTAGCCTACCGTAATACCAAACGAGGTTATTATAATATATCCCATATAGAAATATATTTTTGGGAGAGCCGTAAGCCTCGGAGTGGGCATCTATAGGCTGAAACGACGAATATATGATACACTCTATCCAAAAACCAATGGTTTCTAAAGTGTTAATATAGTGAGAAAAAGCGTGTTCGAAATTTGGATTACTACATATTAGAATTAATTATTATCTAATGGTGTTAAAGTTTTAAGACGTTTTGCTGATAAATTTACTCCTTTAATGCTTTTACACCTATAACTAATCATCCTGTAGATATCCATAAGTTTGAAACGGTATTTAATTAAATTGTTAAATATTTAATAATAAAAATCGTATAATAGGCAAGTAGAAGGTTAGTTCGTATACAATAAATTTTAAAAAAGGAAATTTAATTTATAGATAATGAAAACGGATTTCTATCAGTAGCCGTTTCTATAAATAATGCAAGTTGGCCGGACACAATTCGAAGGGGCTTTTGGAAATCATTAACCAGCTTTATTTTGGACGTTGACGGATTGTTGTGGGCCGCGAACGCGTGTACGAATTTCCTGCTGTCCATTGTGAGATAAACTGATTAATCATATACCTATCAAAATGTAGTAACATTTGTTTTCTTTTGGTGAAAGCGAAAAACAATTTAAATCAAAAAACTTTGACACCATATAGACTTTGTAATTCGTAAAGTAATATGAATTTAAATAGGTATCAACGTTACCATGGATAAAGTGCAAGTGTATGACATTAACATCTCATTTAATTGTATCGAAAATTCACGCAGATAGTTTTCACCTAAAACATAAATATTTATAGGTTGTTAAATCGAAACAATAACTATTTCGAAAATTTCTTTATCGCTTGAAACAAAATTCAAGATAAAATACTACTTCCCTTAGTGCGATACCCTGTATGTTTTTATTTCACACAGTGAAAGGAATAGAGGAGAAGAGGCGATTCATAACCTCAATGTACTTTAGATGGCTTTCTAGTTTATGTTAATATCAATATGTTTTCATTTGAAAAACAATATTTGAACCGGCGTCAAGGTCTTAACATTCTGGAGAGGAGACCATGCGCCGACCAGTGCAGCGATGTCCACCAATGGGGAATTATGGGGAAGGCCAATACCCAGCTGTGGACGTTCTGTGGCTCAAATGATAATGATGATGATGAAATAGTATTTAAAAAAAGACTAGTGACTAAACTTTATTGAAACGATAACTGGATATCGCAAAAAAATATTTGTGCGTAATGAACTTCCGTTATAACGAGGTCATGAGTTTATTGACCCTTATCCATATCTGCCGCAGTTATGTTACAAGTGAGATGTCTTCAACGCGCAGTGCAACGTGCCACGTCGCATTACGTTGTAGCCGTCACAATGAGCGTCACTCAGATTAGCGGTAATATATATGACGAGCAGTCGAGCCCACTAACTGCGCTGCTTTTGAATTATTCGATTCTCCTCGCTTTAAATTATATAAACCATTAATCATTAGGAAAACTTGTCTAAAAATTCGTTTTTCATCATATAAACAAAACTGTTATAGTCATAAAAATAGCAAAAAAGATTACTTAAATACTATTTAATAAGAGTCGAGCAAAAGAATTATTATATTTAAATAAATGTACAAGTCTTTTTAAAGACTGCTTAATACTTTAAAATTTTTTAATGAATATCAAAAAAGTGATTGGGCTCGTCCGGGATTTGAACCCGGGACCTCTCGCACCCAAAGCGAGAATCATACCCCTAGACCAACGAGCCGATTGACGTTAGAGTATAAAATTACCAACATATTATACACCATTCAAAAATCAGTTTTATGTAATAGAAAGAAAATTTTCATCATCTCTTAGAAACTTAAATACATTAATTTTATTATAATATTACAAAATTATTAAAAAAAAATTAATGTTGAATAATTATCGCAAATATCGATATGATTGAAATTATGACGATTGTCTTTTATTTAACAAGCATTTTTATTATAACATTATAATACTTTTTATATAAAGAAACTGCTTTATATTAGGTCCATTTTAAAGGACTGCAGTGCTTGGGCATTAGCTGTCGACTGTGGCACATCGCTGTCGACTATTATTGGACAATATTACGTTCTCGAATTTAATTAAATTTCACATAGCGTTCCACAGTTTCGTGTACAAACCTTTCTAGGAGACATAATCATATGTTTGAAACTTTGCAGTTATATGCATAAATAAGACATAACTGGACCTAATCTTGTACACAACACCCAGTATGAAATTTCAATATCCGTTTTGAAGCGTAGTTGGTACGTTCGTACGGTTTTGAAACTAGAAACCATAAACTTCGTATTCATCTAACTCAAGTTTCATATTATTCAATAATATGCTTTAATATACTCTTTATATGTATAATTTTTTTAAGTTTGTATGATTTTTAAATCAATGTTTTTTGTCAATAACGTATGTTGATTGCCAGTTTGTATTTACAACTTCATGAGGTTAAAAAGGCGTCTAGCTCTATTTATAACTTAGCTTGAGGTCTGCCTCGTAAAACTAAGCTCCGGCCGTTACATTAAGTATAGTTCTACCATATCTAAGGTCTGCGTGCATCGAGACGAAGAGTGAGAGGTTATATCGACTACTCTCGCGGCAACTATGTTCTTCACAGTCATACCTAAAGCGCACTACAGCGGTTTCGGTAATACTAAAATGAAAATAAGTATAAATATCAAAGTAAACAAATAAAATTGAACTCATACGTTTACTTCGTTTTACGTTTACATATTACTAAAACTTCACTTTTTGTGTCCCATAAATCAACGTCAAGCCGAGAACCGATCATAAGACAAGTTGTATTGTAACTACAAAACAATCATTCATCTATACTTATCAAAATCAATCCTTGGTTTCCTTGGTCGCTAATTCAGTTTAGAACATTTTTATTCATTCTAGAAGGTTCTGATGTGAAAAAATTATATTTTCAATGCGGCTTGCATTTGCAAAATGAATTAATGTCAAGAACAGTCCTGTAATGTTTGCGGCATTAATTTTAAAAAAACAAAAAAGCCTATATTATTAATAGGCGCTACAAAAACACAGTTTCTAATTTTTATCAAATAATTGTTGCTTCTACGGTTAGAATTGCTTATTCTTAGCTAATAAGGAGAACGTCAAAAGAGCTATGTTCCTTCAAAATTATCAATATCAACATCATCATCAAATACTCTATCAATACCAATCATATCGATATCAATCAAAACTATCGAAATATCAAATCAGCCCCAGTATTAACAATTGTCTGTTGTTTACAGAATTATTACTAAAGGTAACATAAAAATGTAAAATGATACGAGAAAGTAAATGAAATAAATTTGCAGTATTTTACTTTTGTTTATGGGAATTGTTTAAAAGTATGAGATAAATACTGAAGTTGATTTATGGGAATCCGTATATTTGTTGCGTTACAATTTTGTGTTCGCTGTAACAGTTAATAAAACAGGACCATAAATTCAAAGTGATCATTATACATCACTGTACACCCGTTTACTTCTAAACGATATGTTACATTAATGTAACAACTTGTTCGCTACGGTACTTATTCGAAGCAATCGATGCCATTACCAACAAAGAATCTCCGATATCTAGCACAGCATCAGAACTACATAACTGCAATCAAAGTTAATGCGTGTTAAAACGACTGTACTAGTTATTGTGGAAATTTAAATGCACTCGATGTAGCAAAATTTATCGTAATGAGATTTTACTATCTTAATATATCTTTGATATATACGCTTTATTCAAAAATTACAGTTACATATTATTATAGTCAAACAAGTATTTTGTTTGACTATATTAATAATAATTAATATATATATTATAATAATTAATATAATTCTAAAAATAGAACTTACTTCACGGTTTCAATAAAAATCTACTTAATTATAATACTGTGATGAAAATATAAGGTTAATATGTTCATATAATGTTCATAATTCTTCTGTTATAACCAGTTCTACAAGTCTAGAAAAAAAATAACATGCCTTCCTGACGCCCGGGTATTTCAAATTCCAATTTCACTTTAATAGTATATCAAATTCAATTTAATAGTATATATAATATATTAAAAAATGAAATATTACTATTACTAAGTAATATTTAATTTTTAATATAAAAGAGTTTACTATCATTATATTATTACCCAAACATTTAACTTCAATAGAAAACTATCGGTCAAAATTAAAACATTTATTAATTCAAAACCCTAAAAGCCTCCTTAAGATACTTGACATATATTGTAAAATTACTAAATTAGCATTAAATTTTCATAAAAATGCAAATTGACGATCCTCGGAGCGGGTATCTATCGACAAACACGTTGATGATTCTTAAAAATACCCATAAAATAACTATCTCCGCTTTACTTGTCAAATAATTAATTTCATTTTAAAACTACGGTTCAAAATTGTAATATTTTATTTTAAATTATTCCAAAACACTCACTAAATAGTTTAATGAATAGTTAATTTTAATTAAAATTACGATCCAATACTGTAACACCCTAAAATAACTCCAAATAAATTCTTTATTATTTAACTTTGTTACAATGTACAATTACAACAAAAAAAAAATTATTTACAAAAAATACAGAAAAAGTTATACGAATACATATTTTTACATTGCATTATTAAGCTGTTAAGATTTCTGAAACGAAGCTTGTTTTAAATAGGTTGTGAGGTTACGTTGTCAGCGAAATAGGCCTTTTGTTTCTTGTTTTTCTGAGGTAAAAGCTAGAGCAACGCTCGACGCTGCACCGGAACTACGACGGCGCCGGAGATTAGTTGCAGACTGCTTAGTCGCATCGTATTTAATGTTTTTTGTTTATTCTGATATTACTCGTAATAACAATATTTAAAATTAATGACAGACTTTCTAACAGCTAAACAATATTATACACGTAAACAACAATATAAGTACAATTCAAATTAGATAAAATAGAGTAGGCATGTAAAATAAGGCAGGTAAGTGAAGTGCTTATGAACTTGCCCTCCATACTCAAAATTAAAAATGTTCTATTGCATCAGATGTTGCATATGAAAATATTATATAACGATTCATAAAAATTAATAAGCACATAATCTAATTTTAAAATGATGGAAAATAGAAAAATAATTCTTTTTCTTAATAAATGTTATTGAATTCACTTAATTTTTATTACTGTTCTAAATTCCAAAAATGAATGAGGCATTTAAGAGCTTAAATTTTTTAGAAGAACTAACGTTGAAACTAGAATTATTTTACCGGATAATTATTTCTTTTTTTACTTAATTAATTAATTTTATTTTTGTTTAATTTTGTTTTAATAAGACGTACTATCTTTGGACGTATCACCTCTAATATTTAATGATTGTGTTTACAGATACAATATTGCGCTGGATACAGTAACACAAAACTATATGTATTTGCATAACATGAACAATCTATCCCTTAAATAAATGCAAGTTGTGTTATAAAAAGCTCAGTTGGACTACTAATTAAATAATACCTCCAGTTATCAAATAATAGGAACTAATGTATCTAAAAAAAGTTTTGGGCTCGTCCGGGATTTGAACCCGGGACCTCTCGCACCCTAAGCGAAAATCATACCCCTAGACCAACGAGCCGCTTGAAAGAATTATAAATTTTGAATACAAATCAATATTATTATTATACATATAATATACAATAAGCATATTGTTATATACTTAGTCATATTTTTAATCAACAGGTGTCTTCGAAGTGAAGTGGCTTATCAAACATATGTAAATGAAAGAATGCCAAAGTAAAAGTATAAATTTCATAAGATAAAGCTACCGCAAGCTATCCACTCAATACTGGACTACAAGATGTTATCAAGGTTCCTCTGTTACGACTGAATTTATTTTTATCTTTACTATTGGAAAAATATTCTCTGATAATAAATGGCTTTAAAAATAACGTCTTATTCAATACTCTCACGATCTTCGTTCCTACAACGCAGCAATATTCCGCTAGTATAAATCTCTTGGTACGAAGGACAAAGTTTGTGACAGTAACGAGTTAATGAGACGTTCAATCATATCTTTAGGTAACTTTATGTTTCCAAAGTAATCATAATTTTAACAATAGAAGTCACTCGCTGTTTTATTTAAATTATAGTAAATGCCTGTATTGCTATTAAAAACGTATGAATTCTTCTATAGATTCCTTAAAAAAAAAACTAGTCAATCAATATTCAAATAATACATTATTTTAGTAATAGTGGAATAACGAATTGATTTTAACATGCATCGTGTTGAAATCAACTGATAACCTAATCCAGCTGCTATGAAAATGTCGAAGAACGACTATAGATTATTTAAAATTTATGACTTTATTTCAAATGATATTAATAGTCATTTGTACAAACTAGCGGTACTTATTCGCTAAACGAGTCATAGAGAAGGCTATGCAGAGGGATTTTTCTAAAAAATCTAATCAGAAACGTGGAGGTCCGTAGGTGAAAAAAAATACCCGACACAGGCGAGGAGGGCTATAACCGAGATTTGTCTTCGTTATGGAATCACGAATGTGAAAAACTGTAGATACAAAAAAGAAGCCCCTTAGCTTATAGCTTATAGCTATCTCCGCGAACTGGCAAATTGAACTGACAGTGGACAGGCCACATAACGTGAAACACATAACTGTGAGGGCATTAAAGTTCTGGAATAGAGACCATGGATCCACCCACCTCAAAGCGTTCAGATTAAACCGCTTCCAACTGATTTTATTATATATATATATATATATATATATATATATATATATATATATATATATGTATATATATATATATGTATATATATATACATATATATACATATATATGCGTCTGTGTGTGTGTGGGAGGCCTATGGTAGGAAGAGAACATTGTACGGCTGAAATGTTGATAATGATAAACTCCCACAAATTTCCCACAAACTCGCACGAATTCTGTCCGAGAAAGCAAGTTTTCTAATGTATTTATTAAAAAAATTAACATGAACAGCAAATAAAATTTAGATAGATATCACGGCGTCTATTCCCAATACAAAAATAAACAGCAAATATTCTAAAGACTAAATCCCCTAAACTAACTGCATCTACAGACGTTATTATATTCCTTTATAACAAACACAGTCATATGCTTAAACGTCAACTTTTGTCATAATTACATAAAACTTTATTTTGTTTATATTACTTTTTGGCTACTTGCATGCATATTATTTTCAGCAACGAGGTCATTATGTCCTCAAACTTAATTAAACTTTCCGTAGAATGTCCTATCGTCTACACCCAGCTATTTTACATGCTGTATCCTAAATTTCAGTCATTTGGTTAAAATTTTAAAAACGTACAAGAAATTAGAGCAAATTGGATTGAGTTTTTCTTATTAATTAACAAATCCTTATCAAAGACAATAAATACATCTTGAAGATGTATGACATAGGTAGAAAAAAAATAATTCTGGAACAAAAAAGTTAAAAAAGGCAGTGAAATATTAAAATAATACAATCTTCATTTGACAAAGGAATTATTCACAGTTTGCCATATTAAATATGAATAAATAAAACTACACGATTTAATACAGGCTGAATACAAGTGTGCTTGTGTTAAAAATTGTTGCATACGAACCGATCAACGAAACGGATATTACAATTTTACATTGGACATGTGTGGGAAATTTGAATACAGTGAAACGAAGAATTTATGGCCCATTGCCTGAATCGGTTACCGTTTGTAATTCACAAGGAGTTTGAATTTAATTTTCCTTCGCACATTTCGTTTACTGTTTACAAATACATAAATTATAGGGCAATACACGGACTCGGAATGTTTTTATTTATTTTTTCCTAACGAGTACACTATTAAAAAAATATTATAGTGACTGCCCCGACGCCGTCAAGTCTCTGACAATTGGACATTTCAAGAAATTTATTATAATTTTTGCTAGCATTGTACATTAAAACCAAAAATATTTTTTTGTGTGAAGAGAACGTGACACTTGGCTATTTTGTGGAACCTTGCGTCAGCTTAGCTCAGACGACTTTAATTAGGTAATAATCACGTCTCCGATACTGCTCGCTAGTCTATCGCTGAATGCTTGTCGGATTTTTGGTGTATATATTTGGAGTAGATGTGATATAATTTAATTCATGCAAAATGCCTCAAAGCAATTAAAACGACATGATACGATCATAAGTAGAAGAAAAGTTTTTATATTTTCCCTTAAATAAATTATTATATTTACCGGTATAAATTAAGTAGAAAATATATTTCATATGTGTACATTTTACACTCGTGGAAAGAATTTGATAAAATGGTAAAACTCTATTCCGCTTAGTATTATATATTCATAATAACATTAATTTAAAAATAAGAATATTTTTATTTTATTGCAATTCCCAGTATGTTAGCATTAGTTGATGATTATTAATATTTAGTTTTTTTATATAAAATAATATGTGGTATATAATATTATACATATTGTTCAGATAGAGCACTGAGGTTGGCTGAAATAAACGGGTTGGTTCAGTATCTGACAAATACCTTATACTTGAAACGATCTTCACCAAGTCACTTGGCTTCTATTTTTATAGATATATAAATACCAGGTTACATAATCACCTCTTACATATCGTAAACAATCCATATCGGTCACAGTTGATCCAAGACGTGCAGCAGACTTTTATTATAAGTGATTTGTAATATGTGTATACATCTATTTCTAAGAAGAATTCCCGCTCTATTTTCCCTTAATAAGCAAGTATAATACAAAGACTGTATTCAAAGAAATCGTTGTTTACGATAAGAAGGCCATTTGTATTATTTTTATTTTTTTGAAATTGAAATTCCAGTAAACGTTTACATTAACTTTAGAACCGTCGATTATTTTAATATTATAAGTAGCAATCTCCTATCACCCTTCCCAGTTGTTCTTTTTAAATGAAATTTAGCTGTATTTGTTGTGTACATTATAATATCAATCATATAATCAATCAAACAAGTCTTTTATATGACAAACAAAGTTCCACGCATTTCGATCAACTAAAATATCTTAAATGCTTAAAAAGATTTATTTAAGAAAACAATTTTTTTAATTACAACTAAGTAAATGAAAGTCTAAGATACCTTATTATATATGCGTACACTCAGATCCTCAAAGAATTACTTTTGAAAGACGTAATCTAGGCGTTACGGTACATTTTGATTTCTTATATTCATCATGTCTGTCACTATTATTTGTGTAAGATTATAAATTTTAGCGCATAAATAATATGTTATTAAATATGAGTTGATAAGCAACTGTTAAAGGAAATTTCTAGCTTTTAAGGTATTATATAATGTGGTTATTGTGGTTTTATACTATTTTTATATAGATAAAAATTTTATTAACCCGCCCAGCTCTTTATTTGATTGCCAGCTTTTAAGTGAGGGCGGTCAGAAGAGGCCAATGTCACTCCCGCCCACCGTAGTCCTCGCTATGCAAAACTATACACCGACACGGGTATAGTCCCTCTTCCTGTGTGCTTCGATATAGTTGGAGTGCGATCACCCAGCGACAATTTTTGAGCCCGCGGACCTGCTGTTTGCGCGGGCTCAATATCAATGAAGCTGTGCAAAGCCAAAGCCGACTAGCAGAAAAATGTTAATGACGTCACATACAATCTTTTTTGTAACATAGATATAGAATTAATTTCAGCGGCACGGCCCTTTGATAAATTTCAAAATGCTATATAAAATAAATAAAGTGTATAAATAATTAAAATATGTGTTATAAATAAATAACCTTTTAATGACCTAATTAATATGTTAGTTTGAATATTTTTATATATTATTTATAACTCTCTTAACGGTACGATGGACCAAATTAACTCCACTTTGTCTGCATTGTTTCAATTGCGCAGTTGCGTCAATTGAGCGACCGTTTTACATGATCAGCTCTATAATAGCTCGATCTCCGTAAACATTAAAATTTTCCAACCTCAGCCTTATTTTAACTACGTAAGTACACATCTTATAAAGCCTCTAAGCAACAATTAAAAGAGATCATATAAGTACCTGTATATTACTAAACATTAGCTTTTTCACATTACTCGCAATCGTGTTTGATGTTGTAACTAAAGTGAGTTGCGTAGTTAGGTAGCTGCTTTTATATTAGTGACGAAATGAATCTATGATAAAGTATTTTGTAAGAGTTGATTTCTGTTCAACTGAAATAAATATTCTTTTGAACCTCAATATTTTTCACTTAGTTTTTAATTCGTAATTACTTTCAAGCGGTTCGTTGGTCTAGGGGTATGATTTTCGCTTAGGGTGCGAGAGGTCCCGGGTTCAAATCCCGGACGAGCCCAATCTTTTTGCATTTAATTAATTTTAGTATTTCATGGTTTCATTTATGTGTGTAATGTGCATTTAAAGGTTTTCGTTTTTATGTCAACAGAAAAATCATTTATTTACAAATGAATAAATCGCTAAAGGTGTTTGTTGCTTGCTTTTAACGAATTTCGTTTACGGTTTGACTAATTCCAATATTGTTGCCATATTTTCTTTAAGGCACAAAGAAAGTCCTTACGGAAGGAAATAATTAAAATACTAAAAGGAAAATACTTTAGCAACACTTTTCTTTTACCATTCAAACCAGTCTTAAGTGATGACATTTATCGTTATACAAAACCAAAAATATGTTGAGATGTAAATATATATAGTCACATAAAATATTCTGTATCATAAAGCAATATAATCAAAATATATTGATTAACCAAATTTTGACTAAGTTCATGCTATGTACGAAATAGATGACTTATCTTTGTTAGTAATCGTTGTTACGACTATAAATCAATAAATTAGGAGATTAATAAAAAACGTTTCATTTTGTTTATTGTATTGTACTGTCAGAGCAGTTAGTGAATGTAAATAAATAACAATAAAATGTTTTTTTACAATGCAATAGGCAAAAAAAAAACACCTAAAATTGAAACCCCGACGCATGTGAGCCCGGAGTTGAATGCATTAAACGGAGCGTTCTCTGCGAAATTTAATTAAGTCCGAGAACGTAATATTGTCTGAGTCGAAAGTAACGCTCCAGCAGTTGACAGCGAATGCGCAAGCACTGCTCAGCGTCATGAGATAACGTAGCCAATTTACGCTTTTATTTTAAACTCATTGCATACTTGAACAGGTATTAAAGTCGTTTCTAATACGTATTACCCGAATATAGATTACCGATATATTTTAATTTACAAAACCACACCAGGCTCGCAAAATGCAATGTAGCCTATACCTTGTCTCTAAAAGAAGACTGTTAATGTAATAATAATAAACATTATTTCAACCATAGGCCGTCCTTTACACACTATTATACAATAGTAGTATAAGTCTGTCACGTAGATTTTTAGTAGAGCCGGTCTTCATCGACCTTAGAATGGTCGGCTGTCCACCTTGTTTGCGGATATCTTTCACTGCACTTGCCAGTCCGTGGTCTCCACTCCAAAACCTTGAAGCCCCTGTAAAACTGTAAAATGAATCATCATCAGATGCTTATCAATTAGAAAGGTAACTTCACATAGACCAGTTGAAGGCACACCTCCGACTTAGCGTGGATAAGCAGTAGACAACAGACTGTAGGTTGATAACAACACAAACATCATTTCGATTTTTATGTTTATTACAGTAATAACACTTAAATAAGGCTATTGGTATTTGTAATCCTCAGAAACCTTGAAACAATATATAAAGCGTATAGAAGCATAAACTATGTCCGACTGGCATACAAAAAAAGTTAATAAAGATTATTTTATACTAAGTACAAGCAATGCGTATATATATACATATATTGATATTCAGAACATTAATCGAATTAAAATTAAAACAAGACTCAAAAATAGTTTTTTCAATATTCATATCTAATTGACGTCTACCACCTGTTTGTATGATAAATGCCTTAAAAGGTTTTTAAAAAAAATATAAATAAATTACCATTATGAATTCACCGATAGAGTCTTGCTGAATATTATCTAGGATGCTATTATAAAAGAGTATACACTACCCATAGAAAAACTTACAAATGCGATGAAATCGAGTCTTAGATATGAAAACTTTTAATTAAATAGTTTTTGGTTCTAGTTTTTATATTGTGCATATTAAATTTTCTGATAAAATCGATAATAAATTATAGATGTACTACTAAAGTTGATATACGTATTTCATTTGACGAATATTTCTGATGACGATTATTTCGTATGATATATCTTTTCAGCTGGTATCTATTTTGTAATATTGACTATTCGCTCAATCTATTTATTTCGCTATCGATACGGGGAAATTCGCAGGCGCGTTCGCAACCCAAAACAATCCGTCAACGTCCAAAATAAAGCTTGTTAATGATTTCCAAAAGCCCCGTCGAATTATGTCCGGGCATTATTCATAGAACCGTGTATTGATAAATCACCTTCGTGTACTCAAACGTAAAAATATGTCGATAATTGTAAATTCTTTATGTATACATATAAAATTAGCAGTTTGAAGAAGCGTTACGATTCGAGGAAACCTCTTGACATGAGATGATCTCTTTAAGTAATTTCGACTGTTTCGGTGATCATTCAAGTATAGACATTCATCATTTCAGCCGTAGAATGTCCAATGCTAAACATAGGCCTGTCCTATTAATTTCCAAAAGGATGCATCCAACATCTACCAACGACCTAGACATGATAATTTGTCTAACTCGTGTGTGCCATGTCATGCATGCCGATTCAACGCAGAACCTTGCATTCAACGCACTCCAAAACCTTGCGGCCGTGAATTCCCATCACTGTGTGGTCTGCTTACTGCTATTTCAACTTGCCAATGATGGCTACTTTGTTTATGAAGCGTTATGATTACATAATGGCAGAAATAGCCGTGCTGTAGTGGTATTTACAAAAATGCCTTTGAAATAATGACAATACTACCGGATTCATCACCAATGCCAAAAAATAATTTTCGATAAATCGTAAGCGTAAAACGAAACCGTAAGCGTTTATTATAACTGTTGTTGAATTGTTTTAATTTTATTACTGAACATAGTATAAAAATATAAAACCAATGGAAAGAAATAAAATATATATTTTGAACATATTTATACTATATTTTTGCGTACATAATAGATCGCTGCGTAATCTTTTCATATGACGAAAAAGAAATCGGTTCTTGGGTATTAACATACTACACCTGATTTACATTGAGTTAATTATTTAGACGTACTATTTCGTAGCAAGCACAAAATACGAAGTTCGGTCTCAAAAAGCTTTTTTTCAATTACATCCTTACTTTAAATTAAAAAAAAATGAATCGAGAAATATAACGAGCGAAGATATGATGAGTCTTTACTCAAGAAATTAAGCCAACTATCCACGGCTACATCCCAAGAAAAAAACTTTGCTAGACATCTAAAAATATTAACAAATTAAATAAATTATATTGGATCACACAGAACGATTCACGTTATTTACCGTCTGCTGCAAATTCATCCCGAATAAAATAAAATTAAAAAAAAAAACAGTTAATTTGATTTTATTAAATTTAAAGTTTATTGTTTTAGCCTTTTTAATACAAGCGTAATAAATAAATTTCATATGTTAATTATTATGAAAATGTTTTATACTATGCGACCAGAATTATCCTCTACTTTAAAACGTGAATAAGTAGTCGTAAACTATTTTTTGTACAACTATCTATTTTTTTAGAATCAATAATTATACAACTACATTTTGGTTGTCGCGTTTATTAAATGGCACCTACAAATCACATTACAATTACTAGTACAGCGAGTTTTACTTTTCTTAGGGAAATTAAAAATAGACGTATATAATTAAATAAAAAACTTGGGCTCGTCCGGGATTTGAACCCGGGACCTCTCGCACCCTAAGCGAAAATCATACCCCTAGACCAACGAGCCGCTTGTAATTACATGTGAAATATATGTTTCGCTGATTTCAATATATGGCTAAAATGACGCAAACTTTCAAAAATGACTTTCTAAAATAACCTTATTACCACATACGCGCTAAATAGACACATAAGAAATGTTATGTTTGCTTACCGGATGATTAATCACGCATATTATGATGAAAATACTTTAGCGTTTTACACACATTTACATTAAATATCATGTGTAATCTGTCTTCGTGTACAGTATAGCGACGCATTACTTTGAATATTCGCGCAAATACCGGAGTACTCCCTCGTCCTCGTTTACATTTAAATGGAGTTTCCGAGCTCCCAACGTATGTCACAAGATGAAAATTCTAATTTCCTAAAAAAATTTCATCCCAATCGTTACTACACGATTGGGTTGAAAATGTCGCTCAATCGCAATCAATGTCACTCGATTACTAACGTGCAAATAAAATTGATTGCGTTTTATTTAATTGCATAAATGACATTCAACTTATGTACATATGCAATTTTCAATAAAATTTATAGTTGTTTTAAAATTTAACGTTCATTAGTTAATTGTGATGGGCACATTTATTTTGATATAAAAACATTTCTTAATGTCGTACGGCCTGAATGAATAGGTTTAAATTATAAAGGGGTCCGGAAAGTAATGTCGCTTTCTTAAAATTCACACGACTACGTTTTTAACAAGCTACCAACAACCTTTTGCCATGTAATGTACAAATTTTAAATGCCGGAGCGGTAGAAATCAATCGCTTTTTCTGTAAAATATGTCTACAGATACGATTTTACTTTCCGGTCCACCCTAATAATTTTCCTAATGCTCCACTAGTAACCATCAAGACATAAATTCCCTAATGATTGCAATAAAATACTGATACACTGAAATGGTTACTAAAATATAAAAGGGGCGAATTATTACTTTATTAATATTATATTATTAATTATAATATATTATTAATTATTACTCATAGTATTTAAAATATTTTTATTAAGTTATAACAACAAAACAAATTCATTGAGATTACTTTATAGATATGAGGGAATTGAAAATGAAAGGAGATCGTCAAATGTAGATATTAATATCGATGAAGAGTAGTGGAAGCCCAGTGGTAGAGGATTTAAACTTGCGATCGTAGGTGGTGGGTTCGATTCCCAGGATACAATCTTATAATTTTCACTTTATGCATTAGTTATTTAGGATTGTCACTGCTTGCAAACAGATTTCCAGAGGATGAGCAGGAGCGTCTTCTGTGTACCATAATACCACACCGCCGTCTCCAACTCGCTTGCCAAGTGTGGCGATTATGTTACATCCCTACATCTATATCTTTGGGGGAGTTCTATGTTTTACAGATATTTTATGGGAGAGACGGGGCAGAGAGTTTATGGGTTGAAACTGTGACAACAATGAAGAGTGGTTCATTAAAATATGTTATTTTTTTGTACAAATCAATTCCATCGGTATATTAAATAACTTCATTGCAAATTAAGTGTATTAAAATCGAAATAGCTTCCAATGTAATTATATTATTCGGTTGCCAAAAGCAATTTGAGTCCGAGGATCTTATTACAGCAATGCAATAGAGATATAGCTGGTATGAACAAGAACTCAAAATCAATTTATCCAACCGTATTTGCCATTTGATTAGTTTTACAATGGACTTTAATTATCAACTATATTTATTATTATTATTAAAATTTAATTAAAAATACGTTTTATGTTGTTACAAAAATGTGACTTTGTAAATATCTTGGAAACTTTTAACATATTTATTTCAATAATGGAAAGCAACAAGTTTTATGAGCACCACGCTTGTCCCTAGTGAGATATTCCGTTTTGACATCGCGGTATTATAACAAATTATTTGTTATAGTACCGCTACCGCTAATGCAATTCAGTAATCAATACTTATCAGCATTTAGAGTTTCGTCGGATTGTAATGACAGGGAGAATTATGTTTGCGTTAGCATAAAACTCATTTAATTATTTTAATTAAATTTAACCCTTTAACTGCTCAAGGAAGCAGGAGCTTTAAGTCGGTCCGTCACGATAGATATTTTAAAGGAATGAGAGTTTGAATCATAAATCGCTTGGCTTACCATTTGATTACCATTGGCTGTCTCAGAAAGGTGTTAGAACACGGAAGGATTTCGTGTCCAAGGACCTTGGAACTGCTATGTTTCGCTCGGTTTGAACAGCGGTACATAACGAAGACTTTCGCTCTTAGGTCGTGGATTCGATTCACGGTACACAGGTTTATATAATTCAGACATTATACATGAATCATACAATAAACAGCAGCAATCTCTACGTATCATAATACCATAATGCGATAGTCAACACGCCTGCTCAGCGTGGCGATTATGGTATTATAGGACTGTATCCACCCATAGTTGTCTTTGGGGAGGCCTATGCCTTGCCGTAGGTATCTACAGGATTAAAACGACGATGACGACTATAGATTAGGACGAAGCTCTCCACTATACCAACAAATGTTCAATTGTATAAACTTATTATATTATAACTTCAATAAACTACTGGTTATAAAGAAGAGAGCAAAAGACCACCTGAACAATCATCTCGGGTAGATATCTTGTCCGATCGTGTAAAATCAATTACTGGATTCTGTTACCTTTCTCGTGTAAAACAGAATGGATTGGAAGTCAATAATCGATTCCGTCAAGACGTTTTAAGACCGACACGACCTTTAAAAATGAAGATTCGATTGAGAAATAAGAATAGTGCAAATTTATTGCCAGAATGCGCACCTAATAGTATATGATGCGCTCTGCTCGTAATATGAGCATAGTTTACCTTTTTATTTTAATATTAAGCTTAGAATCCTAGTTGCTGTTGAAATAGAGCAGAGTCCCACGGGATACCTAACGGAGCTTCATGGAACTGGGTAAGCAAACTTCTCTCAAGTATTTGAGCGTAAGCTCTAACCTCACGGGATGAATACAGGGAACGCTACGGATGGCAACGAAAGCAAAGTAATAACTGGAATAGCAACTGCTACTCTTTGCAGAATTAATTAAGAAGTATTTTTGATATTCTTGTATTTACGTAAGCGCTAAATAACAGATAGCAATATGACATTACTATCGAAACATATTATTGATTCCTATTGATAAAAGACAAATAAATGCTATATGTAAACAAGCATTAATTTATTAAAAATAAAAACACAATTAAATTAATAATTTTTTTAAATTAATTATGTACAAGTGTTTTAAAATTTAAAGCATCGGCTCGTTGGTCTAGGGGTATGATTTTCGCTTAGGGTGCGAGAGGTCCCGGGTTCAAATCCCGGACGAGCCCAATTTTTTTAACTACGCTAACTCTTTTCTTCCTTTTTCAGTGTATTAAATATTTAGCATTTATTATTATATTAAGTGCCCATAAATATTAATATTATACACAGATCAATTTATTACATGTTTAAAAAATATTGTACATGCGATGGTCGCTGCCTTTACTAGCTTACGCATGTAGGAAATCATCAAGTAAATCAATTACAGTCAGCTAGTACTCGCGACATTGAACAATTGAGTTCTCTCACAAGTACCAACGCCTTTCGATTCCATTAACACACTGCAATCTGTTTTTATTTCCGCCATCATTATATTAAAAATGTGATAAACTTAATGTTTAAAATAAATACTGAAGATTTCAAATATTACAGTCGTATAAATTTCATTAGTGTTCTTAAACAATAAAATTAACATAATTACAATGTATCGAAGTATGTTTATACTTTCTAGGGTTCACTGCGACAAAGTACTGTCAAAAGCAATTGTGCTGTTAAAGTCTAATAGAGAAATACAACACAAATAAAACGTATTTCAGAGGTACAATTTTATTAATCGATTTAATGACTTTAGAACGAACGATTACTTTCAAACTTTCTTTTTATTATACACAGAGTTTTCTATTAATCGGATTATCTTTTATAGTAATTACATGAAATTAATTTACTACAAACACGATTTTTTTATTTGATAAAATTTGACAATGGGAGACAGTTATATAGATTTACTTTATATTTCGCGTGGAAAAAGAAAAGTTGTTGCCTTTTCTATTTTCCACGCAATTCCACGATTTTTTCCCTTCACAAGAGCCTTCATCATGCTTTAACGGATGTATGAAAAAAAAAGCTTGAACGGTTGAATCGTTCGCGAATTTTGTCCGAAGCAGAATATTTGGGAAATTTAATTATTATTTTTGATGGTTTTTAATGCATTTACTATAAACTGGCCTGTAAGTTTAACATACCAGTTCCGCACGCAATAAATTGACAAACGTTTCGCACTAAATCCATATTGTCTAATATTCGGTGTTACAAAACTTACAGTAAATTTATAATTTATAAATATATAAAATAAACGAAGTATGTACAAGTAAAATTCGTTTAGTTATTTATTCGTTTATTTCGATAAGTATTTATTCGTTTTTAAAATCAATTACAAACATGCATAATTATATTTTTAAAAATACTTGAATATAAACTTAAAGACTTGTTAGCAAATCGCCTTAAATCAGTACATCGCAAACTATTCTTATTGAAATAGTAAATGTATTTACTTTACATAACTAATAAAACATTTCACCTCGAATTACGTACATTAAACAAATCTAACTTGTAGATATGACAACAGATGTACGTGTCAGCTATATGAGTAGATTTATCCCTTGTTTTTGCAAAGTTAGTGCCGGCGTAGATTTCCGCTCCCGTCTGCATTGCACCGGAACTATAAAGCAGCGACTCTATTTGTGACTCCAGCTTTACGTTTACTTCCTAATAAAAACGTACAATCTTACCCATTGACTTTTAAAACGCAGTTGTTTAGTTCGATAAGATTTCTTAAGGTAATATTTGTGACTTTTCATAACAGATATTTTTTTATATCAATTACATTATTAATTTTTAATAACATAGATATTTTTGCATTTCTGTAATTTTTAATTAAATAATTATACTTATGTTGTGTATTAAATATCGCACTAGAACATATGTTTATGGATATGCAACGGTGCATGAACATGCATGATCACGAATGGTGAAAATCTAAACTGTCCGCGCTTTGCAGAATATCTAGTTTTATTTTTCGAGTGTCCAATGAAACCAGAGCAAACATTACAGATACTGTCGGACAAAAGCTCAAAAGCAGGGCCTGCCCACGTCTGCCTAATATCTTTGCAGAAGGACGATTATTATATAAACAAAAAATTTAAACCAAATATTAAAAGTTTTATACTTCCACAATTTATAATTTAACATGTCTTTGTGTGTGCGTGTGTAAAGTTCGCGTGTGAAGTGTTTTACAAAATTTACTTAGTATCATCACAATTTTTTTAGCCAATTTCGTAGTCTTTCATCCTCGTCGCTTCAGTCTAAAGACGCCCCCGTCAAGGCTTAGGCCTCTCCCAAAGATATCAATGGGGATATAATAATCTCCACGCTTGGCAGGCAACTTGACAATCGCAGTTGTATTTTGGTAAGCAGAGGACGCTGCTACCCATTTTTTTGGAAACTGGTTCGTGAGCAGTGACAATCCAATATAATTAATGCACAACGTGTGAATTATACAACATTATATCCCGGGATTCTAACCCGCGACATACGTTTGCAAGACATTAGTCCTCTATCGCTGATCTACTAGAATTCTCAGACTTTTTGCTTACATTTATTTAGGAGATGTCGAAAGATATTGATATTCATTTGCAATACCAGGTATGGTACGACAGTAATCATTCATATACGTCAAAGGGGAGGTCCAATTTTATTGAAACTAGTATCATATTATGGCTCCATAATGGCTTATATTAATTTAAAATAAAGATATACGGGTTCCAGATGTTCAGAGAAGGGTCAACAATCGGTATTAATTAGGTTTTGTTTAACACAACTTGTTAAATGCCGGTAATACAGTAAAAATTAAAACTTTTATGTTATTTTCCGTCAAATAAAATTTATGGATGTGGTTTACGCGCAGTCATGTACGGGTGAGTTACGTGATTAACGTTGCAGTTAGTTAGCTAGTCAAGCGCAGTCGAAGCAATTTCAGCTTAGGCGAACTTAATTGCCACCCGGTTATGCCGGAGCCTGTTTTCTACAATAATTTCAATTCATACGTGCTCTGTACTCATGGTATTATAATGTGGATGCTGCATTCTTAAAAACCTCGTTACGGCAGATGTGCTTAACTAACAGAATATAATTTTCAAAATCTTACATAATCTAAATCATCCTTATAAAAAATTAAGCAATGGTCATATATAATCTCAATTAGTGGAAGAAATTTAGTAATTCTTAAAAAACTATTCCTAACCCGTTATAATAAACATTTACCATATTAAGAAGAAGTTAAAAAAATGACCATTTATTTTTTAAAAAACTTTGGAATGATTGCATACTTAGTATCGACTTATCACGGCATTACATGCCATATTCTGTAAAATTGACCACAAATCATATTCCGGCGGATATAATCGTAACCAAGTAACGACCTGGCTTCAGCTCTGATGAAGACCAAAACGTACAGCTTGAGTTTTATAATGCGAGCAAAAAATTGTAATTAATACCTAAGCTATTTCAGAATAAGAATAACTTCGTTCAAACTAACTTAATTGTAACATAATAAAATTATCATTTCATAAGACAACGCAAATTTTGACGTAAAAGTTAAAAATGAGTAAAAAAGGTATATCCACATAGGTTTACTGCTTTTAAATACATTAAACATTAATTTCTTTAAATTTATACGTTTAATTAACTGACCTGTGTATAATATTTATATTTATGGGCATTTAATATAATAATTAATGTTAACTATTTAGTACAGTGAAACAGAAATAAAAAAGTTAGCTGAGTTTAAAAATTGGGCTCGTCCGGGATTTGAACCCGGGACCTCTCGCACCCTAAGCGAAAATCATACCCCTAGACCAACGAGCCGCTTGATTTTAGTTTAGTATATTTTATAATGTATGCACCAATACACAAGTTTAATTATTTTGATGATGTACGTAACTATATCAATAACAATTTCTATTGAGAATATTCTTAAAGTATCTATTTAATTTATAAAGACTATTTTATTTCATAGCAATCAGTACATTACAATTAGGTACTTAAATACCTACAACATTCCATCATGTTATTTTAATCTGACTGTTTCTGTGATAATTTGCTTTTCGCAAATTTTCGCGTTACTTTTACGTTTAAAGCTTTTTCTGTCTACTTTTGTTTTCTTGAAATACTCGGCCACTTAAAAAATGACAAAGTTGACACCGTGGGTTAACGCACGATCCATCCTTGTATATTTACGTCATGTGCGTGCGCTACAAAACGAAGCAGTCAACGCTCTCCCGTCTCGCCGCCCTTGTTGGTAGGTTGAAATGTTGGTAAGCTTTCATTAAGCTTTAACCTGGTAATCTTACTAATCCCCGTGTAAGTTGGAGTAAATTTCTACAAGGACTTCGTTTTTCATAACAAAATAAAGCAATGAGTTAATATGGAAATAATTCAATCTCTGTTCTGCGGAGACTAATGTATAACAAAATATAACAGGATCGAAAAAATAGAGTATGAAAATGTGTGATTGAGTTAAGGTGAATTAGCTTAACTACAACCCATTGCTTTTAGCATTCATATTATTAGCGAATAGGAATTCCACATAACCATGTCGTCATCCCAGAGGCAAGGTACCTGGAACGTACGGACGATTTACTCCAAAACCAAAAAAAAAGTAGAGAGCTTAGGAATCCCCTGCATTTTTGCATTTGATGTGTTTAAAGTTATGCTACTGGCCGATCTAGGCTTTGCGCAGCTGCATCTAAATTAAAATTAAAAATTAACGCTGGGTGATCGTACCTGAGTTACAACGAAGACCCACACACGCAGAGGGACTATACCCGTGTAGTTGTATAGTGTAGTGAATGAGGCCTACTGCAAGCTGAGCAAGTCGAGGACTACTCGGTGGTCAGGAGTGACACGGGCCTCTCCAGACCGCCCTCAGTTGAAGGCGGGTTAGGCAGACGCGGCTGCCGAGTCATATATATGAGAGTGATGACTGTTTTGTGCATCAAGTCCGACAGGGCTTGATGTGAGAAGATTACTGCAGTAAAGCAAGTATGCCTGGAGTTAAGCTTGTCCGCGGATGTGCCTTGGTATAATACTGAAGTCCACCTGCGCGTTCCATAGAAGATTCAGTTCGTAACCAGACTGTGCCCACCCCCCTTCACCCTTTCCATCTGAAATTAAAAAAGAAAGATGAGATTGTGTCAATTCACAACCAAATTTTGTTACATGATACAACAAAGAAAATTATTTTGCGTTAAAATAATTCTTTCGATAGCTATATGACCTGTACCATCGAACTGTTAAAATTACTAGTCAATTATACTTATTAGAAAACAAAACTCTTGTTAAAAACTGTTTATTTATTAGTTATTTAAAATTCTTTACTGTACACGCTAAAAAATATATACATATTTGCATAAAAGTACAAGTGGCGGTCTTATCACACGAGGCTATTTCACAACAATCATAGTAAATAAACAGTAGAAGAATAAATAACGTGTAGTTAACGTGTAAAAAACGTACTTACATACATATTCGTAAATATATATATATACTATATGTACTTGTAATTAATATGGCATAATACATTTTATGAACACTATAATAAATAAAAACATCAAACTTACTTCGATCGCATTTGTTTCAGAAAGAATAAAGAAACAGAGAAAGAATAAAATAGGTTAAAGGATAAATACTGATTGGTCTAGTCAATATTTTAACCAATAGGTAGTAATAACTTAGCTTATCTATCTATCTACCTAAACTATTTATAAAATTCATACAGAAGGGAACAAAATTATTAGAAACGTTGTTAATCTATATACCGATAGATTTATTGGCCTATTATAAAAGTTTACGTCAGATTATTAAATATATCTTTACTACACAAACGATAACAAGTGATCACGTTGCGGAAACGGCCTGTTCAGCACATCGACAGTGTCAATAAAAATGAATCGTATGTTCACTGCGGAAACGTCAAGGTGACATATTTTTTTAATTACTGAGTGTTACGAACAGCTTCGTCAGGGTGGAATTTAATTATGATTCTCCCAAGAGTTACAGAAAAGATTATTCTTACTCTCGACTCCCTTTGGCACGTTTTACTACATTTATTGAATGGTTATATCATATGCAAAGCAGTAAGACTATTTTCTAATAATTTTTTATGTCAATTTTATACGTAGACTGCGTGTAAACAAATTGACATAAAAACATCGACTGTTTCAATCATGATATTAGCCGTGACAATTATTTTAAAAAAACATCTCATGTATACAATTTACATCAGAAGAAAAATGGATCCCCAGCAGCAAGGAAAACAACCAGACACAAATATTTTAACAACGGTGGATAGCTATTTCCGAGCCATACATCAAAATTTGAAACATTTCGCAAGTCGCAATTAAATGCATATTTAAAAATTGTAGGCAAATATGTATTAATTTTAGTTTTTGTTATAAAAATATATTTATTGAAAACATAAGTACGAAACATGTGCATTGAATTAAATATCAAAAATTGAAAGGTAGAATTTTCTTAAGTTTTATTTTACTTCTTTTAATAATCCTCAAAATTGGTAAACAATTGATGACAGCAATTCTCAGTAATCCTTTCAGATGCTAGTTAGTTAATTCTGGCGGCGTTTGGATCTGACGAATTTTAAAGTGGTATAAAATGATTCATATAGGCACGTTGTTAGAAATATTGAAATATTTCGACAAATAAACGAAAGCCAAAAATAATCCAACAAAGAGCATGTAGTTCAGCACACAAGCCACGAGTTAACCCCTATCTCCGTTTTATATTATAACATATGAATAACAACATCTAGGGAGGGCTATAGCCTAGCTGGCCTAGCAGTGGACGTCCTATAGCTATAGGGAAAAACTGTGCCGTTTTATTTATTAGTCGAATTAACTATCTAATTGCGAAAGTCAACCAAATAGTCAAACAAAAAATATTGGTATTTAAAGTATATTGGTTCTATCCATTTACTTAATCTTTCAGATTAACTAAATGGATATGACTAACGAGTACAATAAACTGTAATAACATATAAAGGAACTACATTAATTTCAAAAATAAAAAATTGGGCTCGTCCGGGATTTGAACCCGGGACCTCTCGCACCCTAAGCGAAAATCATACCCCTAGACCAACGAGCCAACTGTCTGATTGTTTTCAATTTATTAACAGTTTTAAAAATTAAAAAATAATAAAACTTTTATTACTAAATATTATATATTTCATAGTGACTTATGACTATCACATTATTTTCAGTCATATAATTTTTGAATAACGTAAGTTAGACATTTAATTTTTTAAAATTTATTATACTTATCTTTTATAACTATTAACGTTTGTGTTTGAGTTACAAAAACTACGTAATAAAAAGTACTCTTTACTTTTATCGCCTTTACATCGAAATCAGCGGATTCGGTAAACGCGTGCTGCTTATCCACATCTTTGTCACCATATCAGCTGACACATGCTCCCTGCGAGGTACAGGCCTCCGCCTAAGATCGCCTCGATAACCTTACTATGTCGTTGATCCTCCTATCGGGGGGCATACCCTCGCCGCGTCTACCGGCTTGTGGTCGCACTCGAGAACCTTTCGTCCCCAACTGTCGTCGGTTGCATTTATACACTTTGTTTTGTTAGTTAGAGTTAAGAGTAATATCTACAGCGGCAAAATTTCAAATACAAAAGTTAATTAGGTTACTGAAATGCCGACATTTCAGTAACCTAATTAGCTGAAGCTAAGATCGTGAAGAATTTATATTATTACAGGCGCTTATTTATTTATTTCTTTTTACTCCTTTTACACTTTACAGTGACGGACTTGAGACGTTTTAGGCATTCTCTTAAGTATAGTGAGGGTCAACTTAGTGGTGATCAGATCATCAGAAAGTCGGTGTGTAAATATAATCAATATACACACAAATATACAAAACTTAAAATGCTTTAATAAATGGATAACAAATACTCTCTACCCATTACCTTATTTCTTGTAAATACATTTAAATAGATATAATTTATAAGTTAATTCCACGTATGTCTATATTACATATGTTTGTTATAGATATAATATTCTTAAGCAAGAAAGTTATATAATGCTAACTATATGTTAACCTTCCATTCGATGATTTGTTAGTAAAATAATTATCTGCCACTAAAATTATTAATAACATAATATTATAATAATAACTGTGGTAATAAAAGCAAAATATTTGTAAGAAAATGTTGTCATGCATATATGTAACAACTACTACATGAAAAATTTGACAGAATAAAATAAAGTTTTGTTTTTTTGTTATGCTCAAAAACTTTAGTGTTTTTAGAAATTATAATGGCGGTTTGGTAAATAAAATAACATTAACACCTTCAAATATAAAATATTTACATATTAAATCAAAGATCCTGAGGCAATAATTTACGCTCGTTCAGTTTTATGTGGATGCTGTATATTACTTAAGGTAAATAATTTGGTTAAAGCTGGCAGGCGCCTTTACTACTTGTAATGGCTGGTAGTCAACGCAGTGGAAATTGCAGTGAAAGCTTCGCAGGCGCTAACCCAAGTGTAAAAATAATGATCGCATAATCAACCTTACATCTTAAATTGACTACTAAACCTTTACATATATATATACGTCTATTTGTAGTTTCCTTATATTTTATTTCATAGTTTTTAAATATTGGAAATTTAATTATATAAAAGATAATCAGTATTCAACAGGAGAGATGTATTAATTGAATCTTAAAAGATACAAATGTAGTTTCGTCTAGTCAAATGATATAAAAAAGTCTCACAATAGCAACCACTCCCATTGTGTAACTTCTCAGATAGCCAACGTTACAATGCTCTATAAAATCGGTCTCGGAATAGTAGTTTGGGGTTTATTCAAGTCGAAAGAAATGGCTAAAACTAACACTTTATTTGTTTTTGTATCAGTTCTTAAATGTCTTTATTACAAACAAAATATTATCTATGTACTCAAAATTTATAATCGGAAGACAAGTAGAATTTGCGTTAAATTTATGCATTGAGAAAAATTGCCTTACAATTTAAAGAACGTAACCAATGAACGCTCAACAACAGAGCACTATACAAAATGATAGTAAATAGATGTAAAATATTTAGACGGGTGGATGGGATCTATAACTAATTTGCCGTCATTTAATGTACGGTACATCCTATTCTGAGATAAACGGTTTCAGAAATAATAAATAACGTAATGATAATACAGTGAGAAAAAACGTTTTCAAAATTCGAATTACGTGTCAAAAAAAATGTTTACTATCTGTCACTAAAACTTCGTATGGTCTAAATTCCTGTATTAAAATTGATTACTATTTACTATTTATCCATATAAACTTTGTACCGCCAGAAGTTTCAGAGCTGTCCCATTTCAAGAGAAAAAACATAATTTTACATAGTGAGCACTTTATACAGATAGATTAGAAGAGAGATATAAGTGTAAAAGATTTAGGGGTTCCTTTTAGGGATGATTTTACAGATCATTTGCTGACAGATTAACTCCTTTAAAGCTTTGAATACGTACTTTTATCACACAGAATAGACAACAATATGTTTATGTATATTTATTTTAATGTACTTAATATTTATTATAAGTTTCCTACTGCATTAATGTTAAAAATAGTCTTGTTATCGGAAATGTACGAGGTTTCAGGTTAAGAGACTCATTTATTTATTATTGCATTTATAGAATATGATATATAAGAATATATCGATTTATTGATTTATTAGGTATATTAAAATAAAAACAATATGAAATTATTTATATTAAATCAGACTCATTTCTTTAAAGACTAATATGTATGTATAAAAATTTAATTTATTAAATATCTTCGTATTTTCAATGAGATAATCTTCCATTTGTATTTCGAAACTTGGTAGTAAAAAATAACAGAAAATAAAAATGCCATTATAATTTCACTAAAACATTGTTTTAATTACAAGTTTTAAAAAATATCTTATGATGTGACCACTGATGATCTGTTGACCTAATGTTATCTAGTTCCACGTGTAAGAGTAAACATTTGCATTTTATCATTACTTAAGGAACTTCACAAACAAGTGGACCATTTAATAATCATATACTACACGATACTTAATTTTTATTAAACATTTTTCTATCATTATCTGGTAAGTTTTTTTTATAATCCACATCTTGTTATATTATTATGTAATAATCATTTTGTTTTGAAAGATTAATTTATCATTTCAATAACATTATCTATTTTACTTTTGTTCGTGTGTAAAAATATAGTGTATCTCAATACTCTTGCAACAAACGTAGATTATTGTTTAAGGTTATCATTTTTAGCGAAGTCGTTATACAGTTGATCGGAGAACGACACCGTCGATTTCTTGTTTGCGACGGCGATCTCCCGCAGGAACGTCATATCGTACACTTCGCTCTGTCCGTTGGGATCGCGACGACAGTTGTGAAGGGAATCGAATCAATTTGTCGAAGCAACATTGAATCTGTCCGATCTACGTCGCCCATTCCAATCACGCCACTTCTTATCGATATTACATAGCGAGATTCGTACCCTATTGGTCTTTGTTATCACAACAATCTCTTAAACGCTTTTACTGATAACGGTCAACTGTAAACGAAATCTTGTTTAAACGGATTATAAAAACAATTTTTGAACAACTGTTACGAGGTATGGACGATAGCAAACAAATATGAGGCTGGCACGCGGCAAGCGCCCCGGGCGGAGCGCACTTGCCAAATGTGCCATCCGATAGCGCAACATTGCAGCAAATTTACTACCACCCTATTAGCACTAAATCTAAACATTAACCCGATTCCGGTAACCAAACTTCACGGGTGTGCGCTCAAAATATCGGTCACCGAAAGCAACGAATATTCATGTGGTAATGGACATCGCTCTACGGACGTAAAAGTTTATGAGCATTTTCGATTTTTTTTTCTCCTCTATTAACATATAAATGATTCTTTTCGACGTAAAATAAATCTTAATATCTGTTTAAACTGTTTGTACATACGTTAACAATGTGACGTTAAGTAATAATTATCTTTTATTTCGCATAAATTTTAGTTCCTCACCATACAACTAGTAGGTTTAACATTAACCTAAATATTTGTGTAGAAACCGAGACAGGTAAAATCGTGGTATTCAAGACTGTATGTGGAGGTATTAACAGCAAGCTCTCTCAATATTTCTTCAATGGCTAAAGATGCCCGTGACCATGCATTTTCAAGAGGAAACTATATCTCTCTTCTGACCAAGCTGTGTTATATCTATTTCTGACTTAAAAGTCATCAGTTGTTTATAATAGTTATCGGTATTGATAGGTTTAACAAGGATGTGTTTTACAATCTGTAGTGCTTATCTACCTTTGAATGTTTAGAGATATAAAAAATATGCCCCCAAAATATTGTTACGGATTCCTTTCACCTTTGAACTTTCCGAACGATACTTTATACATTTCAAATAGAATTTTAATGTAACTCCAGCTCAACGTATCGCATAGCCGTTGTAATCGAAGCACTTGTGTCGATCGCACTTAAAAACACATTTGCTCTTAGCGCTAACCTTTTAGATTAAAAAGAAACTACATTACTTTGAAAAGAATGTTTGGACGTTAAGTACATTTTCTCTACAAATTCTGTATGTTATTAATTGCGGTGTTTATAGTAATAGACATGATTATTTTTTTAAAAGTTATACTTTTACTAAGGACAGTGTATCAAAAATTAAGTAGAACAAAGTGCGTAAATTGCTCTAAAGAACCAATTAAATATACTGGTAATGACATCATGAGCCGACTTTCTCTTTCTTCGTTCTTATCACACGCTATAAATTCACTTGCATTACTTTATACTGAAGGTTACCTATTAGACGTTCCTTTAATCTTCTTAGTAAATTTAATAAACAGACCCCTTATATTTTCTGTTTGGTTAAAGTGTTGCATTAATCTTATTAAACTTAAATTACAGATTAATCTTGGAGTATGTATTCGAATATGACTGTGCCTCCGCCTAAAATCCTCGATAGAGAATTAAAGAAGTTAACGCTTTGTGGTCCTGGGCCTAATAACTTATGGCCATCATTGACTGAGGCTATGACAAGACCCGTCTTATCGCCTATTTGTGATGAATTGTTTAATGTAAGTAACTGCGATAAAATTATGCAAATAATCTTACTTTACATACTAATTTTCTTTTGAGCCTCACGTTATTCGTTAGTTGTAAAAATCCATTCTCACCGCGCTTTACAAGTCGTAACAGCGTCCCGCTCAGCACACAAAACACAACTGCCAATAAACACGAAAGCCACTACACTCGCATCCAAAATCATGCAAATATACCTGATTATTTCACATTGCCATCAGCCTACGGACGCAGAATAGATAAACATGCTGCGTACTTAAGGTATAGAATACCAGCATTTCAGAGAGGTTATCACCTATTGTTTTTGAGCTTTTTTCTGAGCGGGAATTCCGTCACCCTTCGACAACCAAGTGGGTGCAATCGCCATGACCATCACAACTGTTATCTACCCGCCCACAGCCAGTACAAGCGTATTTAATACTCCCTGACTACTAACAAGCACACGGATTCCATGGACGGAGTCTTAAAGTTCCGGACTTAGGACAAAGTACTGCTGCAACGTAAGACGTCCACCCACAAGGTGAATGAGTAGACGACCTTATTAAAGTCATCAAAAGATCGAAAATGATGAGGAAGACTTATTTCCACTTGTGGTTGTCCTACGGCTAAAATAATGATGATGATGAAAAATTGTCTAATCCTAAGTTTCATGAATCTATAAAATTCGTAAAGCGGATTATGCTTCACCGACTAAAAGTGAAGATTTATAATTGTACAGGTTCATTAATGTAAAATATTGCGTAAAGGTAATTGATGACATCCGTGCGGGAATAAGGTATATATTCCAAACGCGGAGCAACTTGGTTCTTGCTATTAGTGGATCTGGTCACGCGGGCATGGAAACTGTGATCTGCAACCTCCTTGCACCGGGCGAGACGTTACTTATCGCCACCAGAGGTACATGGGACGAGCGTGCTAACGACGTCGCAAAGAGATATGGTGAGCATGCTACTATTAAGTTAATTTGATAACAGATAAAAACATCGTGACATGCCTGTATATTATTATAAATGTTAAAAATAAAAACTCTTTTTGACAGCAATATTAACCTTTACAAGTACTACATAGGTTGTGAAAATAAGACTTATGTAAATCTATATCTCACTAATAGCTACATTTAACCTACGCTGACCACAATTTATACATCTAATAGCAGCTTGTAATAACATGGTCCTCTTGCACACTTCGGGCCTTACTGGCAAATTCACAGTCACTCCGAAGCATGGATATAGTTTCTCTACGAGATCAATTCATTTAGTAGGAGATCCATAGACGAACGAAGAATGCCGGATGCAATTCACTTCTAACTGGAAATTGGAAATCTTTAGGGGTATCTTATATCTAACAGAAGACATCCTGCGGCTGGAAAATAAAGGCTTCGAGTGTTCGTAATCAGAGTCTACAACTTTAAATAACAATTGTAAATCTAGAGGAAAGGCCTGTGTCACGCAACGGTCGTCCTTTGACTAAAATGTTTATTAAGAATAAATTTTGTTAATCCAGACGTTTAGACTTGGTTCCAAACATTTTTCGCTATAGTTATATAATAGTTCATAAATTCTGTTATTAGTTTTTCGTCTAAATAATTTATATTATACATTGTATTTTTTTAAAATATAAACAATAACATCAAAATTTTAAAACGTACACAGTGAATCAGTTCATAGTTGTTTATTTCAATTTCATAGTCGCAAAAACCTTGTGGAATATATGCCTTTTTTTGGTGTCTACGTGTCTTGAAATGAGAACAAAGATTGTACATAATTGAAATAAAACATTTGAGTGCTGATGATTATGAATATTTATATTAGACGGGAAGTAGATCGTGACGCTGTGGGACCTAAAGGATCTGGAGTGTAGACTACAAATCAGCAAGCACAGCTTAGGATGTCTATCCAAAAAAACATTTAATTAAGTTTGTCGGAAAAACCTGGACACAGGCCGCTTTCCCGTTCTTCGACTAAAATGAAATTGATTTTACACAGGACTTTTCATCGTTTCTATAATCTTTTTAAAATAGTTAATCTATTTTTAGTGTATTGTTTTAGGAATAAAGACAATTGTCTACCGTATACCATTTAACCGCTCCTTTACCTTCACGGAGCTCGAGAAGCAGTTAGATAAGCATCGTCCAACGGCGCTATTCATAACTCACGGAGATTCATCTACGGGTACAGTTCAGAAATTGGAGGGTCTCGGCCAGCTCTGTCACAAGTATGTTTATTTTCTTAACACATAAAAGCTTAAAGAAATCATATATTTTTTTTATATTTAAAACAAATACGAAATTGAAGTTTTTCACTAATGGTTTCATATTTTTTATTCACATTTTATGTAAATCGATATATGTACAATGTTTCAATATTTTATTTAACTTTCGAACAGCACATAATTTTATTTAAGTTTTTATTACAAATTTTATAATAAGTGTAGTATTATCGTGTATATATAGTATATTGTATTTTACATGTTTTATTATTTAACCTACGTCTTATATCTGCTTCACTCTAATTTGAATAAAAGAATATGTCTACAAGGCATTAAGTCTGCTATTAAACAACGTCTAAAAAAATTAAATAAATAAAATAGTTTTCAAAATTTTACGCGACCCATCCAAAAACAAACAATATTTATGACATTGAAGAACCAATTTTATTTTTAAATTTGTACAAAATCTATTTTAATATCTTGTATTTTCGTTTCACATTATTCTTATCAAAATATTATGGTCGTGGTACCCGTTACCATGATCTTTACACCTCTGTGTAGATTCTTCATTGAAAAAATAAAGGATATTTTATGTTTATTTATATCACTTAATTGATAGCTAGTTTCACAACAATTTAAATAAATAGAAAGTAAATATGTTCACGTTTTATAATAATGTTATTAACGACAACATCATTAATTACATATCAGATAATTCTTTAAACAACGTAAAGGTGAATTTTGACACGTTTAATGATTATTAATATAAATTTGGTCTGCCGAAAATTATTACCTTAAATTTTTCGGCCGCAGGATGTTCTCTACTGAACATATACCTCCTCCATAGTTTTCCGATAGGACCGATAGGAAGCCGCCACCCAGTATATACCAACGACTTTAACAAGATCGTCTGTCTACATCAATATCACCATTTCAGCTTAAAGACGTCTACTGTAAATTTCCTATTTCTTATGATATATCCTTGTGTTATCAATTATTTTGGAGAATATAACGAATATCATGAAATCAATTAAGTCTTAAAAAAGTTTAGATAAATCAAATCGATAAAAAAATCTGTGGGTTTTGATTTAACATATTTTATTTATTTTATATATTACAAAAATAATCTCAGAGAGATATCTTTATATCGTAACATAATATATGTTATCGGACGAATATTGGATAGTTATCTAGTTGAAAACTTGCGAAGTCACGTGCGACCCCTGCCGACCGTCGTTCGCCTCGCATGACAAGCTGTCTAGTTTCCGAAAATCCGCTTACTTCTTACGATCTACTAAACTTTTTTTTTTCTTTTTTCACAAAAATGCGTACATAATCACCCTGTATTTTAGATTTGAGATTGTTCATTTTAGATTGTATTATGTTCGCAAGAGGAATTTCTTACTAGGATTCCTTTGATTTAAGTATTAGTGATTGTAAGTGAATTTATAATAGTTACTCGTTAACGGTAAACTGTTAAACAAAAGCCTACACACATACAAGTTGTTGAATTAATTTTCTATAAGGCTTTAGTTATAGTAGCGAAGACTTCGTTCGCGCCGTAAGAATTATTAAAAAACATAACATAACAATAGAATTTTTTTTGTCTTTTTTTCTAAAATAAGATGTCTGAATTAACAACACTAATGCATCAAGCTACAATTCAATTCTTGAAAAGATGGGTAAGGGTGAGTTTCTGACCGGCTCTTCTCAACAGATCAGCTTTGCAAGCCGGTGACAGCTTACATAGCAGCTTATAATGTTAAAATAATTTACAATACAAAAGCGCATGTAAATGCCTAGTCGCAAAAAGTAAAAAAGAGAAAAATTAAGGTCGAATTAAAAAATAATCTGGCCGTCATCTAGTCTCGATCTTTATTCGTCGATTTGTTGATTTATGGTAAATTTTCGATAGTACGACATTCTATGAAGCCCGTAATAATTTTAAGTTCTTGAATAATAATACATAACCTGTGAATAATTTTAATAGTGCTTGACTCTTTTGATAAAGAACTGTATCCAACCCAATGGAGATTATTATATATGACCTTTATTTATTATTAAATTATAATCAATACACAATATAATAAAGGAAACGAAAATGTATCTGTTTGTATCAATATTTATTGCTTGACTAAGAAGATAAATATAAACACGCTTAAAAAAACAAGTCTCGTAAATAACATTATAGACAACGTTTAGTATTGATCTTACGCGATAGCCACATTAACGCTTCGATTGTCCAGATAGAATTAGCCGGCACTCGAGCTCCAGACAATTTAATTATATCATCAATCTTTTTCACACTCGCCGATACGTTTTGCAACGCGCACTCTCACAACACTATAAATTTCTGAACTCTTTTAATTAAATGTCTCAAGGAGTTTACCACACACACAAGTATAAAGATGTCTGTCGTTAATAATTCAATCCATACCAATTGCAAACGTAATTGCAAGCTTGACGATTCAGAGTTTCCGTTTTTCTTCTTAACTTTAGTTTTATGTCCCTCAACATTTCCGTCTGTAAATATTTTTAGAGTCTTTTCATATTTTTAATATAGTACTTCATATAATACAATAGTATTACTAATATTTCGTTATAAGGATGTATTTATGTCGGTGTAGCTAATTTTACTTCCTTTATATAATAAATAAATATCATTTGTGTTAAAATAAAACAAATTATTAACTCAGTGTGAGAATTTCCCGTATTTATACATTAGGGGTCCATTACTTTGGATTTTTGAGTTTTCCTGATATACGAAATTCTTGTAGAGACCAACAATGGGACATAATTTCTAGTAACCGAATCCTCGAACAAAGTTCGTCGGACGATATTAATTTACTAGTTTGTCACCACTCACATTCTTAAAATTAAAACTCTGTTTACTCTCAAATAAGAAATTTTTTAACGATAATTTGGTTATGCAAATAACAGCATTGAATTATCATCAAAATCTTTTAAAATTTGTTTCCAATACATTAGAAAAAGATAAACTATTACAATCGGGATAAATTATATTTATTTTGACTTCTATTTTCGGTTCACAAGTCACTGTCCTGAATTTGAAGGCTGCGATCGATTCGATCGGCAGTACACAGAGTGATTGGTAATAGTTATGGGTAAAAGCTTTAAAAGAGAATGTGTAGCTGATTTGTCAACAAAAAGTCTTAAAGGTTTAACACTTATTTCTAATCACATTTATAACAATAATTTATTATTTTTGATTGAATGCAACAGACCATTAACTTCTGGCAGCAAGGCGGTCTACAAAGACAGTAAACAATAAATAAATTTAAAGTGCGTTAATACGAATTGTGTAAACTCTTTTTCTTTGTATATTTTACTACATTATTTTTTATTTCCGAAACTTTTGATTATTGGATAGGATGTACCATACATTAATAGACAGAAATTCAGCTATACACTCACCCATTTAAGCTTTTACAACTATATCCAATTACCTGTATAGACCCGATCTTCAATATAAACCACAGAAAATTATATAGTTATGTCTGTTGGAAAAGAAAGTTTGATTAAAAAATTAAAAACATTTTTAAAACGTCATCATATAGGTAAAACGTATCTTCATATAGGTTATTCTTCTGATCTATTACAGATACAATGCGCTGCTGTTAGTGGACACGGTCGTGTCTATCGCAGGTGTACCGTTTTTCATGGACGAGTGGGAAATAGATGGAGTTTACTGCTCGACTCAGAAAGTCCTCAGCGGTCCGGCCGGAATCTCTCCAGTTGCATTCAGCTCAAAAGCCGAGTAAGTTTGTATTAGAGTTGTAATGATGTAGTAATTACTTATGAGCTAGTAACTTACTAGGTATAAAAATTAAAATATAATGTAAATAAAAGTTATATAGGAGTCATATAATCTGTGATACTGTAATAATCTGTGACCTAGGAAGGAAAGCGATGTGTTAAAGAAAACATGAAAGAATAAGATTGCAATGGACGGAAGGAACGTATAAAAGGAATTAGGAAGAATGAAAGGAGAATAATGAATAAAATTAAAATGCAGTAAAAAATATTTACCAATACTGTCAAGTCCCTGTCCCAAACAGTAACAGTGTAAGGGAAAAAAAATATGTAGTGATTGTATGTAATTACGACATACAAGCTACTACGAATTAATTGCTTGAAGAGTAAGATCGTTATTCTGATATTATTACTTTCTACTTCTTGTAAAGAGTGTCTCATATCTCAATATCAAGCCAAAAAAAAAATTAAAAACATCGTCAAGTTTTTTTTAATTATTACTCTTCTAACATGTCATTTAGTTTTAGGTAATTTGCCATGTTTTTTTGTATAACTGTAACGATAAATCCTTACTTTTGTTTTTATTTTCGCTGTCATTTTACAGCCAGTAGCCATTGTAAAAACGACAGACTAAAATTCATAAATAGTAGTAACTTAATTTTGTAAGAAAATAGCATGTTTTATCAAACATCAAAATGCAAAATTATAATCAATCTTTTATCCTGTTCAATAAAATTTACTATAACATGTTATCAGGTGACGTGAAAACAAAATGCAATTTAATTTTTTTATTATATTATTTAATTGCTCTTTACGTGTCTCTCCGCTCGATTACGACTCGATTGATAAAAGGTAAACCTGTCTGATATTAATATTAATCACATTAGTATTTCATGTACCAGGACATTATAAAGTATTTCTAATTACATTATTTAGTTTGTCACACTTAAATAAAATAATTTTTTTTCAATGTTCCATACCTTATATATAAATACACTTACATGTCTACATAACTATTTAAAACATTAAATTATTATTAATTCCAACTATATAAGAAAAGATTTTTATTGATAAATAATTAAATTACAATAGATTCTTTATTAATTAAATAAATTTTCTAATTCTAATTATCAAACAACTTAGTTTCGATTATGTATTATTTATATTATATTATGTATGATATATATTATACTTATGTTATACCATATTAACAAGTAAATTTTTTTAGTTTACGAAGAAGAGCTACACGCAGAACTTGTTTGTAAAAATTATTCACCTTAACATCGCTATTACTCGAGGAAACATAAAGCAATATGTTTCGGGTAAAGCATATTTTTTCTCTGGTCACGTGCAAGTTTTATAAATTAAATCCGCAATACACAAAATAACCTTTTGCTTTAATCCGTCTTATAGATTCGCGCTAACAGTTAAGACCAATAAATAATAAATAACATTTGATTTATCTCTCATACTTATATTACGACTTATAGGTAAACAATTGCGACGACTTCGGACGTGATAGAGTCACGTCTTGACGGATTTTCCTTTTATTTCGTGTGTGAGTAACTGATATATTCTGTGTTGCTTCAGGGAGAAAATAAATAATAGAAAGCATGATCCGCCCTTCTATTTCGATATCAAATTATTGGCACAGCAGTGGAATTGTTACGGGAATACACGAACGTTAGTTTTCTTTATTATTTATATTAATGATTTCTAAAGTAAGTATATAACCTTGATTACGCATCTTCGAAATTACCACTCATTTTGTATCATAAATAATCTGTAGTATATATTTCCAACACCTATAGCTTGATGATCTCCCGCTCTATTTTCGCTTATTAAACAAATCCATCCAGTGGTTGTCTGTACGATGATTTTTCTGCGACAATGCAACCTTTGTACTTATATTTTTTTATGTCAAAAATAATAAAAGGTTTATTATCAAAAGTCCACATAAAAAATGTTTTAAAGCCCTTCGACTTTATTTCTATTTTATAATTCCTATCAATCTAAACATGTCAAATAGGCAAGTTCTTCAAAAAGTATTTATTATATTTTAAAAACTTTTTTACTAACTTGTTTTTTACGCCAAAATTATTGAAAAGATAAACAAGAATACACAATACATTTATTATTAATTATTCAGTTATAGCTGTAAAACAATGTTGTTAAATAATAATCCACAAAACATCATTTATTCGTTTTTGAACGCAACCATTTTTATAAAAAATTGGAAGAAAAAAATAAAAGTACGAGTATACTGAGTAAAGTAAGTATACTGGTGAAGAAATAAATAAGTAAGCGGAATTTTATTTTTGGCAAGTTTTACAAGTATTTAGGTCCTCCATAACTTAAAACGGTAAAGATTCTATTTACTTTTTAAAAGTAATTTTATGTGTATTTTATTATATTCATTTTTTTTCGAAGTTAAATTTTACATATGGTTCAAATAATTAGTTAAGAGTGTATCACAAAGTTACTCGTTATATGTCAATGTCTGTAAGCACAATTATCGTATGCAATAATATTTTTTAAATGATGACCTAAAGTAATTTAAAATTAATAAATAAATATTGTAAAAATAACTGCCTTATAAAGATTGTAATACCACTATATCATATTTAGATGCTACTAAATTGCATTGCCCGGATAGAATACTAAATATGAAAATTAATATTTTTTAAAAACAATTCCACAGCTACCATCACACGCTATCGCCACCCCTCATATGGGCGCTGAGATGTTGTCTTCAAGAAGTATGTAAAGAGACTTTACAGAATTTATGGGAGAGGCACGCAGATACAACGGCTTATTTCCATAAACGATTGCAACAACTTTCACTTCAGTTTTTAGTACCAAATCCTGAAGATCGTCTACTAACTGTAACGACGGTTGTGCTACCAAAAGGCTATGATTACATTAAAGTCGTGAGATATATTATTGAGAAGTAAGTTAAAAACAAAACTCCTTTTCATCATCATCATTTCAACCATAGGATGTCTACTGCTGGACATGGGCTACATAGATTTTTAATAGGACCGGTTGAAAGCTGCCTGCCAGTCTTCCGACGACCTTAACAAAGCCCTTTGTTGACCGTGTAGATGGACGTCCTTCGCTGCGCATGCCGAGTTATGATCTCCTCGTCAAAACCTTGAGGCCCCAGGAACCATTTCTGCATGCTCCTGTGTGGCTTGTTCACTATTACTTCTACTTGCAATTCTACTCACTATCTCAAAATAGGTTTTCTAATTTGTGCGAAGAATTCAAAATGTATGTTTTAAATTCTTTTAAAATTTGTTTTTAATTCTGGAATAATATACTTATACCTTTTACAATACTTTATTCGCTGAACAAAGATAAATAGCGCTCTTTTAGTGTACAAAGCAGTAAAAGGGGCAAATGATAAAGATGAACTTCAATAATTGCAACGTAATTTAAAAAAGGGTTTAACTGCGCCTACTTTTTTAAAAGTTGTACAAGTAACAATTTATGTATTTGTAATCAACCGATAGTTGACAAACGACGACATTCTATTCCGAGTTATTTCGTTTTTCGAGGAACACTTCAAATGATGTATTAAACTGGAAAGTAAAACACGCACCAAAGAACGACTTCAATCAACATTCACATCCAACAAGAGACAGATGCTTGTAATGCCATCACAAGTATTCAAATAAAAATTGTGCATTTTCTGAATAATTTCATCATCATTATCATCTCAGCGGTAGGAAATCCACTGCTGGATATTGGCCTCTCTCATAGATTTTCAATAGGACTGGTTGGAGGCGCGTCATCCCTTGACAAGGTATTCTGCCCACCTTATAGAACGTCTTTCGCTGCGTTTGCCTGCTCACAGAATCTTAACCCCACCCCCTGTCTTAGTCTGCAAGCTATGTGCCACATTCTGCTCACACTGAAACTTCATCTTACCAACCTATAGTAACTATAATCGGCAATAACAATGTAATGCCAGTTACTTTAGTTCGTTTATGAATCTCCTCATTCCTGATTTGGTTTCGTAAAACCCGATTATAGCTTCTATAGCTCTTTGAGCAACTATGCGTTTGCAAATGAGGCCTAGAGTAATATAATAATACAAGTTTATGTTATAACGGCGATTGTAATTTTGTGTTGAGTAAAACTTACCAGGAGAACTTTGTATCTTTACCAAATTTATTAAGTGCTCGTCTAACGTAATAAAATATTACCATTTCAGGCATAAGATCGTAATTTTCCCTGGTCTAGGACCAACTGCAGGGAAATCTCTCAGGATTGGTCTAATGGGTGTCAATTCAAATGTTCGTGTCGTGGATGCCGTTATTGACGCCTTGGCAGATGCATTACGTGCTTTAACTAAGTCATCTCTCTAATATTATTAATTTCTAAACCTTTTTGAGTTCAGATATTTTTATTTTCTAACAGACATGACTTTTTATAAAAATGTATATCATAAACCCTAAATATAAGGTAATGAATTAAATAATTTTTATAAATTATTAAGCTTTTTGACTGTTAATTGTCGTTTTGTTTGACATAAAGGTTTTTGATTTAATGCAAATTAATCGGGATCCCACATTCAAAGATAGATGTAAGAATCAAAGTATATACGATTTACAAAAAAAAGGTTTATGTAGATACAGTATTAGCACGTTATAGTACTCGTAATATAGTTTTGTATGGTAATAATCAAATATTTTATCAATCTTACTAATCATTATCATTACATTCAACGGACATCCACTGCTAGACATGGGTCTGTCTCAAAAATTCCCGGAATGAGCGGTTAGGAGCATCCTAAACCCGGCATCTTTCACTTAATTCTTTTCAATATTATCGAATATCGACAAAAATAAAATGAGTGTTAAAAGAAAACAAAAAAGTTCACAGGTAATTTAATCCATACTAAATATTTCGACGGTTCACAAACTAAATGGCTGTATTTGATCATCGTTACATGCAAATTTTATCAAATCCGTAAAAAATCGTGTACATAACATTTTAAATATTCCATTACTATCTTGATAAGTTGATAACATTTTTGTATACATTGTGTAGACATTATACTGGATACAATAATCATTAAAAAGAAAACAACGCAATATAAGCAAGTTGATAGTATCCTTTATGGCTATTAGTTATGTTATTTGCAAGCCATAGGTGATTACTTCCTACTGTTAGATTATACAAAGTTCTAAAAACAAGATAACTCTCGTATTTAATAATCAATTAATATCCTTATTACATCAAAAAAAAATAAAACAAATGATAGCCATTACAACGTGAGTATAACACTATAATACATTCACAATTTTGATGGACTAGAAACCCACAACAAAAGCGCGAAATTTTATCATTACAAAAAATTGAAATAAATCTTTTTGGTAATGTCTCACGATATCTTCAGCGTCTAAATTATAATGCCGTATAAAAGAGATACTTTAAGCCATAACTTACGCTAATATAAGTATAGAATCTATTAATATTCAAGGCTGGCATATCTTTAGCTACATGGCATTCATTTCCATCACATCGAAACATTTGGACTAGCTTTCTTAATTACGTAACTATAATTATCTAGTAATTAAACAAAACTAGTCACGAAATTCACTTATAATTAACGTAACTACGAGTTTAATATCATCATCCACAATTACACCAATAGAATAGCATACAACGTAAATACGAATAATATGATTTTGTTATACATACGTAAAATGTAACATGAAGTTATTTACAAGAATAATCGGAGACGTAAGATCAAAATATACTAAAGATAAATTTTTCAACACGGTAAACAGACTAACAAAATGTAAATTATGCTAAAAATGTGTAAAGTTTACATTTACGTGGTGTAAAATTAAAGATATACAAAATTACAAGCAAATGCACAAAATGAAGACCTTACATATAAAAACAAATTTTGTGATGATTTAGTCTAACAATCCTAAACTCCCAATAAGGTACAATATACAATAGAATCGGCAATAAATATCGACAGAATAAGAATAATTCATATGTAATAATTTATTATTTACATTAAGAAAATATGGCACATCTTTAACGTCTACCACAAACACGCCTTCCTCGCTGACGAAGCGATCGAGTCGCACGACAACGACGCGGCCAGTCGCATCGGCCCCGTGCAATGCGCCTATCAAAATTTAGTGACGTTTTCATAATACCAATTAAAATACCGGTGGGAAGCGAAATATTTAACGTCGTTCAATCGTAACGGAAGCCGCTCCGATCGACGGCGGGCCGTCGCGCGCCCGACCGATAAACATTCGAATCGCAGGATACATAAAAATATATCAGTCTATAGAGCGAAGCATTCACTCACTTAGCCTAGGACACGTACTAACTACAAGCAATAGTTCCACAGCTGACCCGATCACATCAAACCAGAGGAAGTAATCTAAAGCAGTACTAGGTTTTAGTGCTATTGTTTCGCTAATTATCACCCACATACTCGGCCTGTAATGTGTGTAATACGTATTCGTAACTCATTTCAATAATTAGTTTGGTAAATGGCAAACCAAAACCTTGAAAGAATTTATTGGATATTTCGTCTATATAGTAGATGTAAATTTGGTAAACGACAGCTATAGTGTATTTGATTTAAATTTTTCCTGTTTAGGCGGATAAAATAAATCAACGTTGGATTTTATTTAAATTACATGAGGGTGAATCGCGTTTTTCTTATACATTTGACGAAGAATATTACGTAAGAAAGTAAAAAGTAAATTCATCGATCCATCATAAAAGTATGTGATCCACATCTGAAGCACTAACTTAAATCTATATAATTATATAATAATTTTAAAGAGAACGACGCAAGTAACAACCACCGTATAATACAAAGTTGGGCGATTTAATAACCGCACGTGGGCATTTTATACAATTAGTACCTTTATAAACAAGATCTAAGGTTTTCGGAAAAAGATTAGAGTAAATAAAAACTGCTTTTGATAAGCAACCCGATTCTCTACACAACCGACTTTTTAAGGGGGTTAATATGGCCAATAGTAGTTTATATGTCATATTGTTGGAATCAAGTGGCATGGATTTGTGTTTTAATTGTATAAATAAATGTTTAAGCAGTGTGAGTGAGCACCCCACTAGGTACACTGAAAACAAAGTTAACATCGCGAAAGGCGCTGAATGCTGGCAGCAACCTTGCGAAGAACATAGTTCGGCTGGTATGATGTTATTTTACTGCATATTTTATATTTCAATCCACATCATCGAGTTGGTATTATTACATACAATTTAAATTATAATCAATGATCAGTTGATTCTGCTTTTGAGAGAAATTATTAAAAATCTGTTTCGGGTTCTTTCTGCTTATAACACATTTATATAAAATTTTGTGGGTTTGATCATGTTCGCATTACTTTGTTCAACTAGAAATGTAATGTGAATTGGAAAGTAAGCGAGCTACTGCTTGTAGGTATAGTGCGTTGCCATGGTGACGGCTGGTAGCTCAGCTGGGGGCGTGACGCGGCGCCCGCTGTCGACGGTGGCGTGCGCAGGCGCAGCAAGAGTCCCCTCGCCGCCGTCGCGCGCACGCTGCACGTCCGCACCGCTTACGTACACACGTTACCTCACCGTCCTAAAATTAACATGAAACATGATATTAGAAAAAACAATTATTTATTTCTTCATAATGATAGGTTATAGCTGTAAAAGCTAAAGGGGTGAATGTATAGCTCATATGTCAACAAAAGCTTATAAGTTTTACTCTGTAATATGTCACATAAATTTATATTTTCTATTAGAATGCGACAGGTTAATAACTTTTCTCCGTACAAAGTCCGCAGAAATAGTAAATAAACAAAGAACATTTGAGACATTGTGGAAACCCATGTTCAGTAGGGAATGAATACATTAGGCTTGCAATTAAGTAATTTTCGACTTCAATTATAGACGTTATAATATCCGTAAATGTTGTGGTCTTTTACTCATTATGTTTGTATGTTAGTAGTCATCCTTACTAAAAGCTTTTCTAGTTCATTCCGTAGATATTTGCTTAATGTTTTATTTTTCACCTCAGTATTTTGCACTGTTATTTCCGTAAAGAAACAACACAGTGCACACCTTCAGAAAGTTACGTGAAGTGTATGGCGATAAGGACATTAAAGAAAGGCAATGCCGAAATTGAAAATTCCCATTCTGGAGATTTTTACTCAAAGTACTTTTACTCCCACAATCAGGAAAGACCAACACACAAATCGGTGAATAGAACTTAGTGACCATAATATCAAAACCATCATGCAAACAAATCGGGGAGCTACACGGAGGATTTTCGATAAGTTAAACGTTTCATAATCTGAAAGGGCAGACTATCTTATAGATTTAGATTCCGCGCGATTTGAAAGAAGCTCAAAGCGAAACAACAAATTCAATTTGTTGTTGAAATGAAATAAATTCGACTTGTTTTAAAAACTGATGAAGTTTTAGAAATAGATCGAATTGTGTTGATTGAAACGAAAAGTTGTGTACAACAATAGCAATCGAAAATGATAAATGATAACGAGTCTTGCCAACTTCAATGCAAAAGAATAATATCCAGTATAAGAAGATTTTGCTTTCAATTTTGAGCGACGAAAGGTCAATTTGAGGTGCTTCTAAAGAAGCAGACTTGTCGGAGGTCTCCTGTCGGCAACTGAATGTTGATTGGGAATTTATGCTAATTTTCCATATAGAGTTGATCTTGTGCCGTCGGATTACTAGTAATTTAGATCCCCATAAAATTCCTTTCACGTCATAATTTTCAGTAAAGACGACGCTGTAAAATTCGGGTTTCGGCTGAAAAGTATCTTACTTTTTACGAGCTTGGAATTATAAAATTGTCGGAAAGACTGCAAAAAGTCATCGAAGTAAATGGAATGAAACATCGAAAAGTTCATTCTAACTAAAAAAGTATTGGTTTATTTCATTGAACAAACCGGCAATTAGTTTCTATTCGATAGACTGATAATAAATATGAATTAAGTATTACAAACTTACTTAAACAAGATGATCTAGAAGAGAATATAAAAATGGATAACTGCATATTGTAGTTATTGCTTTCATATGTTCCTAAGTAAAGCGTTTAAAACTATCTTTATCAGCCGCTATTACACAAACATACCTTGCAACGGCAAGTGACGCATCTCTGCTCGCCATGAGAGTGTATGGATGGATGTACTTCCTTGCCGTTTGGTAAGGGACCGTCGGGGAATTTGCAACCGCCTTCTGCTAATATTTCTTCGGGAGTTCGTGGCGCTCCTTGATCTTTTGGCGTTTCTTCTTCAACTTTTTTCCCTTTTTCCTGCAAGTAATTTTTTTTGTGATATCATACCAATGTATTTTTATGTTCTTGTTCTACCCATTATTACGAGTGATGCAAAGCATACAAAATGTCGAAAACAAAAAAAAAAACTAACTCAAATCGGTTTATACGTAATAAATTTTACTGCCACAAAGAACCAAAATTCTTCATCTTCATCACAAAAAGCAGAATCTAAAAAGATTTCATTCATAGGATGCCCATAGGTAGATATTTACCCTTCACTATAGATTTCAGTTAAGACTGATTTTTGTGGTCACCAATAACACGCCAATGTTGTAGACTTTTTTATTTAAAGATATGTCAACATCTCCGAGAAATTTTTATAGTAATTACAAAGAATTTCTCATCCAAGTGGCGGTGAGCGGGGCACATCGCTCTTGCAGCCAACGAGCGTTGGAGCCAAAAGGATGTTGAATAGCGAACACGAACTTCATGACAACATAATTACGGTCGCGGAATGTCACGGAAGTCGCTGGAAGCGGGCAGCGCTAGGCCAGTCATCGAGGCTATCTCTGGGGGATGCCTATGCCTTGCAGTGGGCGTCTATCGGCTGAAAAGAATTACAAAGTGGGGAAAATGAGTACTTGCAATAAACTGCCCGATAAAATTTAGCAAAGAATGTGTTGATCTCATTTTGAAATACGGAACACTGAGCGAGATTTGTTTAGGAAAAGAGGGTGTATCAATTTAATTTTTAAAAGTTTGTATACAAACACACCATTGAAGAAAATTCTTTTAATTATATATTGATTCTTCTTGCTAATATCACTACTACCACTTAGAAGAGCATCAGCCATGGGAGAGGAAGTGGCACAAGAAACTCCCGCAACACTTCTATCTAGTATAATAAGGGCTGGAGTCCCGTGTGATCTGCGATCCGGCTTCGTGTCGGATGACCGAACGAGAAGGTGTTGCTAGAGACATTTATAGCACTCTTACCTCTGGACAGACACGACAGCAGGCCTTCTTGTCTGGTCTGTAGGCATCCTTCTCCGCGCAGCGTAGCGGTGGGCATCGTACTCGTGGGCAGCGGACCTGGCGCGTGGCAAACTCGCAAGTACAGACAGCGCAGAGGTCGTATCCATCCGGCACTAGGTACGGATGCCAAGAGGAACCGGGCGCATGATACTGCCCTGCTAGATGGCAGCCATGCGATTCATTCCACACAGCTGTTGTTGAATCTAACGAACATACATATTGTAGCAATAATGTAAAAGTTGATAGGCATTCACTACACTGCATATATATTGTCTACTACACTACGACTACACGGTGTCGGTACAAACGTGATACTGAAATCCTTGCCAATTACTAAAACGAACACGATACCGTCTATTAACATGACCGCAGTTTTCTTTCATAAAGTCAAAATTACTTTTACTAACGTCGATATAAAAATTATCTTTTAAATATGTAATTCTGTGGAAATTCGTTACTGATTATTTTTATTATATAATTATTAGTATGCCATCTTTAGAATGCTTATATAGGGCGCAAAAATTTACAGTATCATTTTGTCATTCATATTTATATTAGTTTTTATAAACGATTTAAAAACGTACTTGTGCATATTGGACAACACTGTCCGGGAGGCTGTATGGTTGGTACTGCGCAGTTCACGGGTGGGCACCGCACGGGAACACAGCGTAAGATTCCGTGAACGCACCCGCACATGTGGCACGACTAAAAAAAACTCTCAATTAACTTTTAGTGTCACAATTAAAATATTTCAAATGTTTCTCTAACATAGCTCTTTTATTATTATGTACATATTCTAAAGGATTCCATCAAAACATTTAAACTACTAAGACTCTATCAATATTCTTAGGGACCAAATAGTTTTTAAAGCTCTTTTAACTTTTCTACTTTGAATGTGTCGTAGATCAAGCATATAATGTTTTAGGAGCACAATTTAAATAGTATAAATTTAAGTCATTGAAGTCACCTATCCAAATGCGCCTTGATCTATATAAATCCAACAACAAAAAAGTCAATCGAAATTTTTTGTCTCTTTCAAAAGTGTCATTAGTGCAGAAGACAAAGTGTTGCCAGGAAGTATTATCGATTAAATTATCTTTAATAATTCACTAGCTTTTTGAATTTGTTTGATGAACTTTTTTAAATTTACAGTATGATAGTTCTGGGGCATTACACGCTAGAGTAAGCTGACTAACGAATTTCGCGGAACAAGCTGAAAGGATGAAGTACCAGTACCAAATAATCTCCCGTTTTGAAGATAAAACACATAATTACCTCGGTAGCCATCCATTGTGCTCCATCTTCATAAAACCGTCCGCCATAATAACAAGAAGCGGTGTTGATTAACGAATTATCAGGTGGCGGTGCTTCCACATGTGTTGGCGCATAACTGGCGCTAAGTTCGTTGTCCGATGTCCACGGAACAGTCGGTAAACAAGATGGCGACACACTTATCTAAAATCAAATTATTGATCTAATTAGTGAACATGTTATTAATATGTTTTTATAATATTAATTTGATATTTTAAAATTTGTACTTACCTAACTGCTTGAGAGGCCTTGACAGCATGTAATTAATTAATGTACAATTATTAAAAATAATATTCACCATTTGGCTCAAATGAAAAACTATTACGATTTACAGGTGGAAAAGTAAAAAGTTATATCTTGTGTAGGTAACTTGTTGTTATTAAATAATAAACCTTAATCGATGATATAAAGCAGATCTAGTGATCTTTGTACCACGCATGAAAATCGATCGTTGGGGAAGACCGGCGATGATGATCGTTAATTTAAAATAAATTTACAGTTCTGAAATTTTTTAAAATTTTATTTTTGCTTATTTTCAAATCAAGATACATAACGAAAGATAGCAGTTGTTTCGATGGACATAAGAGAGAATAAATTCGGAATAGGCTATTAATAATCTAAAAATGTAGAGAATCATTTTAATAGTTCTCTCAGAATATAACCCACGTATAGACAAAATAATTTTAGAAAATAAAAGGTAAGAACAAATCATATGAACATTATTATCGTCTTTTGTTTGGTTAGATAAAGAATTGAGTTAATGCTACACTTATTGGAACATGAAATTATTTGCCAAAAAATCCATTCGATCCAGAGTCCTGGATTTGAAGAAATTATGAAAATTTGAAGGTAACTTGTTTAATACTTTTAATAAATATAAAATATCGCTATGATGTATGTTAATGTTACTCAAATGAATTTTGTTGATCAATTTCTTCTTCATTTAAGCTATAAGGCGTTCACTGCTGAATCCTTGTCATACTGTTTTTATAGGTCTCTCCCACAGATTTCTAGCCAGTTAAAGACGTCGAAAGACTGGTGTTGTAAGACAACTTAACAAGATCGTTCGTCCACATTGTGAGTGGACTTGCTACGCTGCCCTGGCTATTCTTTAGCCTTCACTTCGTAACCTTAAGGCCCTAGCGGGCATCTTCTACGCGCTATGAGGCTTGCTCACTGCCACTTCTACATATCAAACCACCGGATTATATCAGTCACTTTCGTTCGCCTACGGATCTCCTTAATCCTAATTCATCCTGTAGAGAAATCCCGAGCATAGCCCTTTCCATGGTTCTTTAAGTGACTATGTTTGCCAATAAGGCCTAGCGTGAGAGATCACACTTCAATGAAATTTGATGAAACATAAAATTTATTATAATGACAATCACCTGTGGAATCCGCGTGCGCAAAAGTTCGGTGACGTTATCAGCAGCCCGGACGTTCAGGTATGCGGAGCCAGAGTGCAAGGCTGCCAGCTCTGCGGGCGTGGGCTCCAGCACACAACCCTCCACTCCAGACAGCGGACGAGCCTCCTTAACACCACCAGCGTGGCTTTCTAACCACGCCGACCAGATGCCCGTGGACCCGCTAACCGTCACCTATTTTTGGCATATCATTACAAATATGACAAATTTTATCAATTACATAGTAGCAGTAGCATAGTATGAGTAAAAATTAGACAAATTTTGAAGTGGCGCCCTGAACAAATTAAAGGTTGTAAGAAGTAACGTATAAGCAAAGCTATAGAAATAAGTGTTATAATTAAAATAATTCAATAATGAATCATCATGAAGGGCCAGCCATACAACAGCAAAGGATTTCAGCGTGACATAATAATAATAACTATTATAATACACTGTTTAAGACAATCATTAATTGGAGCGAAAAAAAAATATTGTATTCATGTGTATATATCTATGTATATGTACCTGCTAAAATATAATTTTTTATTATATAATTGATTATCGCAGCTGTGTCAATCACACGACTACTTGCCTGTCCTATTTTTTTTTAATTTTAACAAGTTAAAATTGTTACACCAGTTTTTATTTTCTAATTACTACAACTGTGGACTCATCTTTTCATTTAGACACATTTTACTGTTATCTACAATGTATCTGTAAAACTAGTAAAAACGTATGGAAATGTACCTCATACTGCACTCCACAAAGGGAGTCAACAGAAACCCATGCGAGGCCAGCCATGGGTGTCACTGTAGTGGGCGTGCGTGCGTCTGTGCGACGAAGTAATGCAGGTCCCCCTCCTGCTGCATCCGGCAGAGAGCGAGACAGTAGTCTGCCCCGAAGTATAGGTGGTCCTAATAAAAATAAGATAGCATTTAATTATTATTTTTCATTTATCATTCACACACAAACCATCTGACCCCAACTCCAATACCATCTGTAAAACCTTAGCAACAAGGGCTACGAAGAACTGAAATATTACAATTCGATTACTGGACCCGTGAGCCGTCAATCCCATGCTAAAAGACCAACAACACAAACATTTATCGAAAACAGTCTCATTGATAATAGTATCATCTTTTATGAACAAGGCACAGGTTTAATGATTGGAGTTTTCAATTTAATATTAAATTAAAATAAGGATATACCCTTCAAGTCATAGACAACTAGATACATATAAAGTTATAATGCTAGTCACTATATCTCGAGTCTTATTTTCTATTTGCTATTCAATAATATTTATGGATGCATGCAATCAAAGCTAGTCGTTTGCTCAGTAAGGACTTTCAGATTAACATTTATCGATCGGAGAAAATGTTTCTTTCGTATTTTATATATTATATAAATATAAGATTATTAATAAAACTTTATTAACTTTTTAATATAAAATACATGTATTATTTTATTAGCTAACGTGCTAATTTATTTGGTAATAACATAATTTCATTGCCATAGAAATTTCGATAAAAACTGTGATTTAATATCCCTTTCTTGATAACCAATACTTTAAATGGTTCTTAAGATACTAAAATATATATATATAAATAAGGGAAATTGTTTTCTCCTTTTATGTTTCTGCGTGTAAAACGCGTGTAAATAAATTTTAAATGACGTCTCTTTCCAAAGCAGCTAGGTATAAACATTGTGCACTTTCTTTCGTTTTCCTACTTCATGGCGTCAAATAAAAAAATAAACAAATCCAGATGTGCAAGTCGCGTGTATTGAACTGCAGCAATCAAATCCTGACCAACTTTTTTGGAACTACTATATCATACCGTATGGAATATTGTTAGTAGAAGCGGTCAGTGTATAATAACCCGTTTCACAAGACCTTTCACCCCTTGCATAATATACGATTTTTTTTCTCCCAATTAATATAACATAAGATTTTTTTTCAGGATTTCAACTGTCAGACGTCCGCTAGGACGTAGGCCTTTCATCAATTTTCTAGTAAGACTGTTTGGAAGCGGTCCCACGACTTCTGGCGACCTTTACAAGGTCGTCTATCTACCTAATGGGTGAACGTCCTTCTGGTCCGTGATCTCCAGTCTAAAATTTAAAGCCTGCTTAATGCAACTTCAACTTGGCAATCCTCTATGTTGGTTCCATTCGTTCATCTTCGAATATCCTCATTCTTAATGCGATTTCGTAAAGAAGCTCATTGATTGACTATAAGGCCCAAAGAAATGACAAAGCGTTATTTTATAAATAACTTTGCTTATTCCAAAAGTTTTTACCTGCATCGGCTCCGATATGTACCGCAAGCTGATCTTCATAAAGCGGTGGAAATATACGTGCACTTGGTCTAGCTAACACTCCGATACGAGTGTCCAGTATTTCTACTTGAGAATGTCGCTTGCCTTGTTCTTCAACTAAAGTAATCTTAGGATCTGTTATACCCAAGTTATCAACCTGGAAGTCAGACAAATACAGTAATTTATTACTATAATATATAAATTTTCAAATAAACAAAATACTAGTAGCAAATAAATAAATAAAATTAATTGCGGTACCTAAGGAAGCACTAATATTTTACATATAAATGAATCTTACAATTTTATCAAAAATGTATTAAATGTTGTTGAATCTAAAATATTGAATTAAGAATGTTTGTGAAGTCGAAAATTTACAATTACCATACGACTAATATATACGGATTGATTTATCTTTGGTACAAACTGTAAAAGGAATATTTCCTCTTTAAAGATAGATATTCTTGTAAGCTAGTACGAAAATCTGATTTAAATAACAATTTATTACCTGTATGTCATATACAAGAGACCCTTCTTTGTCAATGTAAATCAAGGCAAGTCCCTCGGGGGCCGGCGACGCGGGTGGTCTTTCCGCTATGAGGGAGGCATGGTAAACTTCACACGCGGCCTTTTGACGCACCGCGCCGACTATGCGACGCTCGACAGTTCCGACCTCCTCTACTGACAGCAGAAGTCTTCCTCTCGATAACGATCTGAGCTCCGCGGCGGATACCGGTGTTGATACCTCTAATACGTTCATTTCATAACCCGGCTTAAGAACTTTTTGTGTCTGGAAAAATACGTATCAAATATTAAAGCAAAAATTATAAGCACACTTGTTGTCCTCTCCTGTTTAGCAAAGTAATAAACGTTGCGTTGCGAATGAGATTTCGTAAAATTTGTAATTATCTAACCTCTATTCGCAAAAAGAAATTTCCCGATATATTGCGATGAGATTGAGTACACGACAGGTAAAAATGTTTTATAAACATAAATAGATAAATAAAGAAATTATTATATTTTTAAGAAACATTTTTTAATGTTTTATAACTATTAAAAAGTCCTATGGAAAACATTTGTGTTCTGTCTTGCCTGATGTTAAGCGATGACGAGGTCTACGTTGGTACATGCTTACTTAGAAGATACCTATTCACTTTTGAGTTTCAGATATGTATAATTTTTACTCCAATTCCAAATGAAAAAATGTCAATGTAAAAAGAACTGAACCTTAAGAAATTATGCATTAACCTTAAGAAAATATATTTTAATGAAAATATTGTATAGGTATAAGTTGTTTCTCTGGTCACAGAGCAACTCTTCTTTGTCTCTATTTATTTCTTCTTTCGTAAATAACTTGTCTTATAAGTAATGAAGTAATTTTATTTAGTTCAGTGTTGTGTAAAAAATAATATTGTTATAATTCTAAAACATCTTAAGAAATAATCATAAGTCATACAACATCGCGAAAGTACCATGCATACCTCGTCAATGATAGTTTGATTCCGTTCCGGTAAAGTAAGTAAAACCCTGACGGTCTGGTCTTTAGCGGCTAGCGTGAATATGCCGTTGTAGATAATAGCCAAATGCAAACTTGGAGCCGCACCCGCTGCTCCAGTGACGATGGCCGTGCCTCCCCACCAGCCTCCTTCTTGGCCCGGAGCCCGGTAATCATCACAGGCACCGTTGCCAATAATTGCAGGCGGGTGTTCCGGCTCTAGAAGTGACGTAAACATCTCTGTAGATAGCGCTGGATATCTGCAAAACAGATATGATTTATCTTAATAAAAATTATATATTAAATATTAATCTATTTTAGTTAAAACGAAACGAAAGATCTACGAAGTAACTTGAGAGCAAAAGGAAATATACGTATGTTGCGTTGCTAAAACAAACCTATTAATTCGGCCACTTAAAGCTTTGTCCATGGAATTATTGCGTTCGTCGCCCCAAATCAAGGCCACATAAAGAGATCCATCTCTCAATAAACGCTTATATTCCCTTGGTACTCGGCGCCAAACACCGCACAGCTGCAAAAAACAATCACTTGATGAATTGTATAAAAAGAACTTAACGAAACCGTACACCGGCGCCATTGTGCCAAATGACATTTTAATTACGATGCTCTTAATGTACCTTATCGGTTTTTTCCTCATACGTTGCATGAATACCAGGAGATCTTTTTAAAGGATGTTCGAGCAGCATTCTTCCGCCTCGGTCGAGAAACGAAAGAGAACGAGGTTGCGTCACTATTGAAGGGCCCAGCAGCACCGACCAGTACAAGTGGCGGCGGCGGAATGTGAAGCGAGCCGTGGCTATCCCGGGGGCAACTGGCACGCCTGTCATATCATCGCGCCTTATACAAAGCGGCGACCGCCCCGTCAGCAGAGCTCCAAAATCTATAACGCACGACAAATCACGTATTACGACTCGCTTATCGACATTAATTACAAATAAGGGAAACGCTCTTACGTTTCATGCTCAGCTCTTCCTCGTCGCCGCCAGTAATGACGACGGTGGGGCTGTCCTCTTGCACAATATCTGGTGCTGCAACAATCAATTGATTCTTTATAATTAAATTAAATACAAGTACATCAAAAGTACAAACGCCGCGTGCCTCTCTGCAATGAACTAAAGGTAATAAATTAAGGCGTGCATGTGCCGATGTCAAGTAGAAATATCTAAAGCGAAGGGAATAAATAGAACAAGGCACAGGCAATTTCACATGGTTATAAATAGGTATATCAACACTTTCTCCGCACTTGGCTGTATGTTATAAAAACATGTCGCTGGATCAATTGATGATATGACGTCGGCGAGGCGGTTCGCAAGACCTCCCCGACCCCACCGTTCGGGTTGATTGGATCAAGTGTTATTCAATCGTAACAGGATCGGCGTCTAGACGGCGACGGTAGAATTTGTGTTTTGCATAGCTTTCTTGTTGGATTTGCTCTCGACGAAAATAGAGAGAGCGGTGACATTTTGCGCGGCGCTTTCAAAGCTCTTATCGCCACTTATTGACTATTATCCCTTTGCCTCGTTATGCTGTACATTTTAAAAGCGTGAGTTTTAGTATATTCTCGTAAATTTCACGTTCATATTTAGTATTCTATTTTCAAGTTCCAATTTATCGAGACAAATTGAGCCGATTTAAAATGAAATAGGAAAATTGCCTTTCCAAAATTACATCAGGTTAAATTTCAGAGCCACTTCAGTATCACTAATGGTTTAGTAACACATAAACGTTAGATAATATGAGCTAGCATCGTAAACAGTGTCACGCGCCGGACCGCAAATCATAGATATTTAAAACGTGACGGTAACGGTGATATGAGATTATCTATTGAGGCACAAACTTTTAAACAAGTCCATGTATAGTAACCTCAGTAAACTGTGTGATGAGCGGACCTGTTTACACTTTGCTGAGGAAGATTGTGATCAAGTGCGGCCGGCGCCGACATTCATATTTCAATCTGTAAATTCATTTAATGCATGAGACAGCCCTAAATTTATTGGCAAATGGCGCCAATGCGGCGACTAGTTGGCCTAGGGTATTTGCAAATGGAATATATAGCGAAGGTCCAATAAATAAACTTCATTACAAATATTTCTTAATGAAGCAAATGCCATACGAGCTTAGAATATTTAATCCTACTTAATATATCACTAGATACATTAAACTCAAGGTCAATTGTCGAATGCGATGTTTTTAACATAATTTGATCTTTTTAAGAAAAACTTTATTATGTTCATATTATGTACATATCTATTACGATAAAACAAGTATTTTAATTATCACACATAAATTGTTACTAATGCTTGTTCGATATTGTATAAAAGTTGCGTTAAAGATTTTTTTTTCTTTACTTCGCTATGAGTCCTTTCGATTTTCGTAAGATATTTATCATGTTTGTATTTATAGCTACGTTAAGATTTATTGATTAATTTTAAACAATAGTTGTATTATCTCCGCTGTATATAGACGGCAGAGACACCTTGGACTCCGTCTGGCTCCACCTGGCAGACACACATCATCATAATCATTTCAGCCATAGAATGTCGACTATTGGATATAGGCCTCTCGTGCAGACTTTCAATAGGACCAGTTGAGAGCGGCCGTGCATACCAAGTGTTAACGTGCGCAATCCAACACACACTTAAGACACTTCTCCGACAAACCAAAAGCTTTTCTTAGTGCTCGATTAATGTCGCTTTGTGTCAATTTAAATTTTTCGAAAGCAACGTTTAACATGGGTACGTGACGTGATTAAATGCGGCTAACATCATTCTCAGTCTAGTCTCGACCTAAAATCTTTAGACCTCTCAAACGCGGCGAGTTTTCCAATCGAATGATGTAACCGGGCGCCGATGTGACGACTACGTGCCCGATTGATACCGTGAATACGCCGCGTACTCTAGCATCAATAATTCATGTAAGCGATATAGTGTAACAAAAACCTTACAACCGTAACGTACAATATTCCAAGAGGCACTTATTAATCGCAATCATAGATAATTGATTTAAAATATTAAGCCACTAGTGCTCTTCTGTGGGTGCGCACCGAAAAGTCATTTGGCCGTAAATTAGCGTTACCAGCGATGTACCAGTTAACACTAATGTCGCGACAGTTAACGGTCGACCGAACATAAAGTATCGCGGAATCGGAGCGCGTTCCACCTAAACAAAAGTAACAGAACGATAAATGGCGCCAGCCTCGCTTTGATGTAACCACTAAGTTTCTTGGTTTTATCGGCAAATTAGCCGAAGCGTCGTACTCGGCGAGTAATACGCGATGTGAGACATCGAGAAATACTCAAGCTAAATAGGTATATCGTATTCCAACATGCTGTTTTTATATTCATTTACCGAGCTCCATGCATATTCATAACTTTAAAGGGAGCATTAGGTTAAATAGATAAAGTTTTGTGTAAACAACTATTATGTATAAGAAATGCAATAAAAATGCAATTTAACGAGACGCTCGTGCTATGTCAGACATAAGAGTAATAATTTGAAAGACCGCTACTTGTCTTGAGAATACTAAATCAATGCTACAACAACCAGAAGATAGAGATAGTAAATCCGTTTTTTCTTGCCATTTTTACATAAATTCAAAGTATATTTAGACATTTGTATAGTATTTAAATATAAAGTTGTAGCTATCTAAGCTTTCTACCAACGTTACGACATCACTGTCAATGTATGAGTGAAACAAATGGGGTAGGATAATTAACTCAGTTGCTAATGACGGTCTGTCCCCGCTTTCTCTTATTTTAACTAACAAATTGTTCGCAATGCAAATCTTTGTTGACAAGTTTTAAAAAAACTTACGGGACTCTACAATAAATCTATTTTGCTGTTATGTCTAAGAATTTCATAGTGACTCACAAATTATGTGAATGCAAAAAGATTTTAACGCAAAACTATCATAAATATCAAATTACACAATTTTTTTTAAAAATAGTCCTCTATGAAATTATTCTTATCTATTTTGGACGTGATTGTACCTACCACATGTTTACGTGCAATATTTATGTTATGAAATAAAATTCTTAACGAGTATGGATCACGAAGATATCTCGGTAATTTTACTAAATGAAATATAGGAGGAAAGAATATTATTTGTCTACTTTATACAGAGGCATTACTCGTTTAACACACATGGTTAACATTGCGCACGAAGACAATTCATTTTTGCTAATCTGTATTTAAGCAATGCTCTTTGATATGATAATGAAAAAAAGTTTTTCATTCTCCACAAATAACATCTCGAACAGAACGCTTACGCGATTGATGGCCTGCTCATTAAAATGTGTTGCAGTTCAGATTTTTGTAATTCTACATAGTCAACGATATTTTATCTGCACTCGTCATTTTCGTATGGTGTTAGTAATTAACCAACTAATTGTATTAGGTATGGCGCGCTGAAATTGAAACACAGTAACGAATATACGTAGCTGCCTTGAGGAACGGCAAGCGCACCATAGGACGTCCACCTACATGGTAGACAGACGACATTGTTAAAGTCATTAGAAGATGCTAAAAGTCGCCCACATACGGTCCCACTGGAAATCCATGGGGAGACTTATATCGAGCCGTGGACATTCTATGGCCAAAATCCTGAAAGCTGTTGGGACCTTAAGGTTCTAGAATGCAGGTCACGGATCGCCTAGGCTAACGATATTCAACTCACAAGGTCGGCTAATGACCTTGTTAAAATCTCCAGAACACGCTGGACGCAGGTCGCTTCCAACCAGTCTCATCTATGGGGAAGCCCATGTCGAATGGTGAACTTCCTACTTGTTATGATGATGTTGATCATGATAATATCCCTTTCAGTAAGAGGCCATCGTGTACGTTTATTTCTATCATTATAATATTCAGTGATACCTTGACCTCGACGGTACAGTGAGTAAAAATGAATTTACCGAAAGTATTTCAGTATGACGCCGTGACGGGTGACGTAACCCACCTAAGACAGGACAGGCGCTGTTGACTGAATACCTCGCGCTGTCACCTCGTGTCATTTAGAGATCTAAAGGTGCTTGTCAAGTGTTGTGTGTATGCCAGGAAGTTCAAATTTTTATAATATAAAAATATTTCGTTCGGAAACGTCAGCGCTTAAATTAGATACATCTGCCACACACATTATATACATTCGTGATTTTTTAAAGATATTTTTAAATTGTTATTCAGTAGAGCTGGCAACAATCAATAAAGCTGCTCAGGCGCTAATAAAATACTCGACCTAATTAATGGTTAACCTACTTGCGGTTCAAACAAACTCGAGATAACATTGATACCATTGTTTTATTTTGTTTGCTAGTCTGTTATCTGAATCAAAAACCGAAGAGAATCTATAAAGGCTTCATGACCTAATAATAATAATAATATTCTCATCATACTGCTACATAATAACATAATGCAGTGTTAGTAAAACAAAGTTAATAATTACTCCATGAAATAATGTTTTAGATTAAACAATAAAATATGATTAAAATTAAAAGATAGACCCTTTATAATAAATATATAAGTAGGATGAATCTAAAGGTAACATTTCTGATTTCCTAAGAAACAATAGAAGTTTAAAGTAATTTGTTAAGTAAAGTTGAACTGATGATGAGTATATGAACATAATAAACCATCGGTGATCAGACAAAAACAGGATATTATAACGTAAGAAATTTCATTTCTTTTTCCTCAATCTTTTTGAGACTCTCTCTGTATGTACGTGTAGTTATATAACAGCAATAATTTAAAAGTCACTTATAATGTTACTGCAGATTGACAGTTTATATCGAATTAGCACCGGTTGGATTAATTAATGGCTATGCAACGACGCGACAGGCTGCTATACTTCTCGACAATGGCAGTATTGCGAATTCATGAAGCGTGGAGCGACGTGGTCGTAGCCGGCGCTGCACTAATTTATAGGTTATATTTGTAATGATTGTGACAAAGATTGTTTATGGCACGAGGCGCGGTCTCATTGTTATCGATGGGCACTCGCGGCGTGCCCACGTTCGCACATACGGCCGCATAACTGTCGCGCTATGAAAATGCAGCGAGCGTTGGCTTCGTTTCAATGTCCATTTCCATAAAATATAATTCCATCTCGGCGCTCGCGACACTCTCGATGTTAATACGGCCCCTCGATCGTTGCGCATGCATAACATCAATTGCAAGGCGCGACGTTATAAAACGAAAAATGTGTCTCAGTTAAATTCAGAACAAAAAATCAAACGACCCACGCAATTACATGCGCTCCCGCCATGTTTGTGCAGAGTCAAACTGCGCGAATTTCTCTGGAAACTAAAATGGTGTAGTTACGTGATTTGGAAATAACTTACAACGCCGGACCGGCGCGTTCACGCCCGCAAGAGCCATGTACGGCGGCGCCCGACGAGCCATTGTACCGCCGGCGTATTTCTGCGGCGGCCTATGCACCGCCCTATACGGCAACCGTTTATCCAAAAAAGTAGAACAACAAACTGCGTTCGAGCTGTTTACAAGACGTGCAACACTTCGGTCGCATTGTCCTGAGGTGAAACGCTTGCGATTTGCATTTTAAACATACCGCCGGTCGCACGCAACGCACCCCGGCAATGGGCCCTCGCCTTGGGACTGCAGCCGTAAATTTCTCTTACAACGACCTACGTTTATCATCAAGCATCATACACGAGTACATATTTAAAATAATGTATATGTTAATGTAATAATTATTTACAAAACTATAACAAAGCATTTATACATACATTATCATATATCAACAGAAAAAATAAAACAATAAGGAATTCTTTTCCTCAAGAATGACTACTGTTTTTAAGACAGCGCAAATTACTTCCTGTTATCTTACCTATACTGTGCCACTAGTTAATAACTCATTAACTCATGGTTGGAGATAACAAGGTGTGAAAGAATATTACAAACAAATGCCTCTTTAAGTCCTCTTTGTCGTGTTTTGAGTAAGCAAGCATCGAATTATGTTTAATCTTTTATCTATACTCTGTTATGCTTTATTTTCTTCTCAAATCGCGTGTCAATTCTTTGCTAAATAAAAGTTAACATTGATACTATATCATAGTTTTGCACTAAATTTAGTTTTGGAGTAAATGAATTCTAACTATCCTGAAATAATTAAATAATGAAATAAATAAAATGTTTTTTGACACTATTTGACAGTTTTATTAATATTTTATCCAATGAAGAATATATTAGCTATCATTTTTTTTTAAATTGACAAAAGATACGTCCTTACTTTCTTAAAGGTTTATTTCAGCTAGTCAATCGGCTACGACTTTCAAATCAATTATCTATTTGTTCTAATTTGTCAAAGAGCACGACTGAACTATTTGACAACGACAAATCACTATTTTCACAAAATTAATATTATTGTTAGAATATCATACAGCGGAAAGTTTTCTTCTGTGTAGCAGGAAAACGTTTCCGTTAGGTTGGTAATGTCGGCCTGTTAGACACGATTGAAAATATTTTAAAAAATAATGGGGGCCGACAACCGCAGATCTCTGAGAATTAGGGACATAGATAACGCAAACTAATCGAATGTAATCTACGCTGAATATACTCATTCACACTACTGATATTATGAAATACTAATTACCTTCACTATTTAAGTTTTAGACAGACCATGTGAGTGTAATGTGGACCCACGTGAAAGAACTGTAAATTGTTTTAGGTGCCACTGTTCGTAGTTAGCTAGAAACATAAAAATGTTTAAAAAATTATGATTTGTCCTTAGCATTTGGCACATAGATAATGTATATGTTACAGCTTACACCGATCAATGTTTCTTTAGATAGAATATTCGATTGATATTCATCTTTGTTAGTTCTTTGGCCTTAAAAGGTTCTGCTTAATTATTTACTTCTTTGAATGGAGAAACAATTTTGTTATTAAATATTCTCGTTTTCTTCATGTTCGTTTAAATGTTTAGAAGTGTACATCAAAGACAAATTGAAGAAAAGTTTTATTGAGTAGTTGCGTGATTTCTACGTAATCAATGATTGCATAAAAGCAATGTAACAATCATTTATAAAATACAATAAAAAAATTTATTAAGATGATTTCAAAATCACTAGAGTAATAAAAATTGCAATAAATATACATGGGTGTTTTTCCGTTGCAGAAATCATTATGTTTAAATAGATATTGAATTCGTAATTGATTGCAATAATCGTTTAACATCGAGCGCACTTCTTTGTAAAAGATGTTTCTTGTTGATTTTTATATTACGGTATAATGTTGATCATGTTGTTTATTAATAGTAAAATGATTAATAATCCAATTCAATAGACAGTCCATAAAATTCGTACACTGAAGCTTATTCTAATACCGATCCGCCTCCTGATCCCGTCAACTAGTTGTCTTCGATTGTGTTTTGTTACTTGATGCCTTTATCATAATAGTTATTTCAGCCGCAGGACATTCGCCTCTGCTAGTTTTATTGTCAATTTCAGCCCCAGCCTGTCTCACCTTTTCACCGTTTCGGACTTCACATTATGGGTCTTTTTGCTTCTACTTTCCCAGTTCACTAAAAAGCGCCCTTACATGTTGCTTCTAATACATATACGTTTCAACCTAACTGGAATCAGGTATAAAATTTATAAAACTAAGTAATTGTTCCGTCTTTTTTTGTGGAAGTTATTTTTTTTTTCAATATTATTACCTGTACATACATTTATTTACCCGGCATTATGGCGTCTAAGAAAGTTGCAGGCAACTAGTAGTATCTAGATAATAATCATGTAACAGACCGGGAGAATATAGACAAATTCTAAAAAACAGATTTTACTACGCAAGAAGCAGAAATTATGTTTCCTTCGGTATCTTTGGTCATCAATTATGGTCATAAAAGTTAATAATAGGTAATTAAATTGATAACATCTTCAATTATTCTTCCTTTATGAATCTAACATCAGTAGAAAAAGGAGGACCTCAAGGTGAATAGACGACTTTGCCAAGGTTGTCAGAAGACGCTGGATGCACACTCCTTAAAATCGGTTATTTTAGAAATCTATTGGAGAGACCTGTGTCCAGCAGAGGATACCTCACGGCTATAATAATGATGATTATGATGATAAATCCCATTATTCGCGTTGGCTCATCTAAAAGGAGTAACATTATCCTAAAAATAAATTCGTATTCTTCGCCAAAAATCTAGTATCCTCGAATTCAGTCTTTGTTATTTTGATTAAATTCATTGTACTGTTGATATTTAACGTCTTGCCATAATTGAATTGTAAACCAAAGTGCAGACGTGCAATATGCGAAAGAACGTATCCACAATTGAATTGTTTGACTCACGAATTACATTAATGGATACGAACAAACACAGGCCGACGATTGTTTAATAAATCATGGTCGAACACTTCGACAAAAATGTCGACAGTTGATCTCCTACTTGGAAAAGGTCACGTGAGATTAAAAACGCCGCTCCTAACAATGTATTCAAATCCCATTCAACTGCCACTATTCATCCATATATAAACTTGGCAACATTTTTTAATATACATCCAATGCGATATTTGAATCATTTTCTAAAGTATCAAGCGTGGCCTTGATTTTGTTATCTTTTAAATATCAAACGCTCACGCTTAGAATAATAGAGATCAATGTAGGAAGATAGGGCATGAACGGTGTCCCTTGTGAGCGGAAACGGGCCATGTGGCGCCCGGGCTTCGGCGCCAGTCTTCGACCATGAAACGTGAGATATCAAAGGTTGGAGTTCTTGATCCTTGACCTCCATTCTAAACGAACTTTTCTGCTAGCACGAATATAAATAGAATAAACTCACAGCGCTTTAACAAACCTCATTTACATTGAAGTGTATGACAATATATATACCATGATCACAAACGATGCTAATATTCTAAAATAAATATCTAAGACAAAAGTTAAATTAAGACAAAATAAACAAAAACATTAAAAAAATAACTTTCTTGATAAAGAAAAAACAAAAAACTGCTGGCAACAGCTAACAATGTTGCTGTGACAACATCAGCTTATATATTGCTTAAACTGTGAAATGACTGTTCAAGAGTACAACTAAGTATAAGTACCATATTTACTAGATAAATAAATAAATATTTAGTAAACATTGAAATTTCCTACTAAAGCTTCCAGTATCTTTTGTGTTCTTAAAGTTTTATAAGTTCTTTTTACAACTAAGTACTTGACATGTGAAAACTGAAAGATCTTAATGTTCTAAACACATTATAAAAACAATACACTTTATATCTCATTCAAGCGAAATAATATTTTTTACGTCACAAATCGTCATATACTTGGCACAAACATAACCTCATGGTTTCATACTCGACTTCAAAGCTAATTGATTTCAATCGAGTAAAAGTTGCATAACAATATTTCACGCAATATCTTTCTGATACTAGCGCATGATATCACCGAAGTGATAGGTATCGCGAAACTAAAATCGAATCTAGATAATGAGCGGACTTCTTTTTACGGGTAGCGAAAAAACAGAAACAGTTTTTTTTCTATGAAATTACTATAAATTCTAAGATTTAATTATAAAATAATTTTTCATTTGCTATATTTTTTGTCTTAACCTTATAAAGTTAACCTAAACATTATTTTAGTCAATTAACCGATACTAAACTCAGTACATGTCTACATGACAATAATATTTGGAATATGCTATGTAAAAGCGACATTTCTTAAATCTCACTAAACTCACAAATCTATTGATTGTTACATAATTTTTTTTATATTTACATAGTTTTAACATATCTTTTTAATGTGGTGATCTTACTGAAGCGTGTCTTAAGAAAATAATCGTGACAGAACAAACTCTTTGCTAACGTTTAAAAGTAATTTATGGAAGTAAAATTTAAATTTATGACACTTAGACATTTAAAATACTCTCCTGAGTAAATATAGCGATATGTTATTTTATTTTTCCGTATTAATCATACAATATTAAAATTAAAAAGGTCTGATTATATTTTTAAGCTTATTAGATTCGTGGTTTAGAACAAAATAAATCATATATTTTGTTACATGCCTAACATAGAAAATACGACAATTCGTAAAACCTTTATTAAATAATTTAAGTGAAATTAAAACAAAATTAATAATTATAATAATAAAAAATATCTAAACAAATTACATATATAATTACAATATTTTTTACGATAAGTGGTAATTTTTTAACAAATTTATTTGAACCATTATGCACAACACGATGTTTATGAAATTCTATTGCCAATAAATTGATTAAAATTAATGGTAAATTTCGCAGCATCGGATAAATTGGTTTTCAATAACTAAAGCCGGTATCAAAGCTTATGTACGCGAACCAAAGAGCATGGGTCAAGCGTGCGGGCAAGACGACGTTGATAACCATACATATTAATTGTATGCATTAGTTATTACTGGACGCGGTACTCGAAGTCATCGTTTTGTTGAAATTAATCTCTCATAAAATTCAATAATATTCAATGCTTTTCAACGAGTAGACTTACATAATCATGCTAATAAAATATCCCATGCAATATCCTTAACTAATCTGCATTCCCGACTAAAAACTTAACCATATTTTTTCATTAAATAATTAAAGTCCCAATAGTATGTCAACTTTCGAGTGTAGTCTCATAAAGAGTGTGTAGCATAAAAAAAATTCCATTTACAAAACTTGCAAACACATTCTTACAACAGTCAAGAGTTTCTTAATCACTTTGTTATATTAATATTTGTTAAAAAAACAACAACCAATGTGGAAATATTTTTCTCCGTCATCTAAAAACTAATAAAGATAATATTATACTAATATCAAGATAATGTATTTAACAGCAATATTGGCTTTGGTTCTGTATATTATACGTACATGTATTATACATATATATTCTATATAACGACTATATGTAAATTAAGTCTTAATTACATAATAAAATTTGAATACGCTTTTTGTTACGTATATAGTTATTACGTTATTTATTATTTATGAAACAATTGATTGTATAAGGGTAACCATTGTATACCATACATTCATTGGCATCAAGTTAATTATGTATATATTTAAATATATAGATAAAATTTATTTCGAGTGAACATGATAAACTACGCCTTCCAACTATTTATTTTTGTAAAGTGAAACTTTTTCACGTCTACATTGTTTGTAAAAAAAATTAAAAACTTTTCATGCTTTACTCTGGAACTTCGTTAAATAAATCATCTATCTGATTTATGATTTGGTATGTTTTTCCTGTGTCATACGAATATAGATAAGGATATACACCTTATCATCAATGCAGTTGCTGTACTTGTTATGTAATACGGTACACGTTTTTCATGCAGTATCACCTTTCCTACACTAAAGGAATTTTTAAAATCGTTTCATTGCCTTCAAGCGAGTCTTAATGTAAGTTTACGACACTGATGTAGATAAAGGCCACTCTTCAAAGATTTCACTTAACTGATAAACATCCATATCTGATTAGGTGAAATCAATGTACGATGACACTTGATAATAATAATCGAGATGCTGGAAGATATTTTGTTGCGATTATACGACCGTATTGACTGTCCTTTCTCGTCATTGCTTGCTAAGCCTGGGAAGTTACTGGCTAACCGATTAATTTTTACCCTCTATATTATGATTATTCATTAAATTCTTTATTTATAACTTAATTTTTAAGCAACAGCTTTATCTATAAAACTTAGCTTATTTTATTAACAAAACACATTAAATGTATTAATCTTATTATTAAGAAATCATCAATGGCGTTGTTAATCGTCCTGAACTTAAATTGTTAATAAATAGTAGTAAAAGTATAATTTCGAAACAAAGTATCAAAGAAATATGAAGTAGCGATTGTTGAAAATAAATCTGTCAGCGTAGGTTACCTATTGAACATCGAATCTGAATACAGACGCAATCAAAACGTGCAGAAGAATATGGCTCATATCTCCTTCTTACAAAGTATAATTATTATTAATTACGTGCTCGACTGTACTAATGTTTATAAATTTCACTCAATACGTCGTCGCACTAACGTTTTTCGATAAACACATACGCCGTCGGCACCGTCTAGCTTCCCATTAATGCTAAACGTTACAAATTTGAACAGCCCGTTACGTCAGAATGTACGTCTTTTACCGCTGCGGGAGATTGGTTTTAAATGTAATTAATTATAATGTACGAATGTCGTTAATATTATTGCAATAATGGTTGTTTTATTACATTTAATATATTTTGCAGATTCATTGGAAATAAGTAGCAAGCTGTTAAATCTATTGTTTCATAGTACAACCATCTTAATGATCATAAGCATGAAGCATATATATTTATGCTACGTAGATATCAGCTAAAAATGGGTTTTATAAAATTCTACCCGCATGGGGAGGTTTAGGTGTTGTTGATTAAAAAATTGCATATTGAAATAAATAAGAAAGAAATAAGTTAAAAATTATCAAGTATAGATTTTATGACTGTAATACACATATGCGGGCTTCGCGAACTGGGCAGAAGATAGTTACAGATAAAGAATTCGGAAGTATGCATATACATACAAAAAATATGTTCTCTTCTTCCACTTCATGGGCATAAGATATTGGATACCAATTGATAATTATAGACGCAGTTGTCGTACAAGAACCTGTGGATTATCTACAGTACTTTACCTTTTGTAACAGTACTACCGAGAACAATGTCGTCTTTATTTACAAATTTCACAAAGACGATATATTCCGAGCACGCGGGAGTGCGCTCATGAATTTTTACAATATTAAAAGGACCGTTTGCGAACCGTATCCTCAATTTGCATTCATGCGGCCGCTAAGATGCAGAAAACAGCGTCCACACACGAGCGATGATCATAAAATTACATATGAACGAGTAACCGCCGGCGCCACACTTCTATGAACAATGAAATGGTATGGAAATGGCGCCAAACACTAAATCATAGCCCGAGCACGCTCGGAGCATAAAAGTGTAAATGCGTAGAAACCAACAACACGGCTTCGCTATTGGCCGATCACATTCTATAACTTAAAACAATTAATAATTCTGTTTTTCGCACTATTGTCCTGTATTTTGGTATTATTATCATCATCAATTTAGGTTTATATGTTTCATTTTTATTACACAATCATAAGGTTCAGAGGCTTGAAATTCGGTAGAAGTATTTCTTATTCCGAGTGTTCAGCTAAGATCAGATTTTACGAAATTCACACAAAGAGTTTTGAGGAGTTCATGTTCGCGAAAAGGGCGGAGGATAGCCAATATATGATTTTATTTTTAATTAAAACTAAAAAGCATTCGAAATTATTTCCTTTGTAAATTTAGTATAAAGCAACAAGAAATAATTAGACATATTGAAATTCTAGTTCTGTAACATCTATGATATTCCACATATCTATGGAGGGATATACCTTAATCGCCACGCTTGGCAGGTTGTATGGCGATCACAGTGTTAAATCGTCGTACACGGAGGACGCTACGGTCTCTGCATGCTCTGCGCATAATTAATGCACATAGTGTAAATTATATAAGACTGTATCTTGAAAATCGAATCCGCTACCTACGATCGCAAATCTCAGACCTCCACTGGACTACTACTGCTTGCTGATTCCATAACTACCTCCAGTTATTATTAACGGCAACACATAACTAAAATATATCTTTAAACAATTTAAATTAAATACTACATTAAAAATATTTATTTAGCATCATTAGTCTTGACAAGTGGTCATGTCCCATATGACCCGACGTCATATTTCAGTCTCATTATTACATTTAAATGGTCGGGATAGCATCTCTAAGTGCAGCAGATTTAACGCAATAAAATTCTACAAGCTTCTAAACTCCTTTTATTAACTGGCAAGTGCAACGGCTCAAACGACTCCGTACTAAATCGGTAACATTCCACTAAAGCACAGTCAGACATTAAAACTACACCAGCGGATAAAACACTTATGCAATTCCATTTAAAAATATACAATAAATATTTTCATTTTGTTTTAAATATTCCTCGGAACGTATTCGAAATGTCGTCAAACATCAATTTACCACCTGTCTGATATTTTAACACGGCGCGAACTGAATTACGGATTTTAAAATATTTACAAAAAACGTCAATCTAACTTATATCTCGTCTGCTAACCACGTAATTCATTTAACCGAGACTAAGATCAAAATCATTTTATATTATATACATAATCTTTTATATAAAAATTAAAAAGCTTCTAGAAACATCTGGATTTCAAAATAATTTAAATTTAAAATTAGATACTCATCAGTCTGTTACTGAATATTTAAAATATCATAACCGCTCGCTTCGTTATTAGTCTTTTTTATTTCTTAGTTAAAAACAGAAAGGAATGAGTTACATTATGACATTTATTACCATAGAGATCGTACTAGAGCTAATAAGGGTTTATACAACAGTAACCGTGCATAACAAATTTTTATCGACTACTTGTCTATAAAGACAGTAGGTAATTTAATTTAATTGATTTAGCATTCTTTGAAACTGTAAATGTTTATTTTAAAAACATACAATAATTTAGTAAACAAAAGGTGTAATTACATCAATGAAATCGATAACCAAATTATAAATAAATTTAGGAATAATATAATTAGGTGTCTCTCCGTACGGATTGTTTGCGATCAGTGTAAAAATTACTTTTGCGGTAAAAGGAAGGACAAGCCGTATCAATGTGTACTAACGTGTAATGAGATAAAAGTGGCATTGACAACACTCGAAACTTCCTTTTAAATTTTCCTAGAGACAAAAAACAGGGTACAGCGGCGCGACGGCCGCAGTATGTGCCACGTTCTCACCAAATTTGCTTAGAACGGCGGCACGACCGGCGCCAGTCTACTTTCCAAATAGCCTTCGCGTCTCGCCTGTGACCTTTTACGCACGCGTACTGCCTTATGGGCCGCTGATCTACTCCTAGCTCGCAGCCACCAATGCGTGATAAGCCTAATAGACGCCCGGCATAAACATGCCATAATACTGCCATTAGCGCTCTTGCGTTGTTATTAAATAGAACAGTTATATTAAGAACTTGATAGTAATACTATATCAAATTTAATACGTACTAAGCAAAAGATAACGATAAAGGTTCGTCGACATGTACGCTGCTTACTTCATTAATTACGTTTGTAATTTAACGTACCGCCTTTAAGAGATTTTGTTATGCGTGTTTAGGTCAAGGAGAAATAAATACTCCTTCCCGGTTTTTTCCCGTAATAAATACCTAAATCAAAATTATTACCTATTTAAAAATTCTACAATTTTTAAATTTCAAATCAAAGCACTAAAATGGCTGCTTAAATTTAATTACCCATGTGTATCTATACCGTAATATAATAAATATTTTAATGATAATACGAATCGTCAACGTCTTACAATTTTAAAATTCTTAAACTCTTATGCCTGTTCGTAAAACTTAATTCACAATTAAAACTGATCGCTTCAAATTGCCGAATATCATAGAAATTAGTTTTAATATTTAGAAGTGTAACTATAAACATACTTTGATTTTTAAAGACGACCTTCAAAAATTAAAGTGTATTTACAATTTTAGTAGTTAAATTTTTTAATTTGGTTTTAATGTATATTACCCTCCTGCTTTGAGTGTGAACGGGTCCTAAAGAGTCGTATAACCGCGTGATAAATGAAAACGCTCGCGTGCGTAATTTCAGCCGTGCTGATAGATAACCGCCCGCAGGCGTTGCACCGGCATCATACTATACGAAATGAAATCAATTGCTGCAACATGCCCACATTACTAGGCGCATTTACGACGCCTGTCCACACACTTTGTCGTATGTTATTATTACTTCAAGTAACTTCACGTTTGTACATAAACATTTTAATTTTTCTATTTGTTTGTTATTGACAATGTTTAACAGGTGTATCAAAAACAATAAATTAAGTTTTTGTGTGTACGTGTATATATCAATAATCAGTTTTACTCACATAACTTATTCTAAATAACGGAACTCTTAACAATCCTTAGAGTTAAACCTAAAATTATTATTACTATTAAAATTTTACTCACTATTATACGATAATAATAAATCATTTGGTCAAGCTAAAACAACAATCGTATAATAGTTGCAGTTCTATGATCTGAATCACAAGTTTTTAAAAAACAAATTACCTTAGTTTAAGTGGGCACACGCACTTTTGATTCATTGATTATTTTAACATTATTATAGTAAGCAACCACGGCCATCAATATCTGCTGAGAGAGAAAACCGGCCAGAAACTCAACAGTTGTTCTATTTAAACAAAAGATAATAACATGAGTTTATGTATATGTATGTATACCTTTAATAGAAAATAATGGATGAAAAAGGGGTAAATTGCATGCGAAATTACTCGTAAAGATGGTAACCTTTATAAATAATGGCGTGTGAAAGTTTAGACCAACACGGATTGTCGTGACGGGTGTAGCCTTAGGTTTCGAAATATCAGCGTACAATATTTGTTTAAAGAGGTAATGACAGCAATATCGGAGCACGGACGGCGCGCCTGTGCAAGGCGCCGGCGCGGTGCGTCGTCGCGACGCCGCCCGCTTTGTTTGTACATCGCGTATGTTCTCTATTTACACAACTCAGTTTCGCAGATTCCTCCGCTAAATTGTTCCAAATTACAGAATCAACTTTTACATCTAGAAATTATATTTCGATTTCAAATTATCTCTGTATGTAATTTGCAATTAACTTATCGACTGCTACTTTCGCGATGTAATATACCTTCATCAATAATAATATCTGTCGTAAAACGTCCACTGCTGCATATAGATTTCCAAGAGGACTGGTTAGAAGCAACCCGGACCTGCCGTTTTCCGATGACTTTAAAACATGATCATTTGTCTGCCTTGTGGATTGATACCCTATCTTACATTTGGCAGGCGATGGTCTCTTCTACAGTGCTTTGACGTCTTAACGGCCTCACTTTTCCTACAGACTAAAACATTGGAGAATTTATGAGGGCTATTTATAATGAGTGTCATAAGATGTTAAAACGTGCATCTTAAAAGTATAATTATAGATTACCATCATCATTCCACAAGTAGAACTTCCACTGCTGGACATAGGCGTTCCTCATATATTTTCAATAGCACTTGGAAGCTACCTTCATTTATCGTCTTCCGTTGACCTTAACAACGTCATCTGCTCGTTTTGCATTTAGTAACATTCAATTCATAGATCTTTCTCCAGAACCTTAAGGCCTCAGCGGCCGACTATTCTGCGCGCTATGTGCCATTCATTCCGGACTCGATCTCGTATAAAAAGCCCGAATATAGCCCTCTCCCTGGCTTATTGAGAGACCTAATTTGCGAATAAGGCTAGAGAAAGAAGTAATCTATCAAAAATGTTTCTCATCAATTTAGAAGGCTGATTAAAACAACAAATAGTAATGGTACTATCATATCGTATAGCCAATGATGAAGATATTACACTAGGTGAGCAAAAAATTTGTTCAACACTAATTTTAAGAAAAAGTTCTAGCATAAATAAAGTTAACAAGATCGTGACGAAGGCTTCTAATGCGAACTATTGTTATCATCTAACATGATTGTAAACTGTAATCGATCTGGATTTTACTGTTCGTACTGAAAACGTTCATTTATAAAGTATACCAGTGACCCCAAAGGTTAAACGGCATTCCAACACAAACAAGTCGCGTTTAGCAATACATAAGCTCTCAAAGAACATATTGAAATGCAAGTTAGTACAAAGCCGAACTGGTTTAATTAAAACATAAATATTTGAGGTAAATCAGAGGGGCCTGGCGCCACGACTCGGTTCTGGCCTGAGAACCGTATCGAGACGCGTACAGTTCGCACCGCAAACAACGCAACACTTAAGGATAACTTCTACAAACCACAAACTCCTAATACTCCCTTATTAGCCAACATTAAAGTAATAGCGGTCGATACACACGTGTAGCACGTCACGATACTGAAAAATTAAATCGCTTGCAAAACGACTGCTTTAAAGAATACCATCAGTGGGGCCATTGTCCGATTAAATATAAAAAAGTGTACAGCAAAGTTATATCGAAAAAACTCGCATATTTATATTATTTCCCTTTGGGTAATTTTGGTCACTGAATCATGACCTATCTCACACTTCTGCGACACACGTCAATCATCACTTAAGATTTTTTTTAATAATTACTTGTATTCGTTTTGTCATATCCTGTTTAAGTGGCGCTTTTTGTCTTTGGTTTAATTTTGAATTGTTATATTTATGTAATTCTAATGTGAAATAAATATTTATCTATAAAGATAATTTCACATTACATTTAAACTGTTTACATTTGTAAACTAGGTCCAAATAATTACTATGATAAGAGTTAATATTATACATAAAACATGCGCTATGTTTCTCGGAAACCATTCTCAAATAAATAAAACGTTGATTGTACAAGGCATCGGCGTTCACAAAACAAATTCCTTAAAGGCACTTGCGGTACATTGAATTAGACGTACTCCTGATTGACTGTTGGTCGACGGAATGTTCGATGGACCGTGAAACCCTTGCGTTGCGATCGAATATCGCAAGAACTGACGCATACACGCTAATTTTCATCACGAAGCTATAAGAAATTTTTTAAATGTTCAATGTCTTATTAGAAATATTAATAAATATCCCACTTGGCAACGGCTCGATCGTTTCTTTAATAACTAGGGCAAAAGAAACAATTTACATAAGAGCTTTTGTTTCGGTGAGGGAACAACTAAGAAATAGTAACCAATAGTATCAAATACTCAGTACTTATAACCATGTCTGACGTTACGCTACTTACTTACATTATCTCAGTATGCTAAAATTCCACATTATATTGTATTTACGCTGACACGCCTTTCATGAGAGAAGAAACTGCTATAAAAGCTTATTTTCTTAGCTATTTGTACACAGCTTTCCCTGTCATAAACATGAACATTGCACAAGTGAATACACATTTCCCCCATTTGTGTATTTAAGGATGGTTGACGATAGCAACAGTGTCCGTCCGTTGTGTACTTATACTTTTTATTTCGCAATGTGTCACCCGGCAATGCTTTATGCGTTATTTTTTTACATTGTTACGACATTCACTCTTCGTATAGGTTATTACCGAGCTATTTTGGCTTTCATAAAGAAGACACTACATCGAAGTCAATACCTACTTATTCATCATCATTATTTTTGCAGTAGGATGTTCTTTGCTGGAAATAGGTTAGATCCCCAATAGATTTCGAACGAAATTAACCGACATAAACAAAGGCAAGTTGGATAGCAATGGGTAGACCTCATAGCACGCAGAACAGATAGCCACCGGTGGCTTATGGATCTGGAGTGAGGACTACGACTTGGCAACCATGACGAACGTGGACAGACGACCTCCCAGCCGCCGCTTCCCATTGCAGTTCACAATTCAGCAGTGGACGTAAACTTCCGCCCATAGATTAACAATTAATGATTTTAGAAATGTAATTCAAAACACATAATTTGCATAAATAAAAAGACATAAAAACAATCAAAGATAAATTTCTTATAACGTAAAAATTATGAACATCAGGTTCAAGACGTTACTTATGAAGCGTGCAGTTCGTAATCGTTTACTGCAGTAACACCTGGAGGGAATTCAATTAAAATTATCAGTTTAATAGTGCCGATATAGCCCTGGAGATTTATTAAAAGCGCGATAAACTATATTGTTAATCATTACAGAGAGAAGCCGGCACACGGCCAACTGGAATTCGCACAAAGCCAATACTGAATCAGATTTGATGCGTTTTATAGTTACGAGTCGAAGATAGATTTTACTGCTGTCTTATACTTGTACTACGCTTTATTAGAAATACGTAAGATTATTTCCGAAGGAGAAAACAATTGCATTTACTATCTTAATCTATCTATCTATAGACATAAAGATTTTCAGTTGTGTCGTCACGATATCTCTGGAACCATAAAAGTTAGAGAATACGAATTTGGTAGAAATATCCTTATTGTAAAGCAGAGGACAGATAATAATTTTACGGTATTTTACGGATTTTTCAAAATTTTACCCGCAAAGGGAGATGAAACGTAATGTATATTTTATAACTATATAGCTCTTATAGATATAAAAATTGGTCAGAATAATTTTGGCACTCCAAAATTTACAAGATAGATATAGATTTTATGAAAAAATACCCACAAAAGTTAATACATAATAATAATACGCACACCACCTGATGTGCAATAATCTAAATATGACGTGATATCTCTCTCATTACTCTCGTTAATGGGACCATTGGAAACGATTTTAATTTTCTAATAGTTTCTAGCGTAACGACATTTCATAGAGCGAACGATTTATCGATAATCAAACAAGGGAGTTGCACGTGCTTGCGTGTTTACTCCCTCGGACCGTTTTCGAAAAGTGACTTTCCCTGTTGTGCGATTTGAATGTGTTATAAAATCACAAAAAAGTGAGCGTTCGTTGACATCGGTGATATTCGCTCGCAAAAAATGCGTGTGTTGTAAGGAGTGTTCGCTAAAAAGGCGCGCAGACGGCGTCGCGGCGGCGGGTCGACGGCCGCGCCCGGAATAACCAGCAGCAGCAGCTATATTTGCAGCGGCGCGGGGGAGAGGGGCGGGAGGGGGCGAGGTGGGGGGGCTACACCAACGCGTGCCATTTGTGCACCACCGGCCGGTGCATCTGAGTAATGCCATTGTAATGCTCTCGATATATCCTGCTGGCGGCTAGCAGCCAGCGGCAGACGCGGCGTCGGCCGCAGCCGCATCAACCGCAACACCGCAACCTGCGTTTACCTGACGCCTAATCGGCATCATCAGCACCGGGAGCACTGGGGACACCGTCAGGAATTTTAAAAATCAGGAATCTGTAACGTAAATCCCTATACTGCCTCCTTTTCTTATATTAATGATTTCTACCATTAACAGCATTACGAATTCGCTTCGTAGGCGATGATTATCTAGATCGAATGTAGGCAAGGGACGTCCATGTGCGTGCGTTATGTAGTGCCGCGTATGTAGGTAACGACGAAGCCGTGGGAGCCGCCTCACGTCCCCCGCCGCAGTCATTTGTCATCGCCAGTTCCTGTCACTCCGCGTGTACGCATACTTTCTCACATTCTGCAATTACCTTTTAAAGACGGCGAATTCGCCGATTCCCACAAAAAACCCTTAATGGAATGATGAACGATGACAATCAAGAAACGAGCAATGCAACGTAGAGGTAAGCGCCTCGAAAAAACAAAATAGTCGCCGCACTTTTAAATGCCGTTGTTGATGACGTGAACATTTCTCGTTTAAGACCCACTTACTTTTTATATGACACTGTATTTATTATATTATTCAAATATCAACCCACTTGTCATACTTCATTATGTCCACAAATAGATGTTAAGTTTATGTGCGAATCGGTTATTAGCTTCGTCGCGGAGGCATAAAGTTTCACAAGCGGACCGGGTCAATCGATTGCATATTAATAATGCTTATCCAAAATATCATTCGCGCGAAATATTTCAAATCGTTCACTGAATTTCTTTACACGTAAAGATCATTTTCGCGACAGATGGCACGTGAATCACTAACCTGTTCAAAATACATGTGTTATTGACACGAATATAGATCGCATATTATTTATTTTCCTATCATGGAATATTTAAATTAGATATAATTAATCTTCTCTAATTCAATAAAAGTAAAAATATCACCTATGAATTTAATGATAAGAAGCTATATTTTGCAATAACTTCAAATAAAAATGTTTTAGAACATATTGATGATACATAACATGATATTAATAAATAAATAAACAGGAAATAAATAATTGGTACATAGTTAATTAAAGAGTAATAATTACCTAATAGCTTTAAAAAATTAGATTAAGGTATGTAAATAAATTAATAAATTTAATGTTTGATCTGATTTCGTTTTCCTATTATTAAAATTGTTATTGCTCTTGTATATATTTAATTGCTAATTTTATTGGTAATCCTTATAAAAAATATTTATATCGCTTATAGTACCATAATATAATCTCGTACTATAAAATAACGCTGTGATCGATATCTAATGAAAGATTATTTGATACAAAGGGAGAAGTAAATAAATTTACCAATATGACAACGACACACATGCTTCTAATTTCAAACCAATGTAATGGATTACGTTTACAAAATAGTAAAACAGTGGGTTCTAACATACAGAATATCTGCGAACTAGTAACAGAATTGATAAACTGGAAAGCGTGACATCAGTTGAAGTACATAATGCTTTAAAAGAAAATGACATCATCAATTTATGAAATTAAATTGAATGGACAAAACATCGTGACAAACGGATAACGGCCGAGATATATATGTAATGGTTTAAAACAATATCCAACGCAAATTTGTCGTAAAGCATACTATTTAATATGTACTCTTTCATTGTTGACAAAATGCGTATTCAATTTATTTAAAATTTTAACATCATTACACATTTAAAGTTTGACAACTTAAAACGGATCATATTAAAAAATATTTTACTGTTTAGAACAATTCAATTAAATCAGCTAAGTTTTACGAAACAAATAGAAGTTTTATGAACTGCAGTTTTACAAATCATAAATCCAACATAGTAGCAAATCGCCGAAAAGAATACAAGAATAAATGTTACTTTTAAGTGAAAGTAGGCAGAGGTACTACAAGAACCAATAACGTTTATATGTTTTATGAATTATGTAACAATTCGTATAGAGTGCGCTAAATGCTCGTAACTTCGCTAGTAATGGCCTCCACGATTATCTGATCTAGTGAGCCGTACACAGACAGCTATGCTTAGCGTATAGACAATGACAATGCCTGAGTTATAATTTAATTTGAATAATGACAACGCATATTCTACGTACTAACAGTTACGGTTCCTATTTCCAAAGTCATCTAAATGTGGGCACGCATTCTCTGGTTATCTACATATATTAGTAATGTTTAAGTCAATGCCAGTCTTACTTAGCAACAAGCGTTATGCTAAACTTGATAATTTGCGTATACACATCCATGTAATTATTTTTTCAAAGCGCCCGAATATCTTTTTAAACTAAGTATATTATTAATATGTGAAATCAATTTTTGCTCGTGGATAGAGAATATTTATACATAAAGTGGTTGTAAATTTACCGAATGTGAGTTTTACTTAGAAATATGGAAAAAGTAGTAAAGGGAATTATTTTCGAAGTCTACCTGCTCCCAAACATGTGTTACTCATCTCATCTGCACTAACAGGTAGAGTTCTCCATGTTAAATTTCACGTGATACAAAAGTAATTTCCATATTAAGCCACCACTTCTCACTTTCATTATTATGGAATCAAGTTCTCTATCGATCTCTAATCATCATCAATCGGGTTTTTATTACTCAAGGTTGCATGTACGAGGTGGAAAATATGTTTGCTAAACCAATTTACGATTTTTTAACCAACACTCACAAATTGATGTACAAATTTGTACACTATTTGTACGTTCCAATCATTTAGACAAGCGATAAACGTTAAACATTGTAATCCATACGTATTTGAGAGTACGTTATACTTAGAATTGACAATTGTAGCTTTCGAAAAGTTTTATTTTTTAATAATTAATATATTATTTTATACAAGACATTTATACCTACACATAAACATAAAATCACTAAATATCTTGCTAAGCGTAAAACTAGAGATCGGTGCGACCAATTCAGACATTTTTTTCTTATTTTCACATTTATACCTAGCTATTAAACGTCTTTTAATGACAATAAGTTCAAAAATACATTAAAGAATAATCTCCATTAAGTTTATTAATTATTATTTATTATTATTCCCAAAATAAAGTTCCAACAAAAAAAGGATGTGTCATCATTATTTCGTTTTAATTTGTCTAAACTCGACATTTTTCTTGAACAATGAAAATACAATAAGAAAAGATCGTTCCTCGTTTTGAAAAGATTTTTTTGTGAGGCATAAGGTATAAAACAATACAACCATGCCTACCCTCAGCCGCTCTGGTTTGAGAAATGCAAATCACTCAATAGAAATTATTTGATTACTGCCTTGACAGTTAGATCTGGTCACATTCCAATAAATATCTTTGGCTTCATGATAAAATAAACACCTTCCCCTAACTGTAAGCTTTACAACGTAGTGGAAAATATATAAGATAATATAACAGAATATTTATAGTTCCGTAAAATTCGCTGTTATTGTATATTTTCTAGGTAAAAGGAGTTTTTCCACTACATTCCAAGTCTGTAAGCTTTATGGTTCTAGAGATATCGTATTGAATTAGTACATAGTTTAGTAATTTTATGAATATTTCCAATATTTCCAAATAACAAAAAATCACATCCTCATTAACAAACTGTTAGGTTATGTTAAAAATTTCATTTATTTAACAGGTTGTCAAATATCTCCCTTCCGCTTTTTTGCTCTTTATTCAATGCTTTATAAAAAGTGTTACAGTGATCGGATTTAGTTCAAATATGCGCCGTTTTGTTCGATAATCTGTTTCCATCTAGACGGCAACTTCATAATACCTCCCTCGTAGAAGCCCCCCTCCTTATTTGCGAAGAACTCGGACAGCCACTTTTCACAAACCTCTTTTGAGTTCAACTTTACACCACCAAGGGCGTTCGCCATGGACAGGAACAGGTGGTAATCACTTGGCGCTATGTCCGGGCTATATGGTGGATGTGATAAAACCTCCCATCCGAGTTCCCGTAGCTTCTGACGAGTCATCAACGAAGTGTGTGGTCTGGCGTTGTCCTGGTGGAACACTACACCCTTCCTGTTGGCCAATTCTGGACGCTTCTGGTCGATCGCCTGCTTCAAGCGGTCCAGTTGTTCGCAGTAGATGGTAGAATTAAGCGTCTGGCCATATGGGAGCAGCTCACAGTGGATGGTTCCCTTCCAATCCCACCAAACACACAGCAAAACCTTCCTGGCCGTCAATCCCGGCTTGGTCACTGTTTGGGACGATTCATCGGCCTTCGACCACGACCGTTTTCGCTTGATATTGTCGTATGTGATCCATTTTTTGTCGCCAGTCACCATCCGCTTCAAGAATGGGTCGAGTTCGTTCCGTTTCAGCAGCATATCGCAGGCGTTGATTCTGTCCAGAAGGTTTTTTTGCGTCAAATCATGCGGCACCCAAACATCAAGCTTTTTTTGTATCCAGCCTTCTGCAGATGGTTTAAAATGGTTTGGTGACAAACTCCCATCTCCTGGGCGATGTCACGAGATGCCACATGCCGGTCTAACTCGATGTAGTCCATGATTTGATCGGTATTTGTCGTCACAGGTCTTCCGCCGGCTGGCTTATCCATGGTGTCGTTTTCGCCGGCTCTGAATCGTAGAAACCATTCCTCCGCGGTTCGAAGTGATAGAGTACCATCCCTCAAAACATCATTAATCTCACGGAACGTTTCTCTAGCGGATTTGCCTTTAACGAAAGAAATCTTTAAAAAAGCGCGAATTTCGGCGTTAGTGAACTCCATGTTTACACGTCTATAACTGTTGAACGCAATATCCAAACTAATCATGCATAGCGTCGTTTTGTAGGTTATGTCAAGACCTTTCAAATTATGTATAGTATTGCCAGATACGAGCTCTGTAGCGCTTTGTACATAGCCGCGAAATTCAAAAGACAAAAAGGCGGAAGGGAGATATTTGACAACCTATTATAATTCTATACTTACAGTCAACATCACCGGGACAAGTTTTACAGCATCTGCCCGGCAGTAGTACGGGTGTGTCGCATGAAGGTTCCGGGCATTCGTTTTTGATGTTCCGGCAGTGAACTTTGGCCACCACACGCCGTTTCTTCTGAACCTATTAACAAGATTTCATAGTTTTAATGAGCTACTATGTAATAAAAGCATTCTGATTTGAGATAATTTAAAAATTTGCTAAATATCGCTAACAGCTGTAATGACAAGTTACACCAAATAAAGCCAAGGCCATTGCTATAATTCATTTAATCTATTTTTTAAATATTTTTTGATTTATTTGTTTATTTATCTCATAACTACACTAGCTGCTACCCGCCGGCTTTGCGAATTTAAAATACGTCCCCTTAATCCCACCTTGCCCGTACATTCGTAAAACAGTCCTTAAAGATCACTTTTACTCGGCAAAAGTATTGTTGTATAACACACAGTGATGAGTAAGTGCTAGGTGGGAAATGTCCCATATATTTATAAAATATTTGTGATATTGCACAATGCTACTATGTTATCAGAATCCTTGTTAAATATAATTAAAATTTACTTTAGCGATGATGTGAAATAAATAAAGTAAAAATGTCTTTATCATCACTTATATACCTAAGGATGCTTGTCCATGTGTGTGTGTGTGTGTTTTTAGCGGTAATCAAAGAGTTTTAATGTAACATTATTATTAATGCAATAAGCCTTTATCTCAACGTTAGTCTTTTTTTTGTAATACGACAGTACTCGCCTCTTGATTTCATATCCAAAACGGTGAATGTGTATGGAATTTATTTATTATAATGAACATTGCGTTTATAAGTCATGTAATAGACAATACTTACTAATATAACATGAATACATTTATTTTGAGAATAACTGATTATACATTATTTATATGGAATAAACTCAAATACATACATTTAGTGTAACTGTTAAACACCATGATCAAGGTAACCACAAAATTTCATTTCTTATTAAAAACATTAAACCAGTTAGAAGTATTTAGATTGATTTAAATTTTATTATAATAAATTTACTTAGAAGAGGGAGTTAACAAGTAAAATAGTCAAGTCTCTACTATTGCATGTATTATGCCTAAATTCCATCGAGTTTGTGTTACCGCGCATATTGATGTCCCCAAACAATACTTCTTAACTATTTACCATGTTGCGAACGCGCGAGTAATGATTTGTCTTGGTAAGTCAGCTAAACCACGCCCCTTGACCAATAAGATCATAATAATTTAGAAAACCGTGTTCACATTGGCTAGTTAAAGTAAGCCGTACATAAAGTACAAACATGTCTTTTGTCAATTCTTATTTATGTGGGACCATTAACAAAGAATACAAGATTAAATACACTTAATTACGTGAATATACATTCATTACATCTTCTGACTAAATAATCCTTCCAAAACTTTAAACGGTTATTTTACGTCACCGTTTATACTTAAGAATATCAGTATGGTGTTCCCTATAACTACACAGCAAAATCGCAAACTAAGCTTTCGATTTCCAGGATGAACAACATTTACAATCAATTTAAAGTAGAAATATCCGAGTTGGACATTACCGGAGACTCTGCAAGGTTCTCTCAGATATAAAATTCTTGAACAATTTACTTTTTTTTCTATATTATCACTGTAAAGAAAATATACCATCTTGGCTATTATAAATTTTATGTACATTGTCCGTGTCTTAATATATTATTATTTAGAGAACCGTTTCATTTTTATTATGATTTTTTTATTAATTAACGCTTAGATGTAAGGTACCATAATTATGGCCATGGATGTATACTCCTACAATAGACTAATTTAATTTTTGTTTTGTTATACGAAACTAATGTAGACCTGTATTATTTTGGTGTTGACGCGCCTATTTTAAATACGTAAATAAATGAAACAGATGGATACACTACGATTTAATTAAATATATCTTAAATTTAGTTAATAACCCAGTCATTGGTCAAGCAATGCTAAGAACAGAGATGACTTTGATTTAGTATCTTCGATATTCAAAAATAATGATCTAATGAGATTTCTCATCTCTTATTACTTTACAACACTGTTAGCTAAAACAGTATATATGATTATGTACTACAAAACCTAATGTAGCTTGACAGTGTTATAATTGCTTTGTATCACCATCAAATGAATGACCTGGCTATATCGTCGATTTCAGATATAAAGAATAGCAATTTATCAATGGTAGTAGTATTGACTCATACTCACCGAAATACACTCACATTTGATGCAGTACATTACCCCGAAAGGCGGGCCGAGGTCCGCGAACCATGTGGAGCCAAGCTCTTTCGCTTGTTTACCGAACTGACATTCTGTAACAAGAGAAATAATATTCTAGAATAAATTCACGCTTTTAATGTAGCATAGTACATTAAATGTAAATCAATATTTCTACGTTAACCTGTTGATTTCGGATGCAAAAAATTGTATAAGAACAAAAAAAAATCTTTCATATTTTTAAAACATAATTAAATTTTTACCAAAACGTCTTTCTCAATTATCATTTAAAAAAATAATCATTAATGGTATATTATATATATCAATAATATTTATGTTTATTATTTCATATTCCGTAAGTTAATTTTCTAATCAAACCATTATTACTATATTTAACTTTATCAATATATATATTTTTTGTTGTAAAAGAGTGATGAATTAACATATTTTGTAACTTTAACGAAAGTCGCATTTATTGAATGATCATTTTGTTATTACATACGTCAAATTTAATACTATGTGTTTTTAGGTGCTGCAACTAATCTTTGAACCTATGACAAAAAATATGGCGGGCTATTCAAGTGATATAGATATCCACAGCGATCTCAACGAAGAACAACTTAAAGAAGATAATTCGAAGATGATGAAAATCACTCGAACCCATTAGTGACGTCGCTTGAAAGGTTCTAGAAGGCTGAAAGCAAGGTCCTCCTCAGAAGGCCTGATATAGACTTACATGCATACATTTATAACTTAAATAACCGCATTAATACAGTTTAAAATGAAACACCCCTCCTACTGGCTAAATAATCATACTACACAATACAATATTCATAAAAACTCATAACCTTTTAAACATTAATAAATAAGATTGATTATTTAAATATATCGAAAGAGTTTTGACTTAACAAGCCGCAATTACATACGCTACATACTGGCAGAGCACTTGCAGGAGTGTATCTAAAAATAAAAAATGTTGTCGCCGCCGTATGGATGTGGAAAACAACCCGCTTAGCGGCAGTAGATACGGTTAAACCTCATTTCTATGCGTAACGTTATGCTGATTCCATTAACTTTAATAAGTTCTAAAAGCCATTAACTATACTGCATAAGCAAGTATTTAATGTTGATAGTTCGAGAAACATTTTATGCAAAATATATTATATTCAAATCGAACTTAATGCAAACTCATCTATGGAAAAACGATTAATGATTATTTATTTTAACATCATTACATTTGCGCAATGTATAACGAAACATTGGTTAGTGTAGGACTTTATATTACCTTTAATATTATTAGACTTTACATGGATTGTGTAACTGCAAATTGGCGCGTAATATTAAAACACGAAATAATATAAACATTACAATTGAGAACAGCAATAAACCCGCTATCGTAACAAACAGTGACCGATTCCGTACGTTAGATTTGCTATCAGATGCCTTAGGTCGATAAGGTTGGCCGGCCTCTATAAATAGGCGTCAACGTTATCATTCACTCTCGTAACAATTTAATTAACCTCACTGTACGAGTGCACCGATAACAACCGCGACATGTTGCGTGAGAACAAATCGATCTTAACACTTAACTTGAACGCGGTGATGTATTGAACGAGTTCAATTCTGGTACCAGTGTTTATCGCTGTTATTTGTCACGTCTCTTGTAATAAGGAAGGAGGGTGGCGTCGGCAGCGCTCCAGTGTTAGACCAGGATGCAACAATCACGGCTCATATTCACCATGACATTTTATAGACAGCAATGATCCGCCGCGTAAGTGGATTCATTGAGCGTTGTACATTTCGTTGGAACTGGCATATCGTTTAGCGGTAAAGTAGTACATTTGTATTCGTATAGGTTTAGTGCCAAGGCAACGTCGGCGTCGGCGGATAATAAACTCGTCCGAGCGCGATACTTTCGCTCGTTTACATGATGCAACAGATCTATAAACGACACATCCGTTAAATATCAGCAAAAATATTATCCGGAGGATGATTTAGGCATATCAACCATGGCGAGACATCGCGTAACCTTCCCCCACGTTCTCGGAAACGCTGGCCCGCCGCCAGAAGCGACTCGCCGGGGAAATGAAGTAGTGGCGACGCCCGTCTTATGCTTTTTCACGATCTGTTTATGGAAATTTGTACACGAGCATGTACGTGTTTATTTTGATTGCAATGAATATCGATAAATTCGCCGAGTTCAAAGCGAAAACACCACAATAATTTAGAACATACACGAGCAATAACGTCTCTAATTTATAACTATAAACAAAAATTCCTCTTTGTCACATCGTGAATTCCAGCCCGTCGCTATATTTGCCGTCTGGATAAATTTTTAATAAACTTCAAACGTTCTTTTTTTTCTTTTTTATTTTAATAGCGCTACGTGTGAGAGAAGAGATCGTTTGCAACATCTGATGCGCGGCGAACTTAGCTTCACAATTAGAATAACGTTGTCTTATACAGAGATAAGTTTAGGGTCCGCTTAAACGAAGAACAGCGATAGATTCAATGAATTTTATGCGCTTTTTTCAATGTATTATTTATATAGAGGGTCAACCATAGCCTGCGCTATGTTTTAGCCTTAGCTGAAATTATTTGGCATCTTTAGTTCAGAAATATAATAATTGCTTTATTTTCTAGATAACTTTTTTACCACAATTAACATCATGATTCGAATTAGTTTTCATCGCTAAAAATATAATACATACAAATATTTTAAATAGTTTATGTATATCTAACTTTGTTTGCAAACAAATCTGTATTGCGAAGTTACACTAGAAAAAATAAATTGATGTAACATACTTTAAAATAACCATTTTATAACGAGTGGTTGTAAATAAGTCTAAAAGCTTTAAAGCTTCTTGCTGTCAAATGAGCTAAACCTTCACCCCTTTAAAACTTTTAACTCAACCGTGAATATTTTTTGGAATTTAGACAAAAAGTATTAATACCACAAATTTATTGTTAATATAAATAACAATCAAGTAGTAAAGATTTAAATTGTTCATGCCGAAAATAGTCATATTTAATGGACTAATAAATATAAATAATACTTGATAAAGGTCGTTACAACGATTAAAACATAAAACATAGAGCCAATAATCAGGTTTATACGAATGTTAATTCAAGTCATAAAAACAGTCAATTGATTGCCTCTATAATACGCTTCAGTCATCATTATCCGCTCTTTAAGAAGAGATTAATTGAAATTAATTAAAATTATTGTACACAAACTTTTGTCATATGCGCAATTGATTCATTAGTCTGTTAAATACTTTAACGTGTTTTAATATACAGCGAATACCACAAAAATTGCATTTTTTATTGCATATATAATTTCACCTATCAAACACTTAACCTTTTAGAAATTAAAAAAGTGCATACTATAAAGTATTTACAGACAACGGGAAACGAAACTACGGACAATTTTTTTTGCCTTTAATCTTGTTATTTATAATATTACGTTATTTAGAATATTTTTGTAGTTTTTGTTCAACATCTGCGTATTAAGACACTTTTGTTTTGTAAAAAAAAGGTTTTATTGTTTACACGAGCATAATCGATGTGTGTATAGAATACATAGTTTTGACGCACACGTTATCCATGTCACCAATGATCCACGAAATTTTTAAGCATATCTGTATTTTATTCTATATAAAAATTTCGGGACATGGATTACGTGTGTTTTGAAGAAATAATAATAAAAACGTTGATCAATTCGCCTGTATATCACTAACATTTGAAGTTGAAGCGAAACGTTTGACACAGCCGCGATTGACCTTAGTTAGCTAGAAATTAAAAGAGAGCGTAAATGAGCAAATTGAACTACATGAGCTGTGACTACACCCAACTATTTTTATTGGGTCCTTCTTCACGGTTTCGAATAATTGATTTTTAAAATATAAAAATGAATATATAAAAGTAAAATAACATATTTTAAGCGTTTTCTAATCTTGCATCTTTTATAAAATATTGGAACATGTCCCCAAATTTTCACATTTAGTTTATACTCGTTATTTTTGTACGCTTTTCTTAAGAACGTATCTACCGTGTAAAAAAAGTGCTAAGTGTAGTTGTTATTAAATGGTTTTATTATTGCCAATCGGCTGTTCGTGAGTCCTTGGTCGAGTGAGTCAGAGCGAGCTCAGGGCGGCCTCAGGTGTTGCGAGGCCTGCGGCGAGGCGCGGGTTATGTAAAGCGCGGGAGTATCGGATGTCAGTAACAGGTGTCCATCGCCGCTACTAATAAGAATTATTGCGCATCGATTTAATCAACCAAGCTAATACGTCATCGGCATTACCACCCGCGATTTTTATAAAAAAAAAACCTTTCGGTAATTTTCCTGTTGACTAATTTATCACATGTATCAATTATAATCAATTATTTGTTAAATGACAAACGCCCATTGGAAAGCATAGGCAGTCCTTATACGTCATATCCATATATATTACCACCCGGGATTTTAATAAAAAAAATCGTTCGGTAATTTTCCTAACAACTAATTAATCAAATATTTTAATTTTAATTAGATCAATGAAATGCTTTTACATAGGCCTCCCCAAAAGGTCACCACTATGACCGGCCTTGCGCTGCCAGCATCTAACGACTACCCGCGTCCTTGACTATGTTGTCGGTCCACCTGTGCCCATATATTAAAGTAAAATAATATTATTAAATCGATGACTTAATATAAGTAGCTTCTAGAACTACGCAGGAACCTATTTAAGTAATATTTATTAAAGAAATAAACACAGCGTCATATTCGTCACATTATTTCATTCGAAATGACTAGAAAAACTTATAAAAATATATTTCAAAAGGACCTTCCATTGAAAAACTAGTTATTTATCCTTATATCAATTATGTTTAACAGATAGAAGTTACCTTATTATTTAATCGTTAAAATCAAGTTAACAATTGTACAAACGTTATTTTTTTAACAAACAGCTAACAAGATAATAAAATTAATAAAAAATGAGATGTTCCATTAATTTTCATAAGGCAGCGCACCTGGTAATAGAAGTGGCCTCATATTTCGCCGAAACGCTGATCAAATTAACGACGAATGTTCATAACGTAAAGCGTTATATGTAGGCACTCGATACAATGAAAACGGGCCATCATTTTATCAACTTTATTAATCAACTTAATAACCAAACTCTTAACTAAATTGCATAAACATGCTTGTATAAAAATAAATCATAATTTATGACAAAAGCTAATTTCAGGACTATTTTTTAAATAATAGTTATAATAAATTCGCTTATCGCGTTTACTATATGTTCTTTCGTTACAAATCGAAATGTTGGGTATAAACTTGATATAATCCTTGGTAACATAATGAATGATGATATGAATCCAGAGTTAGCTCCCAAATTCTCATTAAAAGAATTTTTGACCTATCATTACTGTTATAAACCTAATACGCGAAAAATAGATCTCTGTATCTGCCAGATATCACCAATTACAACAAAACAATTTACTCGTTATTTTGACATAAAGTAAAACAAAATCTTTTTTTAGTGCAGTTAATTCAATAAAACTTAACACAAGGACTAAACCTCATTCAGTTAATAATGATTGGTCATTTGTGTTTGGCATTTATCAAGATTCTTTACTGATAAGCTTCTTAAGTAGACATACCACACTTGCAACAGCCGAGAGTACTTTAAAGAAGTTTATAATAAAATGTTGTGTTCACTTCTATAATCTTAAGTGGTACAGATAAAGGTGGAGACGTCAGATATCCAGAAAAAATAAAATCGAAGATGGAACTAGTTTTTACTAGGATTTGTTCTTATTACAAAAAATCCTTTTTGTACTTTATTTTATTCATTTGCTTCCAACCATTAAATAATTTTTTTGTTTTCTTGAACATGTACATATACAATTTACATACATAATAATAATAAATAAAAATAATACATACAAATATACAAATAATACTCGTGAAAAACCTCTTTAGTCATATTGTCTTTAAGAGACCTTTTATTAAAACATTTTCAGTTACATAAAAACAATTAGACACGTTTTCGAGCTACATTAGCAATTGTCCACAATCTGGTAAATCTAGATTCATTCTCCAATCGTTAAGGCAACAATTGTCTTTAATTGAACCACGTAATACTTTCAATTAACGTGCGTTAGACAGTAAGAACGTATCAAAACAAATTGCCTTTATGCTTCTAATAGACAATTGATCGATAATTACTAAGACTGGATAAATTGTTCTACGGTATATGAACCAGTTTTAATTGACAGATTAATATCTAAGATTCCTAAACTAAGTATATTAATATAAAAAAAATTGTTTTAGCTATTTTATTTTCCAATAACTGGGTTAATAAAATTTTACAATCGCTTTTATATAGAAGGTATTTATTTACATATTAATTTTTAAGATATGTTAATTTAATTTAAAACAATGCTTTTAAGAATAAGCATTGTTTTCTTATTCGTTGACAAAAAAAGCCTTTTTTGAAAAGACAAGAAAAATGCCTACTTGACATTGCAACGTCTTATTAAGACCAACCACACCCGTGGACCACACTTATTACTGTTTCTATATAAGTAACAAAAGTTTTAACTTTAATTATTACTGCGTGTACATTGATAAAAATGTCGGTAAAGTTTTATATGTACAGGTAATTGGAATTCGCAAGGTGAACAGCATTGGCGCCAACGGACCTAGTCATTCTTTCATTGTTACTTCCCATTCGATCAAACTTCTTCCTGATAGTAATGTAGTATCGAAAGGTGCGTCCACTGATTTACATACACTTCAGAACAAGTCGAGACCACAGACCAGACGATGCCCCGAGAGACATCTGTTCTGCACACTTTTGATAGGCCTATCCATTGCCTCTCCAGTCGCCAATCCGCTGAGCTATGTTGGCTACTTTCATTGATTTACTCTCACAGAGAAATCCTGAGCATAGCCCTCCCTATAACCACAATACCATTGCGTTTTTTGATATTTACAAGATGTATTCAAACGTCTCGTCAATGGTTCTTTTGAGGAATAAATGAAATAATATTTTTGGTTGTTATTTATAGTGAAGACTTGACATAAAGCTAGGTCAGTTTTTAAAAAATACATAATGTTAAATAAATCTAATATCTATTTGAATAATGTACTTAATAAAAAAAATTTGAATAAATTGTTCATCTCTTATACTGCACTAAGTATCTACGCACGTTTTAAACGATTGTAAACTAAATTACGAAAAAAATTACGAATTGTTTTCGAACATAATTTCATTTCAAGAAACATTTTAGAATTGCTTATACAGAGCCTTTTCAAGATAATAAAATACGCCAGACATGCAAATGAGTGAATAAAATTATTAATATATCTGTCCTCAAAAATATAATTTTGATAATAATCTAATAAACAAAAACAGTTATGTGACTTTCGCTGTAAATAATACTTTATAATTAAAAGTAGTAGGAGTCGTTCGTAAACACAAGCGGTGAGGAAGGCTAAAGCATAAATTCACTTTATATTAATAGACTCTCGTTTCCCTCAACTTTTATTTATTGTTGTAGTCTTCATTGACTGCGTACGGCGCCCGCTTGTCGCAATTGTGACTGGTTCTTCTCGTTCTATATGCGTATAGTTCCACTTATGTATGTTTATTTCCAGTGTATCCTGATTAAAATGCAAGAGGGCAACGAAAAGGCCGTTTACATTGTCGTACGAATTTGTAGACACCATATAAAATCACAAATCATTCCTCTTCCTCTTTGAGAAATACGATTATCGACACGATCTTTTTTCGATTTCAAATTAAAGAGTTATGCGGAGACATTTTTACGAGCTGCAGACAATTTAAGAGAGACGTTGTTCTCGAAAAGGAGCAATACCGTATCCGTAGTTTAACGGATCCAAAATTTATGGTTTAATTATTTTAATATATTGTAAAACACTCATATAATTCGTAAAACAGCGTTTTATTTATGAACGCCAACGACATTTTTAATGTACATAATTTAATTTAAAAAATGCAAAGTTTTGAATTACCAAAAAATATTTTAAGCCATGTTTTAAGAAAAACAAAATTTTAATTTAAATATATTTTACAGCTGTAATCTTCACACAAGCAAAATTGATAAACTGACATTATATTTGACGTTTAAGTATTTTTTCATAAACTTGTTTGAAGTACTAGATTGTTATAGAAAAATATTTAATAATTTTTTTACGATTTCAGTTATTTATATTGTAATGAAATATGATCATTAGTTTGACTTGTAAACTATAACATCAATTGTATGGACGATGAATCACCTAATTTGCTATACGTTTATATAACTGTGCCACCTCATTTCTTATCAACCAGATAATTACTTTGAATGATATCTTTAAAATTTAAATTATTCCTCCATTTCATAGTACATTAATTTCATAAAAGTAATAGCGTTAAAAATTGATGGCCAAAAGCCAACTTGCTAAACAGAAGTCTTAAGTATAACTCATCGTATAAAAGTCTACGAATTGTAAAATAATTGCGTCTTGCACGTCATTAAAAAAAATTAAAACATTATTATAGGTATGTGTCACCTTCATGCCAGATACTCGGCCAACTGCATATTTTTTTTAATAACAGCCAATAAATCTGACTTTGTTCTAGTACAAACCATTAAACAAATTACTAATCATTATTTTCAGTCAAAAATAAATTTAATCTAGTACGAGACACATTACTGAAACAGCTGCCGTCTGTACAGAATTCTTTAAAGATGAGTTGTCTAAAAAATAAAACAAACGTGGGATATGTTTCTTGTGCACTTAGTGATCCGTACATACATCAACATATCAGCATTTCCTAAGGCTGATATGTTGATGACATCCACTGACGAACATAGGCTTCCCCTGTGTATTTCCGATAAGACCGGTAGGAATCCAGGCCAGCTTCCAACGTCTTCCACTTCTTCGTCTTCTTCTCTGCTATCCTAAACCGATCAGTGGTCTTCACTCCAAAAATTTAAGCTGCCAGTGGCTATCTGTTCTGCTTGCTATGTGCCCTGCCGACTGCCGCTTCCACTTGCCAATCATCTTGGATATATCATATAAACATAAACAATATTCGAAGTCGTCATAAGCAAATAAAAAATGAAACATATTGGTGCTACTTACACGTGAACTGCAAAACAGAAAAAGGTTTTGCTTGTTATGAATGTTAATTTTGTTACTTTGTAAAGTTATTGTTTTACTGTCTATTTTAATTTTAGTTATTTTTGGTTTGTATCGCATAATTATAATCAGGTTGGGCCACAATAAATAACACTTTCGATAATAATATTTTGAAAATACATGTTCTGCTTTAAAGAAAACACACTTTTTATTACGTATTTAAGGTAAGATAAATTATATATTTGGGGTTACTTTCAGATCATTGGAAATATTTCAAAATACACTGAAGGCTTTCAAACACTAGTTTAAGCTATTGAAAGCGCTGTATACTAGCTATATTTGGCGCTTAACTTACTGGAGAACCTTGAAAAAATGCTTGTAGCTTCCTGAACTGATTCTTACAGAAATAGACTTGGTACCATTAATTAAACCAAATGCATTTTAGTACCGCCCTAGAATTCGTACTCAGTATTTGACAGCAACAATACTACTTCTTATAGTAAAAACTAATAATATTTGCTATTTGATGTTGTGCTGCTAGCCGGTCTAGGCTTTGTACAGCTTCATCGAAATTGAGCCCGTGGAAACAGAGGTCCACGGTCTAAAAATTTTACGCTGGGAATCGTACCTCAGTTATGACGAAGACGTCTACACACGGAGAACTATAACCGTGTAGGTGTATAGTGTAGTGAGTGGGGTGTTGAGTATGCAGCACGAAGCGAGGACTTTTCGACGGTCGGGAGAGACACGGGCCTCTCCGAACCGCCCTCGCTTGAACGCGGGTTAGGCGGACAGGGCCGCCGTTTTATGTGTAGGGGAGTAGAGCATGACATGTGTATCAAGGCCGCCGGGGCTCGATGTGAAGCGTATGTCCTGGCGTTGATACGGGGGAGCCGATATTATTAAAATTCCGCTTTAAGGGCGGCAAAAAAAACCGAGTGCTACGCAATACAGAGAAAGCGCTTCGAGGGACCGGAGGCTTTGCAGAGTTTTGCTGCAAGGATGCAGACCTCATCGAGGTCTACATTGGCTTGGTATTGAGCGAGGGCTTTGAGTTCCTCGGCAAGCGAAGGGGACCCGGTTTGGGGTTTGGAGGGTTTCGGTTGCTCGTGTGCAACCGATGGGGCAGTAGAGAGGGTGGGAGGCTTGTCTCTCGGGTAGAGTGGCTTCGCCCAGGCTGAAGTGATGGGGGTGGAGGAGGGAAAAAAGGTTTCGAAGCGGGCTTAGAAACTTTCTCTACGGGAGCTAAGGAGGTGAGGTAGTTAGACTTTGGGAGGGCGGGAGGTCGAGGGGCGGCCTGCGCGGCGTTTTTATAACATTTAATACAGCCCCTGTAGTTGGCGGGGTGGCATTAGGTCTTACAGAGGACACACGCGGGTGGTGTCTCTGCGACCGCGGGACGGGGATAATCTGCAGTCCCTTGATCCCCTAGGCACTTGACGCACCGGAGGCGGGAGAAGCAGTTGCGGGCTGCGTGGCCGTACAGCTGGCATCTGTGGCACTGTCCGACGATGCCTCTGCGGTAAGGGGCCTCGAAAGAGACCCCTGAAAGAGAGCAGACCTCTTTAAGGGCAAAGATTTGCTTTCCCTCGGGAGAAAGTTCTATGGTTGCCATAATAAGCGGCATAGGGAGCTTGGTGCGCAGAGATGTCATGCACTTCGCGTCGATTGCGGGGAAAAAACTAATAATACGCAGACGCAGGCGTTTTAAGGGCCCCTACAGTAAGACACTTTGGTACAACTGTACGAATCGAAACTATTCTTCCTTCTTAATTAATACATGGACTTGTGTATCATACATAAAGTTTTATACAAGTTATTGTACTTATTTTGAAACAGTTCCCTTTCTACAAGGATTTATACATAAAACTGCTCAATAGGTTAAAAAGCTATTAAATCTTAACAGTCTTGGAATATAATTACATTACAATATATTCATATCTGTAATTGAAATCGATAAGGAATTGCTAATCTATTACTCATATCCAGATTTGATTATACACTGATAAGTTATATCATATTTTTTATACAATTGCAATTAGATTATGATATAACATTAGTAATATTTCGTCATAGTATTACGTTTTCATAGTTTAATTTTTTTATGTTTTAATAGTAAATAAATAGTATAAATATCGCTACATAAATACAATTTGTACATACGTAAATAATAGTACGGATAGTAGTGAGTACAAGCAGTTTCCAAACGGACCTTTTGAAGATCTAGACAGCTGTGTTCAGCAGTAGACGTCTCACGGCTGAAATTATATCACATATATTTTCTAATCACTACAATATGCCTATTGCTATGAACGTTCAAAACCTAGGTCAGCGAGTGCATATTTCTCTACATACAAGCACTCTACAAATACTGTAAAAGACGTACCACCCACCACTAGAAGTCTTACGTGTACAGAGTTTATGAAATCATCATCGGTTTGTTAACACCCACACTAATGATATACCGCCTCATCTATCCAACAAAGTTATCAATCAATAAAGAATGCAAATTTTAATTGTGCTCGGGTAGGAGCAGCGTCGCTGTTTATTATGAATGCGATACATTCGCGACAACACGACGGCCGACGCGGGGCGGGACAGTTCCGAGCCAGCAGGCCTGGGAGGGAGAGAACCGCCAATTATGAATAAACAAGCTACACTGCTATGTTAATAAGACTAAGATTTTTCCTCGGCGATTTCACCGAGCTAGTACGCTCATTAATGGTTTGGTGACTACGTTATCAGAGCTTCTAGAAAGCCTCGAGATAACCTACAACGCCGTTGCGACAAGATACGGACTTGTTGTAACTGGGCACTGCAAAATGTAAATTATTATATCGTCGTTGACAAACCAATATTTGCCACGAGCTCTTTCTTTCTCTATCTCTTCTTTCTCTTTCTTAATGTAATTATATTTAAACTAATATAAATAAATTTACTAACCTAATCCATAAAAATAAAAATTATTGATAAATTTCTGAGCTTGCACTCAGCTACAAAGTACTTTCAAAAACTACTCCACCAATTTTGCTTGTTTTTTATTTATTCCATATGGCGCGGAGAATATTTTAATGGAGAGATAAAAAATGGAAAAAATACGAGGAAAATAACATAAACAATACTTTTTTCATTCAAACAAGAATAAAAACCTGTCCTCAACTGCCAAACATATTGTACTTTAACAGCCGAAAACAGACATACGAGAATGTAATCAAACAAAAAAATATCGTGTATAAGTAAGAATTACAACGAATGTACAATACTATTATATAAAGTTTGGATCAGTGAAAGGTGTAAAAAAGACCATTCATTTTTTATTAGACTGCGACAGGCCAGTACATTTCACAATATTCAGTCGGTCTGTAAAGCAAGTAAAGGCTATTATAGAATGTGAATATTATACGACTAACTTTGAGTAAAATAATGTATTAATTCATAAAAACATTTCTCTAATTGCTCCAAAATATTTTTGGTGTGTACAATGGAGATATTTTATTTCCTTTTTTTACTCGTTAAGGAACCTTAAAAACTAGTTACACTATAACAGGCGACTTATACAAGAAGGGGCCATTACAAGTTTCCTCCTTTAGCATTATTTATATTGTGAAGACGTGCAAAAGGATCATACCATATCTTACATAGAAAAAAAATACTCAGTAAACTCTATAGTAAATACAGGATGAGCAGCAAAGTCTTGCAAGTATCAATAATAAATAGAATTTAAACTATATCTGAAGATCCTAATTTATAAAACTTATCGTAGCAACATATTGACTAATGAAAGATATTAAAAGGTACTTTTTTTGACCTATTTTATTTATTGCAATTAACTTTCCAGATTAATGTTTTAATTTACTAATATAGTAATTTGTTTTCAATCAATCCATGGTATAACAATTATACGAGTATATTATTTATATTACTTAAATGTATTTATTTGTTGTATTTTTATAAAAAAAAATACTAACAGTTTAAAAATAACGTACGGTTGCGGGAACATAAAGTAGCAAAGACAACGTCATGCCTCAATCACATTGACAGTGCAGTATGAATTAAAAAAAAAAACTTGAACTTTCAACGCGAGGTTCCACGGTGGTCTGATGGGACGCAACAAAACGCGCTGAGACGGGCGTGGGCACGGCCTCGTTTCCAGGGCTAAATATAATTTCACTTGATCATTTAATTATATGGAGATTAATGGGCGAGTAGAGATGCCAACATTTGCGTTAATAAACTTGTACAATATGGCGTGAAACATTTACTACGAAGGCACGTCGTGACAAACGTAACGCCGGTTGTCGGCTTAATTTACGTTTTTAGACGTCGTTTTCGACGCGCTCGGCGCGTAAAATGCATGCGCGATTTTAAAATGCGTTTGAAGCGTATCTTTATTAATATGTAACTGACGAAACCGATTTACAATTTTTGCGTTGAAAGTCGTTTGAAGTTGTTTTAAGCAATCGTTTGATCATATCTTCGATATTGTACGGTGCATAAGAGCTTAAATGGAACATTCTGGGTTGATAGGGCAATATAAACATTAATTTCTTCAGAAACATTCCAATTCGATGTCCATAAACTCTGCGAAATGACGTCCTCGATATGGCTCGCAATGCAGGCAGCACGCATGTACACAAGGACGTAAACCTTCTGTAATTAGTTATTTTGCAGAACTAGTATAACCTGCTTACTTGGTAAGCTATTTGAGAAAAGAATAAACATCATGATATTTACTTATACTCGTTTGAATTAAAGAACAGCGAATGATACGTTTTTTAATCCCGGAGACTAAATTGACACATCCAAATGTCAGATTTACAAATAATGATAGCAACTCTTTGCTGTAATGTTGTTCATACAATACCTGTTTGTGGAATCGTAACTTTATATTCTTATTAAATAATTAAATCTATTTTAAACTATAAAAAAATAATCACGATTACATAACAGTTATTGTTTGTGTTACCGGAAAAATGCTAGTTTTGGGATTTAATTACGGGAACTATTAAGTTTCGTATAATCTTTGTTTTCACTGAACAATTCGTGAAGATCACTCAGCCTTCTTCCTGGTCGCGTAGGCGTGATGGTGAAATTTTAACGTCAATACATGAGTCCATGTCATTTTTCTGAACGGAAAAGATAATATGTTTAACGTTGACAAATGTAAGTATACTGAAAAGAACTACTAACTAAAAATTCAAATTGAATAAAACACGAAGCCATTTTCAATAGTCAAGCGACCACGTTGCAATGGAAAGACTGTGTAGCATAGTAAATGGAGTTATCATCTGAAACATTTTACAGAAAACCTAAATTAGTAAAGTAATTAAAAATATATGTTTCACATTATATATAATATCTAAACCGTAAAATATTACATACCAATGTAATTGCGTTTTAAATAAGTAAATGCATAGAATAACTCAAAATAAAAAAAATATTATGTTAACTTGAATTTTCGATATAGCGACACACCAATATATAAGTATTGCAAATATGGCCAAGTAATATCAGTTATAAAGATGCTAAAATTTACAGAAAAGTAAAGTTTGACTGCTAAAATCATAATTATAAAGGTAATTTGTTACTGATAAAAGAACTAATTTATTTTAGTAAATGTTTATTGCACAATATTTACTTTTATCTCATTTACAACATTAATATGAAATATATACTGTTATTGTGGCAGCTGGGTATATAAATTATGTATCATTATTTAAACAAAATGTCCACTTTGTTAGATACTACGGATGGTATTAATGAAAGATAAAAACGCAATAAATATTTATTAATCTTTATTTATGTCAAAAATTATCTAAGCGCTGAGATAAGAGCCTATTATCTATTTCTAAACCTTAACAAAAAGATTACGAAATCACTTAATTATCGTGATTAATTCAGATCGTGTGTGTAGAAAAAACAAAAAGTTTAAAATATAAATGCATAACGATAAACATTAATAGATGCCACGATCGTTTAGCAACTTTTATTAATGGAACGTCATTCACGAGAATAACCGTTTTCTTTATTTTTAAATTAATGTCTCTGATTTGAAGGTTTTTAATATGCACAAAGTTGCAAATTATATGAAAGACTTTCTAACAGTAAATTAGTAGCGTAAACAATCGTACCCAAAATTTACAGCAACACCAATATATAAAAAGATTCTGAATTCAGAAAATAACCTTCTATTTGCCGTCTTTCTTTCGTTTCGAATCCAGTATATTCATAGTTAAAAAAAGTCAGAAAATAAATGAACATATTGATTGTTGGTGTAAAAGCTTTAAAAAGGGTAAGGCTGCCTAATAAACTATCTATCCAAAAAAATCATTCATTTATTAAATATGGTTTCAGTTACAATAAGTAAAGTTATTTCGTAGATATTACTAATTTCCAAAAACATTATTCAGCAAACTAAAAGGAAAAACTCAGGTAGGGATTTTATCTATAGAATATTAATTATGAGTCTTCTTCGAAGTATATCGGCGTCAAAGCAATGTCTTGAATCATCTCTCCTATTTTTATATAGTACCATTGTGTATATATATAAAATTTACTATCAGTTCGATGAAGTTCGACAAGTTGTAAGGGGCAACAAAACAAAAATCAATTTCAAAAACTCAACTTTCGTATAAATACATGGCTGTACTATAGGTTTTATAAGTTAATATCCTATATTTACATGGAGAAAATGTCACTACCTTAAGTCAAAACATATATAAAAGCCTAATCTTCTAATTCATCGCGTAGGCATTATTGGGAAGTCTATCGCCAAAAAAGAAATATGAGTTTCGGACATATTGCCAAATGTAAAATTATATGGTCATGAACTCTTACAAATAAGTACATACTAAAATAAAACCGAATCGCTAACCGAGATTAAAAAAAAGGAAAGTAAATAATACTGGCTAAACAAAAATGGTTCCGTCCGAATCTTCCTGGCTTCGACATTTTAATGGCAAACGACTTGATTACTGATATTACACAATTTCAATAGAGATGAGAGTCAAATTACGTTTTAAATTGGATGGTAACCCTTGATTAATGCTACGAGTAAAACCATATAGGACCTTCGCTGCAATTATTTACATGCTATACATAAATAGAAATAAATTAATTGCTTTTTAAAGTATTATTATTTAAAACAACCCTTCGTTGCAATTTGCCATGAAACTCACAACTAACGAGCATTTAGCCACATTTCCCGTGGACAACATGGTAACTTCAACAAACTGTTCGTTGAAGGGAGACGGTAAAATAACTCGTAGACAATCAACTACGCAGTGGTATAAACAAGTCAAATCAATAACAGGATTCTCTGTTACTAGTGCCCCAAGGACAATATATGATAGAATGGTATAGAGAAAGCTTGTCACTGATTGCATAAAAGCATGTCAAGCTAAAACACACAGTAACAAACAAACTGTATTTTATATTTGTTGCAATAAACTTAATCTAAAATAGCTTCTAACGTATAATATATTGATAAAAGTTTGATTACTAACGTCCACTGAAACATCTTTTAAATAAAAAAAAATAATTTAAAATAAAAAGTTATGCGCAAATCCGCTTATCACCTCGAATAATTAGCTAGTACTAGCCAGTTCCTCGAAAAATTAGTAAAGAAATCTTTAAGACAATAATCTCTCTAGAAGTCTAAAAATAACGTCTTTTGATTCCACATACGTATCTATATAGAAAAAAGGTCTTCGCCAACAAAATAACAGCGCCAGAATTTATTGCTCTTGACTACTTACTGTTTGGCATATAATTCCAAATAATTCTGCCACGGCTATTAAAATATTCCGATTTTGTTGTTTACACTAAAGTAGCTTCCTAAGAACAACGAGCTGAGTTCTGTGCCTAAAAACAAAGGAGTATTTACCAAAACAACAAAACTGTAAACCCTGGAAGAGTTAACATATTCTCGTCACAAACTATTCCTTATTCTAAAGTTATTTTGAAGAACACTTAAAATTCTGCCGCACGTTCTCTTGTAAATGCCAAAGAATAAGTAACAGTAACGTGCAATGTTCAATGCAAGTAACAGATTTCTATGAACTCCGCTTAAAAAACACGCCATGCGAACATGGAAATTACTTATTTTAGTTTATCACATATTTCAGTTGTTGTTGGAATTATTAATTTTAATAAATAGCTTATCGTATTAGGCGTGGTTTATGTAAAAAATTGCTCTTAGATTTAAGTCTAAGATTATGCCTTTAATTACGAAAGCGATGAATACATGATGTTTATGTAAAGAAATTATTACATTTATTTACTTTAGGATAAGGCAGCATTACATGCTGTTAGGAATAAAATAATTGAAGATTTTTAAATTGGTATATAGAAAAAATAGCATACTGTGATGTTATACAAATTCAAAGATAGACAAATATTGTGAAATAAACACTATTAACATTGGCATTCACATTAGTCATCCGTCATCCCCACAGATTAAACTAAAATGTATGTATCATCATCGTCATGATCATGTCAGCCGATAGACATCCACTGCAAGGCATAGGCCTCTACCAAATACCACCACATGACGGGTCTTGCGCTGCACGCAACCGTTAACTTGATTCTTTCTATGTATGCGTACCTTAATGATACTATGAATATTAAATAATTTCATTATATTTATTTGTGGTAGATACGTGGCGTATTCGATGAGGTAATGTATCTATTTATCCATACGATTATATCAAGAATTTATATAAAAAAATACACCCTATACAGTAAAAGCGCTAAAGAAAGCGTGGCGACGTACTGCTAAAAGGGTTATTTATACGACTTTGGTGACAGAGCGCCTCTGCGGCCTCGCTGTCCTAATTAAAACTTAATTTTGGAACGAGAATCCTCTTATCTACCTTTTTAACATAAATTGCTTAATTTTAAGTCTCCATTCTTTCTGGTTTATCCTGACTTCAAATTCACTCATAAATTGAACGATTCAAATATACGTGTAGTTAGTACGAGAGTATTTAAGTCCGTTTAGTCGAATACGAATATTTATGTACATTTATTGTTTCTATGACAAATTTCTATTTCTATTATCTAACTAATAATGACAAACTATATCATTTTTAAAGGTAACTATATATTATCTGTCAATTTAAGCTTTTATTCCATATAAATACTATCGCTTTTATTATTAGAAAAATTACAATTTAAAAAAAAATGAGTACCACAAGATATGAATGAATGGTATCTACGCAAATACATAAATTTATTTTTAACGTGTTATACGCCTTTCTCTGTAAGTATAAGTTCTCACAATCACTAACAAAAAACAAATGAAGCCATTCAAACTTATAAGAAGCGCAAATGATATGAACAGTTCTATCAAACAAGATAATAATGATTTTAAGTCTGTGAGATAAAATTACATAACACGTACATTGTAATTTTATATCAGCACATTTTATACCGTTCGGTTTCTTGTTTCAATAGAGGTCATAGAATATACGCGGCCGAGTCATACTAAACTAGACTTACTTGTCTATTTCAATAAGTGCTACATGCTGCTCATGTGCGTAGTATTTATAATAACGTATATAATTTTTTTAAAGAAGTTAGTAAAGTTTAGTCTTTAATGCTTAATCGGAATCGTAACCTAAAATTAGGAATAAATTATGGTTTAATGGAATTACAATAATTATCAAAACAGGACACCTAATAAATAGTTTTATTTCAGAAAGTAAATTGATCTATATGATGGTAATTATTGGTTTTCTGAATGATCTAATACCTACTGGCAATTTATAATGTGATTCAAGTTGTTTTAATTACATTAATAGTCGAATATTTATAAATGGAATTCACCTCGCCACTCACCAATATATATTTCATGTTAATAAATTTAAAAAATACTAATAAGGCAATATAAAATCGTATTAGTAAAATCATTATTGAAATACTACGAGTCGATGACCGCAAATATAGTATACGATATAATGTACTTAATAATAATATTATAAAGGGTTAATAGCGAATTGTCGTACCAAATTTTAAAAATAAACATTATTATGATTATTATAAAACTGCGGGAAGTTTTGCATAAATATGAAGACAGGCATCATGTCTAGGTGGTGGCGAATGGCTTCGCGCCCTCCAACAGGCTGATGCGCCGACATTTAAATACAATACCGCGATATCTCAGGGCCGCACGCAAGCACGCATGCATAATCCACACTTATCAAAAGTATACCACATTCCCTTTACATTCTATCCACCCACAGACAATGCTATTAAATCCCAGTATATTGAAACGAAATCATCTGTAAAAAAACTGTATTTAACCACAGGTCCTTCTCAGAATATATTTACTACGTCAGTAAATAATTACCAATACTCCAAGCACGAGGCGACTCTAGAAAATTACCCACAGTTATATTAAAAACCGTACTAGGAGGTTTCAAATGATGTTTGCAAACAGATACTCTAGCATTCTAAGTAAATAATTATCGACTACCTCCCACTAGCAGCGCTGTGGAATGTCACGTATCCACCACGCATATAAATCAGCGGATTTTGCTCCAATTGACGATCAATTGGGATTAATAAAGAGAACGCCGGGGTCCAAGTTATTGACATCGCTCCGTTCCATTGACGACTAACGATCTCCAAGGCTACAAAGCAATAAAACTATGAGAGATATACGTAAATGTAAAGTTAAGTATGGTCACGTAAATGTCTTTGGTTTCAAGATAATGTTGAATAGTTTGAAATATGTAAAAGCGTCGACGGCGGCTGTAGGTGTAGCCACCCGCTAGACTGCGCCCACTCACCCCGGCGCCAAGTCGTGATCACTATTTGCATTTATCTCCGCTGACGTCCGCCACAGGGGTAACCGGAGGTCAGTAAATGATAGTATTAAGTCACGAGCGATTACACAATGCTAATAAAACTACAAGCGAATATAAATACGTGTCCACCTATCCTAACAGTTCTTTATGACTTTATATCTTTTTATCTGTTGATTAATTAATTTCATTACTTTTGATTGTATATCAACGGAACTTTAAATGAATCAAATGAAAATAGTCAAAAATGTAGTAGAAAAGACAGTATTATCCCAAATAGCGATTTCTTTCAGTCAAATATTACTTTACATATGTATACATTACATTATATAGTTACTTTTAAATCGAAATTATAATTAACTATGATATTACTATGTAATACAAAAACCTATTAAAGATTAAGTGGGCATTGTAGACGTTCTCAAACATTTAATTGTTTGTCGCATACATCAAACATAGTATGACACAGCGGCAATATAATTGCTAGACGTCGCCTCCGCAAAACGAAACTCATTAATAACATACAATCCAGTCCATTGACATCGCGTTTTAGTTTATCACTAGTCGTCCTCGATGAAGATGCTATATAAGCATCAGAGAGAGAGCAAAAACGTGTGGACAATGGAAAATGTCGGGCTGTGTTGTGTCCCCGATAGTAGCTGCGGCGTCGACTGGCGGCGTTCCGGGCGTTGCCTATTTGGGCAACTGTAGGCTCCCTATTTGGAAGCCTGCGTTTCGAGTTGCGATCGATATCGGGCAACGGCGATGCGACCACAGCGCGGCCGTCAGCCAGCCATCAGTCTGGACACTGTCTCTTTTATGGGCTTTTTTACAAAACGCCACACAAATACATTTTTCCTTAAACTGTCTATCCATTAATATCGCTGTATAATCTACTTCTGATAATCTTCTTCATATATTGCTTTAACGACTGTGCCAAAGTAAATAACCGTTACCTTTGCTCTATCGGAAATTAATAATAAAACTCTAGATATTAAGATACATAATCATTCGCTTTTTGATGGATGCAAATGAACACAAGATTTTTATGAATTGTAGCAATTAAGATCTAAAAAAATATAAAACCTTTTTAAAAACTTTTGTATCTAATTAATGACGACTGGAATTTGAATTGATCATGTCAATCTTTCGATTAGTCATTCTTTTGAATGGTGAGAAACCAACGAATTATGATCAATCAGAACAGGTCATCGTAGGAACAACATTTTTGTTTTATGAGCAAGGTAAGTTGCCGGTATTAGCTTGAAAATGCCAGTAGTCTAATACATACTAGAATAAAAGTGTATTTCACAAATTTCAATTGCATTTGAACGATTCACTCGCTTGCGATTCGAGCACAATTCCGATCTAATACAATATCGATCTATCAATTTTTATTTATTTTTACATATTTAAATAGGAGATTTTTACCTATGTACTAACTCATTACGATGCGTCTAGAATCAAAAGGCTTGAAGACTTAAAAATTGGCCCTAAGAAAGGAATTTACAAAATTCCTTATGCAAGAGATTGATCTCGGAAACAGAAGTGATACATAAAACGTCGAGATAATGGCGAAAAATGTGTCAGCAAATTTATTGGCAATACATCGCAATCGTCAAGTACAAATAACACTTTATGCGCATGGAAACTTAGTTGTTTCTGTTTAATTTTTGCGATAAACTGAGCATTTTTATTATATTAGTGCATGGGGGAGGATTATTTTACTTTGGATTGTATGGGAACGATTTATTTAGAGCACTGTAGGGGTGCGTAGGTGCGAATTGGGCGCGTGCGTCGCACGTTAAGCTGAATGAATGCTCGTTTAAGAGGAACTCGCCGTGTAATTAGTAACTGGCAAAACGGGGCAATGAAAATAAAGACGTCCAAGAACGCAACCGCCCAAAATAACTGAGCGCCGTACATGATAATCCAATAATCCATTGTTATCGGTCGTTTATTACTAATATCGCCATGCCAAATTATAATATTCTGTATATGTATATATAGAAAAAACATAACAATAAATATGTTTAATAAATAAAAATTGTGAGTGTACAAGTTTTCTAAGTAAATTTTAGCTACTATTCCGATCCATTACCACAGTAATTATATAGTCATAAGTACATACCATTTCAAAAAAAAGGGTCTCAGAGATATGCAATAAATATTTTCACTTAAGTACTGACTCATCACGATATCTCTGAGACTATAAAGCTTAGAGACTTGAAATTTATTAGAAATAATTTATTCTACTAGTAGAAATCTATTCAGACCGGGCTTTGTAAAATTCTATCGGCAAGGGATGTTAAAGAAGTATTTATTAAGTAAGCTAAGCGGGCGGGAGACAGCTAATTTATTACAATTGTGCTTATAACTACGATTTTTTTTAAACATTAAAACTTTATAGTATAATTAATATAAAATATCCAATCACCAAATATTTGTCTAAAGTGATTATGTTTTCTGTGTTTTTGAACTTAAAAATTTGTACAAGAAACCAGGAGGATTGTTTTTATTAAGAGCTAATTGTGCTAAAGCAACTTGATCAACTTAATAGCGTTTATTGATTTATTTCAATTTTTTTATTCAGAAAAAAATATGGCACAAAAAGAAAACTCTTGTAAACGTAAAAACTTCTAAACATTAAAGGTTGGCTAATAGATCAATTAGTAATTGATATCTTAAGTAGGTACTCAAAAATAAAACATTATGTTTTACATTTTATTTTAAACTACATAAAAACCGTGGCAAATACGTAGAAACGAAGACTATTAGGTAAAATATTAGCAATTTTAAAACAATGGAAGTAACACGCAACGGGCGAGCCTAAAGGAAGTGCATTACGGATCTCTAATAACACATTGTCTCTCACGACCCCCGGCGCCTCGTGACGGCGCGCTCGGGTCCATCACGAAATTTTACACTTGTATTCACACCGCATTTTTATTAAGAGATATGAAAGGTCTCTTGTAAGTGACAGGGCCTTTTAAGGAGATTTGAGTGCCCTTTGCGAGCGCCGATGTTCATCGCGCAGCCACATTTCCCACGGCTACTGACTAATACATATATTTTGTAATGCTTTACTCGCCTACAATAACATTTTTATGAAACAAATTTACATTGCGAAAAATCAACCGCTTTAAACTTACAATGTGGTACACATTTACTCCGTGGCGTGATCGTATTTGCATCTAAAACTGTTTCATAGTGCATAATGCATGTATATTGAAAAATTATTGTATACATGATGATTTTATTTATGATATTATTAGTTACATATTTTAAAGCTTTAGAGGCAAATGTATAGCTAGTTTGTAAGCAAAAAGCTTTAATACGTTTACATCTGTTTTCAAACCAATTATTTGTATGTATCTTTATCTTTCTTTAATATGTCACATTATGTCTTTTCTATTGTAATGGGACGGGCTAATAACTTTCGATACAACAATAATCCATTTTAATATGTAACAATCCGAATTTACGAAACGGTTTTTCTTAATATACAGTACGTTATTTACTTTTTCGGACACAAATAAACTAATTATTCATCTTTTTACAGATTTTTCACCTATAACCAATCATATTATGTAAGTGTTTACAAAGGATGGCTGCTGACAAATTAATCAAAGCCTGAAAATTATCCACAAGCTGTCATAGTTTCGTCCGTAGCCTTAAATAGGTAAAAGGAACCGGACGCTCACAGGAACTATTAACGTGTCAGAAATCCGGCTTTATCTCTCAATTTAGTGATAATTTCATAAAGAGGATGAGGCGGCGACGAGCGACGGCGTCTCGCGGGAGGTCCGCGCGTGTTGCTTAAAGAAACCACTAATTGCAAACCGCTTTAAGGACACTGATCGATAACACGATAATGTCTTTAATGCCGGTCCCGCATCGGCTCGGAACATTTCATTTTGTCTTGTCGTCTCGCTAAAATGCAGCCACCGACCGAACGCCGTTTATCTTCTTCCCACTTCGAATGAAAAATGATTCACTCGCTTCCTTCGACCGCAGGCATTAAAACAATCCGTTTAACATAACGTTAAATTTCACGTTATAACTCATTCCAGATAAAAAGCGCAGCGTATTTTTTTAATGGAAACGAGGCGTTAAAATTAAGTCTCATTACTTTTGTTAGGCTACGTTAAAGAGGCCGCGGTGTTTTGGTATGCGATGGAGGCGTTTACACGAGATGGAATCGATACGGACCAGGTCCGAGGCACCGCGTGCCTTCACGCCCTTTTTTACCACGGCAACCCTTAATAAACAATTTCCTTAATCGGTACGTGAGGTGCTGGATTTAATCAATGCCTTTATTTCGATTCGATGCGATTATTTAATGTCTTTCTTCTCGAACACAAGTTTTCGCTTGTAATATTTTTTACAAGAAATTATAAGAGAACTGCGGGCTATTTCCAGTTATTTTTAGCAACATCTGTTAAAATATGAGTGAAATATAATTATCGATATTCTTTGTAAAGCTATCAGTAGTTATTTTTCTACATAATAATGGACAATGAAAATCGTAGAACGTTTAGTTATCTGAAATCAAGTAATGTAAAATCTTATATTTGAATGAAAGCAATATGACAGTGTTCGTATATATATAAATATGTATATGTATATTTGTATGTAGTACGTCGTATGACTCAGTACGAGGCACATTGACCCTCGCCGCCGACGCACACTATTCCCGCAGTGTGCTACGTTACTTCAAAAATACAAATTATGTAATGGACACTCATAAATCACCGTTCACGCACTACATGTTCTTCATACACCCATGCCAACCCTTTCAAAATGAAACTACGGATAAATCGTAAACTTCATTTCACTTTACCCAATACAAAATATTTACGTTACGTATATTGTTTTATCATCATTGTCATATAAGTCGATTGACGCCTACTATAAAACATTGGTATTTATATTTAAATAAATTGTTTATAATAGCCAAACATATAAACATATTTAACATCTTTTAGCAAATCAATAATACAATATAAGAATCGCAATGTTTGTGACAAACACTGTTAGCGTGAAGAAAAAAGAAAAAAATGCTTATTTATAACGAAAGCACAATAAATACGAATAGTTAAAATATTTGTCAGGAAAAATATTTAGTTTACACGGATAACACCTGGGTGCCAATTGATTTAAACTAACTTTATTGCGCATTTTTAAAATAAAGAGTCGTATTTATTACGTATGTAAATTTGAACTATGAATCATCATTTAACTAAAGATAAAAAGTGGCATACTTTATCGCGAAACATTCAGTCGAACCCATTAATAGTGGCTCTTCGTAAAGGCGAACCTTCGTCGGCAACAGTGCATCATTCATCAGAGCTTTTGCGCGCGTGTTAATTTGCATACGGCTGAGGGTTCACACTCGCGACCGTCGATGGAATTAAAGGAGGGCCGAGAAGGCCGATGTTGTGTCGATACTGTCACATGACTAATGGCGCAGGCGCCGATCACCGATATCGAAAAATAAAAGTGCGGGCCACCAGTTACCGCCCCACCCCGGACCGTTGCACGCACTCGACGAACAACCGCTGCATTTGCTCCAACGCTCGCTTACAACTAAACTAAACCGAATCATAGTTTATTTGTAAACTAACCGAACCCCGTCTCATCAATTCAACATGGTAATATAGATAAAATTTTAGAACGTACTTCGTTAACCGTGATTGATTTTACAGTGTGTATTCATTGTTAAATATCATTTAAATAGAGCAATTATTGAGTCTTTCGCTGGCTCTTCCCAGCAGATCAGCATATCGAGCCGATGGTAGCTTACTCATGATTGACAATTCAAAGGTGCGTGTAAAAGCCTACTTAAATAAACATTTCCGAAATTGAATTTCAAATATTTTTTATTTTCATTGCTCACGTACACAAATATTATCAATACATTAAAAATTAATGAACAGGGACGATACTGATATTTATATAACTTACTAATAAACAGGCACATTATGGTAAAAAAAATATACTTAGAATGGAATTTTATTTTATGTTATCGATAATATAACTGACGGATACCCCATCCGTCCGCACTACACTTCGCTCGGTAAACACTATGGCATACACCAGCACATCCCTGGTTCGCTAACAAATTGACAGCTGAATAGAAATTGACGCCCGCCGGTTGAGAAAGATACTGATATGTTAATACAGTTAGTAACCTCGCTTAACTATGTCCTTCGGGCAATATTAACAGGCCGCGTTTATCGTAAGAAATCAAAACTCGTATTTAAATAAACAATTCGGATATGCTTTTTTTTCGTCTCTGTAGAAATTTAAATTAATATAATATTACATTTTTGGAATACGAGGTTTGCTGTAAATATTATTTTTGATATTGGCGCAATTAAAATGAAACTGTAAAATTAGGGAAACAAATTTTTTGCAAAAAGTATAACCGCAATAATAATAATTTTTATAAATTTTAATACCTTCTTGAGAAAAAAGGATTTAAAAACACATTTTATTTCAACAAAAAAAAACTTACAATCAGTAATTTTGGACTATACAATCTATAAATATGTATTATGAAATCTGGTAACATTTTGATCTCGCTTAAACATTGGTTTAGGAAGTTTTCTACCATAAAGTTTTGTAACTATTGTGGACTTTTGAGAAATATGGCCGGATAAAAACCATTTAGTGTGGTGTAAATTATCGTAGAGAGTAGTTACTCAGGCATGGCGCACATATTATGTTAAGATAAGATTTTAGTACCACTTTAACCCAAATTCTTTTCATACTATAACTATATTTCACGTAGTAATTACGTACACCAATTTCATACATTGATTTATTGAGTAATTAATGTTTTTACCTAGATTATATAATACAAAATAAATAATCTAAATAAAACCCTAAGGTGTTAATTATTATTATTATTTAAAAAAATGCAGAAAAAATTTTACACATGTCTCTAAATTTTTTATTAAATATTTTCAACCATATCACGCATTTAAAAGTATGTATTTCTTAGTTTTAAACTTCTTTGTTAGTTGACTTCTGCATCGATCTGACTAAATGTTCAATGATAAAGAAACTTTAGAAAAACGTTCACGATTAGTAGATGCATTTCTCCGACAAGTTGTATGAACGGTGCGCAGTGGGCGGTTCGTCCCACGCACTGTATAGGCGGAGCGTCTTCTAATTATCATCTTGTAATTAAATGATTATGTACTCGTGATTCCATAGGCTAATTTTTTCCTACATTATATAAGTATAGACATTTACGCAATATTTTTCCAAATGAAAAATATTCATACTACAAATGCTGTTTGATAACTCCGTCTCTATTTGAATAAAAATAATTATCAACAAATAAGCGTTTTATTTTTCAACATAATCGCCATTTATATTAATACATTTAGGTTATAGTTTTGGAATTTTCTAATTCTTATAAATGATATATTTTCTCGAAGTACTCAAAAGAGGCATTCGTGTCAGTCGACAGATGACCTGTTCATTCGATTCAAATACCACCCAGCTGGTAAATGATGATGCAAGAATCTATACTTCGAACCGGAGTGGCAACAATAAGAAAAGACAATTTGCGTCAATCGTGACGCGCGTGTTAGGGCGAACGTTTTCACACCGGATACAACGTAGGACCTTGCCAAATGACCATTGCAAGGAGGTGCGGTGCAACCGTGAGCGCGACGACCACGATGACAGACACTTCCGTCGCGTCGCCACTAAATATATCAAGGTGACACTGAGACACTCGCCTCTCTCGTCTAACCACCTGAAACCGAAAGTTTCCCCAGCCGCCCGCAGTCTCGGCCTTAATAAAGGTGGTTCAACAACCGGGCCCCGAGCAGCCGAGCGCCTAGATATATGCGGTATGTAGTTAATATCTGGCGCGATCGAAATAAATTGCTAGGATTATTGCCAAGTGTAAAATCATTATAATATATTGGACGGTCGGAATTCACTTTGACAATATTTTGACAGAGCGCGGTGTCGAGGATTTAAATTGAAACGCACCCGAGCATTTTTTATTTTATTTTCACGAATTTATTCTCGCGTCGCAGACGGCTGCGCATGAGTAATCCGTTTCTGTTTAAGGATCTATTTCGAAGCTTCTTGTTTATATCGCCGGAATACGTTGTTCTATTAATAATGTGGCGGTTCGTTTCGTTATTTGTAATTATAGCTTTGGAGAGTTTGTAAACAAATGGGGCGTGATGAAAGAGTTGGATAGAAACAGTATTAAGTGCATGAGTGACTGCATTAGCGTGTATAGTGAAGCCGGATAGAGGCGGGCACCAGGCGACCATCTAAGGAGCGCAAATGTTAAACCGGACTTACATCCTTTAAGCAACTTTAAAAGCGTTTCTGAGTGTTTTACCGACGCTGGTGCTGTATGCATTCCCTGTCCTAAATTATTACTTGATGGTACAGATTATCTGTAATTGTAAAGAAAGAGGGTTTATAACAGCTCGTGGCTACTAGACTTCAAAATATTTTAAATTCTTATTGTAAAACGTTATTAATATAACAAATGCGTTGATAGTAAATAATTGCGGGCTCAAACAACAAGGTTGCTAAAATGTGTTTATACAAGTGTTTCCCCCAACAAATATATGTTGATAAAAATTGTTTCGACAAAGAAAAATATTTTATAATCAAACTCTCTTTTTGATAATTAACAAATCTGAAAATTGCATTCGTAAATTTTACGTAAGTTTACTTCCTTTTTAAATTACAAATGGTCTTATAAATCAACGGCAAATTGAAATCTTTTTTGTGAGTTCCCTCAGGAACCTCGACTTGGGCCGTCACACAAATCGTGTTTAGTGTTTCTGTTCGTGCGTATACGATGACTGATCTTCGGCGCGTTCAACTAAGTTGTTGTCAGATCATATTCACCTTCTTAAGTTACATTTCATTTGGTCAGTAATTTCGCATACACGATGCCAGAAAACATTTGCAATACAATGCATTGTACGATAGAAATAGGCCGGGCCGGGCTATCACTTACTTACCTAGGATTCGCAAAAGAAGCTACTAAAGTCAGTCAGTCAATTAAAAAAATGTCAATGACATGTTATAAATATAATATCTCAAGCGTACATCGACAAAAAAAAATTGTATTTATAAAATTATCAATGAACTAAATAATCGGTAGTTCAAAGCAATACCGGCCTGTATTATATTTCTGTATTGCTTTGTTTACATTTTAAAAGAGAAACAATGTTATTATTAGTACTGATGTCATTTATAGATAAAAAAGTACAAAACATCAGTGTATGATGTAATTATCTACATATCGTGCAAAGACGTAGACGGAGAAAAGTTGCATATGTAAAATTTATACATGGAATTATATTACTACAAAAGAAAGCACACACACCTTTAAAAAAAAATTCTTTATTTTGTCCCTTAAAGTTAGATAGGGAATAAAAGAAAACGTTAACTTTTTTAAACACGGAAAGCAAGTCAACGTAAATTTATAACGATCAAAAGTGTGTTAACTTTTCTTTAGCTACTATCATTTTACAATGTTGTATCGTGTATCATCAATATATCAACCGATCCCCGTAATCCTCTTTCGTTTTTTGTTAACGTTTTTTAACAGAAGAAATATAATATGAATTATAATATACTTATTGCACAAAATACAATTATAATTATTTAACTAGTCAGACTGGCCAAAAAACTAAATAAATAATTACGAATACTATTTTTGAAAGATAATAGTTAAAAAAAATATTGAATACTAAAAAATTCGATGACGTAATCCCCGAGATGGTACTCAAAAATTACGGAAAAATATAATAATGAACGGATCGTATAAAAACGACATGCATTTGTAAATTTTACTTAGATAAACGATAAATTTATCTATCTATGATATATTTATCATTTATTCTATAAAATTTTACAAAATAAATAATGAATTTAGATAGATTAGAAACAAACAATATATTCGTGATAATGTGCACAATAATATACATTTTTGTTCAGGTATGTATATGTGACGAGGTAGTGCACGGTCACCGTTACAGGAACTATGTAAACTGAATACTGAATTACAAGCTCTGATTTCAAATTCCAAGAAAGTCAAAATCTATGCAAACTAAAAAAACTAGCACAATTCAATGTTGACGTGCATCCGATCTTATCATATATACGGCTAAAACGAAAGACTCTTTGCCTTGGTAATGAAACTTTTTCGGCCAGCTATTTGTCTTTCTTACCAACGGTATTTATTTATTATTATTACTCATCCTCAAATTCCAACTTGATAGAAATTGTAAGCACATTGAGCTCCCCTTATAATGCCATCCCTCAACTAAGAGCTACGCGGATTCCAAACGCGCCCCGATCGAAGAATTGTCCACAATAAACTCTGATGTATTTTATTTGTAGTCATTTCATAATATCCTTAATGCACTAAAAATGATAATTCAGAGACATTACATGGGTGTGTGTTATGATCTCGTTTCAGCCTTTAAACGCCTACTGCGAGGCGAAAGATATTTATAGGGGGATACAGCATTATCGCCACGCTTGGCCGGAGGGTTGGCGATCGCAGTCTGGTATTATGATACGCAGAGGACGCTGCTGTCCGTCCTCAGGAAACTTGTTGGTGAGCAGTGGTAATCCTATCTAATTAATGTACAAAATGTGAATTGTATAAGGTTTTATCACGGCAATCAAACCCGCGACCTACAATCGCGAGTTTCAATTCTCTACCGCCGGGCTGCCACTGCCCATGTATTATATAATACGATAAGTACGATAATATTATCGTACTTAATTGCCGTCAAAAGATATCTCATAAAGTTTAGAGAAATGTATAACAAGCTTATCTTTATTTCTACCTTATATAGATTGATATTTTTTATATTTATTAATATTTAATTGCGCATGGACCGGATTATCTTGCATGTATCGATCCTGTGTAGTGTATTGTGTGTGTAGCGCCTAAATCTAATCCAAAGGTTACCAAGTATTTTCGATTTTTTTTTTGGCATTAACACAATAACAACTCTTTGACATTCTGTATGTTCAATACAGACGAGAGTGATATTAAACACCCAAATGCATGTGATCAAAATCCACAAGGGTAAATTATCATTCATGGTAAAATATCAATTGGTGGGTTAATTAAATTTAATCGCTTTCAAAATAATATATTATTAAATTAAGTTTTCTTTGTATAAAAGCTAATAGTAAAACTAACACACAAAGAAAATCATCACAGTTGCATCTTTATCTATTTAGTTTATTACGTATACACAGTTAAACAGAATTTATTGTCTAATATAATGATTTATTTTGTCCTAAAATTGGCTTAGTCACCTATGCGAAGTACAAAATTATTATTATTATTATATTAATTAGAAATAGTTGATTGAACGGGAATTTTTCTTCTAATTTTTAAAAAGTTTAATAATTTATTAATAATACACAAAGGATCATTTAGAATGACCATTTGTGTACACGATGAGAAAATGCTAGAAAAGCCCAATTTGATACAAACCAGAATCAGATTGAACGTCCCTGTCCGTCCAACTTAATGGCACGAGAGTTCAAAACGCACCTTGATCTGAAGAGAGCCTAAAACAAATTCAGTCGGCTTTTGTAGTAATTTTTGCAATATATATATAATATAGTAGTCAGAGCAATTCAATCTCTTCTATTATTGACTAAAAATTTTTGTTTAATAAACTTCTTGGTTATAAATTGCTTGCATTAAATATTATACACACACACATCAATATATATATATATATATATATATATATATATATATATATATATATACTCTAATTATGAATGAGAAATTTTAAGAGTTGTCGCAAAGTTAAAGTAACTATTTCAAAAACTATTCGAACCTTTGTTGAACTGAACCTTCTAGACATAAAAGTAGTTATAGCAAATTGACTTATAGCATGTTAAACATAACCCAAACAGTTTGTACAAAAATAAACGTCCGACCAAAACAAAATTCGACGTATGATAAAGTCGTAAAGAGCTGTAGACAGCGAGACGACGCTAAACAGGAAGTTTTCTTATGCAACACCACTGATGCCGAACACATCAGCGAGCACGGCGCATCAAAGTTGAAATTTTTAAAATTTTTAACAATTAATTTCAATAACATTGATAATCTTTTCTGCGTTCTACGAAACGACAACAACATTGCAATTCCACACCTTATAATAATCGTGCCTATTGGCAGCGTTTGCGACGCACTAAGTACTCGGTGAGCGCAGGATATGAAAGTCACACTAGCATTTACCCATAACACGTTTCGCGAACGATTGAGAAGAGTGCTCGGCTCCATTACGGGCTGCATGAGCAAACAATCTCTCATCAAGCCATTATCGCCATTAGGCAAATGTTTAATAAGAACAACATCGGCAAACACGCCGCCGATCGAGCTTGTTTGTTAAAGCTGACCATGCGGCTTCAACGATGGGTAATCTCTGGAAAATTGACATTTGGCGCCAAAGGAGCTCTCTCAGTGACTGTGAGTGCACCATTTGGCGCGAACTGGAAATGAATAAATATTTATTGAGCACGTATTCTGAGTGCCTCCGCATTTGTACTTGCTTAAATATAAATCTCATCAATAAGTGCGCCCATCGGGAATGATTTGTGACATTTTTACAACTTCTTTAGTCTATTGCAAATAAGTTACAATCAAGCCAAGTTAAATAAATAGTTAGTTTAAAATGTTATCACTTGTGAAATATCTTATGCATTGAATCTAAATAAATATTTATTGAAGAATGAAAACCTTTTTTCTTGTCTTAGATTAAAATTCATACAAGGAAGATATTATAAAAGTACCAACAATGTAGTACCCAGCTATTAATTACAGTACAGCCTAAGCAGCAAAAACCTACATCGCAGTATTTCAATGATTTGTATTTTTCTATTTTCATGGCTAGCCCTGACAACTGTAACCGTAATTAAAAGTTGAATTTGTGAATACAATGCATAAAAATATGATATATAATTCAGATTAATAATAAATAATTTAACATATATGTGTGTAATTTAAGTAAACTCTTATATATATAACTCAATTGCTATTGTAATCATAAAATGCCTGTTGTGACACATCGTGCAATTTGGTAAAACCCTTTTCATTGCTAGCTTCGATATTTCCATAACCATTATATATTATGATTCAGTATATTTCCAATATCAGTACCAGTTTAATTTAAACAATATATTTCCGTAAACATCTTCATCAGAGTTAACTTCTAGCAACGCAGTTCCTGATGGTAATTTCCTCCTTTGTCATTCCATGCTGTTGCTTTTAAAACATATTGCATTAAAAAAATACGATTTCTAGAACTCGTCTTAGTAATGTAAAATGGTATCGAAATAGTTTAGGTATAAATGCAAATTTTATAATAGGTATCTAAATATAAAATAATCATCTTCTCCGATACGAATTTATAGATAGATTAACAAAAAAGTTTTACTTTTGCATTGTATACCTAAAGTGCGAAATATTTAAAATAAAAAGTCATCAGTTAAGTACAATCAATATATAAGGAAGACCGTCTTTGTAAAAACCTGACTAGAAAAAAATCATTAAATGTATTTATTGTTGGCTTATGCATCAGTTGATCTGTAATCGTTTAAAGTCTCTACCTTTATCAACACAATGAGTAAAATAGCACAATGTAAATCGTATCATAACCTTTGCTCTTTTATTTCCACAGTCCATGTTAGTGAATACCATCTGGCATTTCCTGTCTATTTGATCACAGCTAATTGCTATCTAACGTTGGAAGGTCTCTCATCAGATAAAAGACACCGCCACCTTGCTAGTAAAAAGATTTAAGTATTTATTGATAATTAATGGAATAGACGAACGAAATTAATCGACATAGCCCACCAGATTGGCAAGTTGTAATGTCAGTGGGCTTATAAGCTTCTGGAGTAGAGACCACGATCCAGCAAGCGAATCATAGGATATCCATGGTGAAAAGATAAAATCTACGGGAGAGGCGTACGTCTAGCTATGACGTTCTACAGCTGAAATGACGATGATGATACAAGGAGAGAAAATTTTGATCATCAAACCTTGCGTAAACGCCAAGCCAAATGATACTTGTAGATTTACAGAGACATTGCTGAGAAGACTAAGATATCATCAGATATCTTATTAATATTCCAGCAGAGAATACAACATTAGATTCTATTAAACGATTGCGGATATTGAATAATAAATTATTTGACCCAGCAATGTTATCCCTCTATACTAACAATAGAACACTAAATTTTGTGTTTTCTAATATGAATTAAAGGCATTTTAAGAACAGTTATAACATTTTAAAGTCAACGTGCCACCAGCAAGATCGAATGTCGCCCTTTTTTTTTATTTAGGCTGAAAAAAGACGTTGCACATATTAGGATGGCAAGTATTTTATTTAATTATGGACGTCGTACAGAATGCGAGTATGAATAGAAAATATCTTAAACAAGTTAATTTCGCATTGATGACGTCACACTGCATCGCCATTTTAACGTCAGCTTTGCGTAATATGCCGAAGAATTCACCTCAAAACGAACCAAATAACAATAATACAGTAAGAGCTTTAGCAATAACTGCACCGTAATTGCCGGAAATATTCAATTATATAAACGTTAAATATTTTCCACACATCTATAAATGTATCTACAGCCTCAGCATTCACACAAATTTTGTTACTCATATGAAGTCGAAGAAAAATATAAAGATTATATATGTTAACAAAAGTAGCTTCTGTATGATCTTATTTTGTAATTTCCTTACTCAATGACATGTGAAATAAAATAACCAAATCTGTCAGATACAAGCCGTCCGTCAGATTTTCGAAATTGTGAGCGCTATAAATATAGCGCTCATAATTTCGAAAATGTTTTAATAAATAGAGAACTAGATCTGTTGGGATCAGGGCTGTTGATAGACCCATTGGAACACAAGCCTATTAGATATGTATCTAATAAGCTTGTGTTCCAAAGCTTGAACGTCTATGTAGACGTTCAAGCATATAAAGATTGCGGTGTTGAAGTTTGCAAACTTAGCTCAATGACAACGACAAAACACCAGGGTGACCAGGGTTGTTAATGATTATTAAAAAAACACGATTTAAATAACTTTTTGGAAATTATTATTTTAAGCGTAAACGCTATAACCGTAAAATAGTGTAACTAATCAAAAGGAATTGATTAATTTAATAAATGAATTGAATGAAAATATAGGAAGGATTTGACTCAAATTCTTGTAGTAATTGTAGTCCAATAAAGTAAATAAAATAAAACATAGTATAAAATTTTCATATGCACACGCTTCAGATCTTTAAACAATACGGCAGCTCGTAGCTTGCTGCGCTGACAAACGTGCGAGCCGAGACGAGCTACGAGCAAAATTTTTAATCGCTCACGAACTTGCGGGGCGGTTTTAAAATACGCGTACTTTTGGCGACAGGCAGGTAAATTTGTTCGACAAGTCACAAGTACACGTACTTACTCGTACATTTGTCACCAAGAATAGACAAAGAAATGATTTCGTCATAGGCTCGGCTTCATGGGAATAATAAAATCTTTTAAATCTTTCTATTGGTAGTGTATACGTTTTTTCAATAGGATCCCAGAAAATGTTCAAAAAGGTTTCATTGTTAGATTTAATTAAATAGAAAATGTCAAAGAACGTGTGTGTTCTTAGAATTACTACACTGAAGTTATCAACTTCATAGAAGATAACACACCTTGGGAAGGATGTATTCGTCTCCAAGTTATTCCAATATCTATTAAATAATGTATTTCTATAATGTTTAAAAAATACAAAGTCCCGTTATGTTTCTTTCGTCTTTTCTTCTCAGGTCTAACGCGTTTTCCGAAAAGATGGTAAATTCATCTTGCGTTAAGAGATGTAATCCATGGTAAGAATTTTTGAATTTGAATAAGGGTCCGGGTCAAGATGCGACCGGGCGGGGGGCGGATGCACGTGTGCGCCCACGCAATGGGCTAGCGTACTGAAGCGCGGCTTGCACTTCCGACTCACATTCATTGCCGCGCCATTCATACAACTGCGTCATTCATTTAATTCCAGTTCATAACGACCGCTGCCACCCGCACGCAGGAGAGCGATCCCGGTGCAACAACTCGATCCCCGTACGCGCTTATCAAAATTGTTATTATCTTATAAATAAATAGCCTTTACGGTCTGGTCTGCACACCGTAAAAACAATTAAATAAATCAAATCCCTTAACTTTACTAGCATCGTTTATCGCTACTCCGGTTGGACGCCGGCAAGTTTTGAATTGAATAAGGGTGCTTCATAAGTCACTTGGATCGGGAATGTTAAAATTGTAATTAAGCGCAGGCGGGCACGGCACACGAGTCAGAGTTACAAAATGATTAAATTTAAGAGTTTCAACATGACGTGGGTTTAGAACGTCGGGTGCGGCGCCGAGATGGTATCGCGCCGTACTTTTCTAACTTTTTGGGCTGTCGGGTCGAGCGGGGGCGTATTGTGTGCAATTGTAGCACGCGAGGGCACCTCGGCCGACGACCCGCCCGCTATAATCCGACAGCGTTATGGTCAACCCGGCGCCTTTGTTAGCTACCGGCTTAATTGGAACCCGTGGGTGGCTTATGACACGACAGGATTTGATCATAAAGGCGCCAAATTTTACCTGCGTGCCCCGCCAACGACATTCCTATCTGGCGTTACACAAAATTAATGCCTATTGTCCGTGCATCTCAAAATGTGATTGTAAACATTATTAAATTCTAACGCCGGGCTCCGTGGTTTGAAGCCTTTGAAACAACTATGAAATTTACATTCCTTCTTTCTAATAGTTTAATCTAATTTACTAAGTACTTACGAAAAGTCAAGTCATAATATAATGTAAATTAAAATGTGCATTTATACACAGACTACTGCCAAGTTCGGAATGTTATTATTTAATATGATTTATTGATCAATTTTTCAAAAGCTTGAATGTTGTCGCGGATAAATTTAAGATCACTTCAGGTAATATTTAATAGAAACGTATACCTTGTCCCAAAAAGAATGAATCTACTTTATGGTAAAGAAATATTGATGTTATAAAGGTAAGCTATAAATAAGTATTAATATGGTTGAGAATGTTCATTATTCCAGTATAACAAAATGTCGGGTATAATTGAGATGTATGCACAACTCCACTCAAATTCTTTAACCTCAATTAAATTCTTGGAAGCGAGTTTGCTCTTCGTTGGGCGTTAATTAAGTTCGCTAATATTTGATGAGATACGTCCGCGGTCAATTTACCTACTAAACACATAATGTTCGCAAAGAAAAACATTAATATAACTTAACTCAAAACCATTGACAAAAGTTTCACTTTCTAAATATATTAACCGTCGTCTTATTTGGACAAGCGCAGTATTACCTACTAGTCGGAGCTATTTTTCATAATCGTTTATAAACCATTATAATCCAATCATCTAAATAAAAAATACAAAATGTAGAGATAAAAAATCTAGACTAATTATAAAATGGCGCCTTTAATTTTAACATTATAAACGAATTAAACTTTATGATATTGTGTAATAATTGATATAATAATTTAGATGCAGTCGTTTTTTATATTTTTAGTATTAATTATAAATAATTGGATGTGTGAAGAGTTTAATGAATCGACAAAAGATCAAAAGATTGAGTTCTAAGGAGGACTAATTATTATTATAATTTTTAGTTCACTACAATGTCTGTGTGATAAATGCTTTAAAGGGGTGAATATATAGCTCATTTGCTGTCAATTAATGTATAGTGTACCATATACAAAAATTAACGGTTACAAAAATCGTAAATAATGTACCGACAATATAGTGAGAAATAGCGTTTAAATTCTGATTACGATGTAATAAAATCAATTATTGTTTATTATCTGTTCCTGAAGATTTTGAACATCTCATTGACCTGTTGCAATCCAATAGAAAAAATAAATAAATTTAAAACAATTCATGGTGATGACTTTATAGAGGGTAATTGAAAATTGATGCAAAAGTTTTAATTATTTTTGCTAAAAATTATAAAATACATTCACATCTTTTAATTTTTACATTACAACCACCTGTGTATAGAGTAGATATATTTTAACATTAGATTTGATGGCGTCAAGGTTGAGTATGCACCTGGTAAAGCGAGGGTATTAGTTGACTGCAATTTGAGTGCAATGTGCATGTCGTGACGTCACTGAGCAGATCGTTTGTTACGGGTAGGCTCCAGGGCAATGAACCAACAGCTGAATTGGACGCAAGTGTCCTGCGACGTGTTGCGCTGCGTTGACACAACGCGACTCAAACACGATTTACGACATTACGCGTGACGCCATGTCATTTGCAACGTTAAGTCGCGCCCACAATTTTCATTCTATTTGAAGTTAGACTAATCTACACATGTTTAAATGGATTTGGGTCTATGTTTCTTTCTGTATTCGATTGATTAAAAAACCATAACCAAGCTATTACATCCACGAGAAAGTTTTAAAAAAATATTTTTTTTGTTTTTTTTTATGTTTATGTCAGAGGTATTGCCTTTTTGGTCAAAATTTTAATTAAATCCATAACACAACGCGTGAACAGGTACACCTAGTATTTAATAATATTAATTCCGCTGTTAACTAAGACACAAAGTGTACTCGCAAACCTTAGTTATAACAGCAGCCTTCATTATACACAGGCATCTATTTTTTAAATAAAGTTATAAAATATTTCTTCAAATAAATGACTAAATTGGAAAAAAAAATATATTTTTCTTATACAAAGTCTGTCAATTAAATTTAAAATGTATTATTTAATGGGAGGATTCATATCGCCTAGCCAAAATACAGACTTCTATGTGATGTTAAACATCACACAATAAACTGTAGTATCTAATACAATATGCAATAATGTTCAAAGGAAATGTTTTAAATGTTCTATATCCTTTTTTAATTCTATATCATAATTAAGCTTTGTTCGCATAGCAAATATTCGACACATAGTTTATTGATACACAAAAAGAATGCATTATAAAATTGCTTGTCACTAAAACAGCGTAAATAAAGGTTCCGTGCTGAAATATCGGCCCGTGTTTTATAGGAGCAAAGAAAACGGCTAATTAACCATAAATCTCAAATATTATAAAAAGACTATAGAAAATCATTTTCAGTGTTATGAAAACAGCGATATTAACTTTAGTTTTTTCAATCGGTGCAATATTACTTCTAATAATAGTGTCATACAATAATTTTTATAGTTTTTATAATAGTTATTTTGTACCACTATACACTTCCTTATAATAAGATATAGCTTCTTCTACTGCCGTATACAAAATTCATTACCGACCTATGTACATGACCCAAGAGTGATTATGACCAACCAGCGCACGTTGACTCATTAAAAGACACTGCAAGTCAGTGCTTAATATGCACTAAATGTTTTAACAATGACTTGGAGTACGAAAATGTTTGCAATATCAGAGATTAATTCCGATTTTGCATACCTTGGTAGTAAGTAATGTATAAACACATAATAATAAACGAATTCTACCCAAAATTTTGGTGTAGATCTATGTCTACATGTGTACGAAATGCGCAAAAGACTGGAATTTTTGTCTGACTAAAGCGGTACATGTATTAAAAACAAGATGTTAATTTCTCTATTCTCAGAAAGAAAATTCGGTGTGCAATGCAGCATTTACACAATTATTTTGTTTTTAATAAAAGCCTAATATTCCGTCGTAAGTTTTTTTACAGTTCAATTATAGTTAAAAATAAAAAATGCATATACACATGATTATAAACTGTTTAAATTATTTTTTTTTTCTTAATAGAATTTCATACGAATTCCTTTTATTGCATACATTACCTTTAAAGTACAACCGTACTAGCACGGTCTCGTCTGTCGTTATCAAACGCGCAAATATATCTCCATTCCGATCACGAAACGAGCCGGTACACAAACAATCTCGTGTAATACACGCATAAACATTCCAGAAATCAGGATTATTCTCGCGTACAATTACACACATACTTGCATTACGTCGCATATAGAGCACCAATGCCGAGTGGCCTACGTCACAATTCTGGGCTTGGCAGTGAGCTTGTTTATCTAATAACGTTACCGCAGTGCGTCATCGCGAAAAGGCAGTGTACTAATACTTTCATATAACATTTATAACGCGGTTAATGGTACGTCAAATGCCCTCCAGATTCAATCACAACGTACTTTTTGTGTTAAGATTTAAAGTACTTTTAAAATATTATATGCACTTAATCACGAACCTACTTAACTTGAAAATTTCTTTTTTTTTTGTCTAAAACAAATTATTATAATAACTTTAATAAAATACAATGGGCGGTTTAAACAATCGAAGCAATTTCTTATAGACAATCACACGAAACAGAAGAAGGTTATAAGTATCGGGTAGCCAACATGTACATTGTAAAAATCGTTTATAATGTAATAAATATACAATGTACTCAAAAAATCTAAGACACATCTACATTTACTTATATACATGTTTCTTAATTATCTGATTAAGTATTGAAGTAAATATCTTTCTAAGGTGGTTTCTCCTACTGCTGAGAACCGTCTCTTCCTGTAACTCCTAACATCACTATATCCATAGCATCAGTTTTAATTTACAGCTAATAGTAGCAAATGCTTTCGTAAATTAAAAGGTTACGTTTCAACCCATGGACGCCTACTGCAAGGCCTTCCCTTAAGATATCTATGAGGGATCATAATCGTTACGCTTGGCAGACGGGTCGGCGATCACAGTGTGGTATTATGATACGCAGAATACGCTGCTGATCATGCTCTGAAAACTTGTCTGTGAGCAGTGGCAATCTTGTATGATTAATGCATGCCTTAATTATATAGGACTGGTGGAGACCATATGTGAATTATATAAGATTGTTTCTCGAAAATCGAACCCGCGACCTACAATCACTAGTCCCAGTCCTCGACCGCTAAGCTACCGCTGCTTTCCGAAACTATTTCGTCTTTTATAAACAGACAAGTAAGAAATTTTCACCTCGACACGTTCAACATCTCCTATCCACAGGTATTAAATACTTTAATTTATGCACATCCATATGCGGAAGACATCATCGATAATATGATACTATATCTATATGAATTCGCTTTAGTTCAACACAAACCACAAGAGGAATGACATTCTATTTAATATATTCTCTATATTTTTTTCCGTTCCATTAAAGTTATAAGTAGGTAATAAATATTTTACCCTAATATAAAAGATACACTGGAGGATGAGTACTCGTTGATTGTATTTTTCTTTGAATGCATTCCTACTTATTTAAATATAAATATGTGCACATATTTCTTCAAGATAAATGTACAAAGACATGTACAAGTATTAAAAGTAACAATGATTGAGAAGCAATTATATTCTTTTGCTTATGAGTAACTCCGTTATCTTTTAAATTAAATATTTATGTCCCATCTCATAAACTTGTTTAATGTAACAAATAAATTAAATAAAAAAAAATTCATTAAAAAAACTGATGCTTACTAAATAAATCTCAAAATCATAACCTATTAACTTAATTACAAATTCCTATTATAATCTGAAACTAATTACTAGTTTACCTTACAAATAACGTTCTTTATTAAATGAAATTTATGATAGTATACATAGAAACATGCAAAGTTTTTGTTACGTTTTTAAAACGAGCTGATATTTCATATTTATTTTAAAAAAATATATTAAAACGTCGGGATGGGTAGATGACTAATCGAAGTTCAAATCGAAAAATTAAAAAGTGCCTGGAATGATTCTGAAATCTTTGAAGTCTTGGCAAGAGCTCGCGTCTGACCGGTAAATATACATTCATTTATAGGGATGCATAAAATAATCTCCGATTTGAGTTTTAATCATATTTATGTACGCAAATTCCGTCGAAACTTTAGTTTCTTCGTGCAGAGATAGGTTATCAGTGAGCATTTTACAATCAACTATTATATTTTTACTAATTGAACATATTCAATACATGGAAAATATTAAAAGCGCGTCTGATATAAAGCCGCCTTGGGGTTACAAGATCATATGATAAGCATCAATCATTCCGAAAATATATATATAATTCGTAATGTCTAATTTTATATTTTTATCGCTATACACTAATATACGCAGATATGAAATTACTTTAGCGTATATAACTTTTTTACACAGTCATTCGCTGTCAGAATTTTCGGGAACTATTCCAAAATTATTTCAATATCGTCGTAAGTCACGTCTTCCATGGATGAGATGTGTTGGGGAGACTTTTACTGAAGTTCGTAAAAGATATCTTAAAACATTCATAATGCACGCGGGCCCTTATATATTAATTTACTTTATCATAATACCATATAGTTGAGGTCTGTATTCAGAAGCAAAATTGATTTAAAAACACTATTACACAATTACCAAAACGCGACTCGTAACTTTTTATTTATATGTATAATATTTTTATTCATTATAACAGAAAATTTATAATTCTTTTTTACTCTGAAATATTTGTCTAAGATACGTGGACATGAACTACCCCATTACTTAATATTAAACCTTAATAACGAGGAAGATGTTGGATTACATACCTTAAGATGATTAAATTTTAATTACTTAAATAAAACCCGTAGATCATTATAAGCTGTTGCAGACGTATACCGTTTTATATTATTAAATTATCAAGTTTTACGATATTTAACGACTTTAATGTTCGAAAGTTGATTTGAATATTAATAAAGTGTAGTTGTATAAATTTTGATCCTATAATATAAATTACAATTTTCGGAGATGCTACATAATAATAATTTACGTATATTTTTATATAAATTTACACATGCGATTTAATTTTGAAGCGAGAACATATTCGCTACATTTCCACAAAAGACCTGAGTGTAAAAATTACTGACAGGGAAGTTTCCCTGAGTCTCGGCCGACCGTCTAGACGGCAGAGATAACTTTTTTTCTCTTCTCGGTAATACAGTTTTTGGCACGGTCGTTAAAATATTTTGGCAAACGACGACGACTTTAATCTGATCCGGAAAATGAATGAAAGTTGACGGGAAAGTGGATCGTTTGTGGACATAGTGTCATTATGAGATTATTTTGATAACAAAATTATAATTTTCAAGTGAAAAAAATGTCGTTATGTACCTTTATATAACATAAGTTGTGAGTAATTAATAACTTTTTTATCGTTCTAAAAATACATCTTTTTTCAATGTTTATTTTTAGATAAATTAAACATTTTGAACTGTATTTTAGTAAAGTAGTAATTTTATGAAAAACTAAGAACATGTTTTACAATCATTATATTCATCATAAGACTTAAAATATTGTATAATATTGGTTTGATTGTAGTTTCTGACAATAAATGACCTCCCAAATACAACATGTTCCACGGAGTTTCCACTAAGTTCAACGGGGTTAGTTCTGTGGCAATATGAAATTAATCTAGTTAAACAATGTTTATTTAGCAAAAACAACTATTTTCAATTATAATGGTGTACGTAAAGATTTATAAAAACAACAAAATTATTTTAAATAATTTATGCAACAGTTACCTCATTGATTACTAAGAAAATATTATCTCCGTAATGTAAAACTTAAAGGAAAACCAATCCGAACGAATCCTTTCGTAGGTGTATTTAAATTCAGTTGTTGATAATAAACGATAGATAAGATAGCGAGATCGTACGACATCGTAAACGTATAGCACAGTATGAAACTCAATACTGATAATAGATTGACAGGCGTAACTGATTTATAAAAGTTTTATGTAATCATTACCTATATATAGCATTTTTGTTTATACTTAGACCTCTGCCTCCTGAAGCCTTTTCAAGGTATAATTGACAACGGCCAACCAGCATTCGTCAGTGACAAATAAAATCTATTAAACTTTGTTCATTCACATCACCAAAACATGTAAATCGTGTCTTTTTACGGTTCTTCTCCTGTTCCTCAAATAGTTCAATCAAAGGGATGGCACTGATAGCTTTCTTATTCAAAACATAAATATGTTTGTAACATCAACTTTTGTTTTATGGTTTTAAAAAATAGTCCTCTTGACAATTTATTCATAGGTACAGATTTGGCCAACTACGCTGCCATGTTATTCTGATGAACGTTTCGGCTTCACAACGATATTCTCGAACTTTTTCTGAAATAACAGGCAATTAAGACATCGACGTTGAAGCTTAATAGGAATTATGACCGATCAATGCGGCAGTGTTTTTCAGCTTCGGTCAGAAAAAAAGATATCCATCTAAGAAGACAAACTTCCTAACTTTTATATGACTGAGACAAATGTGAATTTGGCTCGTATCAATACGCCGGTTACTCGAATTTGCTAAAATATCGTCTTAAGTTAGATTATCATGTATAGTACAATTTCTATTTTAGTTTCAGTTGTCGCTCTTGTTAAATTAGCCGTAAATAGAAGCACAAAATGGAGCTCTATCACCAAAAGATAAACGAAATCCATCTTTATTTATTATTGACAGAAACCGGCAAAAAACGTATAATTCACATCATAATGATATAACCATAATAAGGTGGAACAAAATTTCAAGTCGCCACCAGTTTATGAAAAATATTGTAATAATGACTTTTTTCAAATTGATTATCTATTTATTTTAATATTACATGCGAGTTATAAAAAGTTTCAGTGGCACGAACATAGCAATATCTGGTATACCACTTGTAATTCTTGTTAATCCGGATGTACTCTCATTATCTCTTAAAGTTTTCACTGATTCTATCGACCTTGGAATTAAAATCCTTTTGCGTGACCGTATTTCACATTTCAATTGAAAGAGGAAATACTCAACTATTTTTAAAATAAAGCGCCAGATATAAAACGGACTCCTATGTTAAATAATTGTAAAACTGAGATGTTAAACAAGAATTTAAACTTAAATATAATATAGGTAAAAAAATTTCAATGTGTAATTATATTCTCATTATTTTCTCCGTTAAGAATAAATTAGTTTCCTGCTGAACAATTGCAATGCTGGAAGTTTTCTCAATTATTCTACAAACAATACTGGTAATATTATTTTTTCCTTACAATCTCACATTACTGTTGTATTATACCTTAATTACATACGGATTATTTGATTATATCTAATGAATTATATTTCCACTTTTCTTTGTCGACCAAATATCGTGAGACAATAAAAATAAAGATATTATCAAATACATAGCCAAATTTGAATTAACCTTTAAATTTATTTTAAGAACGTTTGTATTTTCATAACATTAATTTAATATTAATGTTGATTAATTGTATCATATAAATGAAATGTTTAAAATTATGGTTAACCTTTTTATTTCCAAAGAAGAGAAAGGAAAAGGGAAATGATTCTTTGCAATTATTTTTTGGACTTGATATACAACCTGCATAAACGTTCAAAATTTATCAAAGCCATCAATAGAAGATCCTTCTGGAAGATAACTTCTGTAGGGCTAATTTTAAAAACTATGAAAATATTATAATTAGATTTGAAAAATTGTGATTTTTTACAATAAATAAAAGATATTTCTTCGAAAGAAGCTTTCAGCGTAATGTTTTCGTATAATCAAGTGTAATATGTATAAATGTTAAATTATAACAGTTTTATAATCTACAATGGAGGCCTACATGCGTCCAACAGTGGACGTCCCACAACTGAAATGATGATAAATCAGCTCGGCAAATGTTTTACAAATAAAGCATGTATATGATAAAAAGTATGTGTAAGAATGCATTTGTACTTTTAAATTAATTTTTATATTTTACAACCATAACAAGACTAATTATTTTTTCTAACGACATAACACATAAAATGTAACCGAACAGATTCAATTGTTACTATAAATAATAACATTTTGTATATTTATAAAAAGTAATGAACATAAGTAACATATTCAAACTTAGGTATGTCTACATGCTATGCCGTGCTTTTTATTCCGTTGCTAACATAATTGCAATCTTCATTACCTTTTATTTAAAACACTTTTTCAAAGAGTTTTTTATTGTAGTTTTTGTGCACAATATCGTTTTAGATTAATTTTTCGAAAAAGAAACACAAATTTGTCAATGAGATATTTTGTTATAAGTAGCAAAATAGTATGTAAAAGAAAGCAAAGATTGTGTATTCTATATGTATTATAATATATTTTTGGTTGTTATCAAAATGGTAAAACACCTTATCGTTGTAAAATGCTTTTTGAAAATAAAGTAAAATAAATAAATTAAATCGCAACATTTTCATAGCACTTGTTAATATAAGTTTCATAACGGACTTGGGTTCTAACACCTATCTGTCATTAATTAATACAAGTGCATAATATAACGCATTCCTTTTACGAGCATTATATATTGTTCATAAATGAATATAATGGGAGTTAAATACATATATAGAAACGTAATTTATCCTCAAATGGTGGTCTTACCCACTTGATGTTAACTTTATCTCCTCAAGGAGTCTTTGCCCGATAAAATAGATTACTTTGTATCATTCAACCAAAATAAATCACTTGACTTTTTTTTATTTACAAAGACATTATAGAGAAACCTATCAACAGTCTCACGTGGCAATGTTTTTATTATCCAAGCGATCAACAGTGGTCGATATCGGACCGATAAGGATACGTACGATAGGTGTATCAATAAACTGAACGGTGACAGTTCGCCTCGCGATCCACGAACGTCCTCCGCTTGCTTAGAGCCGCCGCTCTCGGAATGTTATTAACATAAACACACGGTTCGCGCAGTGGTGGAGAGATAGCAATGGATGTGAAGAAAGCACTTACCGGCGGGACGTGTAGTTCGTCGAGCAGGTTCGTCCTCGCGCAAGTCGGGCGCATGTCGGCGCGCGACGGATGGCGAAGCCAGCGCCAGCACCAGCAGCGCCAGCGCGGGCAGCATGCTGCCGCCCGCACCTGCCAGGACGGAGGAGACACGAGCTCACAGCGGAGACGCGCGGACCGTGCGAATGTAGCTGCGTGTATCGGAGCGAAGCTCACGCGTGACTCGAGCGCGTCGTTGTAGTGCGACGACCGAGCCGAACTGAGTGGAGTAGAGCGAGGAGCGATTTCCCGGCTTGAGCGGGCGAGGGGGCCGGCGCCCCTCGCGGAAAACGCGGCATTAGCGCGCCTCTCGCGGCGCGGGCGGGGAAAATTGCAGCGCCGGCCGCCGCCCGCCAGCCGACCACTGCACGCCCGCCGCCGCTGGCGCCGTGCACACTGCTAATTTTATACTCATATTCTTACTAAATTATGTATAACAATATTATTCAAAACTTACACGCCCAATTCTTTTAGCACGGTAGATACGTTCCTTATAAAACATGCAAAAAAACGTGTAAAAATTACACGTCACATATAGTTAACTTTGGGATATGTTCCGCTACATTAAAAAATCATTTAAAGTGAAAAAACTAAATATTCTACCAAATACCTGTGAATAAAAGAAGTAATAATCAAACCCGTTTTTTATAAATAAAAATAAATAGTATTAATTTAAAAAGAAGTGTATTGTGAAATTTCAAAACATAAGTAAAAAACATTTAAAAATACAAATTGAAATTACGAATATAATTAAATTTTGTAACTATTCATCACTATTTATTAACAAACACGCGTACGCTTTTATTACAGATGGGACCAAAAGTGCTATCATCCGTAAATACGTCAGGTGTGCAGCACAACTATATAGCACACCTGTCAGGTTTAAAGAACATCGTATTATACCTAATACTATTTTGTTGATGCTTGGGATAAATTGCAGTAAGCACTATCAATATAATAAATTAAAAAATGAAGTAGGGATTAGTGTGACAATAAAATTTGTCTAAAATTGTGAACTGCATTATTTCAAAATCGTGTAGGAAAAGAAATAGTAAAAAGTATAATTTTAAGATTTTGTTAATATAATGTCCAAATATTTTATTAAAATATTATACATAAAAACATTGTTCAATGGTTATAAATAAAAGTATTAATCAAATATTAAATATTAAAAATTTCATCCAAATTTGTTCATACAAAATTTTAACAGCCCTAGATAATTTGATAAATATTATCATCAAACAGTTAACAGTAACTGTTTAGATTCTCGCCAATAAGATTTTAAAAACGAATGACTTAGATGATTTTAGAAACGATGTTGAATTACTTTTTATTTACATACATGTATATACATATATATATATATATATATGTATATATATATACATATATATATATATTTATATATGTGTGTGTATACAAATATATGTTTAAGTGTCTGTATGTAAAAGAATTTACAAATTACTTAATACAAAGACTATGCATGGGTCGCAAAGTATGTGAAAACATTTTGAAAGTCTCAATAATTACTACACTAAAGTATAGATGTTATGGCCTGACATTAAAATTGAACATCCTGTCTTCGAGTGTCACAATTCTATAACGTGCGGTATTCTAAAACATGCTGAAGACATTTATAATAATTTACTGAATTAAGTTCAGTGCAGAACAACTCAATCTGGCAAAAAGCCCAACTAGGCATACATTTCAGAGTATATCGAGCTGAATATCTAGAACTAAATATCATTAATTTTATGTGCAGTACTATTTATAATGAAACGATAAGCGTCGAATGATTTAAATAAGTACACAATCTATTGTACGTCTATTTAAATCAACAATTACCTGCGTCACAGAATACGTACTGATTACAGAGCAAAGGTTTTGTAAAACATTTCACTGGTGACTCAACTTGCTCATCCATATATGAAATTGTTAGACTAATCTACTTTTATATTTCTTTATATCAAAAATAAGCCCGTAGGCATTGCATAATAAAACTATATAAAAAATGCCTTTATTTTTTCCATTCACCCTTTTTTTCGGATTTGTCTTGAACTATGCATATAAATATATTTACTGAAAGCCCAATTATGGGCTTTCAGTAAATATATTTATATGCGATGGGTAGTTTTTGAAATATAATTATGTTCATGTGAGAATCGAAAATTTTCTCACTGGCGAAGTCGCCACCAAATGCAAATTATTGGAGCGTTCGGACGTGCCTCACGGCTTATCCGCCTCGCTTCTTGCTGGCTTGCAATTAGACTCAAATTTCCTGCACCTAGGTGTAAGGACCTCCTTCGCTTTAACCTTTTGGAGTATCGGATGTGTTTTCGGACTTCTCTGCCTCCCGTAGAAACTGACCCTGCCGTGTTTCTTGTTAGGAGAACGTGAAATCGCTCCGGAGACTCTAGAGTCATCGCTCGTTCGTCCGCGACCGCAGTCGCACCTAACGCTGCCCCTATCATTTATCTATTTCATTACCATCCCTTCGGCTACTCCGAGTACCAGTCCAGTCGCAAGCCGAATCCGAGCAACTCGCTTGAAAATATCCATCGATTTGCTCGCTTTCCGCGTGTTTCGCGTTTTGTACACAGTCGCGCCTCGTCGCCGATTCTCCCCGCTCTGGTGCGGAGGCCACGATTCGACACTGTCCTCCCATCTCGGCGCCCCCGTGTGGGTAAGTGAGATATCAGGCAGGTAAGGCTAGGGATTCTAGACTCGTTTTACAGACGTTTTACAGGGTGACGCCGCGTTAGTACGACCGTATTGGGTTCTTGTCTTCTCTTACTGCAGCTGTATTTATTGATGAGTACGACGCTCAATAACGCGGTTTCAATAACCTAACCTAACTTCGTTCCGGACAACGTTGTTTGCAACAGAGATGCTCAGGCTGACGTCCAAAGTTACTTCGATTACATTTTCGCGCCCATCCGCGTTTTTCGTCGCATCGTTTAGTACACCATTTTGATGCTAAAAGATTAGACCATCAGAAAATATTTATTTTTGTATACGCAACCCGCACCAATTCAAATACTTTGTACATTTTGTAGGCTTGAGTCGACCTAGATGCACGCGAGTATAATTCTTTCCGCAGACAATGTTACAAAAATATGAAGCAGAAACAAGTATTAGTAGAGCGCAAATATTGTTGCATTGACTCTTAATTAAACATAAGTACAGCAAAAAACCTTTTGTATTAAATTCATTTATAAAGTTCTTATACCTATATTTTATATGTAGAAATAAGACCATCAAAAATCCATTTGAATAGTTCCAAAATTAATAAATCTAATAACATTATCCAGTAATAAACATAGTTGAAATTTAAATAGAGCTCTTTTCACTTGTACTGAGCAATTTTGTTATGTTCCTATACTTTGATACCAAAGCTTATTATACGAATAGGACGAATGCCGACAAGCTAAAGAAGCAATGCCTACCATAACCTACCAGCTTTTATATAACCTGCTCTGATTGACATTACTCCTATCTACCCATCTACCTAGCGTCTGGTGGTGAGGATCTTAACGAGCCGTGGTCTTTTTAACAAACCTCTGTTTACTTTAAATGTTACGCCTAGTGAAAAGTGCAGGGCATGCCTAGAAGAAGACGAGACAGCAGCTCTCCACTGCCACAGTGGAGAGCTGCTGCTACCCATCCAATTTCATCGAAATATCTCTCCGAGATCGTCGGCGACATTAAGAGTCTGAGATTAGTCGAGGAGTTATGTTGGCTTGATTAAACCTAAACCTATTCAAAATAAGCGCAGTGTCACTTAACTTATTTTTTATTTTACTGCTATTGATTTTAAATAAAAACTAAATAATTACTAAATTTAATTGTCATTAAAAAGTCTCGAATAACATTTAGGTAAAGATTGATTTTGAATTTTGATTTACGTAGAGAAATTGATTTTAAATTTCTCAAATGATGGCTTGCAGAGTTATAAAATATTTGATGGATTAGTTTAAGACTTTCAAACATTTAACTACTTATTTTTTTTCCCACAGAAAGTAAACGTAGATCATCACAATAGTTTCAGCCGCTAAATTGAGTTGAGTGACACTTAATAAAACACAATGCACACACTGCTTCCAAATTGCTGAGAAACTTCGTCTCAACTTTGGCAACAATGTTTTGAACATTTATTGTACTATACTGCCAGGTAATTTCAACAGTATAAATAAATAGTCAAAATTTTGTTTCTAATAGTAACGTGTCATCATCTGGACATAGGCCTCCCCCGTATATTTCCAATAAGACCGGTTGGAAGCGGCCGGCATCCAGCGTCTTCTGACGATCTAAACAAAATCGTCTGTCTACCTCTGCTGAGCTTGGCTGTTCGGGGTCCCCACTCCACCTTAAAACTCCGTCAGTCATCTGTTCTGCGCACTATGTGACAAGTCCTCGATAACTTACTAATCTATTGCGCTACATCGGTTACTTTTGTTCGTCTACAGCTCTCATTTTGCATTTTAACATGTAGAAGACGAGAAGCTTATGCGTCGATTCAGAGTCGAGATCATCCCCTTTAATGCTTATTCAAAGTTTAAGTCTTTTTTAAATCAATTTGAAGGTGGCGAGAGAAGCACATCGTTTACGTGATGAATTGACTGCTAATGTTCAATGTAGAATACTTTATAGAACTTCCTAAAACTATACCTTAGTTATCCAACAAAACTAAGTTATTTTAACTAAACTTACGGTATACTATTTGACAATAGATGCGCAGGTTGTTTCTTCCAGGCTTCCGCTAACCGCACGAAAACACGCGTGCGATGCACAAAGATCACCCACCACACTTCTCACCGTCCGTTACGTAAACGGCGTCGGCCTTCCGGCGCCGCCGCCGCGAACAACGTGGGCGATCCGAGGTAGGATCAGTATCCTTCCTTAGATTACCGAGTGGTCCACGCTGCCGTCAACACTTAACTCCTCACTCAGTACACTTCAGCAACACTGACCAGACATGCGCGCTAGCCGTGAGTTCTGCCGGCCAGCTGGGTCGCGCTAGGTTTGTGTCCTCGAGGGTTGGCTGGGTGAGCCTCGCTGCTTCTATCTCGCGGCCATTACCTTTGCGACTTTCTCGTCTCCCCGCCGAGTACTGATACGGGTTCGGAAACTCGAATCTTGTAAATTTTATATAATTCACGGACCCCTCCGTTCCGTGAACTCATTTCCGATGAAGCTACAAAAACCGCAAGGCTAACAGCACAAATTTCACACGAGACTATAGACCATAGATGTGCAGGTAGTACAGAAATAGGTAGACATTTTTCTATTTTTATGGGCCTGTTTTTAGGGCCTCTAGTACTCCCCTACACTGTGTAAGCAGAATTGTTTTTAACAATAATAATTTTTCAGGTAATCATTTACTTTTATTCTCATCTTACATCCTTAATGTCTACCGTTCGTTCTCCTTCCTTCACAGAGTTAACTTTCATTCCTTTCCATTCATTTCCATACATACATCGCCTGCTCTCCGGGATTCTACATTTACATTTACTCATTTTAATTCTTTTTTTCTCTCTTCTACTTTTATCCTTATTTCTTATTGTGGTCATTACTGGCTATATTTATGAGAGATTAAGTCCGTCACGATTTTAAAATTTTAGCACAAATTGAATTTTTTATCTGTATACTTTTATCTGTACTTATATTTATTACCTTTTATTATTCTTCTTATAATCTTTTTACCGAAATTCAGAAAGATCTGGTGATGCTCCCCATTTGGACCAAGGAGGCGATTATATCCTCCTCTATTCTCTCTGCTATTCGAAATTGGCATTTTATGCTTAACAACCCGAAGACGGGACATTTGGTGATCACATACATCAAGTTTTGGACCACGTCCGAGACACATGCACGAGCGACTCTCTTTAAGCTTAAACCTGTAAAGGTACTCGGAGAATCCGACGTGCGCCGTGAATATTTCTGCCAGCATCGTGTCCAGCTCGTTCCAGCTCGGCAAACCACTCGACAGTCTGAGACAGCGTCTGGGAACAATTTCTGCGTTACGGAACCGTTACCGAAGCCGTCGGGCCTTACGACTTTCACGTCAGGAAGTGATACCGACCCCCAAAATATATTTTGGATTACCTTACCTGCCTACTTCAAAAATTTTAACCTGCAAACTATCTATTTTTCTGAGTGAATTTACCAGATCAGCGCACCTTTTTTTCAAGAAGAATTTACTGTTTCATATTAACGCTGACGTACACTTGCGCGCTGAGGTACCCTTACATGACGCTGGTGAAACAACATTTTCTATTGTATTAAAACAGACATACAATTAAGGGCAGGTCGTCGAAAAGATATACATTTTTAACCGACTAAAGTTTTCGCCAGATTACGTTCAATGCATTCATTTCCAAAATTAACCGCAAAAATACACGCTTAAATATAATCTAATAGAAAATATAATGAAATTATGGTAACTGATATATCCGTGGTTCAACCTGTGCAGGCAACCTCAAACCGGAATCGGACTCACTCGAATTAAATGACACCCTAAGCTGAAGTTCCAGATATCAACAGCTGTCACTCATGAAACCAAAGTTTCAGCATCTTAAATTACAGGAATCAATCCGGTGGGACATCTAACATAGGTGTGGGATTCTTCGTAGAACCGGTTAATCTTGGAAGTAGAAAAATTTATAATAATTCAAGGTTAGCCCATATTTATACCGATTTAAAACTATGAAAACAATGTTCAACCAATAGAAATCGTCCACTAATCACAAATTGATAAGTATTGTAGAACGCTCTCTTTCGCCCGATGTGTATAAAGAATTGTGTTTCTGTGGAATTCCCCTTTTCGATATGTCGCTGACGATGACGTAATGTTGCTCCTACAAAGGTATGCCTTTCTTGAAGCTACTTAAAATTAATAACTCTTTTGTACGGAACTGCGTACAGCATTAATGCAGCATTATGCTTCCGTGTAATGTCCCTAAATAGTCATGTGGTAAATTTAAGAAATTCATTACAGCTTAGGTATTCCCAATTCTACAATTGTTCCATTACTGTATTATGAATATTGTGACAACAAAGAAACCATCTAAGATTGTTGTGAGCTCTACTCCTATCAGGGCAGAAATGTAACAAGCGTTACAAATCTGCCTTTAAGACGCTTTAATTCAAAGGATGAATTTATAACGAACTCAATCTGATTCTAGTTTCTATCAAATTGGGTTTTTTTGACATTCTTTTCATGACTTACAATTATGACCACTATAAATGATTATGTGGATAATAATACAAATAAATAAATAAAAGAGGGCCCAGCCGAGTCTCCCTAAGCAGTTTTTAAGCTAAGTTACGATAAAAGCTTAGCTGTTTAGATTGGGCTTTTACAAAAATCAGCAACTTCAAGTCTGATTGAAATGTATATGCCAAGGGTACAGCATTATATATAGTTAAAAAGTCAATAATAAAAGTAAACTTTTTTAAACAGCAATTAAAGGTATTTATGACAAAATATACTTGTCTGGTGGAAATTTGTAGGCGTGGAATTAAGGTTTAAAAAGTTTTAATTCTTTACGCCTGTTTTTTAATCCAACTGCGAGTTTAATGAAATATAAATACTAAAATTATTATCTGCGTGGAATAATATTTTTGTACTCGAATTTCATATATAATTTTGTATTTTATTTTTTATTTTAATCAGCATATAGCAATATATGAGATTTCATCGAAGATATTTCATTATATTTTTAACAATTTCATAAAGTTCTCAATTTGAAAAATTTTGCTTTAATAATAAAAATTCTTAATAGGCATAATGTTCTTTGCAATATTCATCGACTTAACTTTTTAAAAATTTTCTAAATTTAAAAATACAAAAGTGAAATTTAAAAGTTATACATTAGACTACCTAGCAAAATAAATTAACATAATGGTATTTATGTAAAATACACTATATAATTTCGCACTTATTTTTGTATTAAAAAAGAAATCAACATGTAATTCAAAGCATTTGAAAGACAACTTAGTTCGGCAATGTTTTATACATTGCATTTTTCAAAACGGCGAACATGGTAAGTGTCAATCAATCACCTCGAAGAAAGTCGCGTCGTATGTATTATCTGTTGTTTTTGATAAACCCGAGTTCACTATACAACAAAGTATGACGCCTGCCAGTTATAAACCTTAAAATGCGTCTTCAAAGCTATTAGTGTGATTGCAACTTTAAGCTTTGCGTCATCCCATTAATTATCTCGGGGGCAGCGTCACATTATCACTTGTTTAAGAACGAAACTTATTTCCGTACTACACTCCTTCATTATTTAGATTTGATGTAATATTTTTGTGTTCATTAATCTTAACCTTACATATCGGTGACAAAAAACATTAGATATAAATAATTACGGTTTCTGTATACAGAGTATCATCATCATGTCAGCTAAAACACGCCCACTGCAAGATTTAAGCCTTTCCCAAATATCGCGATAATAACCGATCAAGTGCTGCCCGCATCCAGCAAAATCTCGCGACCTTGACCACATACAGACCACATACATACAGAGTATAATAATATATTATTTGAACCACATCATATCGAGAATATGCAATTATCAAAATTATCTAATTTTTTAAACGTCAAATATTACCTATTCTCTATACATTAAAAATAAAGTAAATAATACATAAGTAATAAAAATCTGAAAAATAGCAACCTACCCATATTGATTCTCTATGTAAAAAAATCGATATGCTGACTGACTTATGCTACTTTTCACTCTTTTTGTTTTATATTATCTAAAGATAAATTTCCTTCAGTGGATTTATGTAAGTATTCATAACAAAATATCATTACATACAAATTTAAGTATTAGTATTTAAATAATGTAACGAATGCCGAACTTAAATGCATATATTCTTACACACGCGACCATACCCGTATAAACAATCTTGTCCTCTTATACTCATCGCCATAGTTACACTTAATTTTTAATTTTTTTTTTATTCAATGTTGCCTTTGTTGACACAAATAAATATTCTAAATATTTCTTGTGTTATCTTCAATCAAAAATTAGAACCCATACTTATAAATAAATATTGTATGTAAGAATTAATAAAATGCAATTAAATACGTTTTATTTTAAAACTGATTTTAAATATGCCAGGCTTTAATAAAATAACCAAAAAAACTCAATTATCTGGAAAAATTATTCTTATACATGATCGTGTTGCAACGCAAAATAATAGAGGCAAATATCGTCGGGAAAAACTATTTTTGAAGGTATCTCCGTATTTTTTCTTTCTGTTACTACTACTCGGTAGCAGAATGTGCAATAATCAGACTTATTTAACAAAATTTTACGCAACGCATTAGCGTTCGTCGCCTTAAGGTACTCGAAATATTAAGTCGATGCTCGAACTAATTAGCGCAATAATCACACACTCTACCAGCTTTCACAACAATACAGCATTAGCTGTGTACTACAGATAGGTGGACATAGGTGATCTCGGTGATGAACGTGAACAGAATTAATTTTTAACTGTTTGGCACACCTAATAACCACTATATTCAGCGGTTACAAGTAAATAAAGCTCCAATTTAGACAAGAATTGGGAGATCAGTAAAATTTATGATTCCTATTAACTATATTCCATAAATCAGTGGCCTAAGTGAATTTAACATACTATACTTAGCTAAAACCTAATCATATTCATGTGGTTGTTTTATTGCAATATTTATTCATTGAAATCTAGAGGTGAATTGTTCAGAAAAAAACTAAAATCGGTGAGGATATTTTATTCCATAATACAGCATAAGACAAACCGGAATGTCACATTTCGCTTTCTTAATAATCTCTTTTATTTCCATGAAAATAAAAAAAACGATCCATCGCACTTCCCACACTCATATTATCCTTGAATAATGTCATAACAATTTCTTCTAAATCATTATAAAACGCTAAGTTATAATTAATTGTGTATGACCAAAGAACATCAGAGCCCTGAGCAGTTCCTCTGCACAAAGAAACACTTCCTGCGCAGACACCATGGTTGTAATTGTTTAATACATATTAAAATACCTAAAACTAAAAGTAGGATCGTCATGAGAAATCAACTATAAATGCAGGTCCATCACAACAAGCCGCCCAATTACAGGAGAGTTAGCGATATGAAATGTTTCTGAAAAATACATAACAGCTTATACTACCTACTTAACTTCCGTAAAAAATAAACTATCATATTACAGTAAGTCATTCAAATAATAATTGAAATATGCACAGAATATTTTAAGCTTTTCATACAATAGGGATGAGAGAATTAGACATGATAAGGAGCTAATTGTCGGGAGGCACAGTGCAAAGTGAATAGGTTACAACCTATTGTCTAGAGCAAATGAACACGGCACTTGGCCACATGTTGTCACTGTCCTCCCGATGCAATGTGAAAGAGGCACACAGCCAAATAGCTTACCTCACGAGGCTTAAATATAATACATGAAATACTCCACTCGAAGAATGATTGCAAAACAAAGTGAATCAAGAGGCAGATTCTTCTTTTACCATACAAATTCTACTCATGACACCATACAGAACATAGCACAGCAGATGGACCAAATGAAAAATACCACATGCGGCAAATGTAATTTGGCTTTTAGCTGGTATGTTAGAAAAAGGGTATTCTGCGAAAAAAACTACTGCTAGCAGTGTATTAGTCACTAATGTTTGCTAAGAAAACTAACAGAATAATGTTGAATTAAAGTCGTATTTGTGAATTAACTTTAAATACTTTATTACGACAACTTATTCCACATTATAGTATACATATAAAACATGTTATGCTGTGATTCTTTATATCACGAATCAGCTACGAACCTATCCACATCACAATGCGCGTTAACTCTGTAAGTGTACACTGAACCACTGTTTTAGCTTTTAGTGATAATTATAAACAAAAATGTTATCCTGCAGAACTTTACACGCCATTTTGTTCCACGTCATCAGAGATCGAACAAACAACGCATCCCAAATGTGGACTCCATACCTGTGCTAAGTACAGCATGACTTGATTATCCGGGAGAAGGTTTGTACACTATTATATATTTTCCATTTTTATAATTCATGGGATTAAGTTTTAACATTACTTGAAATTAAAAACTTTGTAGTACATAAAAGTTTAGAGAGAATGCGATGCGAGTTCGGTCGCCGTGTGACGCATCATTACAAATATGAATCCGCACATAATACATTGTATTCATTTATAGCAAATAAAGTTAACATATCTTAAACCATAGTCTCTTTCAGTAATCAGATTTTTCTGTGTTGATAGCGCACATATGGTTAGCGGTTGGCATTCTTCAGCTGATTGGACAGCCAATCAAGTCCCTCGTACAGACCGTCACCTGAAGTGGCGCACGTCGCCTGGATGTACCAGTTGCGATTACGCAACGAGTGCAGACCCAGCTTGTCTGTTATTTCAGCTGCATTCATTGCGTTTGGCAGATCCTAGGCAGGGATAAACATCATATGATATCACAAAAACATAAGAAAAAAAAAAAAGGAAGTTATAAAGAAGTAAATGAATGTCTCTCCGCACTTTCTATACCCATGTAAAAAAACTCCAAGAAACATAGTGACTTTTAGCCACCAAAGAAATCCTTAACGGTTTCATAGCATAAACCATAAGTCACTGAGCATTAATTTTTTATATGCAATTAATTTAATTAATAAATTTGAAACTATGCTTTACTACCTGTAGGTAAATAAACTGTTTTTTAAACATTATACATCCTATCAACCTGAAGTATATAATAAACTTAAATTATTAACATTGTTTTTTTCCTTTAATTAAGTTTCATTAATGTTTAAGCCAGTATTTGCAAGTTACCTCTTTCAAACTATATATACTGACATTTAAACTAAACAAATCAAAGGCATAAGTTAGGATTACATAAAACTATAGGGCTGGTCATAAGCCTAATAAATGTTTCACTTCTGAACAGCCCACTTAGCCCACACTTAACACCAGGTATGATCAAATGTTAGTATTACAAAAAACTACTCATATATATCTAACTATCAATATCTCATACATTAATGTGAAACTAATATTGAGTGCCAGGGTAAGCAGTATCAAACCCAGGACGAATATTTAAAAACTCACATCCAGTGTTATTGAAATACTTTTAAGTTCAAGATGTGATTTTAGTAATAGGTTTTGAAGAAGAAATGATTTTCTTTATTGAAATGATAAACAGAAACTATTTTATGTGTAGTGAACATTAAGTACTTATATCTAGAAGTTGGGTATGTTTTTTGGTATAATTTTGTGAATATTGTGTATATATTACTATTTGTTTTATTTACTGCAATAAAATAGAACATAAACAAAAAGTAATAAAAAATGTATAACAGGTCTAATGCATGCCAAGATGCCATTAGCACCGAGATATATTTAAGAAAAATTAACAACACTAAAGCCTTACCTGTTTGTTTGCAAAAATCAATAGTACAGCATCCCGTAGCTCATCTTCACTTAACATTCGCATGAGTTCTTCACGCGCCTCGCCGATACGCTCCCGATCATTACTGTCTACTACGAAGATAAGACCCTAAAACAGAACACATTATAGTAAAATATAAACAGTAGCGTAATAGACTTTTGTTAGAAAACTTTTAATCAACAAGACAATGATGCACCGTTAGCAACATTATGAAGACAACATTTCATAATGTATCTAAAGGTTAGTAAGTATTGAAAGACATTTGAAATCTTTTAAACTTAAATGGTAATAAAATCTGAACTTATGATGATACTTTAGACAAAATATCAAGATGTCAAAAAAAGTTTTAGAATCCTAATTTATTTTCATTATTTTAGGGAAAGACTTATTTAATTTGCTTATTTAACAAAACTGAAATCTTGTTTCAATAGAAATTTCTAAGTACTGTTGTAAATTTTAATGGCAGAAAAAAAGTATCCAAACACAAAAAACAAACATAAAAAATGAAAACATTAATAAGCATGTATGTAACATATTATCAGACCAAGTTTGTAAGGAAATACAAAGTCCAGTAATAATTATTTTAAATTATTTGTAAATTTGGTTCCAATAAATATACAAATATTGTAAATAAAACTTTTGTGTGAAATTATAATACATGTAATACTAAACAAATATTATAATACTGTAACAACCAAAGTTTATAAATAAAAAAAAACCTATCATTAATTTTCTAAAAGCTAGTCTTGAGGAACAATATATATATATATATATATATATATATATATATATATATATATATATATATATATATATATATTACTTGGCAGACAATGTTGAGCAATAAAATATTTTAAAATATAATTAGGTAGGGTAAATTTGATGAGAATTCATGAAAAAAGAAGAGACGAACAACTATAAATAATGGAAATATTTTGTTAAAATTAACATATTGAAAAATTCAGTAAAAAAACCCAGCCCTAGTGTATACAAGAAATATCAACACTTCTTTTGCATCACAAATTTCTAACACTTGAAGCTTTTATATAAACTACATTATTGCTATAAAAAATCCAGAAACACAACTACCATTATTACTATAAAAAATACAGAAACACAACTACCATTATTACTCTAAAAAATACAGAAACACTAGTATTTAAAGTGATAATAATCAAAATAAATCTACAAATCGGGACACCAAAGTGAAAGTTTAAAAAAAAAGAAAATGATACAAATCAACAATCTTTTTCAATTTTTATCACAATATTATAAAAAATAATTTATTAAATGAGTAAAAGAAAATTATATGCCTCCAAGATAATAAATCATAATAACTAAATCAACAATCTAACATATGTTAATTCAATCTATCACTCAGTTGCACATAAGTATGAAGAAACATGATGATGAGTATTCTTAATTTCTCATTACGTAATAGAGTGTTAATATTTATTTACCTGTGTATTTTGGAAGTAATGCCTCCACAAGGGTCTAATTTTGTCTTGGCCACCAACATCCCACACAGTGAAACTGATGTTTTTGTACTCTACAGTTTCAACATTAAATCCTGGAATATAAGAACATTTTAAACTAAAGTAGGTACCAACAACAGTATAATAAAGTTATAAATTATCAGAACAATACTGGTGAATCATAAGCCAAGATAATTGAAAATGTTATGTAGTTAGATTTATTTAAAGTTTAAGAAATAAAATATCAGCAGTTATTAATAATATATAATCATTATTGTTTTTTAAAAGTGAAGTAAAAAAACATGAGAATTTTCAATAATGAATAATATAATAACTAAGGTTAAGAAAATTATCTATTTAAAATTGAAATGAAAACTAGTACCATATAATGCGGAAATAAATCGATTATTGTTAATATATGTTAAATTTAAAAACCAGTTTGGTAGAATAATAACTTAAGTTAATAAAATAGAATATATGTGACACACACACAAAAGGTTAAAGGCCTTTACATAATAGTTTCAAAATAAAAAAAAATATCAAAATAAATACTTACCAATAGTAGGGATTGTAGTAACAATTTCGCCTAATTTAAGTTTATATAGAATTGTAGTTTTACCAGCAGCGTCGAGACCCACCATCAATATTCTCATTTCTTTTTTGCCAAATAGGCCTTTAAATAAATTTGCAAACATATTCCCCATTTTGCAGCTTTTTAAGTCGTCTGAAAAACGTAAATTAAAGTATTAAATGTATTCTCTCTGACTCATCCGTCAGGCTGCGTTACTTTTAATCAATGATAATGACATGGCAAGTCCGACTAATAAGATGTGGATTTGTTGTACAGAAATTCTTCGAATACAATTTTAAAGTTACAAATGGAAAATACACAAAAACTAATGAAGGTAATACATTACACACAAATAAATTTTAAGAAAACTTTCAGACAAAGATTGACACCGCTGTTGATACCTCCACTGCGGTCACCACCCAGGATTTATCATAATTACTAACAATAATTATGCCTTCACAGTAATATAGATTTTGCAGTTAATTATGAATTTTACAAAATACTTACTTATTCACAAGCAAATATATGAAATATGACGGAAAACGTTACAATCCAATAAAGTCTCTACAATCCCTTGGATGTCAAAATGGCGGCGAACGTGGAAGTTGTTCGTGCCTATGCCACGTATTGGTGAAAAAGTGGCCAGTATCGAAATAGGAGTAGGTAACATGTTACTTATTGAAAAATGTAAATAAGTTTTCTATTTAATATTATAAAGTACTTATAATAAACGTATTTCCCAATTTCAATATTCTATTCAAACAATTTTTATATTGCAATACAGATATTGGCGATATTCTGTTTCTGCAGACAGTTATTTCTTTTTTTTAACACAAATATTTAAATAAGTGTTAAAATAAAGTTTAATTTTAATGATAACGTAATTAACGCAACAAACATTTGCCTTTAAAATATAATACAGACTCGTTGATCCTGTTTTCAATAATTAAAACCCTAATAAATAAAATAATAATCAGATTTAGTTTTCTTTTAGAGCTTAGAACTATCTTAATTAAGAATATCAAAGAGAATTAATTTAATTACTATACTACTTCTAATTCCCAGATATTTAAAATTTATTCCGCAGTATTTTAAATTGAGTGTGCGTTATAAAATATTTATCAATATTTTTCGTCGCAGCTGTTTGCCCGTTAGCATTTTGTTTTATGGAGCGCTTAGAGCGTTTAACCTAAACCTCTTTATTAGATAATTAATTCTTGGGCACTTTCGGCAGTCTCAGATGCGGCCGTTAATTTTAGTACCAATCTAAGAGATTTCGTTATTCAGGCAGATGCCCAATAGATTGACTATGTTTAAGAAGAATCGAGAGGAAACTTAGACCTAAACGGTGACATACTGGCTTGAGCGGTTTTTATAATAAAGTTACTTTCACTGAAGTATAATACGACCAAACATTGCCTAGCTGGCAGGTTTTATCTACGCTTTATTTCCACGTATTGGGTTTATCCAAAAGCTAATAACTACTTGATGTTCTATTATTTAAAAAAAAATATGCTAATAATTGCTGCTCATATAAGCTGTAATAAATGGTAGAGGTGTATTGAGTAGTATTTAATAATATTATTACAGAGTAATATTTCTACGATAAACAAATGGACATTTGATATTTTCAACAAAATGAGTATGTACCATTTTCAAAGGCTTTGCACATATTTTTGAAAACTATAATTACGGTTCCTTCAATTGAATACTCATAAAATTATTTATCATTGCAAAGATCTTATACACAGTAACAAAAAAAACTGTGTTAAAAAGTCACTTCCTAATTCTTAAGGGAACCAGAAACATTTTAGGAGAAATGTGAAGAAAAAGTACACAAATATTTAAATTTTAATTTAATGGTAAAAAATTCGAAATAACATAATATTGAGGTTATCATTGTGTTAGAAAAGAAGAAGTTAAAACAAAGCATAAAATATGAGATCAAGTATAAGATGGATCAATAATAATTTCTGAGTACAATCAAATACTTTTTTGTTGATTTGTTTACCATTTCTAAAAATTTTATAATTGTTTGACATTTCACGGTAGACAATATATACACATGTTCGCGAAATATGTCAAAGATTATTTGAATTGTTAGTTTAAACTCAATTTTCATAAATAATGGTTAATTTGCAAGATTGGCTAACTAATAGCCCAAATATTACAACGTTTAGAATCAATAAGTTAAAGAAATTTGATATAACATTTTTAAAAACCTATTTAGAAACTGTAAGTGAAATATAATTGATTAAAATAGGTTAAACGAAGCAATTTTTTTCATATGAACGAATCAATGAAAATTAATAATATTACGTTTAATGCAACTGTAAAATGCTAAATACTATATCCCAACTTATAATATTACATTTACTGGAGATGAATCTTTTAAAGTAAGCTATCTAGATAGGAACCACTGCTATGCAATTACAGAATTCTGGTTCGCTGACATTACAGTACAAACGTAGAGTTGAATATCAACAAAGAAGTAACTAGGTAAAAGTAGGTGGTGCGTTACAAACTAACATAACGTTAATTTAAGCTAATGACCATACATAATTGTAATGATCACATGTAATTAATCAATTTTCGCTTTTACCTTTGACTATAATTACGATGTTAATGATTTCCTCGAGTTTCTAGGTAATCAACATATCCATTGTAGCACGGCTCTGTTATGAATTCAAATCATTTATTATCCGGTAAATACTTGTCTTGTTTGTCATTCTATTTAGAAAAATCTATTACTTTACACATTTCTATTTTAGTCCTCAACATAAATGTATCTTACTATTTGAAATTCCCTACAACTTATCACAAAATTGGTTAAGATTAACTAGCTTAGAAATGGAAGAAATGTTTTACGTAGCAATGGAAATTTGAGAAAATGCATAACCGTTTTAGGAAAATTTGAAGTTATTATATGCATTGCTATTTTTAAACTGCAATTAATAAATATATATTACAGCAAAGTCAAGAATTAGGAATTAAAGTAATACCTAATATCTATATTCTGAGAGAAGATTGTTTAGTTGTTGAAAAATGGCCAAATGATTTAGTTGTAGAAAAGAGTGGCAATGAAGTAATTGTTGATGTCTTATGTGCGGCTGCTGTACTAAAAGGAGCACATGTGTTTGCACCTGGTGTTTTAGGTCTTCCAAGCAGTAAGTTAAAATCTTTGTTATCTGCATATGATGGGTTAAATAGAATGTGTAATTGATATACTTCATTGATATACACAATATGTAATATTTGAGAACACTACTACACAATATCCATCTCCCATCCTACTGCTATTCCAAACTAGTACCTGCACTCTTTAATATTGATTTTCAGATACATAGTAATTTCAACTAAAAATTAAGAAATATCTTAACTAAACCTAAAACTTTTTTTACATTTGTTAAAGAAAAACAGTTCAAAAGCTCATAAAAAACTTAAAAATTTTCTGGCTTAAATATAATTTAATATTTCAGATATTAAATTAGAAGAAAGGGTTGATGTATATGCCGATTTAGATGGTCAGTGCAAAAGAGGTCTTAAAGTAAAATATGAGGGCAGAAAACTTTATATAGGAACAGGTTTTTTAAAAATGCAAAGGTATCATTTATTTGAAAATGGTGCCCAACCTAGGTATGCAACTTACATATTAATTTGAATCAATTTATGTATTATAGGATATATATTAATAAGAATTAATTGGTTATCATAGGTTGTGCTAGTATTAATAAAATAATTATGTAATGTTACCAGCAATTGAATTCACTGGAACTAATTAAACTATGCTAAATTACCTTGTTAACAACCAATAATAATAAGACATTTCATTTTGATGTTGAACAGATAAACTCACTATATTTAGGTAATTATAGCTATGTTAAATTTCCTTATTTTACTATATTTCAGAGGCATAGCTGTTAGAATGTTGTTGCCCGCTTCAAACTTACCAGTTATTAATGAGGAAATCTATCCTGAAGGTCATATTTTATTACAAAATTTGCCATCAATAGTTGTTGGTTGGGTTATAAATGCTAAGCCTAATGAGTATATTCTTGATATGTGTGCAGCACCTGGTAATAAAACTACACATTTAGGCGAGATGTCAGATAATAAGGTAAATGTTATTTTTAAAATTTAACATATTAATCCTTGGTATATAATAAAATATTCATTTTATATGTAAATATTTTTAGTAACAATATCTGACAAACTGCCATTATTGAATATACATACAAAGATAAGAAGATAGATAGAAAGATAAATATACATACAAATATGCATACAAGTATTCATATATTCCATCAACAATTTGAGCAATATGTATATATATTTTTGTGTATAGTAATGTATGTATACCCTAAACTTCCCTCTCCTTCATGTCTTTCTTCTCCACCCAAAGGTTGTCCGGTAGAGATTGTCTTGAGCAAAATAACACCACCTCTTAAATCCCTATATAAATTGTTTCTTTTTTAGTTATTGTCTATGGTGTACAATAAAGTGTAAATAAATAAAAATTGCTAAATGTAGTTTAAAATTATACTTTAGTTAGAAATAGAGATACTTTAGAAGAAATTCCACGGTTTAATGCAGAATGTCCTCTAAAGTTTTTTCATATGTTGTAATAAAATAGGCTTACCTCTAAGCTAAAAAGTTTACACGTGAGGATTTCATAATGCAACTGGGTGACCTGGTACTGATTGATATATTCAGTACTTGTTTATGAACATTATTTGGACTTGATTTTAATTCTAAAATATAACAATTTTAAGATATGTACTTGAAAAATACAGTACATATTTAAAAAAAAAAGTTATGTAACAAAATGATATTGCTTTTCGTCTATTATATTTTTATAAAATTGAAAATAATCATATCAATTGTTTGAGTTGGGAAAATCAGTTTTGTACACTGAAATTACAATTAAATAACAATGTGAATATTGAACAGCTTTATGTTACACAAAAATAGATAATCAATGCCCTCATTCAGATATTTTTTTATTGCAGGCTTTAATTTATGCCATAGATAAGTCTGATCATAAGACTAATAGAATAATTAAGAATTTAACAGCTCATGGAATAAACTGTGTTAAAGTATTTTCTTATGATTCTGTGAAATGTTATTTCGATAGTCAAGAGGAAGAAGTAATTCAGCCGCCATTTCCATTAAATAGTTTTGACAAAGTGCTATTAGATGCTCCATGTAGTGGTTTAGGACAAAGACCCCAATTAGTGAATAAAATGTCACCGAAGATATTGCAATCATACAAATTTGTACAAAGAAAATTATTTAATGCTGTAAGTATCTGGTTGTTTTCACAATTACTTACAAGAATATAAGAATTATAATTGTACTTGATACATGTAAAGACAATTTATAATTTTTGAATGTTTTCTTAGAAATTATAATGTTAATTAAATTTTACTCCTAGGCTGTTAAGGTACTAAAAGTTAATGGAATTCTCGTCTACAGTACATGTACAATAATTGAAGAAGAAAATGAGATGATGGTTGCATGGGTGCTTGAAAAATATCCAAATCTGCAATTGGTTCCTGCAGAACCGCTTTTAGGTGGTCCAGGTTTAGCTAATTTGGGGTTGAACGATGAACAAAGGTATAATTTTGTTTATATTATTTTTATCATTACCATATACTACATTCTTATGTCATTAGTAAATTATTGATAATAATATTATTATTTACTTCATTAAATATCAAAGCATGAAATAATGGAATAAAATATTCATATTATGACTTGAATACATACATCTACCAAACATAATTCTCTGTTAGATCACACAAATAATTTAATCATTTTTATTACAGAATCATGGTACAACGTTTTGGCCCCGAAAATGATGTTCTACGGATAGCTGAAGATATTTACAAAAATAGCATAGGATTTTTTATTGCCAAATTTATTAAGACAAACTAATTAACTTTATCACAACAATGGTATGCAAACATTTATCAAAGTTATGCTTCAATTTTCTTTACGTCAACATAGAATCATCAGCCAATAACCTAATGCTAGGAATAGCCCCCCTCCCTCCATATATCATAGATTGCCACTATGGCCGGTCTTGGTTATATAATAATTACAGTGTAAGGGAAAACACTTGTGTTTCAGGTGACATTTGCATTTTCGTTACTTAAATATGCCAATGTCTTTTTGGAAATAAAACTTATTGTTACAGTAGCAGATTAAGAAACGGATTGTGCTTGTATTGGGTGTGGCTACAATAATTTAATTTTTTTCTATTAATTCAGAAAATCAATTTTGACGAAAATGTCGGTTAGACTACTGATTGACCTCTTCGAAGTTAATCGTTTGTCATAACTATCTTTTAAAATTAATAGATTGATTTAAAGAATTAGACTGTGGGTATCATTTTTTAAAGTATATGGTAGTGACATTGAAAGTTTTTGCAACTGGCAAGTTTAAATATAATTAAAAAAAAATTAATCACGGAAAAAGAACTGATGATTAATCTTTTCGGGATTTACATTAATTTGTAATATTTATTTTGTAATTATCGTTCTTGATTAGAATAAGCCGTGATGCAACAATTGTTCTTGAGAAACAGTAACAACAGAGGACATAGGTACATCAGCATTTATTTTCCAGTTTTTGTGAAGAAAGTTCGAGAACAACGTCCACGGCAGCGGTGTTCCTTCGTCAGGATAACGCCTGAGCGCACTCAGCGAAACTAACAACCAAGTATTTAACTATGGCAGGTATGTTGAATTGCTTGGTCATCCTTCTTACAGTTCCCAATTTACACCAAGCGCGTTACATCTATTCTCAAAAATAAACTAAATACTTTATGGAATACATATGCAAAATGTCGAAGAAACGGTAGATGCGTTGAAAGCCTGTGAAAGACCCTCAAAAAGCAATGGGCCAAACTTCAAACAACGGTTTTATAACATACAGGGATGTATATTGTCAAGGAGACTTGAATAAAAATGAAACATAATTTGATACTTAGTTTAATTTTCGGTATTTTAAAAACTAACAATGTCACAAAAAATAAAATTTTATCTTACCGTTTATTTTTTATCATTATTGAGTTCCTGACATTAACGCATTATACACATAATACCATTTCCCGTAAAATTAATGAGTTTTAGAGAATTCAATGAGATATTTAATTCATTGAATGTAAATTTAAAAAATATCAATAACATTTTATTTTTAAATATATTATGAACAATTATAATTTTTCTAACTTCACCCACAAACCCGAAGCAGGTTTTAATAACATTGAGTGCTTTTCTATTTTTACTGGATTCTCCGTTTTGGTACATACGGAAAACTTAAAATTTTTCAACAACGACACCATCGCTATCTTTGCCGATATCATTGCGAAACGCATTCCTGAAAATATAAGGAGCTTCTTTAGTTATTCACTCATATATTTAATTACAGAATATTATTGATTATACATGAGGCACATGTCCAGCATTGGACGTCTTACGACTGAAATGATAATGATGATGACCACATAAGAAAAAAACATTATATGAAAATTAAAATGCTAGCTTATTGTGTCTTTTTATGCAATAATGGTTATTTAGTGATATGTTCAGAGATCAAATATAAGTTCCATCACTAGCCAACATTTTAATATCAAAAGCCATATTTTTAAATGTAACCAAATTACAACTCAATATTCATTCGAATTCTTCATGAATAAAAATTCATAATTTATGGAAAATGAAATAATTTGACAATAAAAGAATTTATTGCATGGTATGAAGTGATGATTAATATATCCTCCATTTTTTTTAATGAAAAAGTGTATTTCTGGATCAATCCAACACTTCATCTTCGGCTAAATATGTATCCAAATATAACAAGATATAGTCATATAATACAAATATTTTCGTTCAAATAACAGAATCAGATTATCCATAAAGTTTTACATAACAATTTCCTCACCGATGCAGTTTCTGGGTCCAGCGCCAAAAGCCAAATATAAGTGAGAAGGCCTATCCTTTTTTTCTTCTCCCATAAATCTCTCAGGCCTAAATTTATTTGGTTCTGGATATATGTCAGAATCCATATGAATGCCATAAATAGGAATACCAATTACTTCGCCTTTTTTTATTGTAATATTAGTCCCAGGCAGGACATAATCCTTGTTACATTTCCTCTCTACTCTAGCTAGTGGTGGGTGCAATCGTAATGTTTCTGAAATAAAAGAGCAATATGTAAATAAATAATTTTCGTGCAGCATTGACTGATAGGCGACTACTACTGCAACTTTTTAAGTAAAACTAAGGATTTTTTTCCCGAAAGAATTTTTTAACATGTACAAATGAACTGCCTAGAATTTAAAAACACCAAAACTAAGTGAAGACAAGAAAGACCGTGGAGTAACTATTGTAAAAAAAAATTAATAACATGTTTACATCGAGGTACCTTTTTCAAAAGGTGCCCAAGTATCTACATGTACCTTATTTTATTATTTTTAACATAATCTCGCTAAATGGTTTTTCTTCAATGTTTTTGCTGCTGCTTGGTTTTTTGATGTATCTTGTTCAAGAAATATACAAAGATACACATTACATTTAAGACAGAATCAAGACAAGAATACGCTAAATTATTTGATAAAACATATTTCGTAAATACCCTAGGTTTGCACGGTAATGCATTTATTCATGGGAATTAAATTATTTTGTCGAACCTGTCTTTATTAATTATAATTTTTTTACTTTTTGAAAACGGATTTGTTACACGTTCTAAGTTCTAGAACAAATAATATTTACGGGAGCAGTAAGGCTAAAAATACCAAAATATATTAAGTAAGTGTACCTAACAAAAATCCTTCAAGATATGTGAGTTCCGTTAATAACTCGTACGAAATTTCCTTTCCGTCTGTAATTTCACAAATATGTTTACGGAGTTTCTCTTGAAGATCTAGATTAAGTGCCAGTGTGTGAATTCCAAAGGACAAAAGTGTGCTGGATGTTTCATATCCAGCTATGAGGAAGAGAAACGATTGCGCATCAATGGTGTCTTCGTCCAAATCTGTCAAAATAAAAGAAATATTATTGACACAAATTTTAAATGGTTATTTTTTTACAATCGTATTTATGTAAGCAAATGAATAAGGCAAGTGACTGATATTGGGCGCAAAAGATTGTAAATACATTTTAAATATAGCATATCAGCGAAATGATCATCCGATTATGTTACGATCTATGGCATTCACATATGGGTCTACGACCTTCACAAGTGTTTGATACATTTTTTTTAAATAGAAGGCAGGTAAATAGGAAAAATCAACACAAGTGCCAAGGAAAGTGTCCGCACCGTGAAAACGACTTATGAATATTGAAATTTTCCTCACATGTAAAAGCATTTTTACACGTTATTACTAAATAATGTGATAAGTTGTGCATTTTCTGGTATCAACTTTGCCCAGTGAATATAGAATATTACTATGAATAGAAATCATTTTGTAGTCCACTAAGAAATATGAGCAAGAATAAATTTATCCCATAAATCCTTTAGTTCGTTCTTGTGATCAATTGTTTCAACTAAATATTGATTGTTAAAATGTAGTGTTGAATTCTATAGATTTGTCATTAATGATAATAATCCATTCATATGCACCTATGAACAACGGTTAGACCTATATAAATAAATATCGGTTGTAAAATTCATTAGATATAGAACAGATGGCCGAGAGCCTTGTATTATTGGAAGAATTAGAATCCTGTGTATTTAGCCACACATACACACAAAACAGGAATTTGTGTGTATATGTGAATTTTTACCGGCTAAATGGCATAATCATGATTTTGTGCAAATGAACCTAGATACGAAAGCCAGGAGTGTTGAATTTGCACGTCGAATAAATTTGATAAAGGTTTTTTGCCCCTTTGTATTTGCAGCTCTACAAGTGTCGCGGTGAAAGAGCGATGAAACGGGACCTGTATACATCAATTTAGCTCTGGATCCTGAAAGATATTCATTTGGTTTAGGAGACCGCTAAGCAAGAAGATTTAACTACCTAAGCGCTTATAGTACTACCACTGTATCAAGTCTTAGGAAAGCGACGATATGACGTCGTCCATCGATACTCGAGGGTGCCTGAAAGAAACGAACCACTGCTTCAACGGTGGCCAGTGTATTATAAATGATGACCAAATGTCCAAATAAGACGTTGAAGTAATAATTTCTTGTAAAGTATTGAATAAACGGTTTTGTTACGATTGCTTAATTACATATACCATTTACGGTTTATATTAAAACTTAATACATTGAGTAATTAACAATAATTGCATGTAATAATGTTTAATCGTACTTACAATACTGTTGATGATAAAGTGCGCGGTACAAGTGATTTATTATCATTTAGATAACAACCTTAATTCATTTGTTATCAAACAAGTTGTGTGCAGTTAATTTAGTGTGTATTATTAAGATATATATATGATGTATAACAAATATACTTACGTATAACCTCATTCGTCTTTTCGGCTATCTCTTTTTCTTTGTTCGCAGCTTCTATTATCAATTGTAAGAAGTCTCCTTGTCTGTAATTTACTGCTTATTTTAAGACTGGCGTGTTAGAAGAATTAACAACAAATGCATTGTGCAATAATGTTACGCAATAACGTAGATTATTTTCCAAAGTCTATTCTTACATAAACAGTACATACAGCAGGTAGTTGGAAAAAAGAAGCCTAAAGTTATTATTAATAAGATATTATGGTAGGGATTTCAAAATGTTAAGGTTCAACTTTGTAAATATGTATCAGAATATCATTTATACAGAATCATTGACCATACGTGTAAAAGGTTTAAAGGAGTGACTGAATAGCTCATTTGTCAGTAAGAAAAGAACCAATATTTAGCCACTTCACGCACTTTGGCGGTGGCGGTTGTGTGATTCGCATTGTTTGACGCATACGCATTTATCAGCGGGCTGGCGGGCGGTGCATTTTGTTGCACGACTACCACTGCATGTGCGGAAGTGGCTAAATATTGATTCTTTTCTTACTTAGGATGGACTTCCGCAAGGTAACGCCTGATCCCATTAAATATTAAAGTTCATTTGTCAAACACTTTGTATGAAGTGATTACTTTGAAATATGTTACAATTATTTATTTTTTCTAGTGAAATACGATAGGCCTATTACTTCTGGCAATACGGTCTGCAGAGATAGTAAATAATAATAAATATTGTCATTGCGTTCTTTATTATTCCTAAAACCTTTGACTTTTGGATAGGGTGTACTATACATTAATTAACAGCAAATGAGCTATACATTAACGCTTTTAAAGCTTTCATATCATAACGAAATACCCTGTATATCTCTGGTTATCATATACGCAGTTATTATTCTTACTTGGATTCGGCTTTTCTTCTTTCAGCTTTAGTGATTTTTAAAATTTTCACTAATTCCGCAGCGGCTTCCGGATTCAAAAATGATAAATTGAAATATTTCATCATTTTCGGCATAATCATGACAAAAACCAACAATATTATCTTTCTAGTGGTGGATAAATAGCCAAACTGTTCAGCTAACTGTAAATAAATATCATAATTTACGTACTGTAATATACTGCAGTGGATAAAAGTATTAAATAAGAAATTTTAAATATTTGATCGAGAATGTTCTATTCGTAATATTAGCTATTGCAAGTCTTGGTTTTTGGATCGAATGCAAAGTTATAATGAGTTATAAGAATGCGAAGCTGTTGGCATAACTAGTCTTCATGTATAATGTTATTTCTTCGAACTAACTTCCCCTAAAAAGAAATTTTGGTGGTCTCGTTTCTATGTTAAAAAAATCGGAAGTAGCTTTAAGGTTTTAATATAGGTTATCAAGGTGTAAATAAATATTTTAACGTATTTCAATTTGCCGTAATAAGATGAAGATTTTATACCTTAACAAAATGTGCGTTTTCATCAGTCAAGGCGTCAGTTTTGATGCCAAATGCACATGAACCTATTACTTCCAATGTAAAATGTCCGATTAAATCTTTCATTTCAACGTCACAGTTATCTGTAAAAAATGATGTTTAGTATATATTATTTATTTCAAAAGGTAAACTTCCTTTAGATACTTAATTACTTCATCGTATATTGAGGGCTAGAAATAATGTGAATTTATTTGTTTTAAAATTTAAATTACTTTAAAAGCCCCTTTGGTATTTAACTGCATTTGATATCCTTGGCATCGGCATGTACAAATACGCTATATATAATATAAAAGAAAATTTACCGTATTGATGAAGAAATTTCACCATTTGATCTGAACTTTGCTGAATTAGTGGTAGCATGTTTTTAAGACGGGCAGAACTGAAAGACGGTGTAATAGCGCTGCGAACCATTTTCCATTCTGTTCCCTTTAGAAAAAGCAATACTTATAAATATAACAATCATTTATTAATACAAACAAACGTAGTACTAAAAACAAATACCGTTAAGTTTAGTAGGAAACGTTTTAGATATCTTGGCTCATTACTCTCTAATGAAAGCCGATCAACGAAATGCTCAAAATCACGGATTGTTACAGCTTTGATAAGTTCTGGATCAAAGATATACAGAGTCGGTCTACGTCCTTCAAATATGCCTGCAAAAATGCATCAGATATTAATACACAATAAATTACACTTTTGTTTCTAAATAAATTATTGCATCATAAGCTTCAAAAGCTCAATGAGTACAACTCCATGATTTCAATTCAGCAGGATCGGGCCTCTTGTCACACATCTAACTCCAGCATGGAAGTTTTACTAAATATATTCGTAAATAAAAGGCATATCGGAGAGGAGTGACACTGAGTGGCCACCAAGCGGTACAAATTTATCGCCTTTATGATTTTGTTATGTTTATATCAACTCACTCTTAGGTCACTCTTTTAAATCACGTGTTAAATTAAATCAAAACAATCTAGAAGAAATAACGGCAGTTTCAACAGCTCGAATATGCGGGCGTGTTTTTAAAAACCTTCAGTGTGAATTGGAAGAATTTTACCGTAAACTTGGACGATGTGTATTTCAAACAGTATATTTATATTTCTTCCTTTGTTTAATAAAAAATATATATTCGTCAAAACGCAAATTATTTTATGTTATTTTCAAAATTTAACTTTGTAATGGCTCGCCCTTCTTTTTTCAAAAAATCAAAATAGTTTAAAACGAAACTGTATGTTACTTGTAAAAATTCGCGGTTTTTATAATTATTAGCGCGTTAGCAATGTATCATTGTCTCCGAATTACAAAATATAATAAAATTGTAGCAACTTCAAAATTTAGATTGTTTTGTTGACTTATAAAGAGCGTTCTTTCATAATTTAAAAGTTTTGTGCAGTGGTAACCTAGTAGTACAGGATTGCTACTTTTCACAAATAAGTTTCCAGAGGATGGGCAGCAGCGTCCTCTACGTACCATAATATAACATTGTGATTACAAATCTGCCTGCCAAGCGTGGCGATTAATTGTACTTCCCTCCATAGATATTTTTGGGGGAGGTCTTTGCCTCGCAATGGGCGTCTATGGAATGAAACGACGACGAAGAATTCAGAAATAATACCGGTCTTAATTATCAATGAGTAAATTTATTATTAAAATACAAATTATAACAGTAAAATACCACAGCCATAACATTAGTCTTTTTTTTCTTTCAAATAAGTCACTTCAAATCTTTAAAAACATTACACAAGTGGTATTTTACCGTGCGAAAGTAATAAATAAAGAATGAAGTATAACGTTTAAGATTTAATTTATATGAGTTTATATATTTAATTACGCTTAATGTTACTTACCACCGTAGGGTTTTCCTTTAAAATAATTGTACACATATAATTGGTATTCATGGAATGACATCTGTTTCGAGACACGTTTCCACACACTACCCACAAATATAGTAGGCTTAATGTAACTGATACCTTTATCTTCAAAAAATCGGTATGTATACGTAGCATAATAATATACAGCAAATACTAAAGTAATAAATGACAACAACTTCCAATCATTTAAAATATAAGTTGCTATATTCTTTATTGTATCGAAATACATATTAATAAACATTATAAAACGTAGTTACAATAAATGTCAGTCACCATATAAATTTATGGCACTAAAGCACATCAAACAATTATTTAATATTATACTATAGTCACAACAGTACCGTACGAAGTTAATGTCGCGAGTAACGGGTCGCGAGCATACAACTGAACCTGCAACATAATTAAGACGTCCGGCGATCCTCTCCTACCTATCATTAAACAGTGACTGAATGATGCAAAACTCAACTGCAACGTTTATCACATAAATAGTTATAGGTGTAAAAACTTTAAAGTAGCGAATGTATAGTTCATTTGTCAGCCAAAAGCTTTTAAGATTTTACACCTTTTTCCAATTACTCTGTATAAAGTGATTACTCTGAAATACATTATATATTTTTTATTGGAATGCGACAAGACAAAAACTGACAATACAAGGCCTGCAGTCAGATATGAACTATAATTAATTTCATATCTAATTCAAAATCAAAATTCTAATTTTGAAGGTTATCTTACTACATTATTATGTTTTTTATTCATTTCTGAAACAATGATCCTTTGTATAGGCTGTACCAAACATAAATTGGCAGCATACATTCACATCTTTAAAGATTTTTATATCTTTAACCATTCATTCTGTGTATTATAATACAAAACTAAAAGGTCATTACTGTTTTGTGTAGGAGTAGACATTTATGTTAGAGTATATAAAAATATGTACATATGAACATATTTAGTTAAACTAAAGAGTAAAAAAACTTAATTTTTTTATTCCGCATTGAACACATGGAGCAATATTATGTAATTATAATTTTTCTAATAACTTATTTTTTGATTGTGTATTGTTTTCCAGGTTATTGACGATCTTAATAGTTGTAATTTTTAGCCCTTCTACTTTTTTAAATAAAAAGATTATTATTAAGAAAGGGTTCACAATTTTTTTTAAGTTAAATTGATAATGTCGAATTACGTTGTTACTATAACTATAACTTTGAATAAGATTACGCTGAAGTAACTCAAGCATTACGATAGTTTAACACTGATTTCGCGATGTCTATTGGTACTGGGAAACTGGAAAGCATACAAAACGTAAAGAATGAGGTTTTAAAAAAAGTAGCTACTCAGACAGACTTGTTGCACGCCGATTAAAACCTGTCTGCATTCAGTTATCAAAATTTTTGGGAGGTACAGTTACTTTATACAATTTGGGAGATACATGCGACAGGAATTCCGATTAACCAATTCAGCTGGTACAATAATGAATTTGCTAGGCCTTTTGCTTCTAGCAGGTCATTAAGAAGACAGAGTATTTAGTGAATCTTGTGCGACCAGACAAAGAGTTCCTAAATGGGGATTTCTGTTAGGACTTATTACCCATTTAACTTTTCAATTCATCCGTGCCAGAAAGGGCAGAATTTAGACTTAATCATCAATCATTCAACCTATCATTGTTCTTGACTTGCTACTATTACTATTACTTTAATCCGATATATAGTTAGAGCTAAAAGTGAATGTAGAGAACATCGCCTTAATGATGGGTGACGACAATTTTCGCCCATTCTTCCTGTCCTTTGCTCGCAGGGTGGCAGGCAATGCAATTGATAAGAATAAAACCGAGTAGGAACAGAAACAAGAAATGAAATAAAAAAGCATGTAAACGATTTCAACAAAATAAATAGAAATGTATGTCAAATTATGTATAGAATTGATATGTATTAATAATGATAAAAATAAAATGAAAGAACAAAATAAATAAATAAAATAAATGTACTTAGCCACCTTAGATTAAGAAGATGATGGAAGAAAGGCGAGGAAAGAAAGAAGGTATAAAAGAGCGAAAAGGACGAAAGTAAAGAATGGAAGATATTGTGATGCGTGGAAGAGAGTGATTAATAAAGAAAATACTGAAAAAATTATTGAATAATAAAGTTCCTGATCCCAATAAGTTAGGGGTACGAGAGGCCCCCAATGGCAGAGGCCATAAAAAAATCCGATATATAATGAAAGAAAGTGTAACAATTTTCAAAAAAAAAAGTGTAACAATTTTCAAAACCAATGGTTAGAATAATGCTTAATTTAAAAAGTTAGATCAAGACTAAATAGAGTAGGTACTTACTCATTGCGTTATTTTTGTTACGTTTATTCAAATCTTATCAACATTTGTTAAATAAGTGTGTTACGTTGTGTATATTAATCCATTTTAATATTAACTAGCTGCTATTTTTATCATTTTTTTTATATATGCTGTCGAGTGTATTATTTCTGAAAATCTAAATTAGACTGGTAAGTTTAATAGACAAGAGACGATTTCAAGAAGTAAGAGGCTTTTGGTAAACTTTGTTATAAAGATTTTAATTTTTTTTGGCTACAAAACAATAATTTTTCAGTATATTATTAAAATGTATAATTTTAAAACTTTTTGAAATACTTTTTATATTAGTATTGATTTGGCTGTACGACTGCATTTTTGCAGCTTTTAGTTTATAGAAAAAAATCATTAAATGTCAGATTCCTCAATAACATTCTGTTTATTAAATTACCAATATTTTTAAACTTTAATAATGGGAAAAACATCTAAAGACAAAAGGGATATCTATTACAGGTTAGCCAAAGAAGAAGGCTGGCGAGCCCGAAGTGCATTTAAGTTATTACAAATCAATGAAGAATACGATATATTTAATGGTGTATTGAGAGCAGTTGATCTTTGTGCAGCGCCTGGTAGTTGGAGCCAAGTGTTGACAAAAAAATTAAGAGAAAATGCTGTCAATAATGAGGATGTAAAAATTGTTGCTGTAGACTTGCAAGCTATGGCTGCTCTACCTGGAGTGAAGCAAATCCAAGGTGATATTACTAAACTGAGTACAGCTCACGAAATCATTAAGGAATTTGAAGGTTCACAGGCAGATTTAGTTGTGTGTGATGGAGCGCCAGATGTGACTGGATTACATGATATTGATGAGTATGTTCAGTCTCAGCTTCTTCTGGCTGCATTAAATATTACAACACATGTATTAAAAACAGGGGGGGTGTTTGTCGCCAAAATCTTTAGAGGAAAAGATGTTACACTTTTATACTCTCAATTAAAGCAATTTTTTGAATTGGTCACAGTCTCAAAACCAAGGAGTTCAAGAAATTCTAGTATTGAAGCTTTTGTTGTCTGTCAAAACTATAAGCCACCTGCAGGTTTTGTACCAACCATGATTAATCCACTTTTGGATCATAAATATTGTGATTTTAATGAATTAACTGGTCCTAACAGATTTATTGTCCCTTTTAATGTTTGTGGTGATTTAAGTGCTTATGATTCAGACACATCTTATCCGTTACTTCTTGAAGGACAGACAACATATGAATATAAAGACCCTGTGCAAGGACCCATTAATCCTCCTTATAAAGAAATTCTTGAAAAAAGTAAAAACTTGCAAATATAAAATGTTAATATTTTTTTGTTTTTATTGCACCTATATAATTATTACCTATCTTTCTTACCTTTAAATAATTTAGTTATTTTAAATCAATTTCTATACAATATTTGATTAACTAACTTTTTCTATTATATTATAACTGAAACATTTATATGGTAATGAATTGTGGTTGGTGGTGAAAAATTAATATTTTTAAAGTAGCAGCAAAGTTTGATTGATATGGTGTATATGACATATAACAGACTATATAATTGTGTACTATTCATAATTATGATATAACAATGGCAGCAATATTCTCACAGTTAGCATCTGAAGTCAAATCAGCAGTTTAATTTGAATGTGCATAAATAATTTTAGTCTAAAAAATATTGTGGCTACAAGGCCTTTTATTTTGCACCATATTTCCTCACTTCTTGAAACATTGTCTCATAATTTCAGTAGCATTACTAGTTGTAGAATTTAATTTTAAGAGCTAACAATAATAATTTAACTATAAAATGAACACATGTGGTTGAAGAAACATCTGCATGGTATACCCATGTGTAATTTAGATGATATTGTGAATTTACAGGCTTACTTTTTTTTAGGAGCAAGTATATTTGCATTTTTTTTTATTGTACAGAATTAAAGAAGTTTTTGGTATATTACACAACATCAATTAAAGTAGTCTATTTATAATACAAGTTTAGTTTTGATATAAAAGAAGCATAATTTCGAATCATAAGACTTATATGAATTCTTTTTATGTTTATTAATTAAAAGAAAATGTTAAACATAATAACATTAACTATTGTCGACTTATCTTCTGATGGTTAAGTAATTCATAAATATAACTAAATTGTGCTGGTAAACTGCCAGTAAGAATTTTTTATTAAAATCATTGTTTTATAACATTTTTAACATAATGAAACACATAAATCTTTATCTTTTGTTTAGATATTCTCATTATTGCTTATAGTTACATATCCTAGTGTAACCACATCTAACAAATTAATTGTAGCACAAAATTTTACTTGACCAATTTTTATTGTAACCGCTTAAATATTCTCATCAAGGATTTGCGTGAATTTCTATTCAACCACTTCTGCAAATATACATAGACTACTAGTATTTATTTTGTAATTAGTACTGCTCTTATTAACTATCAGTACACAAGTTCAGGAATGGCATAGATTTGGACCATCACGTGTTTCCATTGTAGGCAGATAGATGGCACACATCTTTTGAAATTCTGTCTTCATTCTTAGTTCGTTTTCCTCTATTGTTAGAAATTGCAATGATACACACATATTTTGTCCGGGAACCAATATATGTATTAAAGATCGTAAACAGCAGCTCCTGTCTGTTAGACACATATCCTTTATATTTTAAATGTTTGTCAAAATAATGTACATAATTTGTGTAAGAATATTAACTATAGTAATTATTTGGACAAAGTAAAAAATTAAAATCTTTGCATGATTACAATATTTCATTACCGTTTCTTTAAAAAATATTAATTGAACTTTGGTAGTGCGCCCAAGAGCGGTTTTCCTTTTCATCTGCAAAACAATTCCAATTTTTTTAAAAAAAATTCCTTTTGTTGCCAGAATAGCTTTCATAATGTGAACAATTTTAATTTTACCAAAAATTTAAACATGTACTGGTTTCTGCAAATATTCATATTATTAAAAAAGAATAAATGTATAGCGTTAAATTATGAAAACTAACGACAAAAATATATTTTTAGAAAATAATTAAAAATATTGCCTAATACCAAAAAGGTGTAAAACATTTAAGATTATGAAATTGCGTCATGTTAAATATTCTTCACGAACTGTATATTTAGCACAGCTTATATTATTGTTTTGTAAACTACTACGAAGCACAAACATGCATGTAAATACCTATTCTATTAGGTTTTTTGTTTTACTTTTTGTTGGTTACACAAGAAAATATTCATTAAGCTTCCGAGAATGTAGCAAGAAAAAACAATTTTTACACTTTTCTATAGGGATACAAATAGTTTACAAACTTACTGGTCTTTTATAATTATCCTTTAGTTATTTATTACTACTTAAATTATAACCTAAAAAATTCTGTTACCAGTAAACTTTTTTGTTCTGTATTAAAAATTTCCCCCAAGGGTAATTTTCTTTCGGTTAGCAGCACAAAGTGATGATTTTGTAATAGGCATGGATGAAGGAATATACTATAATGTATAGGAATATATAAGTTTATTATTTATCCAAGGTAATAGGACATTTTAGATTGGGTTAGCATAATAAATTGATTTGATGAAGAGATTATTTATGTACGGTATGAAAAAACGAACAGATTAATATAATCTGAACCCGGAAGGAGAAAAGTCAGAACGCACTTGTTAGTAGCAGTAGGATTAATGATTTCAGAATGAATTGACAACACTATGTTGTGTTCTAAAATGTGATTGTTTGAAAACTGAAATTATTCATGTAATATAACATGATTTTTTTTGTTTGAGTATACATGTATAAAATATAACTTAAAAATTAATGACCATTTATGTTCTAAGAGTTATGCAAAAATTACTAGAATTTTAATAACTAGAGAGTTTGACACAAAATTAAAAACACTTCAGATGTGTTGATAGCATGTATTGTGTTGATATATGTGAACATTTCCTTTTCGTACTGGCATTTAGAGAGCTTAAGTATTTTTTTTTCAAAGATGTTCCTTAGAATGTAATCCCTCATTTTAATCAAATATTTTCATGGGTTAGGAATCTTCAAAATTTTTGTTAAATAATCTAAATTCTTGTTAAATTATTTAAATTTTTTGTTAAGTAGCTTAATATTATTGTTAAGTTTTTGAAAAAAAAAGCATCAAAATGAAGAAATTTAAGATGCCTACTGTTCAACAATTTCTAGCGAAAAAGGCAAGTTGTTTTTTATTCAATTTCTATGTTTCCTCTTTTATTTCCTTAAGAAATACAAGAAACTAAATGCTAGCAATAGTAAAATTATATTATAACGTCACTGACGCAGTTTTTATAATAGCGTTAGTCCAGTCAGGATATTGCTAATTCGTTTTGACTATGTATAGTTTTTTGATTTACATGAAATAGTGTCTATCATTGATTGATGTCTCTATCTTTGATTTTTGATAAAACTACATTTTAAATCTTAATAGCTGCATTTGTATTGAAGTATAAGTTTCACGTACATGTCACGTCCCGTCACGTTAGTATCACAAATAAAAGCAGCTTTATTGTGATCATTTACAGACTATTTACGGTCCTAAGAAAGATCCAGTATGGGTTTATCTGGAACGGGAAATGAGAGATAATATTAACAAGAAACCTTATAATGAATTAGTCGGTTCGTGGTTAAAATTCCTAAGAGATTTAAAGTATTACCAGCACCGAGAAGGTAACCTTTGCGCATTTTGCTGTTTAAACATATTTAAATACTATAATCAAAATACAATTACATTCGAATTCTAATCAGATACCACAGTTTGCCAACTATCTGGCAATTAGCGCTTCAAGATTTAATCTAATCTTGATCATAAGTATCATAATTATAATTTCAATTATGAAACGTCTATTTCTAGACATGTACCTTCTCCATAGACTTCCAATGGAACCAGTAGAAAGCTACCCTATATCGTGTCTTTCGAGGAATATAAAAAGATCCTCGGTTAAAGTCACTTTGGAAGTCTTACGCTGCGCTTGCCAGCCAGTATCTGGTTATATTCAATGCAGAATCTTAAACTCCCGTGGACATTTGTTCTGCGTGCTTTGTCCCCTACCCATTGCGACTCTAACTTGCCATTACGCTGGGCTAAGTCTGATACTTTTGTGTATCGACGGATTTTTCCATTACTGCATCCATCTCGTAGTAAGATCCCCGCGGCTCGTTGAGCAATTGTGAACATGCCAATGAGACCCGAAGTGAGAAACCTTTTCAGTATCGAAGACGTGACTGGCAATACACATTGATCGTAGACCTTCGTCATATGATGGCACTAAAGGGATTTAAGATGAGAAGATGTCTCGTAGTACCCCCGCGCACTACCAAACCGAGTTGAATCGGACGATTGACGACTGATTCCCAAAGTTGGGCTTAATTAGTATCATAAATAATCTGTAGATTTTAGCAAGGTCTTGCAAAGCTTTCGTTCAAAAATTAATTAATGTTTGATTTTACCTAGCCGTGAAAAACCTTAAGAGACTACAATCTGAAGCCGGACCTGCTTGGTATTTTGAGTTGTCAGATTTTCAAAAGAAAATTTTGGACGATTTAAAGACAAATATTCATCAAGATTTAATTGAGGATTTACCTGTACGCACAAGAAAGGCTTTGTCGGATCTCGGTGTAACTATAAAAATACCAAAACTTATGCTAATGAATGCTATGAAGAATTGTATAAATGACCCGGGGATATTTATTTGGGACTTGTACACTTCTTATTACAAGATGTCGCCAAGCAAACTACGTGGAGGTAAGCTTCAAGAGAATGTAAAAGTTATGGTAATACTGTAATCGTCGATATATATATATATATAAAAAATTAAAAACAACGGAGTTAATAAATAAATTTTTTTTCGCAGAGTACGACATCAACTCAATGATTCTCATGTCATGTTTGGTATTTATTGATTTAAAAGAATGTGTCGAGAGACTGGAGAAGTTAACAGAGTCGAATGTAAAAGAGGAGATAATTCCGAAAAAAAGTGTGTATATGATACATATTATTGGCAGTTTCTCTGTTTTATATATATATATATATATATATATATATATATATATATTTATATATTTGCGTCGCGGTATTTCGGTAACAATATGGTTACCTTTTACAGAACCGCCGAGGAATTTCAAACCGAACGTAAGGTACGGTGAATACCTTGAAACTAATTATGTACCACCATACAGTAAATATTCAGCAGAGAAGAAGGATTCCAAACCTAAACCCCTAGGAAATAGAGTGCGATTGCGATCACAAGCTGTAAGGAATTGTTTTATTTTTTATCAACTTTGTTTTCGTGTACTTTTAAATGCGGATCCATCATTAAATATAGTCTAATTTCAATTTCTTTTACTTACAAATAATAGTGACAAAAGCATGTTTTTGGTTTGATTTGTTATTATACTGTTTCGAGGTGCACGCTTAGGATTATACTATGGTCCTGAAACTGCTGTGCCGCGCCTTAGGTTTTCGTACAGCAAGACGTGAGGTGGGATGGGGAGTGGGTATCGGCCGCTCAGTTGCGTCGATACACATATACATCGTGTGATTACCGATTCGTTAAAATATTGTGGATCAATAGGAGTCCTGTTATAAGTTCCAATGTTGAATAAATGAATTCAGTCTTTATCTATAACACTTAAATAATGTATTATATTTAAATTGAAATAAAGTGTAAAATTTTTACTGACTTAATGTACAATATATTGTTTCAGAGCTATGAAAGGCTTTGTGAAGATTCTCACTTCGTAAGTAAACTATTACTTGATTATCAAATAAATTAATTTTATATTAAATTTATTTTCTAATTGCAGCTCGAAAAACGGAAAGAGAGAAACAAGAAAGAGAAACCAGTGGAACGTGTGTGTACTTATAAGTTTTGGGAACCACCGTGTACTTTACGTAAGTATATACAATATTAAAATCATTATGATATGATTTTATGGTATATTTCCCTTTTGCTTTTGGAACATAATGAAGAAAGTTGAGGCAACGATATGAAGTTAGGTTAGGTTAGGTTAGAATTATTTAAAATGTAACCTTTGTGAAGTAAACCGCATGGCAGATCATTGCTGATAGCGACAAAATTATATGGCTGTTTATAGAAAAATATTATTAATAATTCCCACAGTCGTTCAGTGCATCGAATGGTACGCTGTGACGTTTGTCAATTAGATGTCCGGTTGCGAAGGCTTTACCGCAAGTAGTCCTTGCGGCTGTGTTCTTGAAAGCGAATCTCATGTGCGTGCGTCGGTCAGATCTCAAGGGATACCAATTGTGCGATATGTGTAGCATTTCTTCATTACATTGAGGCAGCTTTAACGCAGTGGCGTACCTAGAACTTTTGCCGCCCGGGGCGATCTCCAGTTTGCCGCCCTTTCTATTATATGTCAATCAAATAGGTGTTTATGATTTAAAAAAATATTGATATATCACTTCAAAGTAATCATATAAACTTTTCATCTTTAACATTTATAAACTGACATCAAAAATTTATAGTTAGGAAAAATTGCCGAACAAAGTCGTAAAGATCCTTTTACGAATTCAACGAATTTTATGAATACAATAAAATAAAAATATTATCTTGTTCTTGAATTAGAATCCAAAATTTACACTAAAATGCATTTATATACACCGAGGAATAATATTCGAAATCATAAAGTTAATCATAATTTATATAAATCAAATATTAAACTTATAATAATCATTTAACATACAAGAAAGAAAATAAATTTGAAATGAAAAAGTTGCTTTTTACAACTATAAGTAAATTTAAAAAATGCCGCCCCAAGCTAAGTGCCGCCCGGTGCGGACCGCACCCACCGCCCCCCCCTAGGTACGCCACTGCTTTAACGTCAAAAATATAAAATGAATAAGGTAAAGTTAGTATAATCGCTTACAGGTAACAGTGACCCGAAACTAATTGCATATTTGAACAAATTGAAAATGTTGAAGAAGAAAGCCAAAGCTAGGTTTACGGCGCCTTCCGCGAACGCGCAGTATCACGTTGGCGGCGTAGTATTTTGCGGCGGGAAACCGCATTATGCCCTTAATAGTAAGTTTTTACTAATTCCTTTTAATGGTATACAATAATAATACTTTCTTAAATCCTTATAAAGGAACCTGAGAATCCTGAGGAAGGACGAAATTTGTGTTTCTTCTTCTTAAATGTTTTTCACAGAAGCAAGGATTCGAAAATATTTTCGTTCCAAAAACTAATTTAAAATAAAATATTTAAAATTACGTTACCGAAATTTATTTTATAAATGTTTATCTAGCTTTGAGAACTAAAAAGAATAAATTTTCCCTACGCCGTATCACTCATTACTTAGTAACCATTTTTGGAAAATTTGTCGCACACTATATTGCACCATTTGTGCGGTCTTCGGCGGTGTTTATTACTTTAATTATAATCGTGTGATTAAAATGGAAGTTATTACTAATACAAAATTATTATAATCCATATATAGTAATATAAAAACCTGATGAAAAAAGTCTCAAAATTATACAACAAACAAAATGCATAAACGTATGTTTTTGTATAATGGTATCGCTTCAAAATATAATATTTGATTTCTTTTATTTAAGATGTTTGTTTGCTACCAACTGGATTTATACCGATTAATGGTGGAGTGGTCACGTTTGGGAGTAACTCTGTTTTTAATTTACAAGGCTATTGGAAATTTCCAAAGGATGTGAAGGAACATTGCGATGACATGTGTGATTGTCTAGAGAAATGGTAAAGCACTATCAGAGCAAACGACATTAATCGTAAATAACCAATTTGTCAATAGTATAATTTTACTTATTTTTTTGCAGGGAAAGTCAGGTCTTGGAATATCTTGGAGAATCCAAGTGTAAATGCGGTCACTTGTATGATTATTTTAACGAAGGTAAGATGATAGAGAAATATTTCTACCAGCCCACGAAACATGGGCCTTATTGGATGGATTACGCTAAAATATACCAAATGGATCCGACGGAAGACTTTATTAAGGATACGTTACAGGAAGCTCTCAAATCAGAAAGTACTGTAAGTATTTTACTAGCTTATTTTTAATTTGTGCTGTAAGAACTGAATAATATTGCTTTTCATTATCATGATCATGACAGCCGATAGCCGACCACTGTAAGACAAAGGTATCTTGCAAAAATCGCCACAACGACCGGTCTTGCGCTGCCCGTGTCCGTGACCTTGGATATGTGTGACTCAGTCCATCTAGTGATGGGCCTACCAACGCCGCGTCTATCGACTCGCGGTCGCCACTCGAGAATATTTCAGCCAAAACGACCGTCGATTGCACGAGCGATGTGCGCCTCTCACTGCTACTTCAGACGAGTTTTTGTTCGAACTACGTCGGTGACCTTGATTCATCTGTGTATCTCATTTCTCCTTCTTTCTAATAATATTCATTTTTTTGTCAAAATTACAGTTTACTGCCTCTACGCCTACTATAGTAGCCTCAGGACTGAAAGAGAAGGAATTGCTTGCGGTATGTACTGTTCCCTTTAAAGGATTAATAGAATGAATGAAAATGCGCATCCAACCATAGGCTACCTGCTCAGCCCTTTTCAAATCCAAAGGATTGTTTTAATATTTATTGAGGCGGAAGAAGGAGCATAGTTTAAGACTAAGTTACAAGCGAAGAACAATAAGGTTGATACGAATCTGCCTTTTCGCCTTCAGAAGCGCGTCCGAAAAATACGTCCTCCCCAACCAGGAATGTCACTGTAAATTTTCGCGGCGAAGGAGCTTAGTAAGAGATGTTATTATTATTATTTGTGGCGATATCATAATTAGCAGCTTTTTTAATGTACACTAGCGCCACGTGATTTATTTCATTTATATAACGGAATTTTCTCAATTCTCTGGAGAAAAAAATAAGAGAATTGTCGATATAAATATACAATCTTGTATGAATAAGAAAATTAATAATTCTAAAAAAATAGCTATGTACATATGGTTAGCGTTAGAAGTAAAGGAAACTTGTTACATCAATCTCGACGCGGTTTTACGTTACATACCGTTGAATTGTCATGTAATAAATTTTAAAAACCTTTTTAATGATACCGTGTTAAGGGATTTAAGTGATAATAGAACTTGGGAATGATTCACTAAGTGTTAAGAATATCGTGAAAGCTTAATAACCTGTCTGAATTTGTAAAGATTTTCTAAAAATTAGTGCGCTTTTCAAACCTCCGTGGATGGAATGGCATTATATTCACTCATTTTTTTATAATCGTCATTTATGTTAGTTCGTAACGCGTCACCTAATGAAAAAAAACGAGTTTAACTAGCTGGGTTTGTAATTTTTTTGATGATTGTATTTTAAAAAATTCCCTTAAATTAAAACAATTTATTTCTAAGCATCTATCTTTATTGTAAAAATACTCTGAAATAGAGTGATATGCCTTTTGAACAGAGGCTGTGCCTTATAAATGTCTTGAATTTACAAAGAGACAAATTTATCGCATCGTTTGGTAGTTGTATTATACATTGCCCTACGAATAGTGAGGCATTTTTAAGGAGCCTAGTAGCGCGAGTACAGAAAGTTTATTTTTATTGCTTAGAATACGTTGAAGAAAGTCTTAAATTTACATTGAATTTTATGTACATTAGTTTGATTGTAGTTTCTCTTAAATTCGGCTCTTCTGGCGTTTTGTACTACTAAACTGGGACATATATATATAATATAACACAACAAAACATATTCTTTTTAATTTACAGGCCTTTTTAGCTGATCTCTCTGATTCACCTCTCATCATTCCACATTTACCGCAAGCGAATTTGTTAAGTAATTTACAAGAATGGGTCCGTAAACGGGTCAAAGGAAAAATGACTCCATCTTTACATAGTAAGCTGAATTGTTGTCGAAGTTTTTAATATTTAGTTACATAGTTGAACATTATCTCATATTATATATTACTTTCAAATATTTTCGTTAATCCTATAAATTAGCAAAGTTCTCATCTAAAACTGTAAAATACAATAAAAACTTACGAAGGTCACTAGTAAATTAGGTTAACATTGCCGTCTTTTTGAAAGATAGTACGTGTCCTTCTACTGTGAAGACTTTTTAATGGAAATAATAATTGTTATTTTGGTACATTTTCTAACTTGTTCTTGCTAAATATCATTGTTTCTTACCCTACAATACGTCAAATAAAAATTAAGAATTATAGAGAAAAAATACAAGGATTCCTTTTTAAGTATTAGCTTCCCCGAAAATCTTCGTATTGACGAAATGTAGAGATAATATTCAAAAATTTTTAAAGTACCTCTCATTAATTCATATTTTCTTTGAATGTGCACAAAGATTGACAGAGACACGCAGCTTGTTTTAAAACTTTTTCATTTCACTCTGATCTTTCTATCCTGCTCTAAACAATTTGTGAAAGGCCCGAAAAGAGTACTCAAATGGCCAAATGTATCTCTCGGGGCCCATTTTCTCAACCCCGTACGCTAAGTTAACTATTACTTGCCTATTTCCAGTAGTTTAACCGTGTTACCAATATAAATAATATGAGATGGGAGCTTTCATCCCAGTAAACATGCTTTTGCATGCAGTTAGATTACTGGGAATTCCGAACACAGTAGACTTACCCGTGAAACCCAGTATAGTAAGTCGTTAGGAATTGAAACGTCAAACTTATGCTCACTAACATATTAGGGGGACCGGAAAGTAAGGTCACTTTTAGTTAAATTCACACGACTACATTTTTGACAAGTTTTTATTTCTTATCAACAATAAATGCACCTTCGTTATCAACAACCTTTTGCTATTTAGTATACAAATTTTCAACGCCGGAGCGGTAAAAATCAATCGTTTTTTATGTAAAAATATGTGGACAGACACATTACTTTCGGGTCCCCCTAATATAAATCAATGCAGTATTTTGTGCTTAACGTTTTGTCATACAAGCAAATCTTTTCATAGATACAAACTATTTGCTGAATAATCTATAATAATGGTAATTGTTTGAAATTACAGAGCGTTTATTGCTACAGTCCCAACGCAGGTGGCTTCATCTCAAACACATCGATTTTAGAGCGCGTGCCTATACCATTCCGTTCACGTTGAAACAATTACATAACATGACTTGGGCTCATCGGAATTTAGTGCAAAAATTGGTAAATTATCAACATGATATTTTTAATAAATAGATAATGCACGAGACCGGTGATTGTGGCGTTCTTTGGAAAAGGTCTAAGTGTTGTGGGTGTTAATCGGCTGACATGAATGAAACATATTTTGCATAAGTCGTCTCAACGAACAATCATCGATTTTTTGCACTTGTTGATTGGTTATTTTGATATATTTGATTTTGAAGTGCTCAAATAATGATTATAAATTTTGTCCGTTTATTCAGGACAAAAGGGCAAATATATAGTAGTTTATCCGTATATCACCATCCTTTTAGCTTAAGAACGTCCATAGACATAAAAATAAATTTCCAATAAAACCAGTTTGAATCGGTCAAAGTGGCATTATTCGACGACCTTACGATCATTCGTCCGCCTTATGGGTGGACGTTCTACGCTGCGTTTGCCGGTCTTTTGTCTATAGTCCAGAACCTTAAGGCCCCAGCAGCAATGTCCGTTATTTTCGTTCGTATAAAACAAACCAAATTTAAAATAGTTTACATAGGATTTTTTTCCCTTTGAAAATTTTTATTTCGCTTCAAGAAAATGCTTTAACAAATTTTATTGTTTTCAGTTCAAAATATTATTAAATGATTTTGTGACTAGAAATCAATTAAAGCAGCTCGAGCAAACAAGACTTTGGTGGTCCACTACTAAAACTGACGCTTATCCCAACAAAGCTTTTATGTAAGTACCAGCTGCTCTGTCAAACTTCATGTTGACAAAATGTTTTGACCCTTTGCAGTCTTATAAGAAAAAATTAAAAAGTATTCAGAGAGTGATCACTTTGTATTTTTGATTCGTCTTAATTTTTATTGACAAAAAACTTGTTTTAAAGTTTTCAATTTCTTACAATGCATTACTTTAATAATATAATGTGATATTTTAAGGTTTTTAATTAATGTGATAATTTTATAATTCATTTATAATTACTATAATCGGTAAGGGAGAAAGTTTTTTATTTTTTTGCGGTTTTTCCATTCTCTGATCATAAGTAGTATTCAATTCGAATCTAAACAAAAATATTAAAAAAAGAATTAGCCTATATGTTAGTGTTTAGCAATATATTTGACAAAACATTTTTATTAATATAAAGATATATAATAGTTTCACAACAGACAATATGTAAACGAAACATTTGTTTCAGCGATATATTTTTTTCATACATGCCAGGACGTGTTAAGGACGTATTCCTTGTTGATCCTTATAGCGCCCAAAATACTAAAACGCACGGTGCGAAGACATGTCCGATAGAAAGATAATCTATAAAATATAGGTACAGTATTGAATATAAAAAATCAATAAACGCGTCATTAAGGATGTATGTAAGTATCCAGTGTTGTAAAAGTATAATATACGTATCTTTATTATCTCCAGAAAAACTCGTTTGTTTATAAGTTTAATGTATTATTTGGAATGTATCTTAAAAATGTACTTTTTTTAAAAGGTTAATAAAGTGAATTTAATCTATATCTCTTGTCTTATTGTTTAAACGTGGTCATGTTATTATATTCTTCATATTTATTTACAGAATTATAATGATAATATTGTTTAATCAAAAATATTTATTACCGTTTATATTAGATAATATATTATATATATCTCTTAAACTGAATACATATGCCGTCGCCTACACCAAATAAACCCGTAATCGCAAAACTTAAATTTTACAGGAGAAACAAAAAAACGATTTACTTTAATAACTTCCATTATATTCAACCTAAAAAAGTTATTTATGTACCAAACCAAAGCTATTTTTTCTGCATCCATGTATTTTTTTAATTTCTGTTTATATATTCTGGTAATTATCTATGTTATTACGCAAAACAATTTTTTCTGGAATTTAAACGTTTTTGAGTACTGTTCATCACGATGTTATTCATGCGAAATTTCATATTGACTGTCATCAGTAAGGTTGCAATACAATATTACTAGTGTTCATTTCTGCCAACTTCTTTACCGATAATAGTTTCTTAGTTTTTTTTTCGAGTTAGATTGATTTAGTTTGTGATCAATTCTTTAAAATAGATGATGGTAACAAGACGTCACCGTAAATATAAATTTAATAAAAGTAAAAAGTAGCCAGTAATACCCATTACTGTAAACTTTTTGAACATTTTTCCCGTCAATAATATCGTATTCGTACTTACGATTCTACTTGTAATAATTTCGTTCCCAAATCAAATCATAATAATGGTTTATCGTTTGAGCTTCATTAAACTATTTTCGTAAAAGACTATTACTGATTTTTTCGTGGAAAACATTATGGTGGAATAAACTGTTATAAAATTAATCTTTATTTTATATTAGAAAGAATCCCATAAATAATCACAAGTAATTTGGCATAGTGTTACTACCTGTAGATACCGAATTTTACAGAGAATGAACAAGCCCGCAATAGCATAATACGGCATTATTCAGTGGAGACGACGATATATGGGATATCATCTTCTTCTTTGACCTGTATAAATCCACAATAAAATTAAACCAATGCAAGTTGTGTGACTACAAGTGGTGCGCGTGAAGGAGTGACGTTAGGGAAGTTTAGTTTGGCGTTTAATGTTAAGTGGGTGAGAGCACTGCCGCACATATGTATTTCTTTATTCTGGTAGGCACGATCACGTAAATAGATGCATTCAATTTGTCACTTATTTTTATGTTTCATTTACAACACGAGACCTATCAGAAATAAAAAAAAAACAATTGATTGATTTGTCGTTCCACCACAATGATAAAGATTTATAGATTGATTTACCACAATGATTTATAGACACTAAAAGAAAAACACTTTATTCCTTAAACAAGATTCATAATCAAAATTAGAACAAAATTGTAATAATATTTGTACAGAGTTTAAATTTCATTCATAAAATACCAAAATTATGTCTACAGACCTAATTACTGACAAACCTCTAACATCCTAATTCAAAGGTGCGTAATACAAATAGTATTACACGCCTAACTAGGAACTAAAAGCATGCAAAAATGGACAAAAATTTTCTCAACATTATATGGTTCCCGACCATATTTAAATTATTATCTATTTTATTTTTTTACAATATCTTAGAAAAAGTCAAATTGTTACAGATTAAAATAAAATACTAAGAATATGTCATCATAATGCCCAATTTATTCACATTCTTATATTTTTTACATTTGGTAGAAATCATATAATTTTTAGGATAATGCAAAAATAAAACATTGTGTTTTTTTTCAATTGATTTTAGGAACTTTTGAACGTATATCATTAACGTTAAAGGACGATTACATTGACATCTGTCAAAACATTCTAAGTGTTAAGATTAGATTCTTGATTTTACTAATTCAAAATTATAACGATGGCTGCTCGGCAAGCCATACAAGTTGGTACAAAAAGTGTAAGACCAGTACTTTCTCTTAATCCTGGAGAAGCCAAAGCAAGAGTTTTAAACTTGTATAAAGCTTGGTACCGTCAAGTTCCGTACATAGGTTTGTAGCATGTTATGTCATCAATATTTTCATTACTTCTCTAAATGATTCTGCATGTTTAAAAATTACAATAGGTGATTGTTTTTGTTAAATTATTTGTTATTACTGTTTTTCTTCAATCCATTATTTATTGTCATTATAATTTTGACCTATAAGTAAAACAAAAAAGTCAACTTAAGCAAATTACTTTAATATATTATATATTAAACATAATTTAACTTATATCTACATTTTTCATTATTTTTAATCTAAATTTATCTAATATTCTATAACTTCATTAAATTTCAGTGAAAGAATTTGATATTCCAAAGTCAGAAGAGCAATGTCGAGCCAAGCTTAAAGAATTGTTTCTGAAAAACAAAAACGTCACTGATATACGAGTTATTGATATGTTAGTTATTAAGGTAAGTAAAACATGTAATAACACCGTTTACTACAATTTTTTTTACCCGAAATAACTGAACAGCTATGTTCTGCTGGTCTTATGGCATGGAATTGTTCCCGAAGGTTCTGGAGAACTAACTAAAGTACAGCCCTAAGACCAATGAAGCTTTAACAGCTACACAAGGCCAATAGCATCAACATTTAATAGAAACTAGAGAGAATATAGCACTGCAATGATACTTGCCTTTATAAAATAACATAGATTGTCATAAGCACAGTTGTTTCTTAAATTCTTAGTTTGATTAATGGCACAACATTACCTTTTGTTTAAAAATTAGTTGTTTAGTGTTAATTTTGGATCAGTTTGTTAGCTTGTGGATCAGAAATAACAAAACCATTTGGGCCAGCACTATTTTTTTTCTTAATGTGTTAGGTTTGGTAAGCTTTTAAAGCATGAATGTTATAACACTGAACTTTTAAATATTATAGGTAAAGTGGAGGCTTTGTTAGTATTTGGCAATAATTTGTTTTTCAGAAAAATGGATGTTTATTAATTCCTGACAATGAAAAAGAGATAAAGTTAATGATTTTTTTTACTTTCAGGGACAAATGGAACTTAAAGAAACGGTTAATATGTGGAAGCAAAAAGGCCATGTTATGGATTACTTTAAACCTACCGAAGAACCTAAACCAAAAGATTTTCTCTCCAAGTTTTTCTCCAGCAATGAATAAATATTGTAGCTCATTCATTACAAAATAGAATTAATAAAGAAAATATGATTGTTACTTAATACCCAAACTTTTAGTTAAAGAAAATGGTGATTAAATAAGTCAATGCTAAAATTAGGTGTCTTACTACATCAGTTGACAGTTCCTCATCTTCAGTTAGTATTTACTATGAAAAGCGATATGATCATTTTAACCTATTCTTCTTTTTCTTACCTCTCTCATTATTTGTGTAAAATATTTCAATAATTTATATAATACAAAGTTTCCAAAATATTAAAAAGTTTTTCTCTGAAACAAAATTAATAGATTGTGACGAGAGGTCGCTAAATGTGATTGATGTCCAATTGTCTGACTTTAACATAATTTTTAATGAACAAAATAGAAAACTATCTTATATACATAATTCATTCCTTGTCAATTTTAAATAAAGGCATAATGGCAGCCTTATTTGAAGCCAGCCTTGAACAAAAAAAAATCAAATATAGGGTTATCAATTTTGTAGTTCCATGAGCAAACATTAAAAAATCTCTTTAATTTTATGTGTGGTATCATCATTTAAATGTCTTCTGTGTAATCTCTTACAAGGCTCAATCCTTGAGAGGTATTTTTGATGACTTGCAGGCATATTTCGAATAATATCTTACCAATAACTTAACCTGGGATTAATCCAGGGTAATATGTATTAATATGATTTTTTGCATTCCACAAAACTATTCAAAAGCGATAAATCAGTCTTGATAGTCAACTCACAATGTCATATTTTAAATAATATTTTGAAGGTTCTGTGAGAAGCAGGACTGAGATACCTCATAGGACAGGGTCTATCGAGTGATACGCCGTGAAGATATGAGACGAGAGAACGTCCCTTCGTCATCTAGCGCAGATGGCCTCTTTGTGGAAATCTGCCTTTCAGTGGTCGCCATGGAACCCGACCTGTTCTTAGCGCTTTCCAACCAGTGTCTCACTCTTTGTTACTTCTCTACAGCGTGAAAGGATGCAGTGGTCGTGGCGTTGCGAAAGCCAGACAAGGAAGACTACACACACCCGAAGTCCTACAGGCCCATCAGACTCTCTCCCATTCCGGGCATGGCCCCTGAAAAGATGATGTTTCGTTGGATTCGAAGGTGCACTGCGCCTTGTATAAGCCGCCATCATTACGGCGACCCAATCCAGCTTCTGCGAACTTGGCTGAAGGGGTCCTCTCCAAGAAGTCCGTTCGCTGCCAGTTTACTGCACATTTAGTGTAAATTCTTTCTTTTTCAACTTCTTCGCATATTTTGTTTATTAAAAGAACACTGACAATTAATAGTGTAAATCGTATTAAAAGCAAAACAAGCGTCTCACAGTAAAGAGACAACTGCTGTTTAAATAAAATTGTTTCGCATAATATGCACGTTTGCACGTCATTGCGACTAAATTTAGGAGAAACGATCTAGTGGTAAGATTTCCCCGCGTCCCTTGCAATTTGTTTCCTTGATGTGTGAGTTTTAAATGTTAACAAATTCTTAGCCCATTTTTTTATATTTCAAGTTTGAAAATTCTAACAGCAATCGGTAATCACGTATCACCGATTTTACGTACTTTTATATATTGAAAAATAATTAAAGTTAAAATGTATTTTTTATTTACCTATAGCTTTCATTCATTATTATTATTTCCAATTATATCGGTTTCTTGGAGGAAGTACGAACCAAGAAATATTTGTACAATGGAATAAATGGACTAATTGGGCTTTGAGTACAAAAATTATGGAACTAGTAAAACCTATTTATTATTGAATAAAACATAGGTTAAATAAAGAATTATAATATGTAAAATAAATATGACATCTGTCAAAACACTAGTGGCAAACGTGTAAACCTACTAACCTAACCTACTATTTAAAAAGATTTTCCATATTTAACAAAAAACTTGAATTGGTTCGCTTTGCCAGTACACTTTAAAATGGCTGGAAAGGAAACATGTGTACGAATTGTTCGACCAGTGATGTCTTCAAATTTAACAGAAGCACGCACGCGAGTTAAGAATCTATACAGAGCCTTTTATCGATACATACCCTACATAAGTATGAATCTATTGCATATGGTGATATACAATGCTTTTAACTTGAACTAGATGCATTATATTGTCAAGAGGAATAGATCTTTTTTTAAAAGACTTATTAATACTAAAATCAATATATATATATAGATATATAAATATACAAATTCATTCGATTTTCAATGTATCCTACATCTTAAACCTTTATGAATGTTATAGAGATGGTTTGTATGGTAAATCTGTGGTTTTCACTACCGATTGTAGAAAATTGGAAATACTGAAGCATGCGATTTTGACCGCGTTACGCGGTTACACAAGACTTGAAATTATTTTAATATAGCCCTATGTCATGTCGTGTGCATAAAAAAAAAATATTTTTATCTAATAATAAGAAATGTTTATGATATGTTCTAGTCATAACTGTTTGGGCAAACATGTATATTAGTTCCTAGACAACTAACAATATTACAATTAAATTTCTGTAAAAATATCGCTAATATTATTTATCTGTTTTAATTTACTTATTAAATTTATTTTCAGTAAAATTTTTTGACATTCCTAAGACTGAAGAAGACTGCCGCCTTAAACTAAGAGAGAATTTTTACAAGCATGCCAAAGTAACTGATGTGCGAGTAATCGATATTTTGGTTATTAAGGTGATACTTTTTAATAGTTCATTTGTTATCTTTTTGTTTGTTCGTATAGTTGGTATTGTATCATAGAATTACATATAATTTATTAAAATTACAATTGTATCCAACATAGAATTAACGGTATTTATTTTTAAGTGATATTTTTAGTGTAAAAAAAAAGTGTAAAAGACTGCTTCTTTCGCCTTTAAAATAGGATATTGTTTAGCATCATTTTATTATTCGTATTTATGTAGTACTTTTCCCACGTAAATATTTATATGCATGTAATTATATATATATATATATATATATATATATATATATATATATATATATATATATATATCGCCTCGGGTGGTAAGACCGCTTCTTGTACCATATGAATTGTTACTTTTTTCCCTCTATTTATTGTCTATGGTATACAAAAAAATTTTAATAAACAAAATACATAAATATAGTTAACATATTTTTATTAGGGATATATGGAACTAAAAGAAGTAACTCATCAATGGCAACAAAAAGGTTACATGTTGTCGCATTGGGATCCCTCCGCAGAGAAGAAACCTACTGATTTTGTTGGAAAATTTGTAGCAGGCGTTGATTAGAGGTGGTTTAATAAAAACAAAAGCAACAACAAACTCATTGTTTATTAATCACGTTCATTCAAATCACATGCCTTTTAAAGGCTGTTCGAATAAAAATTGCAAACTGATACATCTTGGTACGCGTAAAAGCGATGATTAAATAAGATTATTGATAAATTCGACCATTTAGACATATTTAATGAGTATAAAAATATTTTATTTTGTAATAAATTTGAATATTTGAAATAAATTTCCGTTTACATTTCTTACTGACATTTCATTTTTAATCTGTTGTTACATAAGTTATTAGCCTAAAATTAAACGAACGTAATATGTACAACATTTCGATAAAATTATCGTTCACAACCATAAAATTACAATAATGTTTTGTGATTTTGTACAGGTAGGTATGAACCGGTTATAAAATTATAATTTACGTAAACGAAAAGTTTATATGACATAAACACTGAAATAAATATCTATACATCATATAAGTGTATTAATTTTAGGCCTATGTTTCAATATTTAAAAAAAATTGAGTTATTTAATAATACCGATTGGTAATTATTCTTTAAAGACATGACAATTTATTACCGGTATTTTGAGATTAGCTTTTTACTAAATTTTTTAGTGTTCTTGAATCGACAATAAACATTTTTGTTAAATTTTTTTAGGTGTATACCTACCTAGGAAAATTATTGGATACAATTATAGTCTAGTTTAAATAAAAAATACGCAATTGTGGAGATAATTTAAATTATCCCAGGATGTCGGTCTTAATATAACTTTGATGATCAATAAAAATATACTTTTTTACTCACTATAAGATAAAAAGCCGTAATATATTGCATATAACGAAAATTCGGGCTTATATTTTTATTAAACGACGTGTAAAGCTTTGTATACATTATATGTTCACAAACATTACAAAAGGTATTATCTAAGAACTTTCCAATGTCTTTTTACTGTAACCGTATAAAAGAACCTACATCCACAACAATCCAACTCACTGTCAAATGACATAAATTTGTTGATAACCAAAACACTTTCATTTATCATATCTAATGAGGTCTTTCTTGCTCAATGAGGTACGATTTATAACAGCATCTTTACGAATTCTGTAACAAAATAAAACAATGTACGAATTAGTTGACATGTAGTACAAAATTATAATTAAAATCTTACAAAAATATAGGTACGGTTTTATCGAAAAATAATATAAATTAGTAAATAATATCAAAAAGACGTTTATGTTTAATAAAAGACTAAGAAGCTAAGGCTAAAGGTATCTTTATTTGAGAAATTTATTTGCGAAAGACATACAGTTTTGATCTATTTCGTACACTGCAACCCTTTAATAACAGTGATTATAGCATCCGTAACACACTTTTTTGTTTTCATTAATGACACGTTTGACAGTTGAAGTTATTTTATTTTGCTCCATAGTTAGACAAAATAAAAGATTTGATTTTTTTTCTGTAGATAGACTTGTACCTTCGTAGTCAATGCGTCCGTCGTGGTCTATATCGCCGAGCGCGAGGACCTGGTTCAGCTGCGCGTCCGTGACCGGCTCGCCGATCATCTCGAGCGCTGCACGTAGCTCGTCGCGTGTTATGTACCCGTTGTCATCGCGGTCGAACACTCTAGTTGATAACAAACTCAAATTCAATATATCTTTATTCAAGTAGGCATTTATATGTACTTTTGAATTTATGTTATCATCACCTTCAGCATAAGGGAACGTTCATAAATTACATTCGTTACGAGAAGCGATATAGCAGTTTATGAAAACGTGACGATCACCGTTAAGACACTTCAATGCCGATTATAGATGTCACAGAATATGTATTAACCATTGGATAATTAAATAATAAAAAACGTTCTCCTTTATTAAAAAATATTATAATGTTGGTTATAGATGTCATAAAATATTTAATCAACCCTTTGACATCTAAAGAAAAAAAGATTTTATTTTGGCTACATTTAAAATGTCGTTACTATTAAATAACTACTATTTAAAAATGTAAATGTTTGTATGACAATCCGTTATTTTTACAAAAGAGCTTTTGTGAGGTCGGAAGGGTGATTTTGTTTAGGAAAAATAATTCAGGAACAAAAGTCTCAATTTTACATAATCTATTTTTTACTAAAATTTCATTTCTAGCTCGCCAATTCAGAATCAGCAAGCTTTACATTTGAAACTGTAAAAGCAATAAAGTTAGACAGTGTCTTACGTTGTCCAATAAAAATGATGAATAACTCAAACATCACGACCCCATTGTCTTCAAAATCTTAAAAATAGCATAAATCCATTTATGAATGTTAAAAAAAAATTATTAGAAATGTTTAGGGTTTACTTGAAGGCTGCGAGGAGGTCCCTGGTGATTTCTTCTTCGGAATCACCGCCGCTTGCGCTCACGTCCATACCTTGTATCGCTTGTATCTTCGTAACCCACTGCATAAACTCGTTTTCATCTATAAGGCCGTTTCCTGAAAAATAATATTACATCTTAATAATTCGAACATCAAACCGAAGTCATTTTGTATTTTTTTATTAAAGTTTATGGCATTAAAAATTTTTGTTTCTTCATAAATTGGTTTAAAAGTATTCTCAATTTACAGTCTGATAATAACCTGACCTATCAAAAGGACAAACAAAAGCTTCAAAAACTATACTATAATCCTGAAAAAAGTGAATTTATCAATAATTTTCAGGTCTCACGTTGCAGCTTAAAGTAGTTCTGGTGTTTACATGCGATGTGTTTAAGATACGATTAAACTCTATCCGAAAATTCTATCCATTGTTTTCCTGAAAACCATGTATCACTTTTTATAGTTTAAGAATATGGAGAGGTAGTAATTTGTATACTTTAATTTTTTGTAGATCGATACTGGAATGAGGATATTCATAGACAAACAAAAGAAGCCTAGCAGATTAGTAAGTTGAAATGGCATTGGCCAGAACACACAACTCGCAGTTCAGATGACCGCTGGGTCTTAAAGTTTTGGAGTGGAAACCATGCAGCGTAGAACCTCCATCCACAAGGTTGACACATGACCTTATGAAAGTCGTAGAAAACTGCTGAATACAATGGATGTTCTACGACTGAAATGATAATGATACAGAATTTTGAAGATAATGTACATCTTTTTATTGGATAGTGTGGTTCTACGTTTTGGCTATACGATTTTCCTTCCTAACATTTCATTATGACATATGCATTTGAATAGTTTTGTAAGGTATGATCTAACACATTCTAACAAATCAAATCATATCATACATATCTATTTAACATATGTAAATTGTGCATTGCCATGTAGCTCACACTTGTATCAAAAACAGGGCAATGTTACGCTCTTAAATTTTTTTAATGCAAGTGTTAAGTTAATTTAAACATAACAGAAATCGTACATAATATATTGACGTAATAATTAACTGCATAAGTATAAATAAATAAAAAGTATTTTTTTACTAACAAATTATAGCAAACATGTAAAAATTTTTCTATATGTTGTTTTCAAATTGCTACAAAATAATTACTTCTGAAGTTTTTGGGCGCTTTAGATATTTTTTATCTACAACTTTATTACAAGAAGCTATTGACAGAGGTTCTACTAGTTTTGAAAAATATTTAGCTAAGGGAATGTCCTTATTACTTACCTAAACATAAATCATCTAACATAAGTATTATACCTACATTTAAGTACAAACTAATGATATTTTACTCTAACTACGTTTATCAATCATTCGCAGGCTTAGTTTTTTAATTTTTTAAAGTGTTGCCTATGTTATTAAGAATTGACTTGCGCTACGACGGCTCGTATATAGTTCTTTGAAAGAACCACGCGAAAATGTAATTATCTGTAACCACACACTACAGTATGCTAATTTTAGTATTCAGCTATTAATTTATGTTTTTTTAAACACGCCTTATAAAATTTTATTCAACGCAAAACATAAATCAAGGTTGTACAAATTCATAGTATTGAAATTTTCAGTAAAAAGCAATTATTTAACTTCAGTACACTACAAACAGTCTATTGTTCATAAATATCGTGTAGAAACAGAATTTGTCCAAATAAGAACGCAAAAAACTTAAACTTTGATCTTTCGAAGCGTCATCGCGTAGTAAAATTTCAAAGAATTATTGGAAATATGAATATTTTTATGGAGAAAATAAATTAAGTCAAGTTTTCATTATCTAATTTTTTATATGTATCATTAATTTAAATCACGGAACTTTATAATTTCGACTGGCGTCAACAGACAGCACTAATAGTTTCTCCCAATGAAGGTATAAAAAGGTCACCGCAACGCATAAAATCGACATTAACAAGGAAGAATCGAAAACGACACATCATATATTTTTTAGAATTCAGAATTGATATTAAATGACTGTATTATGATACATATGAATTTGGAATTAAAATCTGGACAATAATTGCACTAACCTCACATATAAAGAGTAAATCTTAACAAAGTTCTTGCAACCCTCCCATGCTTCAAGAGCTTAATGGGTACAAGTCCAACAGGACGACCCAGATCCCGCAGGACGGGGCTACTTGTCCCAAGTCTACAAAAGCATGGAAGTCGAATGATCCCAAGAAACGACATATTGAAGAGAAGTGGCCGCCGCGAAGTCTAGATTTGAAACCTTGTAATTTTTTTATAGAGCCATGAGAAGAGCAGAAACATTTGCTAAAACTATGATTATTTTAAACATAACGTTCTAAAAGATATGGAGACTAACAGGCATGTTTTAGAAACCCACAGTGTTTTTGGTCATTCAAGATCTCCACGTGGGGGCTCTCGAGCCTGGCCACTTCATGGGTTTCCATCCAAGCGTCCCACAAGCGTCCCTTAAAGCGATCTAAGAGATCTGCGGCCTCCTAATTCGGTAAAATTGTTGTATGTAGAGGCCTAAACCGAGGCTCCACGAGAAGCCCTCGAGCTTCGTTGCCTTAAAAGAAGTTTTTGACTAAGATCGTGTAGGCTAGGGAGTAGGCCTCTCGCCTACACTTGTGAAATCTGCACCCTCTAAGTAGCAACGTAAGTCAGGAAAAGAAAAGCGGAATTAACAGTAAACTAGGGAAAAATTTACTGCCCCGTAGGCCCTTCCAAAAACTGAATTAGATATCGTTATACCAATTAACGTAAATCAGTACAACGTTAGATGGCATACATTGTTACGTACAATAATGAGCGTCGTACATTGACGAAACGGGCCGATCAGGATAACCTTGACAGGTGCGAGGTCACCGGAAGCCGACCTACGCTTGCACGCTATCCCACCCCATCGCACCCCATCGCTAAACAATCTGTGTATATTACTTTCCTCGATTAAACTGACTTCCATTATTCGATATTCATTTTGACATTGACAAATATTCCACGAAAATCGATTTCATATAAATATTTGGCACAAAGCGACGGATTAATAAACCTAATTTTAGCATACAAAGATACTGTTTTGGTGCACCCGTAACTTGAAACAAATATTCCTGGGTGAAAATGCCACGAGATGGATTTGTTTCAATATGAATAAAACTAGAGTACGTTTTTGGCAGAATATCAAATCAAAACGCAGCTGCGACGCTGACTTCGGGCATAGATAGCAAGGACGTGTATTTTAGTAATACTAATCTTATTTTGGCTTTGTCGTTTGTATGGTTTCGCTACTTAAGAAATTTATTTATAATTATTTTTTCTTTAGGCCTATTTCAACACCGCTAACAATATTGCGTCATAATTATTAATAACAGTTATACTTTTTGTATCAATATCAAGCAAAGATGAGGTTTTTTAGCTTATAAGCGGGTCACAGAGTCTCAGTATTAAATAACAGTTCACCTTTGACTAGAGCGCAAAAGTAACAAAAATATTGCCGAAAATTTATTATTGTCATGAAAAAACGTTAAAATGTAGTAAATTTGAACACAGTACACGTATTAGACGTTAAACATGGCGTTAAAATTATCTGTGCAATTTTTATAATATCAATCTTTCCAAGAAAAGCAAGAAATTTCATAACAACATAAAAAGGTTTTAATTTTTTTTTTGCAATATTGACGCTGTGTTTTTATACTATACATTTAGACGTACAAAAATTTTAAGGTGCTGAGGCTTATTCAAAAAAAAACATTATTTTTGTACTCGGTTGCAATTAAAACGTATGTTAAAGAAATATTTAGGAATATAGAAGGAGTAATACAGGAGGCGAGTACGACTTACCAGTTTTACTCGCATCCTTAATTAGGTCCGAGATGAGGTCGTCGCTGACCTGTATACCGAGATTGCGCAGCATGAACTGCAACTCAGCCGCTGTCACGTGACCGTCGCTGTCACGGTCCAATAGACCAAACGCAGTTCGGAGATCTAGAAAATAAGATTTTGTTACCAGAAGTATGGAAAGTATTCATAAATAATTAAACAGAAATTAAATAGGTTTAAACCTTTAATTTAAAAAAAATTACTGTTGACGCGAGATTAGATAGATGCTTGGTTAAGGTAGTAAGTGTTTCCTTGTCTTTAGTAATTTAAGGTACTCTGTATGAAACAGCAATAGTGAATCATCTTCATAACCTAGGAGGGTTATGATCTAAGAGGCTTTTTATAATGTGACATGTTTGTTTTCAAAAATTAAATAGAAACAATGAAATAAATGATATCTATATTCTGATTTGAACATATATCTATAAATGAAAATGAAGGGTATATAGTATAATTTGTTAGATTATATGTTTTGCTAGTTACTACAGAAGCAAAGGAGTGTATTATTTCTATTTATCGCTCCACTAGACATGATAAAATATATCGCACAAAAATAAACTTCACACAAAAAAAGTTCGTTATCCTTAGTTTTAAAAATACATTTTCTAAAGAATCACCTATAGTTGAAAAGTTGTGGATTTATCCACTTTCTTAAAAACAGTTTTCCAAAGGAAAAAACACAAAGTTACACAAGGAAGTTGTATTAAAACATGTACTTGTTTATAAAGAAGTACTTTATAGTGAATAGGTGCTTAGAATAAGTTATTTACTTACAGAATTCGTTATTCTTAGGGGTAGCCATAATGAAATTAATTAAATTGACATTCTCTTTAAGATTTCATCGTAAACTAGTTAGGATCTGCTGACACGAACGGTAATGAGCAAACTGTCTACTTCTCACCTTATAATGACGACAATATTGACAAAAGATTAACATGAATGTTACGTATTTCATACCTTTCTTATCTTGCGGCTCTAAATTTTCAGATATTTGTATGAGAACATGTCGCTTGATGAGCGATTGTTATCAGCTTGCACTGTAATATTCTACTAAAGACTGTAAGCGATTCGAGTAAATGTATAATATGTGTAGCATTCAATTTAGAACGCTTCATATTACTGACAACTTCGTTCACATTCCTTTTCAGTTTTGATTTATTATTCAAATTAAAATTCGGACGCTATTAGTGGGAAAGCAGAGATCATTAGTCGAGTGTTTAGGTCAATTACAAACTTTGTGTAACTACACCATATAAAACACACTCTTTCTTTTTCACGTTAAAGAAGAAAAAATAAATTCGTGCATGTGGTGTGTGGGTGGGTCTCCCACCGCCACTTGAAAAATGCGTATGAATGTATCAAATTCCATTATTTTAATCTGTTTGGTAAATCTTTTGGTCCATATAATGGAAACTATTAATAAAATATAAAGATTACTGAAATATCTTATTCATATCTCATAAACATTGAGAATACGGTAAAGGAATAGAGCTGTTCGAACGTCTTCGTGTTTGAGTTAAAAGGATAGATTCAAAGTGGTTCATTTTTATGAGCGTTAGCTAATGTAACTATTAGATGAATAGTGTAAGTTGTTGCTTTTATACGGTTGAATACATTTTGAATTTGCGCAAATTCTGACAGTGTTATAATAGAACTTGAAATACTGCCAATTTCCGCTTTCTTTTACTAGATTAAACAGTTAAAAAGAGAGATTTTAAAGATTATCAATATGATATTTTTAAGTTTATAAAAAGATAATAATTATAGGCAACTTATTTTTAAGCCGTTTTATGTCAGTATTATTAATAAAGTTCCTTTAAATTCTTCTTTAAATACTATGTCCGATTTTACCCGCCATAGCAGAAAACAAAAGATAACCTTGCTTGTTTACGATGTTATTGACAGATTAACATTATCATGAAAGATAATACTTTAAACTCCTACATAGTCAAGTAAAACTAATTTTTCATAAAACGTAAAAACGACAGGTTAAATAAGTAATAATTAACCTAAATGTTGGCGATGTTTTTAATTTTAGTATTTGTACATTCTTAAAATAAAATATATCCTAATGATGTTTGCAGCTCCAGGTAAAACAAAACGATAATATAGGATATAATATATTACAACCCTTTTAGCCATGACTTATAAATTTAGAATTGCAGTAACAAATGTCAATAATGTATTTCGTCATTAAGTTTGTATAAAATCATCTGCAATTATTAAAAAGGTTGATAAGTTAATTTTGATTAACATAATATAGACGTCTATTTTTTAAATAAAAAAAACCTTCTTGTTTGTTAAGAATATTTGTATTTTAAGTATATTTTTATAGATACACTATCAAAATATTAAAAAATATGAAAGATTAAATAATAATTCTCTTAAAACTTGCTATGTATGGAATTGATACAAAAATTACTTCATGATGATTAATTTTTTAAGCATTTTATAATAGAAATTGTCTTAATGTTAACTTTTCATTTACATGATATTAACAAAATTAATAAAAAGAAAATTAATTATTCTACAGAGAAATAAACTAGTAACTAGTTATTTGACAAAAGTTAATACATAACACAAAATATATTTCAAGGAACCTTCATCAGAAATTGTCTTGTTATTCATATCGCACATTAATTTTTCTACATCGTTGTAACACCTTATTACATCTAAATGTAGTGTGAAAGTATTACGGACATCCAACCAAGTATTAAGCACACATTCAAAGTGAGCATAAAACTTTACTGCTTTACTGTACTTTAATATACAAATAAAATTAACAGCAATAGCACATAACGATATAGCAATAATTTCAATTGTGAATTGTTAAAATTGTTACATTTAGTTATAATGTTATTGATATTCGTACAGAAAGTTTTTTACAGCTATCTATGAACGTCATATTTTAATAATAAAGGTGACAACTATTATAGCAAATAAAAATACTAAATATTTAAAACAATATCACAAGTGAAAATTTGCAATGCAGATATAAAAAAAATTCAAGAAAAAGAAATCGAATATTGAAATTATATGGTTAATATAGGGCATGTCCCATAGGAAGAAAATAAGGATATAAATAAGAAAATAAGAAAATAACTACGGAAATTTGAAATTTAATAAAATGCAATATAGTAACTAATTGTACCGCTTTAACCGATCAATGATAGCTAATTAACAGTTATTTATATAATAACCATCATTTTCAAAAAATTGATTTTCGTATTCGAAATTTTGAGCATTGGTAGCACAGCGGGATTGTATCTTGTGATTTTAAGTCACAGGTTCGATTTTCGAGACACAATCTTACATAATTTAAACTTTGTTGTATTAATTATATAGGATTGCCACTGTTCGCAAACAAGTTTACAAGGATAGGCAGCAGATACCTATGCGTATCATAATACGTACCATAATACCACACTGCAAACGTCAACCCGCCCGTTAAGCATGGCGTTTATGATATCTGTAACGACTGATCTATACCTTCAATCTCGATTCCAGTTTTTTTTTCAAATTTTGTTATACAGTTATAAACCTTATATAATATTTGAATAAATAAAAAATGACAATAATAAACCTCTATAGATGTTTTTGTTCAAAAAGGATGAACTAATTAAAAATATTTATACTCTGTATATTTTGGTTATAAGTGTAAAAGCTTTCCAACTTTAAAGTTTTTAAATCTATTTTCAATCATCCGCGTAAACTGTTATTCTGAAATATGTTATATTAATTTGTTTTCTTCTATTGGAATGCCAAAAGCCAATTATTTTTGGCAGAACATGGCAGGTAGTAGTAAACAATAAATATTTTAAATATGTAGTAATCAGAATATTGAAAACCCTTTTTGGTACTAATTGTCATAATGGCATTTATTATTCTTGAAATCCTTGATTCTTGGTATAAGATGTCAACGTCATTATCATGCCAGCCGATAGAGGCCCACAGCAAGGAATAGGCATTGCCGAAAGATCTTTACAATGACCTATAGGATACACCATACGTTAATTGGGAGTCAATGAGTTATACATTTACCCCTTTGAAGTGTTTACACTCATTACTAATTAACCTGTGTACAACATCTTTTTCCATTATAAAATTTATTTCAGCCAAAGTAATAACAATTTTTGTGACTGCTGTGGAATGAAACTCATATTGTTGCCGATGAATCGAAATTTTACGGTACCTTGCGACCCTTTTTAAATTTTGCTGAGAAATATCGAAACAAATTGTACGTGACACCCGCGTTTGATATTAAACTATCGAAACCTGAATAATTTCAAGCACATAGTAAAACAGATATTCGGTCTTTAAACGAATTGTTAGTACTTTATATACTTACGTTATAAAAACTCGAAAAACGAATAAACCTATGTTCTTGCTATTCGTTGCATTATAATACAAATGTGATATAATTATCCTTTTTTACTATTCAATTATTTCAAAAAGAAATCTAATTTTTAATGATTTGCTGAGTCATTTTCATCGATTAGGAAAACTTTTGTTTCAAGGATCGATTTAAAGACTACGATATTAAACATCATCTGATCAAATTGCTTTTGGAGTATTGCCAAATACTATTAGTTATTATATTGATGAGTTATAAATTTTACTGCATGTTTTGATGCTTCATACTTTTTTACTTTCTAATATTTCAGAAACCTCTTTAGCAACGGAATTTTCTGAAAAGGAATAAAACCTCTGTAAAGAAAACTATCAAGACTGATTGTAAAAAATATTTTTAAATGCGATATGTACCAAACGCTTTACAAAGTACCGTTCAATAAAAATAAGTCAAAGCCGTAAAAGTTAACAACATTGGCTGATCACAAAATGTTGAGAAAAAACCCCATATTCACTAAAAAAGGCATTTTTGAATTTTCTAATATTCTAACACAATCGATTTACAACGATTTTACTGATTGATGTACAATCATAGTTTCAAGGGGATGAGTACCAAAATATTCAGAAGATGAAACTGATAATGTAGCTGTAATTACTGCTTATTTTAATTGCTTTATTAAGCGTTCTTTATTTTGAAACATTTCTTTCTAAAGTTACTCAGGTATTTTATTTCTGGAGCCTCTTAGCGCCTTAAACGAAAAATACAAGTAAAATATTTACACTACTTATAAAACTCTAACCTTGTTGTAAAAAATTATTGACATTGATATCACAAATCGCTTTAATAACCTATCAAAGTAATCTTTCAAATAACCTAGTCAAATATTATATTATCCTATAAAAACTATAAATTGTATCGAATAATTTCCTTCGTAACGTGGGTACTAATAAAACGAAAAAAAAAACCTGTGATATTATGTACGTGCAAATGTGGTTAAATTAAATATGTTAAACTGTAAAAAACAATGAATGTTTAATACATGTATAACGTACTACATATTTATTTCTCTCTCTCTCTCTCTCTCTCCTAAGCATTATTAATCCCATCTGATCATGGGGTCTGCTTTCCTTATCTTCTATCTCCACCTCGCGCGATTGGACACGTCATTGACGGAAACTTTCCAGGCAGACATGTCTTTCGCTATGGTATCTACCCATCTTGTTTTCGGTCTTCCTCTTCTTCTGGACCCAGAAATATTTAGATCCATAGCGACATTCCCGATGTATTCAAGAGATCTCCTTTTTACGTGTCCAAACCATCTAAGCCGGCTCTCTTGTAACTTATCGGCAATGTCACGTACACCGAGGCTACCGCTAACGTACTCGTTGCGTATTTTATCGAGCCTCGTTACTCTGCACATCCACCGAAGCATCATCATTTCGGCGACTTGGACTTAACGGATATGGCTTTGTGTCATAGCCATGTTTCTCCCATAGGTCAGAACAGATTATCATCTTATAAATCAGGCCTTTAAGCTTCACTGGCATCCCTCGATCATAGGTAACGCCAGTTACTTCCCGACAGTTTAGCCAGCCAGCTGCGATTCGGTGTTGTATATTTACCTCCAAATTTCCTGAATTGTGCAACATGGTACCTAAATATTTGTACTCGTCACAGCTGGTAACTTGTTGTCCATCAATGATGAGAGGGGATTCAAGTTGATTAGATTCGTTGCACACCATGTATTGGGTTTTCGCAACATTTAGCTGAAGACCACCTGCCTATAACTGACGTTTCCATTCACTGAGAGCTACCTTCAACTCTTTTCGGGATGTTGTACATACAGCTACATCGTCTTACACACTTTACTATACTGCATATTTATTTAAAAAATTAAAGCGTTAAAATAAGCAGGACGATCTAACGGTTTTTTTTAAATATCACATACATCTACTACTCCTGGTTTACTAAACCTTATAATTTCATGGTCTTCGCGTGCGCTTAAATGCAATTCTTTTTGATGTTTAGAAAAGTCCTTTTTTATCATAGGGAAATCGTACATGGGATACCTCTCCGCTGCGGGGGCAACGAAAGGCTGATCTCCGGCTACAACCATTTTGTTAAAACTACAAGAACGCCTTTGCATACATTTTTTTTTTAATAGAACACAGAACAACACCTTACGTATTTACTAAATTCGCTTTCCATCAAATAAAATTATTGTAGTGATTAAAAATCTATGTTCCGTTATTGGTATAATGTATGAACAATATACATTAAATATATACGTATTGAGTATGTTAAGTTGCGTTATTAATATCATAACGTTGATAGTCAAAGGAGATAATGACAAAAATAAAGGGAAATACCGTTAATAGGTTATTAAAAACCATGAAATTTAAAGTATGTTATGGAGACATTAAATTCATACAGACATTACGAAAGCGTGTTGTTATGTGAATATATGCCAATGGCATTAATTAATGAGTCCAATAACATTCTACGGTTTTTTTTTTTTAAATTAATGCTATTATTAACACTCGAAACAAATGACTAAATACTCACTGTTAAGCATTGCTTCACTGGGGACCGGCACCATCGGTCGATCGTCGACCGGTGATTGTTTTTTCTTATTCTTTTTTTCATCTTCTTGCTGCAAATTGAAAACATCATCACTATCAGACATAAACACTGCACGTTAAAAAACTAATTACAAAATGAAAATCGATGTACAGGTGTATAAACTGTAATATGCACTGGTTTTTTTATCACTACTGATAATATCTATCTTGTTGGCTCGCTTATCAACATTTTGTCTGATCAATATAGCATACAATTTAATATACAATAGCATACGATAACGGTTGAAGTATAAACACGACGTCTTTTATAAATAATAAAAAACAGTATTCCAAAGACTAATTACAACCAATTAAAAAAAAACATTTAAGATTTATTTTTTGACAGCTGATTATACATTTATTTATTAAGTTAAACATTCTAAATTATCTCGTATAACGGACATGTCCACTACCTGCTACTTCCCCTTCTTCATTTTCTATAATAAGATTGTGTATAAGAAATTTCCTCGAATGATAAGTATGCCCATTGTACTTTTATATGTTATAATATTTTTTCTCGTTGCGTGTACAATTAATAGTTTTAAAAATAATAGTAATTACTATACCACTTCACTTAAAAAAATTCTTTGTTAGTATAATCAAACGTGCTAGTACATATATTATTCTTTAAACATAATAATTAAGAGTTTGTATCATCCTAATTTAATACAGTAATGTGTTGTAAATATCAATTAACCTCAGATAATTTTACGCTTCTTAATTCGAGGTCATAATAATATGAACACCAAAAAGATTTTATAATAAATAATCTACTGCTGGAAACAAGCTTCTTGTATAGATTACCGACATAGCTCAGCGGATTAGGAAGATGAAGTCGCACTGAGCAGGACACGATGAGCATAGAACAGATAGCCGCTGGGGCCTCGGGTAGTGGAGACGTCCAGTTTAGCGCAGCGTTAGACATGACTTCCGCCCACAAGTTCGACAAAAGACCGAATTAAGGTCTTCAGAATACGCTGTATGCAAGTCAAACTGTCCTATCGAGAATCTATAAAGTTAGCCTAATGATGAATATTAATTTCCCAAATATGCCTTACGTATGATGTAATTTAATGGTGGTGTTAACAAAATATCAACGTCATTAATAGAATGTGGTTTCAGTTCTTTTTTATATACAATTACATAGTGTATAAATAGATAATTTGATTTTCTTTTATGTTAGCCGATTTTGTCTTTCTTGTACAATGATTTGACGTACACTTAATTCGTAGTAGTGAAGCCGTATTATTGACATTGCCACACTAAGTATTTTAAAATTATTCGATGAAATTACAGAAATATACTGCCGTTTAGCAACAGAAGTTTGTATAAACAGAAATTACTTCTTCCAAAATTATTTTTTAGCAATTTATATGCTATAAATCGCCTTTAAAATAAAATACAGTCGACTGTGAATAACATATAAATAACTTAGTGTATGTTTTAGAAATTATCGAAATATTAAGCATTTTTTTCAATTTTAAAAGTTATGTAAATAAATTAAATATATTGTTGCTTTAAATTTTAAGTAATAAATATTGCATTAGAAATAAAGACAATGTAGTACAATGAAAGTACTTGACTCTAACAGATCAATCAAATATAAGAAATGGATTATTTTAGATCACGTTCATTAATATTAACAAATTAACATGTCCAAAAATAATGACTTTGGTACTTTATTATAGGTAAGGAAATTGGTTCACGTATTGTATGTATAAAAAGAGTATATGTAATTTCCATTCCGTGCCAAGAACTTCCAAAACAAAGACAAGATGTTGCGTCTCTAAAATATCACATCTAAAATATGTCATTGACGACACGTGCAATTAAAGTAATAGGGGATTAACCAAATGATGCATAAATAATACCAACATTAGGCTACAAATCAACTCAGGGCTCGCTTTGCGAAAAAACAGATGACAAGTCAGTTGGTAAATAAACGTTTAATATTAAATAGCAAGCATTCAAAGGAGTTGAATTATTACACATGTATCCGCGTGTTCAAAGAACGCTTTAAATCACTTTTTGACTAAACAACCTAAATGTCTGACAGGATTCGTTACGGTCACTGACTATTTAAAAATGAAATGTATATAGCGTGATTGGATGTAAAAGCTTTAAAGGGTTAAAAGTATAGCTAATTTGTCAGCAAAACGCTTTAAAACTATTACACCTATTTCTGAAATATGTTACGTTAATTTATTTTTACTTTTGGAATACGACAGGCCTACAAGGTACAAAAAGTCTAAATAGAGACTGTAAACAATAATTAATTAAATAAATTCGTATTTTGAAAACGATTTTCATATTACCATTTTTTTGTTGTGTTGCGCCATACATTAATCGACTACAAAGGAAATATACCGACATTTACCCTTTTAAAACTTTTATACCTATAACCAATCACCTTGTGAAGAATTTTATACTGTTGTTTCAAATTTATCGTTAGCACGCGACTGTTTAATAATTAATTTCAATAACGTTTAATTTAAGCTGTCACCATTCGTTAACTTACTAAACTAATCATATTGTCAAGTGGTTTGAAAGAAGTTTAATGAAAATAGACAATAAAATACTTAGTCTGGCCAGAAATACATTTATAATTAAAAATAAACAAAATATTACTTTTGAATTTGGAATCTGCCATTTTCATACGATTGTTCATTATGTTTTTTAACTTTTGCGATAAAATATTGTTAAGTATTATAATTAATATGATATTTAAATTGGAGTGGTGTGATTGTATTATAAAGAGGAAGTTGTCGATTTTTGATTTATGACGCATATTTTAAAGGATAACTTAGAACTTGCAGCCGATAAGAGACTCACTGGTCATTTTTTAACTGGTAATTTAAAAAGAATAAGGTGGTAAAATCTAAACAACTACTTAACCAGCACGCAGAGAGGTCACAGAAAAATTTTGTTCACAGATAAGATTATTTTTTCTCAACTGCGCAATATTTTAACTAGTAAAAAAACCATATTTCGGCTGAAAGCTCAAGAATCTTCCCAATTTGTCAACAGAGTACAACGTGCACCTTATCTCACTTCATTGTTGGTTTAATGTTAGCTATGTAGGTGTGACTGTGGCATATTTTTGTGAAGAAGGTATCAAAATATGGGCACAAGTGTATAAAAATATCATTTAGCTCTTTAACGACGCAATGTTCAATAACCAAGAATGGTCTTTTCAGCAAGACTCGGCGCCGGCATAGCTCGATCCAACAAATCTTGGTTAGAAACGAATGTTACGGTATTCATAAAAGCTCACAGACTGGCTGCCATCTAGTCCTGACCCACTGGCTTGCTCTAAACACCAAAACAATTTGGAGTCCCTAAAACAATCCACACGATTGGCAGTGAAGAATCTTCCCATTGAAAAAGCATGTGCTGTTATTGGTAACTAGTTTCAATGTTTAAAGGACTATATTGTAGCCAATAGTGAACATTTCGAATAAGGTTTCTACATTTTAATGGTTTTATATTTATATATTAAACTAACACACTGTTATAGTAATAAATGTTACATACAATAAAAATGTTGTTAATTTTTGTTACAATAATTATTATTAATAATATATGGAAAAAATGAAACATTTTATCAAAAGTTAAAAAGGGAACTTTTACAAATTAGTTAATGAGGCTGATGATGTAATAATTACAAACATAAATAGAACATTTTCCTGCAATTAAAGATAAGTAATCAAATATTGATAAAATTATATTGAATAACAAATCTCTGAAGAGCTTACTTACGATAAGTATTGTTTTAAGAGGTACCTTTTAAAGTCAGTGCGGTAATTCCCAATACAATCTAAATTGTACACGTCGTATGGTTTTTTTGAGATACCGCTAATTCCTTAAGCAATGCAAGGTAAATTTCAAACCATAAATATGCTAGTGTTTAAAGTTCTGTCCTTGTCATATAAACTGTGTAAGTAAAACGACGAATTAAATTGGAATAAGATTCTTAAAGATAAAAATCATCAAATACTATCATTTTAATCCCAAAGGTAAAATATACTTTAATTTTGAAAAAGTGATATGATAAAAATTAAAAGTATGTAAATGTAAAGAAAGTAAAGTATAAAAAATATATTCTACATATCTATAACATAAGTGACTATACAAATATTTCATCTATGAAAACTCTTCCGCTTTTGTTAATTCAAAACAAATTTTATAACAATGTAGCACGTTCGAATATAAAATTCATGTCATTAGACTAAACATATCATTTTTTCCATGTTACGCTTAAACTTCATGTCATGTTTTTACCTGATGTTAAGTAATAAGGCTTCGAAGGTCAATCTCATTAGTCTAGTCATAGACATTTTTTCCGTTATTAAAGGTTGCTATCTTCCATTAGGTTTTACGCCTTCACCGGGTATTACGTGGCATAGCGTTGAATGCGTTTAGCCTAGACTTCTGTACAGAAATTAAGCATAAATAAAAAAAAATAATAATAACAGTATTTATTTTTTAACTATTATGACTAACAACAACAGTATTATCATATTTTTTATTATGGTCAAATAATTTGTTAACCTTTTTACTCTTTTTTGACACATACTTAGTCTGGACATAAATGCAATTACAATTAAAAATATACGCATCACATTACAATTTGGATTTTTTTTGTATGAATATTTGTTGTTTATTTTTTTATTTGCCGGCCAAACGGTATTAGTGAGGCATTGAAATATAAAATTAAAATATTATGAATAATAACAGGAATCATGTATATATATCTGAACATAAATTTCTACATAGTCGTTGGCCATATTAAAGAGCGAGGGTAATGTAGAAAATTATATGCATAGTAAAGTTTCATAAACTTATGCTACATACTTTGTTCACTCTGCACAGTAACAATGAATACGAATGCTTTGTAACATTCCCGACATTTTACTTGCGAATTCTGCGGCTATCAAAGAATGAGACAGTTTAAAATTCTTGCAACTGTGACTGGTAGACAAAATAATACAAAGGCAAAAGGAAATTTCACGATGATGTAATTTACTGCAAAGTATTAATCGATAAAAATTTGTAATCGATCATTAATTTAGATTTAAAACTACTTTAATAGATTTATTCGCCATATAAATATGTCCTCTTTTATAATGAGTAAAACAGTCCAAAGAAGATACGATTCCTCTGATCATATATTAAAATATGAATATCTCATTCAAAATAAATAACTATTCACTATAGCGTTAAAATTGCGAAACTGCCAAGTTATTAGTCCCTCAACTGCCCATAGGTAGTCAAGTCAGAAATGCGGAGATCCGTAGACAAACGACATAACCTAAATAGCCGGTGAATTAACAAGTTGAAATGGCAGTGAAGAGGCCGCATGGCACGCAGAACAGATGGCCGCTGGGGCTCCAATGATCTGGACTGAATATCATGGTTCCGCTACCAACCGTTCCTATTGGAAATATACGAGGCAGGCCCATGTCCAATAGTGAACGTCTTACGGCTATAATGATGATAATATTATAGCATTTTCGGCACTCAAACAGCCACAATTATTCCGACATTATTGAAATACTTTGAAATGAAAGCTTTCTTATTTATGTAAGACGTAATTTTAATCATGAAAATATTTTCATCCATTATCTTCAAATTTATACACTATCTGACTTGAATTCGGAAACCATCTTAGTGCGCCTATAGTCAATGACATGAGTATGAGTTTAATCTGTATATTAAATAACGACACTTTCTCCATACTTTCACATCTCCATGCTTCCCGTAAGGAGAATAAAAACAACGTTGGATAAATAAAAGCATTCAAAGTCAGCCTTTGATGTTCTGAACACAGTATGCCCTAACTTTTTAAATTTATTGTATTATATTTATTTATCACAATTCCTTTGGTATAGTTAACGAAGTTTTATTATCTCAAAAACATTTTTATGCGATTTCATTTAACAGCAATAAATCTTTATTAAAATGGGTCGTATATTGAGACTTACCTTCCTTCTGCTTCTTGACGTGGTGGCCATACCCTGAAAATAAATGTCTGTTTTTAATATACTCGTTATTGAATCAAAGATTTTTATTTTGACTTAACGTCTTCAGCAACAGAATTTTTACTCTTCCGAAATTAAACAGTATAGCAAGCATAAGTATTATTAAGTATTGGTTAACTTAGTAGAGATTTTAAAATTTAGTTAGGAATGTATCCGTAATAACAATTTTAAATTTAAGCATAGACTAGTTATAAATTAATAAGTATATAATAAATACTCCATAGTGATACTACACGACAGAGTAATAATATAGTTTCAATCATTATCGACCTAGGATGTTGTCATAAACTACTAATTATTATATTAAGAAATAGAAACATCGTCTGAACGTAACAAAGCCAAGAAAACGACTAGAGCTTTCTATTTCAATATTCTATTAACACGATGACTCCACTTTTACGTTTGTCTTAATCGCCCAGTAGCATGTTGGCAATCATTGAACAATTGATTTCGCCACAACGGCTCTCTTTCAACGGAATGTACTTTAGGTCAAGCTAAACATAGAATTATTGTACTCAATGTGCCGTCATGCCATTTCGTTTTTTATGACCGCTTGTCTAAAATAAAACACAAGAATTATCAAACCATATTAATTTTACTAAACATCATTTAGTTATTCATCTTTACTGTTACGACATATTTAACATCTAAAAATTAAATAACCTGTGGATCTTCCCTGATGTGATTTCGCATAGGACTTCTTTAATCGTTTATCTTTGATAATTATTCTAATAATTTCTAGCAACGTTTCGCGTGTAACATTGTCGCCGTAAATTTTTATTTTTCAGACGTTTTACGAATATTCTATAAAGATCAATATCTCTTTATTAAAGATGTAAAAATTTTCACAAATACTTCCATGATAATGATATAATTAGAAAGCTAAGTTTTAAGAAAACTTAATCTTAAAGAGAGAGTAGATTTGTTTGCACGCGAATGTAATACGCGTAAAAAGTTCTCGTAAACGTTGAGATTCAAAACTTGTGTATATTCCTCTATCTAATGCCATTTATATAGACTGCACAAAAAATTAATGTATCAAATTAATAATACTCGTAGTAAATATAATATTTTAAAATTAGTTTAAACATTTCAAAGTCCGTCCTCTCAATTTCGTCATTTGTCGCCAAACGGTTCGCGTATGAAGTGACCTTAGTGTTTTTTTTTTCTACGATAAATACTATTCGCCCACTACAATTCACAGCTGCATATTTAAGTTGACACAGATTTATGGACGCATCACTAAGGGTCTCTGTGAACCCCAGCTCGATCTGTAACATTATTTATTTTATCAGATATGAATACCTTGAAATCTAAGACCACTGAAATGGTCGCTTCGTGAAAATATTTAGGGCAAGGGAGACCATTGGAACGTCGGCCTGGTCTATCACTTCGTACGCGTTTAGCATTCCGATACTACATTCGATAGGTTGATATTATGCATTATGAAATTACTACACAAGTAAAATATACTCTGTAACCTTTAGAGGTGTCGAGTCCATCTTAGATATTACGAGTAATTACAAACAAATTCTGGCTTGTTATGACAATATTGTCTAAACACAATTATATATAACAGACTTTTTAACGTAATTTGCCCTGGAAACATTGTGTTTCATCGTATGGTTGAGGATATCACTTTATTTTTATTAAAATATTTGTTATTAATATTTACATTCAAGTAAGACAATTTTGAACATAAACAGTAAACTGTTCCTCAATATATTTTCGCGTGACAGATGCTGTTACACATAGCCTGGCACCCATTTTTTTTTAAATTGGCGTTTCTCCAAGAGATTCCCGGAGGAAACGTTAAATATTTCCCCGAAGCATAAGAAGTTGCCCACTAAAAGTAAAACTATCAATTCTTAGTGACCTACTGAACGCTTATGAAGGATTTTTATACAGATAATCTCATTTTGTTTTACTTTGTAATTATAAAAAAAACAATATATGTATGTACTTTTGTCTTTTCATTCTATTTTGTCACCAACTTTCAATATATATGACATAAATAACCATCATAATAATTAAGATTTATCGTAGGTTTCTTTGTAAGAAAATTATGAGTAATGGATTAAATTAAGTTTTCTTGAGTTTTCTTTTACAGTGTAAGTTTATTACTAAATAGCGTATTAATGCGGCTGTAATTCTAAATCATGAATTTTGTAATAAAACATGAGACTTAACTATTTTAAGGGCGTACATAAACAATCGCGCGTACTTAAATGAATCAAAAAGGTGTCATGGCTAAAGCGTATTAAAACATGTTATTAGTAAGGCAATAAATTAAGGGTTCCCAAATTAAATTATCTTAATCTCGTGAGCCAACTAACGCACGATTGACCTCCAAACATGTCGCATTAACCTGGTCATGTCTTGATTGTGTTTCAATCAAAAATAGCAGGAGCAGTGGCCGACTTGCCTATCTTCTATTTATAATCACACACCGTACCGCATGATGCGTACTCTCAAATTGCTATTTCCTGTTATACCAACGTCTCTAAATTTATTCCACATTTTCAATAAAGGTAACACATTAATTTGCTTCTGATTATTTAAAATCTAACTTCTAAAGTTAGTTAGTAATATTTTGATGATGATTATGATTTTAATGATTATCGAATAAAATAAACCAGGAAATTAATATCGTGATACAAAATATGAAAACGTGAGATTTCTTGGGAAAACATTTATGATGAAAAAGTATAAAAATGTAAAACGACCGTTGACCTGTACATAACAGTACAGTCTACAATAGTACTAAGTATCTTAAATCATTCTTATTATCATAATCATCAGATTGAAAATTACAAAAATAACAACTAATTCAAACAAAAATATTAATATGACATTTTAGATTTAATTTTTAAAAAAATTCATTAAAAACAGTATTGAATCGAAAGAGTATAAATAAAACGTAAAATACAGGATATGTATATAAAGTTTGTACTTGTGATCCATTTAAAAAAGGCATACGATAAAAAAATATATTAATTGGACAATATTATAATTGACATCCCAAAGTAAAGTTTTTTGTTTGCGACAGTCATTTACAAACAATTAATCTTCTGAAATAATAAATGTCTTAAAGGCTCTACGCTAGTAGACTCTATGATGATTTTTCATAATGATTTTTTTAAATATACTTATAATTTATATAAAACTGCAAGAAAACGTTCATAAGAGTTTGTCAGAACCACCATTCTTGGTCAGCAATTCGACAGGAAAAATATAACGCACGTGTGGTAATAATGTATTGTATATGCTTTGCTTCTTCCTATTGGTGGTTCCATTAGAAGAAGTAGAGCATGTTCTTTGGTCTGTTAAAGCCAGAAAATTTTGGTTTAGCAGTTCAGATATGATTTTGCCGAAACCAATGTAAGATATAAATTTTAACTACTTAAAAGTTCTATAAGGTTTTTCCTTTTCTCCTTAGAAACCTCTAGAAGTGTATATATGGAAAGCTAAAATATCGTTACAGAACCTCGTTTAAAAGTTTTCGCATTTTTTACAATAATTTCCTTTTTCATTGAACAATATAAAATTCAACATTACTACATAAAACTTCAACCATATACCCTAGAACCAATAACCTTTAATATTCAGGAAAATCGTCTTCAAAAGAAAAGATCCAGCTTAATATTTTATGGGAGCTATGCCCGTGGAATGTTTAATCTTCGGGAAATAAAGGAGGGCAATGCCGACGTCGCGTCTGCGGATCGATGCGGTCAAACCTTAATGCGATGGAAGCAACCTTGCATCGGCACTGCCCTTGCCCGTGACAAACGAGCTCGTGGAACATTACGTAGCTCGATTGATGGATTGTTGTACTTGTATTACTACAAATACCACAAAGCATCTTTGAAAAAACATTATGATTTATGAATACATAGTAAACTAAATTTGTAAGTTCTATGTTTTACGCGCGGTCGTATATTTTTATTTAAAATTACAACGTCATAAATTGCAACGGACATGTTATTCCAAATTTTCGTGGTGAAATAGTGGTTTCAGAAAAGATAAAAGGCTACCGCGGATTATAAATTTTGATGGAAGTTACGTTATAAGGCACAACATTTGGATTACGTTGGTATTAGATTGATGATCTAACTTGTAGTACTAATTAAACTATATCTGAAGACCAAACAACTAATGTGAACAAGTACTACAACTTAGGCAAAATAACTAAAAATAAATTCGTATTGAGTTAGTAAAGTGGAAGTAGGCGCGACAATTTCTCTATAACCTGAACAGACGCGAAATCATAAATTTGTTTTCATTCTCGATGACTAAAGTACCGGAAGATTTAGAAATTTCCTCTACTGCTGAGAATCGTGGCTTATTCTGATTCAGTTAACCGATTAACACTATCCGTAGTGTTCTGCTGCGTATGGCGGCACTATTTGGTATTTCAGGTAACGTTTTATTTGTTCTGAACCCCGTTTTGGAGTTTAAAAAAAAAACACTGTTTAGCATTTAATAAAACCCTGATTTCTTTCTTCTGGCGCACGAAATATTAAAATTCCTCCGGGAATTAGTTGCAGTACCACTATACGATGATATTTTGGGAAGGTGCGGCTTTTCACCGCTCGATATTTATCGTACATATACTTTGTATGAGTATAATACGATGTTCGATTTTATAATGTAGGCGCTGTAGACCGCGATTTTGTAGTTTTTTCTATCGTCAGCTACATTCAAATCGACATGACTTGAAACATGGTAATAGGTTACAGGTTAAAGGGTACATTCATTCTTATTTGCACTCGCCTTGTATAATGTGATCGCCATAAAATTATTTTAAAATGCGACAGGCCAATTACTTCTGCAAGTACATAATCTGCAAGGACAGATTATAAACAATAATTAGTTTTAGTAATTCGAATTTTACGAACACCTTTTCTAATAATATTAACATTATTTATTACTAATATAACATTATTTATTATTTCTGAAACCATTGATTTTTGGATAGATTGTACCATACATTAATTGACACCAAACGAGATATACATTCACCCATTTTAAGCTTAAAAAACCAATCACTGTATAACGCAAAAAATCTAAGTAATATTATATTAGCGGTTAGTAAATAAAAAATTCCAAAAACACGCAAAAATAAATTCAGTTAATTAATGACATTATATTATAGTGCACAGTGTTTAATGATGTTTTTAAATAATGTTTAACATAATTTAATTTCATTCAAATAATATAAGAGATAATTTTATGACACTTTCGTATTAACCAATGACATGTAAAAAATTTTTATTAAGAATATTACAAAGTAATTAACATATTTCATTCATGAAAATATATATTAATTTAAAGACTTCACATATTAGTTGTATGTAAATTATATTATCTGCAAAATGAGTTAAATATTTATTTTTTGGTGTTTAAGAATTAAAGAACTATTTTTATACTGCTATTGACTTAGTCGTTCTCATAAATCGCTCATTTTTCTTGAATCTGACCGGCTGAGATGTTTTGAACAGATGTTTGGTAAAGCAATTTCATAAGAATTTTTATATAGTAACAACTTAAATCTCTCACGACAAATAATCCAACGCAAAATGAGGACTTCTTCCTTCAGCGTTAGCTTTATGTGACAAATTCCAATAAACTCATACCAGATACAAATTCATCATCATCATTTCAGCGGAACGTCTACTGCAAGACATATGCCTCCTCCATATATTTCCGGACATAGGTGCCGTTGAAAGCGGACCTGCATCCAGCGTCTTCCGACGACTTTAACCAGGTGGACGGACATTGTGAACGTCCTGCGCTACGGTTGCTGGTCCGTGGCCTCCACTCTAGAATCTTAAGACTCCAGCGGCCATTTGTTCTGCGCGCCATTTGGCCCGCTCACCGCCACTTCAACGTGCCAACTCACTACGCTATTTCGGTTACTTTCGTCCATTTACGGATCTCCTTATTCTTGATTCGCTCTCGTAGAGAAATCTTGACCTTACCCATGAAACTCAAAGTGAGAGACGATGCATACACTTTTAAATCTCGGATAACATTCAGTTTTTGAACTCTACCTTTTTAATTAAAGTAAATATATTGTTAACTCACATTTAAATAAAGAAGTCCCAATTGTACACATCATACCGCTATGATTATCGTAAAATTATATTGATAATCTAACATTTCTATATAAATCAGACTGTCTGATAAGAACGCCGTTAATTTTAGCTTTTTTCCCTGAGTTATGATTTACATGCAAGGAGATTATATTTAAATATAACGAGATTGTAAGATGAGTGTGACGAGATGAGATGATGAGATTGTAACGATTGAGTTAGATTGATGTTGTTTGCAATCAAACATATAAATATTGTATTATATTTGCTTTATAATAAAAGCAAAAACTACAATACTTGGGCATATATTTTAATAACAAGTTTTATAGTTAAAACGAATTAAACTTTTATGAAGAATCGGTTTTTAAAAGAAATTGACAGTTTAGAATAGCGCTAAATAGCGACGAATCAATAATAAATAAATAAAATAAAGGCAGTTTTAACTTAATAAACAATATAAATAAAGCAATGACTAAAATACATTCACATTTAGAGACAGTTTCAAATATGAATATTAATTGAGTTTTAAAATGTATAAATTTGTCTTTGATCGAGTAATTCTCAACTCCTCGAAATTATTAATAAGTACATAAACAACTCGATAAAGCAATTCTTTACTAAACACCTGTTTACAGCATCAAAAGCGGCCACATTAAAAAAGTGCGATAAATGAGGACACCTAACTCTATTGCTTGGTTTAGGTTGAAGTTGATTCTGTTAGCCCGGAGGCTTTTACAGCTTCATCGGAACTGAGTTCACAGAGCGTACGGGTCCGTGACTAATTCTATTGCTAAATGAAGATAGTACTTAGTTTTTTTTTTATTAAATAAAATCAGCGTTTAACTTATAACGTTTATGAAAGAAAAGATTTACTTACTGTCCAAAAAAAAAATTATATCAGGAAATTCTTAATGCAGAGGCAACAATATGGTGTGATATGCACCGCACCGGCACTAAAATCGCACAGACACAGCACCAGACGTCGATACTGAAATGTTCGTATGCACTTTACTATCGCTATCAGCCCTTGCCAATGGACGATAGGTCTAATCGTAAAGTGTACGTATGAGTACCAAACTAATGTCCCACCTTCTAAACACAAAAAAATGTAAGATACAGTGAAGTTACGAAAGCTAATAATTACTTTCGTCATTACTATTGTCAATAAACAACACAAAATCACTGTACAAATATAGACAATGGGCTCTTCACTTTTATTTGATGGAAAAAAGTGGTCTAATTGTAAAATCTTAATACAGAATTTAGTTTACAAACAGATTAACGTTCAACTCACTTCACAGAAATTTATATCAACACCAACGCACTGTACAGCGAACAAATTAAAATCATTCGTTCTCTATATATGTAAAAACAGTTTTAGTCCAAAATATTGAAAGTATTTAAGTAATGGTGACATATTATTAAGAATTTTAATTAGGGTGAAGGTTATGTGTAAATGTTATTTTTACCTAAAGTTATCAGGGAATTAAAATTTATGTTCGAATTGGAATAGGGATCGCACTAGTAACACCAAAATTTTAAATAGATGTTTTACCTATAATGATGGCAGAATATGAAGCGAGTAGCACACGGATGCGGAGAGTAGATAGATGTGTTCTCAGAAGCTGGCGGCCGTGGTAACCGACCTGCAGAGTTCGCACGAGTGGCCGATGTCACCACGCTCGGCCTTTGTACGTCGCAGCGGTTCGTTTATTACGCGGGTATTTCGGTATATCACAGCCATCCGACAAATCACGGCCGTGCGACCCGGCCTGAACGAGCGCTAATAATAAACTTGTTTATATTTTTTATTTTTTCCCAATGACTTTTTCGATTATCCATCGTCTATCACCTGAGCTAAACGAGATCGAACGGCGTGGACCATCCACGTGCTTGGAAGCTATTTACGCGACACTTTTCGGAATTTGTACGGAGAGAAACGTTGGCGCCAAAACCAATTTTGATATTGGCGCTTTTATAAGAGGTAGGGTGGGGAGGGATTCATGAGGCGGGTACGTACCGAGAGCGTATCGGAGATAGCGCTGCAGAAGGCGCCGAAACTGGAGTGCGCGGGCGAGGTCGACGGACCGCCGCTTGCACGGTCCATAGCGGTGTGCCGCGCCCGGCGAACAACTACGCCCTCGCGTTACATAAACTCCGCCACTCGCTCCCACCTGTCTGTTGTCGCTACGTTCTGGCATCACATGCAACCCACAACAATAACACTAAATAATTATAGACAGACCATTTTAAACGCAGTAAGCCGCACATAACGCGAGAGCGCTTTATTACAATAAAACAATGTAATGTATTACAGTTTATTTTACACAAAAATAATACATAGTACATTTTCAATAATGTTATGAGTACAGCGCGGTTCAAATACGACGTAGTTTTGTTTTAACCTAGCTGCCCAAATGACATTTGTGGATAACGCGGGCGCGGTAGGACAGGGTTCAGAGAGCGCTCAGCCTACAACCACTTTTAAGGTAACGAAGCTCGTCGGCTACCTGGGTTAGCCGGATTGGGTACTTCATCCTCATAATATGTACAAGAAATTTCTACCTATATACCAATTCATCACGACATCTATAAAACGATACAGCTTAAAGATTTGAAATATAATAATAACATATTTTTTTCGCCGAGCGGAGGTCACCTTAGAACGAATTTTAAAAATTTTCACGCGCAGGGGGATTGAAGCGGCGTTCACCAACAACAACCTCAATACTCAACCAACACCTTCTCAATCTATAGGTATCTTGGTTAAAATATTTTATATGTTTAAACAAAAATAAGAAATCGAAATTGAATATGGTTAAAAAGATATTATTAGGAAATGTAGGCCAAATCTTAATTACACCGACTTAGACTAAATAACACAATAGAGCTTGCTCCATAATACAATGTGAATATATTTAAATTTGACGTTTTAACGTCAAAGAATAAGTCGCAATGAATAAGCTTTAACATAGTACTGTAGATATTAACTTGGAGGATATTTCTCATGTAAACGGTAATCAAATGAACGAGCCATTTTTCCAGAGTTACCACTAACTCTATTTTGATATATTATTTTTTAAATAACAGAAAGTGGAGTAAATAACATTTGCAAGTACTTTTGTTTATTTGCATCGACAAGATGAAGTTAGTGAGGAAAGCATGCAGAACAGATGGCTGCTGAAGCCTTAAAATTCTAGAATGGAGATAACGGATCGGCAAGTGCCGGACATTCATACACAAGATGAACTGATAAGAACCTATTCGGGAGACCTATGCCGAGCAGTGGACGTTCTACAACTGAAATGGTGACAAAAATTGTAAAACATTATACACATTTTAAATACAGAAAGAGTAAAACAAAGTTTACTTTTGTCTGATAATTTATATTTCAATAAATAAAACGGTGTTAATAACCGAATACTTTAAAACAAAAGCTGTTTAAACAAATGCGTAATACAAGATATCGTCACTACTCTTTTTATAGCTAAAAGTTTGTAATGATTTCATGTATCAACTACAGAATTATGGAAATATTTTACACGTAAAACTGATAAGTATCGCAATGGTTATGTCTAGTTACATAACGCGGATCCAAGTATATTGGTCTACAATCATATTAATTATAAGTATATTCGTTTTGCAATCTGAACCTGGCAGAATTAAGCGTGTGGTTGGTGGAGTTGACGTCGCTTGTGGTAAACCTTAAATAAATATTAATTACTACAGAAAATACATTTAATCTTATCAATTAATTACTTTTACTAACATTACACAAAAAAAATCTTATTGTGAAGGTTCCCAAATCCAAATAGTGTCGTTACAAGAATCTAATGGGTCTCTTCACGTGTGTGGTGCTGTGATAATAACGCGAGACTTTGCCGTGACAGCTGCTCATTGTGTTCAGGATTCCTTGCAATATCAACTGCAGTTTTTTAACTGGTGTGCAGATAACTCCCCGGCACCGCAAGCTAGAGTATTGGAAATCATCAAACATCCCGAATATAACAAGTATGATTAAAAATAACATTTGTTTTATATTTCATAAATTAAAAGTCATACATGTGAAACGTTGTTGTTGTAGTAGATTTACTACAACAACAACGTAGCCTTTACATAGATATTACAGTTAACTGCATAGTAACTTCAGAGGTATTAGAAGTATTCAAGTTGTTTAACTATTTACGTTAGTGTTCTGTGACTACTTCTAGAATGGCAAAAGTAAAGAATCAGGCATTTTTCCAAATTTCACATCAAAGGCAATAAAATTTTGAAACTGAATAAAGACGAAAATAAAGAATGTGCCCGAAGTAAATTAAAAAAATGGGCAAAGTTTGACAGCCTTTTGTTTGTGTTTATTTACAGCCACATGTTTCTACAAATATACGCAATCCATCATTAATTGATCACATATGTGTGAACTTATTTCTGTGGTTATACAGCAAAAGAGACAAGTTGAGCAGAGCGTTGACCTTATGATCATTACCGAGTTCCACCAATAGTTTCACTTGCTATGGCGACGTTTAAAAGTAATATTCTCAATTATAAATGATTTGTTAAAAAAATCTCTGTGCTACTTTTACTTAACATGATCTCTTGCGGCCCTGACTTTAAAAATTATTGACTATGTAGTGTATATATAGAATCATATAAATAGAGAAAAACTTTGTCAAGGCGATAGAATGCAGTCTTTTACCCGATTTATGTCAACACGACATTTTGTATGGTTTCAGGTATACGCGAGCGCACGACATTGCTTTGTTACGGATACAGCTTGACAGGTATGACATAACATGGCCCGACAGTTCCATATTACCGAACACTTCATTTGGTTTATCAGGTGACTATGAGTACAGCGATAACACAAATATTTTCCTTCTCCCATTACGTTTTAACAGCTTAATTAACTATTAACGTGATTTCGGTATATATTTATGGAACAAATTCAAATATTTGTTGTTTTTTTTTTTAACAAATCACTATAGAGGTTTTATAGCTTCGAACCATTTTTTTATTGAGTGCGTATTCAGACAAATTGTTTTAACGACTTTGCATTTTATAAAAGAAAAACACAAAAGACATAATTAGTATCTGTGTAACAATGAGAATTCATTTATTAACACTAGTATAAAACGTTTAAACTAGATTATCCCAGCTGCCAACGGGGCAATCAATTTTCCATATTGTGACAACAATATAATAAATCATAGTGCTAAATACGCTTACACAAAATAATATAATACTGTTACATGCTCACTGTGGTGCATATGTTTGATTTATTACTTATTACATTACAAGATAATTGGCGCAGAAATGTTAATGAAAATATATAATATTAATTTAATAAAACTCGCGTCAAACTTACGCCTAAATGGGGTCTTTGGCGTTATTAGGGTCTATGAACTAACTAACTGTTACCACTTACCGTGTCATCGAACATGTTATACCAGTATTATTGTTTGATATTTAATAAAAAAAAACATTGGGTTATATGGTTTTATTTAACAAATGCTGTTTCAGTTCAGAAATCTATTGGGGATATAGCATAATCGCCACGCTTGTCAGGCGGGTTGCAGTGTGGTATTATGTTACGCAGAGGACGCTGTTCCTCATCGTCGGAAAATTATTTAGTGAGCGATGCCAATCCCAATGAACATTAGTGATTTCACTGCATTGGGAGGCTTCTACCAAGCTCATAGCTGCATTTTATGAAAGTTCTATCGTGTGACTACGTTGTAAAAAAACTTGAGCGTAGTTGTAATAGACGCATTTAACATTCCGATACGAGTGTGCTCGAGTGAACCGAACCACGAATAGATCAGTTGCTATAACTAGTATATTAAAATATAAATCCGTCTATAAGAATGTACTACCACTTCTGAAAGCTTTGTCGCTGGGAGAAATCGTTTTCGAACCTCAATCAGGGCTCCTAATCTTAATTGAAGAAGCCTGCCTGAAATATAACTGTATTAAGCGGACTGATGACCGTCTTTGTTAGCGAGTATGGTAATCTGGTGTTTTTCGATGTAGTCATAAAATAGTGCAGTGACAATAACTAAAATAACTAAAGCGTTTATCATGTTTCTTCCAAGGAAAAAGTAAAAATATACGAATGTAGTTTTACTAACTAGTTTAGACCATCAGTAAAGTGATATAAGTAGGCTTGTGATATAATATTTAATAGCGGCCCGGGCCAAGAACCAGGTCTTGAGGTAGCTCTCGAGTTTTGCTACCGGAAACGAGATTTAGGTTATGCGTCATCGGCGTGTTGCTTCTTTAAATCCTCGGAATCAGTAAATGCAATATGGCAACAGTGACCATCTGTCACAAAAGAATTTAATTGCAATAAACTTTTATCATACTTTTCAGGTGATTGTATCTTCTATGGTTATGGCTACACAAATATAGATACTAAAACTTGTTCCAATCATTTGAAAGCTATAACGTTAAAAATTATTTCATTAGATGATTGTACTGACACATTAGGCCCATTTTTGGCCCCTGACGTCGATGGTGGAATGTTATGTGCGCTCGGGGATGGTGTTGACGCCTGTCAAGTAAGTAACTTTTTTACAATTCATAGGTTCCACAGTTAAAATGTGCAAGCTTAATCATCATACAATGATCCCTACACTAACTCTCCTGGTCTCAACACATTAGCTTGATAAAAATTTTTATTATCTCATTTCATTTTTAAAAAATTTAACTATTTGTATATATATAATTATATTTATGCATGTGCTTCTAGTGTGTCGTATCCTAGTTTTCTAAACAAATGAAATAAAATATTAAGAATACCTTAACAATTAATTTATTATTTTTAATATAATTGAACTGATTTTTTTTTCAGAATTAATTTCAGTCTAAGTATCAGTATAATAAGAAAAAAAATTAGTTCTGTAAAATTTTGTCACCATACTTCACCGATTAACGCGAAAGAATAAAGTCCAATTAAGATAACGAGGTATTTCATGTACCATGCGAGTATTTTTAGTCGATCGCAGATTTGATTCGAGGGATACAATGTTGTGTAATTCCCACTTTGTGTATTAATTATATTGGATGGCCGCAGCTTACAAACAAGTTTCCAGAGGATGAGCGGCAGCGTCTTCAGCGTATCTTAATACCAGACTGCGATCAACAACACGCCTGCCAAGCGTAGCGATTATGGTATATTTCCCCTGATAGATGTTGAGGGAGGCCTAGGCCTTACAGTGAGCGACGTTAGTAAGCGTTCATGGGCTGAAACTACGAGAATTTTCGTAGTTTCCACCATTAGTGCAAAGTACCAATAGTGGTGCTTTCCGTTGATTAACGGAACCATCACAAATATTAACAAAACACCTCACTTTTAAATATAGTGTAGTACATACAGTATTTAAATAAAAAAAACTTGATGTAAAATTTTCTTACCTTAGGGCGATTCCGGAGGACCATTGATATGTGATGAAAAATTACAAGGAGTTAGCAGTTACGGAATAAGCTGTGCAGTACCTAAGTTGCCTGGAGTATACACAAGTATCGGAATTCATTTACAGTGGATAAATAATGTAACAAATGCATACAAATAAAACTACATATTTTTTATTAAATGCATATGTTTTTATATAAACAAAATGTTTTTGCTGGCCTTTTTCTACTAATTTATCACTAGTAATCTAATGTGCAGGCTAACCCAAATTCGAAATATTGATGCTTATTGGAATAATTTTTGTACAATTGTAGCTATCGCAGTATAAGCTACACATCTATAGCAGAAATGGTTTCGCGTCACAACGGACAGTATTCTTCAAGCAAAGTTGTAGGCTTTTTTAACCACCCTTCATCTAGTTACGTGCGACGAAGTTGTAGATTGCAGCCGCGATCTACACCCGCGCGACGGACCTTGCTCAGAAAAAATAAAGGAGCAAAGCTGCTTCCGAAAAATATATTGTGTGGCTATGACAAACGAATTCTTTCCCAAACAGAAGAAGAGGGCGGAGATCAAACGTCGACACACGCAGCGACCCATAAGTCCGATCTGTGCTGCCGTAAGTCCCACGAAACTTTAAAAGCCAAAATGGTTAACAGCGCCAACACCAATCGAATATAGTATACTAGCGTGCCAGTTGATACGCGGCGCGACTGTTGGAATCCTTTATGATATTATTCCCGCGGGTATATAAATAACCACGTGTATAAAAGTGGACGTCCTACGATGATGTTCTTGTAATTTCATGATACAAAATATATTCATCAAAGCGCATAGATATTTGCGAATGTTCTGATAAACTTATTTAAAACACTACAACAGTTACTCATTGAATTAGCGAAATAGAAATATTAACAATATATCTTTTTCAATTCCTACTTACAAAGTTTTCCTTTAGTAACATAGCCTTAAATATGCAATTATGTTTAACAAAACCAACCAGGTTTAGGTTGTTAGTAGATTGTTTTACAAAACGTCTATATAAGTACAACCTTGACTTCTATTTTGGTCGGAAAATGATAAAATCACAAAAGTGATTATTTTAATGTAAGATAAGTTGAAGGTTTCTTAGCGTATACTCCTGACGGAGAAAGAGGTGATGGGCGACAAAGAAGTTTGACGCAATAATTTTTACAGGCAATAAATACTACGCAAGTGTATGAAATAACAACTAATTTTCGTCAAATTATAAAGCGTATTTCTATATATTATTCGCAGTAATATAAGCAATCAAGTAAAATATTGCTAGACTCTTACGTCGCGACATCCCTAAACTTTAATAAATTCTAACTTTATTTACGCTATTATGAAAAAGTAAAAAATTAACATGTCATTTTCTAAATACACTTGGATAAACATTAAAAGACAATTAAGTAGCTAGACAACGTGGACTGTTTCAAACTCCTAGCTATACCTTTGGTAGCTTATACCTACCATAGTTCAGCTAGTTCGCGATGGTCGAAAGCATGCGTTAAAAACTTTCAGCTTTTATAAAATATCGACGATCTTGCGCTTTACTATTTTAAGTGCCACGACAACTAGCTTAAAATTTTATTTTATAATTTTTCTGTGGTAATGTCAAAAATGGTAATTATTAATCTGAACCAATTTTTACTGTAAATGAATTTTGTTACATAATGTTAAAATAACAATCAACTTGGGTATTAAAAATAAAAAAAATATTTCAGATATAACGACGATTATATTCTCTAAACATCGAATATCATTGAAAGATATTATATTAATAATCAAAACTACTAATATAACGTTGCGAGGTAAAACTAAATACATAAACGCTATAAGTATTACCAAGTAATATATTCTAGGATTTTAACAATATTTAATATATAAGAGGCCGTTGATAAAATGTTTTCTCTGAAGGAGAGGATCAGTTTTATTAAAAAAATTCAAATGTTTGTATATTTATCCTTTGGGTGGAGAGTCGAGTCTAGCTTATGTGATCTAATAATCCCTAAAAGGGTCTGGAAAGTGTAACAGTGTCACAACTATGAATCTACCCCTAATTGGTTTAGAATAATGAAATTTAGAGGAAATATTTTATGAATGGCCCCTAAAACATAATAAGTAATAATAACATTTTAATCATTCACTAAAATTCATCTACAAACAATGTTTTGTGTTACAAGCAGAATATTAAACAACATTCAAAACTTCAGGACTTCCATTTTTCTATCAGAAAATAATTAATACCCAAAAATAAATTATCCATTGGTTAGATATAAGCCAGGGATATATGTACATGGGGGTATTACATGTGGTTCCAACTTACCCTATTACAGGGCATGCTTTTGAACAATGGTCAATGACAATTTACATAAAAAATTATTGGAGAAATGATATATTTGTGCTGACCTTATCAAAATAGACATTAATACATCACAAAAGTAATTTAAAGTAATCAGTATATAAAAATCATTAAACTCTCTATTTTTCTCTTTAACTTTAATTGTAATATTTATCTATATATACCCTAAACTCTTAAAAATGTGCACACTACACTAACCATATTTTCATACATTAGTAAGCTGTGTCCAAAAAACTATTATTATTATAAAACATAGGCCATTATTTAATAAACAGTAACATAGGTAGCATTTATTTGTACTGTATCCACAGAACTGCATAACATCATTGATCACTCTCCACAATTAAGTTAAAATTAAATTAATCAGATTCTATACACATATGTATAAACTATCATCAAATTATGAAGTAGTTTATATCATGTACAAATTCAAAACAGGCCTGTTAAATATTAGAGCATTTATAACATACTTCTTAGGCACACAAATATTAATATTAATTATAATATTAATTAATATCAATACACTTAACAACCTTATTTAAAATGATGGTTTATTCGTAAGGAAATGTCTGTAAAATATAATTATATTTCTTTGTCCTCTGGCTTTAAGGCAATATATGAACACTTTTCAAAACAGAACCCTGTGGAACTATAATGAGATCAATCTATGTAAAATTAATTTAAGGAATAAAATTTAAGACCATGAAAACCATGACTTTACTTCTGCTGATGGTGTTCCGGATCCACTCTTTGGTGATTTAGGAGTTTGGGGAGTTTGTGGTTGTGATGAAGAAACTTTATTTTTCTCAAGTTCTTCCACATTCTCTATACAAACTTTTACCTAAAATTAATAAAATCATATTTTTTTTAACATTTAATTTAATATCTGACGTTCTTATGTTAATAACTAGGGATATAATGTGTACCTTCATATTAGTTTTTTCTTGCATTTCCTTCTCATAATTTCTTACATCGTCAATAGTCATATCATACCATTCATCCATCCAAGTGAATGCTTGCCTATGTCCAAGAAGTAGAATTTCCCGAATGGCCTGTTAAGAATTACAACAATTAATAAATTCAGATGTATTTTAATTTTTTAGGCGGTAAAAATACTCTTTACCTGTTGGCATTTACATCTTCACCAGATATGAAATGACAGGCCATAAGAAACACTAATCTTAACAGTAACTATAAGCTATGGTACTCCTTCAATGGACTTCGCCTGTGCCATTACAATTACTGTATTGTGGGAAGATTTTTTAAATGAAGTAGTTAATAGTTATATTACATATTTTACTAAAGTAAAAAAGCTAAAATTGGCCTCAGAATTTAACAAGAAAAAAATACAATTTAAAGGTATGCAAAATATACTGAAAAATCTATAAATTTAGAAATAATGCTATTGGAACAAAAATTGGAGAATTCTATTAATGTGATTTTACACTACACTATTTAAAAAAAAATTAGCATTTCTGTAACATACCGCTTGTACATAGTCTTCCACCCTTGTCTGTAGACCCCAAACCTCAAATTTTACATTAACACACTTATAACAGCACATTATTGGCAAGTGTGTATCCCTCCAACCCTCCACTAAAGGTCCTCGACCAGATTTTTCTGATTTATAAAACTTCGGATCTTCAACTTCTTTATAGTGATGGGGCTTAATCTCATCATAAGCTATGTCCACAGCATCTACTTCCCGTAGTTCTAATTCTTCAGATGTTAAACCTAAACACTAAAAATATAAAACAAATTTTACATTTTGAGATTTGATCCATATTAATCAGAAAATATTGGTAGTTGACAACTTATTACTGGATAAATAATCATCTCAATAACATATTTCATTTTTATGTTAACTAATCTAAATGTCATGCTATAACATTAAATAAAATGTGTAGTATTAAGATAAAGAAAATAAATATGAAGTAGTATACTGTGTGTGTAACATAATGGCATATTTGATGATTAGGTACATAATTTTTATTGCAATGTTCTAAATTGTTTACCTAACTCAATTTCCTTCTCATTCCTTGTTTCCCTCTGGAATAAATTATTATGATATTCTCCTTGTATCATTTATAGGATACTTTTTCTACCATATTTTATTTTGTCTTTGGTATACTTATATTACTTTTTGCTTATAGTTAGTTGTGCAAGTTATTTAAAATTAGTGAGACATACATTCTAGTAAATTGTACAATTAACTGTAAGGTCCCTAATTTAATAAAATTAAAAAATGCCTTACATTTTCTGTGGTTCCATTGTTATCTTCATATCTTGTTTGAATAGAAATAGAAAATTTTGGTATGAAAGAACACTGAAAAGATATAATAATTATATTAATTATATTAAAATTGTAAAAAGTGTGTTCATTCACATTAAAAACATACCGTATATTCTTTGAAGTGGTGTGTACATGAAATAAACAAACAGTAAAAATTAAAATTATTCCTAGTGTAACTTTATTCAATAAATTAAAGTAATATTGATGAACTTACCAGTTATTGTATAAGGATAATAATTCCATGCCTTTTCTGTTACATAGAATATTTTAGGGATAAGAGATTGGACCCAATAGGGAAGATGGCTGAAAATCAACCAGAAAACATTTAGAATAAAATAACATTAATAATAATTATGAATACAAAATTGGTTTGATATATTATTTTTTTAAATACTTATTCAAATTGACAAGTTTATCAAGTAATAAAATTACAGACTTAAAATTGCAATATAAGTCATTTATATTTTTGGACCAAAATAGTCAAGGTTTTGGCAGTGACTGGATATGGACAGCATAAGTAAGACCGGTCATCATGGCAATCTTTCGAGGTGGCCTATGCTTTACTGTGGGGGTTGTTGGTTTAACATAGTGATAAAAAAAATGGCATTCAACATATCTCTTTAGTTAATTATAATAAGCTAAGGAAATGGTTTAATGCACCTGAAGTTTACAAAGAGCTGACATGTTTTTTTGCTCATACATTGTACATACTATTTACCATGCAACTCACACACTCCTATATTGATTCCTGTTTATATGGTGACATAAATATGTTTCTTGCAAAATGAAGGCAGATACATTAAACTAAGTAAATAAAGAAAATGATTTTTATAAATTCCCATCTCAATTAACCATATGATTTGTAAAAATCCTTACAGGATAATTAATTTCCAGATGCTTCAAATGAGACTTTGAAATTATGCATGTTTGAGTAATATTGTGCATCAATTATTTCTAGCCATGTGGTGCCTTCTGTAGATAAGATATTACAACCAGTTAACAGTTATAAATAGAAATAAAAATTGCATCAATAATAAGAACTACACTGCTCTCAACTGTTCAGGCAAAGGTTGCTGGAGATAATAAAAAAAACTTTAATATATATATGAAATTTACTTCCTTACAAAAGTGCAATTGAAAGAACTCTGTGATAACTATCCGGCTAATAGAGTATATTTTCGTAGTGGGTTTGAATTTACCTGGACAAGTGTATCCTTTTCTCAGTATACTGTCCTAACCCATTAACTTCATCATTTACTTGTTCGTTTGCGATTACTTCTACTCCTTCACCGTTAGTCGATTGCTCATAGCTATGGCGTGCTATCATATAAAGTTGACCAATGCGGTACTGAAAATGTTTAATAGTATCATACTATTTTATTGTAATAAACATGTCAAACCTTACTTATTTATTTAAATTCAAAACTAAAATATGAATTGTCCAAAAAATTTCACCTCCTCTACTGTCATGGGCATACAAATTCGATATTCTTTGGTTAACACCATTTTTAACAGAAACACTAGATTATTAGTATACTTTATCCTATTCTTACAGCCCTTTAAAGTGACACTGACAAATGGCACCATAGATAATACATTATACAGGTGTCCCAGAAAATAATGAAAGGCGGGAAGATGGGAAATAAAGTAGACAATGTTGTTGACAATATTTTGCTGAATTAGGACATAATTTTATTTTTGAAAGTACATGACACTACAATTTAAAATTTCGTCAATTTGGTTCGCTCCTTCAAGAAATTAAACTTACATAATTTTTGTTAAAACTTCCTCATGAAAATATTAGATGAATCGAACTTAGCTAACAATTAGCTTTTAGCAATGAAGAACCTTGGTAGTGGAGAGGTTCCCTAGCATAATTGAAACAAAGGACTTATGTGGAGTAAGTCGCATGTCTGTTCCATAAGAAACGCTGTTATAAAATACATTTATTATAGTATCCATTTAATAAGTATTATCTGACCTCCTCCAATCAGGTTGAACATATAGCTTAAGGGCCGAACCTTAAGATCCCACGGTGGCCCAGAGGCTTAATTACTGTCATGAGGACAAGGTGAAGACTATTTTTTGCTATGGTACATCAAACTAGATTTATATATTTATGCCAAAGGGCAAACAGCATTTGCCAGTATTTTAATTGATGAATTATAGTATATAATTCATCAATTAAAATATTAACTTAGTATTTAATTTCATCCTCTAAAGCTATAGTTCTCAAAGTGATCCAGGTGGGGTTTCACAGGAAATTCTATGAGGAATTTTGTCATGAGAGAGTAGTGATAAGTATGACTTCAGAATTCGAAAGCTAAGATCCAATTTATCACCTTTTGATAATAAATAACTAAAATACCCTGATTGTCCTCTAAGTCAAATAATTGCATTATAATTTTTTTAAATGATATAAATAAAAATAACCACATTAAAAAATCATTATTTATCTATATCTAATATTCTTTTAATATAAAGATATTTTGAAGCTATGGATAGAATATTATTATATTCTTTCATAATCATGTAAAATAATGATACTATTTAAATATTTATATGCTTGATCTTTCGATATTGCATATAAAAATATAATTAATCTATTAGCTATGTTTTTTATTCCATATTTATAATATTGTCATTTTGTAATCCTGTTTTACCAAAAACAAGTTATTATGGAATAAGACTATCCCGTCAAACATAGACATCTACCTAGAATATCCTCAGCTGTAATATTTATTTTTTATTTAAATTAAGAGCATTGTATCATGCTTATAAGAGCAACTCAAGATCCTAACATTATAAATTACCCAGTCAGAGTAAAAATTATTCTACAAGTTTTATCAAGTTACTAGGGTTATCTAAAAGGAGTCAGTAATAGTATTGGACACTTTTCATTTTTTTTTTGTTTTTTCTGATAAAAATAACTTTTTAGAACAACAAAAATAATCATAATATTTGAGATAAAAATATATATTTCTTTCAATTAACATTTTAGCGAAACAGAAAACTTGACATGAAGAATAATGAGTTCATTAAATAAAATTATATTACACAAACAAAAAATGGAGTGATATGTAAAGATTTACATATCTCAACAATGCAAAATACATGACATGTAACTTTTAAGGCCTTCAAGCTATTTTTCAGTACATCAAATGAAATGAAGAATTAATTTGTGTTGGTACATAACAAAATATCACATCATCTTTGTTTTTTATTAGTAATTTCAACTACATAAAAAATAAAAACCCTTAGTCAATATCATTTATACATTGTTCACAAATTAAAAATATTCTTTACAGTGACCTGCTAATAAAAAAGATTTAGTTATTGTTTGTGGTTTCTAACATACATAAATAGATGCTAAATCATCATAATCATATGTTCTTTTTAAGAATAAATCTACCAGTGATACTCCAGTTATAATATGAAGGCCAGTGGTTATTGGCAAAGCACTTAAATCAACATATTTGACACCTCCTGGCTCTAATGGTCCCAATTTTCTGTTTGAGATACCACACCACAAAAGGCTTGAATCTTGTAGGGAACGCAGTTTTAATATTAAATCCAATGTTCTTTCACTAGCATTAACAATCTTACATTTAAAGTCAAACTGTTCATCAACATATACTTTACTTGGTAGATTCTCATATACTATTCGGAGATCTCCATAATCAGGTGTTATTCTTTGCAGTTGACTAGTTTGCAGCCTTCCTTTCTCACCCAGGTTAGACCTCCACACTATATCCAGTTTTCCTATATTCTTTGCCGCTGTTATTAATCTTGCTTCCTTTGTAAGATTTTCTTTTGGTGTTAAGCAATACAAGTATTGGCAGCTTTCTTGCGGTTGAAGTAAATTTACGTAACCAAACACTGATAAGTCATCTTCTACTTCATTAAGTGACTTTACAATAAAATGTTGAGAGCTTTCAAGGGATACTTGCTCAAGAGTAATAGGCCCAGAGGTGATGTTTTGCACTTGTGCTTCTAAAAATACGTCATCAGATTCAGCATTATAGAATTTTGTTTTCACATCTAAAGGTTTCATAACTTCAAATTTGAAGAATTTTCTAAATGATGCTAAAGTGTTATAATTTGACATGTATGTCACCTCACAAACCAATATATGGGTGCCCAGGTCTTTTACTTCATGATGTATAACGTCACCTAATGTTTCATCGACGTCTAGCATTACCGGTGACTGATTTTGTGTAGACAAAGGGATTCTCTGCGAACTTGTTTGCAAATCGGCTTTAATTGATACGCTTTGCACAGCTTGCGAAGTCTCATTATGAACACAAACGTAACACGAGAATGTTTCTCCAAGATAAATATTTCCGAAACTCTGAGGCAATAAAAGAAATTGACCTGCTGCTAACGTTTCCATTTGTACAACTGATGTTGCGTCGTCTTTCAAAAAGTTGTTCAAGATATTACCAGGTAAGTCCTTAAAATCGCATGTTACGATTTTGGGACTTATAAGTGCAGGCTTCGTCAGCCTCATCACCTTTAAAGCCACTAGGTGGTCGACTACTTCTTTCGCTTCCATTGTTTTCAGGTTTTAACGACAATACAACGAAAAACAGTACTCAATACATATTTTAAATTAAACTGTTAACCTAAACAGCACCTCCTCTTCCAAAATTAATTCAGTTATATCAACCTAAATAACAAATAATCGATGTACTATCAACACTACGAACATGTTTCTTGATATGGTATACAATGCAATCACAGCATTAATTTACTCTTCATTCTCTATGGTGTAAAATACGAAGATTAAAAATTATAAACAAGGTTGGTAATAGATTATATAGTTAAAATGTGTTTTTCACATTTTATCATATAGTATTACTAAATGCAACGGCGCCTGAGTCGTCCGGACGAGTCTAACAGTCGCATAATTTAAAAAATAAAACGAAGATTAGTTAAGCACCGGCTATCGCTGTCTTTTATTATTGCTCTGAAACGCGGTGCCTTTACAAATGAACATTAAAAAGTAATGCGTACGGTCTATTCCCAAAATCAAGCAGCAGAATCATGTGCCTGATTTATATGCTATTTAGCAACAGCAGCTTAGACGGCTTAAAGAAGCCTTTGCAAAGCCAAACACTAGATGCATGACACCAATTATGTAAAAAAAAAGTAACATCCTTTACAAACATTTACATCTCCACCAACCAGCTCTACTGCCACCTATGCAATAGGATACTGGGTGTCCTATTAAGGTCAAGTTCGATTTTATTAGCCGCATTAGAATTCATGCCAGAAATGTTTTTGATTTGTGGGTCGCATTTATCGATATGAAAAACTGAATATTTCCAAAAATAAGCTTTGTGCTTAATTTTAAATTCTAGAGTTTAATCCCGCGACAGTGTTTTACAGCACTTATTAATATTAAAAAATCCTAACCTTCGATCCAATTAAACTTCTACATAATCTTTATCATTATATATTTCGTTAGTCGCATATATCGTTTTTTTACTTCGTGTTTTACTTGTAATTATTGTAAATTTTATTAAAAATAGTAAAAATTATTACAATTTTAAATGTTTATATATGAAGTTTGAACGCGTATTAGAGCACTGTCATCTTCTGTAATAGAGATTTATCAATTATATCAACAACGTTGCGTAGGTACCTACTTCAAGAGTGATGTGGTCCAATCGTTTCGAAGCCGAGTAGGAATTGAATATAAGAAATAAATATGTGGTTGTAGTGAACTTTCGTTATTATTTGTGTATTTAAAAATGGCATATCAAACATTATTTCAAGAATATATGCTTGTACCCCCTGTTACGAGAGCTTATACAACAGCTTGTGTTATCACAACATTAGCTGTAGTGAGTATCAAAATAAAGTTTTATGAAAATAAATTATCATGAGTTCTTTGCCTATGATGTCTCTTGGTAATTAAAGCGTTGCGTCTCGCGGACGTTCTACAGTCCTGCGGATAAAATTATTAATTTCGCCTTTATTTTTTTATTTCATACATTTTTAGACGTAGACGTATTAGTAAAGTCTCTAAAACTTATAATTTTTGCTAATGCTATAAAGTACCTTAAAATTCTACCTAAAACTTTAATTATGTTCAATCATTTTAAGCTTTACATAAATTACTTTTTCAGCAATTGGATCTCGTTTCTCCATTTCGACTGTATTTCAATCCAAATCTGATATTAAAAGGGTTCCAGTTATGGAGATTGTTAACAACATTCCTCTTTTTTGGAAATTTAGGCTTTAATTTTTTCTTCAATATGATATTTACATATAGATATTGTAGAATGTTGGAGGAGGGATCATTTAGAGGAAGGACAGCTGATTTTGTTGTTATGTTCATATTTGGCGGAACTTTGATGATTGTATCCTTTGATTAATAATATTTTTTTAATATTAATTTTTATGTTATGAACGAACACTTACATATTTTTATTAATATATTCAGTGTTATTATTGAAAGATAATTATCTCCAAATTTCCAATAAAATTTTGGTTTTAAATACAATTTGGTTGTTTGCAGTTATATTTGTAGATTTACTATCAATAGATAATATTTTTAATATGTAACAGTAAAAACAAACTGAAAAGTACTTAGTTGTCTTGTGTTAATAGGCTGATTTCCCTAAGCTCCACTGCACTCATTTTGTTTCAGGGACTACGTTATTTTTAAAAATATTTCATAAGCTAAAACGACAACATGAATTCAAATAGATAAGATGGTAAATATTATAATTTTGAAGTTGGAATTTCATTTAAAAAAATTATTTCTTGTAAGATGCCCATAAAATAAAGAACTAAACTGGGTTTATGTGCAATAACTTGGGAGCCAATTTTTGTGATGTGTTCTACTGACATACATACTTATGATAATGAATTAAGAAAATGTTAACAATATTGAAAAATTACCAGGTCAGGTCAAATTGCGATTTTATATACAGAGATAGCAAGTGTATCACTTTGGCTTGATTGAGATGAATCATATTTTCAATTTCAATCATTTATACAATATAATAATTAAATTAAGTAACAATATATTCCTTAACCTACTTTCATTGACAGTTCTCTGCTTTCTTTGTTAATTTATTATTTCTAGGTCAAGCTTTTACAATTATGATTGTATATGTGTGGTCGCGTCGGAATGTATTTGTCAGAATGAATTTCTTTGGCCTCATGAATTTTCAGGTGATTATACAGATCTTTTTTAAATTAAATTTATATAATGTATAAAGGCCCTGACTTTAGATATATTTTAATGACTATTATTATTAAATTGTTCAACAGGCACCATACCTACCATGGGTGTTACTTGGTTTCTCAGTTCTTCTGGGTAATGCAATATCTGTTGACTTAGTGGGAATGGCCATTGGACACATATATTTTTTCTTAGAAGATGTTCTTCCAAGACAAAGAGGAGGGCAAAAATTTCTTAAAACTCCAAGATTTCTGTAAGTTTCCTTTTAATAATCAAGGAATGGCTAAATTTATTATTATAGACTGAAGCCAACAGTATTTTTATTTTCAATTTTTATAGTGTACTTTATGCAGATATTTGTGTCTATACCTCACAAATAAATTAAAATTATGTTATTCAACTTAAGGAAAAAGAGATTAGCTCTTTATTTACTTCTGATTTAGACAAGGTTATTTATTCTTTTATAAAGTACCAAAATGAATGAAAATACACATGATTGAATTCAATTAGTCATAGTTTGGGAATTTTACTTCATGACTAGTAATTCATATTTTATTTTCTTTACTGTCTCTAACTGGCTATCCAGCCATAATCACATTTGAGTGTTACAGCACTAAATCAAGTACTGTCTCCCTTTTATTTTCCTTATACCACTCTAAGCAATTTTCCATTTTCTTAGGTTAGTTTTAGAGTTTTGCTGAACAAGCTAGTTGTTAGCAATTGAAGAAAGATTTTTAATTATCAGCTTAACTTAATAATTTTAGGTGACAGGAAAGATACAAAGGTTCTCTCTATGGGTAGCCTCACTCAGCTATGTACTGCAGTTCAACTCTAGCAGTGCTACATTCACTTCTACAGTAGTGATTTTCAGTAATGGGCCACAATAGTGGTTTAATCTTCTTTTGTATCTGGCAGCTTATACTGCTTTGTCTTTTTCACAGTAGGCATACTCATTTGGTTCACAGTTTTTGACAAACCACAATGCATTAGTAATACAGGAGTACTGTTTTAAAATTTCTGCAATATCTTCAGATTGTAGATAATATTCTAGTAAAGGCCAAGGAATTAAACAAGCTGCTGGGCAACTATTATCCTCTAATCCCTTATCATACTTTTATATACTTTATAATACTTTTCAATTTTTGGTCTACTTTTTTACGTACTAATCAAGTCTCTTCATTATATGGTCATTTTTAAGAATAATATAAGATGATCTTATGCTGTAAGACTGCTCTTTGTACTTAATTTTTTTGTCTATTTCCTCTGATTTTGTTTTTTGTAACTTTGTCTAAAATTAAAAAATATGTTATAACTTTATTTATTATATTAATTTCAGTAAGAAACTGTTTGACCCAATTCCTGATATGCCAGAATACGACCTCCTCCCAGATGTGGCAAACATTCGCCCTGGAGGCGTTGATTGGGATGCAGGACGTAATGTCGCCGAAAATAATGAAGAACAAAATAGATAATTATCAAACAAAAATTCACCGAATTCATAAAGAATGTGAAAATATTTTACATAAAAATTGTAAAAAATACATTTAAGAATTATTCTTTGAACTAGACCATGGTACATGTTTACTCCAATGCAATATATTAATATACTACAAGTAGTGATACACTACAGTGTAGTGGCTACAGGAACACAGTTATGACTTCCATTAAAAATAAAACGCTGTACATTGAGACAAATAGAGGCAATAATTAATTATCAATGCGAAGAATGTGCCGCATCTGTTAGACCTAAAATTAAACTATCAATTGCAATGTTTACACACACATAGCATTTACCATCTTTTTATTTGTGTAAGGGACTTTAACGTTATGGTATTCTTGTATATTTATTTCCCAGTTTTTAACATTTAGAAGAAATGGATTTATACTATAATCTAATTGTGTAAGGTTTTTTGTGCATGTAATAAAAAATAAGCATTTTAGACATATTCATGTTATTTTAATACTTTTGGTTGGTTATAAAATTTAAGTACTTATTTTTAATATTTATAGAATGAGTTAGCAAGGGCTTTGGTATGCTATTAACATGTTTGTGTGTGTGTATGTGCATATAAATTGATGGCATTAGAAAATCAATTTTCGGTCTAGTTTTGACTGGGGTTACTAAATGATTTTCCACTTTATTATGCTATTAGGACTCATTAATCACACATAGCTTATCTACATCCGTTATGAATCCAAATAAGTTAGATGGTTATATTAGATTCCTTAAACATTGCGCATAAATTATAATACTTCCAGTTTAAATTGTTATGTAAATATTCATCACAGATCTTACTTTTCGAGCTTAATGTGAGTGATTATAAAGAATCAACATTAATAGCCGCATGTATGTTAGGTCAATGCAGTCAATGTTTGCTGATGTCACATCAATGATAATTGAAACGAAAACACTTTGTAAAATCAGAGCCTTCCTTATGGTTATTACCTCGAAAAAATCTCGTTTTTAACATTACGTTCAGAAATAAATATTTTAAAAAATAGTTTGGTTATACCGTCATGTAAATTAAATAAATACTAGTAAAATCGTATAAATATCCAGCTTGTTATATAGCTACTACAAGGGAGAGAAAAAAATTGTTTGTCTTAAACCTATTTTTCAACCAAAAACAACCAAACCAAATCTTAAAAAGGAGATAACCATGTTTCTGTCGAAAACTAAAGCATTTCAATAGTGAACACAGTTAAAATAAATATCTTGCCACCAAAGTATGACTTAGTGTATGATTATTTGAAAACAGTATTCTGTTATCCAAAATTATTCTCCCTAAACGTAAAGTATGAGATATATAACCAGAGAATATAACGTAATCATATCTGATTAAAAATGATGGCCTGTTTAAGTATAGTCTCTTATGTACCACTTAGAAAAGAAACAACCAACTGCCTACGCCTTGCAGTAGTCGCTTGCTGTGAACGCCATTAAATCTTGACGTGCTATTAACCTTCTGAATGTATTTGGGCCCTAATGCTTTTTTTTAGTAATAGCGTTAAAAAAAATTAACAGGAAACATCCAAAACACAAGGCCATTGAGATAAGTGGTACTATTTAAAAAAAAATATTGATGTGAAAATGATAATATTAGTTGAGTTTAACCTATTTTAACTTTTATGTGTGGGTTTTCTATAAACTAATTAAAAGAAATAGTATATCCATAATTTATTTTAAAATTTTTACACAATCTACAAATTTTTGGAGCAGGCCCCATGTAAATTACACTTGTTAAGCAAAATCAATCAATGCATTAAGTAGAATATTGACACTCAATGCCACATATGTCAATGTCGCCGACAGTTCTTTAAGAAACTAATTTATAACAAAAATATATTTATACACTACGAAATCAAATAAATTAATGAAATAATTTTAAACAAATAAAAATTGCATGAATAGACAATTACATAGACCATCCATATAAATGCTCCTTGCAACTACTTGATCATGTAAAATTGAAAACAATATTAAATACTGCATTTGAAACTATAGCATTTAATTTAAAAATCATTAAATGCCTCAATAATAAAAAAAGTACTTTATTCTTTGAATTATAATCTGAAAGACTTGTATTAAAAATGTTAATGATAATAATGAATTGTAAATTTAAGAAATAAAGTATTTAAAAAACGGTAGTGCCAAGTTTAGGTATTGACATCTATTAACATGGCAAAATGATTTAAATAATCATATTGTAACAACATAAATTTACAGTTAAAACAAAAGTAATAGAACTAATTCAGTCTTCATACATCAGCACATTCACTTCACATTCACAAAACCATACATGTGTACAACATCAACAGATACAGAAATATTTAATTCAACTCACCAGCATAGACAAGCCATATTGAGAGATGTGTCTATGTGTACATTACAATCAATGATTCAGCTATAGCCAAAATACCGTTATGCATTTTTGCAATTAAAATATAATCTTATCATAATTAAATTAACAACAATCGAACTGTTTCGTAATTAATCAAAGTTAGTGAATCAGATCATTTAATTTTTTTTAACAAAATATGTCATTTACTGTTATAATATAACAACTGTTGAGACCACAAATAACTTGAATAAAGTGATACTTTTCACAGATGCATTTTCTAAACTACAAAAAAGTAAATTAAGTTATGTTTTTATCCGATAAATTAAAACATTGTTATTCTACTTTTAAAGTAGCTCATAAATGTAACTTCTTTAATGATACTTTGATAAAAGCATTGTTACAAAAAATGAATAAGAATTAGTGACACAACTCTAAATTCACACCACAAGTGACTAGCGTTTTCATAGGCTGTCATTAATTAAATCACATTGAATTATCACTATTTATACATCTCAATAACAAATCAAATTTACATGAACATTGATATCGTAAGTTATCCTAAAGTTACCATTACACATTTTTATTGCAAAATGACCAAATTTATATTTTTTGGTATCTCTATTAATTAATTTTGCTATTTTTTAACATCATCTTGTTAATATTTTTTTACTTGATGTACATAGACAATTTCATAGCGCTACAATTGCAAGTAGCACCGTAATGTCATCGGGTTTTCCTCCTGAAAGAAAAGAAGGAATAACATATGTAATTATTTTAATGCAACAAAATTTGTTTTAAACAAAAATAAATAGTTAAAGCTGCTTGCTTTGTTTTTATTTGTTTTCATTTTATTTCTTAATGTCTCATTGTTTATTATCAACATACAAAATATTGATAGTAGACAGAAAATAAGATGTGATGATTAGTTATAGGTGTAAAATCTTTAAAGGTTGTGAATGTATAGCTCAATTGCTGTCAATTAATGTATGGTACATGGACCCCATTGAAAAACCTTTGGTTGCAAATATAATAAACAACTCAATGTCTAAAAACAGTTGATAAAACTTTGATTAATATTTACTATATTCAAATAAATATTTAATTGCTCTGTACTGCCATAAGTTATTAGCCTGTTGCGTTCCAATAGAAAAATTAAATTATTGTAACTGTAACTGTTTCAAACTTTTCATAATATACAGGGTAATTGGAAATTGGTGTAAGAGTTTTTTACTGTCAAATGAGCTATATATCTCTTCCTTGAAGCTTTTACACCTATAACCAATATTAACATGTAAATATAGCTATCACAATATCTTAAAGTCATCATAAAGTTTTGAGATTAATTTTGGTAAAATATAATATTTCTTGAGTTGATATCAACAGAGTATTCTAAAAAATCGTGGACGCAAAACGGCAGGTAAAAATTTACCAAGAATTGATTTAACAAAATTTACCCACATAAAGCAGTGCAGGGCACGTGAAGTGCGCAGCCCAGAGAACTAATTGTATACATATAACTTTTCATAAACTAATTGTCACAGTTGCTCTCATCTGATTTATCAACACATGCAAGCACACGTGACATTATAATTAATGTATAGTGACAAAAGTAATGTATTTATATCATACATAAATAACATCTTTTTAATTACCGTCTTAAACTTAAAAATGCTTTAGTTATTAAAAATATTTAGAAATTTTTATTATTACTTATTACATGAAACCAGTGGAAGTTGCTAGCAAAAATTCAAAATTGTTATAAAGAATTTTATTATCATCATCATCATCTTGTTAGCCGATAGATGGTCACTGCAAGACACAGACATCCCCCCCTAAAGATTGCTACGTTGACCGCATTTGCGCTGCCCGTACCCAGCAACCTTAATTATGTCGTTGGTCCACTTTGTGTCTGGTTTAACCGCAACGCATCTACCTGGCTTGTTGTCACCACATGAGGACCTTTCGGTTCCAACGGACAGAATTTTTATATTCATTTTTAAAAATGTGATTTATAACCTGTTTATCTAATGTAAGATAATATGTACAATACAATTAAATGGCGAGTGTTAATGAAAAATATTTAATTAACATTTCATTATTTCCGTGCCAATGTTCTTAGTACCCAAGTAATATTGAAAATATTTATACATATGGGTAATGTTTGGAACAACTTCGTAAAATGTAGATCAATACTTTATACAAACATTTAAAAAAGGGTGTCAGAAGAAAATTAAAAACAATACATCCATTATGAAAATTATTTTCCCGTTTTTAAATTTACTTTATCATATATTATTGAAATTGCTGAATTATGGAGCTAGTATTTAATATTTTCATTAATTCAATTAGTTTATTTTAGGTCTCTCTTTTCGAATATAAACTATTTAAAAGAAGCATAAAATTTTAAATGCTGCATTAAATTGACGTAAAATAAATAAACACGTTACATACCAATAGCATCGATGCCATTTTGTCGGGCGCTTTTAGCGAAAGGTGACATGTAACAGCCGTCAAATGATAAATTCCGAGCCATCCACGCGATTGAGTTAGCGACGGCCTGTAATCTCTGAGCATCGCCTTCTAAGCCCTGCGCGCGTCGCATCTCGGCCACCAGCACCGGTTCGGGCACGTTGTCGAACACGCCGTCTGTCGCCACGAGGATTACGTCACCGCACTCGACGTGAAACTCTGAAGTTTCCGCAGATTCAGGCCTAAAAGTACCATAAAATAGCTATAAATATATTTATAAAACACTAAAACTCTCAAAACACAAAGCACACCGCATTAAAAATTTCTCTTAACTATGTTAATGAAATATAAAAGATTTTGAACTTACAGACAGTCATTCAACTAAGAAATACAGAATTTTCAACAACTACATTTCATTTTATATTTTTCTATTCCCAAACATGTATATGCATTTTTTTGATCGCGATATATATAATTAACTGCCACCAGTATGACATTTAACAGCACTCGAATCGAATGAACTCCTTTAATCTTAAAATTCGGAAAATTTTAACTATTTCGTTAACTCGCTATTTTACTAAAATACAACGAAAATTTTTCTAAACTGACCGGCATCTATTTTCGAGTACATGTTTTGTATTTTATAATTGCCAATATCGAAAGCCGAATAATAGCAGTGATAGAAACTGAGAGCTGATTGGAGTCTTATTTGAGAAATACATGAAAACCAACAGTGACTAAACATCCTCATTCATAAAAAACAGTACCAGTTCTCACAAGTTCTGTTATGTTATTTTATACTACAACTATTTTCTTTTAATATTACAATACTGACTGCAAGAGACTGTATGTGATGGCACTGGACAAATTCTTTAAAACTGTCAGACTTCCCTCTTTCTACTACAATATAAGGATTAATGTTTTAACCATAAAATCTGTTTTTTTTTTTAAAAAAAAACTAGTTATTGCTGAGAAATCCAATTTATTGTTGTAAGGAATAAAAAAAGAAATTTTGAACACAGTAATTATACTAAGAACGAAAAATTATAATGCATATAAGTCAATATATGAAGTTGATTTATTTATGTTATAAAGTAGTAACAATAATACAAACGTCACGACAAAATTAAATGAAGCACGTGAATGTTTAAGAGCTGGCGAAGATCCAAAATGCTAAAAATTCTAATATTAGTCCATGCAAACATAACAACATTGGAAGTGAAATGGGCACATGACCGTCAGTCCCTGAGATAATACAAGTCTTATGACTTTAACGCATTGCCCGCAACATCTATTAATGTAATCCACAAAAACATCATATGAAGCTAAATGTTGTTGTACAAAGCTATAACGATGCAAGTACCTCATAATTTTACTAAATATTATTGGCAACACAAATTTTCCATTCCCCTAAGTGCTAAGGGTTGTTCACCCTTAAAATTTTTTTTTGAATTTTTTGAGGAAAGTTTTTGTTTTCATTATTTTGTGTTACAGCATAAAAAAATAGATACAACCCTAAATTTTCACCCCTCTAAGATCAACTCTTATTCTTTATTTGTTAATTAAAAACTTTATTTTTTTGCAAAATATCATTTGCGGAATCAGCTAGTTTTATTATAAACATTATATATATAATAATAATCTAGCCTCTACTATTTTTATATTATATATTAATACTATTTCTTTGTGTATGTTTTATTTTAAAGTATTATTTTTGTGAAAAACTACATTTGAAAATTACTATTACTACTAACTATTATTTAGTATAACAGAAATCTACTATTTTACATTAGAAAAGAAGATGAAATTACGAGAACTTATAACTCATTAGCTAGCCGGTTATATATATATACTGGTACAATGAGTTTTATGAATAATGAGCGTATTTTGAGCTCAGTTTATTGGGCATAATTGACTACAGCATGTAAACAATTTATTGTATTAAGAATTGTATAAACTGAGCATATTATTATCACTTGTATGAGTAGAAATTTAACATTTGGTAAATCACAATAAATAATTGTAACAAGAAGAATATCAGAATCCTAACAATTAGCATGAAATCTTACTTAAATAACCAAAGTAGTATCTATATTAACATGGATATTTAACTTGTTTAATAACTTCAATTATAGTATTTTAATGGTTTACCACCATGAAAATGCATGTTTTAAAGTGTGGTGAAAATTTTAAAAGATATAATGTGTAATAGAAATACATGATAATATGGAATAGAGTCTATTTTATGTGATAAAAATGATATATGTATGTAATAGTAATGCATATATGTGAGACAAAATTGATTTTACAAATGTATTTCCAGCACACTGCAAATCAACTGAATAGCCTTGAGCTTGTTTATACTATTATCTATATTGAACTAACCTTATGTTTAGCGTCTGTGACGTTTTAATTGTGATAAAATATGCCAATAAGAAGTTAGTTCATTAAAATTCTGTTTTTTAATTTCATTTAGAGATTTGTACTGTGACTTACAAATGTATCAATACATACTGAAAATTTATTTAAATGATACATTACTCACGGTATGCCACAGTACTAGTCAATAAATAGTAGTTATTTTTTATCTAATAGATTCAGGTGTTGCTTTGCAGAAGTCCTTCCTAGGTAAGAAGAGGACTAATACATAGCTACTTCCTCTACATAGCGGAAGTTATTTTTTATATGAACTTATTTCGTTATTGGGATTAAACAGAGACTGACATGTGAAAAACAATTTAACAACAGCTATAATATTATTTTAAGCTATACTCTTCAAAACCATAACATCAAGAAAAAATAACTTACCGATCACTTAGCACATTCCTGTCATGACCAGGTGGTGGTAAGCTAAGTTGGTATGGAGTATTAAAATAATGTTGTTGCTCATGTGATCTGTGTACTATTCGACCGCCTCGTACAACCATGTACCCACTGTCTCCAATGTTCGCTGCACGCATTATACTCTCATTCCGGTCTAAGATCATTACACATGCTGTACTGCTGCCTGGAATTAGAATTAAATAAGTTTTATATTTTGTTTCACACTAATAAACTCACACAAAAAGACAACAAAACTCTATGTATATTGTAATGCAGTTTATACAATAAACACAAACTAGATCAGGGGAGTGTCAGTGTTGATGTTTGCATACGCGGGCCGCGCCGGACTGAATATTGGTCGAGTGCGGCATGATAAGAATCTTTCAGCGCAACCGTTAACACAACTGTTATTCTTAGAATCCTCTTACAATAGTCATTAAAACAACACCCCACAATAGGTTATGTTGTATAATGAACAAAAAAATATTTGACCACCTAGTAACAATAGATATAAAATATTAACATCATTATATCAGTTAATAGACGCCCACTGCAAGGCACAGAAATCATGATATCCACAGAAAAAAGGTCTCCGAGGTGGCTTGAAGAATTGTTCAGTACTTAGACAGTGGGCGCGGTACATCGCCCATGCAATGTTCAGACGTTAGGGACGAAAGGTTCTCAAATGGCGTTCACGAGCCGGTAGACTTAGCGTATGCCCTCACTATATGCATCGACGTAGTTATAGTCACGGGAAGTTGCTGGATGTGGGTAGAACAAGAACAGACACTAGGTGATCTTTAGGCGAAGTCTGTCTTACAGATATAAAAATCAGAATAATAAGCCTACTACCTATAAATCTATAACAAGGGGCTGAAAAGGTTGATAAGTCCTCTTTTGTATTTATAGATTTAAATTTCAAGAGGTATTAAAATAGGTAATTAAAAAATGGATGCTATTCTCACATATCAAATCTGAATATTGGAAGAACTCCTTTACATATAGATGAGGGCATTCATCTAATAAGGGTGATCTCGAAGGTTGTAATTTCGATTTTCAAACAATTGACTATATACATGCCTGTTAACAAATCTGGTATGTATTAACCATATAGAGGAAAAAAATTATTAACGTTCATTTTTTACGAAAAAAACAAATTCGTGTCAAATAAAAAGAATTTCTCAGAGTGGAATTTTTCTAATGCATGAATCAGTAAATAATTTGCAAAACTGATATTTTATTATGAAACAAAACCTTTAAAACAAATACATTATAACTTTTAACTGGTTATAAACAAAAACTTTTACAATTAATTAAAAAGAGAATAATGAATGTACATCAGTGCTGTTGTTATTTAGTGGTAGTTTTGAAATGCAAAATCCTGTAAAATAAATGTTTGAGCTCACCACAACCTTTGAATATTTCAGCCTAAATTGAATTTTATATGCAATATAGACCTAGCACCAAAATGAGATCCCCAGAACAAGGAGTTGGACTGCTATATTCATAAACTGATTTTAATTAAGAACTGGTAACCAGTATTCAATTTGTAAAATTGGGCAGAACATAACATAAGTAAAGTTAGTCAGGGTAAAGTTTTGTAATTTTTAGACCTGGCTTATGCCGCGGCCTAAATGACATTCGCAGATTTCTCAGTACATAGGGTCAAGTTGCAGAGGATGCTTAGCCTTAAACACTTTTGAAGGTAACAATGCTTGAAGGTTTCATGGGGAGCTGCGGCTTGGCCAGTTACACACTACTATTTAACGTGTTTGTGAGGCCACCTGAAGGACTTAGATCATTTATATTTATTCCATGAGGGTTCCCTCAAAAGTCCCCTAAGCTAGGATTGACACTTTTTGATAATACCCATTTAACATACGACTCAAAGACACCTGAAAGAGCCAACCTTGACTTAGATGCTATTACCTGGCTACCATTTCTACCTCATTGGAAAGCAAGCCTTTGTAGAACATTGTTTATTAAACAGAATTCTGATATAAATAATAATAGTATTAAATATAAATAGAGTATGTATATATATATATCTATTTGATATATATATATGTGTGTATTTATATATATATATATATATTTGTAATTGATTGTGTTATTTAACATTATCATTTTTATTGCCCTGAATCAAATTTACCATACCATAAAATGAAATTTAATATTAACCAATAGGAGAAACCTATGTTCTGCCATGAATATCTTGCAGCTGAATTGATGATGTTTTTACCATTCAAAAACTAAATTAAATGAAGTAAACTTATATTTACCTGAAGAGCTGAAGCATTTACTAGATTCTCATTATTTTCATCATGATCTTGAAAATTATTCAATTTGAAATAAAACTTATGAACTAGATTAATAATTTAAATGATTACCTAAAATTGGTTTTTTATGTTCCAAGAGTTCATAATAAGATTTAGCTAAAAGATCTCCAGGCTCCGATAGTTTAAAGTGACCCATTCGAACCAGCCTTTCACATGTTCTCATGAGATATGAAGAAAACTCTCCAGGGTCAATTCCGTATGCTCGCCAGCCACCAACACCATCTGCAACCCCTAGAATTAGAAAATCTGTTTTTAGCCAAAAAATTATATGTAAATATAAATATTGTTATAAAAAAAAAAACAAAGATACACACAAAGTAGCATTCACTTTTAATTTAATACAAGATAAAAAAGTTAATAAAAAGTTAGTTAAAATTAGGTACATGCTACACCAGTTTTACAGTTAATTTACCACTAAATTATTCATAGCTTTAATATACTTTTTCTATTTCCAACATTTTATATTTAATTACAATGCATCATGTAGAAAAGAGATACAAGCGATCAATTCAGTAATATTTTTTTATCATTTAGAGAATGGTATGCAATAATTTATTTAAGTGTAACACCTCCAACTAAAATGTCCTACTATTGGTATAACTGAACAAAGAAAATTTTAAAAGTTGACTAAAATATTTATAAACAGTGGTTGTTTTTGCACTATCTATGCATATTGAAAAATTTAAATAAAATAAGAAAAAATAATCATTTTTATGTGCATAACTTATTGATATGTTATGTTTTAAGATTGTACTCATTATTTATTTAAACAAATATCCTTGTTTTAATAAGAAAGGAATTTAAAGAAATTACATGTTGACTTAAAATTTATAACTTAATGTCAAATTACAACTCTGAATAAGAGCACATTGATTTCCATATATACGAACTATAACAGCATTTTCAAACTTAAGAAATTGAATTTTCATCCTTATAGTTTACGGGTTTAGGTTCAGAATTGCAAAGACGCCGTAAACAAGTGGAGGTAAAAGAATGAATAAACGACAAACAAACAACGTAATTTATAAAAGATAATATTTGTTTAAATTTACAAAAATTACTAATGAATTTTATACTGAAATTTACCTATGACATCAGCATTGCTAAATTGTGTTGAAAACCAAGCGTCGTCTCCGAATTGCCCTTTATGAGTTCTTCCATTGGCAATATCTTTAGGAAAACCACAAACTACTGAAACTAAATACGGATGTTTCTTATTTGTAACGTTTAATTCAGCGGAGCTTGTAAAATTGGATAGTCCATTTCTTATAGCACGTGATAACACTCTGCCTGTCCAGAATATGGACTGCATCATTCAATGATTATTTTGTACTTTGCCTTCAGGCTCCATTCACTATTAAAAAAATTGTTTCAATGAACTCATTGTAGCACAGAACGGCCATTCAAATATGTTTCCGATGAATTTATTCCAACAAAATATAATTACGAAGTTACACAATTTGTTCACACCACTATCAACTACAACTACAGGCAACGAATTCGATGTAATAAGAATCCCACTGTCTTCATGCTAGTGAATCTTGTGACTTACAGACTGAGTGAACTGCATTGAATGGAAACAAGGATAACACTTAGTTGATGGAAACGTCATAGCAACGTCGTGTGGTACACAGTAGTATCGAGCAATGGTAAAAAATTGTTTTAGATTTTCGATGCCGTTTATATAATTCTGCATTTATTCATAAAAAATCTAATCAAAGGTTTTGACTACATTTAGTAAAGTATGATACTTATAAACTATTTTAAACTTAAAAAATAATATTGTGATCTATTGTTGTAATATAAGTTAAATTTATTTTTGCCTATAAAATTGTGAATAAGTATTAAACAAAATTGTACATTATATCGAGAGAAGTTGAAAACAAACAAAAATATTACAAATTAAAGTTAGGAGTACCAGAATAAAAAAAAGTTTTTACACATGATTCCTTTTAATATACTCTTTAATATAATTTATGCATGTATAATATTACTAAAATATGTGCAATGCAAAAAATTATTATAACGGAAAAACAATAATGTCAATAATTTATTTAGCTAACCCAGACTCAAAAGATAATTCTAAGACTTATTAAATGATGATTAAAAAAACTTTTGAGTTAAATATTTTTATTTCTTATAAAGAACACTAGAAAATTGATTGTGTTTTGAAGAAATTAAACGCATTATTCATTATTTTTTGTCATGGAAATCTTTTTGAAATGTTGCCAAAGAAATGGAATATTGATCCATAAACAAAAATGTTCATTCAGTTCAACTCTGACGTTTCAATTTCATAGATAATGTGGGAAGGCGTTGTAGAAGAAAGCTCAGTATTTGATTCTGAGTAATAATTTTGTTTCGGCTTACTTAATATCCATAATTAATGCCGGTTTAAAAAAAATATATTCATTACGTTGTGTGTGTGCTGTGCTATATTTCTAATACGAAGCTTAAATAAGGCTTAAAACTGGTGTTCGATAAATCACTTGGCAATATGCCTGCCGGGAGAGGAGATGGAATGCGAGGGCTCGCAGTCTTTATATCTGATATAAGAAACTGTAAAAGTAAAGAAGCAGAAATAAAAAGAATTAACAAAGAGCTGGCGAATATCAGAAGTAAGTTCAAGGGGGACAAAACTCTTGACGGATATCAAAAAAAAAAGTACGTTTGTAAACTCCTGTTTATCTTTCTGCTCGGACATGATATCGACTTCGGTCACATGGAAGCGGTCAATCTGTTATCCTCGAATAAATATTCTGAAAAACAAATCGGATATCTATTCATTTCCGTCTTGGTAAATACCAATAGTGACCTAATTAAGCTCATCATACAGAGTATAAAAAACGATCTACAGTCACGAAATCCAATTCATGTCAACCTTGCTCTGCAATGCATCGCTAATATTGGCAGTAAAGATATGGCGGAGGCTTTTGGTACAGAGATTCCCAAGCTCCTTGTTTCTGGTGATACCATGGATGTGGTGAAGCAATCTGCGGCATTATGTCTCTTGAGATTATTTCGGAAGTCACCAGAAATAATTCCTGGTGGTGAATGGACATCTAGAATCATCCATCTGCTAAATGATCCACATATGGGTGTTGTTACTGCAGCAACATCCCTTATTGATGCCCTTGTCAAGAAAAACCCTGAAGAATATAAAGGGTGTGTCACATTAGCTGTGGCTCGCTTAAGCAGAATTGTCACTGCTAGCTACACAGATTTACAAGATTACACCTATTACTTTGTACCAGCTCCTTGGCTGTCTGTTAAACTGTTGCGCTTGTTGCAAAATTACACCCCTCCATCAGAGGAACCAGGGGTAAAGGGGCGTTTAACTGAATGTTTAGAGACAATTTTCAATAAAGCTCAAGAACCTCCCAAGTCTAAGAAAGTCCAACATTCCAATGCTAAGAATGCTGTATTATTTGAAGCTATAAGCCTTATTATTCACAATGATAGTGAAGCTAACCTCTTGGTTCGTGCATGTAACCAGCTTGGGCAGTTTTTAAGTAATAGAGAAACAAACTTGAGGTATTTAGCACTCGAATCTATGTGTCATCTTGCTACCTCAGAATTTTCGCATGAGGCAGTTAAAAAACACCAAGAAGTTGTTATTCTATCTATGAAGATGGAGAAGGATGTGTCTGTTCGGCAGCAGGCTGTTGATTTGCTCTATGCCATGTGCGATAAAACAAATGCTGAAGAAATTGTTCAGGAGATGTTGGCCTATTTAGAGACAGCTGATTATTCCATTAGGGAAGAAATGGTTTTAAAAGTTGCAATTCTAGCAGAAAAATATGCAACTGACTTCACTTGGTATGTGGATGTGATTCTGAACCTTATTAGGATTGCAGGTGATTATGTTTCAGAAGAAGTATGGTACAGAGTCATACAAATTGTTATAAATAGAGAGGAGGTACAGGCCTATGCTGCTAAAACTGTGTTTGAAGCACTTCAAGCACCAACTTGCCATGAAAATATGGTGAAAGTTGGTGGTTACATACTTGGTGAATTTGGTAACTTGATTGCAGGTGACACTAAGTCATCACCTCAAGTACAATTTGAATTACTCCATTCCAAGTATCACCTCTGCTCAGCAGCAACTAGAGCACTTCTGTTATCTACCTACATAAAGCTCGTAAACTTGTTTCCAGAAATTAAAAATAGAGTGCAAGAAGTTTTTCGAGCTGATTCTAATTTGAGGTCAGCTGATGTTGAACTACAACAAAGGGCCTCTGAATACTTACAATTAAGTATAGTTGCAAGCTCTGATGTCTTGGCTACAGTTCTTGAGGAAATGCCAGCATTTCCTGAAAGAGAATCGTCTATATTGGCTGTTTTGAAAAAGAAAAAACCTGGCCGCATACCTGATGATGTTAGAGAATCCAAGAGCCCACAACCATCTATAGTTCCAGCAGCAACTATGAATTCAACTAACAACACCAATAACTCAAGTGCTGATCTGCTTGGTCTCTCTACTCCACCTGGCTTAAATTCTAATGCTGGTAATGGTTTACTTGATGTTCTTGGGGATCTATACACCACTCCTAAAATAAGTCCTACTACCGTTCAGCAGAATAACATAAAGAAATTCCTATTTAAAAATAATGGTGTTCTATTTGAAAATGACCTCATTCAAATAGGTGTTAAAAGTGAATACAGACAAAACTTGGGCCGAATTGGACTATTTTATGGTAATAAGACACAGTTTCCTATCCAAAATGTCCATCCAGAACTACACTGGACAGATCTGCATAAACTTAATGTGCAAATGAAGCCTATGGAGCCAGTACTAGAAGCAGGTGCTCAGATTCAACAGATGTTAACTGCCGAGTGTATTGAAGACTTTGCTGATGCCCCCAACATGTCTGTATCTTTTGTTTATAATAATGTCCCTCAAAAAATTACAATGAAGCTACCACTCACTTTGAACAAATTTTTTGAACCCACTGAAATGAATGGGGAATCATTCTTTGCACGCTGGAAAAACTTAGGTGGTGAACAACAAAGAGCACAGAAAATCTTTAAAGCTCAAGGTGCTATTGATTTGACTGCAACACGCACTAAGCTATCTGGTTTTGGAATGCAACTTTTGGATGGTATTGATCCCAATCCGGATAACTTTGTGTGCGCAGGCATTGTACACACCAGAGTCCAGCAAGTTGGATGCCTTATGAGATTAGAACCTAACAAACAAGCTCAAATGTTTCGGCTCACTGTCAGATCTAGCAAGGAGTCTGTATCTCAAGAAATATGCAATCTTTTAGCAGATCAATTTTAAGGCAACTCTGTTACCTAGAAGTTAATATTGTTATTGGCAACATTTGTTAATATCCTGTGTTCTAATTTGGAAGTTATGCAGAGTTATATAATGTGCATAATTTGATTGTAATTTGTACTGATTCCATTAGAAATCTCTTGTTTAGTTTTATATATTTTTATTGTATAGGTTACAATAATTTGTAAAAATGCAAGGTTTATTTAATTTTGAATAAATAATGTACTCTGATAAAAACATAGATAAAAGACAAGTTTGTATATTGTTAAGTTTTGTGTACTGAAAAATAGATTCGACTTGCTTTTTTTATTTACTTCTATTTCTAATAGTATTCAATAACTTATCAATCATTTCAAGTCACCATTCACTTGATACTTTAAAATAAAAAACACATATATTTTGCTTTTTGTATATAGATTTTTAATATACAACAATGAATTTGATGCAATCATTACATTTTTATTTCTCAACTCAAAAAAATATTTATTTAGGAACTATAAAATTTGTAATATACCAAAGTGAAATTTACCATGTATGAAATAATTATTTTGAGTGTTTACAAGCAGAATAAAGCTAGCTTAAATATTTGGATACTTGTAATATGCTAAATATGTTTTCAGGAACCAAGACATTCTCAAAATTGTTTATTGAAAACAGATAGTTATTTAAAAATTGTTACTTTTATTGCAAATGATTTATTTAGCGTTAGTAACTTATTGAATTTGATAAAACATCATAAACTTTATTATTGTAATTTACACTTAACCAAATTGATAATTGTTAAATCAATACTGATTTCTGTAAAACTTAATGGTTTATCATGCTTTTCAAGTTTGAGAGAATTTTTATCATATTCATTGTTATTCTCAAATCAACATATAAATGACAGCTTTATAATGTAAGCAAATATTTTTGTAAGGTTCCTGGTAATTGTAACGTAAAAGAATCAAGAGATTTATCTTGGAAATTAGTAATATCATTTTTTGTTTTAATGAATAATTTAATTCACCGTAAACATACCAAAATGGTATTTTCTATAAAAGTAATTAAAATATATTTAAAATACTTATCAGCTGATTTTAAATATATTATCAATGAAAATTATTTTCTTTATAAATATTGAACGTGTTTATTTTGTATAGACATAATGCGCTACAATATTGAAAACAAAGGTTGAATCCTTTATTCAAACATTTAAATCTAAAAATTATTGAAATTGTTTGTCATTCCATATTTATCTGAAGGCATGAAGTTACTTTTATCTTCCATACTCATAGAGTAAGTAAAACGCTTAAAACCTTTAATGTGTACTTCTACTTTCAATATAGGAATCTCATTATAACAATTTGTTTGGAGAAGCGTCATAGTATACATAATTTAGTAAAACTATACACAACAATGAGTGTTGATACATTTGTAGAATGCTGAAGCTTTTATGCATGATAGATTTAATAAGGGATATAGAATAAATGAAGTTATAAGAAATGTTTTTAAAATATTTATCGTATTTATAAACTTGGTACAATGTTGTGTGTATATTGTGGATGAAAAGTGAAACGTAAGGCGAGTACCTTCGCAGATTCTTCACGTCGGTATTATGTAGTCACCGTGTATTATATATAATGCGTGTGAAAATTTGTGAGTTTTCTGTAATAATAGATGTTTACCCCTGCGCTTTTATTGTACCTTATCGATTGTCATTATAAATAAATATTTAATCGAAATGATCGAATTTTATTTTTATTGACTACTACCTTTTTTTGAATTTTTTTTTTACAAAGTGGCAATTATTATAACAAGGATCACCAAGCATGCTACAGTTTTTAGTGAACAAAAATAATAGCAATATAATCCAAAAACAAAGGATTGAAATAGAGATAAATTATCACAACTAAATCTCCCCTCCCGCATGTACTATACAGATGAACATAATCAGATAAGCAACAACAAATATCTTCCAAGCCGGTAGGTCACCGTAGAAGACTACGACCAAAACCCTCCAAAGAAAAAAACAAATATAGAAATACAAAACCACATACGCAGATCAAGTAACAAACGACGTACTAACATACAACGTCAGAACGTTGTCGTCATATAGGCGACAACTAAAACTGACAGAAGCACTTAAAACAATTTATAATCTAATGGGACTATCGGAAATGCGACGCTAGAGCAGACAAACAGCACAAGACACAGAAATCTGGGCTTCTTCAAAGCAGGCCTTCACCCGTGGAGGGGTTCTTGTAGATTAAAGAATCAAAGCCAGTAAAATTAGAAATTTATACCTCTGTAACTTTTCTTTCTTCAAGAAATTAAAGGCTTTATTATTAACAAGGATCATGACTTTTCAAATTATAAAGTATTCATGGTTTAGCGCAAAAAAACCGAAAAATCGTAGTCTATGTTTACTTTTGCTATTACGGCGTATTTTTCTTTCAAGCGATAAATTGAGGGAATCTAACTAACGACAATCAAATACTGGCCGTATTTTTCATATACTTTCATCAATTGAAATCTTATTTATTCTACTAAAACATGTTTACAAAACAATGGTTTCGTCCTGTGCTGATGAGAGAGAGATGATGAGAGATGGGAATCTACTCACTCCAGGGCGCAGCTATGAGTGCTACCGAAACATCTGTACTGCGCTTGAGAAAGGGCGGCGAGGTGGGGACCAAAGCAAAAAGAGCATGAGCACCACCGCCGTGTACGTTGACGTAGAACTGACGGAAAATAGCAGCAAATGCCTATAGCCTCGCCGCGCGCTTACTTACGGCGCGGGATAGTTTTAGTAGCATTAAAGTCAATCGATTTTAAAAGCGGTTGGCATACGGGACGTTATCTACATCACATATGCAGCATCTGCTACTAGACTTTCCTCTCTACCATCTGTCACGAGAACGATTGATTTGTCCAGTCATCTACTACTTTCAGATTTTGTGAAATATATCGACTATTTTAGTTCTATTCGTTTCGGCTGCGTTCTATAATAATTTTCAGGCATAATGAAAGTATCTATGTTAACTTGTGGGTAGTAGATATTTGATGAAAAGAAAGTTCTTTGTTTTCTATTTAATAGAAATTCACTTAATCATCTCCAAGCCGTTACGATAGTAATTTTCTGATTGCTTTACTATAATTATTACAGTATTTCTTCTAAATCGCAGTACAAAGATCACTTGCCGTCCGCTTAACGCGTCTTTCTTTACATAGTTCTGTACGCGGCCTTGACTTTAACCCTTCTCGATCGTCGGCAATAATCGATGATATTTGTCCAGTCACTTCTAGTTCCAGCTCTATCACTTGCCATGGGCATTCTTTTAACAGCAACCACCACATTGACGTCGGTTATTGGACTAAAGCATTTGCGTCTTTGTATTTTTTGTCTTTGCGGCCAAATTCATCATAAAAACCTTACGTCGAAAAGCTGCTTTGTGATCGTTTAACATTGTCATTTGATACTTTATTCCTTCTGATATTAATAGAAATCATTGTAAAGCTTATGTATCTAAATGTTCTGTACATAAAACCGAAATCCTTATTATTGGAATTGCGTGATTTTTTTTGATAATAGCACTCTTAGTCAAATCATATACCTAAAATGTCGAATTGCTTTTGGTACAATAAGTATACCTCACCCAAAGCTGTTGGCTTGCCGTCGATTCATGGGAAGGCTAGTATATTGGTTGCGAGGTAGTGTTCTGCATAAAATTAGAAGAACAACATGCGTATGCGAAAAATTAAACACACAATGTCATAAATTTTATTTTATTTACAAGTGTAAAAATAATACAGTACATGTTCTTAACATATAATTTAATACTTATTATTAACATTCGACGATTAGCATAGTGTTAATCAAACCACTCTTCCACATTTGGTGAGTTTTCCAAAACATCATTTGACTCACTGAAACAATAGGGTCAATAAAATTAAAAAATATTTAACTATAACTTGAAACTTTTAAGATTTAATATCTTCTACATATGTGATACATTTAAAAAAAAATGCTTAAAAATTACAAGTAAAGGTTGAAATAATAACAGACCTGTCTAAGGAAGGGTCGTTACTAAACATCTCTGTAGGCACAGTGGGTGGAGCGCGTTCTGGTAGAAGCTCCAAATACGATTGCCTAGACTGCAGATGTCTTTCTACTTCTTCAGGCGTCATGTGACCGTCACTTGTTGATAACCCGAAACCAAGTGCAGGTGATACTTTCGATAACATAGTCGCATTTGCTTGATGCTAAAATCAGAACCACAATGTTAATAACATGCATATAAAATATATCATAACTATAAAATTAATATATTAATATCTATAACAAAACAATATTACGAGAAAAAAAATGTTTATATGCAATCTAAAATTATCACGATCCAAAATCTAACAATCACATTTTTAAATTGTTAATTTAACATAGAAAGGTAGGACTAGTTTTGGAATTGGAGCAATGCTTATGCCCAGAACCACAATTACATAAAAGGCTAAAGAAAAATATTTCATTCATTGCAAAAGTAATGACAATTCACAAGCCCACTGCTAAATAAATATAAACCATTAATTCTTTAAGCGAATTTAATGACATACATGAAAGTGGAGACTGGTTGCAAGCCCCTAGTCCACACCCTTAAGGCATCTCTTCCATCATCAGAAACAAACAGTGTGATGTTATTGATAAATGTTTGAAGTTGTAAGTTTCTAAAATGCATCTATTTATATAACAGGTACTTGAGGTTAAACATCCACTAAATAACTTTATATGAACTATTGCTTTGCTACTTAATTATATCTACAGACTCTTTAATTAAAGGACCTTCTTAATAAATAAGATTAGATATTTATTCAATATCAATAAAAGTGTAATTAAATTTATTAAGTTACAAGTTGTGTTTGGAGTTACTTTTTTTAACATTGTTTTTAGTCCCATTCATATAAATTATGTGTCATTATATTACATAGCATATTATAATAAAAGATATGTTGCATAACTTAGTTATCCCTTACTGAATGACTAGTGTTTGCAGGTTTTTTTTGTACAGCTGCTCTTTTCCGTTTTATTGCATTAACATTTTTATTCAAAGCAGATGGTGTGCACATAACCTGCTGGGCTGCATTTGCTTCAAGCTTTTTTCTGAAATAGCATACTTTTATTGTAAAGTATTGATATGATTTATTTTATGTTACACAACATTGTTAATTTGACTCTTAGACATTTCTTTAAATTCCCTGTAAACATAAATGTAAATATTAAGAACTAATAAAAATTGGATCATAATGGGTAGGAAGAGCATTATAACTTTGAAAAAAACTGAAGGCGCTGAATAAAGGAAGAGTTAAAAATAGGTCTTTAGTAACTTAAAACTTTGATAGAGGGAAGCTTTTTTTAAGCATCTATCTATCATTAAATATAACATCAGTATTGGCAAAATTCTAATATTCTTGTTACTAACTTAGCAATTAAGACATCTTAGTCAGATCATTAAGCCAAAAGTTAAGTTATTAAGTCATTGTTGGTTCATTAATACAAGATAGAGGTTCACATATGTGTTTTTATAAACTGGTGGTCCAATGCAGGTAACTTGTAAATATATTTCTGTGTGCACTTTTTGGATGTCCACAGAACCATGACTAATATATTTCTAAATAATACAATAAAAAACATAAAAATGAGATAAGTACCAAACAAACAACCAGAATACCGAATAATAATTGACCAGAATTTAAAATTTCGGAAAATAACAGCTCCAAGCATATTACCGCAGCAGAAAGTGGCCACATGTAGATAAAATGTGTTAAAACAACTATATTCAAGATTTTTACCTCATCTACAGTTCTACCTAAAGTATATACTTTTATTTAATACAAAGCCTCAATACCTTTTTGCTGCTTCCACATGATTATATGCAGCATCATCCGATGATTCTGTATCATCACTCTCTGATGTAGAGCTGTCATGTTTTTCATATTGTAATAATCTGTCCAAGAGGTAACTCCTGTCTCGAGAAACTTTAAGGAGTCTCTTCTGGCTACTTCTCAATGCATCTTGAAAACATTCATTTTCCTGTAATTACATTAAAAATCAATACTTAAAGTTTTTGTCTTTTTTGGTAAAAAAAGTATAAAGAAATGTGTAGTATGGTTGATAAAACTAGAATTGAAGTAGTCCGACAAAGAGCAAAACAATAGTACTTTAATTTAAAGACATTTTTGTTTTAATAAACAATAATGGCTGGTTCATGATTGTAATATAAAAGTTAAAGTATTATAATTATAATACCTTTATATTTTCCTGTATTACATAAAAAAATTGGTACAAAAAACTAAAAAAAAATCTGTTATTGACGAGAGAGTGTATTAATTATTATTAATTAATCTATTAAATTTAATTGTGTTTAATATTAAAATATCTCCATTAAATCAACAACAGAGAAAAATATGTCATAATAAATTAGGTCAAACTATAAAACTTAATATTATTGTTATTAAATAAACACATGTTAATAATATTAAATAATTTAGTAGGGATCTATATTTTACACTAAAAATTGAAAGTGCACAAAAATAAGCAGTAACTACAAAAGAAGCAATTTGGATACATTGTAATAATAATATCATGGTTACGGCCAAAAGAACAAAAAGAAGGCACAAGATAGATCAAAATGACAATCTTTGGGAAGGGCTATGCTTTGTGTGTTAGTGGGTGTCTATCAGTTGATATGATGAAATGATGAAAGGTATTTAGTGTATAGATTATATTATTTAATTTTAATAATGTAGCAATCAAAAATCATCCAAAGCACATCAAAATTATAAATAATATATATATATTAACTAATTACTTATAAAATTGAACTTATGTTACTTTTAAAATGAAATACAGGGAGGTCGCATTCAAATTACAACTTTTTGGCTATAATATTGTAAAAAGTATTTTTCATTAGAAGCTGATACAGATATGCATTACGTTCACCTAAAGTTATCATAATAAACTGTAATTTCAGAGATAGGTTAAAATTTCTTGGATGATGACTAAAGTAAACGCTTAAAAAAGACATGTGAATACATCAGCACCATCTAAACAACAGATATCGATACAGATATTTTGTCCCCATATAAACACACCACCGCCAAGCATTTCATCATCACTTACTTACCAGTGAAAAGTTTGATGGACATTTTCTGAAATTAACTGTATAGTTGTAACTATACTAGTGTTACTTACATAAATAAGGTACTTGAGTTTTCTTTTAAGTGACAAGTACTGTGCTTCATAGTTAGGTTCTTGTTCTGTGTCACTACTGCTATCACTAGAATACTCTTTTCTTTGCTCTCTAGGTCGTAACGTTTCTACGTTTGTATTGTTACTAACACTTGCAGCTTCATTTGCTTGCATATTTGCTATAGAGCGGCAATACCACCCATCCAACATTTTCTGAAAGAATTAAATAAAAACAATATTTGTTGTAAAACTAAACCCTACTTAAGAATTTTTACGATTACAAATTACCTTGGGATAATTTTCGGACGCCACTGTTGAAACTCAATGTAACCGATATATTTTGAATATTAATATCTCTCGTACAAGTGTATGAAAATAGTGTTTCCAATTTTTTAAGTTAATCGGCAAGGAAATATTTCGGTCAGTTTAGTTATTTACGATATAACAGGTTATGACAGATGACAACTAGATATCTAAGTTTTTTACCTAAATTTATAATTCTACACTATTATGCCTTTTACTTTATACTTATTAATATGTTGAAAATTTAACAATAATTGCAATAAAAAGAGCCTAGATAGTTGTTTTAATTTAGCAATTCATTGTTAAATAAATTATTCCGATCTTTATCATTAGATAAATTAGAATGAGTTTCTCTACTATATTAACAATTACAAGAACATCTGCCTTCTACTAATGTCCAACAAGTAATTTTATAAAATTTTATTGGTTTCACAATTTAAATTTATTATGAAATTATCCTTCCAAGGTTAAATAATTTAAAATTGTGTATAATTCAAGCATCCATAAAGTGATTTTGATTTTATTTTAAGTCTCAATTAATTAGCACAATTGTCATGAAATATAACCTGAGACGCAATCATATTCAATTTGATTTGATCACTGATTCTGCTGGATTATTGTAAATAGTTATAATTTTCGCAGACTATTTCTTGAACTTTGAACGCTTCTATAAGAATGTCATTGATTTATCAATTTCAATCATTGTTACTAGATGGCTCTGTTTCCAAAACTTATATATATAGCAGATAATGTTGACTTTCCTTAAGAAATAAACTTCTTTTTCTGATGAAATAGTTCACTAAAAATTAAATAAGCTTGTATTATTCAATGCTGTATTTATAAAAGACTAGTGGTAAGCATCAATAATCTTTTCATATAACGTAGCTATGTAAAGAAAAACAGGCAGTGGGGATTGCAGAGATTTAAGTTTTCACTTATATAATTAGACTATTGAGATGTGTTACAGTAAATTGAACCTTAACTGTACCGCGTGTGTTCTTTCAGCTGCATGAGTGCGGTGCCGTGATCGTCGCGGTCAGTCGGTGCCGGATTAATTTCTTGTGTTGTTATGGCTCCCGGTAGTGAAGTGAATGAGGATAATGGATCGAAACATACTTCCCAAAAAGTGAAAAAATGCCAAATTAATAGTAATTTGAATGAAAAAAGTAATGGAGAAAATGCGACCAAAGGTAAGATTTGAATGGTCATGCCCTCAGTTATGTAACGTTGAGCAATGGATCTCTGTAGTAAAAAATATTTTAATTTAATACCTACCTGCATGGGCTGCATTGCAGTCATGTGACTAATATAGCATGTGACTACAGCGATAAAGTTCATTATTATTTTAATTAAATATTAGTTAATTCATTGCATAGATACTGATTAATTATTAGCTACGTATAAAAAAAAAGTAATTGTAAAACTGTTGGCAATAAAAGTATACGTTTATTTTAACATTACAATGTAACATAATCATTATGAATATCAAACATGCAATTCATTATGAACATTGCATATAAAAAAACGTGGAATTTATATTATAGTAAAACTGAAATTTTTAATGATATCGTGATTATAATCTATCATCAGTAACCTGACCTATAGTGACCTCCATTTTTTAATTAAATTTATTGGATGAATTGCTCTAATATTTTATTGTTAAATTCTTAAATAAGCATTTCATTAAATTGTCTGATTAAAAATGATTAAAATAATATTACATAAATGAAACCAGAAAAATCTTATAAGAATGTTAAGCACATATATGCTGACTTGGCTTATCAAAATATATTTATAGTTCCAATATTAATAGTTAATACATTAATATATACAACCTACATTACAACAATTTGTATTTGCATAATTTATTAATTATTTTTTCATTCATGATTTTTTCTTAAAACTGTGAATCTAATTTTTAATAGAAATTATATTATTATTCACCAGTAAATAGATGAAATGAAAGCACAAAATAATAAAACAAAAAACAATAAAGAAAGTATTTCTTATTGTAGTCATTATCATGATTTTTCTCAGTAATTATAATTTATTAGTACAGTAAATAGCCTCTTCACACCAGCAACTGTATTTTTTTTAAATAGGTTATGAAGTATAAAGGTATGTATGTATTTCTTAGAAACTAGAAGAATTCTGACTAAAAATTTCTAAAAATTTAATAAATTTCTATCTAGTACTGGGAATATGATTGAAATTTAGTTTTGAATAATCTTTTAAGACTCAATTTATTGTGTGTAATATTCTTATACTGTCAACTGACCTCATCATGTTCTTAGTTGCGTTCAGGTTATCACACTATTCTTATCATTTATTTAGGCCAGATAGATATGTGTGAGGAATTTGTTGTTGTTCATTCTGATATTTTACTAATACAGAAACCAAGTATTATAGTGGCATTGTTATACATTTTGTGAATAATTAAAACCATAGCCTCAGTAATTGGCATTATTGCTTATTTTTTTTAAATTATTTTTGGAAGTGGTATGGTTAAAGTCCTCAGTGGTATTCTTTAATATTTTTTATAAAATTGTTGAATTCTGCACCATTTCTTAATAGATGTCATTTGTTTTGTAAAAAACTATCATTATATACTTATAAACTATTATAAGTATCATTAATTTAGTTTTTTTTAAAAGGTTTATTTACATGTAAAAGCTTCTTTACTGGCACAATGCATTTTCGCCTTCACCTTGCATTTTTAGATTCTGTTATCTTCTGATGTAATATTTAAAGAAAATTTTTATATATTACATTTTACATGTGCTTTGTTCACAAAAACATTTACTTGTTAAATTAGATATAACTTTTTTACCTCTTAAGTAACAGTCAAAGTTGAAAAAAGAAGCTACCAAAGCGAACCAAAGCAAGACTTGTCTTTATAATTAAAATATATCTTTATTAATGTGTATAAATTACATACTAAATAATTATAACCTACAGATATGTAAACCTCAACATAAAAAGAGATTTAAAGTTAACAAGAAAATTAAAATTTAAAGAAAGTAATGATTTTTTTTAAAAAATGTAACATGGAACATTCATGTAGGTTACATTGGTACTTATTATATTATTGGACTTGGTAGTAAATATCCATATGGTTGAGCATGAGAAAAATAATTATATTTATTAAAAACTTATTTATTAAGGATTCTCCTGCTCACAAAACAAATTTCCAGAGTATATTTCCCCATAGATAGATAAGTATCCAAGATTTGCATGTATTTTTTGCCATGGGCGTCTATGGACTGAAAGATAACAACTAATTTATAGTTAATTTAAAATGAACTAAAGTCATTAATAATAGAAAAGGCTATGACAATTTTTAGTAAAATTTTTAAAAATATGTGTAAATAGAAAATGTAAAAAACATCTACAATGAAATAAAATAATAAATAAGGGAGACAATATTTTTCATGGAAATTTAACTCTACATAATAAAAGAAATTTTAATTGGGAAAACAATAAAAGTAGTAGTTAGCAGGCAATGTAAAGTACATTGTAAATTAGAATGGTTTATAAAAATAGAATAAAAATATTAAAGATTAAAAAAATGCTTATGTAAACAATAGCCATCACAATAGTATGACATCCTGTAAAAATATAGAGGAATTATTGAAAAGAATGTTTGTTGTGAAATGTTTTGAAATTTAATCTATACCTATGCTACGTGTAATGACTACCATTGTATAGATTCCAAGTGTGTTTTTTTTACATAATCAATTCACTATTACCATAATAAGCGTGGAAAGATCAGGCAGTTTTTTATTTGAAACAGAAACAGAACATAAAGTATTTACTATTATATACTCTATTTTATACATGTACATATTTAGAGTATTATTCTTATTTTATGGCAGTCCTTTCTGATGATATACGATATTATTTTACGGACAAATGCTCTATGCCTGGTGGTAGTTACTGCTTCCACTAGATCAGTAACATATTAGGTAACTTGAAGGGGTCTTTTGGAAATCGCGCCTAGATCTACATTATGTTCTGTATTGTAATGAGATGCCGCCATACTCTTACACCATCTTCTCCCTTAGGCAGACACTTCGTGACTGAGCTTAAGAGAGGGGGTTAAGAGAATCCCCAATGATATTTGTTATTCCTTGAAACGCGTTTAAAATTCCTATAACCCCATATTATGGTGGCCAAAAAGGCCGAATCACGGCGTGATCGCTTGCTATAATATGATTTTTTAAAAACTTTAAGAGCTAACACTACGACGTTGGAATGATAAAGAAGCTCAGTCCGTATTTATTTAGATTATTTTTTGAGATACCTCTCTAGTGTATGATAAAAAGTGAAATCTCTACAAAAAATTACACGGATTACCTTTTGTTGCAGTGTTGTTGAGAGAAACAAAGATTAAATGAAATAATGAATTTATTTTACTAAATTATTTTAAATAAATAAATAAGTTATCAAAAATAATGTTTTTAAAATTCGAAAGGTTAGAATCATGCGAGCAGTAATTGCTCAAAGAGAATTTACGAGTTATGTTAATTTGTAAGAATTGTTACATACTTCGCGTTAATCAATCATTTTCTTGACACATTTGGTAGAAAATAGCATTCATGGCATGTGGTGTGTCCCGTCTTGGGAGATATTGACTCTAACGTTCTTTGGCTGTTTCTTTTGTCAATCTATTATAATTTTGTTATAAATAAATTATTACCAGGGTAAGGTTCAGTATAAAACACACATCTTAACCATGGTATATTTTTTTCTAAATCTCATTACGCGTATGGAAATAAAGACACTATTGCGTAACGTTTCAGTTCACGCCACGAGGTTAAGCAGCAGGAAGTTCTTATCAACAAAGCCATACATGTAATAATCTTTGTGAAATTTAACAAACGTCGTTGTTGCAACAGTTAACCGAGGCCGTTGACTTTGTACCTCCACGAAACGTTGCACCCGCCGTCTCAGCAAATTCATTTGGGTTCCTGCCAAAGAAGTAGGGGCGTATTGTTACATGCCAGACGGTACGGATGAAAGTACATTTCAACTTCGATATTTTACGTTTTTATTTAATAAATAACCAAATTATTGTCTAGGTGGATTAGTTTTGTTATATTTAGTTTTATGTAAGGTTATGAAATTATTTATACTGGTCGTAGATACGTGATTTCTCACTCTGAGATTTATTGAAAAGCTTAGAGTCTGTGCTGTGAGATCTACGCTCGGGATTTATGTACGAGATCAAAAAGACTGGGAGGAGATCCGTGGAGGAATGAAATCAACAGACATAGCCCAGCGGATTAGCAAATTTAAAGAAGTGACACTTCATATTTGCCAAGGAAGGTCATGTAGCGCGCGGAAGGTATGGCCGCTGGGGCCTGAAGGTTCTGGAGCGGAAACCACGGTACGGTGATCGCAACGAAGGACATTTACTTGCAAACTGGACCTGACCTTGTTAAAGTCGTCGGAAAATGGTGGATGCAGACAGTCCGTTCCAGTCGGCCTTATTTTAAATGAAACGTCTTATGGCTGAGAAAATGATACAGGTCGTAGAAACGACAGAACTAGTTTAAACGTGGTAAAAGGTGTTTCTTGACCGTGAAGATAGATGCACCATGATACAGTATTTAGTACAGCATAGCATTATTACAGCACGCATATGTATATAAATATTAGCGCGGTATCAAACATTGGCATTACTGATTAAGGTATCAGATATCTCAATTCACTTACGGTGGTTACATGACCACATGTAAATTAGCGCCCTTCTCTACGATCAGAACGTCCAAGACACAAGTGTAAAAAATATTTTTTTTCGTGAATTGAACACGAAAATAAATATCTGTAATTAACTCCGTTTTTCCATATTGCGGTAATAGGTGCTTTTGTCGCCGAAAATACGTCACGTCCTCTAGTTTAAAAGAATCATTTGTATTATTACACTCGTATTGAGCTTCTTACTAAATACTAACAATATATGAATAATGCATCGTAACTACGGTATAAATTATATAATGATTCATAGATAATTGCAGATATTCTCTACCGACATAAATACAGCCTGTGTCTGTGAGGTTGAAATTTTGTTGAAAATCACTTTAGGTCCAAGGCAACGCTGATGTAAGCTCTTGCAAAACGCACCTTTTTGTAATTTTCCCACAGATTTAGTGTTATTATATTTAGTCTGTCATAGAAACAATTTACGCAACTCATACATTAGTAGTAAATGTTTTAGGCCTCCACAAAAATAATATTGTCAATTTGTACATAAATGATTTCATACTCGAATGAATCTTTCCATTAGACTTCGAGACACATGACCAATACAATTTATTTAATGAATTCGGTAAATGATTGTTATTGCGCATACATTTAAGGTTTTCGTTTATAAAGATCCATATATTTATGGGAATATAGTACAATATAATGGATAATAATTGACTAGAATTATACTGTATTTTAATATTCATTAAGATAAATTCACATGGAACTCAAGTATCAATAGTTCGTTCCAAAAAAAAAAAAATGTTGCTGCAGGTGGATGGCATTATTGCTAAGAAGTTAGAGATTTGTTAGAAATAGTAAATGAATAACAAACTTGATAAATGATAATTAAAAAAAAAAGTAGTATGTAGCGGATCGAGCCGTAGTCCCTAAGGGGGGAGCTCTTGAGCTGCGCTTACTAGAGATTTTAAGCTAAGCGATCTCTGTACCCTACCCCCTCGAACCTGCAGAATCTGCAAATGGTACTAGATGAACAATTAAATTCAGGTCAAAGGAAAATATAAAGTCAATAAATGAATCCACATTACGTTAGACAAATTAAAAATTTTGAATGATTTAAGGTGTAATAATTTCTAAAACCCGAATAAATAATAGCGTTAAAAATCCAAATGGCTTTATTAATCCAGCATCTACTGAGAATTTGTCTTAAAAAGCCGGTCAGGATGACTGAATGAACCAAATACATTTGGCCATGTCTAGATTCAGTCAGATTTTGTATTTTTTTTATTCTAGCAGAGGGCGTCTATCGGCTGTCATGATGATTATGATGATTTTTGAATAAACTGGGTAGATAAAGTAGGTTAACGTCATCATACTATAACTTAGCTTGTTATACATATAATTATCCTTAGCTCTGAAATGATCTCGTGATACCACCTACCTATCTGACAGATATGCGTATCATATGGCAGTCATAATGACGACGCAACTAGTTATCACGCTGACCATAGGGCATAAGCGGTTTTATGAATATTACTTAAATAACTATTTGAAAGGCGTAAATAAGTGTTTATTTTAACCCACTTACAATATTTTAAGGTTTTCTCTATCACGTCTGACAACTTTGATTGATCATTGATCGTTCAAACATAGTGATAACGTTGTGATTTGTACTCGAAAGATAACTTGTATGTGTAGCGACATGTGCTTGCGTGTGAGCTCGTTCCACCATTAATAAGTATGCTTATCGAATAGTACGTTTTATGGAACCGTACTAAAATGTTTATCGTCCTAAAAGTTACATTTTTAGTAGTTTACTGCCATGTGTTATTTGATCACATTGGAAATAGTTCTGGCATAGAAAGCTTATTACTATTTGTTCGTGAAATGTTGTTGATAGAAACTTTTTTTTTTGATTAACGCCGAAACCAAAATTTTATAAATTTTACTTCAGGTCATCAGTTTTGAATATATTTCAAAGTTATCTTACAAAAAAAAAACATTTTTGAATATATTTAAACCTCTGTACATTAGAGCACATGCAAATAAGTTTCCGGCGTATCTTATACACACGCATACTGACGGTTGAGCAACCGACAGTGGTCGAGCGATGAGAAATAGGTTACTTAAAGAAAAAAGACACCAACACACACAACGCAGACGAATATAACCATATTTATTATTCTCGTGATGGAGACAGTGTTTTCTCAAATAACTCGTTCACGTGGACACTCGATGTTTTTACACACAGGAAACAGTTTAATAATAGTGATCAATTAATTACGTAGATAAAACATTACACAAAATACGAAACGAAGAGAAAACTTTTGAATATATATCGAGTGATTGAAATAGTCTCAGAGTGGTACTTTAAATTCGGTTTTTATTTATTTATTTTGTACACAAGAAAACAGTACAATGAATCTTAAGGAAAGTTAAACATTAAAATAGTCTAAACAATATCATAATGGTAATATACAATAATTTTAATTTCCAGTAAAAATTCGTGACATATATTTATCATTTTATTATCTGTAATTAAAAAAAAAAATTATAACCTGATTTTTCGTCGAGTTTTCTGGCTGTGTCGTTAATATTTATTTTACTCATTGACCATTGGTGTTGAAATGTGTGAAGCTACGAAATCTCAGCTCGTCGTGACAGGCTTATTTAAGTAAAATTTTCTTACAATGTTCGTAACTTGAAATTTTGAGTCGTAGTCAGTTATCATTTTACCGTGGCACTCTGTTAATTTAAAATCAGGTTATTATTAAGCATTTCCGATTATATATAAGAGTTTTGGTTAAGTGTGGCATAGCAATATTTATTAATTTATTTTAATGTAACTTCTTATGAAAATAACACATAAGAATTTTAGGTTAATATAAAAATATCTTACAAAACAATGTACATCTTAAATTTTTGGAGACAGCATGTGTTACCAAAAAAAAAAAACAATTTTCAGAAAATAAATTAACATTAGGTATTACAAACTATGAAATGTTAAAACTATAAAGTTCTTTATTACAAAAGATAATAAAAACCCCTTGACACAAAAAAAAACACACACATTTAAACACAACTCGTCAACTTATACTTTATATAATGAGTTGTTCAAATTTTTACTAAATTATTCTTAAAAAATATAACCGGCAATCTGTTCTCTTTGCGAGTGCCACGTAAACTTCATTCTGCCGCAAGTCTCTTAACACGAATCCGAGGATTCATTCAGCCCTCTTAGAGCGACCTCCTTATGTCTATCTTACGACATAGGCAAGACATATAGACTGTACTTATAAAAATATACTTACAAGTATCTTCAGTTCTCCCTTGAAAATAAAATAAAAAATTGGTTGCCAAAAATGTTAAAGATTTCATTTTTAACAATCAATTGAGCAATTGTGGAAATCTAAGTAATTTATGAGAATGTTCAAAGTCACCGAGAGAGCCATGGAGAGCCATGCTTGGACTTTCACTGCGAGATCGAATCAGAAACGGGGAGATCCGCAGAAAAATTAAGGTCACCGACTTAGCTCGAAGAATTGCTCGTCTGAAGTGGCATTGACGAGGTTCGTCGCTCGTGCAACCAATGGCCGTTGAAGTCAAAAGGTTTTTGAATGACAACCACGAGCCAATAGACACGGCGTTTGTAGACATGGGCAGGACTGGCTTTTTGTACTCGGCGTGTTTTTTTTTATTGCTTGAGGGCCTGGAATTGCGTCGAGTGAATTTAGTTTGTGGGTCTTTAGCCAGATTAATATTAAATAATATTTCTAACACTGATAATTAATATTTGTAACAAAGCGTAAAGCGTTAGGGCGACAGCGGACGTGTTCTGGTTTGGCATCAATAAATAATGAATGTACAATAGATGATTAGAATAGTTAAGGAAATATCAAACGAATAATAACAATTACATTTACATAGATTCTTCTTCTTTGTCCCTCAGTCATTTAGTATATACATCGAAGTGAATAATAACGTGATAGTATAACAGAGAATAGGTCAAATAATTTTGTGGCTGTAAAAGGATGTGTTAATTATTAATTGGTGCACTCTAATTGCCCACGTACACAAATGTCAGTGGTGTCTGTTGATAGTTTTATCATGTATAGTATAGTAGGACACTGTGTCACATATTCTTCGTTATTTTTAATTATGAATTAGGCTAAAAGTATAATCATCAAGACGTCTTGACTATTTTCTATAGCAAAGATATTTTTATTTTTAAATTAATTCTTTCATATCAGTCGATACACGCCCATTACAAAACATATAATCCACCCCCAAAGTCCGCCATGACCACCGGTCTTGTGTTGCCGGCATCGAGCAATTTCTCGCGATCTTGACTATGATATCGGTCCACCTAGCGGGGGACCACTTACCCACGTCGTATCTACCGACTCGTGGTCGCTACACGTGAACCTTTCGGTCCCTATGACCGTCAACTACTCGACAGATTTGCCCCCTCATTGTCACTTCAAATGAACAATTCTTCGGGAATCTTTATATAATATATAATTTAGTAATGTGTGGTGGCGTGTGGCTTCTGGATCTTTAACAATTGTCTTTAATAAAACATTCAGACACCATCTGATCTCTGAGCTTTCTCGATGAAACGAATTGCGTATATATTACAGATGGGAACAATGTAGTAAGAAATAAAATAACACACAAATTTAAATTTTCACACAGTTAAAATTTTCGAAAGTAACATATAAAATTAATGTTTTTAGTAAATTAATGACATTAAGGGGTCTTTTGATTTCGCTTCGTATGTTTAATGGTAATAAATTACCACTTTATTACTTTTAAGTTCTCCGTAATAATGGATGACCATGCAATAAATTTGTTCTGAACCAAAATAATAATTAATATCAGTCTCTCGCGTTAAGTTCAAACACAAGTTTTTCGCGAGTTTTTAATGATACTTTAATCAATCATGTAATCCCATTATCATGTAATGTCGTAACGTTAATAATCAATTGCTTTTTGACCAAATTACACGGAGATGACATTGTTGACACTATACATATTTGCAAATCTTATGCCAAATAAAATGTCAAGCGATCGGAATAAATAGAATTTGGATGATGCAACGGTGGACAGAGTACTTGTTTCTAAGGGTCATCTATCGTAGTGCTTTGCATTATTGTTCGTATACTAACGCCTTTTTATTGGCAATCGCTCACTGTATTATTGTACAGAAAAGTTTTGAATAAAACGAACCACTTTACTTTCATACTTTACCAAAAACACCACATACGGACAGCAGTCATTTTGGTATAATTTGGAGAGAGTATACTTTGTATTTTTGGATTATTATAGAGGTTAATTTTTTGCGGCTGTACAGCAAACGCAAAAGTAAACGAGGGGAGCAATCATCTTCATATCAGCCGTAGGACGTTCATTGCTAGACTTACGCCTCGCCCAATGATATCGAATAGGACAGTTTGGAAGCAGCCTGCTTTCTATATACTTTATGAGTGGATATTATACGCATGATGGTAGCCTATATCGCAGTACTTTAGCATTAAGGTTCCTAGAGAGTATTAAAATAAATCATTGTAATTTTATTCGAATCTGCTTGTATCTATTTTGGGTGGTGAGTGTTCAAATTTTTATGTAATGTCAAGACATTACAGAATATTTTTCTAAGATTCTTCACTGCTCTGAATATAAGTCTTTGATCCGAAGACTGGATTAAAAATACGATCGCTATTTTTGTGAACAATTAGCGAGAAAATTAACAGTCAATGAAATGGATTCTGAAGATATGTACAGAACTGCATTACTACCGCCAAGCGGGCTCTTTATGGATTAGTAAATGTCCTAATAAATTCCGAAAGTTTAGTCATAAACATTGGACAAGTCGCTTTCCGCAAAACGTGTCATATGTTAACGACTGTAAAAATTGTAGCTGTTATCAGATGAAATGATGAGTTCGGAATATAACTAGGATAATGTATTAACGACAATAGTACCAAAAAGGATGTTTCAATGCATTACGCAATCGGCGATATTGATTTATATTAAAATTGAAATATTGGCATTCTGCTTTCTCTTTCATACATCAAGGCATATCTTCAAAGACAGTCAAAGACAGTGTATTGTATAAATGACATCACGTTTAAGGTTGTATTTATGAAAATTACTCTATGTTTTACGATTCAACATGCATCTTAAAATTATTTTATTGTTGTGACGCTTAAAAACTGAATATGACGGGTAGAATGTGTTTTTAATATTTATACTTATCTTAAAAAGTAGTCTTTTACAAGACTGCTTTTTAAGATTTTAGTGTTGATAATAATTGGTAATTGATAAATGATAATTGATCTTTATTATTATTGTGGCTATGGCTAGATTTTATTAGTGTGATAGAAACCCGGACTTTTCGCAGTTACGTAATATAATTGAGATCAATTGTCATGCACCAACTCCGAGCGTTACTTAAGGCTTCAATAAATTAAGAATTTTACGACGTATTTATGTTTGAGTGAGGGTTCATATATTTGGTATCGATAATAGTCTGAATATTATGTAAGTATACTCAGACTATAATCTCTATAATTATATTGTATATTTTTTTTTAAATTTCTAATCCGATGCTAAGTGCATTGAATTGTTAAATATGTTTATAATGTTTCGTTAGGTGCTTAAAAGTTTTGGAAATTGCAGTCTTATCTATAATGTTTTTTATGTTATATATATATATTGTACAAAAACATTTACAAAAATCATTGTAGATATTAAAATTTTGTTTTATACTTCCACATATTTATGTTTTTATAGCTTTATGAAAAAAAGTAGTTAAAATAACTGTGGTTGAAATAACCTTAGTCAAAAGTTTTTTTTTTGGTTTCTTTTCTATTCAAATTCGATTCTGTTAAAGTTATTTGTTACATTATAGAAGATGTTAAGATCCGTAGCAACACCATTAAACTGTTTTGAAATCTGTCACGAACAAAAAAACTGGTCAAGGCCTATAGAAAATTTATCAGGGTCCGGTGCATGAAAAATATCATTTATAAGGTTTCTATTAATTACATAACATCAATAGTCACAGCAATTCAAGGTCGTATTTCAATTGTGCCATTTATTTTTAGGTAATATATTATAAAATAGGTTAATGCATTTAAAATGGTATTTGGTGCATTGATTCTATAATTCCGCTTATAAAATAATACGCAAAGAATTGTTTTTACTATTATATATTTTTTAAAATCAAGCCTTAGCAACTTGTTTCTTTATTAAACAAAATCAATGTTAGAAGTCGACGTTGAAAAATGAAAGCTTATTGCGACGGAAACGTCAACATGCTAAAATGTCATTCGAATCAATATTTATGTTATCTGATTCTATTGCCTTTAAACAGTCACGCATAATCGACATCAACAAAATAAGGTTCAAGGGGAACTCATAACAATCCGTGAGTAAAGTTAAATATTCAGTACCTATCGTCGTCGACGCTCGATTCCTTTGCATAATTCATAGAATGGCCCGTCGTTGCTCATGTTGTTCGTATATATTTTCGTAGGTTTCTATCTGTAATTTAAATATTTTTTTAGTGTTTATTGTATTTCACCTCAAAATTCGAAACTGAATAATTGATGCGTACTTAATAATCGTGGTTCGTATTACCTAAAAAGTAATGGAGAGAGAGAGAGCTATGCTTGAAGCTTCACTGCGAGATCGAACTAGAAATGAGGAGATCAGCAGAAGAGCGAAGGTCATCGATGTGGCAAAGAATTGCTCGTCAGAAGTGGCAGTAGACGTGGTATATCGCCCGTCCATACGATGGCCGTTGGGCTGAAAGATTTTCGAGTGGCTACTACGGGCCGTTAGACTCGGCCTAGCTTGACCCCCACTAGGTGGACGGAGGCCTGTCTTGCAGGGGGCGTTTATCGGCTGATATGATGATGATGATTGCCATTATCAACGATTCATTTTACATTTGCTTATTACAAGCAAATTATATAAATTCTTATACATTTATTATGTATATTTCCATACACAGTGACATATCTGTGTTTTGTATTAATATTATGCGGAAAAATAACAGTGTGACTGAAAGAAAGAGTTTATCATTCCAAATTTATACCTTTAACTTGTTAAACGGTTTGCGTTCGATGTTAAGTTCGAATACACCCGATTAGTGCCCTTAACGGGAAAATTTTAATTAAAATTTATATGCTAGTTAATCTAAAAATATATTTTTCTGAAACGGTTTCGTCTGTGAAATGTGAATGTTCGCCAAGTGATAAAGTACACCCGCGACGAAAAAAACCATGTCAACGGTTTGTTATCAGTTTTGATTTAATATCTGAAGGCGTCTGTTATCTTTAGGTGATGACAAAAGCAAATATTACTTGCGATAAGGCATATCTTCCCTAGCTATAAAGTTTTCTCTACTGCCACTATTATTTTGAATTCTAACAACATATGAGGAAGGCGTTGATTTTTAACAAGATCAACGTGGTTGAATAAATCAAACAGTTCAGTAATTACGTAAAAATCTTCGAGAGGTTACTACACTGTGTAATAAAATAACGTCGTAAAATTGTAATAAATCATAAATAATTTTTTATGCTCCTAATTATTGCTATATGGTTAGAAAACTGTGTGAACACAGTGAAGATGTCGTTGATGGCGTCTATTGTTGGCGGCATCCCGTTGCCGTCTATTATTGACTCTCCGCTGGAGATAGTTGGCCCTGCGCCAGGACAAACCACGTGTCTGTCAGTCACGGGACAAGACATGCGCTCTTAAACCCTGACGTTCCCCGCGCACGTTACCATCTCGCCTGTGGAAACTTATGCTATATTAAAAAGAAATAGCATTTTCTGAGATAGTTTTAAAATAATATATATATATAATATATATATATATATATATATATATATATATATATATATATATATATATATATATATATATATATATATATATATATATATATATATATTTAGATGCTTATTGTTTCCTTTGCTCCGGCGTGTAATGAGAATTAATTATGTGCTGGTTTACTAAATCTTTATCTGTTTCTTTAATGGATGTGGATGTCCTTGTTTTTACAATAGTGAGTTTTCTATTGTAATAAATTTTTCTATTGTATGTATGTTAGTCCATATTTTTTTCTAGATTGTTTTATCTCCTATTTATAATGAAACACACACTTGCAATACAGTGTGATTAAGAATGTTTTGTCAAATAATCAAAAAATGATTTGTTTATTTGCATTTTTCGTTTAGTCGATAAAACGGAGAGCAAGCAACAGTTGAAAATGAAAAAGGAAATAGGTGTTAAGGTCGTGAGCTGTAGCAACGGTCACGCGAGTTCGCCAAACGGGCGCGCCGATGATGAAGGAGGCGGCGGCGCGCCGCCGCGCGTCTCGTATGCGGCCGCCGCCCGCAAGGTTCCCTCGCCTCACACTAATACCACGCCACCGCATTTTACTCCAAATGCCGGTACATTATTCATTCTACCTTCATTCTTACACCTTCTAGAGGTTATTCCAGTGTTTATCTAAAATTTTTACATTGAACTTTCGTTTTCAGAACCTCAGAAACCCAAAATTAATATCGACAAACAGCAAGTTGCCAAGCCTAACGGCATTATGGCTAAAGTCAACGGAGAAAAATCGACGTCGAAGTCTGATGACAGCAAGAAGGATAAAACAGGTACCAAAGAACCAATTTTAAATGGCGCAGATATTCCTACAGAAAATATTGTTAATGGTGACTCAAAAAGGAACTCCGAATGTGATATTACTAGTAGTGATAATGCTAAAATAATTACAAATGGAGTCGTCAGTGATTCCAATGAACCAAAATGTAGTAAATCTGATGAGGGAAATGACGTAGCTTTACTGAAAAGTTCTCCGGTGAAAGCCGAAGCAAAGGAAACAAACGATAAAAAGAAAGTTATCAAAAAAATTACCAATTTAGATAAAAGCTCCGAAGTTTGCGCGAAAAAGAAACCTGTTAGTGAACAAGTGACAGAAAATAAAAAAGGAGTAGACAATAAATGTAAAAGAACAGATAATGAAGCGGAGAAAGTAAATGGCGAAGTAGCTAAATTGGTGAATGGTGAAAAGGAAAGAGAATCATCTCCAAGCGAGGACGGCGATGAAAAAAAGAGAGACGCTGAAGTAGTATTCATTCAAGATTTAGGTTTCACCGTCAAGATTGTAAGTCCAGGAGCTGAACCTTTGGATATACAGGTACTGCGATTACAGGAAAAATTATATTCATGATTAAATATTTAATTTCTTCTTTGTTTAATGTCATTCTTCCATTTACAGGTGTCCAGTATGGAGTTGGTTCAAGAAATTCATCAAGTTTTAATGGATCGTGAGGACACATGTCACAGAACATGTTTTTCGTTACAATTAGATGGTGTAACTCTAGACAATTTTGCGGAGTTAAAAAATATCGAAGGTCTTAAAGAGGGATCAGTTATCAAAGTGAGTATATGAGATGTTTTTTAAATGAGGATTTTTTTAATATAAACGATCTCTTTACATACCGTCGGCTACTGTCACGAATCTATGGGATCAATTATTATTTCATTAAGGAAATTGTTGTGTTATATTTTCATTTTGTTTACCTAATTTGATATATTTTATCATTGTATATTTTTGGCATCTCTTTAGGTAGTTGAAGAACCGTACACAATGCGCGAAGCACGAATACATGTTCGTCATGTTCGAGATCTTCTCAAATCCATCGACTATGTAGATGCCTATGCCGGGCAGGAATGCAGTTCTTTAGCTTTCCTAAACATAATAACACAAGGCGATATACTTGGTAAGCTGTAATTTTGAATTACATAAACGATTTTGGTCGATTTTTGCAATGTTATTTTTATACTCTTGTAGAAAAAAAGAAGTCACGCCCGGAAAGCGTTGATTGCACACCTCCGGACTATATCATGCCCGGAAGTACTGAGCGGCCTCTATTACCTCTTCATCCAGGACTAACGAAGGAAAATAAGGCACCGCAGTGTCTTAAGGTAACTTTATAATTAGAACATTAAAAAAAATTGTCATTTCTTTCCTTGCATACAAAGAACTTAAATCATTTATTTATTTTAGGTTTTGTCCTTGCTATCATATATCAACTCCATTTTGACATGATCAAATTATATTTCATATTGGATAGTAATCCAGAACACTTCTATAAATTTGTCATAATAAAATTAAGGCTCAAATAACTTGCTTATAATATATATTTCCTGTTTTTATTAATGCATACACTAACGGCAGTTTAAAAAATGTAAATTTTTATTAGGTGCTTACGACATCAGGCTGGAATCCTCCACCCGGTCCACGAAAGATGTGCGGAGACCTGCTGTACTTGCACGTCGTCTCTCTAGAAGACCGCCATTTCCACATTACTGCCTGCCCGCGAGGATTCTATCTTAACCAGTAATATTTTATATCTTATATAAAATTTCCTAATTATCTACATTAACGCTAATATGTGTTACCGGTGTTAATTTACGACATATAAACTTAGTCTCTCATTTTGGAATTCATTGGCAAGATCACAGTCGCTAAACGATCTATGGAGAGGGCTGTTCTAGGGATATCTCTATGAGATCGTATAACGAGGACATACTACTTAGAGGAATGAACCGACATAGCCCACCGGATTCGATAGTTCTAATGGCATTGAGCAGGCCAAATAGCGTGTGAGAACTGCTAGCCTAGCTAGGGTGTTAAGGTTCTGGGGAAGAGACCATGAACCGGCAAGCGCGGAGTAGCTTGTTCGCGCCGCCTGTTCCTGCCGTTGAGTTTAGCTTTGCTAGTTTATTTCTCAATAATATTTTACTTCTAAATATTTTTTTTATAATTCGATAAAAATAACTTAACGTAACGTCTCGAGCGTAGGTCATTAGAGACCTTCCAAACTTAATCGTTTAAAAAGTTATCGTGAATTTTTAATTTTCGTGAGCTAATTATGTCTGATTTACGTGACAGGATGACGTGACGCTACGACGCTGGATAAAGTCCGCTGCAGCCAGTTCTTTTGTAAATCTATGGGGGACGCTAAAGGCGGAAATGATTATGATGATGAGAACACTTATTGAGAAAATTTATTTTTCGTGAGAAGCTGTATAAAATCACAAAAAATATATTTTCAAGTACTTCAATAAAATTTTGGCACAAGGGCACTTTGGGAGATTGATGTTTATGAATATATAAATAGATATTTTTTGGGAAAAGAAATTAGAATTAACGATAATTTTTGCATGATTTATTAAAACATTATCTCATTTTGACAGATCCACAGAAGAAGTGTTCAACCCACGTCCATCCAGTCCATCTCTTTTGTGCCACTCTTTGATAGAGCTACTTAGTATCGTATCGCCAGCTTTCAAAAGAAACTTCGCCCTGGTCCAAAAAAGGCGCATGCAGAAACATCCATTCGAGAGAGTCGCCACTCCGTATCAAGTGTACCAGTGGGCATCGCCGATGCTCGACCACACTGTTGATGCGATTCGGGCGGAAGACAGTGAGTTGTTTATTTATGGCTATGGATAATTTAGGTGAAATAAATCACAGTTCAAATTTAAAGCATATTATATTCCCAAAATTTTTAATTCCATCTGGTAACAGTTTAAACGTGACTATTCGATAAGGCGAGGGAAAAGATGGGGTTGGTGCAATGTGTAAATTTTGCCCATAACATATCTCTTACGACCATCCCCTCCTAGATTTCGAATAGTCATGTGCCACCCAACCCTTAAAATTAAATGAAATTTACACTTCATTATCATTATTTCTACCGTAGGACGTTCATTGGTAAAAATGGTTATCTCCCGTAGATTTTCTATAGGACCAGTTAGAAGACAACAAGGTCGCTTTGCCTCGCCGGTTCGCGGTCTTCTTACTTCGGAACTTTAAGGTCTCGGCGGCCATCTGTTTCGCGCAGGCTACCTGCCCCCTGCCGTACCAATTCGCTGGGGTACATTAGTTACTTTCGTTCATTTACGGATCTCCCAATATCTTCACGATCTATTACAAGCGAATTCTGTGCTACTTGGGTCATTAAGATCGAGGGCAACCAGAGTCTCGATACGCTGGTTGTCGTGGGAAAAGTAGAAGAAATAGACAAGGGAGGCGATCACCAACTCGATAGGTAGGTTCTGCAGTTGGTGGCGGGCGTCACAACAACAGTAGCACTCGGAAAAGCAGGTCATAGAGACCTGCGCAGGCAACTCGTCAAATCCTCGACCAAGGATTTCAGGGAAGGGCGCGACATTTAGCGTCAACCTTTAGACCAAGATGAGCTTACGAATGAAGCACGTTTTACTGTTGTAAATACTTAGTACATAACAATGGATTTGTTTCTAGCGTTCTCTTCAAAGCTGGGTTACGAGGAGCATATCCCGGGACAAACTCGAGACTGGAATGAGGAGTTGCAGACGACGCGCGAGTTGCCGCGTGCCACGCTACCCGAACGGTTACTGAGGGAGCGCGCTATTTTTAAGGTAACATAGAGAAAAGATAATACTAAAAGTATAATTCATTATATAATATTTCCTGCTAGATATACAACAAATTTAAGTTAGTTGAAAATCTTACCCAAGGCTAAAAATGTTCTTCACTTTTTAAAATAAGATAGATAACAACCAAATAAATATAGAAATAAAAAAGTATTTAGGGTCAAATCAAGTGTAACGCGAAAATTAAAAAAAAATGGTTGTAAGTTTCAACATAAACTACTTAATTGATTATAATGCTTCTTAAAATGTTTGAATCTAATGTGAACTACAAGAAGTTTTCTTTAGAAAAATTTTATAACACATCGAAGTCGAATACCGATGTGTGAACAAAATTATCAACGGGTAGTTAAAATGCATGCCTAAAACTCGCGATGCTCACTCGACCACCGCAACATCGTGACTGAGCAATCCGCACGGTCAGTGATTCCGACGACACCACCCTCTTCCCGCATCGTTTCTTACTATTTTAAATATACCTGTAAGAAAAGCACATCCAACACATAAAAACATTATTTTTCCTTTTATAAAGAAAACACCTTAATTAGGCGCAAATATGAAACTATATACAACGGTTAACTGATAAAAGGAGAATGCCCTAACAGGTTTCACGCGATTACTCAGCTCGTTCATTAATGTAGGGCATCTACTATCATTTCGTTTTTTGTAACTTTCATTGATGATAAAGTTTATTTGCGTTCTCTGTTTTTTTACCAATACGTGTTAACACAGTCTGGGATTCTTGCATCTTCGTTAAGATCGTTTTCCATGTCGATAAGCTACCACACTCTGGTTTATGCATACTTATATAATTGTTTAAGTTCCATTGCATTTTAAATGAAAAACCAAGGCATATTTGTATTAAAGTTTATGTAGTACACAATTTTGTTTGGTAACTTTTTGTCATTTTACAGGCAGTGACATAATTTATTTATTTATTTACTTTATTGGAGATAAACAGTAACAAAAAGTAGTAAGAAAGTACAAACTAGAAGCATAGACATATAACATTGGTTACAATTGCTACCTTATAACTATCTCACTGAAAACATTTAATGATTTATGGTCAAACAATGACAGAACAAGTAAAAACATTAATAAACAGGGGTCAAAGACTATGGTTTATGAACTTATATTATGGTTTAAATTGTATTGTGTGTACCCAATAATTTCGAACGAAATTGTCTTTTAAAAGATACAAGAGAGCACGAGAATATATCAATATCACTAATATATGAATTGTGGAGGTCACACATTCTGTATAAGGGTGCACGTTTACCGATATTTGTCTTTGCCGTTGATAACAAAAAGAGAGATCTAGAACGCGTTCTTGCTGCAGGAATTCGAAAGTTTACCTCGGACAACAGTTCTGAACAGTTAACGTTGCCACCACACATATTTTTAAGTGTAGTGGCGTCCATTAGACAACGTCGATCCTTCAGTGATAACATTTTGTATCTACTAAAAACATTTTATAAGAATCCCGGGGGCAATGCATTCGGTAGTTCAGAATACGAACGAATTTTTTTTGTACTCTTTCAATTTTATTTTCGTAGATTGCACACAGTGGATTCCAAACGGGGGATAGATACTCTAAGTGAGATCTAAATGCCGTTCTTATAAAAATTTTGGGACTTTTAATATAGAAAACATGACAAATAGTTTATGCAGTACACTCTTTATGTTAACCGGACACTGCCTAAAGAATTCTGAAGGGACTGGAATTGGTGGAAATTTGAAGGTGCAAGGCCCTTACCCATAGATTTCCAATAGGACCAGTTAGAAGCGGTCCGCTTTCGCTGTCTACCAACGAAGTGGACGTTCTACGCTGCGCTTGTCTGCTCGTGTTCGTCGTTCCAGAACATTAAGATCACAGCCACTATCATTTCTGCGTGCTACGTGACCTGTCTACTACACCTGCAACTTTGATTATGGGGATTATGATTATTGGGATATGTTTGTTTTTCGTGTACGCATCTCCGTCATTACTGCTGTAATAACCTATAATTGTAATAATTAAATGGCAGGTTCACAGCGACTTTGTGGCGGCGGCTACGCGCGGCGCGATGGCCGTGGTGGACGGTAATGTGATGGCAATCAACCCTGGCGAAGAGCCAAAGATGCAGATGTTCATCTGGAACAACATATTCTTCTCGTTGGGTTTCGATGTACGCGACCATTATAAGGATTTGGGCGGAGACGCAGCTGCTTTCGTAGCGCCGGTCAGTATCACCTTTTTAGCCAGTCCATAAAAATACGGCAAAAAATAATAAAGATCTCTTATTTTAAGACGTATTTGTGTGTAAAAACTGTTTTACTATAAAATCCGTTCTAAACATGAATGACGTTTTAACGTGACTTTTTTCCATAATCTTTATGATCAACGTTAAAAAAAAGTTGCACACTAGGTGTGTATAATGCTCGCTCTGCCGGCATTTCCGACATCTTAATTACATATATGAACGTAATATGAACAATTTGACAAAAATTCACTTTCTTTTTAACATGAAATAGTTTGTGATGACAAATAACCAGTTAGGCGTATGCCGATCAAGAAACAAATATTTTTGATCTAGATTAAAATTAAGTAAAATTCATATTAAGAAGTCAGGAATAACGTGTTTCACCCATAATGTTTGATTTTTAAATAATCACAGTAAAACTTAGTGCCTTTTTATTTTTTATTTTATTAAGTGTTCACTTCCTACCTACTTTATTTATTGAGTGCGTAATCATCTTTAGTGTACCAAATAGTAAAATTTGTTTTTTTTTTTTCGTTACACACCAACGTGTAGAGCATATGTTTTGTTGATGTCCTTTTAATAAATAAGGGTTTTACTCTGCAGCGTAATGACCTTCAAGGCGTCCGCGTGTACAGCGCAGTAGATACAGCGGGTCTGCACACACTCGGTACAGTGGTAGTGGACTATCGCGGGTATCGCGTCACTGCACAATCCATCATACCCGGGATACTGGAGAAGGAGCAAGAGCAGAGCGTTGTCTATGGAAGCATAGACTTTGGCACCACTGTGTTGTCCCATCCTAAATACATGGAGCTGGTTAGTGCTTGAAATTTTTACTATCCTATTATATCGTTATGATATACTTACTACCATCCTATTAAAAAAGTATATTAAAATATACATTAATGTTTATATATATGTATATATATCTTATGTATACATGTTTTTATAACGAAACAATTTGAACTCTGAGATATTTTTTTACTTTATTTTATTTGAAATCAATTAAGTAAACAAAAATTGATGTAATGAGGTATATATTTATAACTCTTAACTTGGATATTTTTAAGAGTTATCAAGTTTTGGTAATTTTGGTTTATCTGTTTTAACTCTTTTTTATTTAAATTGAAATAGAATCTGTATGAATTTAAATTAAAAAGTATAGGTTTATAGCACAATTAGTAACAAGTATTATATCCAGCACTTTGCTTCTATAGTTTCATTAATTTTAGTGACTCAATCGATAAATACATTTAGCGCTTAATACAAACTACCCCATAACTTGTTGACGTGTAACATATTCTTGAATGATTAAATGCATGTTTAAAGAAAACAATCATATATTGTAAAACATGGGATACTTTAGTGATAATTAAATGACTCTTAACCTACAGTGACTCACAATTACTTGTCCTTTCATAAAGTAATTTTTATGGTAATGAACTCTTTATTATATACATTGTTTTCGTTAAAAAATCATATTTTTAACTTATTTAAAATTCTTTTTTGTTTATTTTTCTTACAGCTAAGTAAAGCTGGACAACAACTGAAGATTATGCCTCATTCTGTTATTAGTGCAAATGGTGAAACTGTTGAATTGTGTTCGAGCGTCGAGTGTAAAGGAATTATCGGCAACGACGGACGCCATTATATATTAGATCTCTTGCGCACTTTCCCTCCGGATGTTAATTTTCTACAGTGTAAGTATTTATACGTAATAATTTTTGTTACTCACGACCAATATTTCATCACTTCAGCTGTAGGTTGTCCACAACTGAACATGGCCTCCTCTATAGATTTCCCTAAAGATCCGGTCATAAACGATGTGCAAAAAATATTTACAGTATAACAATTCGATTTATGATTGATCATAATTTTGTTTTTCAGTGGAAGATGACGAATTGCGAGAAGATATTAAATCCATGGGCTTCCCAATTATTCACAAACATAAACTCTGTTGTCTGAGACAAGAATTAGTTGACAGTTTTGTTGAGTAAGTGTTATTTTTAATAATTATTTTTTTACATCCAACCATTTGCACAATTAAGAAAAGTTTGTAAATCTGCTGTAAATTGTACTAAAAATACCGAATTTTTAGGGCACGTTATTTCATGTTTATACGGTACGCTGCGTTTCACTTGCAACAATTAAGTGCCAAGCGGCAGCAACGTGAGAATTCCGAACAAAAATCAATCGAAGCAAACAAAGAAGAGGACAAGAAAGAAATTGTCAAGGAAACTGAGACAAAAGACAAAAAGAGAGAAACAAAGAGCCAAGAAAAAGATGTTAAGGATAAAAAACAGAAAAAACAGGATTCCAAGAAAAAGGAAACTAAATTAGAAAAACCTGAGGCAAAGAAAGAAGAAAGTACAGATACGACACAAGTAAAGAAAGACAGCTCTAAGGTGAACGAAGTTGAAAAAGATATCGAAGAGGCAGCTGAGAATGTGAAAGAGGACAAAGAAAAAGTTGATTTATTGTTGAATGAAAATTATACGGATATTGATACAGACGTCGCAAAGAAAATTGTCGAGAGCATCACGGATTCAATTTGCAACGGTGACAAACAAGAGACTGATTGTAAGTATCTATTTAATAATAGTACTTGGTTCCTAACTTTTCAGGCACTATCGCCCCTTTGACAAAATGAAAAAATTCCAAAGACTTATACTATAGAATAATTAAGAATACCAATTTTTATAAATTATAGGTGTTTCTTATTACCTTGCTTGGTTTTGAACCTGCTACCGCCAAGTAAAGCTCAGGCGCCTATTGATATACCAATATCCCTGAGAAGCTATATAATGCTTTTTTTTGCTATATTTATACAGTTTTTAATTTTAAACCATATGGTTGCATAAACCTTTTTTGGTTTACAAATGCCTATTTAATATATGTCTTTGGGTAATAGATGTTTTTATTTTTTATTATGTGTATTGCATTGAATTTTGAAAATAGTAATAGTAATTTTAAATATAGATTAAGAATGTTGACCGGTTATTCCTTTACGGTAATAGAAGACTACAAAGCTCGAGAGACTAAGTTAAGACCCCAAGTTGACAAAATTACTAGTAACTTACAAGTTGATATTGAAAAATAGGTCACTACTTTACATCTGTAATTGTTTTAATGGTAGCTATGTTTTACGTTTATCTCATAACAGCGAGCGACCGGTCCCGTGCCGTTGTGGCGTCCGCGGCTCGTGCCGTAGCGTCTCTCAAGGAGTCTGAATTTGACGTGCGCTTCAACCCCGACGTGTACTCGGCCGGCATCAAGCACGCGGCCACGCCCGAACAGCTCGCGAGGCAGAGACACCTCGTGAAGGAGGCCGCTGCCTTCTTACTCACCACGCAAATACCTGCCTTTGTAAGTTTGCTATAATATTGAAAACCTCAAACCTCACGGTTCACCGAGGTGCATACCAGCGATCGCCCGTGTTATAAATGATCTGCTGGGATTTCTTGTGAAGCTGGATGTTCTTAATTAAAACCAAATCCCACGGAGTGCCGCTTAATTGCGAAAACCTGCCCGCTGAGACAAGTCAAGAAGAAAAAACTCTAATCAAGTGTAACTGTTAATGTCAATGAGTTTATATTTGTGTCGTTATCTATTCATGTCTTAACTTATACATGAGACTAATAATGAAATAAAATGTGGGTTGGGTGTATAATTTTTTTTAGTCCTAGCTATTTTTCTCTTTGTATAGTGGAAAGAATAATTGTTGAGGTTATTTTTTTGCTTGTCATTTCCTTTGTAACTTCAATGTTGTCGGAGGAAAATGTTTTTTTTTTCACACAACCCTTCTCATATGAATGTATCCGCGCCACCTTTTATTCAGATATTGGTGACATTGGGTATAGATTGTCTTCTTGGTCTTTTGGCAAAGCTTCGCAAGTACTTAGTTGTAATATTTAAATGTCAAGGTGCGTGAGTGCTTGGAACACACGGCGGCGCCGATGGACGGCGCGGGACTGACGGAGGCGCTGCACGCACGTGGCATCAACGTGCGTTACCTGGGCCGCGTGGCGCTGGCGCTGCGCCCGCACGCCTCGCTCGCCTACCTGCACGCCATCGCCGTCGCTGAGCTGCTTTTGCGCGCTGCCAAGCACATCTACACCGCCTACCTACAGGTACGCGCATATCTATTGCAACTGGGCTCAGTTAATAAAAAATATTAATGTAACAACTCTACCCATGATTATTAATATTAAATACGTTATAACAACCTAGCCAAAATACCACAATGCCTGAAGACGAAGGTATTTGACCAGTGTGTGTTGCTGGTAGTGCCTTACAGATTCAAGACGTGATCGCTGACGGTGAGCCTCATAAGAAGGCTCAAGGTCAACCAAAGAGCAATGGAGAGACCTTTGCCCAAAGTTTCGCTATGAGATCGAATCTGAAATGAGGAGATACACAGAAGTACCAATGGGTAATAATACCCATTGGTACTTCTTCTTCGTCAATACGAATGGCAGCCCAAGTTCTGGGCTCCTCGTCAGGACTCTTCAACAGGGCTCTTCCACCTAGTAATGAAGTCTCCCTCCAAGCGATCTAAGAGCTCGACGACCTCCCAATCCGATATAATATTAGTATGTCGCGGCCGGAGACGAAGCTTCTACTAGCTTCGCTATTTTAAAAAAAACTCCTAGGCCCCCAGGGTGTGCCTTTGCGATCTCTAAAGAGTCCAGTAAAAAATTGAGAATGAAGTAATGGTCCGTTAATGTCTCCGGGCCGGCAGGACAAACTTTAACAGATACAATAATAAACACTGGTGTGTGGCAGGGTTGCGAGCCGATGTGCACGGGTGCGGCGGCCGCGCACTTCCTGAGTTGCCTGCTGGGCGCGTGCGCAGCGCCCACGGCGGCGGCGCCAGAGTGCCCCGCGCCGGCGCGTTCGCGGCCTCGCGGAAGGCGCGCACGTCGCCACCCGCGCCCCGCCTCGCCTACCTCACCCGCTTCGCCCGCCGCACACTGGCAGAACCTCACGCCCAAAGCGCTCTTCTCACAAATCAAACACGAACTCAAGGTAAAATATTACAATGCAACGCAACACAATTACACTCGTATCGAAATCATTAAAACATTAGTCTTTAATACAATTATTACTTAACTACCTGTTCACCCTCTTCGCGGGGTCTACATTGATTTTTGTAGATGTAATTTTATAAAATATTATATACATATATACTCGTATATATTCTTAGTAATTTTACATATAAGCACTATTATAATATAATATGAATATGAAAATATGCATTTTCGTCAAATATATGTAAGTGTGTGTGAAGTTTTATTTTTATTCTTTATTGCACAATATAATATTTAAAAGATGTCTTAAGGGTTATCGGTTTGTTGAAATAGCATTTTCTGCTAAATTATGTATCCCTAACTTCTAATTTTTATCAGAACTTTAATTTATTTATAATCTTTACTGGAAAGAGTATGATTCAAGAAATAAAGTGAAGAATACTCTGAAAAAATGTTTGTTATTTTTCAGTCATACTGGGGTTATGAACTAAACGCTGAAAATATGGACGTTGTTATAGAAAAACATGGATTACAGAAAATATCTCTACTTAGGTATGGTATAATCAGTTTGTTGTTATTTCAACTATTTAAGTTATGACTCTACATTATATAACAAAACAATAAAAAATATAATAAAATATTTTAATTTGATAAAAACTTATATGACGTCTTAGAATAATATTAAATATAATTAATTTCAGATCGTTCGCGCTTAAAGTTGGCTTGCAAATTTTATTGCGAGAATACGACTTCGACAACAAGAACAAGGCTCCGTTCACCGCATCCGATATTATGAACATTTTTCCCGTTGTTAAACATATCAATCCTAGGGTAATTTTCTTTTCTAATATTATTACAAAACAACTATTATAAATTGTTCAGCAATGTTTCAAAGTTCTCATCAGACTGCTATAACTTTTTAGAGTATGCTTATAATTTACAGTCTACAACGGAACAGTTTGTTGTTCTGAATGCGAGCTCATTTTCAATTGCAGTTAGAGCTTACATTTGAGGCTTGTGAAATTCCATATCACGAGCCGGTAGACGCAGTGTTGGTGAGCCCCGCACCATGTGTACCGATGACATAGTAAATGTCACAAAAAGTTGTAAGATGCGAAGTGTTTGCATGATCGGTCATCGTTGCGACCTTAGTCTACTATTCCTTGCAGTGGACGTCTTTCGGCTGAAAAAGAGGAATTATATCATAGGGCAAGGAATAGGTCGCACGTAATAACCCTCTCCAATAATTATTACGCCCTCATGCAGACGGTTTTTTCATTGTGACTCCGCGATGCTCCTGTTCTCATGTATTGACAGTCGTCCTAAATGTGTAGTGACTCTGTTTTTCTCATGTAAATACACAAGTAGATTATTTATTAATTTTTTAAAAGAGAATTCCACATTATTGAACCTAAAACCCGTATTTACAAATATACCCATAAATCTTTTTCGGATTCATATTGTGTTATTACATGAATTGTTTTTTTGGAAAGTTGTTACATAAGAAAGTTCACATTCGTTCAACAAGCCATTGAGCAACGAATCAACGTTGAGGACATCCATAGACTAATGAAAATAATCGTTAAAGCTCAACAAAGTGGCAATGAGCGCATATACCGCCCAGAGCTGATGGTCGCAGGGCCTCGAGGTTTTGAATTAGAGACCACGTACAAGCGCTGCGTAGGATGTCCTCCCACAAGGTAGAGTGATGACCATGTTAAGGAAGGCGCTGTATACGGGCCGCTTCCAACGGGTATTACTGGAAATCTTAAGGGTCTTTTTTACAGCACGTTGTTATGGATGGACATCCTACAGCTGAAATAATGATGATGAAGGTCGATAAGTTGTAACTATGGCTAGAGTCTTCTTTCGAAGGCATCTGACGCGTACAACTTCTACACTACGGGCCAGAGCAAGATTCAGTCCGGTGCCGTGAGCGAGGGCAACGAACTAATCGCAGAGGCTCTCAACCTGTTGAACAACGTGTACGGGGCCATGCACGGCGAGATCGCGCAGTGCTTGCGCATGGTCGCGCGCCTCTGCTACGTGACGGGCGAGCATCGCGAAGCCATGGCCTACCAGCAGAAAGCCGTGCTGATGTCGGAACGGGTCAACGGCATCGACCATCCTTATACCATTACTGAATACGTAAGTATACGTGTTGATAACACATTTATTACTCTAAAAACAATAACTTTTATCAAAGTTTTATTCTGAATAATCCTGTGTGCAGTGGCGTACCTAGAACTTTTGCCGCCCGGGGCGATCTCCAGTTTGCCGCCTTTTCTATTATATGTCAATCAAATAGTGGTTTTTGATTTAAAAAAATATTGATATATCACTTCAAAATAATCATACAAACTTTTCAAAAAGAAAGGACATTTATAAACTAACATCAAAAAAATTTTGTTAGGAAAAATTGCCGAACAAAGTCGTAAAGATCCTTTTACGAATTCAACGAATTTTAATGAATACAATAAAATAAATTTATTATCTTGTTCTTGAATTAGAATCCAAAATTTACACTAAAATGCATTTGTATACACTGAGGAATAATATTCGAAATCATAAAGTTAATCATAATTTATATAAATCAAATATTAAACTTATAATAATCATTTATTATTATTCAAGAACGAAAATAAATTTGAAATGAAAAAGTTGCTTTTTGCAACTATAAGTAAATATAAAAATGCCGCCCCAAGGTAAGTGCCGCCCGGTGCGGACCGCACCCCCCCCCCCCCCCCCCCAGGTACGCCACTGCCTGTGTGATACACACACAATGCAGATTAATTTTTAAAAACATGTTCTTGAATTAACTTCACAATTATTTTAGTGGACCTTATGTCCTCGTCATTAAAATTCAATTTACACAATGAAATAATAACAATTTACATTTTTATTAAGAATATCTCTATTTTATTTCATTTTTTTATTTTGCTGATTATAATATATTCCTAAATTAAATATTAACACACTAGTTTTTTAAACTTACTATTTAACATTTGTAAAATTATGTCATAATCGTTTTTTTTTTATTTTATGCAGACTTGAGTACCGACATTAACTTGAAATAGTTAGAGACTTTACGTTAGGATAATCTATAAATTTTAAATGCTGTTATTTTCTTAATAAAAATGATATTCCGGTCTTGTAAGAAAAAGCCCAAAAGACGCAAATACTAAAACCCACTTTATTAAAGTATTTAATTTAAAATATTTTTGTGAAAGTATTAAATAGCTAAATGACAAGCTAAAACAAATTTTTCTATAAGAGTAACAATAATACAGACTTTATAATGTACGAATATATGTAAATGCGATATAGTTCTCTGGTCTCATAGTTCTCTGCAATGTCTATGTTTTAAATCTGTACTTTACTGATTTAATTTTTCGTTCCAGTCTCATTTGGCTTTGTACTGCTTCGCAAACGGACAAGTGAGCACTGCACTTAAGCTGCTGTACCGCGCGCGCTACCTGGCGCTGTTGGTTTGCGGTGAAAATCATCCCGAAATGGCACTGCTCGACGTAAGTGTTTTGAAATTTGCGGGGGCCTGGTTTTGTACTCTAAATATTTCTCACTGGTTAGTGATAACACTAAACTTTTGCTTACACGATGACAAAATGTATACGTGTAATTTGAACATTGTAAACGCTTTCACTAGCTCTCATGTTTATGACTTGGAGTATTTTGATATAACTTCTATTTAACATGTGATTAGGCATTAAGTTCTGTTTAATCTGTTATTTGATGAGTTTATCGAACAAAGTAACAAGTACATCAGGAAATCTAACAAAGAGAAGACAGTGTTAAAAAACAATAAAAAATTCAAACGAATTTTGATCTCTTTAAAAATTTAAAACATGTTAATTTGTCTTTAAATTGTTATAAAGTTGAATTAATATCCATAATAATACTTATGTAGTATCATTTGTTAACAAATAAGAATAGGACAAAGTAGAAATATGAACTTGTTATGGTCTTCGAACGACTTCGAACACTGGTCGCTGCAACTGGTTTTATTGGAAATATGTAGGGGAGGTCTATATCAGGTACCACGGCTGAAATGATGATGATGAAAATATTTTTTTTGCAGAGCAACATCGCGTTGATCCTTCACGCTGTGGGCGAGTACGAGTTGTCATTGCGGTTCGCCGAGCGTGCGTTGACTGTGACCAGCAGCTCGCACGGCGCACGTTCTCTCAAAGCGGCCGTCGCTCGACACCTGCTCGCCCGTACGCTCTCCTGCCTGGGCGACTTCCGCGCAGCGCTGCAGCATGAGAAGGAGACGTACTCCATATACAAACACCTTGTGAGCAACCACTTACTTTACACCGTGTATTTTAGGTTTGTCTATGTTAATAGTCTTGTGGGGGCTATCATAGCTTCCTCGGTTTCAACGATAGAATTACGGATCCACGAGTTAAAATATTGTATCATACATTTTTTATAACAAAGCATTAGACATTAATTTCGAATGCATGCCTATTTACCCATATTATCATCCGTTTTGGATCATTTATACTCATCACTTGTGTGAGGAAGCCAGAAGCCCACATGATAAAAATTAGTATAAGTTTTATTGTCCTCTGTGTCAATTTCAAACAGCGTTTGAGGCCACACCATCGGCAAACTTTACTACTACAAAAACTTCTTAACGTTCAGAAGGTTGTGACAAAATATTTAAAATTTAGTTAATAGCAATGTCCAAGCTGAATGTGCTGGTAGGTAATTTCCCTGCGAAAATGATGACCACGAGTCGGCGTTAGACGCGGCTTGGGTAAGTCTCCTACGAGTTGGACTAACAGCAGTTGCAGGAAGTCGCTGGATCGATCATCGCGGCGATCTTTGGGGGAGGCCATGTATTCCAGCGGACGTTTATCACCTGACATGATGATTTTCTTGCAAGGCTACTTTGTCGCACAACTTCAATATTAGTGTCTAATGGGTTCGACATAAGTTCATTATTTTTATGTAAGATTCTGTGATGACAGTTGGGCGAAAAACACGAGAAGACCCGCGAGTCATCGGAGTGCCTGCGACATTTGACGCAGCAGGCGGTGGTGCTGCAGAAGCGGCTCACGGAGGCCTACACGCGCTCGCAGCCGCCTGCGCCGCCGCTACACATCCAACCGCCTGCCATGGCCTCAGTCATTGACATGCTCAATCTCATCAACGGGATTCTCTTTGTGCAAATCAGGTATTTTCTATTATTTTTATGAGAAACTCAACAGATAGAGCCGTCACACAGTTATCTTTGGGTACCTCCAGAAAGAATTTTTTATTGTGTTACGGCTCAAACCGGGGTGTCTTTCAGAAGGCTTTTCATCCAGTCCACTATGTGTACGTAAGAGGATAACGGTGGCGTCATTCGGTGAAAGAATATAACAACTCTATTTTAGCCTTTCGAGGTCTTTCAAGAAGTTTCCACCACTAGAATACATTATTCAGTTTAAAAACGCCTGCCTATTATTATTATTATCATTACTATGAGCATATTTATATTATGACTAGAATGAAATTGAATTGAACCCCTATATACTATACTAGCTGATCCCGCAAACGTTGTTTTGCAAAAAAAAAATTATTTTTCAATTTAAAAATAAGGGTTGATCGTAGAGGGGTGAAAATTTAGGGTAGTATGTATTTTTGCATGAAATGAATTTTGAATGTAGAAAATTTCGTCAAAAAAATAAAAAAAATTTTTAAGGGTGAACAACCCTTATCACTTAGGGGTATGAAAAATAGATAGTAGCCGATTCTCAGACCTACTAAATACGCATATAAAATTTGGTAAAAATCGGTCAAGCCGTTTCAGAGGAGTTCAAGTTCGAACACCATGACACGAGAATTTTATATATTAGATGTACCACCAACATGGACTACAAGAATGCCAAACACATGATGATTTAAGAAGAGTCCATAATAAACTTAGGTAGTTTTATTACTGTAGCCACTTTTACAATATCTTTAATATACTAGTAAAGTGATTCATTCCCAAGCTCAATTATCATTTAAAAATCATTAACACAATAATAGAATTTTATTAAAATTATTTGTTTTAAAAACTTTTTAAATTTATTATTGAATAGTTTCTATTTGCAATTTTTTTTGTTTTATTGTCTGTTCTTAATGCATAACATTAGTAATTAACGAAGAAGAAGAAAAAGGAACTTGTAAGTAATAATCATGTTTAATGTATGACGCTCACCCTCTGTTTGTAATTCAAATATCATTATTTCTTTACAGTCCTCAAGACATTGAACAGTTTAAAGCAGAAATAGAGAAGCGACAGTTAAAGGATCTTCCGATTCCGGGCCTGAACGAGCTGACTAATAAAGTCGCCGAGGGGATCGACACGGCGACCGTGGCCGAGGCTTTTCCCGCCAAGGACTCTAAGGAATCCAAGGAGTGTAAGGAGGCGGTAACGCTTAAGAGCGAGAGTTGAAATGTCGGGTCGCTGGTAATGTGTTCGTCTGTAGGCTACACTTAGCGTTAGTAAGCGAGTGGCGCGGTGCATTACAGCGGTCGTCGTTACGTTTAAATTATCGATTGATGATATTGTTCCTTATCTATGAATGTATGCCGTAGTAGATAGTATGCTAAGGTTTGATGTAGAATTTTCTGTTAGTCAAATTTTCGATGGTTTTATTTTGATCAAATTTAATTAAGCGTTATTTTACATGATATATATCTAAATAGGTTTTTAAAGCAACGGGTTTTTTTTTCGCTCAAAAATCGGGTTTCTGTTTGGTTACGCCTCAACACGGGACTTTGTCCTGAACACGCAGAGTAGAGCAATATTGACGTAGTGATAATAGCATAAGTTTCGGTTGTGAACCCGGGGTTGCGCGCGTTTGTCATGCCATGGTGCTACTGCCATTTTATCTTTTTCTTACACGTTATGTATTTTATCTATTGTTATTATCGAGTATTATTTCTTTTTTTTTTTCATAGCGCGGGATTATATTGTTGAAGAGCCCTAAACGTAGAAGATATATTGTAATTGAAATGTAACAAGAATAGGTTACTTATGTACGCTGTTGTTTATTACCTTTGCAATGTTATGAGTGTCAACAACTCGCAAGTCGCGCTCGCCTTGTAAACTGCCTGTTTTCGTTATATGAGTTGTGTTTCAGTGTGCTAGTGCCATATGAGTAGTGTGTGTAAGTTCCCTGGTGTAGTTTCCGTTAGTCTGTGATATGAATTTCTCATCGAGCCACTTGCCTTGTTGATGCAAACGAACTTTAAGGTAATTAATGATGAAGGAGTCGCTTTAATCATGTAAAATTTCTATTGAATTACAATTTTGAATACCATTTATTGTTGATCATCGATACATGTACTTATCTTGAGACAATAACCCTAATGGAACCCAAAGTTATATCCCACAGCAAATTATAATCAGTCATTTTTGGCTTTATATTGTGCGCTTTTGTCCTAAATATTGTTATCAACACTTACATTGTAATTAGAAAGGTGCTATTTGAATGTTTAGTATAACAGCATTGTCAGTTATAGAACAACCACAAGTAGAGCTAGTTCAGTGTTAAATTCCTAATATTTTTGTAATCAAACGCAAATTGTCATTTACCATTGTTGATCATTTTTAATTTTGAAAAAAAAATGAAATTTTAATGCATCCATTGTATTTGTGTTGTAAAATATTTTAATACTCTTTTTCCAATGGTAATAATGAAATTTTAAAATTTATTGCACTGGCAACACATGAATCCCTTTCTATCCTTCTACAACTTCGACATTTTTGAAGTTGTACATCAATATCTTTATCATATATATTTTTCCATATATTGGTTTCGAATTATATCTTTTAAAGTTTTGTCAATAACTTTATGCAGATTATTTTATTTAGACGTAATGTTGCTGTATGTATAATAAAGATTCGCCTTAATTTTTTTTAAATAAAATTCTGTCCAGAGCCCGTTACGTAAATGCAGTTTTTATTTTTAATGGTCACGGGTATGTTACTAAAGATTCTGCTTTAGGGTTTTGTTGTAAGGATGACCAGAGTCGTGGATCGAGCAATAATGTTAAGTCGGAGCATTACAAAAATTTATAAATGTTATGCAATGAATTACGTGCCTAAACACAATAGATAATGAAGTTGACGTTACATTTCTTTAACAATATAACGACCATGTAAATACGACGCTGTTCGTAGTAAACTAATAAAACATTCGTTTTTATTTTTGTTCTTATTTATTAATACCTTGAACTCTGTTTCCCTAATAAAATAAGCCATGTACAAAAATTGGGTCATTTACCTATATGGGTTAGTAAGACATAGTTGATAAAAAAAATCAGTTCACTAGAATCTCACTTTACTAGTTTAACATTTCTTCTAGATTAGTTATAATTTTACAATATTCAAACAGTTTGCATCTGCTGAGAATATATTACACGACTATATATCACTGCCTGTCCTTAGCACTAGACTGCCGCTACTCTACTGACAAAATCGTATGTTGAATCATCATTTTGACCTTACGACGTCCACAGCTGGAAATGGGCCACCGCAATAGGTTTCCTATAAAACCGGTTGTAACACTTACGACGTCCTTAACAAAGTTTTTGTTCTCTACATCGGTGGATGTACGTAAAACGCAGCACAAGGCATAAAATTAGTGAAATGGTTTGATTTGAATTAAAAACAATGTCAATACGTATTATTTTTTTATTTGACAAAATTATGAGACTGCAAAAACATCTGTTTAGTCTAGGACATATTTAGACGAAATGAATTGTTGCTTCACATATTAAGAAATTTTATTTATTTATTACATAAACCAAATCCCTGATCACGTGTCTTAAAATAGCATATTTTATTATGTAATGATATTATCAACGAAATTTCCCCAGTAAACGGAAACCAGTAATATTTGCATATTCTTTACTATTGCAAATAAATGCTTTGAAAATGTACGGAGCTCAGATCGCTTGCACGGACGCTCCATGGAATCACTAGTCCCGAGGGCCTCTACGAGAAGGTGTAAGCTTGGGCTGTCTCTCGTCGATGATACTTATTAAACATTTCGACTCAAGGGCACGCGAAAGCGAACCTCGACTTCAAGATTGTTATTACCTGGCTAACATTACTACCACTTCGGGAAGCCTTAGCGCTAAGAGAAGGAGCATTTGGTGTCCTCCGTTATCATAAACGATCCGGATTCGTTTCTGACGAGACCAGTTGCTTATGAAACAGCAACAGCGTGCAGTGTACGTGACTTGTCTTATCAATCATCTGGAAACTCGGGTTCATCTAGGTCTCAGTATGGAGGCGTTTGAATGTACCAAGTGTGAGATTTTATTGTAGGTAACGACATTACAATAGTCGATAGTATCCGCTTAGTCGAAATTTGTTTGCGTCTATGCGCCATAGCGAGTAGTAAGTGGACATCCCGCAAGCAACGTGGATAAGTGACTTCTAAGTACACGGTTCAGATGCGATCATAAACGGAGCAATAAACCTATGTGCTACTATTTATGTGCCGTTACACTACTAAAGAAATAATAAATAAAACAATAAATAAGTGGGAGACAGTTTATTTCCTGGCGCGAGGCCGCGGGCGGGGACGTGCTCGGGGTCGGGGGCGCGGACGGCGGCGACGCACGCGGGGCGCGCGCCCGCGCTCCAGCTGCGCGGCCACCAGCTCCGCCAGCGCGCCGCGCTCCGCTAGCATTGACAGGAACGTGCAGATGAACTCGTCGTAGTTGTGCGTGCGACGGCAGTCGTCCACCTGATCATACAACTATAGTAAACCTTTCGCAACGGCAGTGCGTACCGTAGTGATAATAAACACATCGCTTGGCAATAGTCTAATGGTCTAGTTGTACACTAACGTCGTCTATAGGCGACACTCGTAGACAGGTCGTCACGCGGATGTTGTCTACAGATGACGTTCGTAGCGAAAGAGTTAAATTAAAAAAAAACTATTAACAATACATTTACATAAATGTGAATAATGATTTAATTCTTGTAATATATTGCGTGGTCAATGTGTATAATTGTTAATTCTTAACCTGCTTTTCTTATTTATCGCTTTACATTATAATTTTTGTGAATCTTGTACACATTTTAAATAAGCAGGTTCATCAAATTTTCAATTACTATAACGCTTACTTAATAGTACCGTTTTAATTCATCGGCATCTATATTTATAAAAAAATTATAAGAAAATTATAAATTATAATAAAACCTTCCATCTTTTTATTTTTTCTCTCGAATATTTTGTCAAAATAAATCGAATTTCTCTAAATACACTATCGAATCTGAAAAAGACCACTTTACAGGGTGACACTAAAGTTTTTATTTGCAATATATTTTTCTAATTATAAGACTTAATTTGGCAACAATTTGAGGCTATTATTTTCGATTAATACAACTTAGATTAAAAATGCAGCAAATAATATTACAAATATAAACAATATTATTTAGGAAACAACTTTATGGAAAGCCCTGTAAAGTGATCTTTTTCACAAATTATAGCACACTTAAGAACTGTTGGTAAGTTGAAATACCAAAAAAATCATCATCTACTAAGTCGATTCACCATTATCCTTAATTATTACAACAAAAATTTCCTATTTTTATCAAAGCTGGTTATAGATAAAATATATGTTAATGGAAAAAGCTTCAAAGGAGTGAATAAATGCATAGCCCATTTGCTCTTAACTAATTTGGCACATCTCTAAAAATCAATTGATTCAGAAGTAATAAATAACATAATGATAGTACAAGGGTTTTCAAAGTTCCGATTGCTACATTTCAAAATAATTACTATTGACTATTTGTCCCCACAGACTACTGCTAGAAGTTATAGCCTGTCGCCTTCTAATAAAAAAAATCCATAGCAATATATATTTGATTGCAAATAAGAGTAAGAGATTTTAAGCTCGTTGCTGTTTTAAATTTGAATTTGATTCATTAGTTCATATTTGTGTATGGAAGAACTTTTGTTAACTGATATTTTCATATAATGCACATTTTTCAAATTGTGAATAGATAGAATTAAAACTTTCGAATCATACTAATCAAAATAGATGAATAACTGTCCGTTCACTAGATTTATGATTAATTTTCACAAGAAGAAGCTAATGTCACTTGGATCACTGTGGTTCAAAATGTTTGTTATAAAAAGAATTAGCTTTGTCAAAATTGAAAATAAGCTTGATTTATTATAAAGATGACTAGTTAAGCGGTATTAATTTAAACTGACCTTATACATATCTCTTTTATCATTCTCATCATTCAGAGCCTGCTGACACGATTGAACTTCATTAATTATATTGCTCATAAGCATGTTTAACTCTGGGTGAGTTAAAAGTAGCTTCTTCAACTTGAATGGTTGTTCTGGTGCAGTTTCACAGTACACAAGTACTGCCATGTCACTACTCTTCACTAATGCTGATGTTGAAGTTGGATATATCTAGGATTAATTGTTATTTTTTCAATTATGCATGCTTAATTATAGAGTACAGAGTTTATTTATAAATACAATCACTATAATTAATGATTCATTGTAGCCAATGCTTGTACTCTTCATTGGGTTTACATATAAATAGCTTAAATTGCAACTGCAGTTACAGAGCTCATTTAAGTTATTTATAATGAATACACATACAAGTTAAAGTTGAAACTATAAGTTAAGTTGATAACAGAACATAACATCACATATGTATGGGTACGAAGGTGCTTACATCATCCAAAATTTGACATTCCCTGTTCAATGTCACAAATTTTACAGTGTCCCCTTGTTCTACTGGATCCACTGAAAAACATTTAATAATATAAATATGGTGTCAGTTATATTACAGTGTAGGAAAGACGTTAATTTTTAAAAGGCCCGAAAATTTAAAATTAAACCAAAACCTTATTCCATTCTGGAAGAAGTTCCTGATGATGATGAGATCATTAGAGAAATAGTACATAATCCAAATGAATATAGTGGTGAAGTCGTCTAGATTGGATATATTCCCATTTTCAAGAACATTAAAACATGCAGAATTAATGGAATTTACCTTTTACCCTGGGAAACATACATGTAGAAAGACCATACAATTAAGATAAACTAGTACTAGGATGTAATTAATGGAATAACTGGAAATAAATTCATAGTAATTTTTATGTCCACCACTTAGCTAGGAGAGAAATCTATCAATAACCTGCTGATACATTGAAGCCTGTCAAGAATGAATATCGACACATTTCTAAAATGGGCTTATAAAAACCAGCAGTGATAGAATCACTTAAAATTTGTAGTCATAAATGTTATGTGTTTTTTTAATAAACAAAAGAAGGTATTTTTGTGCAAGCGGTACTTATAAGAGAGACAGAAAAGTCTCAGGGGAAGCTATGTATTCCATATGATATACAAATATATACCTTAACCTCTTTAATATAAAAGATATTCCCATAATAAACCTACATTTCATGTTTAGGTATAGAAATCCAGATATTCAATCTCTAATTATTATGATGCGGAAACAAAACTTAAAATGGATAATTACATATAGTAAATGTAAGAAATGTTAAAAAAATAATTCACCAATTTAAAATTAATGAATGAGAAATGTACCTAGAGCTAAGCTATTATCCTGTTGTGGCCTATCTGATGCTCCAATTTCAATTGTGATAGGAGCAGTGTAATCTATATCAAAAGTTTGTGCTTGTGAAGATTCTATGGCATTTAAGATAGCTTCCTCTGTGATTTGAATGGTATCAATCAAAGAACTATCACTGCTCACTTGTGACATAGTATCATCTGAAAATACGAAAGAACAATCATTTATTTATTTATTTATTTAACAGTTTATTGTACACAATAAAAACACTAAAGTAACAATACAAATATAACTGACACAACAGGCACTGCTTATTTCTAACCAGAAATTTCTTCCAGTAGGCCTACGGAAGGAGATTCATAAAAAGTAAGGCAGACACAACGTGCACAATAATTAAATTGAAATATTTACAATAGATACGACTTTTGACCATAATTACATACTTAACATGAACATAAATGTATACTTACATATTATATACTTACATAAATAAGCATAATAAATAATATATATACATAATATAAGCATAAATACATATATAACATATATAACTAAAAATATTATATATACTAGACAACTAGCGATAAATAGTGCTCTTTGACTCGCTTTTTAAATACAGGTAATGATGGACAATCACGTACTTCGTAGGGGAGAGCGTTCCATAATCTTGCAGCATGGACAGTGAAGGAATAGGAAAAGAAATCAGAGTGATGGGTGGGGATGGCCAGTGACGTCCTTACGTTCGTACGACAAGGTTTGTCCTGGGCCCGGGAGAAGTGGAAGAGGTTACGGAGATAAGAAGGAGCAGAGGGATTGTATAGGATGTTATAGAGAGTAGAAAGAACATGAGCGTTCCTGCGGTGACGAATTGGAAGCCACTTGAGTTGCGATCGGAACTGGGAAATATGATCGTACTTACGTAAACCGAAAATAAATCTAATACATACATTTTATATTACATCATGTTATACAATAGAATTACAACACTTTTATTTGTATTTCATTTCATTGTAATTTCTGTAACATTCCATTGCAGTTCATATGAAAATTCGCACGTATAAACAGAATTTTTTAAAACAAAAATTCTGAGTTTTTTAATCTAAGATTGGTAGTCATAGTAATAAAAAACATCATAAGGTACATAAAAATCGTTTAAGTTTTGTATAGTAATACTGATAATAAAATAATTTCACAAATAATTTTCTAATAAGCAACCATATTATGTGATTTAAGCTTAATCTTTAATAATGTGACTAATTGTATAATTATTTTAATGACATGAAATAACTTACCATTAAAATCCCTATTTTTACCCAATAAATGGCGCAAATGTTTACTAATTTTTGAAATAGCTTCTTTCACTCTTTTTTGGTTCATTTCAAGTGATTGTATTTTCTGGGTCAGAGCTATTCTTCTATCAGGAACAACCGCCATTAAGTTGAATCTAATGGTTTTAAATAATTTTATATAAAAAGCCTTATTGTTAAGCACTAGGAGGAATAAGATTGCATGTTACACCTTCACAACTTGCTTTAAATTAACTAACTTAATTAGTCAAAAATATCTATTATAAAATAAAAATGAATGAAAATATCTATTATAAATTAAAAATGTTATGAAAAATATCTATTATAAAGTAGCACAAATACCTGATATCATGCACCTGTTCCCCAGCATCTCTACCAAGTCGTTCAGCCATCATCCTTCGGAATTTATCAGTCCAGTCTTCATCGTTAGCCCATGGACCATGATCAGTAGGGTATGGCTTCAAGCCATCTAACTCAAAAAGATGTCCGTTAATAGGCACAAAACTTACAAAGTGGTATGCTTCACCTTGAAAAGATAGCACCAATTTGACACAAAAGAAATATTAAAATACGCAATTAGTCTTTAAAAAGATTTTTTTCCAATATCATGCTTTATAAATCAAAATGGTATTTACAATGTGCATACATACATCTATAGCATCAACACAACTTTATTACAACCTTTCATACCTGTAAATCGTCCAGTGGGGACCCCAGCATTTTTATCAGCTTTTTTACGAGCTTGAGGGATTGCATGAGAATTGTGTGCACAAGCCAATTCAGGAGTGTTACCAATTGCCCAGCCTTTATTTTCTGGATTCATACCAAGGGTATGATGCTATACCAATATGAAAAACGAATATTTACTATAACTAAATGTTAAATTTGAAGTGCTGTTACAGTTAATTTTAAATAAAAGGTTTTTTTTTCTTTTTTATAGATAATAAGGATACGCACCTTCAGTCGGCTTAAGGTCTCTCCCAAGTGTAAGTTTGGACAATTCAATAAAATGGAAAGAAGTGCATGAGTGGCACAGCTATTTGGCACCATTTGTTGGGCGAAAAATATATTGTTTATTGTCTCTTCATCACGAACGAAGCTTTCTATTTGTTCTACAAATTTACGTCGAGAACGCCTTTCTTCAATCCATCTGAATAGGAAAATAAATCCGTATACCGGACTTTCTAAAGGCTTATGCAAATCATATATTTCTTCAACTTGAACACCTTTAACACCAAAATCTTCTAATAGTAAAGTGAATAAACCAGGGTCACTTTCCAATTCAAGCCAACCTTCTGTTAGACTATTTAACTCAACCGGCATATTTTTCATAAATGTAGTTTATGGGGATCCTCAACCTATATTTTATAGCAATTAATTACCTTGAGTAATATTAAAGTGCTCCTTTCTCTAGCAGAAAGAATAACACAGCACGCAGCTTATAGCATTAAATTTCATTTAATTTCCAAAAATTTCAAAACAAATACTTTTTATGATAAAATGTCAATACAATTCCTTTCATACATTCATAAAATATTGTATTGGCTACGAGGCTTTCTGCCGAAATATTATTTACAACAACTGTATCACAGTTAAAAAAATGTTTGAATCCGCCATTCAGAAAAAGCAAAAAAAAGTATATCAATTTTTATGACTATTTTTCGGAAAAAAATATTACAAAGGTAATTTTATTGTATTTTTACTGACATCAATGTACAACAATGTGTATTGTTTTGCATTTATTTCAATTTTATAATTTTTTGATGAGACTAACATTGATTGCATGGCTTCGTAGTTTATATTTGTCTCGAAATTTAATAAGATTTAAATTTAGACTTAATGTGATCATTGAGTTCGACATTCTTACATAAAAAAATGTCATTGCAGGTTATGCATATAAAAGTACAGAAGTCAATAGTTATAAATAAAAGACATTCCTTAATTTACCTAGCTGAAAAACAAAATGTCATTATAAATGGCATTTCACTGTAATTTGTTTACAGCAACGAGAAGGTCATTGCATTAACTGAATTTTGATCATTAATATTTCAACAGATTCATATCACATTTGCATAACTTTTTTAGAACAATTTAATTTAAAACAGCCACTCTATCAGGCTATTATTAATTACAGAAGTAATAATTCATTTTTATTCGTGGAGATGTTCTTCTGATAATGCTGTAGCCGCCACCTGAACCTACATATTCTATTGGCTGCTTACTAACCTGTGACTTCCGATCGACGCCAAATTAATCGTTTTGTTGACTGACAGACTTCGAGCAACGGCCAAAATACAACTGGACTATAACTGCCGTGGGAACTTTCCACGTTATTATTCTCGCAATTGTATGAAAACTTATGTAAATTTGACAAATCCTAGCACCAGGCTCAGGTAGCTTAAACAGCTTTATACAAATGTAATCAGACTCCTTTTATACAAGGGCGCGTCAATAGCGCAAGTAAATCCGCGTGTCATTCACAGTCTCCCATTCTTATAAAATAGGTTTATAAGGCCACGCGCGCGCCGCGATACCTAACAAAGACCTGCATGTAAACTAGGAACTGCCAACGATCGCTCAGTTCTTAAAACAAGTATAGAATTATTACTTTGATGCATGTGTAAAACAATATAATACAACCCGGCACATTTAGACGCCGCGCCGGCCGAGTGATTGAGTCTCCGGACGACGCGTCGGCCTTAAGGGAGACATCGTACCAAACATTTTACAGATGTTCGAAAACCAACCGGCCTAGTCGGAATCGGGGTGGACTCGTGTGTGACAGGTGTCGCCAACCTAAAATTATTCTGTACAAAAGCGTTGCTGGAGTTTCTTCAGGCTTTTTTGTAGCGCTATCGCTTTCCGCAGTGGTAGCTATATTACTCAGTAATTGCAACCGATCAAGTCTAGGTTCGGCCCTCTAGGCCTCCTTGATTCGAAATACTAAACAGGTAATATCGACGATGATAGAGCTTAGTCACTCCATGGACCATAGAACCTATATTAAGCGACCAAAGCGATTTAAGAGCTCGGCGGCCACTCAGTTCGGTGCTTGTAGTATGTAGCGGTAGGTCCCTGGCAACACTCTGGTCAGGAGGCATCGGGCTTTCCCGGGGTTTTATGGTTAACAAAAAAAACTAAGGGTTTCAGGGTTAAGTATATATATATTTTTCTGAGATATATTGAATAATCCCAATATAATGATAAAAAGGAATGAATTATTAAGGTAAAGTAATAAAACTTATAATATTTTTGCAACAACATTTATTTTGTATGTACACTTAACTTTTGCAACTTTGTATAATGTACAAATAATAAATGCACAACTTCAGCACTGTAAAGCCTCAACTCAAACAGTTGTCTGAGTAAATAATCAAAATTTACAGGAGCTGCAGGTAGGTTATTACGTTTAGTTTATTGTATATTAGAAATTGGTCCCACTTCAAGTTTATTATAAGCACAGTGTAAAAAAATGTAATCTCTCGTTTACGGTTTTATATCGTATTGTTCCGAACGTTTTTGTGTTAGGCCGTAATTAAATTAACCACAAAATCGTTCAGTCTAAAATTATAAGTGTACATTTTTCAATAAATTACAGGGTAAAATTATTGTAACAGTAATTTTACACAGACTTGGAAAAACAAATCATGTGAAAATTATTGTCAAATCTATTGATGGTTGTATATCCAGCTTTTCGTTACTCCAGACCAACTGCATTTGACATGATAATTTTTGACAGGATATTTAAAAATATTTACATGTTTAAAATAAAAAAAATATATGGAAAAGGCAGCCTTAATTTTTTTGAGAATTTTGAAAAAATAATTTCATCATTCCAAACAATGGTTATAACGTTAAAGGCTCGTTTTTTTTTAATACAAACTTTACTACACATTAATGTAGGAAAATATTACTATATTTATGACATGTGTGTATTTAATTATTAATTTAAAAAATTTAATCGGTTTAACTTTTTTTAATATTTTTTTAATTTTTTTATTACATCATGTGGAACGTCTCGACAACCAAGTTGTGCAATAATGATGTGTACAAATTACAAATAATTGTGTATGTTGGCGACTAAAGGACAAATATAGTCTAACTTCAGGACTAGAATTGCTTTGAAACGGGTCAGTATATTACTAACTACTGATATATCTAAGTAGCCAAATACAAGTTGGATTTAATAGTACCAAACATAGAAAGATTAAGTGCATGCTGTGTAAGTGATCAACTTTATAAGATTAATTTCATAGACAAATCTATTTTTATTATTATGAAAAATGTACTCTACTATTTGTGTTTTTATATACAAGATAATTAAAAAATATAACTCGAGATCTTGATGAACAGTAATGTTTTTAAAAAAAACACAAATCAAAGAATCAAATATTAATGTAAATTAATTTATAGTACTTTTTGTAAAACAATTACTATATATGGAGTATATTTTAAATAATAAAATAAAATACTTCATCATGCACCAACTTCAATTGATTTTTATGCCTGTATTTGTTTCTGTAAACAAGTTTTTCTATGAATGGCACAATACTACAGAATGGTTATAGTCAATAACATACAATTCCAATAATTCTACAAGTTTCCTTCGCCTATGAGGAAACTTTTTTAAATCTTCGCAGTATATATATAATTACAGGTTGATTAATTTTGGTTTACGGACAAACAGGAAATTCATTAATTTTTTAAATTTATTTTTGTTTCGATTAAAAACTATTTATATATACATTAAAATATATTAAGTAACTAATTATATCTTTTTAATATCACATAAGTACGCATCGCTCCTTACTTTGCCAGTCTACATAAATAAAAATTATAATTTCATGCGTGAATATGCAACACGTACGAAAAATAATACCGCAATAAATCAACAATGGATATGTACGCATTCGCTGAGACTGACAAATACGCTTGATGATTATTTACAAGTCTCATTACATGAAACGCAGTCGATTTAAAGTACTAACACAGCTGTCGGGCCCAGCTTTCATCTGATGGCGTGCGGTGGCCTGTACGGTGGTGGCGGGGTTTTAGGCACTTGGGTGGTACACTGGCTATGCGGTAGGTGTACAGGGACGATGGTTGTTGTTGGTACTGATGCGTCATCCATCTGGCCAGGAATGATGGGTACGTCGGAGGTAGTGGGAGGTTCTTGACGCGTGCTGCTGGTGGCTGGGAGCAATCTCGTCGGGTTAAGTTTGATTGCATCATCATATGTTGGGGGAGCTCCAGCCACTGTCTCGTAATCTGGCGGCTTCTGCTGCATTGTTTCTTCGTCCGGCATCGATATCACGTGAATTGGATCGTCAATCTGAAACCATTAAATTTTTTTTTAGTAATTTTTTATATTTATATTACTTTTATAGCTATATAATTTTTATCGTTACTAAAGACATTTCCTCCTATATTGACTCATCACGATATCTCTTGAATCATAAGTCAGAATCTTTAAAAAAAATTTCATTCTATTTTTTGGTCATTATTGTTACCGCCAGTAATTTACCTTTTTAAATATTATAGTTAAACATAAAAACCATAGAAACATATATTTTTTTTAAAAAAGTGAAAGTTTTCGAGGCATAAATAATCAACTGTGTGGACAAAGGAAGTGAGGCCAGAGTTCAATAAGTATTACATTATTTAACAATAGTGAAAAGGATCCCACGAAAATAGAAAGTTGTACAAAATTACAACTATGTACATTGAATGATGAAATTTTTGTTCTAGTAACCGGAATAGTTAATCGTTTCAGGATGTAGTCCAAATTTCTGATCATTCATTCTAACTTCTAGGCCTTTTTAATTGAATAGAAAGTTGTCTGTCGCTGATTAATGCTATTTGGCTGTTGGAATTTCTATGTTAGAACAACTTACCAGTATTTGAGGTGGCAGAGTGCTGAACGTGCCAGACCTCTTACTGTAACTAAGCTCGGAGGTTCCTTTGGGAACTTCGGTTTGAGTCGTAATATTATATATTACACCTGTTTAAGAGGCCGCCAAAGTCTTAGTTCTGACAGCACGCAAGTGGCTTATAGCAGAACCAGGGCCATTTTGAGATTATAATGAAGAAAACCGGTAATTATTTTGAATAATCATTCTTTCAATATGTTATTGTTTGGTCTCTATTATAGAGGTTATCGTTTATATACTTTACAATTTTTATTCTGTTTTACTTTTATATCTAATTATTATCATCAAACCGGTACAACCGCGTATTTACACGGATGTCTATCAGCCCAAAAGATTACCGCCCGTAGACGTGGGCTTCATTGTAGGTGGAAACACTTTAATTTAATAATAGACGTTCATATCTGTGTCAGTGTGTCTTTTAATTAGATTGATGACAGGTCGGTCTGAGATGGAAACAATATTAAATAATATTGTTAACGAACCTGGTGGGTGTCAGGCGAGGCGCGGTCGTTGTGTGGTTGACGCGCGGGCGACTGCAGCCAGCAGCACATAGCGGCGCAAATTAGCAGCGCGCCGGCCACTATGCACGCCACGCCCACATAGCGCACCGGTTCCGCGTAGTCCTCGGCGAGTCCCAGCCAGTTGATCAGTGCACCGGCGCACAGGAGCACCATGCCGTAGCGGTACGGCCGCTGGGACTGTCTGCCTTCGTCGAGAGACATCCCTGAAACAAAAATAGTTTATTTAAATGCATGCGGCATAAGTAACTGGAAGGTCTTGTCGGTACTCAAAGAACTAAATTGAGTCGTCGTAGCCGGCATAGCACAAAGGATAGGCAGGCGAACTGCTGCTGGAGTGAGGGCTACGGATCGCCAAGCGCAGCGTGAGACGTCCACTAATAAGGAGAACAAATGATCTTGTCAGAAAACTCTGATTGCAAGCCACTTTTAAACGGTCTCACTGGTAATCTTCGGGGTGATGCCCATGGATTTCTATCATTGGACATCCCCCTGTTGAAATTATGATGATGATCATTTGAGATTCACATGAAAAAAACTCCAGAACATGAGAGGTGACAATCAGTTACAAATTGACCTCCCTGATAATGACTCCCCTTAAATACAAATAAGTCTACAAGATTCCAAACGTAGTCTGATATGAAAAGTAAAAACAGATGCACATCGAACTCTAGGAATTTTGTTATCACACACAAACTTCCTTAATGCATAAGTGTTAGAAATATACTAATTTATATAATAAACTTAAAAAATCGTTTAAATGGTAATGACGGTTTATTTCGATGGACATTTTAAAATTATTTCGTGATAATTCGGAGGTATTACTAGCGAGTTTTTTGGTAAGTGTAGGTTTACGTAGGTACCTACAGATGAGTTACTAATTTATTGGAGCCTTGGGCAAATGTTATCAAGGCACAATGTTATCTTTATTTCTAGTGCGAAGCTCCGCGAGTGAATGATTCCTCTGATCGTAAAAGTTTTCTAACGTATAGTTAACAATAATTGGCAGATGCGCTAAGTTATTTGCCAATGAAAAGGATTAGGAACAAAGCGGAAAACTAATTGCATAAATATATTTAGTTTACACGAGGAATACTAAAAATTTAAATACTGTATAACTTAATTACCCAAAAGCAATCAAAATAACTGTATTATAAAAGAATAACTAATGTGTAAAGCGACTTGTTAAAATTCATTTTTAATGTTTTTATGTATGTTACTTACAGTCCTATAATAAGTCTTCAGAAAATTTTACATTAAAGAAATTGTGTCATTACATACATGATTGGTTTTTTACCTAGAATTAAAGAGTGAAATTTTCGTTTAAAAGCACTAATTTTAATTTTTATTCCACTTAACATTATTGATTAATTAGCATACTAATGATTCTAATTCTTTGTAAGAAAATTCATTTCATCATTAATTTTTAAGTCTGTCATAATTATTTATAGACGTCTTATTGTATCTTTCTATTAATCTGGTTTTTGGTGCATTGCACATGTGGGTTGATTTATGTAAAAGAAAAAGAAGTAATTTTTCAAGACGGAACTACAACTTACAATAAAAAAATGTCATTGCCCCTGATACGTACGACAGTAAAACATCGATTCTTTTAAGCTAATAAGTTAAGTAAAAACAGTAAATGTATGTAATTTATATCTCAGTAAACTGTGTATATGTATAATCTTTAAATCAGAGCCGTGGAAACTTTCTGTCATTTGGTTCACTAGGGCAATGGCATCTCAGTAGCGGTACTTACTATACAATAACCGGTAAAGTTAAAACGAAAGTTAACAATTGTATGAAAATAGTAAAAATAATTTTTCTTTCCGATTTCAAGTTATGAATTTCTTAAGGGAACTAGCTAAAAAAATTAAGTGTTTGCTTATCTGGGAAAGATTAATGAGGAAAGGTTGGAAAAGTCATAAGGTATCCATCACGACGTCTGCACGACCGAGGTTATGCAGAGACAATGAAGTCTTGAGAGATGTGTGTCAAGTTCGAAATGTACGGCCGAAGCTAGAAGGCTTACTCACGCGCTGTTCACTTCCATAACGAATAAATTCTAACAATTAGAACCGATTACCGTCTTAGAATCAAAATGAAAAGTCCATTAAGTACTTAAATTCAATGTACATATAATAAAGTTATAAAAAAAAACTTAAAATATTTTTCAAACGTCTTTAATAATAGCGCTTATAATTTTTTTAAATAATTACGTCAATGTCTGTTCTTTTTTCTAAAATCACGATAATTATTAAATTACAGAACAGATAAATTTCCTAAATAATAAAATTTTATTATATTTTTAAATGTTATTACTCAAGTTCACATTGTTAAAAAAAATCTGTTTTACGTGTTGTACAACAATTATTAACTTACAGGTTTGGCTTCTTTCTCTCATAGCTCTTTGGAAAGTGGCAGAATACATCAACCAAACCATCATTGGTGTTTCTATGACCCATGACGTACTTCCCTGCGATATTTGATTTTTGGATGTCACTGGTACTAAACGTGTTTATGCAATCAGGATTTCAATACAATAATAAAATTGCAAATACAAAAGAGATGTTACATCTTATCTTTTACGATAAACTTTAGAATGAGCTAAATGATAACACGTAAACTATTTATCTTAAAAATATTCAAAATAATCTTGACCAACGCCAAGCACTAATGCTGGGATTGGAACATTAAATTTATTACTTATCTTTAAACTAAAAACAATATATAAACTTGACAAGACGTATTTATTACGTAAAATTAATTATTGATTCATTTTTTATTTTATCATCTTATTTACTACCGACAATTTACACAGTATTTCATCATACTGGATTTCTTACAACGTTGTTTATCTAAAAGTGACAAATCAACTTATAGGTAAACACAACTTTGAGTTAAAACTAAGGTTATAACCTAAATGACGATTATAACGGTTATACAGTAAAGTACATTAAAATATAATCTGAAAGAACTAAAACAAGATGGAAGAATAAAGTGTGGTAAACCCTCCAAATTAAAATTGTCTAGACTTTTAATGTTGACATTTATCGTATTATCGACGTCACAATAACTATTTAAAAAATTAACTTAATATAGAAGATTTTTTTTCTTTTTATATACCCTCAAGTGTAACACTGGCATTTAAACTAGCCTGGCTTTTGTCTTAGATGCGAGTTCGTCTTATAGTCTTCATATTTATGTTTTACACATTAAAAATAGGTTAGTTTGGATGGAATTTATTAGCTGAGACTTTTTTGTACCAAAAACCAAAAGCAATTATGCGAATTATGAGTATTGAAAAGCGCTTCATGCAAACATATTCGTCAAAAATATGAATAGATTCATAGTAATCGGCACGTTACAGTACTAGTAATTAAGACATAATACGTAAGTTTTTCCAGTAATAATTTTTGAATATTTTTTTTGTTAATATACATGAGAAAAACTCCAGAACAGGTGAGACGAAACCCAGTAACAAATTGACCACTCCGATAATGTAACTCATTTACTAAAAATAAATAAATTTAATTCAAGTTATTCAACTAGTCGTTTTAAAGAATCATTTTGATTATACTATTTTTGGACTATCTGTATAGTTCCACTATTTTGGAAAAAAACTGCGACGTATTTAATTTATTGTGAGTTTGATTTAAATACTTGATTTATGGTTCACCTTCAGTTAATAACTGCATATTATATATTATATAGTATATTTATTATATTTAATTATGTTGTTTATTACGGTAAACTTCATTAAAATCTTATACATACTTCAGATGACCATCTGTACAAATTTATATGGCACAATTCATTGTTTAACGGACGAAAACATACTAACATTGCTTATGATCACTTTCATTATTACAATATTATTATCGAGCTAACTGTTAAAGAACTTTATTGTCTAATAAGGGTACAAAATTCACTTACATGAGATAAAAAATATGAAAATTAAAACGATAATTCATAGGGTTATGTGCAGGTAATTCTGAATAAACTTTAGTTAAACTCGCAATGATTCGGAAGTGCACCGGTTGCGTGTTGTTTGCGTGCAAACATTTCTGTTTGTGGCTTACAATCATCATCATCATGTCTGCCGATAGACGCCGACTGCAGGGCTTAGGGCACCCCCCAAAGATTATTACAAGGATCGGTCTTGCGCTGCCCGCATCTAGCAAGTTCTCGCGACCTTGTGCATGACATCGGTCCATTTAGTACGGGGCTACCAACGCCGCCTCTACTGGCTTGTGATCGCCACTCGTCCACGTCTGTCGGTTGCTCAATATTACATGATATAGCGGTTCTTTATTTATCTCCTTTTTCATTCGGTTTCGTAGACTCTTGTTATGGTTATAAACATTAAAATCGGTTCATTTTGTTAGTATTGTCATCTCCCTCTATTGCTCAAGTTTGAGATGATGATTGATAAACTAAAAATAAAGTTTCTAGATTTAGATATATAAACTTAACCTAGAGGCAGACTTGTTTCTCTCGAATACATATTTATGAAGGTCAATTTGGATCAGCTTGGTCATACTTGACTTGGAGACACTAGGAACCCACATAGTCATGTTCTCTATTCGTTGTTCGAAAAAAGGTGTGGATCTTCTACCGACCTTCCCTCGTACCGATTACGATTATAGACTAATAAAATATGCCCGATAGCAAATGAGAGCGTATCGATTTTCTGTTCCAGTACATACACGACGTAGCTATATAAAAAGATAAATGTACAGGTAAGCGCGGTCAGGTGATACGCAGTTGTAAGCAGTCTGCGCCCACTACTATTCTGTAAGGCTTCCCTGCCCACGGCTCTGCTTGTTAAAGCGACGTATTCAATAACAGGATTAAATCCGCACTCCCTATTTACTTACGCCGTTGTCTAACATCACATAAATAATTTTGCTTCGCATTGTCAACCGTCATCATCATATCAGCTTTTAGACGCCGTTCGGTCTAGCCTCCTGCACTGCCCGTATCCATCGACTTCCGGCGACCTTCCATATGTTGTTGTTCCACCTGTCCAAGTCGTATGTAGCTGCTCGTGGTCGCCATTCTAGGAACTTACGACCCTAACGGTCATCGGTTGCACGAGCGATGTGCGCCGGCCTCTGCCACTTCAGATTAGCAGTTCTTTGAGCTATGTCGGTGACCTTGATTATTTTACGGGTCTCCTCATTTCTGATTCGATCTCACTGCGAAGCTGTGAGTATAGTCCTCTCTATAGCTCTACCGTGGTGGTCATGAGCCTTCTAAGGTCAATCGTGATAGACCACATCTTGGATCCGCACCAAATTATTGATTTGTTATAATCAATAATTTGGTGCGGTAATTGGTAATTATAAGTATTATTTTGTTAATAGTTTACCTATTTATTTAATATTCGATAAAAGCTAAACAAATATGAAATGAAATTAGTTCGGTAATTACAAACTTCCATCTGTAAATATGGAAATTTAAATTCAGTCTACATATATAAAATAATTGTAATAATTGAAAAAACCCTCATCAATTCTTTAAAGTTAAGATAGATCTGAATGAAATCATAGCTAAAATGAATGTCCGGAGTACTGTAGTAAATAAAAATTATAACAAACCCTAATTCATAATAATTGCAAAGAAATGTGGTATGCCTTTTGTACACTTGCAAAAAAAAGCCAACGTCTAAATGGGTCTATACTAGACTGGTATATTCTCGCCTTAAATTAGTTGATGTGAATATTGTTATCTTGTGTAAAATGGTTTATTACTTAACACTTGACATGATTTTCATAATTAATGCTTTCAAGTTTAGTTGACATTGATAGTTTTAAATATTGGCTAAATATAAAAAAAAAACAACATTAAATATAATGACAGAAATACAGTTTCTTAATTTGTCCTAATTGTGACAGTGAAAATTTTATCGTAGATCAAGAATATTAAATAGTACCTATTGCAGTAATTAAATAAAAGTATGACATTAATAACGTAATGACTTTTAACCTGGCCAAAAAACGTCTTAGACACGAAAGGGTCAGCGGAACGGAGAATGTCATTGATTTAATTACAATGGTTATTATTTTATAACACGCGAAAGTCATGGCTTAAGATTGAAACAGGAGATTTCAACTAAATTATTTGTCGTATTTATGGTATGTATGATTGATTTTAATAAGCCACAGTAAATTTATAAAATGGTTGCTGGCATATCCATTCTTATTTAATTACAAGTGTACACTATTGGAAAAAAAGGTTGAACATTTTATACCAAGATTATTGAACCCGCCTTTAAGACTGGTACTTATCTAAGTTAAAAATTACTTTTTTTTACAATTTTAAGACTAAATTCTCTCTTCTTCCTGTGACTGCGTATTTGGAATAAATTTAGATAACCTAGTTATAATTTATATAGTGAAATCCAGAGAATCAGTGCATATTTCTTACAAAAAAAAATATTTAAAGTTATGTTATAAAGACTCTTAAATAGTTATATTTTTATGGTTGTCATTTGTTAATAATTTTGAAAATTTAAAAAAATTCTAACCTGGAATTGTTTATAGCTTAGTAAGATATCTAACCTAAAAATTAGATGTGTACGAAAAAGGTGCCGGGTGATACAAAGTCGCCAAGGCGGATGGTGAAACCGCTTCATCATGCTGTAAATGCGAACAATTTATATAATTAAATCGAACTTTGTCCGCATAGTTCCTTGCTCCGTTCAATTACTAATCGATTTATGTGTTGCGTCAAGGACGAGTAGGTTGTTTAATTTTTAAGGTTTTCCGTCTTGATACGGCAGGAAAAAATTACTCGCCTCTAACCGATACAACTCATAAAATATATTTGTTATGTATATTACCCACAGGACTTACTGTCCACTGTCACTACAACTTGCCAATCTGCTGGGATATGTCGGTAATCTTCATTTATATACGGATTTATACTGATTTGATCTCATAGAGAAATGAAATCCCGAGCACAGCCCTCTCCGTGGTTCACTGAGCGACTGGGAGCTGTGCCGGTGGTGGCTGAGGGACCACGTTTCGGTGCCGTAAGTCATCACTGGTAAGGAACATTGGTAGCAGACCTGTATCTTAAGCACAAAGAGATATTTGGCTGAAGATGTTTCGTAGTCTTCCAAGCGATATGAGTACTTTATATTGACCACATTAGCAACCATATAAAAATTAATCCTTTGGCAATTGGACATAGCACATATTTTTGTAATAGGTATAAAGAATTTTCTGGTTGTGTATTTCTGGGAAAAATGTTGTATCCATATGAAAAGATGTGTAAACGAAAACCTGTACATATCGTATGAACTACTATATATGATTTGTACGTATGTTAATGTGAACGCAAATCTGTAGTGAAATGTAACAACGATAGGCGATATCTAGTGCAAGTTGGATTAGCTAATAGGATTACCAATAACATTAACAGCATTACTGGGAGCCTTGGAATAAAATAAAAATAAATTGTGCTTACTCAAACAAGGTATGTTTATTCACAGAACTGATAGTTGTACGCGTTTTAATACATATATATCTTTTTTTGTTAATGCTTTTAATTCATTCAATTATGTATCGCTTTTGTCTTTAGTTATACTTAGCATAAAGAGATAAAAAGTTTCGTTGTTGAGTAAATACATCTAACAGGTAGTGTAAAAACTCTTCAGTGAAGTATTATTTATTTTCAACCTTGTTATACGTAAAAACTAGATGTAACATATATAAAGCGGTTCCTACCCGTTATGACTTGGTCATGGAATACCATCGTGAAATAGCAAGATGATGCTTTTCTGTCAGGGGCGCCGGTGATCCGATTACTCGAGATGACGTATTAAAAGCAACTATCACAAAAACGATTCCTGCTATAGACTATGTAGTGATGTCCACTTAAATATGCATTAGTTTTTCACATTTGCTGCCTTAAATGTACTTCAGTTAATCCATTGTGTTGTTTGATACGGGTTCTAAATTCAAACAATAGAATTATAGCAATTAGCGAAGGTTGCTTGATGTTTGCAAAAGGCCTCTTTATTCGTGTGAACGTCAGATGTGCGTTCACCATATGCGTCGCTCATGAGGTGTACTCAGTTAAACTACCCTAGAGACGTGTACATATTTGTTTACAAATCATCATTACTTTATAATAAATTAACTCTAACATATTTTATTAAAAAAATCATAATTTATTTGGTACAATTGAAACTGGTACTTTATGCGTAAGTTGTTCGCTAATGTCGTTAACTTTTTTTTTCCAAATTTGATTGTTTTTATTATTTATCGATAGTAATACATTTTAACATTTATTCCATTGTGCAAATGTTAAAACAACGTCTTTCACATTCCCACTACAAGGTCCTCCCTGAAAAATATCGATGGAGGGTTATACCATAATCGTCCCGCTTGGCAGACGGATCGGCGATCGCAGTATTATAGTATGCAGAGGACGCTGCTGCCCATCCTCTGCAAACTTGTTTGAGTTGGAGCAGTGGCAATCCCATGTGATTAATGCTCAAAGTGTGAATTATACAGGATTGTATCCCGAGAGTCGAACACGCGACCTACGATCGCAAGTTCTTACGGTTGGGTTTCAACTGCTCAAAAATCTTTTCTTTTTAAGTTTTAGCAGCTATTTTTTAATTTTATTTATTTTTATTGAAATCTTTAATGTGGATAATCGACCTAGAAGATTTTTGAAGAATAAAGCTACAACAATGCTTGTTAGTATATTTAGTAGAGATAGGAGTTTTCTGTAGCTCTATATGATAGACACTTTCTTTATTATTCACCGTGAAAAGTAAATTAATAAACATTAAGTTAACTTTAAGACACACAGATAACATTATTTTTTAAACGAACGTCGTTCGATGCATAACCATTATATATTATATATATAGATATAAGATGAGGTGATTTATAATAAACATATTACGTATAATGCATATGTTTGAATATTACATAATAACTTAACTCTTGTGAAGAGATATTAAAGAAATTTTTATTAATGGTGTTCAATCAAATTTGTCCTTAACATACGGAGGTATTTTTTTCTAATAACAACCTTCATCAATACATTGTTTTTCTCGTAAAGCTTGTGTCATAGCAAACGAAGTTTTTTTGTTATGTTTAAAGTAATCTTACAAAGGTTACAGCTGACAATAAATTTTAATAAAATTTATGTAAATATTTACTCTATATGCCTTTACATCATATTTAATGTGTTGTATTATACGGAGTTGAAAAATATTACACTGAACATAAACAATACATTGTTTTTAATTAATATATTTATAAATAATAAAGTGTAGACTATAAAAATAACTATACTATTAATATGTAAAATAAATATTATACAGGTAAAAAATACACTAACACAGCATAGCACTGTATATTAATGTGGTATAATAAAATTGTATATTTTATTAGAACTTGTCTAGGCAAATAATATCGTATAACTGTACGTTAACAAAATGTCTAGCGATAAAATTCTAAATATGTTCGTTGGACATTTTGTTAATTTTTCTTGTAAGCCATGTTCAGTTCATTTTTTTTATTATGTCCCAAATTGTCATCGAATTTTTTTTGTAATAAGCAGTTCTTGAAATGCGGTGTTCGAAAGGAACGCTTTCACAATTTGACAGAACACCTCGGCTTGGGCTGTCCCTCAATATGCGTTAAGCACTCTGATTCGAGGGTATCCAGTCTCATTAAAGATAATTCTATGCTCAATTTATGCTTTGTATAATACTTCTACAGCGACGGAGCGTCAGAATATTAACCTGATCATTACTTTTCTGTCAATAGCCATAAAGACTTTTAATGAAATCTGCGATTCTGCGGTAAACGGTGGTCAGTTATTTACAGTTACATAACCCTAAACATGGAAAAAGTTAATAAACACTTTTCTTTCAAACGTTATAACCAGTGGCGTACCTAGAACTTTTGCCGCCCGGGGCGATCTCCAGTTTGCCGCCCATTCTCTTATAAGTCGATCAAATAGTGGTTTTCATAAATTAATAAATAAATAAATTGTGTTAATTACACATAAATAAATTATTAAGTTATTTAATCAATATTAATTAATACACAGAGTAATTTTTTTTAGACATATTTGTATGCTCGTAAATATATTTATATAATATCTACTCTTCTAGCTTTCATACTAGAAAAATTGTGTATAATGCTCTCAAAATTTATATTATTTGTAATTTCTTGTTCTATTGACAATATTGCAAGATTTTGTAGTCTTAATTGACTCATTGTAGAACGAAGATAATTTTTTATCAACTTCGATTTTGAGAAACTTCCTTCGCAACTAGCGACACTGATTGAAATTGTTAAAAAAATTCTTAACAAAATATAATGTTGGGAACAGAATTTTCCAACCTATACTGCTGAATAAATTTTAGCAGATCAAGAGGGCCCTTCTCTCCGTTTTTCTAATGTTTTGCCTCTTTTTTTAGTGTAGGTACAGTCATAAAAACCTGGATCCTTTTTCTTTTAATATGGAACTGTTCTTTATCAATGTCAATCAAGTCATTTATTTGACATTCAAATTCTTCATTTAGTAGGTTACACGGTATTATACACGAATATTTTCTTACAAGGCCATGCAACTGATCGAAACGTTCTTTTATTCCTTTATAATTCTGTCCATAGATGAAAACATTTTTCTTCGTACTTCTTCTTCTAAGGATAGCCCCACGTCCCAACGTCGAATTTTCCCCACTTATATTTTTTCTCCTTCTAACTCGACGCTTAGTCGATATCTCTAACTCTTCGCAAATTATTTTGGCTGCTATAACAGCGTTTTGTACTAGCATATCTCTTTGTTCCATGAAATGTGTTTGCAAATAATTTAGTTTTATATGGCATTGGTGGACATTTAACCCTTTTACTTGCAGGTATTTTTGAGCGTCCTTAATTTCCAAAAGGACGGGTTCCCATAAATGATGGTAACATAGAAAAGAAAAAGATTACATAGAATTGAGTAATATTCCAGCATCTGATTTTGTTTTACAATTTTCTTCTAATAATCATAATAATAATTTATTATTCAAGAAAGAAAAAATATAAAATGAATAAGTTGCTTTTTACAACTATAAGTAAATATAAAAAATGCCGCCCCTAGGTAAGTGCCGCCCGGTGCGGACCGCACCCACCGCCCCCCCCTAGGTACGCCACTGGTTATAACCCTTATGTAATGATATATCTACACGATTCTCTGCTGTTTAGTTAAAAATAATTTTATTCACATAGAGGAACGCTGGAAAAAAAACCTTCGTATTCAGGCATTGTGGTATTATACTATGTATATACATTGGACAAGAAGATGCTAAGGAATAATAATAATAAGGAATCCTTTGTTATACATTAGAAGAAGCAAAGGCAGCTGATGTTTTATGAAATAAATGCATCAATATGAAGACGTGCAGTTTTAGGAAACTATATTGAACAATGGAAGCCCGTATGTTAGGTTAGGTATCCAGAGTTCATGTGACGGTTTGACAAGAGCTAAAGCAAATCTAGCTATGTAATACATGTATTAAATATTGTTATTAACGTCATTCGATTATATGTATAAAATATATAAATAACGGAGACAAAATTCGGGCACTTCGATCCAATGAACTGACCGTTGATAAAGTTCAAGGTTTTTAAATTTATAAGTTCACACTCTTTATCGCAGTGTGCCAGCTCACATTCGATCCTTTTTTCGTGCTTTATCGCTTCGCCTAAGCACGGGGTATGCTTTGCAGCGTAAACATAGCGTTTGATTGTGTAACCTCTTTTTGTTTTATATGAGCATTGTTCTCAGTTTTTGATAATCAAAAAAGTGCACATTGAATCCGCTAGGGTTACACCTGTTTTATTTTATCTGTACTACAATTGTTGCTGGTTTAGAGATTTGAATTTAATTTGTGAATGATTTTATATAAATTACTATAAACTCGGATCCGGGTAAAAATACCGTAATGCCTCGACGTTACTGTGGAACTCGTCGTGTAGTTGTAAAGAGGTGAAGATTCATTATTATCGTCATTTCAGCCATCGGAGGTTCACAGCTGGACTTATGTAGGTCCCCATAGATTTCCAATGTAACCGACCTAAAGCGGTTTTGCATCTCTTTATTTTTGGTCTATCTTATAAAGATCTGTCCACCTTATGAGTAGGCCATACACTGGGCTTGCCAATCCGTGGTCTCTAATTCAAAGCTTAAAGGCCCCAGCGGCCATTCGTACTGTGCGCTATGTGGCCTGCCTGTCCCCACTTCAACTGGACTACTGGGCTATGACAGTTGTCTTCATCTGCCTACGGATCTCCTTTTTCCTGATTCGATCTAATAGAAAAATTCCGAGCCTAGCCTTTAATACGGCTCGTTGAACGACTGCAAACTTATTAATGATGCCCGAAGTGAGAGACCACATTTCACTGTCGTAAGTCATACTTGGTAACATACATAGATCGTAGACCATCGTCTTAAGGTATATCAAACATTTGATGTTATTTGTAAAGCGTATTGAATTTATTTTAGATGTTTACAGTTTGAATATTATAATTTATTTTAAACACGTTGCTATAAACACTTGATTTAATAAATAGATAATACAACTTACTTAAGTCATTAACTGTTTTATTGTCCTTTCAAAGATATGAAATTGTACAAGTGTATAATGGAAGTAAGACGTAGATTTCTCCATATTTCATAAGGTTTTATCTTTATTAGATAAGACGTCATCAGAGTTCTTTGAAAACAGCAGGTGATTAAACCTAAATCCTCTTTGTGAGTGATTTCATTGTTTTTGATCTTAACTAATTTCATATAAGAAGTTCCATAAAGCCTGATGAATCATTGTGGTTTTTGGAACTACTTATTGTATAGGAATAAACATGAATATGTTAGCGGGAAATTTTAATGATAAATTGTTATAAGGATATTATCATCACTTTAAAAAACTAAAAGTCTGGTTCTCTTAACGGTCAACGTTTGCCTGTTTCGTATTGTCGGATTGAAAAGACTTTCCTCTGTCCTATCAAGATAAAGTTTTAGGTAAACCGTAATTTAGAGAAAAGTTATGCTGGTTTTAACAGTGTTAACAAATAGAGTGATTTGTTATTGATATATAGAGTTCATTTGTCAGCAAAAACCTTAAAAGCGGTTAAACATACTTCTAATCACACTGTAAAGTAAAAATTTTGAAATATCTAATAATATATATATGTATATATATACATGTGTATATATATATATATAATAACAAACAAAGTTATTAAATATAAATGCTTCCTATTAAAAATAGCAACAAAAGTTAGTTACCTGTTATCACCTACCTACTTTATGTGTGTAACAAACACAAGCATATGCAAATAAAAATAAATTATTTATATTACATGTAAGGCAGCTAAAGTGTAAGAATAATTAGACAGTACTTATAGATACAGTAGTCTTAAATTAATAAGACTATCACATATGAAGATGAAGTTCATGCCCGCAACGATACGGGGTGAATCCCCTATTGAGCCATTAATGTCTCTACCAAAATTTATGATTCAAGTTTAAATTATCCCTTGCTTATTAACTAGTTGAGAGATAATTTAGTAAATAATAAAATAGTTATATGAGTATAATGTAGAATAGTTTTAGCAACAAGTTATTTAATTAAATTTATTTATTTTACTGTTATTGCTTTTAGCAAGAATGCTGATACATTCTTGACCCGGTAAACGGTGCTCTGCCACAGATAAGACTAAATAGTAGTAGCAATGTTATGTTTTGCATAGACGCACTTTAAATAATCATATTAAAATTGATATTTTTTCATTTTTTACGTAGTTTTAGTACATTATTATTTTATAAAATATAATGTGTTGGACTTTATGTGTTAAACGTAGTTATTAATTAGAAGACTTAAAATATAGAATAATAGAAAAAAGAGTTACCTGTTATTTTGTAGTGTATCCAATAGAACTGTCACAATAGCGAAGTTGAAAGCACCGATAAACCAAAATTCAATAAGGCGTATGTTATTGCTGCCAATATGACGTCAAAACTACACTTCTGAGTTATCAGTTAATTTGTAGCGATAAAACACGAGACGGACCGTCCGTCTAGCCGGGTTTATGAAACACGTATGACTATACAAGTTCGTTTTGTAATTATTTAAAGAGGTGTGCAACTGGTGACACACCGGCCGGGATTATGACGTATTATTTTGACGTAAGGGCTCTTCCGTGCACTTTTCAATACCGTTAATGTGAAATTTAATGTTAGAAAACTAAACATACCGAAATAAACAATTGGACTGCTTGTAAACGACTAGTTTCGTGTAAGGTATTATGAAAAAATCGAACTATGTAAGGTCAACGTTTTTAGCACGCCATTTATAACCGTCGGACCACGAAAGGTTTTTGTCGTTTTTGTTCGTGCTTTACTACATTCCACAAATACCATTTTTAACTAATATATATTTTTAAATATCTAATTTAGTAAAAACTTTCATCTATGTTATCAGGTTTTTCCTAACTATGTTATTAATATCTTAAACCCCTGAAGGTTAAGATTCATTACTAATTTATAAGATAAAATTTTATGGATACAATATAAACATGCATGATATATGTACACAATTAAATGACAACATAGAAATCTATAGAAATTTTCACCTATTTTCTGACTCATCATGGTATCTCTCGAACCATATACGTTAGAGACTTGAAATTTGGCAAGAACATTCCTTTCATCTAGCAGAGGCTAGCTGAGAAATTACCAAATTTTACCAGCAAAGTGGTTGAGATTTCCTTGTGATATTTTACGCCGATAGTTGTCTAAAATAGTAAATCCACAATTTTCTTTAATATACTAAGAAAATAGCTGTTGTAAATGTGTATTGGAAATCACATGCAGTACAGTCATAATTGACTACGACAAATCCTTCCGAGGGATTTTAATTTGCCCGCAGTCGTTGCAAATTGCCTCGATATCGTGTTCAGAGTCACGTAGTGTCAGCGCCGTATCAAATAACGAGTGTTAATTTTATCGCCATTCTCGTCCTGTTATAAAGCCTCCATATACGATAGTTGCTAACAATTTCTTAATACAAAAAACAAAGTCCGTGATAGACGGATTTGTGCTGTATTTTAGTGCACTGTTTTCAACAATTTCTATATAAACTAAGTTTCAGCAGTTGTAAAAGGTAATAAATCATATATAAATGAAGTTAATTAAGCAATGACAATTATGTAACAATTTTTAAAAAATATATTTAGGTATCAAGGCAAACAGATGTCCGTTTTCGAAAGTTCTTTTGTTTTTTTGTTAACATAGCGCATGTTGAGGTCTTTGAAATTGCAATTACACCTGTATTTTTTCAATTACTTTGTTTTTGTATGTAATATTGTTAATTTGGTGTGTAATCCTTAATAAATTATAAACAAAATATAATAAAATCAATAGGAATATTAAAGATGAACCTGGAAAAACATAATCGAGAAGTTAATTCGTGTCATGAATTGCGTCATAATTTCTATGATCGTTTTGCTTGAATTACTTGAATGTTGAATAGTAACTTTCTAATTCTTAATACTTGACGTAAATCTTTAGTTCTTTTGTTACGGCAGTGTTCTTCTATGCGGTTTAACTATTCACTACAAGTTTTATCGTTGTTATATGCAACTGTGACAGATCAATTCATACGATGTGTGTATAGTACAAATATTATGTTTCATACCATTATATACTAATCAAATGTTATTCGACGTTAGTTACGTGTATTGATTTTATATTCGTTTGATATAAAAAAACGGAATAATTGATTTCGTGATATTGTAATAGGTTTATAATGGGCATAATGGAAAAGATGGACATCCTTGTTAGCCGGAGGTAATTTTACAAAAACAATGATAAAAATGTTATATCTATAGTTACAATACGTTATTGACCAACTATTATTTATTATCGGACTTATAAAATTGATATAGGGAATTATTATTGAAAAGAGATACAACGCTTTTGACATGATGATGGCTCAACGTGATAGAGCAATTTACTGTTTGAAACGACCGAATCAATAATTATTGATGAAGCACTAACGGGTCCACTCAGTTTTATATCTGTTTCAATGTCGTCAGTTTTATGTGTTTGTCCATCTTACAAATGTCAATGAAAAAAGGAAATGAATAATAAAACTACTACAAAAATATTAGGCGATTAATACATAGAGTCACTATATAATCATTAGTTATAATTGTAAAAGCGTTAAAGAGGTTAATGTATAGTTCATTCGTTGTCAATTAATGTAAGGTAAATTCTATCCAAATATTAATAGCTTCAGTAGTAATAAATCACGTAATATAACATATAGCAAAAAAGCGTTTTCATAATTCTGATGACATTTTAAATTTAATTGTTTATCTGTCTCTGCCGACTTTTTGCTGTCAGATGTTATTGGCCTGTCGCTTTCTAATAGAAAAAAAAATATTAATTTAACATTTTCAGAGCGATCACTTTATACAGAATGATACGCAAAAAGGAGTAAAAGTATTTTGCTTTCAAATGAGCTATACATTTACACCCTAACGCTTTTACGACCTTAACAAATCAACCTCGATAATTTTGAATGTGATAAGTTTCTTAAAAATATACCGTAGTAAAGGTCTTGATTTGAACTTGGCTCGTTAGCAAAATGTCGACATGATCGTCCCTGAATGCACTTCAGTTGTAAACAGCGGCGTTCAGAATTTAAAAATATCATAAACATCGATGCAGTACAACACGTGTATCATCACGTATAGTCAGAGAATTCACGTCCTCGCCGACGTAAACGATTCTTTGTTGAAGCTAACCATAAGAATATATTATAATTAATATTTGTAAAGTATTATTAGCGCGTAAAACTTCCGCGTGGTTGGAAATAAAAGCAGAAACGCGAATGTCATAGTGCTAATAAACGACGCACACCTTCAGCTTGCCCGTTACTGCTCAATCTATTTCCGACCGGTGTTAATGACTTCACACAGATATATTTGAACATATCGCCAGTTGACATTTAGGTCACACTATTTTATATCGCTTACGACGTACACGATGCAATCTTCACATCTGCACCGATATCTGTTAAAATCATTTTCTTCATTTATTAATTTTATCATTTTATTACCCGTAGAGGGCCATTTATAGCCATCATTCGTATACGTCACGAGAAGAATGCTAGAGGAGCCAGATTTGACACAAACGAAAATCAGATTGTTGAAAAGGCATCCTTCAACTGATAGCAAGGAAAGTTCCAAACGCGTCCAGATCTGAGAAGAGCCTACAAATTCTGATGCGTATTTTTTCTGGTCACATTTAGAATATCCTTAATACAGAAGTAGGGAAATTTATACTCTATTTTATTATCACTTAGAAATCATTCTCTCCGTTACATCATTTTTTACAAGTTTATAATGTCCTTAAATTAATTACGCAGTAATTAAAAAAATATTGGGAGTGTATTATAATACTTTACAAAGTTGCCAACAAAAGAGTTACTAATTTTATGAAGCATAGAGAAAAGTGTAGCAACCCTTTATTTGTTTTGAGAACTAGGAATATACATTATAATAAAACTAAGCATATATAGGTATTAAAGTGAATATTTAATTATTATTTTCTTTATAATTAAAACAACGTATATTATTATTTAAACTTTTTAACCAAAGCACTGTACTGTTTTGGTTGTAGAGAGAAAGCGCGTACCCGTTACCGTTTACCGTTTACAGTTTCGCCAGATTTATGGTGACAGAGCAGAAGGCGTTTAGCCTAAACACCTTTACAGTAACCTAACTCTAAGTTTCAACTTGGAATAATTATTTGAGAAGCGGAATTGACGTTTTAAAGAAGACAACTTTCCGTTTCATCATCATCATCATTGAAGCAGCAAGGCGTTCGTTGCTGAGCATAAGCTTCCCCTATTGGTTTTCATTAATATCGATTTGAAGCGGATTACATCCAGCGTCTTCTGACAACCTTAACACGAAGCTCCTAGAACCTAGTTCACGTTCATCCATGTCAGAATTCAAATAAAATTTAATAAGTAGATTTTTCATTTATTTCAAAGCGTACTGTAAACGTAGTATTATGTGTAAACCAAAAAGAGCTCCCGCTATTCTATTACAGTCTAGATACTTCTTAGTGCAATGTTAAACAACTAAGTATATTTATTACACTGTTCTCCACCAATTTAATAATCAGTACTAATAGTAATAGGCTGTGTTTGTATCAAGAAATGTACATTTGTTAGAAATAAATAAATGAAAAATGAAAAGAAAGGATTTAAATGACACAGCAATGTTCGTTGTAGCGCTACATAAAAACTCCTTTATATTGAAGAAGTCTTATACCCGTGATATGGGGTCAGGTCAATCAATAGTGGTTTGTATTAAAAATGCATACGTAAAGCGGACTGATGTATAGATGTCTAATTGTCTGGTGAATACTTTTACTTGTACGTAAATATTATTAATTAACTTCTAGCTCCATAACAATTAAAATTGAGATCTGATATACATTTTTATAACAACAACATCTAATCCGTCACCATACATAAGAGATTTCCATCTATAAACTGACCCATCACAATATCTTTGGAATTATAATACTTAGAGCCTTGAAATTTAGTAGAAATGTCCCTTTCGCTACAGCTACGAATATTTTATGAAATTCCACTAAATAAATGCAAGTTTTAAACTATGGCTTTTAGGTACAAAATTAGGATTAATTAGGTAAAAAATTGGATTTAATGCAATTACACCAACAAAAAGCAGGGCAGGCTACGCGAAGCGGACGGGAGACAGCTAGTACGTAATGTAAAATTAAGCGCAATTGTTTTGCAATAACTTTATTATTTTACCAGCGAAAACTCTTTAGAATTCTATATTTAACTGACTTTACATAACATGCAATTTACAACCAAAGTATCAACATAATGTATTACATAAAAACTACGTCCGACAAAAGTAGTTTTGTATATTTAACAGATCGGTTTTCTTTGAAAATTGATTTTATGGCGTTGTTAATATGGTGTAGTTAATTTAAATTATAAATTTAAAAAACTCTGTAAGTGTAAAAAGCTCTGTAATAGAAAGATATGATCATTATATAGCAGTGCGTTTAATAAAGCACTTGAATAACACCACGTTTTTTTATTTGTTTTTGGAGGCCTTTTGTTCCCCCATCTCTGATACCACAAGAGAGACTTGTATTTCTAAATAAATTTTTAGTTTTTTGTTTATTTTCCATTCTCCTTCTCATCTCTTCCACTCTCTCTTCTTGCATCCTTCATAATTTCTTTCACTCTCGCTATGTTTGGCTATTTTACATTTTACAATTTCCATGTTTATTACTTTTCAGTATACATATTTATTTCTCCTTTATTTAAAAAATTAAATACAGATTGAATAAAATTAAAATTTTGACATGTTCTATATCGTTGATTTATTCTAAATCAGAACAGCACCATGTTACGACATGTGAAGTATGGCTGTGAAAGTTTGGCATGGCGTAAAAGGGAAACGATGAAAGTAAAATTAAAGATACACAAATGATCAAGAATCAAAAAATGTTTAAGGCGTGAATATCATTAGTTGTTAAGAAATATACGACGGTATTATAAATAATAATAATAATAATTGACAACAAAAATTACCTAGAAATATAAAATATCTTAATTAGTCAAAGTATCACTTGTTCTTGGGAATACATTAACAGATTTCATGAATGAATGGATGGTAAAATTTAACCTTAACACAGTTACGAAAATAGGTTTTCTTTAGACATACAGCAGTAAACAGCATCGGAGGAATGTTTACACAAAGCGGCTTTTACAAAATTAACTACGCGTGAATACGCTTCGATGTTTGGTAAAGGATCCATGTGTTATATACAAAATTACAACTACTTAACATTCCCAAAACTTGTTTGACTAAAAAAAAATTGGGTGCTATAGCAATAAGATAAAAATACCATAATGAACTATTTGTTAGAAACAACAAATTAGAGAATGAAACAGTAAAACTTTTTGTGCATTTATATATAAGACCGAAGTACAGAAATAGTTTATTATATACGATGTTATCTTTAGTTTATGTATTTATAAAACAGTTAAAAATTATTACATCATTGGCGTTATCTAATAACCTTGCTGTATTTTCATAATTAATATTGCGTCAAAATAATCTCGGATAATTATTTAAATATTATTGAAAATATGAAAAGTACATTTAAAAAATTGTATAACATATGTACTCTTAAAACCGAAGTAAAAAATCTACAACTATTAATACGAATTGGAAAGTTACGAAGTATGTGACGGTAAAAAAAATAAAATCAACCTTAAATATATTTCATTCACATAATAGGCTTATTTAAATAATGTTATATAAATAAGCTTTCTATACTTAAATTAGTTGCCCAAATAACTTTTTATTTAAAAGCGTCTCGGGGTAAATGTATCCATTTACGTACGCACGAAATCCTTTAGACAAAATTTACCTGTAACAAAGTTAATACATACACTATAAAAGTGACTAATGTTACTCTTTTCGCATCTTCGTAAACGATTCTGTAATTAAAACTACGACATGTAAAATACAGGGTTTCAAGTTACGTGTTTTGAACTTGATTCATTTTAGAAGTTGATGTTTTTGATTAGGAATTTCACAGTCAAATACAGTGGTCATCTTAAGTATAGTCCTACTATATTTCATGGCGCGTCTTTAGGTTAACAGCTTATAAAACACAGCTCTGAAGGCCTGATAAATATTATCTCTTTTAGGTTTAGACAGGGGAGGCTTAACCTATAGTGCACGGTGTGCAATGCACACGGGCGCCGCCATTTCAGGGGGCGCCGCGACGCTCCCTTTATCCCTTTCGATTATAGCCACGGGGGGGGGGGATAGGTCTAGGGGGCGCCAGGCTTTCATTGCACTCGCGCACTACATGAGCTAGAGCCGCCCATGGGTTTGGGAATCCTACCTACGTAGGTAACAGAGGATTCCGAATATGGTTATGTTATTGGCGTATGACCCATGTTAGATAAACACATTTCGTTACCAATTAAAATAAAACATTTAGCTATCGGTAATGAATTATTCAGGACCGGTGTAGATGTCAACGGTCTGATTAGGTATGATCTCATCACAAGTTACCTGTTTAAACTGGTAAATTAATGTTTAAGGGCTTCTTTGTTTCGTGGCCTAGTGTTTGTTGTATTAAATTCGTCATCGGTACGTTGAAATCAGTGTTTTTGTTTATGGCGCATATGATGCCCTATAAGGTTCTTTCCCAAAATTTCATTCATTCAATAATATTATCATCATCGTCATCATATCAGCCTCCCTCAAAGCTCGAATGAATGTGCGACCAAAATCTAAATAATTTTTTAAAGTACGTATTTATCGTACCAATGTCGGACGCCACTTTCCCATGACGAGACTTATTTCTGCCTTTAACAGTTGGTACAGATTGCTTGACCTGGATATTTTTGATGACCGTACCGCGTCATTCGGAAAAAAACCACCTGACTACAATATAGTTCCTATAGTTTCTTTATATATTTTACATTGTTATTATACCTAAACTGAATTAAAACGTTGAGCACTTCTGTAATTAATGTACGCACTAGTTTTAAGATACTTTATAATGTTTTGTACGTGTTTGTGTTTACGTTTTTGATGAGAGATAAAAATAATATTGAAATTAATTATAGAAATTGTTTTAATAAGTTGTGTACGTTTAAGTTGTTGTTGAAGACCTCTAATCATTAATTAGAAATTATAGCCGAAAGGTTCTTATTGTTGCTCTAAATTTGTGTTCGTAATTTATCTATAAATATAATGGAAGCAAGAAGACATGACAATAACTTGTATTAATTTAATGTAAATGAAATGTTACAACAAAATTGTCTTCGATTTCATGTTTTAAATTCGAAATGAGACATGACAGTTACTATTACTGATACATTTTCATTTTGGCCTTTTAAAAAACGGAAGTTTAAAAATTGGTGTTGTAAAAAAGAAATCTTATTTTACGATGAAGTTTTAATAAACCGCGGATGTGTAAAAGTAAAACAATATTTTTTAAAGAAAAAATCGCCAATGTTTATTATTGTCTCAATATTCATTACAAGCAACGTTTAAAGGTTAAGAATATGTTAAGTAAACATTTGATGACGTGTTTAAATAAACGTAAAACGATGCTGGCTTACATAATATGATCGATTTAGATAATTTTCGTTTTTATTAATTTTCTATATTCATTTATTAATTTTCATTTTAAGAAATTTTCAATAAAGACATTACACGTTAATATATAAATTAGCAAGGCTTTACCACAAAAGAATCGCAAGCAGTGAGTATTTTCATTGTATTTTATTGTAATTGTATTTAAATAAAGAAAATTAGTTATTTAATTGACTACATGTAATCTTATGTAAATGAAAACTTCGCATAATTAACTGCTTTAAGTTACTAAACCAGTTTTTTGATTATAATAACCTGAATACACTGGATGCCGCCATTTTATACATTACAATTAACATGTAGTATAAATTAGTACAAAGTATATTCCTTGTCGAAAATTTTGTTACAAGGAACACAATATTTTGCTGTTATCGTTCTAGAAAAATCTTATTGACAGTATTAAGCTTAATAATGATCAATTTAAAATTGAAAGTTATTAAAGTTTCTGCATTTAATCTTAGCACGATTTTTTTGTATATTTGCAATTGTAAAATCTCCCACACACATAAATATTATTCGAAAGTAATAAAAAAATAAAATTCATTTATTAAACATTGGAACTTTTAACGGGAATCTTATTCATGGTCAACTTTGATGTTTTATTTTTTTTGTTTTTAATTCTATCCTGCTTGGAAAAGTGTTATAGCTGTGGAGAAGAAGCAGAAGAAACTCCACAACATATTTTTTAAAAGTTAAATGAAACAGACTTATGCGCATAAAACTGTAAGTTACAGCCTCGATCGATCAAAACAATATAATAAAATGACATCATTCTTGTCATTTAATTATTCGTTTATTTAACAATATGGTTTTTTCATCAATTTTGATATGCGTTTTATTTTATAAATGATAGGCCGTAAACGTTTTGCAGAATTTTATTAAAAAAAATTGGATTCTGTTTAGGTGTGGATTAAAGATTTTTCGTAGTCGAAACTTTGGTACAGCCAGTTTTCCTCTGTGCAATGTATATACACTGTTAACGTCCAATATTTTTTTATTTATTACAATTATTTAATAAAAGTCGAGTTAAGTTTGGCAATATAAAGACATTATAATTACTATGATAAACAAAAATTGCGGAGCATCCTAGTGTTGCTATATTTTGTCTGGATTAAAAATAAACCCGAAGAATTTTTAGTGTCGCTTTTTAAAATTGGCTACACAATAGACGGCGTTCGTCGGTCATCGCCACTGGCTGACAATCGGTTTCTGTATTCGCAATGTTGAATTCAGGTTAGTTTACTTTTGCAAGGTACAATGTGCAGTGATAGTATTTTCGCGGCCGTGAGTTGTGAACGTTTACCCACGTACTAGTCATTACTTGCTCGATGAAACAATAAAACAATTATTAAATATTTCATTTAAAGTCAAGATAAAAATCCAACATTTTTCTTTAAAAACATTTTCGTTTTTAAACCACTTATTACAAAATTGGCGTAGAAAGCTTTAAATTGTTTTTAAATTACTCGTACTTCGGTGAAGTGCTATAAAACAATTAATAACTGAAAACTGTTTTAAAAGAGTCAGGCTTGTTATAATTAATTTTTTACTATAATAACAATATTTGGTGAAAGATAAAATTTCAAACTGTTTTAAAATATTGATTAATTAAAATTATTAATTACGTTTTACGTTACATTCGAACCTCTAAAGTGTTATAAATGACCTTAATAATAATGGTAATAGTTCCATGATAATCTAGTGAAAAATACCATTCTTTTAAGAATCTGGCCTGTGTTTACACAGCAAAGAAATTACGATGATTTATAAAATAATTATAGTAAAAATATAGAAATTGAATGAAGTATAAATATTTTTTTTCATTAAATCAAATTGAAAGAGAACTCTTGATTAAAAAAGACAATGCTACCACTAAGCTTAAATTAATACAATTTGCCGGTTATTGTTTTAATTAGGTCTTAGGTCAGATGCATTCAAAAGGCAGTGGAAGCCAGCGGCCATGAATATATCCTATCTTACAATAATTCTTTATTGTTACTCAAGTTTATCTTGAAAAGTAAAAGGTGTGCTATTGTTTAGTTTGATTTCGTTATTTAAATAGAATTTTAATACTCATACACATATTTATTGTCACAGTGTTACAAGGTTATATGATTATTTTATTACATATTTTATGTATGTAACGTGTATTAGGCGTTACATATATATGTAAAAATGACTTTAATTATATACACATGAAACCCGGAAAAACCGACAATTCATGAACTGTTTACACATACCGATTACATATAATACGTTTGTGGTTTACCTCTAATTAGTATTCGGCAAACGAGTTCTAAAAAATATTTGAACGTAAACGAAGTCGTCTCAGACACATATTGGCAATGACGCCGGAATTTATTGAATCAATTTTATCAGAGACCGGTGCACATGACTTGCGTGGAGTAGCTCAACGGTTAATTAGTTGTCGCTATGTGTTGCTCTCGAAGTGCGTGCCTGGAATTTATAAACTGTATTCAAATAATACTGTCTGCGCTGACAGAATCCGTACAGTCAAAATATATGTGTATATAATAATATATCTGTGGCAGTCAATTTTAAGAATACTTTAAACAAATTTGATCACTTTATTGCTTTAATGTCTTAATAATAAACTCCAATAGTTTATTATTGTATCATGCTAATATGTTTTTTTTTGTTTGATAGCCATTCTAACACGCCATTTTTGATTTTGTATGACGTAAAATTTTTGAAGATAGGGATAGGTGTTTTTACTCGGTTTTTGTAAGCGAAAAAACTTTTTTGGTTTAATTAAATATTCATATTTGACGTTCAGTTTTTCTATTTTTCCCTACAATCGCAAAAAAAACGCTTGATATTCCGCTTAGCAACACGTTTAGTGGATAGATGTAAGGAAATTATCAACTCCTGCCTTACCTATAAATGAGGCCAAAATCACGTAACACGTACGCGTGGCGCCTACAAATGTCAGACAGTGATACAAATTAATTTTCGACTATTTGTCGATACTAAAAAATTTTTTTATGATTACTATCACTATTTAATAACAATTATAACGTAATAAAAACAATAATTTAAAGAAAAGCAACATTAAAATCTCATAATAATTGATAGTTTTGAAGAAGTGTGGAATATTAAAAATATCAAACGCAATAATATAATGTGCATCATAATGCAGATGTAGGTATATAATTTAATCTACACTTATGTTAATACCGTTAATAAGGAAGATCGTTCCCCTGATAAAGTGCACTCTTGGAAAAACACGTATTAACTACAGTTTGTTCAAATCATGACAAACATATAACTCTTTTTAATTTCCTTTTGTGAAATATAAAAAAGAATAATGAATAAGAATAGAGGTCATAAAAAGACGACAAAGAACAAAATATTTAAATTGATTTTAAATTGACCCTGTGATTTAACCTTTCCTCGTCTAAGACAGCTGGTTTATTATTATTATTTGAGTTTCAGGATCCACTGCCTTTCCAATAGAATTCTTATACAACCGGTAGGAAGCGACCTTCGTTTAATGTTTACCAACGACTTTAACAATGTCTATCAACCACGTTAGTCCCACGCTGCGTTTGCCGAGCCGTGGTCTCCACTGCCGACCATCATAACACCCCGACGGTCATCTGTTCTGCGCTTTATTACGCGTTATTATAGCTTTATATATTTGCCTAACATTAAATGACAACATTACAATTTTCGGATACCTAACAACTGTATAGAACACTGAAAAAATCTAAATTAAGTTAAAATTAAAGAAAGATTTAATGTATTATAACTAACTAACTTGTACAAATAATTTGATAAATATTAGTACTATATAAAAACGTCAACGTGAACGTCCTACAGCGTCTTTGCCGATCCGTGGCCCACCCTCCGCGTGTTTTGCACGCTATGTGGACATGTCCACTATCACTTCAACTTGCCAACCGCTAGGCTATGTCGGTTATTTCTATTCGACAGATCACCTTATTCACTTGATCTAGAAGAGATATTTTGAGTAAAGCCCTCTCTATGACTTCTTCACGAGACAACTGGTTAATAGTTTACTAGTATAAAAAACATTGGTTTTAGAATTTTATTATTTTATCAGACACTTTCAGAAGTTAATTATACAAGGTAGGCCACAATAAGATTCATCTTCGATTATTAGATTAACTTTTTACAACTAAAGCTTCAAGAGCTCAACGACCTCATGACTTCGTTCTAACAGGACGGGGTCATTGTTCACACATCTGAGCCAGCATAGAGGTCGTAAGAGAAATGTACACAAAAAAGTCATATCCAAGAAAGGTGACATTGAGAGGCGGTCACGAAGTCAAAATTTCTCTGCTTGATTTTATTTAGGAGACATCTCAAGACCAGATTCTTTTATAACTCTCCGAACACAGTAACTGAATTAAAAAGCAAAACATTCGAAAAGAAATGCCAACGGTTCGAATAACACGAGCTTGCAGGGTATTTTTTTAAAACCTCCGAAGGTTTTAAAGTCGTTAAGTAGAATGTCCCAAAAGATCTGGAGACAAACTTGACGATATTAATTTCAAAACATAAAATATTTTCTTGTATTATCAAAATATATGTTAGTCAATGCCTAACATTTTTATATGTTATTTTCAAAAGTGAAGTTTATTATGGTCCCACCCTTTATTTCCCAATGGATTTTTTCTGTACAAAAAAAATCTTATTAAATGTTATGTCTTGAGTGATTAAGAAATTAATAGTAACTTTCATTGTGATGTTATTATTAAGCAGTGGTAATTGCCATCATAATTGTTCAGAAGATAATAATGATTTCTGACATTAAAGAACAATATAAATGATTCTAGAAACTGTAGCATTTATCGTTTTTGTATTTAAAACAATCTGTCGATGTTTACCTGCAGTTGAAAGTTTTAAGTTTAATTATCAGATGCTCGAAGGTGGCGAAACGAATAAATTTTCTTAGCGACGAGGTCTAATGGATCGGTCGACTGTGACCGCCTTGCTCTCTAACGATAATTATGACTTTGGCGGCAATGATTTATCCAATATAAATGACGGAGTTAATTTTCCTTTTCTTATAGAATAAAAATCGTTAAAGTTTTGTTAACATTTAAATGTTAATCTGTGATTTTTGATAGGAAATTATGAAGGTTAACGGATGGACTACTTCTACCAGATTTAAATCACATGTAGCAGATATATTTAAAAGTGTAACTTTTTAAAGTAGAAAGTATTTATGTTCTTCACAATGATGCGTAAGGAGTTGCGCCTAAATTACACGAATGGTGGACTGGGTTAAAGTATCCATTTCCATCCATACGTTCGAGGTTGAAAATGAAGTCCATTATAGCGAATAGGCGGAGGAACTCCTTCGCCATGCAATGGCAACCTAATCCCAGGGAATCTCCTCATCAGGGAAGGCCACATAACTCGTGTCTTCCTCACATAGAGCAGGGTGCTTGATATAAATCAGATGCTAAAAGATATGTCGTCGTCGTTTCAGCCCAAAGATGCCCGCTGCAGGGCATAAGCCCCTTCAAAAATATGGGATATACCATAATGGCTACAATTGGCAGGCAAGTTGGCAATAATAGTGTGGTATTACGGTACACAGTAGACGCTGCTGCCCTTCCTCTCGAAAATTGTTTGAAAAGAATGGCGATCCTATGTAATGATTGTAAAAAGTGTGAATTATATTAGATTGTCACCCGCAGCCTACGATCGCAAGTCTCAATCCTCAACGCTGAGCTACCACTACGTATAAATACCAAGATATATTAAAGAAAGAAAAATCTCTTTGAAATCGAAAGTGGTGTTCAACTTAAATTAGACCAAAATGCAAGATCATTGCAAAATAAAAATTTTTTGATGTAATATTGCGTGTAGCTTCGACATAGACTTGTTTAAACTGTTTATCTGGAAAATTATTAGTCGATTATGGGATTATCTATAGTTTAACCCGTTCCACATAAAATCTACTTCTTCAAGAAGATAAAGTTGATTTAAAGTTAACAATGGAGTCAATTTGGCTCCTCTACATACAAGTCATATGAAAAAAAGTTAGTATCTTCTACATTTGAGTCTCAAGACGGTGGATCCATTGGACACGGGCCTCCCCTTTAGATTTCCAATAAGATCGGTTAAAAGCAGCCTGCCTCCAGAGTCTCCTTAACCAGTTTGTGTGTCTGTCTGAGTGGAAATCTTTTATTGCGCTTGCCAGTTCGTGGCTGCAACTTTAAAATCTTAAGGCGACAGCAGCATCAGATTTGCGCACTTTGTGGTCTAGACCACTGTGTGGTATAGACACACAGGTGTGATATAGACCACTCTATGACTCTCTGAATTTGCCAATGAGGTCGAAAGTAAACGACGATCTATGTTCGAGTGCCGTAAGTCAACGCTGGTGGAAATGATAATTTGTCTTTCTCTATATTTCATGAATAGAATAATTCATTTAATCATTAAATTAATTCAACAACATTAATAAATGTAAGAGGAAAGATAGGCACGACAACGCATTGAAAAATTCTTTTCTTCAGTGACCGTGTATGGCTTCTCCTTATCGATTACAGCCATACATGTCGTTGGCAGTAACTTAATAAAAGCGTATTCTCAGTATATATTAATGCTATGTTAACAAACCAGTTATATACTTTTATTATTATAAATATTATAGCTTTGTAGCAATTCACTATAATCTAATGATTCTGTGAGTAAATATTTTCGCTGTACAAAATATGGTTATTAATTATACTATTTATTTACATAGGTATTAGGTACTTAAAATAATTTATTTCCTATTCAATACATTTCTGTAAAATGTAACGAAACATTAAATGATAATACGCAGCGTTAAATGAAAACATCTCCATAAAATTATCATTTAAAATAAACAATACAATACAGTGACACCAATAACAAGACGATGATAATATACATATATATATGGATTAAATTTATCAACTAATCAAATATTTAACAACTCGACATTAACTCTTTACGTTCTTTATTACAATGTAAGAGGAATTTATTGACTTTTTATTACTCTGTGGCATAATAATTTATTTTTTATGATTAATTAATGTTTTAATGAAACCACAGACGTAGATGATTTCAAGAGACTTTAGACAACGTTTGTCAAGTTATCGTATTTTTATAGCCAGATAACTTCATAGGAACACTTTATTAATCTTTATATTGCAAAGAGAGATCGTTTCCACGTTATTTGAAGAAAGTATATATTTTAGTGACATTTTTTTTTGCAGATTATATGCATTGAAAATTTTAGGACAAAATTAAAATCACTATAGTTTATCATATTTTACTGTATTTACAATATTTATTGACGAATGAAACAGCTCACTGCGAGACAACGTTTAAGCAAGTGATATGAGTGCTGCATCAAGAAGCTTAAATAGAGAAAAAAATCATTGCATGTTATCAGTACATATTGTATTACTTATTTAATAATAACTGTTAGTGCAAATGGTTAAAATCTTTATATGAATATATAGCTGTTTCAATAAATCGTTAATAAAATATCTCTAAGAGAAAATCTGTTAAAATCTACACCAGTTTATTTATGTACCACAAAAGTTAAAAATTATAATGACTCAAAAAGTTGACAATTACGGTAATTTAAAACAACTAAAATGCCCTGATAACCAAATGGAGGCGTGGGAAGTCTCAACTAGATCTCGTCAGTTACATACTTCCTGTTTTAATGTTTATTTAACTCTATGCACTCTAAATCCGATTTTTGCTTTCACAGAGAATATGCCGTAAAGTTATATTTATAGCATTTAAAACAAATTGCAGTTTTCACTTTGACATTTATCGCATATAAAGGTGTGGGTGAAGCCGACGAAGGTTTCATTTATAACTCGACACTATCCGATAATTTCCATTTTATGTTTTCTAATTAAACTTCTTTTCAAATATGAAATTTTCAAAAAACGCCTTAACTAGTCATGTATATTCTGTAGACAAATTTATAACTAATGTTATTAAAGGCAACTTAACTTGGGTAAAGATGCTCAAAATAAACCGCAAATCGAAGGTCTACTATCCAACAAGGTAAGCAACTTCGTTGTTAAAACAAGAATTCAAAACCATATAACTGAAGAGTAAGAACTGGTTATAATTGGCCCTAAACTTGAATTCAATACATCTCAATAAAGGGAGTATTATTTATGCTTCAGATTAATGCTAAAAGAAGCTGTGTTAGACACATATGCGAAGTGGAGTATGGCAACGTATACGGACTTTATGCACCGTAAGCGAGTCAAGGTAAAAATACAGTCATATTGGGTTTAACAGCAAAACTGTTACATCTCCAATTCTGTCTTAACTTTCACAGTCTAATAAAAATTTGAAATACGTATGCAGAAACAGGATATGAGACTAATTTCCATTCATAAAGCCGGTGGCCCTGATTGGCGATAACGCGGAACAACAATCTCTTTTGTAAATTTCAATCTATAAGTTTTTATAAAGCCATGTTTGTTTAGAGAACTAATTTTCAGTAATCTAAACTTATTTTTATTGCGATGCAATGTTACTTACTTACTAAGCCTTGACATCTTTACTTAAAACGCATTTTGGCTCCGACATTACAAGGTTCTTTTTTTTTACAAATTATAAAAAGTTGTACTACTTGCCCACAAACAGTAGTTAGTACAAAAACATCTAGTAATGCCTAATGTCAAATCAATAGAATTGTCAATAAAACTATATTCTATCAAAGTCACAGTACAATTTTAAAACAAGTTATCAAATGTAGTCGGCCGCCGCAGTTGTTGTCAAATCCAAGAAATTAATTTTGATAACTTAAATGATTCATTTATATGGGAGAAAAGAAATAGGGGAGCTTAGTATTGGTATTTCAATAGCCTTATCGTTCCAAAAGTCCAGAATTGCTCACCTGCCCCGCAAGAGTTCTTCCAAAAGTCGTAGAACTTACTGCACGCACACATCGTACGAACGTCACTTCGCACTAAAGAAAATAAATGTATTTTTAAACTTCACTCGTATAGTTTTGCAATGTTTTCAACCAGTAAGCAATTGTACGATTTGGTTAACTCTGATGTTCAGGGGAGTTTGCGGTGATCGCTCGTAACCAGTACCGATGTATACATGTCAAAATAACGGCTCAGATCGCGGTCGTCTTTATACCGTTGTGGCGTAGAAAGCGTGTCCAGGGGAGGGTGACGATCGTCATCGTATCGGCCAATGCCGGCGGGACGATGTCTGCGTGTGACAGTTCGCGGCAGACGGAACGTGCTACCTACACGGGCGCCTTCGGACAACTGTCGTCCACCGACTGTGGCGCATACAAACGCTCGCGCCCAACCGAGTCAACCACTAGATTCTAATGAAACCGGAGAGAAATGTACAAAATTTTGATTCACTCTGATGAGATTATAAAGACCGAGATTGGCGGTACGACCCTGTGATACAATATTAAATAGAATATTTAACACGCGTGAAATTAAAACGTATCTCAAAGAGAGACTACTCTCTGTGCGCCTGTTACGTGCTACGAATTAAATAAGTTTTATAAGGAGTTATTTCAAGATGTCTATCTTTTGTAATTAAGAAAACCTTAGACATAAAAAATTAAATTACGGTAAAACAATCATAAAAGAGTTCAATGAATTTTATTAATTCACATAAAAATGAAGTAGTATCACAAATTGTTTCTTTTAAAATAATTTTTAAATTTTATGGTCAAATAGTCAACCATAACATTAAAATACCAAACTATTAATCCCTGTAACCATACACTAACGTATTTTTAAAATCATTTTTTTTAAAAGAAGCGCGTGATTTTTATAATCAAAACAACGTTTTGTTCGTCAACGTATTTGCAATTCATTAAACTACAGTTATTTTTTTAGACAAGGAAAATAATTGTATGTAATGACTGGGTGAGGGCACTAAGGCTTATCTACGAACTACATATTTATTCCCAAGAAGCCATTGTCGTTCTTAGATGCAAGAAAAAGGTACATAACAACGTGGATTGTTCATAATACTCGTAAATAGTGACATAATTTTTTCATTATTCTGTAAACTTAAACGATTTCTATAATATTTTTTTCTTAATGATGACAATATAGATGCGTTTAAAGTGGTGAAAGATTATAATGTTTTTGATATATATGTAGCTGATTGCTTATAAGACAAATTCTTTCAGAATTATGACCTATGAATTTCAGATATTCAAAATTCTATTTGTTAATCGTTATAAAATTTTGCAATATTTTTTAAAATATTAACTGACTAATACTTCAAACAAAATTACAGTTCTCTTAATATGGAGTTAATTTAATATTTCTACCATAGCTAAACCTATTTCTGTGGATGTAATCCTATTCATCATCACCATTATCGAAGCATACCGGAAGCAGCGCGCATCCAGCTTCTTGTGGCAACCATAACAACGTCGCTTGCCGGGTTTCCTTTTTCAGTTTAGAACTTTAAGAGGTCCCGGTAGCTTTTCGTTTTGCTACCATGTTGACTTGCCGACCCGCTAGGCTATGTCGGACACTTACGTTCGTCAATTTTTATGTTACTTTGTACATTTACTATACTTTATTTGTTCAAACTGTTGAAAGAGAATTTATTTTTTATCTGTTATGCTTGTGTACAGTTTTAATTCGTATGTTGTCAATAGTGCATAATATATCCTGATATAATTTTCCATGTGAAAGTGATATTAAATGAAATTAAACATCTATTAGATTATTACCTACAGTAATATTCAATAATATACAATTATCATAGGTAATGTATAAATATAAGTATATATGTGTATCCATATATTTATTAGCTTTTATACAAATATGCATAAAGGCTATTATGCCTTTGCATTATAAATGATAGTTCTACGGTTCGACAATCGGACACTTTTTCTGTTTCTGTACGGAATTTGTTTCTGCAAAAATACGTTAAGGTCAATGGAAACTCGTATGGTCAGTATAATCTATAACCAGTTCTATCGGAGTGAGATAATGGCGTCATACAGAACGTGCTTCCCGGTGGCTATAATAGGCTCCGCGTTATTATTTAATTTGTAGCCGAACGACCTTCTAGCTTTATATACTTAAGTATATGTCAAGTATATTCTGTCTATTAGTATAAGCATAAGTCAAATTAAATTGTCAATAATTAAATTGCTTCCAATAAAATCAATAAATGTAACGAATAACAAATGTGAAGAAACTGAGGCTCCTGACAAAGTCTCTCGAATATAGTTACTGAAATTTAGTTACTTAAGGTATTGGATTGAAGATCATAAACCTGCATACACAGCTTAGGGAGTCCACTCACAAGTTGGGTAATCGACCTTCTTATAGTATTCGGAACACACAAAATGCAGGTCGCTTCCTCTTGGTCCTATTGGAAGATTATGGAGAAGATCTATGTCCAGTTGTGGACGTACTATTGCTGTAATAACAAAGGTGATAGAGGTCTTGGCTAAAAACAGTAAGTGATAATGATAATGAAAAAACTGTTATATTTTAGGGTAGAAGTAGGTAAACCTTTTTTTTTGTTTCAAGGCGAAAATCTTCTGGCTACTCAAGGTCAGAAGTCAGGGTGGCAGGACAAGCTTTTGTGGATTTCTACTCTATCTACCTAAACCTTTCGACAGTCGACCTCCGTGCCTATGAAGAGGCCACTGAATCTCCCACAGAACGCATAGGTGCCCCCCAGTACTGTGCCAAGGCACATCACTGGGCTAAGCTTTACCTTCGGAATCCTCGCCAAGGATAAGAAGATTATGAAATATTCCTATCCAATAAACTGCCCTCGGTGTGCTGAGGGGTCCCGATATCTCTATGTTAAGGATATCACACGGTCCTAGCCCCTAATCTAGACTAGACGGCTACTAAGAAGAGTGACACTACGATTTAATTACCCTATAAACGAGGAATGTTTGTTTTATATTAATGATACAAATAAAGTAATAATGATAATTGCCTATCATCTAACCTTAACAAGAGAAGCTATTGAGCAACAAGTTCTATAAATTTGCGTGGTTAACATAATTATAAAACTCGGTAATATTCATTTTAAAATTATTTAATTACGATGCTAAGGAATTTAACTGATTTACGCGTTTACTTTACAATACTTTCACAGGCGGTAATGAACGGAGCCGGCGCCATTTTCTTGAACTAGGTCAAGTCTATCAAAAAGGTCCATTGTAGTTTCAGGCTTGCGGGAAAGAAAACGTTTGACTCGACACGCAATTTTCAACTTACTTTTATTCTAATCGTGAGAGAATTGTGCTTGGCTGTAAATTTGATGTTGACGATTATTACGATTATTAACACGTTCTTTTCTTGCAGTACTTCCGTTGAGACGAAAAAAGTAATAAAGACGTCAAGTGAGATACCATACCTTATAACAAATGTAAGAGAATTGTTATTGACTACGAATTGTAACGTTAACTAATAATGTTTAACGTTAACTATTAATGTAACGTTAACGATTATCAACTCGTTCTTTTCTTGCAGTACTTCCGTTGAGACAATAAAAGTAATAAAGACGTCAAGTGAGATACCATACCTTATAACAAATGTAAAAGAATTGTTATTGACTACGAATTGTAACGTTAACTAATAATGTTTAACGTTAACTATTAATGTAACGTTAACGATTATCAACTCGTTCTTTTCTTGCAGTACTTCCGTTGAGACAATAAAAGTAATAAAGACGTCAAGTGAGATACCATACCTTATAACAAATGTAAAAGAATTGTTATTGACTACGAATTGTAACGTTAACTAATAATGTTTAACGTTAACTATTAATGTAACGTTAACGATTATCAACTCTTTCTTTTCTTGCAGTACTTCCGTTGAGACAATAAAAGTAATAAAGACGTCAAGTGAGATACCATACCTTATAACAAATGTAAAAGAATTGTTATTGACTACGAATTGTAACGTTAACTAATAATGTTTAACGTTAACTATTAATGTAACGTTAACGATTATCAACTCGTTCTTTTCTTGCAGTACTTCCGTTGAGACAATAAAAGTAATAAAGACGTCAAGTGAGATACCATACCTTATAACAAATGTAAAAGAATTGTTATTGACTACGAATTGTAACGTTAACTAATAATGTTTAACGTTAACTATTAATGTAACGTTAACGATTATCAACTCTTTCTTTTCTTGCAGTACTTCCGTTGAGACAATAAAAGTAATAAAGACGTCAAGTGAGATACCATACCTTATAACAAATGTAAAAGAATTGTTATTGACTACGAATTGTAACGTTAACTGGATCAATAGTATCTTCGCGCTGAACTTTAAAGTTCATTAACAACATAAAACATTTTTCGTGCACAAATCTTTTTAATTTTAAAGCGTGAGTGCCAATTATTTGGAAATTAAAAGCTCTTGATAGTTATATGCCTAAATAGTATAACACTGGCTTAATTAAGTCATTATTTTAAATGATTATTCACAAAAGGTGATCCACAGTGACAACATGCGCACTTCACGGGAATGCACGAAGAACCATATTTGATACAAAATAAGAATCAGAGTGCGCTTTCCTATAATGGCATCCATCAACTTAGAGCTACGAAGGTTCCAAACATGTCGTGATATAGGAAAAGCCTTTAACGAACGCTTTCACGGTCACTTTTACAATATTCTTTAATACAGTAATTAGGGCAATTCGTGCCATTTACTATCATTTAAAGAAAAACCCTTGACGTCTTAATAGAAATGAACTTTTTAAATTTATTACATGATAATTAAGAGACGAAATCCAAGTAGAGTGTGTATTGTAATCAAAAAAATTGTAATGTAATGTAATCAGTTGTACACAAAAAAGTTACAAAGCCGTGAGAAAGGTATAACAAGCGTATCTTCTAACAGCATATTATTAATATTTGCTAATGAATGCTCTGCGATAGCCTCCTGTGAAGGAAGTATTACAAACGGCAGGCATAATAGTTAATAGGCCATGACGCCCTTTGTTCCATTTAACTACCTTATGGAAAGGGTCGAAAAGTTATGTTAGAAAAACTGACGCTACTCATTGTAAAAGTTTTTAGAAAAGCTATTTAATTAAGCGTATTAGATGGACTATGACATTTCTCACTAATATTGAGTGCAGTGGCGTACCTAGAACTTTTGCCGCCCGGGGCGATCTCCAGTTTGCCGCCCTTTCTATTATATGTCAATCAAATAGTGTTTGATTTAAAAAAAATATTGATATATCACTTCAAAGTAATCATATAAACTTTTCAAAAGAAATGACATTTATAAACTGACATCAAAAAATTTTAGTAAGGAAAAATTGCCGAACAGAGTCGTAAAGATCCTTTTGCGAATTCAACGAATTTTAATAATACAATAAAATAAAATTATTATCTTGTTCTTGAATTAGAATCCAAAATTTACACTAAAATGCATTTATATACACCGAGGAATAATATTCGAAATCATAAAGTTAATCATAATTTATATAAATCAAATATTAAACTTATAATTATCATTTATTATTCAAGAATGAAAATAAATTTGAAATGAAAAAGTTGCTTTTTACAACTATAAGTAAAGAGAAAAAATGCCGCCCCATGGTAAGTGCCGCCCGGTGCGGACCGCACCCACCGCCCCCCCCTAGGTACGCCACTGATTGAGTGGCATATTGTGATTGAAATATCGATAAAATAGTTACTGTGTAAAAAAACTTAAGAGAGCTTGCAAAGAGCTGTCAGTTGTTAAACAAAAAAATGAAGCATGGTACTTAAATTGCATAAAACTTAAGTTATTAATCTGCTAAGCATATGTTTTGATCATGGGCATGAGCAGTGATAGCCTAGCGGTAGAGGACTGAGATTTTCGACAATCTTATATAATTCACACTTTCTCCATGAATTATATACGATTTCCACTGTTCACAAGCAAGTTTCCAGAACATTTTAATCGGCAACTCGCCTGGCAAGTGTGACGATTATAGTATATCCCCCATAGGTATATTTCGATAGTAACCCTGCCTTGCAGTAAGTATGTTATATATGTATATATACATACACACACACAAGTGTGTGTATATATATATACATATATATGCATGTATACATATATATAAAATTATTGTATTAGGTCAATGCTTGAGTATAAATTCTAAAGAGGGAACACCTTCAGCCTAGTTCGAATAACCTTTTGATATAGACCGTATACTCGTCATGTTAATAATGTAATAATTTTAAGTTAATTAATATTTCTTCTTAAACCAACATGGGCTGATTCATTAAAAATTATTAAAATAAAATATGTTTCAAGAAATTATTAAAAAGAAATATAAAGTTAAACAAAGATCTATATTGGTAATCTAGGAAATGAAAAGAGCCGCTATTTCTATTTTTAAACAAATCCATTTATCTCAGAAGTCTAAGACTATAAGCAACACGTATTTCATACTCATTAACATTTTATTTATAAATATGAGTTACTTATTTGTGTAACAATAAATATAAATATGTATGTGACGCCGTCATTGGTTTGCATCCACGCAGAATATTAATAAACAAAGAAAAAAAAACGATCATGTCGCATGGTTTGTGAATTATTCTAGTTAAATAAAAATATGTAGATTATTCCTATTTGTCAGTAAGGTACTATATTTTGCCTTAAACGTCGCAATGTCTGTCGCAAATTTGCAGGAAGAAACTAATGGCGTAGAACCATGGTTCGTATAGGGATGTTAATATCAGTTAGTATAAACTGTTTACTTTTGTCCTGATTAACTTTACCTTGTATGAGACGAACTTTTCCTACACCCGTTGTCAACGAGAGAATGACAACGCTTTCTACTGATAGCAAAAGAGCTTTCGTTAATAATATTGCTAAGGGCACGTCTACCGGAGGAAATTACCTTGCAACTTGACCTGTAGCGTCAGCACGTGATTAGAAAGTTGTTCTCTGATAATACTATAACCGAATCAACCATCAGTAAGCAAATATAGCATATTATAAGTAAGTAATATGCATATTCGCAACACTTTAATCACATGTAGTTATTATATAGCTGTATTGTGTACACTGTACTCAAAGTAACTTATTATAATTCAAAAGTGATTTGAAATATAATATGTTAGTCAGTAAATATTCGTTTTTATATATACATGCATTTATTATAAATATGTTAATAATATCTATTGCCAATCAAATGATAGACGATATTTTTTTTTAAAAAATATTTTTTTTAAATACGTGTTTTTGAACGTCATAGAATTGGAATGTCACGGTTGACATATTGGACGATATCAAGGTTTTCCTTTGCCGGATTCACAATATTTTATTCTCTTTATATATAATTGATTATAAAAATAATATTTAAAACACTATATTCTTCTTTATTTTCCTTCATTTATAACGGTGTAAATAAAATAAATATCATATTGCTAAAGAATTGAGTTTTATTACTTTAATAACATTCAAGTTGAATTAATAATTATGATAACAGATAACAACTATTAATACCATCAAATCGAAGGAAGTCAAACTACTTGTTGGTAATTTATCTGTATTGACGTCTATGTATTATTTCATAAAAAGAACTCTATTTTATGATGGATACCCTCTTGTAGAATTACTGAGTTAGTAAGTGTTTTTGGTGTTGCCATAGATTGAACACAATGAAAATTAGGTAGAAAAATTAATAAAATATAGTTTGATACAAACAATAGTTAAGCTGTTAATTGAACTTTCTAAATTAATTTAAGATACGTTAAATACATACCTAGTTCGCAAACGTGATGGTAGGGTGAATATGTTGTCGTTATCGTCAGCCTACCTTCATTTTCATGGCCACTATACCCATTCGATGGTGTCTGCGATATGTGTTGCGAAACCCCACTCACCTGAAAATAAAAGGTAATGTAAAAAACTTGAAACTTTAGATACCAATTGTGAAATACAGAAAAGACGAAATTAATTTCCAAAATTCAAAATCAAAGAAGTATGAAAGTTAATAACAGAATACACAAAGAATTCGTCTAGAAATTTAATATCACTTCAAACAATGATGACCATTTTGAGATCATTTGATTTTGTGCACTTTTTATTAAGTTGCACAAAACCCAATGGCCTCTTTATATGTAACGAAATAAAATTCCTTTCTAGGACTAAAGTCAAAATTTCATTAAGTAATGTAATCATTTTCGGAAAAATGTTATTTTTCAGCATTGTGTGACACAAAAATTGAAGAAAAATAGATTGTTGTAAGTTTTTTTTTGTTGGCAAGGAAGTAACTAACGTCATTGTTTTAAACAAACATTGTTCTGTAACCCTCACGTGTAGCGTTCACAATTGTAGCCACATCTCACGTGCATATAACAAGCATGTGACTGATACAATACGCTGGTTACGATGTTCTCATAAATAAATGATTAAACTGACACCTGTCTTACTGTTGTTACATTCCAACTCGAGGCATGCTGATTTGCTATGAATATATACGCAGGAAAATATAATTTGATATGAAATACATATAAAACACGTATGTACTAAAACCTCCGCATCTATTTTTAATTTTTTAACTCACCCAAATAGTGTACATATAGGTAAATATATTCATATATATATTTTGATCCTTTTGTGTAACGTTTGCTTTTACCATTTTCTATATATTGTATATAGTGCAATTTTGGAGATTCAATTCTGCATTCTTTTCGCAACGAACTGTATAATGTAAATAAATACAATACATTTGTGTATAAATAAATTAAACGTCATAAATATCCATTTCTAATTTTTATTATTTATCGTAATATTAATTACTCGATATGTATGAAAACATAAAAATGTTAGCTTTAAAGGCTACTTTTTTACGTGCAAATATAATAACGCGATAGAGACATTTTTAGGTTTCCATTAATAGTTACAAAAATTAAGAACTCCTTCTCAAGATTATAGAAATCGATAAAATTGTTAATCCAGTTTTTTTGTTAGTACGTATACCACACGCAATATAATATCACAACTGGGAACGGATACGGGATTAATCATTCAAATTATAAAAAATACATAAGAATCTTTAATATTTTATAATTCTGGATAAAATCTAGTTTAAAGCATTCGAATACATAATCAGGACAATATGTTTATGAAAATAAAATTTATTTATTGACAAAAACAATTATTTTGATAACAAGTATCTACAGGTCACAAGAAAAATAGTGATCAAAGTTTCAGCTCTGCGACTACTGCTGGAGGCATATTTCTCCCATACATTGCTAACAGGATCGATAAGGATAGCCTCCTGCCAACTACATATAACTACAAACAGTGTCTGCCGACAACCTTCACCTCATCTATCCACCTGAACGTCCTACGCTTGGGCTTTAAGATTCAAATCTTTTAAGAATAATAACTCCGATATCGATCCAGCCAAAAAGCCGGAGAAAAGGATCACACCTTTTTCTGAAAACAGAATGAATAACTACGAACTACGAACCCGCGAGCTAATAAATTAAAAAAAAATGCCGTAGATTTCTTTAATTTATTAGCTCCTCGAGCCTTGATTAGCCTAAATTGCTCGAGCCCTGAGATCTAAGAAGCCTGTAAAAGCCAGAACGAGTAACAGCCTAACCAGCCTAGCTTTAAGATTCTGGTTCTGAAGTGAAAATTACGGACTGGCAAGTGCAGTGTGGGAAAATTCATAGAGATATCTAATTATTTCTATAGTTAACACGGTTTTATTCTTCTGTGTTTGCGTGAACCGTAGTTTTTTGTATTTTTACTTATTTTACATAATGAACAGAAGGTAATGTTTATCGGACAAAGATACGATCAAGTCATCACGGTATTATTAATGGTTGATTTTATCAGAATTTTTTATTAAGAAGGTTTTCCTAAAAGAAAAAAGAAAAGTTGTATATCTTTTTCAATTTAAAATGCATAAGAATCGTTAAAAAAATTAGTGGATCCTGCGCAATCAGTGGAGCATGGCTATCGAGAAAATATTACATTCGTGTCGAAATGAAGATACGTTCAAACTGTACAGATTGAGATTCAAATCAATTCCCGATTGGGATAAGAATTTAATTAAAATTGGTGGGCAACGGTGATACAATTGTTCCAAACGGCAAAATGACAGAATAGGTTAGATATAATATTAATTAAGTAAGAAGATTAAAATATATTGCTATTATATTTGCAAAGTCGCATACAGGAATACTTTTATTTTTTAAATTTCGGAAAAAATTATCAGCTATTCATAGTTAAAGTAGTAAGACAAACATAGTTAACTTAAACATAAGCCAATTGAAAGTTTCTTTAATGTATTTTATTACATACAATTGTTAAGCTCTATAATCATACGAATAAAATCCTTGATGAATATTTTATGCCTTAAAAAATACAAAAAAGTCTATGGTTATGTACGACGATGGTATAAGCTGCTGCAGTGTTTGTTCATTCGTAAAAGTATTTATTTGTTTCACACTCACATAGACGCAAACACACAACGTACACGCGCACACACACTTACAATCGTACATACACATATACTTTTCATCATATTAACTTTGCTTTTTGTACGTGTTATTTCCTTTAAAATTTATTATTTTGTTTTTAATGATGTATTCATGTTAAGCAACTGTGTTTCTATGCGAACGTGGGTGCCATTAATATTTACTCTCACTAATGCATTTACAACTATTTGGCGTTTCTCTTTGGATTTATATTTTTAAATAATTTAATTCATATTTAACATTATTTTTTTCATGAAAATATCACTATATAACAATGTACATATATTATAATTTATTTTAGTTAACAACTTTTTAAAATGTATGTACTACTGTTGAATTTTGCACTAGGCTCGCAAGCCTTTATCGCAGAGTGTATCCTCTTAGACTCACTACACGTCGGTGGATATCACGAATTTTTGATTTCTAATCCCATGGTTTGAAAGCTGGTTTTTAATAGTTTCGTTCAACGATGGTAAACATTGGATTTCCTATAATAGTGTTATATTTGAACACAACTTGCAAGCTTGATAAATATTTATTACATTGTTAATGGTTGTTTGACAAGTATCTCATTGTCACGACGGGCAGTTGCACACTGCTACATCCCCTGACGTTTGACATCTTGAAGAGAGATAAGATACACTTCATTTCGTTTAAAACGATCTATAACTAGGTTACCATTTGTAATCTGAATATTCCTATCATCATTTCTACTACTAAATTTCAATATGTTGATATAACTTACTTTATCCTGGAATAAGTTGTGATAATGTTTGTGTTATTACATAACTATAGTAATTATTACGTTAATAGTAACTGATTACAATTTTAATATCTTTAAAACACAAATATGTTTTAGAGATAAGTATTAATTACTAAATTAAAACTGTTATTTCTAAACATTATTTTATTCTAATATCGTAAAATTGCAACTTTACTATAATTTTGCAAACAATGCTAATAAGATTTATTTTATTGATTCGTTTATGTTATTCTTTACTTATTTGTATATGTCATACTTTTCAATTTACTTTATAATGGCGAACTAAATGCCGCATTTTCTACCAGTTAACTATTTATGCGGTGCAGAGATAATTTAAGGTAGGTGAAATAAGTAAATATCATAAAAGATACTCAGGAAAAGGAAAATTAAAAATGGGAAGTAAAATAATCACTAAGATAAAAACACTTTATTTAAATATCCTTATGGCTACTACTATATATAAATATACCAAAATAAATATATTTAAAAATCTACATAGATCATCTATATAAATATTATAAATAGCAGAAACGAATTACTGTGATGATCCCGTCCGCTTGTCAAGAGCAACAGCTTTCGAACTATCGCTTCGAATGGCCAACGATTCCTGATCGTCATAATATCGAGAAGGAGCGCGTTCCAGAGAAGAATAGATTGTATTGCAAAGGAAAAGTGAGTAAAGTCGGTATTATAGGGGAGACATTAAAGTAGTTTAATGATATGAATGCCCTTAAAATATTTAACAGGGTAAAACTTCAATTCTTTAAGTTACGGATTCAATAAGATAAATGCTGAAGTTAATTTTGTATAAGAGTTAAAGTTAATGTTTATTCAATCGCAAGAGTTGCGATTACAGTCAATTAATAAATGAACAGTTATTAACGACTTGTTTATCGCAGTCATGTATTGCTTTTTATGGTTTTGGTGCGTGTTATTGCAAATAAAACTTATCAGAATTATTTTATACTCCCTTTTATTCTATATTTAACAATATCTTTGCTTTTTCGATTTTCATATGCATTATTTAAAAATTTTGTAAATGTAAACTTTCATATTTCTGTAATAATACAGACATATAGAACAGCAACTCCTTGAAATAAAAAGTATAGAAATGTATAAACTGTGTATTCAGTCTAATAGGAAATTATATTAAAAATCAAACGAAACTAACGCAGAAATATGCGGTGTAGTAAAACAAATAAAATCAATCGTTTATTGCGTTTCTGTAACAAAGTTATCAATTTTAAAGTGTATATTCTATAATTATCCTTTTAAATCGATTCTTCCTGCTCCCGTTCCGTCTAGACAGGCATATAGGTACGGCTCAGACGTTATTGTATCTATGTTTAAGGGTAAACATTAGATAATGAGATATTTAACATCCAAGCAATTTGCCTGTGACCTTAGTGACCGTTGAACGTTTTTATTTAGAAAAAATAACAGATACAAGTTCTTGAAGGAGTTTTTCTCTCATCGCATTGTTTTAACGTGATTTTTATTTTCTTATTAATCGAATGAGGATCTTTAATTATCAGAAACACTACACGATAATTTTTAAAATACGAATTTTAGCACTTAGTCTTTGAAATTGTTATATTATTCGTTTCTGCATACTTTTATTAAACATTCTACATAAAAATGAGAAAAATTTCTTGTTTTTACTAGTAACATATTTTGTATAAAACATGCGTCATTAATCTTTAAGATTATTACCACCAAAATGTTCCGGCATAAAATGATCGATGTTCAAATTTGTCAAGCTAGCAAACTATTCATTATTTTAAAAAAAAATGTTGTACTAAAGAATATTAAAAAAAATCATTTCAATTTACTAATTAATTATGTGATAATTATATTTATGACATGGTAATTAAAACATCTGTAATTTTCGCATAAATTTTTATCGTTTGATTTTATACATAAAAAAAAAAATCCGTTATAATGTAAGAGCCAATGTAACAAACATTTTATAATATACTATTTTCTCTTACCATTTAATCGTCGATCAGTAAGGGTGTCTTCCTCATCCCACCACGGTTGTTCCTGAATCCTTCTTATCGGTTGACGGTCAAAATTTCCATAATACTGAAACTCCATCACTAGTACTTCAGAGTTGTAATCAGTTTATATTTTTGAACATTTCACGATTTCAAAAATAAATTAAAAAATGTCTTCTCAACACTGTTACACACACGAGCACTCCGTTAGCGTGGACGCTACACTGATTTGTTATTAACTTGTGCACTAGACATAATTAAGATAATTTTGACGCGTTAGGCACTTGTAATGTAACCCTAAGTTTTATTATTTCACAATGTTCATACGAAGAAATTAATTTTTAGCACTCTTTCGATTTTGTTGCGCACCAACATTTATCCAACTTACCTTTTGTCTGGTGCCTGGTGGATGTTTACCCAAGTCGTGTGAACAGCCGTCAGCAAACACTATCAGGCGCTATGCAAACTCGTTCGAGATAGACTTTTATGAAAACACATGTGAGAACCGGTTGCCACGTTACAAATTTAATAACGTCGATTCACAGAGAAAAATTTTAACCTTTAATATAAGATGCAATCTAGAATAGACAGATTCAGAAACATATTAAACTAGTGTTTAGTGGATTTTTTATAGTTATTTACTATTAAATGGAACCAAGTTAAGTCTTTCTTCTAGAAAGAGATCAATGAACGAATCAAACTCGGCTGGTTAGTGTCTATTATTACTCAATCTTCATTTTGTGTGACCAGCGATGACTTATAGTACTGAAACGTGGTATCTTACCCTTGAAACTTTTAGTAAGATCACAGTCGCTGAGCGAGCCATGAGGAGGGCTATACCCGGGATTTCTATAGAAAATGAAAACAGATATGAGGCGACTCGCAGATGAGTGATACTTTCGTTAACCAACATAGCTGAGCGGGTTGACAAGTCGAAGATACCCAAAAACGGCAAATAAAGTGTAGGGAGTTCATCAGATTCAAGTGCTTACAAAAGGTGGACGCAGATGTAGGTGTCTTCTGACCGGTACTATAAGTAATCTATGTTGGAGGCACTTATCCAGCAAAATATCTTTAATGACTGTAGCTAAATAGAATTAATTCAAAACTACCTGGAGTTATCTAGATCGTTCAGCGGACTAACAAATCAAAGAAACTATACATGGGAAGTCGATTATGAACATGTTACTATGCCCTAACATTTTAGATTTATCGTATTATTTATTGATACTAGACTCCAAGAAGAAGGCTAAGATACCTGGCCTGAAGAGCACGCGGTCTATCGTCAGCCAGTTGTAACGATTTATGTTAGTGATGCCAGAGATGATGACATTACCTTTTTTTTTAAAAAAATACTACTAGCTTATTCTCCGATATGTATAAATGCATAAACATGCATAAACGTTATTTCATTTATAACATTCTCTCTATTTTAAACTTCTACTTTCATTTAAAAATATAATAACATGAACTTATTCACTTAAACGCTACAATTGACGAGCTTTATACTAATAAAGTAATCTAATTACTGCTGAGATGTTTATATAGATACTTATAAATAAAAATATTGTTTACAGTGAGACTTTTGCTATGTATTATTAGTATGAATGTAATTATAATATTTTTGAAGCTTATATGAACTGCGGATAGAAGAATTACTTAAATTTGGGTAAACTTACTTTTTCCTTTTTATACTAATTACGGGTAAAAAAATATTTTATTAACAATACAACATATTTAAACACAAAAGTTCTCTTTTTAATTAATATTAAATGAAAATTACATTTTGACAGAAAAATCACTATTGCTAGGATCTAATATCTTTCTTTCTTCGTCTGTGACTGTAAAACTGTATAGCAAATATTTGGTTTTAATATTTTTTTTTATTAATTAATATTTTCAAATATTTCAAACATCTTTATTTAAATTATTGGTTATCCGATAAATAATTTTTTACTAATATATTTGTCGGTGCGTTGTACTTGTTCGTATTTTTAATTTAGTTTGCCTTAAATTTATTACATTAAATAACGTAATGTAATCCTAAATACCATATAAATTAATAGAGAATATAAATAATAGACAAGTAAAAAGAAATAATTATTCAAGGATAAAAAAACTATAAGCATTAACGCAAATGAAACAAATGTCAAGACATTTTCTTTCGTTCAAGATCATATACAAGTTTAATTGTAACTACAAATGCGATCATATGAAAACAGCCTCTATTATATAATAGTACTTGTTCTAAGTAAAGCGTGCATTAGTTTTATTTTCGTATGGAATAGAGTTCCAGAGTATTTATTTGTAACGTAAGCAATTGACGTTTACACGACGGATAAATTCAGTATCCATTTAGCGCATCCGCTAGCACGTTTGCAGAAACATGCTAATAATCAAACGTGCTTTTATGAACTAGTGGAATATTGGTATAACTTATCTCTCTAAATTATACCTTCACACAATTTGTTAAAATATCACATCGCTATGGTTAGTGCTATTAACTACCGGTTAACGCTATTTTTGTCCAAATCGAGAATGGGTTTAATCAGTAAAACATATCTATATTTTTAAGCTACATAGATATGTATCGTATATTCACTTCAGATAACAGTTGTACAATTAGTCTTTACTCTTCTTAAATATCATAAAAATTTCTTAAACAGTTTTGAAATAAAGAAATAGCCATTTAAGAAATAAATATGTTTCATTCTTATTAGAATATAGTGAAGGTCGCAGGAAGTCGCTAAATGCGGGAAGCGCCATAGTCATAGTGACCATATTTGTGAGAAGACTATACCTCGCAGTAGGCGTCTATCGGCTGACAAGACAGTGATGATTTTATTATTTGTTCGATATTAATAATAAGCGATATTTTTCAGTCTTACTGGTTGTAATGCAAGAGATGTGTCAATGAATACTAAACTACGTTGTTTTCTATATATTACTTTAAAATAATCAAGGTAAAAGCATGAATTAACAATATATTTTACTTTCATTACGTACAACAATTTATCACAGAATATGACGTCAGAAATGAACACTAACTTCATTGTAATCTCGAAACAATAAATTAATTTAATTTTAACTTTAACCATAAAGTTATGATTAATGTATTTTCATTTTCAGATATTTATTAAGACAATAAGAATTAAATAATAAATCAAAACATCTTTATTCAAGTAGACATTTATACGCGCTTTTAAATAGTGAATAATTTTAACGTTATAAGACCTAAGTTACCACCGGCCCGACATGTTGATCTGCTAATAAGAACCGGCCAGAAACTCAGTTAACTCAGTTACTCTTTCAAATTAAATTAAACAATATTTGATGTATACATTATAATATCAACCATGTAAATGAGTCAACAAACCAAGTTCCATACATTTCGATGAAGATATAAATATGTCGAGTCACCTTTTTCAACCTTCCTCCATGTTTACCAAACACGGTTCGTTCAACTGGATGAACCGAATGCAGAATGATTAATTTACTTGATGGATGAAGCTAACAAGATTTAAAGTGTAAAGATAGATCCAACAACGTGTCTTCAAAATTTTAAAAAAAAAACTGATAACGTGACAAACATATTTATTATCTCTCCTCGAGGAACATTTTACGCGTCGGCATCTCCAGAATATGGGACCAGCCGCTGCTTTGAAGCTGCTAATACCCGATCTGGGGAATCAGAAAGTAAATTGTCGACGGATTGACGATGGCAGTCTGGTATTATGGTATGCCAGAGGACGTTTTTGCCCCATCTTCTGGAAACTTGTGTATGAGCAGTGGCAGTCTTATACAATTAATGCGCAAAGTTTGAATTATATAAAATCATATCCCGGGAATCGAACCCGTGACCTACTATCGCAAGTCTCCTAGCTAATGTCCAAGCTAATGACCACCCGCTTCTTGTACTTCACCAGGATATCTTTCAACAAGTCTTAAAGTTAAACTGAAAGTCTTTGCGCAATCGCGGGAACTTGCCAAAATTCTTTGCTAGTTTCAGAATGTCCTCGATATTGGCTGTTACTAGATTTGCGTTTAGCAAACCGATCCGACGGTACGAGAGAACTGAACCTCAGGTCAATCACTTGCTAAAATTAGACTATGCAGGCATTCATATATAATGAATTGAAAAGAACAGTGACGAGCGCAATCGTTCTTGCGACAAAAGCTGTGGCACGTCTTATTAAAACATTCCTAATTTTGATCGCATAGTACAACACGGCCTTTGTTATCATTCCGATTTTATAAAATAAAAGAATTAAAGGTAATAATGTGATCACTAAAAATCTATAAACCATACACTTTAAAAACCGCCTTAATCTGTTTTATCTTCTCGCATTAACAATTATTACATGTAGTTGTAATATAAACGAATTACCTGTCATAATGGGATCTGCGTAATTTCCTTTATGACTTGATAAAAACGTCCAAAATGGAAATGATCTATTTAACTAATACTGATGTCAGGTAATACTTTGAAAATGATTTATCAACTAAAATACTATACTACAAAAACTTTACAAACAAAAAATATCATTCACAATTTGTTTTCTTATTTTGATTTGTGGTAATTGTATCGGTAATTTATAAAAAAAGTTGTTATTTTATGACTTACAGAGGCTATCGATGGTAAGGTTTCTTTGGACATAGTTTAAAAGGATTTTCTAAACAAAAATGAATTAAAACTATGCTATCATCATCATGTGAGCTGATAGGCGCCCACTGCAAGGCATAGACCTCAACAAACAGCAATACAAGTCACAATATCACAATCAATGTCTCTCCAGACGAGATATTATTCAAACTACGTCGGCAACTACAAGTTCCTCTGCGGACCTACACAATTAATGTAATAGTTATATGTAAAATAAATCTACGATAGCTAAATCTTATTACACATGCTTTAAGTATCTGCATTATATTAATGATCTTATGTTGTATTAGTTTCGTAAATCTAAATATCATAGTTAAAATACCATAGAATTTCGCGCCTTATTAAAATCCAGACGATTTGTTTGTTGAAGATATACAAGGATATAAAACGGCATATTCTTATTATTATCATATATAACGGTATATTCGAACAGAAGTATTCTTGTAAAATACTGTTATTTTTAATTATTTTTACAAATACTGTAAGAAGTAGTCATAAAATGAAACGCAATAATCTATCATCAGAAATGTAACGTTGTGATAATGATTTCTTTTTTTTAAATAAATAATTCCAACATTTCGCTTATTATTTACATCTTCACAGCTACTCAAGAATATAATATCAAATGCATTGTACTTCAAAATGAATTAAGGAGGTCATTGATATAAGAAACTATTAGCTGACGCAGTTGATAAGATAAACCGCGCTAAAAATCACTTATTATACTCGACCTATAACTATAAACACGCATACCGTAAATATTTACGTTATGATTTGTTAACGAATGAACCAATTATTATTATTATATTGTTACTCACGTCTATTTTTATTCTTTACAGGTCATCGATATCTTTAATCACACAAACAGCTAAGACTTTTATTCAAATCATTCATAATTACCTATTTAATTAATGAATTATCGCACACTGTTTTAAAATCAATTATAACACAATAAATGTTTTTCGTCTTAGTGCACTACTGTTGAGTTTAACTTACCCTGCCTTTGTTGAATATACTTTTTGACCTAACTTACGCTGCTGTATTTGTAGATTCCGTGGGTGCGAAGGGGCAAGACGCTGAGGAAGCCTATCGTAAAACCTTTTTTAAGGTATCGAAGCTACAAGGGTTTCTGAGGAGACTCGGCTCGGGCCCCTACATGTTACAATTTTACCGGATTAGACTCAAATAGTTCTTATATAGTTCATCACTTTAAATAATTTGGCGGTCTCAGATTGAACGTATTTTTAAAATATCGTTTAAGTTATTAACTAAACATAGTCGATACATAGCTCAGAGCTAAGAATTTTGGCTCCAATTCAGTTTAATGAACTTTAATGATCTTATTAGTTAAGTAAATGTCGCGAGTCTATACATTTTTGGTTATTTTATGTACTAAAGATATTACAGAAAAAAATCGGGCCATGTTAACTTCTATATGAGAAGATATTGGTTGGTTTTTCGATAACTGAGATATAAGTTTTCTTGTATTCATTTTCCTTTTAGTAGTTTTTAATCGAGAAGTTTAATTTAAACTATTAAATCAATACAGGGAATTTAAATTTGTTTATGAATAAAAGATCTTCATCTCTCTTTGTATTTTGACTATACGTCAATTAATATTGTAACTTATACTATTTCTAAATGTATTAATTCTATAATGTGACATGATAGATAATGTCAAATGAAAACAAATTTAAATTCAGAAATGAGATAAATTGGTTCTAACAGTCAATCAACTTTTATCATAACTAGAAAATTCTAGAAACTAGAGAACAAATTATTAATTTGTGTTTATTCCTACAATATCTAGTTGAAAATAACAAAAACACGACAGAATATAATGTCGTGTTTTCTGATGAACAACATGAAATGAAAAAAAAACGTGAAATATGTAATAATTAACGAGTACGTTAAAGAATACCGGTGGTAATAATTCTAATTAATTTTCAAACGTAACAAAAATTAAAAAAAAAATCAAAGTCTGAAATAACACGCAATAAATTAAATTGTAAAAACGAATTATTATTGATGATGTTTAAAATTTATGAATTATGTATATATTAATACCTTTTGTTGAGATAAATATTTATAAAAAACAATATTTAGCTTTTTGCGTCGTGTGCCTTAACTTACAAGGATTGAACTAAACATGCTATTGATAAAAGAAGATGACAGTCAGTGTTGTAAAAATAACCTGTGTAAATTAATATTTCTGAAGTAAATAAAGTTGATTAAAATTCTGAATATCATTACAAAAAGAATTTGAAAAAAGTGCACCGATATAGCTCCGCAACAAATAACAAATATTAAGTACTCACGTGGGAATTGTTTAAATATCTGAACATTGTCACGTATAAAATTCATTTACACGATAAGTATAAAATAAATAATGAGAATGGTCTGTTGACCACAATCGTTCGGTGGAGTGTAACCGAAACACTGAACGCGTATTAATGTAACGTTTTAACTCCAGCGAGTCCATTGAAGGCTTCTACAAACAGCCAACGGTCGTCTGATAAAATTTTCACGTTTCCCGCCGATACACGAAACGCTTAATTCTCTATCATAAGATCGCATGATTCAGTAAAGTGCATGCACTTTAGCTATTGCTCAGTTCAATCATCAACGAAAGTTAACAGAAAATATAATTTCAATTACTAAGTTTTTAAATCAATAGTTAATAAAGGTAATATCCGTTATAAATGGGTTTTACAATGTTATGAAAAGTTAAGAGGCGTCATACCTACATAAAAATGTTGTTTATGTAAGTATCATTTTATAAAATGGAATAAATACATACTTGTATATCGAAAACCATTTCGTATTTATCTTCTTATTTAACTTTAATACGATATATCAATCAATTTCGTCTACTTTATTGTATACAACTTTCGTAACATTCGTTTGATCATGAAGTGTAGGTGATATGTATAAAATCTTGTTCTTAAACGAAAATAATGAATTTTTAAAATCAAGAAGTATATATTTTAAATGTTTGTATTAACTTATATCTGATTAAAATACTTAAATATTTGATTCCGCGACGGAAGATTTTATGATTCCTATGTATATAATACCAGTTATCATACAACCTATTTAGACTTAAGTCGTCTCACACAATATGTAGATTGTACTATTTATTCTAGTCTTTATCAGGACGTGCAAAGATCTCGTGGAATTAGTTTTTGCGTCAGTCACGCGTAAGCTTTAGCAAACATAACATGATATGAAAGTCACGAAAAAAAATAATACCAATTAAACTTTTGATACATGTACGTCAACTCATATGTTCTTCCGACTTTGCCACTGACATTTTCCACTCAAATCTTTATAAATGTAATATGTTAATTATTAAAATCATCATTATCTTGTCAACCGATGGATGCCCACTGCAAGACAGACCTCCGTAAAAGATCGACAGAATGACCGACGACCTTGACTATGTTGGCGGTCCATGCACATCACATTTACCGGCCTTTGGTCGTAATTCGAGAAGCAATCGACTCCAACAATAGCTTTAGCTTTTTTTACTACAATAGCTTTTAATAATTATCTAAATGTAACTGTGTAAACAATCATCGTACGAAAAGTCCCTTTTTGTTTTCGAAGTCTTTTCTGTTACCGCTTCCAATCATTCTGCCTTAAAAATGCATTTAATATATAATATCACCGTGATAGAAGCATTTGGTTATCCTAAAAGTTATACCGACTTGATGTTTATTCTAACGAATTATAATTATAATATAGGTAAGATGATAATTTTTGCATCAAAAATCGTCTGTCAGACATAAACGTTAAGATTTAAGTTTTATCATAATAGTTTCGATTAAGTTTATGAAAAAATGGAATACAGATCAAATATAAAAATTAATTTTAGCCTTAAAGGATTTTTTTATTATAACTAACAGACAATTCCTACTTAAGAGAAGGAGAAGACGTGTTCGTATTGCAGTACTTGGTCGGAGAGCGAAAAGATTAGCGTCGCTCTTCTAAATTTTTATTCTGTTGGTATCCTTACGTTATTTTAGCGTAATTTGAGCATTGGCGTTGTTATATAAACGACATTGGCTTATCTGAAATTAAATATGCGATATATAACGGTAGTCACAACCATTATTTTACTTAGTTACACTCAAATATCTAACCGCTGTATCGGACGTTAGGTAGTTAGCTGTACCGAAGCCGCGGTACAGTGGTTCCGGACGGACTTGTAATATACGAGGGTGACATTGTAAGATTTTAGAATACCAGAATATAAACATTAGAGACACAACTCAGGGGAGTGGCTAGCAACTCCAATATCTTCTTTATCCAATGTATGCAGAATGTAATACTTAGAAGAATATTTAGTTTCCTTTGGTACACAATTAACTCTGAAATCCATACACACAAATGGCACAGTCAAAGAAGAGGTCGGAACATTGGCTAAGTTCTACCCACAACAGATTGCTAGGCAACCAAGGCAGTTAAGTCGCCCAATATCTTACATCCCTATGGCTGTATTAACGGAGTGGCTTCGTTGGAAGCCTATTCTCATATACGCGACACAAAACTTCCGCTTATAGTCTCAAGATCGTGAATTAGCGCACAAGAATAAGAGGCCTCTATTGCGTGGAGGTTGATCTCGAACTTTTTCCACAAACAAACAAAGGTATTACTTTGCTTTTAATGTTATTTTTTTTCCCTAAAAAAAAGTTGCGTTATAGCCTGCTCGACCAAAGAACCAGGCTCTTTTTAAACTTCTTCCTCTCTTGATTTATGTGTCCAATTTTTCTAAGGAAAACATTCAATGTGAAGACTTTTTATTAGTTTTACGATCATGATAACAGGTCTGAGTTTTTTTGATAGATATTAATTTATTATTATATTCCCGCACGTCTAAATTAACACAACCATATTCGAACTAGTTAAACCAGTTGTTAATAGAGCTACCAGATGGAACTTTATAATCGACATTTATATGAAGTCTATCGTGATTTTGTTCCTGACTAACATCACAGCGAAAATCGTAAAAAAACATTTCACGGATAATTTTTTTACAAAAACCAAACTTTAAGTTGTAAAAATATTAATCACAGATAATTTTATGTGACTGGTTCGTAAAGAGTTCAATTATTGAATAAATATTATTTTTAAACTGGCCAGTTCTAAATACTTATATACCATTTATAAAACAATATGTATGTGATAATAGATATAGATTTATTATATATGATAACTTTTGATATAAAAGATAAGTATACTGAACATTTATAATGATTAATATAGAATGATATACAGTTGAACTTTTTGTAACTAAGTTTTATTCTAATAACAAATTTATGAATAATTTGAAATTTAGCTGTAACAAAATGATTATTTTCTATATTAAATGTTTTAGTAATATTTTGACGTACACCCTTAAGGTGGTCAGACGACCTTGTTAAGGTCGTCGCGAGACGCTAGATGCAAGCCTTGTCTTACCGGTCTTGTTACAAATCTATGTGGAGGCCTATATTCAGCAGTTGAGTCCTTTAGCAAAAATGATGATAATGACTGAATAATAAGACAATCAGGTATTATAAACCACGTTACACCTTGAATTCCATTCTCAAACAAAGATATCAAACAATATACATACATCAACTGTTACTGTTTATTATAAATGATAAAAAGCCTTGGCACGGAATATGATAATATCGAAGACAGATTCGTAATGAAAATGACGTTCGCTTCTCAAAATACACAAGATGTGCTTTAAAATAATTCCATGTACACATATTACTTACTATATAATACACTAAAGTTGATAACGTCGTAAATGTAACTATTTTTTTTCGAAAACAAACAAATCATTGATGTATTTTTCTCTTAACATTGTTATCAGCACACCAATAAAGCTGTCACTGCGCATCGTCTAATTAATCATGGTTATAAAATTATATTCACAATGACATTATTTGTATATTAAAGAAATACCTTAAAGATAAGACAAGCTCCTGCCTACACTTTCTTTGGCGCAATAACAAATTTTGTTTATATAAGATAGATATATGTATCTACATAACAAAAATAACCTAACCTCTAATAATTATGACTTGATATTATATTTTAATATAATTACACGACGATAGGTTGTATATTATTAACAAAAATGCTTTTGTGTTTCTTTGATTTACTTTTTATACAGGCTTATCCTTTTTTTAAATGTGCAATGTCCGCTAATCACCATGGCATAAATTTTAGTAACTTACAATTGACGTTACAATACAAACATTGCTATAAATGATATGTCGTGATATTTCAGATATGTCGAATGAAAACATTAACGTGATGCTATTTTTAAATTCCGAATAGGACTCTATTATATATTAAATAACTATTTACGAGCAAATTTTCACACGTGTGGCATAACTTTATTTAAAAAATTGCCTCCGACAGTCTAGCTTTTGATAAAACTTTGTAACTTTAACACGATGATGATTGTATTTACAATTATAATAATCATAAATTTGTCTCAAGTTATGCATCATGACAAAATTGAAACTTCAAATTTTAAATACAATCGTGTTTTATTGGTAATATTTATCAGGTGTAATGTCGAATGGTGTACTTAACTATACAAATATTTCATTTGGTGATTTGTTATGGAAAAGTAATGTGCCGAGAAAATCAAGAAATTTAAGAAAATAGAAGAATAAAAGATAGAGCCTATATTATAAAAGGATTTGTCATTAAAAAAAGGACAGCGCCTTCGCGGAAATTCACTAACAAACCGCTTATCTGTTATATTTGATATGTTCCCAGATATTATGAGATTTTATAGACTTTTTTATTTTCAATTAAAAATGAAATAAAAAACAATAGTAGAGACATTGTTTCAAAAGGATACCTACTGACTTAAACCAAAGTTAAGATAATAAACCTACCCTCTGTCAAACATACCCGTAATATCCTTTTGGAACAATTAAAATAGTTCACTAATAAGAGATTAAAAGAAATTGTTAACTTAGGTAAATTATTGGAAGATTGTATATAATTAATAATTGCTAATTAAAACAATAATTCTTACCTTCATCGTCCTTTCCTCCAACTCCGATGATGTAGGCACTTCTCAAGAGGTGACCCATTTTCTAAACCGTTACGATGCTGAATTTGCGCAAAAAATTAAGTGTACAAAGCTATATTAAAAATTTCTACTTTTTTCTACATAGATATTGGGATAAACACTTTAATCACTACTCTACAATTTTAAAAGAAAACTCTATTATTACTGTTACATGTATGACTATACCGCACTAGTCGGCCGCTAGCTAATCGGCTACATTTCGGCTACAATAAGAACTATGAATCGCACTTCTGTTATAGAAGAAAGCCGATAAATGTACTTCGTAACGTTACTGCTCTACAAATGATGTAAACTGAGCGCTAATCGAAATTATAACTTGCGTTAGGCGGCGGAACAAAGGAAACTTCGGAGTAGAGTATCGCTATTTTTTTGCAATTTTATAATTAATCATAATTATTTTTCAATGTTTATTTCTAAATGTTGTTGAAGAAATGATCTATGATCACGATATAATTTTATGGCCATAAATTATTTAGATTTTTTAAAATTTTGAAAGTGTGTAATCTTTTATTGGGTCAATGTCTATATCATCACTAACGTATTATCGCTTTTGTATATGATGAGGGCTATCTTTTTACTACGTCTGCTACACATATATTAACTATAATTCATAGTAATTAATAGAACCAGCTACGCCTGTCCGCGAACTTGATGTATATCCCCACAAATCCCCTCCGTTTTGAATTTTGTGAATTCAGGTCATAGCTGACCCTACTCATCAAAATAAATCTTTCTATAAAATATCAAGTCTCATATCCCTTTGATCCCAAATATATCGTGCTAAGTCAGTAAATAAGTAGAAATCTCCTATTAATGTATACATATACAATATCTTTTAACAGTTTTTATAAGCCGTTAGTAACAATTTTTCTTAAAATCTAACAAACACTAAAAACAAAAACAAAATATTAAAACTAACTCCTTATATGGAACAGTTCCAACGGAGACTGTTGACTTTATTAGGAAACAATGAAGCTATCTGCGTACTCGCAGTCGCGTCGCAAGCATAATGTATCAAAAGTTTTTATTAAGATATTACGTCACATACTACAGATACAGGGCTAGCCGCCAAATTAATTCAAAATTTCTAAAAATTCTAAACAGCTTTATTGAACTGAGCAAGTTTACATGCGCTTTAGAACCTCGATTATTTTATCACTATAAGCAGTAAGCTACCACCAGTTCGGAACGCTGATCTGTAAAGAAGAGCCGACCAAATGTTGAGTTTTTCCTGGTAAGAAACTCAACAGTTGTTCTCTTAAATTAATTTTTTTTTCATGGGTACATTATAATATCAATCATGTATATGAGATAAAAAAATCAAATTCAACGCATTTTGATCTGATTAGGTTTAGCCTTATGTTATCATCATTGAATAACAGCATAAAGTTCGTTTGCCATGTTCAATATTCAATGTAAAATAAAAAAAAAAATTTCTTTCTTTTTTCCATTGTGCTTATAGATTTTAAAAAAGGTTGCATAAATCATTTCTAACAGCAATATTTGACAGTTTTAACATGCACGGTATCTAGTATTAATAACTTGCATTAAGTTTTATCTACTGTATACAAGAAAATATTCATTTTGACAACAGGTGAATGAAAACAATAAGGAGTTAATTTTTTTTATTTCGGCACTTGTCACACATACTTGCGTGTAAAATATCGTGAAATTTAGCAAACCAACGCCACTGCTTATACAAAGAATCAACGATTAATAATATAATATAATATTCGTTGATTCTGTGTATCGTTTTAGGTGCAACAAATTAAATTCTTTACCTTACTACCTTCCGTCTTAATCTCTAGTATTCAACTAAAATAAATTACATTTAACTTATTTTTAATTTGTGTATACACCGTTTGCTTTTTGTGTTCGCTTACAATTGATTATGCAATTTGTTCTAAATTAGTGTGTAAGCTTTATATTCTTGTAATAGAATTAAAAATAAATAAATACAACTGTAAGCGAACTAAATTTAATAAAATATAATTAAATAAAATAAAGTATTAAAAATTTATGAGAATTGGTGGTTATGACAATTCATAATCTGGCTGTTAGGAATTGAGTTGCTCGTTATTTCTAATTGTAAGTTATTGCGGATGATCAATGACCAATTGCCTCTTTAAACCTCCTTTAATATATCGCCGACGTTTCGTATAGGCGTCTTCCAAAGGTATCTAGGGGGATTTCCCCCATGATGATGGTATCTACTATAATCGCCACACTTGATAGGCAGTATGGTATTATGGTACGCAGACGACGCTGCTGCCGATCATCCGGAAACTTATTTGTGAGCAGTGACTGTCTTGTAAATTTAATTTACAAAGTGCGAGTTTTATATCAGACTAAGTCCCAGGAATCGAACCTGCGACCTACGATTGCAAATCTCAGTTCTTTCCGCTGGGCTACCACGGCACTCCTGCTCCTTAATTTTAAATAAATTAAAATACCTTAATCTGTATATATTTGTTTTATGAAGATCACGTCTTTTTCTTTCACTTTTATTGAAATAATAAATCTTTAATGATAATAATTATTTAGTAATCATTGATTAATTGATTAATTAATTAGTAATATGAGTTTTGTTATTGTATGATCAGCTTAATTTTTGGTAGACAATATATCTGTATACATCAAACATTGTTTTACATATTTATCATTGAGGAACATCTTGACCTAAAACGACACAGTGGCCAGCAGAACTACTCGTAAATTTACAAGCATGGAGAGATTTATCATGCCATATTTTCGTATAATTGTAAATAAAATATTTATAATTTTTGGAATAATAATATTTGATTAAACCATAACAATAGTTTTTCCAATGCATCTTTTTGTAATTAATGAAGATTATGATTATAATTAATATCATCCTCCATAATCATTTTTAGTAAAAACTTTTTATTCGCGGGGAGTATGTACGATAAATATGCCGCGAATACAGAATGGTAATTTATGTGGGATTATCGGGGATACGTTCCTTTGACACAAAATAAAAAAACGTGTCATAAAAAAACAAATTTTATTGAAGTTTTTGAACATTTTTATTAAGGCTTAAATGATGTTTTGGAGAATTTTGTAATTTTCTCTTGTTTAGCAGTTATTAAAAGCTCCTTCAAATGAGATTTGTTCGTAGCAGTCTCATTAGCAATTTTCCTCCTTAAACAATACTACGGAGTATTCACAGACAACAATGTCCATAAAGAAATCGCAAAGCTCATTTGCCACTCTCAAACCTTCAATAAGATTGTTTAAATTAAATGTCACGTTTTTAGTGCTTGTTGTAGCATCTTCTTCATTGGGAATGAATGGTTATGAATTTAACATTTCCTCCGAGTCGGTTTCAGTCCAATCTTCATCTTGCGATACAAGAAAGTCCTAATTTTGTCGGCAAAGTTGTAAAGTTTTATTAATCCATTTGATGGCATTTACAAAGGATTTAGGTTGGACACCAAGTAGAATCCTTTTTTTATTATGTAAGTACTCATTAGATCCGCAACCTTAATTAGATATCGAATAAAAAAAATTGTCGCGTATATAGAAATTGAGTCACATTTTTTTAATCCGCGAATGAAGCCAACGCGTATAAAGAGCTTTATGTATTCTAATTTCTAAATATTCAATTTGAAAGTAATTTGCAATACGCGTATGACGCCATATGATTCTGTACTGTTATTTATTGCCCAACTTTCGATACAACGTTACAATAAAGTGGCGTAATAAAGAAAATAAATTGATGGCACATTGATATATTACTGTCACCCTACCGAGCTTAAGGTAGTCCTATTTATCAGATAATATGAAACCTACAGATTGAACCTCATGTTACGATAAATATAAAATAAAAACTTATAATAAATTGAAACCATAACTTAGTACAAAGGAGGATACAAAAATAATATAAAATACCACGTTAAAATTCTAAATTAGGATATATTCAAATTATTCAAGTAGGCGTTTACACGCACTTTTGGATAGTCAACTATTTTTTAAAGCCTGAGTAAGCAACGGCCGGCTCGAAATACCTGTTGACAAGAGCATAAACACAACAATTTCTCTTTTTAAATGAAATTTAACATCGTTTACAATAGTCAACTAAACAAGTTTCACACGTTTCGATTACTAAAAGCTCTTAAATGATATTATGAGAACATTGTGGTTTTCTTTAACATGCCCAAATAGGTTTTATTGAAATTAATGAATCAGAAAGTAAAAGATATTTTAAGAATCAAATACTATTTTGCAGCATTTTGTTTGAAATTTTAGGCCTTACCAAAAAATAATTGAAAATAGAAACATCGTTTAACATTCTGATACGGAAAATTCCAATGGAAAAAATCTGCTCTGATTTTCACATCAACGTTACCAAACCTATATTTGCCCTGTAAAAGTTAATTGAGTGTGAAATGGTGATAGCCGCCATCTCGAAAACCGCCCCGCCTTCCTAATTCTACATTAAATTTGGGTCAATTTTCAGCTAGGGATCGTTTCGCCTGGGGAACATCATGATTTTTAGAATTTATTTTCAATGAACGCCTATTTAAAATTTATTCTCTTTCTATTTTTTTTTTATGAAAGTCAACGAGTTTTTTCGACGTTGGTGTAAATGCTTTAATATGAGAAATTATTCCTATACCTTATCTATTATAAGTCAAGCCAAGTAAAAACATAATAGTATATTTACACATTATATTGCATAATGTAAACATAGTTGGTAAAAAAGCATAAAAAGTATCGCATGACTAAGTGTAAATTAATATAAGATAAATTTATTAACAGAATAAAATATTTGTTGCAGAATACCGTGAATTTAACAATGATATGGTCACCGTAATTATAATACCTACAATTTAATATGCATCAACTAGTGCCTAATTATTTATAATAAGTCTCTTATTTATCTTGTATATACATTAACTAAACATTACAAAATAAAACGTATATAAGATTTGTTCCGATGAAAATTAATAAAATTATTTTTTTCGTTTTCTCTATTTAGACCACGCCATACCAAAGAGGGTAGATATTTCAGATTTCATTTAAGAAGCCGTTGCCTCTTTGAAGGTATGTTATATGTATGAGCTATGTTATAACATTGATGAATCTCATTAGTTATGTTTGATAGATAATGTCCCTTTTCGAAAGGCAGCCTTCATATCCTTGGCAATAGGTATATAGTAGGTATATAGTAGTACCTACATTCCTATATCAAGAATATTATGAGGCTTAACAATTAGCAATTTCTAAATCATTGTAACGTTCATTTTTGGAATAAAAATTATAACATCTAAAAGTAGAAAGAATTCACATACTTTCATACATGGTATTGTTAACATAACACATCAGTGTGCTCGTTATTTTATTTCGTGCCGAAACACTACTTTATATAGGTATCATTTAGTAATGTTAGGGAAAAGTTGCCATGGATACCTTTCTAGAAAACGTATATTGTTTTAGATATTTAAACGAAAGCATGCATAGGTCAAGGTTTTCTAATGTTCAAGTCACTCTGTAACCTTTTTAAAAGTGTATGTATTTAACCGCTGCAAATCTATATTAAGGTAGAAGTGCTAGTAAATGGCCATGCGCCAGTAGTTGGCCACTTTGATACAAAGTGTTAAAAAATAAGAGTTTTAAATATTGTTTATAGCATATTATTAGCTTATGAGATGGTATCACTATCTAATAGTTTGTAGATAAAAGTGTGAATGCTGGCAGTTCTGTAACTACAAAATGGCGAATATTCACTGTTAAGCATCGGCGTCCCAAGTTATTCAAGGTAATTTCTTAAGTAATTTATTAAGGATATTCTTTTGGTATTTTGCAAATTTTGAAAAATTTTCTTGCAATTATGCGCTAAACTATTTGGTTTGGAATTTGCAGAAGTATTGCAAGGATTTTTTATGAACTCAGTGAATTCGGATTGTTTACATTAGTAACGGAGGGGGAGGACCATTACTGGCATCTATTTTTCAATAAAAATTAGAAGTTGCCCGGGGTGGGCAACTACCGAGGTTTTGAAATTTATATGTAAAATTTTATTAATATCTTTAAATTTGACCGAAATACACGAAGCATTGAAACAGCTTAAAAATACTTGTGTTATCTTCTTTTATTTCAGTAATGGGCCGGGTGGGCAACTACTGACTTCAATTTTGGTCAACTACTAAAATTATACCTATTTGGCCTATACATTGGGCCGCGTGCGTTGTTAATGAATTATTTTTTTCTTTTAGATGCCTGGAAACAAAGCAAATTTTTTAAGTTATGAGGAGAATGCAATGAAAAACGCAGTTGAGGATGTGCGCCTGCACAGCACCTCAATAAGAAAAGCAGCCAAAAAATTTGGGGTACCCCGACAAACTTTATCAAATAAAGTAAAAGGGAAATCGCCAATTGAGAGGAAAATGGGGCCTGCTCCTACGCTAACTAAGGATACAGAACAACGCATATGCACATGGGTGTATGACTCCGTTGAGGCTGGTTTCCCCATAACGACAGACCAATTGTTCTTTAGCATTCAACGATACCTTAAGGGCATTAAGCGAGAATGCAAGTTTTTAAAAGATGAAAATAAGCCAGGAAAAACTTTTCTTAGACTCTTCATGAAAAGAAATAAAGATGTAACAACAAGGACATCCCAAAATCTCACGTCTTCAAGAGCATCTGTGACAACCGCTAATATAAGAGAATGGTTTAATAAAGTAAAAAGCAAATTAGAGGAAAAGGGTTGTAATGTAATGTAATTACAAGCATAGAAGAGCCGACGAAAACCAGTAAACGAGAGACCTGTACAATGTGCCAGAAATACTTCACTATAACTATGATTGAAAAATTGCAAAAAACTTATTAAGTACTTACTTCATTCTTTTTATAAAAGAAATAAACTTTACATTCTTTCTTTCTTTCTTTTCATACTTACTTACTCATTAAGTGGTATAACACGTGACACATGTGTTAATAAACAAAAATAAACGAGGTGGGCAACTACTAGCTAGGAAAGTGGCCATCTACTGAATTTTTTGTGGCCATCTACTAGAGTTTTCGTTTTTTTTCTTTCTTAAAAAAATCTGCCAAATTTCTTTCGCTTAAAGTTTTTTGTTCATAAGTTCCTAATAAAGTAGAGTTCAAACTATTACATAACATTTTAATTAAGTAAATATAATTATATTCAACCTAGGAATGCCTACAAATGGAATGGAACTGCGTTAAGTGGCCATCTACTAGCGTCTTTACCCTATTTCTATAATAAAATTAACAATAAATTTTAAAACTCCTATTATAATGCAATCAATATATTGCTTCATGGACGTTTTTAAGACAATAGGTCACTTTCCTATGAAATTATCGATTTAAATTTAAATTCGGAACTTTAATTTGGGTTTCAAAAACAAATAGTTCATCAGGTAAATATTCACTTTTTGCGCTGTTTAATTGAAGCTGACTTCGTTCTATTTGCAAATATGGAATAATTAAAAAATAGCGTAAATTTAAAAAAAAAAAAGAACCACCGTAAACCTGAGCTGCAAAAGCTTCTCGTAAAATCAATAAGATATATCTACCAGTCGAAGTCAAAGAACACATGGTGCAATTTAAGTTCTGGAAATTTTAATTTAAAGAATGAGACCCGGGAATAACCAGAAACGCAAGTCGATAATGAAGAATTGAATGGAAATAGTTGAAGGGAACCCGTCTCAAACCAAAGTTAGGTGCTACTTTCAATGCAAATGACAAAACAATCAGAGACAGTTTAGTTTTTTAGTTAGAATCTAAATTACGTCATCGATATTGGCGCATCAAACAGGGAAATTCCACGCAAGAGGGCTTTATATTTAGGTCATGCGAATAAAAGCGCTCTCTCCAAGAGTTCTTTCCGACTTGCTCAAAAACTTACTTTGAGTCGACCTCCGCACATTCCAATCCCTTAATAGCTAGCGCCTTGCGGTACTGCAAGCCCCGCACCTCAGTTAAGACCAAGAGACGTCCTAAAGACGTTCTCCTCACGCCCATCAGGAAGCTTTACCGCGAAGAGCCTTGACAACGTGTGAGCATCCCCGTGCAACTGGTAAACGCCCCACCAGCTTTTAGTTTCTAGTTTTAAAACTAGTTCACGGACCCTTCCGCTACGTGAACTCAGTACCGATGAAGCTGTAAAAGCCTTAGGGCTAACAGCATTAACATCTTCAGAAACAATAGGATAGAATAAAGAAAGCGCTCTACAACACTTTCGACTTGTGATTGGCTATCGATTTTTAGTGATTGACCATTGTTTTCGTAGTTTTAAATCTGTATAAATATGGGTGATACTTGAATGAATACACACTTCTATTTCGGACTTATTGTTGTTATTACCTCCAAGACCTACTGTCCCTCGGAAGAATCCTACAAAGAAAACAAACATTAGGGTATAATAATTTATTATGTATCTATAGAAAGTCTGGACAAACCAACTTCTTCAAACATGTAAGCTGTTAAATCCAAACTGATGTACACATTTTGTTCCCATGCACTGACATATACTTCAATTAAATTCTCATCTCTGCAGTGTGCAATGTTTTCTGAAAATAACAAATTATTCATTGAATCAAAAGAATGAAGTATATTTTTGTACAACAAAACAATTCAATCATCAATTCATCTTAAGGTTACACATGTGTGCTATTTTTATAATGTGTGCTCTTATATAATGTGCGGCATTTGATTTTGAACATAGCAAAAAACTAACAACTAAAATTGGCCAAGTTAATTTTTGTAGTGTTCTTTATCATGCAGTGACATGATTATACCAACAGACAAAATGTTGTACTATATTATTGTAATGGAAAAAATGATTTTGGGTAATAATCCTTTATAAGCCTATCCCATTTCTTCTCTGATGTTATTTATCTAGTTAACTATTGTATAGTCAATAAACTTTATTTAAACGTCGCTAAGTGCTGTATTATGTACATATACTCTAAAGAGCCTTTACCACTAAAAGCTAACTATTCAATTTATGACGAAATAATTAGTAAAAGTAATGTCACTGGAGATTTAGGTGTAATTGACAATGAAAAGCTTGTATTTGCGAAAAAGATTAATTTTGTCATTAGAAGTTCATCTAACTTTAATCAGGTAAAAACAATTTTTTTTATGGCCCCCGCTATTGGGGGCCTCTCGTACCCCTATCTTAGGTGGGACAGGATCTTTATTGGCAATTTTTTTTTTCACATTATTTTTTATTTTCATTCTCTACTTTCATTCTTCACATAATCTTTCATTCTATTCTTTTATGCCACAATTCTGCTTTCTTTCACTTTTGCTCTGTGTCCTTTCATTCCTCCCTCATTACTTGTTACATTTTATCTCTTTTCTTTCATTTACATTTTTATCACCCTTTATATCACATTTAAGTTACATTATATCACCTTTTTTCTTATTGTCTATTTAAATTTTTATTTTTTTGTATAACTTTTTAAATTATTTTCTTGCAGCATGAGAGGAATTCTTCCCTAGTTTCCTTTCCGCCAATCAGGGAGGCCATTGTCTCCTCCCTGATTTTAACTCCAGACCGGCACTCGAATTCGAGCCGGAGTCCCCCGAATGCGGGACACTGGGCCACAAGGTGGATCACGGTCTGGTCCACGCCCGGTTCACAGAAGAACGAGGGGTCCTCCTTGAGCTTGAACCTGTGGAGGTACTCAGAGAACACCCCGTGCCCCGTGAAGAGCTGGGCCGAGACCGCGTCCACCTCGATACTGCGGAGCACACGGTAGGCTGAAATCGCGTCCGGGAAAAATGTCCTCGTTACTGAAGCCGTCGTTCCTTCCATATACCTCCTGTTCCATTCGTCGAGCGACTCCAATCTCAGTTGTCGCTTGACGAATGAAATGGGGCATCTCTCATATTCAGGTCTTCTTTTATTCTTCAGGGCCGCGTCCTTGGCCAACTGGTCCGCCCTCTCATTCCCCTCCGTCCCCGCGTGCGCTTTCACCCAATATAATCTTACATCCTTCCCTTTTTCTCTCACTTTAATAACATTTTCGTTCACTCTGAACGCTAAAGGATGGAGGGTGTCCGATCTTGCGACAGTTTCGAGGGCGGACCGCGAGTCGCTCATTATGGCGTATGCCTGCGCGGACCCACTGGCCGCGTACCCCGTTGCTTCCGCTAGAGCCAGCAGCTCTGCCTGGTATACAGTGCAGAAGTTGCCCAACTTGAGTTTCTTTGTGTGCAACTCTGCGGCGTCCCACATGACGCAGAACGCCGCACCCACCTTGTTCTCTATGCGGCTGCCGTCGGTATAAATTACCAGATCGGCAGCCGCGGTGGCAAGTCGGACTTCCTCCGCACTTTCCCCCAGACAGGAGAACTCCACATCAACTTGACCAGACGGGTGTGGTAGTCTCAGGTAGCTGACCGGTACCTCCAGGTCTCGGTCCCTTACCACCTGCCGGGAATGACCCTTTTTTATCTCAAATAAACGAGCTGCTTCTTGGACCCGAAGGTCCAGAGGAAGCAACCCGGCAAGTATGAGGGCCGAGTGCAGGGACGCGGTCCTGTGAGTTCTCGCGATCTTCTGTGCGAAGCCCCGCTGAACCGCGCCCAACTGCCTGCGGACCAGCAGCTTCCTAGCCGCCGGCGCCCATGCACTCGCTGCATACAAAATGATCGGCTCCAGTACCGCCAGATACATCGTTCTGATCACCTCCGAGTTCAGACCCCAAGATACCTTTGCAGCCCTGCACAGCTGACGATAGAGGACTTGAGCCTTCTTGCTCACGTTCTTCACATGTGTGTTGAACGTGAGCCTATCGTCAACTGTGAGGCCTAGTATCCGGACTTCCCCAGTCCGGCCAAGCGGTTTACCCCCCATGTTCAGTAATGGGTAGTCGTACTTCAGCTTATTGGTTAGCACCATCACCTTTGTTTTGTGTGGTGCAAACCTCAGCTTGTTTTTGACTCCCCATTCATGAACATGGGCGAGAACAGCGTTGGCCCGACTCGAAATGTCCTGAGCCTTCTGCCCCGAGAAGACCAGCACGATGTCATCTGCGAACGCCTGGCAGTGTGTCCCGGTCTTTACCACCTCCTCCAGGAGAGGGTTGATGAGGAGGGCCCAGAAGGTTGGGCCGCCAACGGATCCCTGCACGCACCCCTTGGTGGTCTCTCTGGCGCACTCTGCTCCCGCGTACCGTACGGACACCTTGCGATCGCTAAAATAGCTGTCAGCAAGACGCCGCAGATTCGCGGGGCAGCGAGTCTCTGCCAGTCTACACCGTATAGCAGGCCACCAGGCGTTATCGAAGGCTCCCTCTATGTCCAATGATACCAGCACTGCGATCTCCTTCTCCTTCAACTGAGTTCGCAGATGCTGGACCAGGACATACAGGGAGTCTTCGGTACACCTCTGCGGCATAAAGCCGTATTGGTGGCGACTGATATACGGTGCAATGTAGGATTTTGCCTAAAATCGCCAGAAGTCCGATGGGTCTGTAGGATTTCGGGTGCGTATAGTCTTCCTTACCTGGCTTCCGCAACGCTACGACCACTGCCTCCTTCCATCCCGTGGGGAAGTGGGAAAGCGCGAGACACCGGTTGGAGAGCGCGAGATACAGAATAAGGTCCACGGCGACGGCCGCCCGGCAGATGTCCGCGGTGAGACCGTCAGAGCCAGGTGCCTTCTTGGCGTTGAAGGTCGATACGGACCATCGGAGCTCCTCAATCGTAAACGGGGGATCACATGTTCCATCATGGTCCCCCGAGTTGATTTCATCGGCTTTCGCTCTTACAGATCTATGGTCCGCATTGTCCTTCCCGGGGTCATCCTCCGGGAAGAAAACCTCCGCCAGCAGCCTGGCTGATCCCTCTGCGTCCAGCATTTTACCTGACTGGACGAGGGGGACGTCCTCTCGCCTCACCTCCGTGCGACGCATCACACGGTGGATCCCGTCCCACATGGTCTCGCGATCCCGCCTCTCACAAAAACGCTTCCAGCTATGGGTCTGAGCGTGCCTCGCCTCAAGGCGGTACGCCTCCTTCGCGTTGCAGTACTCGCGCCAGATCAGCTCCTTACGAGCCGGCCTCGCGGCCCTGATCCTTCTCTTCTTCCTCAAGACCTCTGCCTTGAGGAGAGACCTGTTCGGACCACCAGGGCAATTCTGTCCTCTTCCGCTTGGAGACCTTCGGCAGGACCAACTCGCAAGCGTCCCTCACGGTTTCCACATACCGACTGATCATGCTGTCCAACGCCCCCTTTTCGGTGATCTGATTCACCTTGGTAGGCGTCAGGCAGCGATCCGATAGCAGCCGAGCGACAGTTCGATGGAACTCGCCCCAGTCTGCCCTACGGGTAGTGTACTGCCGTGTGGTCCGCTTGACGTCCGTCCCTTGGGACCTCTCAAACTTCAGATTGAACACAATTAAAGTATTGGTAAAGGTAAAAACAATTAAAGCTTGATATTGGTCATATGCATGAAGTATCATAGAATATGGATTTCAAGTTTGAAATCCTAAGTATTCTATGTATACAGGATTGAATGCTTCTAACATTGGTTCCTCTGTGATTTTCAACATAAATGTGGACACCATCTATTACGCTTGGTAAAGCACAGGAAGTTAGCTGATAATATATATTTAGCTAAAATTTGAAATGGCACTGTTAATTATCCCAAGCTTGTTAGTTCTATATTTATACATGACCAATCATTGCGGCAGAGGAATCCTCCTAAACCAATTTCCGTTCCTAATAGTTGTAGTAATTAGTAATAAAAAAACAGTATATTGTCGCACATCCTTTTTATACTATAAATCTTGAGTAACTTTCTTCAATGTAAGATTTTGATCCTTTTGTATGTCCACACAATCTAAATCATGCTAAAGGCAGAAACTTGTGATGACCCTTTGTTGTTAAGTCATTAAAAGTAGGTAACTTAAAAACTTTAAGAGTAACAAAATAAGATAGCTTATTATTAGGTAAAAACTCTTTCTATCACTGTCTTATAAAAAAAAATATGTTAAAGTAATAATTTTCGGTTACCTCTTATTATCCTTTTTAAATTGTATTCTTTACATAATGAAGAATAAATGTTTGAAACTTGTCTGGAAACTTGTGCAGCTGACCAAGTATTAATTACTGCTGTATTTGCTGGATGTAATTTTACTAGAACTTGCAGTTGGTTACCTAATATTTCAATACCTGAAAAATATCCAAAATTTTTAATTAAGTCAGTCAGGTCTGCTACAACAGGCCACCTGTATAGGACCACCAGGATGGTCATTTCTTCTACTAAGCACTATAACCAGCATTTGTCTCAGCACATCAAGCACAAGAGTGAGATTTCAGCTAAGATTACTTAAATTCTGTCTTGTATTACCTTTATTGAACAGGGTTAAAAAACTTGGTAAGTATTTAAAACTGATTGTGTGGAGATATTGCATGTAGGCTCCTCATTAAGTGGGCTGACAACATAGACAGTCATAGAAAGTCGCTGCTTATGGGTGGAAAATACCAGTCATTCTGTCAATTTTCGGTGGAGGCTTATGCCTTGTAGTGGGTAACATGATAATGATGATGATACAGGATATTTCCCATTTCCAAACAAAAAGGACTAATTTATAGTACAAAAATCCGCAGTGACATCTTAATTAGTCCATATTGATATAGTGGACTAAAACTGACTTACAATTACCTTAAGCTATATCCATTTACTCAGGTATAAACTTCAGACATAGTATAAAAGTATGACAATGAATACGTTTGCTATTTATGTCTCATCTTTACAATGTTGAATTTTTAAAAAAAAAAACTTTTGTTACAATACTCACTCTCTAGAATATTTTTTAAAGCATCCGTGGCTTCCACTAATTCTACGGTTAGAGTATTTAACTGATAAGGGTAATAATCATCATAACATTCATGTAATTTTAATGCAGATATTGATTTCACAACTTTTGACCCTTTGTCAATTATTTTTAACCATTTACATAATAAACTATGTATATTGGATATGTGTGTGAATACTGTTTTTGAAACGCCTGAAGTTTCTTTGTTAGGCGAAATTAGATCTGTAAAAGTCGTAAAATTTTAATGAATGGAATATTTATATCAAAAGTAAACAAGATCAAAATAACCTTTAGGACTAAACTGTGTTACAGATTCGGTGGTTTTATTCGGGGTTTTAGACATCTTGGATTTGCTTTTGTTTTAATAACAATTTATATTAGGTATAATTTAAAGTAATAATTTTAATACATAAATTAAAAGTTACTCTTAAATAATTTATGTACATGCCAGTTTTGACAGCTATCGGGATTCGGGAGTGTGTCCGAATGAGTGACCCTTAATTTATCAGTATCTATATTCGTCGGAGAGGAGATGTTTTATTAATTTTTACATTGATTTGTTTAAAATTTTTGCAATACATTTTTTATGTCCAACTTTACTTTTTTTGCATGCAGTATAAGTAACGTTTGCTTGTTCGTTGAATACCGGTTCGAATATAAATTTCTAAACAGGCAAGGTAATAACTCAACAATGACCCTGGTATTCTTAGTTTTTGGTGATTTTTCTCAATTTGATTAAAGTAAAGGTATATATCTCCATAAAATTATTACATTCAAAAGTAAAGCTTTCATAGTAATAAAAATAGTTAGGTTTTTCTTTTTAATTCCTTTTTATAAATTTCTTTATCATCTGTCTTATGTTCAGCTGTTATTTATTCTTCTACGAACTCTGATGCGATGTCGAGCTCGCCTCAAAGAGGAAAACGTGGTTTGCTGAGCTTAGGTGAGAACTTATTTTTGATTCTGCAGTGGAGGCCAAGTCGCGAAAAAAAGAACGCATCGTAAATACGGTATCGGTAGACCTGAGGGGAATAATCCTCTTTGACCAAATTGTGGTTGACAATAGTGTCAAAAGACCAGTTTTTCTACAAAGGGCTATGGGTCAGTTGTTGTAGATATACGCTTTCTTGGCGGGCCACGCTGCCAGGGCTGCAGTCGTGTGAAAACTTTCCCAGGACATTGCCACAGAACAATGATGAAGAGACATCGTGAGGGTTTTATTTGTAACAAGTCGAACATATCTTGTCCTTTCCAACATAGTCACAAGGGCAGGAGTGGGAAGCATTTTCTTTCGTAAAATTTAATAAAATTTAAATATCAATTTTGCCATCCATATTATTGCAAGCGCTTTTATTTTGTGTATAGTATTACTCTATGTCGCAGCAAAAATGACAGACGTCAAACAAATTTTAGGAGATAAACTGTTTTAATATTTAAACGCGCGCAGACTTTATGGTTTTGTTATTTCGAGAGTTAATAGTTTAATAAGTCCTCTTGTATTATAATTAAATCCAAACAATCAAAGTTGTTGTTTAGATATATGTTCCTATATAATTTATGATTTTTGAGTAGCGGTAACCTTTGTCTGTTTTTGTTCTATAAGGAATCGAAAAAAGAAAACGTTACTAAAAGGTTTTTTTTTTCATAAAGTAAGGAACTTATTACAGTAAAATATGGCTGGACCTATTCAAGATGTTGTGGAAGAAGATGCAGCAGACTTGCAGTTTCCTAAAGGTATAGTAGCATTCAGCACGTTCTTACAAAATTTTTAGTTTTATGTACTTAAATATGAAAAAAATCAGGTTTCATGAAAAGCTCATATTTGAAAAACTTACATGAAAGTATTAAGGTAGACACTTGCAGTTCATTGCCAGAAAAATACACAGGTTTGCTGCTTTTACTGGTCATTGGACATCATCAAGGTCTAAAGGTTGTGAGTGTTAATGTGTATAGAAACATCCCTTAAGATATTATGTCTTACCTAAAATTGTTAAACAGTTTTGAATCTACCCTTGCATAAAAAGTAATGCAAGGATATTGTTCCTTTTAGTGAAAAACTAGTTTAATAATAAGCTTTCTTTGGATTTTTTAAATTGAAGTTGATTCAAGGAAATCCTTAAATTATTTTTTTTTATTTTGTATTTTGCATGTCAGGTAAAACCATGATTGTTATTGCCAGTGTTTATTACTGATAAAAGGTATATTGTTCCATATGTGTTCATATGCAAACTCAGACTTTAAAATAAAATTTTTGATGATAGTTTTGAATTTACTAATTCACAATATCAAGTGAGATGTTTTTGAAAAGTAACAAGCTTAATGATGCTTTTGGTCTGAAGCTGTTGACCCAAATTTGCTTTTTAATACAAGAACATACTTACAGAAATTGATTAACTAGCTTCCAAAATGTATATTAAGTCACCAAAAATGTTAATGCTTTCAAATGTTTCTTGTTTATGCATTTAACATCAGGAATTTATTTGCAGAATTTGAAAATGCAGAAACTTTATTAATATCTGAAGTAGACATGTTACTTGAACATAGAAAAGCTCAAAATGAGTCTGCCGAGGAAGAACAAGAATTTTCTGAAGTTTTTGTAAAAACTTTAACTTACACAAATATGTTTAAAAAATTCAAAAACAAAGAAACAATTGCAGCTGTACGAAAGTATGTATGATATTTATGTTATGGATTAAAAAGATTTCTAATATTAATTTCATTAATGTGCCGTTTAAAAAGTAGATAGAGAAATTTAAGTTTTAAAAATCTATACATACAACTTGAAATTAACTGCCTTTTAGATGAGAATTGGTGTGCTTATAAAAAAATAATCAAAGAATTTAAAAAAAATGTGAGTTAGTGCACATTATTACTGTTTTATCTGCTATGTTCATATACTTTTTCTAAATGAAGGCATACTTCACAAAGTACCACAGATTTTGTAGATTGGGCGGGGCATGTTACATTATTTTTCAATTTTGCTCCATGACATAGTTTTCTTTTAAGGCAATTTCTTTCATTATTTTAAGCAATGATAATCATCTCAGATTGTATTTAGGATCAAACAGCTAGCAGTAGTAAACTCTTTAGTTTATATTAACAGGTTTATATCTTTTAATCTTTTTTGAACAAACTTTTTGTTAAAATAATGTAATTGCTAGAAAAAGAAATCAAGAATTTAACATTAAAAATTTTTCTTGTCCAATTTATTTTGACATTTTGTTTATATTCAGAGTTTAATTAGTAATTTTGAATATACTTCATGTAAGCCACATTTGAACACATTACTTCCCCACAGGGAATGTCTCTTCCCTTCCAATTTTCAGAATATAAAATCAAACTTGTCTTACTGTCATAAGTTTTGTTATCTAGCACAAAGATCTCTTGTTAATAGCTATGATATTGTCTTTTAAGATGCTTGTAAAGGCAAAGCTTTGTAACCTGACTATAACAAAATATTTACAGTGAATTACAACTGAAACTAATGCAGTATAATTTTAGTATACTGACAATTTTATTTTAAGTTTTGTGCCTATGTTGCCTTATTGCAAATAAGCAAGTTCTAAAGTTATTTCTTTGGTTAATACATCTATTTATGCGCCTTACGTATGCGCACGATGAGACGGCAGGAAGGGGAGATGCTCGTGTTCTTTTTCCTCGCCTTCCACCTCGGCTCGTTTTCCTAAGTTGCGGTAAACCGATTTAGGTAACTCTGTAATGTGCATTGCCTATGTATATATCTCATGAGATTTTTTATTTTTCTAGTTTGCTTCAATCAAAAAAGCTGCATAAATTTGAAGTAGCGAGTTTGGCTAATTTATGCCCAGAAACACCGGAAGAGGCAAAAGCATTGATTCCGTCATTGGAGGGCAGATTTGAAGATGAGGAACTGAGGATATTATTAGACGATATCCAAACGAAAAGAAGTATACAGTACTAATTTACTCCATTATTTTTAAGATCTTATTTTGTAAGTGTAATGATTTAATAAATATACATAATTTTCTCAATTAATATTGTTTTAATTATCCAAATATAGCACCAAAAAGACTAAAATACGTCTAAAGTACATAATAGTGCTGTATATAAACTAAGTAAATAGAATAAATTGTATAGTAATTTTATTTATATTCTAACTAAACGTTTTTTATCACTACTGGATCTAGATGAGAACCAGAATCGTATAAAGACTTGCTTTTGCACTTATAGCATTGTTTTCATTAAATTTCTAAGTTTCATGTATTAAATGAAGAAAGAAAAAGTATGCCCCTCCTTGATCAGGGTTACTGCTCTAGCCACTGAAGTTGCTGGTAAATCACTTATTTTATATCAGAACATTATGCACTATTGAAAGCAAACAGTTAAATGAACTACAGTCACAACACACAGCATCCAACAAAGTTCTTATCAGAAACAGAACACTTGATGTCAGCAAATTCTAAAAGAAAAGTATTTTTTTTTTAAATATTACTTTAGAGATTACTTACAAGTTAATAAAAACTAGTTCTCAAGATTTACAAAAACTAAATGAAAATCTCCCTTTTTTTTTGTGTTCCCCTAATTGTGCCAGTTAGGTTAGTTGCAATTATAAATGCTAATGGCCAAGAAGCATTTGTTAGGTACAAAATAAATAGGATATCATTTCAACTGCGAGACGTCCACAGCTGGACATAAGTCTACCCCACAGATTTCCTATAAGACTTGTATGAAGCATCCTGCATCCAGCGTCTTAGTTTGGCTGGTTTTAAATGAATTAAATAGAAATTTTTTCAATTCTTTCACAAGAATTTGCTTACAATAGGTCCATATAAATAATACTTCGTATATTTATGATGTCAAAGACAAGCGTGCAACTGTGTTCTGATTCGAAGGATGGTGTATGTCCAGAAAATGATGAGTACCATCAAATTGTGATGACCATGGCATATTATTTACCATCTTACCTTTCCATATTTTCTTTAACGTACGTTTTTATAATATTGAATAAATAAGGAATATGTTTATTTTACTACAGTTAAATAAAATAAATTCTCAAATTAAAGAATGTAATCATACATGCAGTGGTTTTTGAATTATAGTCGATAAAATGTTAAATGTGGAAATTAAGCCACTTCAACTATTCGCCTCCAAAGATCGTAATTTAAGAATTACAAAAATTTCATGTATATTCAATAAAATATGTTTAACGGGTTGAAAATAAAAAGCAATAAATGTTAAATCAGTCTGTATATTGGATATGTCTGCAATACAGCAAGATACATTACAATGAAAACAGGTAAAAGTGATAAAATATTGGAAACAAAAATAGTAATTAGAATTTCTTCTCTGAAACAAACCTATAATAAAACCATTCTTATTATTACTTAAAATCGATACTATTATTATTGATGTTAATTAATGCCTCTAAGTGAGCGAGCCTTTTGCCGGGCACCGCATGTAAAAAAACTAAGAGAATTTTTTTATCAATAAACCTCAACAATTTTAGATAACTAAAACTCAACAACCCTTCGATAATTTTCTTATTTTCTAATTTTGTCGCCTAAACATTACTCATCAACAAAATGCCGGGCAAAAGGCTCGCCCGAATTATAAACTTATCTCAATGGGCACTTTTGGTTTAGTTTAAATGTTAGTATTTTAATCTAATATCGTAGTAATAAAAATTACAAACTTATTCCTCTAAAAGCAAACTTGTTAACCATCTATAAAAGAACTATAAAATCTAAGGTCCTAGCAAACTTACTTTTATGGTACATTTTGCAACCTACCCTGAACATACAAAAATATGTACTTTAAAAACTTAAGATTTCTTTATGAAGACGACATGTACGGGGTGCCCGGTCCTAGGACCGCTCTGTACGAAGAAGCTCACCGAGGTGGCGTTGGGTTGGATACGGCCGTAGAGCCACCTTCATCCAGAAACCTTATCCACATCGTGGCTTACTTTAAAATAATTAATCGTTAAGGGGACCATTTTTATAGCACACATTTATAAACATCTAATATTTTCGGGTCGCCTAGAAATTACTAAACCTTAAATTAGGTAACGACGTTCGGAAAGATAAATCCTAAATTACAACCTGGACCTGTGACATAAACCTAAGTGTTGTATGTAAAACGTTAGTAAAGCATACAGTTGTTTTGGATTTCAAGTGTGGGAGACTAAGCGCCACTGAAGCATACACGAAGCTTTGCAAATGTAATTGTCAAGCTCACATTTATTACACGAACGGACGATATCGAAGGACATCGGCAACAAATGAACGACGACGTTAAAGGAAAAATTAAAGGTACGAGTTAAGGTGTACAAGTTATGGTTCCCTAGGATACTTCGACGTTACAGCTAGATATTGCACTTAATTGAGAAAAATCTACACAGAAATCCGGATTTTACTGAATACTGGCTCGGTTTTTCTTCCATATTTAATGATTTCGATTTTGCGCAGCGTACATTATTATTACATATTTCCTACCAATGAATGTGAAATAATACATGACATTGAAATGGTATGGTAATACTAATGTTCACTTTAGAGTACCTTTTTGATACCTCTCAAACATTTGCACAATGTGCACAAAGACATTTCCCAAAAGCACAGTTCGTCACATTCATAGTTCAAAAATAAATGGTGTAGAAATAGCGCACGTACGCACATACGCATGCGTCCTCTCGTGTAACCACGCCCACTGTCACAAGCCAGCGATATCCGTCACTCGTCAGCACCTTCAAGTCACGCTGCCTACACTCGCGGTACCTTAGCGCACATGTACAGCTCGTCAGGTTATAACCTTCGCTCTCAGCCAATCGCATTAGTAGATGTCAGTACCGAAAGTTGTAAAGCAACAATAACTTATAAATCATTTACAAATGATTCACTTACATATCACATTCATTTATTGAATAAATAATCAATAGGTACATATATAATAATAATAAATATATACATATAGCAGCAACTTGAAATTTTACATCACAATTTTTACATTTTCAAATTCGGCATCGGTTTATCATAAGTGTGGCTCTCAATAAAATTTTGATTTGAGCAATGTTAAGATTTAAAATACTCTATACTCCAAAGGTGAGCCGTCAAAAATATATATTTGCCGTCGAATTTTACAAACAGTCACAAAATAATAAAGCAGATCTAACTACGTTTTCAACTTTCTACATTATCAGTCTCGATGATGAAAATGCATTTTGGCCAAAATGAGAGATCCAATTGGCATGGTCCATTCTTCCCTAAGCAAACGTTACGTTACCAAACACCGTGCGAGTCCGCAATACCCGATACAGATACTTGACATCGCGCCTCAGGTGTTCAGCGGATTCCGACTATACAAGTAATTGTACACTATCATCTTATTCATTAAACAATAATTTTGTACACAATTCCATTCCAAATAGTTTGTTTCTACAGCATATTACCACAATTTTCTGGAAATATCTTTTTTACTTTAAGATAAATAGACACAAGCTGTATACTGACATTACATAAAAATTCAATATTTGTCAAGATACCTGTATCAAAGTATGAGTATGTTTTAAAAAATCAGTCTATCCTCTTACACATTCCCTCAAGTCCCGCGTATTTAAAGCTATCTCCGATAAAATCAGCCTATCAATCGTATAGTCACATTTTATACTTCGACCCTTATTAATTTTGGTCCAAATTTTTATAATAAATGTTGATGCAAATGTCAAAGTAATTAAAATCGAAAACTATAATGGAAACTTATAAATGATTACTTTTTGTAGTTATATATAATGCATTATGAGATTATGTACATATTTTAATATACATGAGATCAAATAAACATTCAGTAAATTGGCATTTTGCTACATTAATACAAGTAACTGATGGAAAGAAGAGTTGCAGACAACTTACAAAAATAATCTTGAGTTTTCGCTCAGGATATTTATACAATTTTTAACAAAAATATACATTCACGGAATACATTATTCATCAAATAAATACAAGTGTGTAATTTTTATTAAATCAAACATAAGCTGTAAAATTAAATCGCTTTGGTTTATTTACGTCAAATTGTATGTTTTAAACGATTCTTTTGCCTCCATTGCACCGGAAGCGGAATTGTAGTCGCGTACAACTCATTCGGATTTGTCAATCTGCTATAATCCATTTACACCATATTCACGGACAAACTTGTCAACTACACAACGCAGTTCTTTAATGAAAATCAAACTTATTACGATTATTATTGTCACTACGGATTAAAGTTGGGAAATATATAACATCCATTTAAGTTAATGTACACAACAGTACATCTATACATCAATTATATTAATTTTTGTCAATATTTAATTAACATAACTAATGTTGCAGTGCTAAAGATATGAAGGTAATATACAAACAAAACTATACTGATAAACACATTTTTTTAGAGTTCATTGATTAACTTGAATTTCGAGAATTAATTTAGACTGAGAATATTTCTCAGTGTAAGGATCATTTTACATACCATTGTTAATATAATTTTATTTTAATATCACTTCTTGTCATGAAATCTTGCAAAATAAATAATGATGTAGCATAACATTTCCCTTTAATAAGTAAAATTAGCATTGAGGATACAACATATTTTTAGCACTGTAAATTTGTCAGAGTTGGTTCGTATTCCATTACTTCTATTGAGTATATTATAATGGTTGATTATATGAGCTTGTTGGGATAAGTCAGAAATTTTTTTTTAAATAATTGTGTTGGTAAAGACACAGCGTTCACAAAGTTGTCATAATAATTTTTGTAGAGATGCGAAAACGCCATAAAAAGAAACAAATATATTGAAATTTAATTAGCGGAAATTTTGATGTTGAAACAAAAAAAAAAATATCCGTGATTTCTATAAAGATGCTCTTTTATATGTACCTCGATAAATTCTCAAAGAAAAGTGATATGCTTAATTCTTTTAAGTTTTGTCATATTCATATTAATAATTTTCATGTTTGTGTAACATTCTATATTTACTATAATATTATTATACTATAATTACACTACTCAATAGAAATAAGGAAATTTTATATATGCCAAGTTCTTATCTCAGTAATATCTTAATCTTGATCAACTATACACAAAAATCAATATTTTTAATTTTATATTATCTGTTACCACATATGAAACTAAATATTTTCTTTTGCCAATATATAGCAAGATTTTGTTTATAGACGAATTAAAAACAATAAAACACAAAAGTAAAAAATTTTCTCACAAAATACTGATACTTTCACAAGTCACATACATAAACATGCTATCAACAGTTGATGCTGTCAGGGTCAGAAGTAGTCAATTTAGCATATGCTCCAAACGAAAGAGCATAAATATATGATGTTAATCTGATTGAAATGCTAGATTTGTCGAAACTGCATTTTAACTAGGCCTCAAGCAAAAATCACAAAAAGCATCAAAAAATATAGTCAGGCCCCCACTTATGTATTAGATTTTGGACTTTTAGAATAATTTAGTGACCTAAATCTCTGTGTGTAAAGGTGCGACAGTCTTGAATTATTTGTTGTTTAACAACATATTTATACAATGTTTATCAAACAATATTTAAAAAGCAGCGACTCACCCATTTACTAATGGAATTGAAAATAAAAATGACAATTAATATACCCAAAAGCTGAAATGAAAAGTCAAGTGAAAGCACATGGTACTAACCTAACAACAGTCCGACTAGCGTCAAGTTGATGTGTAACGCTAATAGCATTTTAACCAGATTATAGTCGTTATAGGTACCTCAATGGTGTTGGAAATATGGAGTCAGTGAGGAGTGGATGGCGGCGAGGGTGGGGCTGGTTGCAGCGGCTGAAATGCGGAGCCTAAAGAAGGTCGTAACGTGAAACCAGGTACGGTTGGCTTCATTACTGACAGCGGCTCCGTATACGCCCCCTCGCCTGCTTTTAGATTAACCTACAAAACAAAATTTATTGTAATTATCTAACAACTTTATGAATTACTTATAATAAATTTCTAGATTCTGTCTAACAAATTTAAACTTTCTTTATTCAAGATACAATGGACGCTCATCAATGCCTAAGTTGATTTTACCACCAGAGCTCAGATGTGAATAGATCAGATCTGAGACCAAACTCAGTAATATAAAATTATATAATTAATATAAATTGTTAATAAACATTGAAAAAGCCGGGAAGTGAACACATCATTTCCAAGGAGGTGCTATCTTCTATGAAGCATATTACAGTGTAGTAACCCCTAGCACATAAATATTATATTGGAAAGCGTTTATGTACACGCCATGTCCATGATAAGATTTACGACATTATGTAAATGACAATCCTGGGGAAAAGTAATGTTTTTGTGAACACAAGATACATTTTTTATACTCATAGAGAATTAACAATCAATATTACAAGTTATTTATATTTTTAATGGCTATGACTAGTAGTGGAAATAAAATCATAATATGTATAAGTACCTTCTCACAACCATCAGGAGGTTCTCGTGCCAAGAAACGATTAATCTGAGGAGAAGTGCCAAGCTTGGATCCATCCAGATCAGGAGATGAGCAAACGCTTCCACCTAGAATGATAACATACACAATTAAGTCACATTTTATTCCTTTTTTATCATTATAGTATTATTATTATATGCAAATTACATTAAAAAAAACTTTACTTCATAAAGCAAATGAGTGATATAATGGTAATTATTAAATCTAAACATATTTCTCTAGCCTGAACTCTTGGCATGACTTAGTAATATTAATTAGTTTTTTCTTAGTTCCAGACATTTTTTTTTAATTTGGTGTTTGTTAATATTTGAAACTTAAAAAAAATATACAGAATTCTTGTTTCTTTTAAATTATGTTTTATTCAAGCCAGAGAATTATCATTTGCGGAAAATTCATAAGTAAAAGTTTTCTAAGACAACAAAAATTTAAAGCAAATTAAAGGAATTTCCATGCGGGTATTTATCAAAAGGTGTTTGGTGCATTTAAAACTAGACTGAATTGCGAGGGGTTATCATTAAGCAGTAAGTTTCGTTATAGACCTGCTGCCAGTAGTTCTGCAGAACCAGCGCTGGAGAGAGACCCCCGAGACGGAGGATCTATGCCCACAAGCCATTTCATAATTTATTTTTTGGATTATAAAAAAAAATACTCAATAAACAAAAAATAGTATGTATGGTTTATTTAAAGATATATTCAAAAGTATAGTGAAGATAAAATTATCTAAGATCTTAATTTCAAAAAGTAGATACATTTTTTTTCTTAAGGAAAATTCTTTAACATGTGGGACTTTAGTACCTCATTAAATAACGTTATAAACGCAATAGTCCCTAATTTAAATAGAGACATGTCATAGAAGTAATATTAACATAAGTTTCAACTTATGTCTAAACTTTAGGATCCTAACTAATAATTAAAGAATTACCATCCCTTTTACAAAAAATACCAAAGTGCCATTTGATAAAATTAAACAGTTAATTATAACGCTTTTATGCCTGTCAATTAATAATCACAAATTAAAAATTTATTATTCTGTTTAATAAAGCTTCCCTTGCTCATGGCAGAGAGACATGATTATTTAATAATTAATATGATATAGATTGATTTATATTTCATGCTTATTTACCACATAATAATAAGATAAACATTTTCAGACAGCTAGATAAAATATATTTTCATATAAATAGAGGTATTCTATAAAGACCTACAGTTGTCATGGTATCCATTACCCCAATGAAAAACTATCGCTTAATAGGGGGTTGTTCTTTATATATAATATTTTTTAAATACTGTTGGTTTGTATGAATGTTACTATGATTATATTATTATTTTTATGAGAAAAGAGACAAAAAAATATAATAATTAAAATACTAATAAGGCTTACCTGAAGAATGAGCTGTGTGACAAAGGTCATGTGGAGTCTGTGTATTTACGGAGCGTCGCAGCAGTTCAGCTAATGGCGCACGATGACCTTCAGGTGTGACCTGTCAAGTAATTTAGTAATATCAGCATTACTAGAATTTTTTAAGAGATATTTAAGTATGTTTTATTTGTCTTAACATAAATAACTATATGTATTAAAAAATGTTCCATTTTACACAAGGTAGAAAAATTCAATCAGACCTACTATATCTTCATAGGTCCTATATTGTTTATTAAAATATAATAATGACTATGATACCTTATCCCGTAGCCGATCAAGATGTGGAGTTTGTGTGCCACTAGCCGGGCATAGGACAAGCCCTTCAATTTCTTGATTTAGACCCTCAACTGATGAACGAGCTGCCCTAAGCGGGACACCTCCGGTTCCAAAACGAGACCCTGAACATAAAAAGTTATCTATGTAACTTATGATATCTATGTTGTTTCATAATTACTGATGTGTGTTACAATTATATTTTAATATCAAGTGTGTATTTTTAATTAATATAACAGTCACAATAGATATAAAATATGTTCCTATTGTTATATATTGTGCTGTTAGTATATCTTCCAAGCAAAGTAATCATACAATTAAAACTTTATATAATATATATAGTACATCATTCAAAAAATACCTTAGTTTTGATAAAAGTTTCAATTCTTAGAAGCATGCTTGACAATGCAATACTATTTTGTAATATTTACAATAATGTGTAAGTGTGATTTTATTTACTTCCATTCAAATGTTTATAAATCCATAGGTTTGGGATTGATTTGGAATCCATAGGTTTGGATGAGCTAAAAATATTTCTAATAATGTGATTTGGATTAACATAGAAAACAAATGTAATGTAACTACTAAAATCATATAAAAACTGAGTGAATTAAATTCATCCAAGATTTTATTAAAAGTTAAATTTGTAGGTATCACAACATTTTCTGTATATAATATCATGACAAATGACTTCTTATTAATTTTAATTAGCATATGATAAATTGTGAGAATTATAATATTCACCAATTACTGGAATAATTCTGTATGAATTAAATTTCTACACTTCGCTTAGCAAAAGTAAGCAAATTTAAATTTACATTTACATCACTATTTATGTGAATCACATTCCTTTGAACAATGTAAGATAAGAGAGTAACTGTAATATTGTAACTATATGCTACATGCATAAAGCATTGTCATCATATCAGCCATAGGATATCCAACATTGGATATAGACCTCCACCATTTTCAATAAGACTGGTTGAAAACAGCTTGCATACTGCACTTTCTAACAAGTTTAACAAAATCATCTGTCTAACTTGTGGGTAGACATCTTATGTTGCACTTGCTGGTCCATGGTCTCTATTCCAGTTGTTATACACTTTATCAATTTTTATTAAATATTATGTGCTTAAAAATAGTGTTTAAGATATTGATCATAAACAAGTATAATAATAATAATATTTAAAAACAAGCATACACAGAGACTTAAGTAAAATGTGTATAGTAAGAATCATTTTGGCTACTATCAAAATTTTTAAATAAGTTTGAACATAGCAACACTTATTACTACGTTTGAAAACAAAATGACTTTATAATACAATGTTTATTATTGTAGATATTGTGATATTATTCTACAATGGTACTGGAAAAATGTAGAAGTTATTAAGTTTAATTACAAATTATAATTAGTTTTACCTATTAGAACTAATCCAAAGAAAATTTGGTGAGGTATGGTTGGGTAGGTAGTAGTTAGGTATAAATTTAGTGGTATATTTCCAGAATGATAAGATAAGACAATATCACTCACAGAATCCAGGGCTCATTGAATGACCCGAGTAGTCGCCTGATGCAGAAGCTTTATGTGGTCTCTGGAGGCGACTGCGTAAGAAACGATCCAGCTTATCATCCTCAGAGCCTCTTGATGAACGGCCAGAAGCTCCACCACCTTCATCGGTCTATGAAAAATTTTGATTTAAACCCTAAATTTTTTTATTTAAATTAAACCTTGAATTGTAAATATTAGTTCTACAATTTTGATAAATGAACTTACTGTAATAATGCATGACTTTAAATGTGAACGGTTGATTACATGTAATAAAGCTAAAAGGGTATTCAGCAATTTGTTAGTTTAAATTATTTTACACATGTCATTAATAAAGCAATTTAGATATTCACAACATTAAAAGTTTTATCACATAATTACACATTATGTTTGGTACCGAATAATAGCAACATTATTAAACATAATCATAATTCACATTATAAAATAAAATAACATGTGGGTAAATTATTTTTCAAAACTAAAATTAAAAAATAGCCATAAATAAATACAAGAATATAAAGGAATATCAGATTATTTTTGTCTTACTTGAGTTGATTTATCAACTTGCAGTTGACCAGCATGCAGATAATAGTCTCTGGACCATTGTCCTTTGTGATAAAGGGTGTCTAAAGATGCCGTGCGCCTAATTACACTTGCGCCAAACCTTCCTTTACCTTTAATGCAATTTTATATTAATTAGATAATTAGGAAAACTCAATAAATGGTTTATTATATGAAAGGATTGTTAGTAAAAAAATATAAAAATGTACGTAATCCGGGTACTTACCTTTATAGTTCACTGCTCCAGGACTACGTTGACCAGAAAGAGCATGGTCAGGTGATATTCGACGCCAAACATTAGTAGGAGATAGAGTTGGGCTATTACTAGCATTTTTCTTCAGACCACCACTTTGTTTCATGACGGAGGACACAGGTAGAGTAGCTCTCATCGGTCCCTGCTTACTAACTGGACAGTCCGATTGTTTTCGTACACGACCCGACATTTTCGTAGTTTGTCACTTGTCACGTTGTTGAATACCCTACTTTGACACTATAAATAACATTAAAGTTCGCTCAAGTACAGTATTCGTAAATATATTAGACACCGCCGACGCCGCACGGCTTCTTTGTAAAGAGAATTGTTAGGCCCTGAAAACGATAATGTTACGTACGGCTGCTATGTTACAACTATTGAATTCAATAACCGGTAAGTCTGTTTCACTATTAGATACTATAAAGACATTGTACGCGGTGTTCGTGTTGAACTTATACCATAAAACAGAATTCCATTAAACTAGTCACATTTTTTCTGCACTACAATGGATGAATGAATAAATTTGACAGATGACATGGGACATCGCGCCATTCCTTGACACTTTTCATACAATGAATTTAAAGGGTACCATTTATCTAAATAATAAACAAAAAGAAAATAATACGAAAATTGTGTCCTAGAGACCAAAACGAAACAATTTATAACTACTCGTTGGCATTGCAATTAACAGCTGATTACTCCGCCATGACAGGTTGTTTATGGCTAGTTTATCTTGGTGGCTGTGTACAATGTTGCTGTAAACATGCCTATTAATAAACAAAAAGAAAATACGAGTTAAATGTTCTCCGTCTGCATCAAAATTAAAATTAACATAGAGATCTGTTTTTGTAATGATTTACTTATTTGCTTTCACAAACTAAGCCACTTAGTATTAAAAAAAAAATTCAAGTTTTAAAGCTATATTCAGTATGATATATATGACTTTAGGAGAAAATATTTCATATGCCCAAATTTTTGAAAATTAGAAGCCGGTTAGATATTAGAAAGAGAAGAAAATTAAAACTACAAATATACAGTCATATTGACGAATTTGACATTTTGGTAGGCAACCTAAGAAATAAGAAAGTTTGGGTGAATTTTTTTTGATACAAGACAAATCCAGACTTAACTAAAATTACTATAATAATTAATAAATAAGATATTGATAATAGAACCCGTTACATTTTTTAAATAAAAAAATCCTTATCAATGAGTCCAAAGATCTAGTTTTCAAAATGAATAACCAAATATACAGGAGGTAATCTTCTGTTGTAAAAGTTCGGCCATATATACTGCTATGATTTGAATGCAGGAAACGGCCGTTAAACAATTTTAAATTTAATTTATATTCTCTTATTATTATTTAACCTTTTTGAAAACAGTTATCTTAGAACATTTTATCACAAAGTTGAGTGTAATATGCTATGTTCATAAGGAATACCAAGGCAAAATAATGCGTAATTCCCCATTTGCACTCACCGTCGCAAGTCCTGTATTATCAAATAATTCTTCTTAGCCCCTTTATTTTACAAGCTACACTATCGCATACGAATTCCTCACGTCAAAAGGCCTCAGGAAAAAAACCTTTTTTTAATAGACAATATGTTTGCTCATTTGCGTTTGTAGCTTCACTAGCTATGTGTTGGGGGAGCACTAAAGTTTAGTAAAATTGTCAGTCAATACCAAAAACTACCCAAACCATATTCATGGAATCTGAAAACAAACTAAGGAAAATTAAATCAAAACCAGAATTTGCTTTTAATTTTATTTAGATATTCCAAATAGTGTCTAATACACTGTAATACAAAATGCATGCAATAGTAATTTAATTATGAATTGGAATGGACATAAAATTGTAAGAAATATCAGAAACCACAATACAGTAATAACATACCCTTTATTTTAATATTAAGTAACTTAAAAGTGAAATAAGGCATATACATGATAATTTAAACAAGAATAAACTTCTAAATTATCTCTAAAAAGCAAATATCACAATTCAAAAAGAAATCACATACAACTAAAACATTGGATGACTTATTTTTTTACAAATAATAAAGCTCCATAGTTCTATGAAAAATATAACTGATACATTAAGTCATTCATAAAGAGTGAATTTTAAATTAAACTAAATATTTATTGTACTCATTAAATTTTTAAGTCAATCAAAAATACTATTATCAAGAACTTTTCATAAATAAATAATAATTGTCTATAATAATACATATTATTTAATTGATTGAAAATATAAATATTTCAGAAAATCTTTCAATGTATTCACAATAAATATTTGTAATCAAGTATAAAACTTGAAAAAATCTATCAATTCATAGACCAAGTCCCATTGCAAAAATCATAATAAAATCCTGTCTGCATTGAAACTGTTCTTGAATCTCAAAGTCATTTTACGAAGACGAAAGAGAAGACTTAAAATTCATAAGCCAGTGTCCATGAAAACAGTTATTATAACAATAATTTATCATATTCCAGATGTCTTTCAACGAACTGACAAATATGAATGACTTTTGCGTACACCATTATTTCCTATAATATTGTTATTTAAAAATAAAGTTGGTGTCGGTTGGTTGATGTAGACTGTAGCTGTTCTTCTTTTTCTGTGAAATGATTAGACTTTATTTGCTCTATATTTTAACTCTGATGCAAAATTTATAATTTGTATGTATTAGTCAATACAAAAGAAGCTTGTTTCTGCAGCTTTTGGATTCTTTATTATCAAAACTGTTCTAAAATTGTCATAAATTAAAAATATTGACTGTAATCTTTTTTTATTATTGATTATATAATTTGATACACAACAAAATTTGTTTCGTGTACACAAAATTTATTTATGATCAGAAAAAAAACAAAAATAAATAACATTTTACTTCTTTCTCAATAATAAACATTTTCTTTGAGCTGATACCATTTTTATTCTCCTATAAATCAAGATATGAGTACAATATTAAAAGTATTTATAATCAAATTACCATGTTTTTTAATAAAGCAATAATTATGTCTATGGAGAAAACCCAAAAATTTTTAGGTCAGTACTTTTTATTGTTTATACTTAATTGTTTCAAATTATTTACTTTACAATGGTTAAAATATATTGAAATGGCACTAGCTCCAGTGAATTTATGATATAAAATTACAGTGGGTTAAAAGGAAGTTCATGGAAGTTTGTTATAAGAAAAACATAAATGATGTGTTTTCTGAAACTAAAATTTTTAAAATTTTTAGTTTACAATGTAATTTAAACATAAAATACTAGCCCTTATGTTCCAGTTTGGACATACAACCTATTAACCTTTTATCATAATGTTTATTGTGATGCGGAGGTACTGTCCCTGGTTTGAGCAATTTTCATCCTCTGTTCTGCAATCCATGTATGAATCCTTTCTTTTAGCTCTGTGTTAGATTTCACCTGATCCATAGAGAGTGGTGAGCGGTTGAATGGATCAGATTGGTCACTTAAAAGATGTCTGCAAAAAATATTTGGTATTACCCAAATGTAGACAATAATGTATTAACACAATTACCTACCCTTTATAAAGTAACAATTTAATTTTTCTTAATTATTCTTGATAGTGTCTGAAAATTCGTTACTATTAAATTTAAAAACATTTACAAAATTCAATTAATTAAATTAATGACTATTGAAACTGTGAATTTGACAGTCTGCTATGAATTTCGCGCGTTTTATAATTCGCCTTGACCTTCACGCGTTTTAAAAGTTCACGAGTTGCAGATTTATATCGTCGTTTAATAGTTGCATTAGGTAGTATTATATAACCGATAACAAACTTATTAATTATTTCACATTTCATAAATAAATAGTGATCACTCTGAAATAAATTACATTAATTATTTCTATCTGTTATAATCCGACTAGCCAATAACTTCGTAGTACAGCTATTTAATAATAAAATTTTCGGTTACAGTTTTCATCTTATAGCTCATGCATTATTTTTTTGTTAAACAACCTCCACAAGTTTGATACAATAAATAAAAACAAAAATTAGAGTAGTTTGATATTTTGCTCTAAAATACAATAAATGACTTAAATTTAACTTGAAATGAGACGGGGGAAAGTCGCACGCTCATTGCGTATTTGTACTTTTTCACTCGGGCGCCATACCGTCGCGCTTTCCTAGTGTCATGGCACAGAGGTTTCGGTAGCAACATAATGATGTTTCCTCGAGGTAGATCTCCTTGCTGGAGGCAATCGTTATGGATCGCAAACACATCTGACGAAATGTTAGCGCGTAAACTTCAATGCGTGTTCTATTAGGGTGTCTAAGCCTGTATTTACAACTGCCTCTTTGGTAGCACCGCGGTGTCTATTTACGCAAAAAGATTTGTTATTGTAATATTTGATGTCATGATAATGCGCTACAGTTATTGTTGCCTTTTTAAAAATGGTTTGTATAAAAGTCAAGCGCAGCGATACACATTCTAATGGCTATTATCTACAATTTTTATGTTAAAAATTTTGACAAACAATTTAAATTACTCCTAAAATAACATTCTTTCTACAAGATATTGTTACTATTGTGATATATCATAAAGACTAATACACTATTAAACTGTATAGTTTTAGTAACTTTACAGTTTATTGTAAAGGATAGATATTAAAAAAAACTTATACAACGTATGTGTAGGGAAGGACGTCCATTCACAAGATGGTCGACCTGGGTTGTTGGAAGATGCTGGATGCTAACTCTTCTAACCTGTTCTACTGGAAATCTATGAAGTAAACTTATGACCAGCAGCTGAAAAGATAACCTTTAGCTGAAATGATGAAGACAAAACATTCATTCATTCATATCAGTTGATAGATGCCCACTGCCTCCTTCACTGACCGCATCCAGCAGCTTTCCGCGGTTAACTATGGCATCGACTACCTAGGCGCCTAACCACAAAAAAAAACATATTAAGGTTTTATTACCTGGCAATTGTGGTACGATCGACTGTGGTCCTGGAACTAGGCAATATAACTGGGTCCAACATTAACGTGCTCATGATTGGGTCGAGGAACTCCTCGGGTGCGTTTGCAAGTATTTCCTCATCACGTTGTCTCTGCTCTGCTAGCACGCTGACTCGTGTCGCTACTTCTTGCAGAGAGCTTATCAATCCGCCTCCGCCGATACGCACTATGGTCAAGACTCTTTATTTATAATCACTTTATCATCCTGATGTCAGTCAATGGCTGACACTGAAAGATTTATAGTCTGTCTATGACTATGTCGTCGGTCCACTTAGTGAGATTATCTATTCCGCCATGATTACAATTATTTGCTTTTAATTAAATATACAAACTTTACATTAACGTGTAACATTTTTAAATATTATTATTTACATGAAGGTAATATATTTTATGAGTAAATAGTTCCCTTAAAACGTCATTGGTTGTATTGTTTGTATCTGGCTGGTAAAAAGTTAAAAAACTTGATGTTATTTTAACAAAAGTGACAAAGATATTCCAACATTTTCAGTTCAAAATAAGTGACTAAAAACCAATTTCTCATTTATTTATTTTTTGTCAAAAAAATGTAATTGGCAAGGATAGTTTACAAATATTCTTGTCAAAGTACTTATATTAAGCACAGAAATTGCTCTGACATGGTTCTTGTCTAGCAAAATCAAAAAAATAGTTTTAAGATGTAACTAAAAAATACAGTTTTTATTACTATGAAGCATTTCTTATAAAAAGTCTACTATAAGGTCATCTGAAAACGCCGGATGCTCGCTTCCAACCTGTGTTATTGGAAACCTATGTGGGAAGCTTTTGCCCAGCAGTGGACGTCTTTCGGCTGTAATAAAGATAATAATGATAAAGCGAAGTTTATTTGATTTACGCTTTTACGTTTTTATGGTGATATGTAGTATATTTTAACATATGTAGTATAATATCTTAAGTTATAGAACATGTAACAAAATATTTGTGATGTTCTACTACTGTTTTCAAAATCCTTTGCGATAACACCAAGTTAACTTCCTGCTTGATTAGGAATTTTTAAAGAACTTTCTTTGACTAGCTATGAGGAGATTGATGTCAGGTACACAGATTTAACGGTTTGAACTTTGCAGAATGATGAATGTGTTTAGCCCAAATGTCTTGTATTGGTTTCGGTTGATGTCGTTGCTGCTAGCCTGGGGGCTTTTGCAGCTTTGTCGAAATTGATTTCGCGGAATTGGAAAGGTCCGCAGACTTCACGCTCACAAGCAGCAGACTATATTAGTGTGAATGTAAAATTTACTGATTGTAGGTGTGCTCCTCGAGATGATTGCAAGGATGATCGGACGGAACGGATCCTACCACAGAGGCGGGAGGCCGTTCCTGGAAGTGGAGTAATTTGTGAAAAGAGTAATGTTTGGTTTTAATGTGTTTGTATTGTGCACGCATTTGAGTGCGATGTGTCATGGGTCAAGTAACTCCCGTCGTGGTAAAGCATACGCTTGGAGTGTTCTGAGTGATCGAGGAGGATGTGGTGTGGAAAAGTGTGTGCAAATCGGTTGTGGAAACTCTGTGGGGAGATCTCGTCTCGTCTTGTCCTGGCCTTGGAGAAGATGCGGGTGGTATAACGAAATGTGATTCGAAATGAAATTCGCTATGAGGGGTTTTGGGTGTATCGAGACTGCTTTAAAGTAGGTCTGAGCAAGCTTGAATAAAATTCTTGGATCGTTGGGAGGTTGTTTTTACCATCCAGGTGAAGCTTTAGGTTTTAGATTTGACGAAGTGTGGAGGCCCGGTCATAGGCCAAGACTACACTTGCGTAGTACACCTTACCTAGTACAGTTTCAGCCAAAGTAAACAACTGAGGCGAATAAGATCTTCCATCGTCGGACACGGCAGCGCAGAACTTCTCGTTACTTCCAAGCTCCACGTACATCCGGCAAATATCTAACACTGTGCTAGCCGGATCGAATTCAAACTCCTTCATGTCTTTAACCTTAAATCAAAATTTCATACAGATGAACAATATAATCAATTAATAGATATGACAATTTTTTGGAATGAGGATATTTTTATTGATAAATATGCTACTATGATCAAAAAGTAAGGTAAAACTGTCATTTAAAACGCCCGGGCATCAGGAAGGCAGGTAATTTTTTATTCTAAGTTAGTAGGACTGTCTATAACATTTGCCAAGCGTCTATTTGTCAAGTTGGAATATTATTTGCCTCAGCTCAACTCATTTTGTAGATAGCTTTGTGTCTGAAACGCGTCGAGATTCGATTGGTGCCAAAATCGCCTAATTTCACAGAAAAAAGCATCAAAAATTGATGGATGTCGTTCAGCAAGCATCGTACAGTACCCGGCGATAAATATTGCACATCGACAAGTCGTTGTATTTCGTGCGACAAAGATAACGTTCTATGAAGCCGAAATTAGTCGATTGTTTCTTTCCAAAGTTCGATGTGCAATGGTTATCGCCGGGTACTGTATTTGCCTAATTTTAATCCGTGTGATAAAATTCATAAAACCGATGTAGCAACGCCGTTTTGTCACGATTGAGCAGATAAAAACCGAATCGAAGGTCTTGAAGGCGATACCAGAAAATGTCCTGAATATTTCGAGGACTGGAAAAAGTGAAATTTATCGGATGAGGATTACTTTTACGCAGAAAAAATTGATTTGGAAGAATTAACAAGATTTTATAAAAAAATTCACCATAATTTTTGTTCACAATAGTATATACATAACTATGTACGACTTTACAATAAACTCATGTGTTCATTGACTTATCATGCAATAAATTTATTTTTGTAAATAAGAATAATAGTTAATAAGTGATAAACAAGCTTAGGAATTAATTGTTCTGGTATATTAAAAACATAGAAAGTGAATAAGCAAAAGTATTAGCTTAGGGCATGTTTTGAACTCTTATTGCCCTGTACTTTGCTTATTCAATGCCATTGCTCATTTAAATTATAGTTTCTATCAATCGAGAATCTCTTGACGTAGAAATGTTCCCACTATAAATTATTGATAGATAATTATATTAATGAATGAATAATTTCTGTTACAATGACATCCTTAGATAATGAAAAAGGCGTAATAATAATTATCAACAACAAATAGCATAATATTAAACTAATGATTTTGGGGTAAACATAAATCATTACTAATGATAATTTTTAATACTCATATTATTATTTACTAGGAATATTAATTATAGAGGAAACAAAGTTATCAGAAATATTTTAAATTACAACATAGCACAGAAGACGCTGGATGTAAGTCGTTTCTAAACCATTCAGATTTTAGATCCTATGTCCAGTAGCGGGCGTCTAATTGATGATCTTGAATATTTACAGTTAATTGGTAAATATTTTATAAATTTCTGCATAATCTTAGGTTAGATTAAGATATAAAAACTGTAAGCTCACCTTAAAATTCTTCTTATTCGGCCCAACAAGATGGAGAAGAAAGTAATTAAGCATTGAGGCTATTCGGTCCACTAAGGTAGGGTGACAAAAAACGTAGGGTGCATGGGCTGTTAGCCGAACTAAAGTGTGTATCGTGTCTCTGCCGAGGATATTGTCGAAACGAGCCAGCATTCCGACGTGTGATAAATTTGTTAGGTTTTGTTCCCTTTCATGTGCCGGTAGGTTAGCCCAGGCTCCTGATTCCCTATAACAATTATAAACATGAATATGTATATTTTCTTCATGAATTTAGTACGTGTGAAAAGATTTCCTGTCCTTCATCTTATTCCTGGCATTCAATGCAATATTTATATATTGCATTTCTGAATGAAGGAAAAATATTAAGTTTTTTTTTGTCTGCAATACTTCCTGTGGCAGTGAATTCAACGTTAAAATTATGTAAAAGCTGCAAAATGGTGACCTTAGAACCATTTCACTCGCGCCATGGTACTAAGGCATACCATTCAATAAACAAATATTTAAATGACAAGAGTTCTTGGCAATAAAGTAGAATGACTAAATAGTCAAGACAGAAAATTGTTTTCATTAAGAATATATTTGATAAAATGTGTATGTGCATAAATCGGTATTGTTTAGCTTTATTTAAAAGATGTGTTGTATAGTTTATTTTTGCTTCTTCTCAACAACTACCATATATAACATAACACCGTGCGAGGTAGAGCAAAAACAAAAATAAAATAGTTTTATTAAAAAATTAACGACCAATTAGGGCCCTGTTAAAAGTTTCAATGATGAATAAATAAAATTTATCTTTATCTATTTTTATTTATTCATTACTAACACAGAGATCTACGAAGTACTAAACATAAGAACTATTAACGAGAAGTTCAAGTAGTAGATAATAAATGCATACAGTGACTAGAAAATCACCTAAACCAGTTTGCTACTGCATTAGCAACTATCAGCTACACTGTACGACTGAACAGTGGCGATATAAAAAGATTGGTGACAAACGATGAAAGATAGGGTTTCTCCTGCTGAGGAACGCCTAAAACATGATAAAGATCAAGGAACAAATCTGCTTGTAGTTTAAGACTGATTGCAGATAAGCAGGGAAAAGCAAACATCGAAAAAACAGATGAAACTCAAATATTAAATTGAAATTTATCAAAATTTAGGCTATTGTAAACGATGTACTTCTGCCATTTTATGCAATCCTTATTAAATTAAATCCTTTGGTAAACAAATCCTGGAGACGAAAATGATGAAAGTCTTCAAAACACTTTGGCCGCGGTTGTGACTGATTTATCGTTATTGAATTATTCTTCTTGATCCGTAATTACCCAAACAAAAATGGTGATTTAAAACATGGCCTGAGGACTACAGTGCATTGAAATGTTGCGAATAACTTTTCAGCTTTTCTAAATTATCAACTATTCATTATGCATGAGCAATTGATCAGTCACGGTTGTTCAAAGGTTGATAAATAAGATTAGTTTCGTAACAATTTTGACTTATTCATTCAAAGTAATTTGAATTTGGAATCCGTAACGAAAAAGTCAGATATTTCAGTTATAACCTGCCAGTATTGTGAATCAGCTGTTTATTAGAAGACGTACCTACCAACTTCACAGTTTGAATTGCATTACTTACTGTGCAGTTTGTAAAGTGCGTATCTGTGCCATGTTTCCCAAAGCCTCGTCCAATAAAAATATGGCGTCGTTCATTAGCAAATTCACGAAGCGAAGAAATATCGGTGGATGTACTGCTTCCATGTTCGCTTCCGCTTCTCTAGCTAGATTCCTGAAATGTGTTCATTAGTTTTCAACACTTAAAAGTCTGTTTTTAAACAAAAATAGCTTATTTATTATAGTATTAAAATTAGAATGCGATTTTCGTCTCACCGGTATGACGAAATAATTATGATTACTAATGCGTAAATTTGATAAAAATATAAAAATATTAATGAAATAAAAAAATATTTTAATGTCAAAATATCTTAAATTAAAAAGCTAGGTATAATTACTTCTATATGTGTATGATTGTTAATCATAGTGTAATTTAGTCTAATTTTACTCATCAAGCATGTATTGTTTATTTGTCTTGTTAATTTTTTTAAATATACGTTATTTATAGCATGTGTGTAATCGATTAGTTTAGTCATTTGTTTTAAACAATATATACTATATATCATTGATATTGTTTAATCCAAATTGTTCTGGTTTATAGCTTAAATTATTAATCGTGCAGTTATTACACATTTTTTCTAATATTATATCACTCATCCGAAACTTTTGCATAGAAATATATGAGGAAAAAATTATTATGTGATAAATGCTAGTAGCAGGCTATAGTGTAACATACTATTATTAAACGGACGCAATAAATACAGAAGGAAATAGAGACAAAGAAAAAAAAGAAAGTCAGAAGCAAACCATAAAAAAAAATCTCACGTAAATGCATCTCTATGCTCTTCTATTCCCCACAGAAAGTCCATAACAAGGTACATGGGGCGGCGGTACTTAAACTTCTGTTCGAACTGAACGCTTTGGCCCGTCATTTCTATGCCAACGAACACATCCAGTAAGCACGGCACCAACTATAATAATTAAATAATCTAATTCTCCATACACAGAGGGTAATGACTAAGTATAATAATTAATGAGATATAGGTATAGAAGCTTCATAAAGCTTTTACATCTAGTCGATTTATTTTCTATATTGGAATAAGACAGTCCAATAATTCAGGGCAGCACAAATTTTTTTAAGCAATTTTTTTTAACAAATTAGTTTATTTTAAGCAATCATTATTTTTTTTTATGCAGTAATCCAAATAATGAACATGCATTTTCTACCATATCATCATTGGTTATTTTATTATTTCTGAAACCATTGATTTTAGGATAGGGTGTATCATACGTTAATTGTCAGCAAATGAGCTATACATTGACACCTTTAAATTTTTTTACAACTATTTTCAAAGACCCTGTATACTATAGAGAAATAATAATAAACTTTTTCCATTGTTTCATCATTAACAAACAATGAATGTATCACTAAGATTTCATAAAAAATCTAATAATCTCAAAAAACATTAAATATGGGTGTTATCAAGGGTTAAAAAATTTTAACCTAGTTCACAGACCTTTCCGCTCCGTGAACTCAGTACCGTTGAAGCTGTAAAAGCTTTAGAGCTAAAAGCATTAACATCTTCAGAAACAATACAATACATAAAGAATTTTAAACTTTTTTTTGTGTAAAGAAAATTGCAAACAATTTCATCCATTTATTGTCTGTATGTCGTTTTATTATTTTTAGGGCCTTTAAATTGATAGATGTGGCTTAATGAAAAAAAAAAAACCAAACTGGCAATCATTTTGGTGGGAAGAAATAATAGTGTTATTTATCGATAAGATTTACTATACAACACACCCAGCTAAAGGTTCTGATGTTTTATATTAACGTTTTCATTGTACAAATAGGGCAAAAATACAAATTACTTGTAAACGGTGAGGATGTTCTTTGAAAAGCTGTTCCCTGTAGAATAAAGCCAGATTGCTCAACGGTATCTGGTCATCAGGATGATTAGGAAGCATTGCTTCAAGGCATTCTGCTAAACGTGCTCTGAAAAATAATAGAAGCTTCAAAGTAACTTCTTAGAGTTTAAGTTTTTCTACCTTCACATAAAAGTTTTAATGAATAAAGGTATTTAAAAGTTACATTTATTTATAGTTAGAAAGGAAAAGGTTTCATTAAAATTATAAGGAATTCATTCTTAATATTTTAGGTAACATAGTTTAGCATATATGTTTATTTTTCTTAATATTAATTGTAAAAGCTAAATGTTTAAAATAACTTTTTTCCACTGTTGGCACTAGTAAAAATTTTCATTATTTCACTGTATAAACGCCAAAAGAACATTTTCAATTTAGGCATAATGACTGATTTTTGCTTGCTGTCGGGTAACGAAAAATAAAACAAGGTAGTAAGTAGTTAAATTTTCTGGAGTGAAGATTATGAAAACAGTTTAACGTGTTAAAAGAGAGGGTATTTTTTTTGGTAATTGTTGCAAAAGAAGAATAATGTCGCCCACAAGAAATTGTATAAATGAGTTGTTGAGGCGCATGTTGCTATTTTTTAAAGAATATTGTATATTGAGTGTATAGAGATCTTTAGAATAGTGTAATTTCTAAAATAAAAATATATGATGAAATAAATAAGAATCCATAGGACAAATGTTACCTTAAATGTGGGTTATAAGTTCGAGATGAATCACCCATGAACGTGAGCACGAGTGTAAGGGCAGGCTGAAGTAGTCCTGCAATATCTGTGTCTTCAGGGATAGCCCCGACTGTACGGCGTGCCATTGTTATCAATACCACTATGTTTTCTAATACGAATTCAGGGATGCATCTGGAATTTTATTGATAAAAATATGTTTTATACTTGGATTATTATTATTATATGTACACACATACACGCACACACACACACATACGCACAGACACAGACACACATATTCACCTATTTCACCGTAGTAAAAAAAACACGGCGCAAATTGAACAAAGCAAGATGGATGTAGATTTTCTATAGCAAACCAAGTAAAGATCGAAGCTAGGTTCCAAAGATACGAAAACACTACTTTTTAAAAAGAAAATTGAATAAAGTAAACATTAAAATAATTATATATGTAGACATGATTCTATTATCCTGACCATTAGTTAACATTGAACTGTCTGTACCAAAAAATTAAATGGTTAATAAACTAACCTCAGTGTATCAGGAGGTGCAGTTGTAATTGGCATTTGTACAGGCATCATAGTCATGGGAGCATAGTTGGTTTGTGTTATATTTGTCCTGATTGCAACTTGCACTAACCAAGTGCATGTCATTGCTTGCAGACGATGTAAATTTGTAAGCATATCAGTTTCGAGGAGTGCACAGCGGAGACTCACGAATCTTAAAAAAATGAGTTCACAATCACTCTGATTTCATCTTTTTCTTTTCATAGATCATTTTAATAACACATAATCAATTCCCTTCTTTTATTAATCTTTGGATTGTAACTGTTAATGAGTTGCTCTCTGAGCCACGGAGATTGCCAAGCTAGAGATTTCTCTATAGAATGGAATTAGAGCCAGTTCCTATTGGGAAACTCTGACCTCGCTAGAATCAGTTCAGTTTTACTTCAAGTTATGCTTGAAGTGTTAGATAAAACAAGAACCAAACAATTTTGTATATTTAAACCAAGAATGAATAGTTAATGGTTGATTAAGAATATTTCGGAATTTTTATCACATATATTTTCTTTTACATTAATCATAGGAAACTGACATAAACAAAGTGTTTTCTTTTTTGAATTAGAGTAATGAATAAATTTTTATAGTAAAAAAACAATCGAGAAGTAATTTACTTAGTCATAAGATGGTGTCCTCTCTGTCGCATCGGTTCGAGTAAATGGTGGGCACCAGGACCTACATCAGCTATTGCACGCTGTGCCCTACCAAGGTCCTGACCACACCGCCAAAGTTTCTCTGCACAAACACGTACCCCTAAGTGTTAAAAAAATTTCATTTTAAAATATATATTGATCATTTCTGTAGCTACATTTGCTTTGGAATGATTTTGTAAGTATACTTTGATTTACTATATCGCAAATTATAAAGAAAATATTTTAATTGTAAATTTAATTACTAAAACAGTTTTCTTAAAACCATGTGTTACCTTTTTAATAAATAATCTGAAATGTAATGATTATTAACGATGGCCTTGTGAATTTTGCTTTTTTTTTAGTGTATCTTGAATGTTATGGAAATATTGTAACTTACCAAGATCTATACATTTTTGTGTCATAAAAAAGCATTCAGTCACAAAATTGTAAGTGTCTGCTGTAGGTCTTTTGATTGTTTGGTCGTTTTCATTTTCTCGTGGTGGAAGCAGACATGTTTCATTATACAAACAGTCCAAATGTACTGATTTTGTTTCACATTCTTCTGGCTGAAAAAAAATGAATATAACTGTTTTTTATTAAGGAACACAAAAATAAATTTTTATGTATTATTATTGGTATTAAGTATACTTTTTGTAACCAGCTAGTTATTTAAAAAAATAATATTTAAACAATTTAATCAAAATTAACTGTGGTAATATTTATTTATTTTTATTGCAAAGTATCAATGTCCAAATTGAAAAAATTCAAAGTATAAAATGATTTATAACAACAAGATACACTCACAAGTACTGCACCATACGTGGGATCTATCTTTAGTGACTTTGTGTCATCAGGGGTAGCACAAAATGGTTGACAAAGCTGCAACAGCACTGCACCCAAGTTTAACATGAAACCATCTGATACACAGCTTAATGTCGCCGAACTTATTTCACCAGCCTGGAAATCATATACAATTACATTGAGTACTGTTTGCAAGCATAATGTACAAAAAGTTGTGAATAGAAGTATATTAAATTTAATAAAGAAGGATTATCTTCAGCCCCTTCCATTTATATTCAGTGTTTTTCATTATAAAATGAATAATTTAATATTCATTTTATTTGTAAAAGGCGAAAGATTTGTTTTTAAGGAAAATGAAAATTGATGAGATGTCACCTCATACAAGTGGTTCATCTGCAAAAACAAACAAGCTAATCATCAAATATAATTCAAGTTTTTGCTAGTATTTGCTTGTAAAAGAATTGACTAATATATGTAATATTTAATATGGAAAGTAGATTGTGTTCAATTAATAAAGACAAAGATATGAGTTTAGTGCATAAACATTAAGATAGACACACCTGAACATTCCATAGTTTCCCACGAGCAACATTTGCTTTTAAGCATTTACCAATCCAAGTCAATAATCGATTTTTCATTTGTGTTCCACCTTTCAATAATGTTAAAAATATTTTGTGTAAATTATTGATAAGATGTGATGATGCATTCCAAATTGAATTTTCCATCATTGATGTAGCCGCCTAGATTTCAATTAAAAGAAAGTTTGATTATTATTCAACTATATCCATGAAATGTTCCTGAAGCCAGTATGATATATGGGATATGGTCCTGTAGAGTGGCCATCTACTGCAATATCTAATAGCCAACACATGCAGAACTTCATACCTAAAACAATATGTGATGTTCCTTGGAACATAAACAACTTTGAGATCCATGAACACTTAAAGATGGCAACAGTCAAAAAATAGATCGAAACATTTGCTAAATCCTATCAACAGTGCCTTAGTAACTATTCAAATGAGTTAGCTGTCCAAATTCTTACATTTGAAAATGATGCCATTAGCCTAACAAGGTATCCTGAACATAACATCCTGGAGCTGCAATGACAGATGCTGCTTACATAGTTAGGTTAGCTTGAGTAAAGCTAGCTCCAATGCAAAGTGACCACAGTGCTATTTGTTTGAGGACACATTTTTGTGCATCAATTATATTAACTCGTTCGCTACCAGGGTCTTCTGGGAAAAACGTCCACAATAGCCCAACATTTTTTTGGTGGTTATATTAAATGAATTGAAATAGATTTTACGTATGTATATTTAGAACAGTCTAAAAAAGTAAAATAAGTATTCTTTTAAACTGACCCAAATATGTGACGCTGGGCTATAGATAAAAACTAAACCCTGTAGCCCACGTGTCACATATATATGACACATTAAATTATAAGAAATTGATTATAAGACAAAAAAAAATTATAAATACAATTTATCGATATGAAATTCATTTTATTTTGTATGATAAATTTTAAAACATTTGTCAACGCACAATCCAATCGGTTGTCCATTGTTTGTTTTGCAAATCTCACAGGCATAGAAAGTAGCTTTGCGCTGTTTGTTTTTGGCACATACATGGCATCTAACTCGTTTCTCCAGCTTTTTCACAAAGTGCTGTCTATATAAATTAGGGCCGTGTGAAAACAGGTATTTCGCTATCAGAATTAAGTAGTGTGAAGGCAATATCATCTCGAAACTCTAAATAAGTTGTTTTAGTTGAATGAATTTTATTGTGCATCCAACAAGAATTCCAAATTGCCACGTCAAGAATATGAAAGAAAAGTTTTAAATACCAGCGTATCGACTTCCTAGGGGTAGAATAATAGGAAATCATTTGGTCCGCTCTATCAATTCCCGACATATTTTTATTATAGTCTGCTACAGTGGAAGGCTTAAGTTTTGTATGCCCTCTTTTGGACACTACTTCTTGAAGTGACGCCTTATGTTTTGTAGATATTGTCAGGACATCCCGACGATCTTTCCATTTCTGCACTAAAATATTTCCTTTTCTTGCAAAAACAGATTCATTCTTTTTTAATTTTTTTTCAATTACAATTGTCGGGTTGCCTTTGCGATATCTGCGAAGTGTCCCTGCAACGTGGGTTTTATCGTTATAAAGAGAAGTAGCTAATTTGACACTATTATAATAATTGTCCATAAATATAGTATGCCCTTTTCCTAAATATTTTTCCAACAACTGATAAACGACGCAGTAAGAATGTCCATCTTCGTTACTTACAGTATTCTTTCCGCTGTAAATAATAATATTTAGCACGAATCCATCAGGTGTACATAGCTCATATATTTTAATTCCGTATTTGGCTTTCTTTTGTGGAATATATTGTTTAAATATTAAACGCCCTTTCCATAATAGTAAAGCCTCGTCTATTGATAAGTTCTCACCAGGGTAATAAACCTTTTGAATATTTTGTAGTATATGATTCAACACTTTATCGATTTTATAAAGACGATTTGTTTGATCGTCTGTTTCATCGTAAAACCTTAGGCAGCGAAGTATTGATTCAAACCGATTTCTACACATAATTTTTCCAAATAAGGGATGATTATAAAGCATATTTGTACTCCAATATGCCTTTAACGAAGGCATCCGAATATTGCCCATCACGATACATAGTCCTAAGAATTTTTTTAATTCGTCCTCTGTAACCTCAGTCCACTTTTTATTTGAATTAGATGAAATATGTGTGGTATTCAGCAAAACTTCAGCGTGAGCATTTGTCCAATGCACGATTTTTCCAATGAGAACGTTATCTATTGATAGATTTGCTTTCAAACCCTCTTCTCCAATAAAACCGTGCAAAACAGGGTCTATATCGTCTTCTGACCAGTCTGAATTATTTTCCTGTACTCTGCTATTATCATTGTTAACACTGCTATAATTATCTTCGATGGAGAAATCATCGTCATTTTCATCACTAATTATTGAATTTGACGAGCTGCTCATTTCTTCACAATCCGTAATAGAAAAATTATCAGTTGGATCTGGTACTGGTATATTCTTATTAGATTCCATGTCATCACTGGAATATATTATGCATCTGTTCTTCATTTGGGGTTTCTTACGAAAATTATACATTTTGTTGAGGGATATGTTTCTGTTAAAAATCTTATTAATTTGGCTTCACAAATTCTTTTTCTTTTTAATTTTAATTTATTGCCTACTAATTTCACTAACCTTGCTTAACCGACCTATTCAATTGCTATAAAAACTGTAAATAATCTAATACGAGAGCAGACCAACTACAGATTTGATGCATTTTATAGTTTTAGAACTTAACAATTTAGTTCAATACTCAACATGTTCAAACATGCTTTTATAAATTATACAAAAATATCTGTCACATATATGTGTCGCCGGGCTGTGGTAAAGAAACGCGGTGACACATATATGTGACGATTGGTAGCGAACGAGTTAATTACAATATGCATGAATTTTATTAGGTTCATATTAAACGTCTTTTATTAAATTTATGAATATATTTAATAAGCTGTTACCTGATCCAGTGGATTGTCGAAAAACTCAAGAAGAGCATTTGCTTTACGAGGCAAAACTGATAAACTGAGGAGTGCACCCAATACAGAATCTTGATATAGTCTTCCATTTGATTCTATTTTAGGTTCGCATGCTTCCATTAATATTGGGGCAAGATTTGGATTACCTTTAAAAATTGTGTAAAATACATACATTTTATTTCATTTTTTTTTCATTCATACACAAACCACAAAATTAACTACTTTTAAAAAAATATCTTAATGTTGTACAATTGTTGCATAAAATAGATCTAATAAAGCAAGAGTATAAATTTTGAACATTGAACTCACCAGCAAATATTTGTATTGATGGCAGTATATAAATTGGTAGGTTTACAATATTTGACTTATTAACATCTGTATGGATTCTCTGCAACACTGGAATCATCGTTTCACTCAGTTGTTTGTGAGATTCATCATCACCTGTAAAATTTGATTAAAGTTGTATATTATTACTGTTAACATTTTGTTAATTGTGAAATCTGTATAAATGCCAATCGTTTAATTACCATCTACAACAAAAGCCTTCACCAAATCTACAAAAAATGAGTGGCTCTGTGGATCAACATGCTGTAACAGTTCAACTAGCTGCAAAGAAAAGTCTTGGTCTTCAAACAGAGCTGGCTGTTTCAAAGCAGTAACTGCATTTCTAAATATTAACTCTCTCATTTTTGCTAAAGCCTTTTGAACTACAGGAGAGTTAATTTGATCATAACTTTGCAAATTCTGCAGAGAACTAAATAAGTATGGAAACACTTGCTTTTGCACCACATGTTCCTTGAATGATGTTAGTGATTTAGGAATAACATTTACTTCAATGTCTTGTAACAATAATCTTTCAAACAAAGCTTGTTCTAGTGTCTCTAAATCTATGTAAGTTTTAGGAGCATTTGCTTCCGATAATTCTTCCAAATATACCAGTTGTCTATCAGACGAAGGACCATCTACCGCTTTGCTATTAATGGTAAAATGAAAAATATTCTCCACCATGCTATTAACTGTTTCTAAATCCTCAAGCTCTTGAGATTTTTTTAAATCAATCTGAACTGCTATATTATCCCCATTGTAATCATTTTCATTGTTTGGTTTTACTTCCGATACCCCCAATAAACCAGCAAATGGATTATTTGGTTCAGACATAATTGAATATTGTATAGAAAACAACAATAACAATAATCGTCCTATTAATATCGCAGAAAGTATTCACATCCTCCCACTCTTTAGAAAGGTTTTGTATTTAACAAAGAGTAAATATTAATTTAATTATTATAGAATGATTTGAAAATTCTATTAATTGACAATCAAAAATGCTGAGTATTGTTTCGTTATCACAAATTGATAAAAATTGACACTAAGCTCAAGTAAAAGTGACGTTTGGTTTTATAAAATATTTCAGATTGCCTATGAACTAATTTGTTGCTTTTTATATATTGTACATTTAAAATGCCGAATTATTTCTTTGGGTGGGTTTAAATTTTTTATTGGATTTTTTTGGATTAATTATATATTTAAAAAAAATAACATTCATTGATAGAAAAATAATCTGTTTCGTGATAAAAAGTTGTTGTGCAACACATGTTAAAGAATTTTTTTATCACTAATATTATTAAAGCTAGGTGTATTATTTAAGTAATACCCAAAAATAATTTAAAACACTATTGTTTTTTTAAACAATTCAATAATAATAATATCTTTAAAAAATCTGTCCGGAAATTAATGAATACACGTTATGATATGTTCTAAGGCGACAGTGGCGCACAGTTCCGTAGCGTTGAAGCAAGGAACTAATCATTTATAAATAACTTCTTTGTTTCGCTGCAGTCGCCGTCCGAATCCGAAATCAATATTGCGTACTCGAACTGTTACGTCGCCTTTATGCAGCAATGCTATGAAAGAAATTTATTTTATATGGCGTATAGTAGTCGCACATAGTGAAACGTTTATTTAATGTAAGATTGGTAACACTTACTATTATTTACTTGTTAGGTCATTAAAATGAATGCGTGTCCCCTTTTTGTACAAGTGCTTGCTTAGCTGAAAATCATTACACGTGGTATATATGACTTACACATCTTATTGTCATTATTTATTCGCGTTTAGAAATTATATCTGAACGTTAATATTTCAATTTTTAATAGTTTGTTCACTTATATGCAATTGTAATCAAGATGGCGGTTGCAATTTGCAACGTCTCTGTGACTCTGATGAGTTTTGATTACAAAGTATATCAATCTGTGCATGAACTAATTACTAGTTTTATATTTATTGGTAATAGGTCTAAATTACTAAGGTTATGGTGTTGGCAATTTATTCTTTATTATTGTTCGTTATTGCTATAGTTACAAACCACGAGGTAAGAAGTATTATACTGCCAAATTAAAATGCCGGATATAGTTGTTGGTCACTACGCCTGTTGTAAAACTTGTGTGTGTGTGTGAGCTGAGCATTGTACGCTACGTGACCTCGAAAAAGTAAGGCTATCTTGCCGTTCTAGAAGGCTGACGTCATTCAATTTGATTCGTCGCGAGAGCGCAACGCACAGCAAGACATTGTGAAATGTGAACGGCCACCCACTGCTTACATTACAAGATCTATCTACTAATTTACTTGAAAGTAGTGGCTATGAACAGTTATTCTACTGATTCCTGCCATACATGTTGATTTTATAACTGCAGTACACTTTGTGATAATTGGATACTATTCAAATGCTAATTGTTTCGACGAATATTAGGTATAGTATATAAGACAGAATTGACGAATAACTTCGTCTTTAGCTATGATTATGTTTAACAATATATGTTTAGTAGGGATTAATTTTGCAACGGAATTTGGTTTAGAAACCAAAACAGGCGTTGTAATGCATAAGTGTGAGTTAATTTTGTATGTGTGAGTGATACTACACACAGCATTGGCCCGCAAGTGGTTAGGACTAATTTCAAGGGGTTATAAGTTGAAATTATTTTACAGCCTTTCCTTCCTTTTTTTCATTGGTGATTGTTAAAAAAAGTATCTTGATAATATAGACTTGTTCATGACTCGTATACTTTTAAACTTTTTAAATTGGTCGGGTTATACAACAATAAACACGGTTATTGCGACGTTGCCAAGTTTCTTTTCGTGACGTATAATTGATATAATTTATTTATTTCAAGATCTTTTACAACAAACACATATTTTGATATGAAATTCTGAGTTATTACTTCGGGATAATCTTTTTATTTACGTTGTAATAACTTTGCTAAATATAGTTTAATAAACCGATTTTTTCACAAGGTCGATGTTCGTCTCGTAAAGTAAACATAAACACATGTCATGTCTATTTTAATTTTATTTCTCTAGTTTTTTTTAGTTAAATGTGCTATTTTGCCTGAGGTTAGGACGCTTTGGTTGTGGGGTAGATAATATAAGATTCACACTACAAGGAATTCTTGTTAATATTTACATACGTTTTAGAGTAATTCCAAATTATGTTTTAAACGATTTGTATGTTTTGTACAAAGTAAAAATATATCACATCGCTTATTTAGAAGTAACGGAACATGTATACCGATCAACTAACTTCTGCTAATGACAAACATTATTTTGTAATAGATGTAAAAAGCTCTAAGATAAAAAAGATTTAAAATCATAGAAAATTTAATTTTTTTTTTCATTATAATATTTTAAGTAAATCTTGAAATTTTCGGTACAGTTTTTTGTTACCCGAATCATTAAGGAACAATGTATAAAAACTAATTATTATAATGTGGTCGGTGTAATAGGTGTAATCTATTAAATTCTCCGAATTGTCATTTTTTTAATTGGTCATTTAAAAATTTTTCTCGATTAAATAGTCAAAATATGCAATGAACAATTAAGTACACAAAATAATTAAACATTTTTCAATTCCAGTGCGAATATTACGATGGCAGAATCTACAACTAATATTTTATCGGAAGACTTGGAAGATGGCGAGATTGAGAGTGAAGGCGAAGAAGCTATTGAGAACATTAATGATAGTAAAACTGATGAAACTAATGTAATTAAAGAGGTTAAATTAGACCTTGACAAAGTTGAACATCAACAATTCTATTATTCGAAATCAGGTAAGAAAAAAAAATCTAAATCACATAAAAATGAGCAAAAGTTCAAAGATAAGAGTAAGAAGAACCGTAAATATGCTAGTCCCGTTGATGATGATTTTGCTGGAAATATTGAAAAAGCGATAAGAAAAGCTATGAACAAAAATGATGATACTGAAGAACAAAATGAGAATGATGGAGAAGAGCGGCGCAAATATAAAAAGAGAAAAAAACACGACAGTAAAGATGGTCCCAGTCGAAAACGAAAGAAACAGGATTTTTCGGATGAAATGGATGAAACTGAAATGATGTGCATTAGAGGAGCATCGCCTGTACAAAAACTTTCTCCGTCCGAAGCATATCAGGACAATGACAGTTCTTACGCGTCTGACAGTAGTCAAGAATCTCGTGGACTTTCCCAACATCGCTCGTCGAGGCAAAGGCCGCCTCAGCGAGAACGTAACAAAAATAATAAAAACGATAGAAGAAGAGGCACACATCCCATGCAAGATCCTGACGGTGTTTGTTTGTTTTACATGCAAGGAAAATGTCATAAAGGTGATGACTGTATTTATTCACACGATGCTCAACCCCCTCGAAAGATGGAACTTTGTAAATTTTATCTAATGGACTGTTGTGCGAAACGCGATAAGTGTTTGTACATGCACGCAGACTTCCCCTGTAAATATTATCACACTGGGCTTCCTTGTATATATAAAGACGACTGTAAGTTCGCACACGGTAAGCCCTTAAACGACACCCTTAAAAATATTCTTCTAAAGCATATAGAATCGGCTCCAAAAGAAATTTTAGGCGACTTCCCTAGACTAAATAGAGAAGGTGCGTCCAAAATGATACAAACAACACAAATAAAACTAATGCAACAATTTTCAGAAAGCCCTGAGTGTCAAGAGAGAAGTATTCCATCTCTTTTTGAACTAAATATCCCAAATCCTCAAAACTCTCCAGATAACTTTCAAATGAGTCAGTATAACAACCAAAGGGAAAAGGTATCACCGAAGATACGGCAGTCAAGGTGGCAAAACGAAGGTTCAAACCCAAATTTTGGTATGGCCATGTCGCCTAACGGTAACAACACAAGTTCTAGTAACGTTCTTAATATTAAAAATTTAACAGGAGTATTAACGCCTAAACAAATTTCAGATCTTACCAAAATGGGTATAGAAAATTTAGACCAACTAGGTCAATTGACAGTATTACAGTTAAATAGTATTGGCATTTCTTTGAAACAAATCACTGAAATCCAATTAAACACGATGAGTATACAAAAGTTAGGTTTAATCAATAACGCCGAGCATCAACCTCAAGCGTTCCCAACACCGACTACGGGCGCCCAAGACTTAGATCTTAGAGTCCCACCAGTTGTTCCTGTACCGAGCAGTGTTTCCGTGTCCACAGAATTGCCCGGCCAGGACGTCGACATGCGTTTTCAGCCTAGTGTATCTCTCACAAAAGTAGAAGAATCCCATGTACCAATTGCTGAAAAAAACCTGCAATATAATAAGGACATGATTGACATAGATCAGTACACCAAGGATGCCTTAAAATTTGCTAAGAAAGACAAAGAGAATATTGATATTTCAAATGAAACATTTGAAAATGAGAAGTCAATTTTATCGAACGAGTCTAAGGATGTAGATCATCGAGTACTGCCTTTTACTAGTGATGATCCAAGGCTTCATTCAAAAATTAACGATAAGCCAATAAAAGCAGAGTGCGACACTGATATTAGATTTCTTCCGCCCGAACCTTTGTTTAAGAATTCAGAAAAGCGTCAACGACGCTCAACTACTGATGATGAAGACAATAATCTTTTGATCGACGAGAAATGGTATTCTAGTGATGAAGAGAAAGGAAACAAGAGAAAGTCACCATCTTCATCACCTCAGAAAGGGTTCATGTCACCGCCAGGACCTGCTCCACATGTCATTGAACCTTCTTCTGTTTTAAGCAAGCTTGGAGACTTATCGAAAATTGACATAAGCGAGGAAGTTACTAAATTGCTTAACACTATGAAAAATAATTTACACGAAAATAAAAAAAATACTTCAGAATTGCCAAATACACGAGCTTCACGGGATCCCCGATCCAGACGTTCTCCTGAAAAAGTAGGCGATACGAATAAGATAAACAAGAAGATTTCTCGTGTATCAATTTACGAGTGTATAGACGGAGAGCCTACGGACGGGCGTAGAAGAACAGATGTCGATTTAAGACAGTCCGAGTACAAAATTCCAACCTTTGGTGACACCGATTTACGACAAAGCACTAGTGGAGATATAGATTTTCGACTAGGATTACCTTTCAAACCTATTCCAAATTACACCCCCGCGTCGGAAATAAATGGCTCCATTAACAGCCACCCACCAATTACATACAAACTCGTACCAATCGACATACCCCGGCCCGACTACACAGACATTAGAAACAGTACCGCTAAATCACAGGCTTTAGTGGATCCCAGGTTGCGTAAAGTGTTTCGATTATCGGTAGAAGAGTCTAACAGTGACAGCGAAAAAAATGTAAAATTAACGAATTCGGCACCAAGGGTTGACCCCCGACGCAAGCCAAAAGAACCAGAAAATCATACTCAAGAACAAAAGTCAAACCCCTTAGATTTACAAACTATACTTCAAAATTCCAACTGGTACAAAGAGCTGAGTTCAACACAAAAAATATTCGTTAATCAGCATTTGGCACCGGTGACCCAGCAGATAAAACAATATCAGCAAGAGAAGTCTTCCGGTAAAAAGTTTGATTATTCTTCTATACAAAGTAATACAGTTTTATGCAGTATTTTCACGAATTTAGGTATAACTTTAGGAGAGAGTGGGGAGTATTCATATTTGCCGAAACCGAAGGAGGCTTTGTTGAAAACACCCATTAATTTTAACCAAAACAACATACCCTTCAATATGAACCCTCCTGGTGCAATGGAGGCAAATATGAATATGATGAATATTCCGCCTATGGGCATGGGAAACGTTGCCAATATGAACAATTTAAATGTAGGTCATATGCATAATTTTAATCAACCAATGCCGGATCCCCGAGGAGGGCCAACGCCCGGTTTGCTCGGCATTGCTCCTAATATACCTCACAATTTCAATAATAGTAACTTTGGTGGACCAAATAACTACGGGAATATGTCTTTTAACGGTCCTCCTCCGGGCAACGATTTTAACTATATGGATGGAGATCAGAATTTCCAGAGATTTCCTAACAGAGGAGGACACCGAGGAAGAGGAAATGATCGGTGGAATCGCGGTGGCAGAGGGAACAGGGATAGAAAAAATTTTAACGATCGGAGTAATTGGAAGAATGACAGACATTAGGTAATGTACATATACTCTTGATGTAGTGATACTGTTAACAATTATTGTTATAAATATGATAAACCTTCCACTTGATTCGTGGTCGAAGTGATAATTATCGGAGAGGAAAATAGATTTATATATAGTTGGTTTACGATTTTTAATTAGAATAAGGAGTTTATGTGTACAAGTCTTATCGTGTCGGTGTATATAATTTCAGTTACAATAATTACTTTATTTCTAAATTAAATTATGTTTACTTAACTGTTGGTTTGAACTGCTTCATTTACACACGTACTCATATGCAAGCCAAATGTTTTAAGACTGAGTACATGTTTATTTTTAAAAAGTACGCGTAATGCGTAAGCCGTAAGTGGTCCGCTGCGATGGTTCGATTGTTTACTAGTTTTATTGTCATTTTGTATGTACTAATATGTTAGCAATATACTTTCCACATAGTGATTTATTACATTCTATGAATATTTGTACATTAATTGACCAGATAATACTTATCAAACGAAAGCAATATTGATAATTTTATAAAGAACGTATTTTTAAATTTACCTCAATAGGTACCTATTCAGCAAGTTCATTGTTGTAAAGAATAGTTATGATAAATATATAGCTTACAGAACACTAATAAAATAAATATATGTTTATATAACACACTGTGTTAATTTTATACCTTGATTTTTTTTTAAAAACAACGTGCATTGCAGATACGGCCTCATTACTGTTGAGTGATGATGTTGATTTCAACTTTATTTTACTGTGTTTGCTTTAGGTGCGGATGTATTTTATGAATGGATGTTTTTCAGTTAAAAGTATGTCCAAACTGTGGTAAGTATTGGAGGGGTGGTAAGGAACGCTAAGCATATCAATATAAACCAGTCGACGTATTATTAATCATCTTTAATTATTGCCTGCAAAACAGACGTAATGTACTTGGAAAAATCTATTTTTAAACGATTCCCTCCTGACTTCATGTTTATAGCAACCTGCGATACTTTCGAAAATGTTGAAGCTGAAAAAATAAAAGTTTTGCAAGATAAAAATGATATAAACATTCTGTAACAACTAATAGGGAAAATATTATACATAAGTGTAAAGAGTCTATTTCTTCATGGTCATCAACATTGTTGCAAAATAGTACGCATTGTTTTGCAGATAATTTTAATTGCGAAACGAAGTAGTTGTACAAGAGTTCCATTTCTCTTCCAGCAGTGGCTATGGTGTTCGAGGAGCATACTAATATAACGCCTTGAACTCCATGCCGAAGTGCAGGCCAACATGTTTCAAACCTGAAATTTTAATTTTCTTTAACTAAAAAAAAACAATCTCACCCTTTTTCTTAAAGGAAAAAATATTACGGGATATGTATATAGGTAACGTTATTTATCTTGGTTTTCAGCAAAAAAGAAATCCGGAATTCGAATATTATACATTATTTTCAAATATTTAATATTTGTATTAAATGGTGTAAATTAAAGTTAAAATTTATAACAATCAAATCGCTATTAAAAAAATTACCTATGATCTCCACTACAGTCCCAAAGTTCAATATCAACATTAACATTTGTACCGTTAACGTTTAAATTTGAAAGTTCAAATTCTACAATACGAACGCCCTGTGTTGGTCTTAGCACACCGACTTCTTCTATATTTAAAGAATCTGATATGAAGTTTGCTATTAACGTTTTCCCACTCTGCAACACGTCGATTTAAAAGTTCAAAATTATTAAACGGTTAGATTCAGCATACATTGGAATCCTGACAGAAGAAACTCTGTATTAATAACTAAATAAAATTACGTTCAATGGTCAGGAATGAGAGCTTTAAATATTAAAATTTATGAATTATTTCGATGTCATGTAAGTAGGTACTACGTACGTCAGGCGGTCCAATCATCAAAATTTTCAACTTGTGATGCATGTTTCACATTCACTAGACTGCTTTAATTTGGTGGAATAAAACTAAACAACGTGAACACAACACCAGTAAGTAATGTTTCTGTATGATGACTGCGGCGATTGATTCGTTTAGCAGTTAGCGTTGCCAAGGAAACGAAATTAGACCTATAAAAAATAAAAGCATTATAAAAATAACTGTTGATACGAAACCTTATACAATACATACATATACCTTATACAATATATACATATCGCTTATTATTTTATGTAAATCAATGAAATTGTAAAACTGATTGACAAAAATGAGTTATTTTTTTAAACTATACAGACATATTTAATATAAACAGTAGATACATATATATATTAATATGGCTATGTTAAATAAATGGAAAATACCTGTAGAATAGGCAGTATTAGAGGAAGTATTTATCTGAATTTAAAATAAGATATATTTTTTTAAGTGGACAGTTATTATTCGAGTAGGATGGTCGCCGAATGGTGCAGTGTAAACAAAATTTTGTTAAACGAAATTATAAGAAATTCTTATCTACCTTGTAATAAATGGTCTTGTAAGCCTAATCCAGCTAACGGCGCCTTCTGGAAATAGAATTGATTCGGGTGAAACTAATGCTCGAGCTAAAGCTTCCCGAAAAAGCCGAGCTTGCTTACTAAGAGGCCTAGACTAAGTGCCCAAAGTGAATTGATAACCAATTTGGAAACTAAATTCCAATGTGGCTCTGTTTGTGGCCCTATCGTAGATATTAAATAGAAATTCTAAAAAGACACAACAAAAATGTATTACATGTATACGTTTACACGAAGAAAGATCTGGATTAAGAGAATTAAAAATTACTTAAATAATGTAACTAATGTAGGATTCCCACAAGACAAACAAACGAACCGTAATAAAAACCTGAACACTTATGTATCACTTTTGTAGATACTTAATCAGGCAGAGGGCTTCTGTCATGAGTGATAAGAGCAGTCTACGTTATACGGGGAAAAAAGCATTCATTCTTAAAAACCATTCAGTTTGTATTTCAAAACGAGGTTTTAATTGTATTAACCTCACTTTCAATTGTTCCTTTCTTTGCATAAACAAATTATATACAATTTAAAAATTGGATTCTGGATAAAATATTTTTTTTTTTGAATTTGCTTTAAAACGCAGTCGGTGCCCTTTGTCTATACTCTACAATGTTGAAAACATCGTGGGGGTCTAAGTCGATTGATGAAGTGTCTGTCTTGTAGGTCTGTTGATATTGTTATTGTTTTAATTGATTGGCATTATTTTGGGTTAGTCGGGTTGTTGTTTACTGTTATTTATTAGTTTTAATTTTGGTATCTTGTTTTATTTGAAATAATTTATCTCTTCTGACAGCCATTGAAGTAACTCTTGATTTCCTAGCTATCAACGATTATGTTATCACATCTTTATACAGTTTGGGATAGTAGATAACGTTTTTTAATATCATTGAAGAAAAGTTTAACATGCCTACAATAAATTATTTAGAACAGAGACCTTCATGTTTATTGAAAAAAAATTTGACAACGAAGAAATTCTCCTGGCAAAAAGGGTCATGGACCGTTTTTAATTAAAATAAAAAAACAATACCGATTAGGGGCTTCAAGAGTAGTTATAAAATTGCAAGATGTCAATTTTGCAACTGTAAGAAAAGACCTAGACGTGATGACATGATGATGAAGACGTGGGTGGGCCACGTGGTTGGGTAAGTGAAGGTTTTACCACACTGCCCGAAGAAGTCATTTGTGAATAAAATTTATTGAACGCAAAATCCAAATAAACGAATAATTTTTAAATGGTTAGGGAATTGAAGAGAAATAACATATCAAATGCAATTACTTTGAACTATTTAACATTTTAGAGAGAACGGAATTGTTAACAAAAAGAACAAGGTCCCACCGAGATTTGAACTCGGATCGCTGGATTCAGAGTCCAGAGTGCTAACCATTACACCATGGGACCGTTAATCGTAGGCATCAATATTTGTATTACAACCGAAATTTAAACATAGCGTGATAAATAATAAAAATTATTATATTTTTAGGCAAATTTGTTGTTTCGTTTAACTAACCAGTAAATATCGTCGCAAAGTTTTTGTAATAAAATACAATTATTTATTTTATTTTGTGAAAAATTGTAGGTAAATTGTTTAGTTTAAAAATTTTGAACTATGTACATATTTATTATATAATATATATACATATATATTATAATATATTTATATTATGTACACATTTCCATAGTTGTGTAAACATAATTAAAATTTTTAAACGCATTGAGGCAGCCTAATAGTCTTCACATATTTCAGTAGATGGCGTTAAAGCACAACTTTCAAGATTTTGTTTCAGATTTAAATACGTATAATTATATTATTTTTAATTAAATAGTAGTCACATTTAATGATAAATACCAGTTTGTTTGTTGTTAATATTCTCTTTTAATTGATTCTACGTTACTTGGTACGTCCATTCTAGATCCTAAACCATAGGTGGTAGCTAAAAAAACGTCGTTTAGTAATGTTTACGTATTACTGTATTGTTTTATGACATATGTCATTTGTGTTATAAACTGTTAAATATAAAATAATCATTTTATTATTATATTATTTTTATAAATAACTTTTACCAAAAAATAGAGCGTTAATTGAAAAGTTAAAAAAGTAAGGTATATAGGCAAGTGAGTAGGTAAAAAGATGTCTAGTATTGTAGTTCACAATTTAACTTTTTCTTTCATCTCTTAAACTGAATCGGCGTGATGGCATTACATGAAGTAGATATGGTGCCAAATAATTTATAATCCTCCAAACCGGGTCATAAAACTCGATCTATCTAATTTTGGTTAGAATCGAACGTTCCGGGCATCATCATAGCTAAAAACTGGTCGTCATCTCGTCCTGATTTTAATAACCTGAATTATGGCTTATGGCTAGTTTTAGAGACTTATGTTTGCTTTAAACTCCGTGATAATTTGGAGTCCCTAAAATAATCCCTACGGTTGTCAGAGAAAAATCTTTCCATAAATAGAGGGTGTGCTTGTATCGAGAACTGGTCCTTGGCCAACTGATCCGCCCTCTAGTTCCCCTCCGTCCCCAAGATGCCAATTGTTATAAATGACGTGCCTAAGGATGTATAGAAGGAAACGCATGACCAGCGCAAGAGCAGTAATCGTGGCGATCTTTGGGGGAGGCGTACTTGAAGTGGGCGTTTATCGGCTGTTATGATGATGATTTTTAAGTAGCCTATAATAAAGTGGGAATATGCGTTATTTTATCCAATTGAAACAAATACAACTTAAAATTGGTTATTTATGCAAATAACCCTGAAAAAGTATTTTCTTTAACCCTATAGACAAACGTTTCATAATTGTTATGTAAAATTTGTACCGTTATAAGAAGCCGCGAAATTGTTCTAAGATCATAAAAGAAATAATCATTTTTCTCCTTCGATTATGAACACTTGATTGCACAAGGCATGATAGCGTTATAATTTGATGTTGATGGATGTTTCGGTCATGATAATCGAGATGAAATTTAAACCGGCTTTTATTTAAAATAGAAGAGTTATAGTCAATTTTAAATTTGGGACATGTTAAGCATGAAATAAACTTTCATTAAGAATGTACGGTGTTGTGTAATGCATTATTTTTATGTAACTAAAAAATTGTTTACTATATTAAATTAAATGCCATTACATGCAATATTAAAACAAACTCCGCATGGGATTAATATAGTTGATTACATTTATACCTCGTGGAGACGTGCGATGTTATGTCAGGGTGACTAGCATTAATGTAATGTTGCGCAGGATTTTGCTCTTGGATTGCAATTTTGTTTATCCCCAAGTAGGAAATGTATAAACATTTCAATCTCATTGTTTTAGAACTATGTCTTACGATGTGCAGTGCTTAAACCACTACTGAATATTTTGAAACTTTCTATAAAATATCAATGAAAATAGTAATAATCGCGTAGTATAATAAACCATTTCAAATTATTACTATCATTGGCTATATCAAATAATTAAGAATAACGTTTTTTAATCAAAAAACAAATATTAATGATGGTTAAGAATTCTATAGTGCATTTTGAACGTTGAAATGAAGTAACTGCTCGGAAGAACCCCTACTTCATTATTAACGTTCCTGTTTACATTCATCATGACACACCAATAGAAGCGACTCTCTCGATATGCAATCGTGGCGGCATCTACAGAGCAGAACCGATCCTGATTGACATCGGGCGGACGGCCCCGTAGGTCGATTTTCTCCGTGCTACCATTACTCACTCTTATAATAATGCATATTGCGTATCATAAATAGAAAAAAATATATATTCACATTCAAAATATAATTTCAAATCAAAACTATTGAAATTAATACATTTAAGTCTACTAATTTGATGTCCTTTTAACTTTTGACATTGTTTTATAATAGGAACTCGATTCTACGTAGAACAAATGTCTTTGTCTTGTTTGAATATAGTAAATTAAACAATTAATGTTTTATTGTTTGGAAGGTATCTTCTAAAATTTTGAAATGCTATTTTTCGTTATCTCTATGTACTACGTAAGATTATTTCATTTTATTTAAATTGTTACAAACAGTTTATTTTCATACCCTAGAAACAATGCTTTTGCACGTTAGGTTGTTGCGAAGCCGATTATTCCCATAATTAATGTTCTGTTAAAGTTCGTGAAAACTTAGAATAAGAAAAGTACAAGCAAATCGCTAGTATTCCATATTTCAATAGATTGACTGATTTAACTGACTTATTGCAATTATAAGATTTAATACAACTTTGTTACTTTTGCTTACTAAATCGATTTAATTAATTTGCATGCCAATATGCTGCCAAGTCAAAAGGTGACAGTGCATCTTTTTGAGTTGTGTTCGACGCGATAGCAATCGTACCTTTTGCTATATTTGTTTTAACAAATCTCGGTTAGGTTCGTTTGATATTATTGTAAATCATAATTTTAAACATTATTATTTAGAATTAGTACTTTCCTTAATTAATACTTTCATTAGAACTATAACTGTGAGATCTCAATGATTCTTTTCACATTTCATGATTGAGGGATGATATATTCAAAATAAAACAAACCGTGAAACATGTACATTTTGTTACTTTTTTTTACTTTGAAAAAAATTAAAAGTATTTTTGTCCATTTATTTTTATATTTAACAATGTAGAAAATATTTACTCCGTATAAATAATACGTATAAAAGAGACTACATAAGTGTTGTGCACTCATGTTCTTTAACATGGGTTATTGTAATTATTAAACTTGAGCGTTTTTAAATTTACTTATTTAATCTTTATGTTAAGTAAATTCTTGAAATAAAATTATTCGTGGTTTATGCGCAGGAGGTACGTAATTGGACTGCCACTCAGAATAAATGTCTGACTATAATAAAAGTCGTCAGTAAATGCTAGTCTTGTCAAATTATCTTCGGTTGTGGTATTATCTGTGGCATTTCTCGCTAATTAAAGCTATGAGATTTTTATCAAAATTATTAAATATAATTGATGTATTTTTAATGTTTGAAATTTTTTTAAAATGGCATCAAATGCAATATGCATCGTTTGAATTTACAGCTTGTAACATTATATACAAATCGGGACGTCATTATATTTGGCACTTGATGTAATTAAAAAAAAAACAAAATGACGCTAACGTCCCCTCAGAAATAAAAAATATTTTTTTATGTTAGGTGAGGATCTATACATCTTTGAAAAAAAATATAATCAAAAAATTCGAATAAATAATTCAATATTTGTTCATGTTATGAGCAAAATATTGAGCTCAAATAGCGGTTTTTAGGACTTGTTTAATAGGGGAAAATAGTTAGGGCGGTAATCAAGCGAAAAATGTTTTTTGTACATACCTATTACATATTATTTACAGTTTAAAATACTTTTAATACATGTCATAAAAATAACAATCGTTACAGTTATAATACCTAACTACAATAAGCAATACATAAAAGATAGGGTAATAAAATATTTTACACAGCGAAAAATACATTTGTTTTAACTTCCGTCTTTAGATGTTTGTCTATAAGTTTAATATTTTTAACTGGTTCTTTTCTCATTAGTTGGCAGGCGACCATAATGAATGACTGGAAGATAATATCGAAGCGTCATAAAAAGTTTTAATGACAGTCTTTTACCATGGCGCCCTGCGGGTCTTAGCGGGCTATGCAATAAATGAGTTTCAAGTAGCACATGCTTGAATAATATAATACATGTTTTTTTTTTTCTTATATATGGTATTTTGTGTTATCAATTAAATATGTATAATATATAATTCCATAACGAAGTAGTATTTTTGTAATCATTATTATATATTTCAGCCGTAAGACGTCCTGTATTAGACATAGGCCTCCCATAGCCATTCCCAATCCATCTCAATCCCACACAGACACCAAACCCGGTCTGGTTATAAGCGACTTATATCCAGCGGCTTCCGATAACCATAACAAATTCGTCTTTCTACCTTGCGAGCGAATGTTCTTGCCGGTGCATGCTCTCAATTCCAGAACCTTAAGGTTCCAGCGGTTATCCCTTCTGTGCAATATGTGCTATGACCACTGTCATTTTAACTTACCAATTCACTGGGCTGTGTTGGCTACCTGCGTTCATCTACGAATGTCTTCTTTCCTGTAATAGTAGTAGTTTCATAGAAAAAAATGTACTTAGTCATAGCACTTGCTATATTTCTCTGCAAAAATATTATTCAAATGTACAAATTAAAGTTTCGTTGCTAGATTATAAACAACTCCGGGAGATACAGATATCTGGAACGGCTTAATACGCGTGGGCTGAAATACGAAGCGAGCTCGTAATTTTTGTCCCTTTACATTTTACTGTATAACTTTGTACTAAATTGACGTTGCGATATCAGTAAAAGATATCATCTTGAGCTTTTAAATAATGAATTCTGTGTATAACTACGTATTTTTATGCTAAATGTAACATATTAGTAAAATTGTCCATTTTTACTTATTTTAATTAGTTACATCATTTTTATCGTTATTATTTATATCATATAAATAATCTAACATACATTTTAATGGGACCGTCTAAACAAGACGGTCTGTCTACCGCGTGGGCGGAGGTGCGCTTGCTGGTCTGTGGCCTCCATTCCAGAATCTTGATGTCCCAAAGGTTATTTCTGCCTACTACCACTTTAACTTACGTATCCACTGGGTTATCATTCGTTTTAATTCGTTTACAGATATCTTTATTCCCGATTCGATATCTCAAAGAAATATCCCGCATAGCCCTCCTCTTTGGTTGAGCCACTGTAACCTTGCTTGTGAAGACCGTAGTTGGAGTTCGTTAGTTTATTATGAGTAATCTAATTAATATCTCGGTAAAGTGATCTATTGAATCGTATCAAATGTAAAGGCTAAATTAAAGTTAGTGCCAAGTGTTGACCTACTGGTATTTTCAATTTTACCCTGTAAGAGTTAGTCGAGCGTTTATGGCGATTGAACTGAACCTTTATTGAATAACTAAGAGAATTATTTTGAGGTTATTCGTCGTTACTATATATATTTTCCCTGATTGCCACCAGCCAAGCATTAGATGCAACAGAATACTAATGGATTTTTTGGCTTAAGTTGTTATTGGGTACGCATTTAACATTCCGATATGGTGTAATTTTTAGAGCTGCTATACTCGTAGAGCGAATGGAGCGATCGAGATTTCCTCGTCTCACTGCGCGCATACCTAAGACGCGTATGGCGTTGCACACTTCTTATAGCATTGGCGCCAGGAAAAGAAGTGGCGAAAGAAGCCCCTGTTGTGATAGACTAGAAGCCTTGATAAGGGAGACTTGCCTGGTATATGGAATCAGAAAATGACATCGCTCAGTTAACTTAATAATAGTGTAACAGTATTTTAATGATCCTAATATACAATATTTTATTACAATGTTAGCGTAATCTGCACAGTCGTTAAATCGAAATGAGTAATTAAAATGTTTTTTTTTTTTATAATTTTTTATAAAAGGAAAAGTGGAATACTTAGTTTGTGTCCGTGATTACAATGGTTTAAACTATGCTAGTATTTATCTGAAAACTTTTCCGCGCGTTCGACACAAACCCAAATCGATGAAAATAGATCGTGTTTGATTATCAGCTGTTATATAATTTTACGAAGAGGGAAAATCACGACCAGATATATAAAACAATTAACTTTTATGGATGTACAATTAACAGTTATATTGTTTGTTCAGCAAGTAAAATTGAATGCACATGTAATGATAAACAGTTTATAAAGTGCGAGCATCGCAATAAAAGCAATTTATTGGTTGTACGCACGTCAGAATTTATTTAACAATCTCTTTGCTCTGATTCATTTACGGCATCAGATAGCCGAGTTTATTCGGCATTGTATATACGCCGCGATAAGCTGTTATCCCCCATCGAAGTATCGATGTTCGCTGCGTAAATCAGTAGCCGCTGTCATTATACAAACATTGAATTTTATGGTAGATGTAAGATAACATATCTTTTAACTTCATTACATAGTATGAACAACAAAGATGATTAACGGCACAGAAATGTGGTCTCACTACGGGTTTCAATGGCAGCCTCACAGTTGCTCAACGATTCATGGATGGGCTATGCCCGGGATTGCTCTCCGACATCGAATCAGGAATAAGAGGTCGTTGACGAACGAAAGTAGCCGACTTCAAGTGGTTGAGGGCGGACTGCTTAGCCCGTAGTACAGATAGCTGCCGGGGCAAGAAGCTTCTGGATTGAAGATCATGAAGAAGGCAAGCGCAGAGTAGGACTTTCATCCAAAAGGTGGAATGACGATCGTCCCAACCAGTCTTACTGGAAATCTATGGGGAACGTTGCACATAGCGGAAAGAATAATACATATAATAAATTATTCTATCACAGATTTTTTAATGACGTAGTTTACTCAGTGTACTTTTATTTTAGATAAAATTAAACGCTCTTTTTTGTTAACGTACTTATATTTCGTCAATTTTTTATTTTTTCATGGTATTTTTAATTCTTTTCAACTGCAAAAAAGTGCAATCAGTCAAGATTCATTACAACTGAATCGTCAAGATGCTAGAGTGAATATCGCGGATCTACTAGCGCAGTGTACGAGTTAAAGCCACCGAACGATGCATTATGCAAGTATTAGAAAAAAAAAATCGTCTTTCGATCCTTTTGGAAATTCACGGAGAGGTCCCACTTCTAGCAGTGTACGTCTTGCGGCTGAGATGATGTTGATTGTTAGTCATTATTTAACTTATGATGAGTCTCATTACTAGTCATAAATTCTTGATAGAAGCGTGATCATGAGAGTATGTCCATCTTATGGTTGAACTTTTTAGGAAGCGTTTGCCGGTGTCTCTATTACAGAACAACATTAATGCCGCAGCGACCATCTGTTCTGTGCGCTACGTGGCCTGACCACTGTCGCTATAACTTGCTCATTCGCTGGGTTATATGAGTTACTTTGTTCTATCTCTGATTCAATCTCGTATGGAAGTCCCGTGCGTAGCTCTCTCTATTGCTCGTTGAGCGTGTAAGTTTGACAATGAGGTCCGAAGTCAGAAACCACATTTCACTGTTGTAAGTCGTGCGTATAAAAGTAAATAAGCAGTTTGATTTTCTATAGGTGTAAAAGCTTTAAAAGAGTTAATGTACCGTTCATTTGTTAACAAAAAGCTTTAATGCTTTCACATCTATATTCAATCATCTTGTATAAAGTAATCATTGGGAAATATCCAGATTAATTTATTTTTATTATTGGAATACAACAAGTTAATAATTTTTGGCAGTACGAAGTCAACAGAGATATCAACTAAACAACAATTTATTTTAATATGTGTATATCCGAATTTAAAAACGCTTTTTCATAATATATTATAATTACGTTACTTATTATCATTACTATTCATTTTAAATATGGCGTACTTAAAATTATTGACAGCAAATAAGATTTGCATTCACTCGTTTAAAGATTTTAGTCTCATAAAAATCATCCGGTATATTCTAGACGGTGTTCACCGAACGTGATCGCGAGTGGGTGGTGCGTGTATAAGTGAAATAGGACTTAACGCCTCCGCACGCCCGCGCGTTTTCAAATTTCTATGCTTTTATTTCTACTAAAATCCTTTTCAATAGAACGATTATGAGACTTGAATGGTAAGTTTATCATGTTTTTGACGTATGAATTATTACACTATCGATTGTATTCTCACTGCCTTTATAGGAGAATTTACAATTGTACGATTAGATATGAACATGCCCTTGTGCATATTCGCAATAAATAAGCTCAAGGTGCCGAGTTTTTAGTTATTTATGGGGAACTATTAATATATAATATTCGGATATATAATAAAATGTACCCGGAATTACATTATCTTGTGTACAGTGTTTATTATTATGAAATTATTTCTAATAATATCAAATGCCATAGTGAAGGACGCGGAAAGTCGTCGTGGCGATCTTTGAAGGAGGCCTATGCCTTACAGTGGACACCCATCAGCTAAAATAAAGGAAGAAGAATACCATAGAAAAGATAAAATTATTGTCATCAAATATATTATTGTCATCTAAAATAAAAATTATCTTTAAAGGTCTAAGTCCGATTTAAAAGTGTTGATTTTTAAAATTAGAATACATTGCAAAAGTTAGCGTTTATTAATTACATAGTTATTTCCATTTAGATCGAGTTTGAGTATATATTTTGTATAACCCTAATTCATTCAGGGTTATACTAGATTAGTCAATGAACGAATCATTTCCATCGTCGAAGTGGTTGAGAGAGTCAAGCCATGCGGAGTTGGTCATGTAAGGTCCAAGGCTGTGTTCTTACTATGTCAAATAACTTATGTGTATTTATGCCTTAAGTAACAAAAAAAATAACATAGTGTAAGTGCTTTATATTAATAGGTGTGAAATAATTTTGTAGGACCCTTATTACTTGTATAAATACGGAATGCGATTTCATCCCATTAACTGATCGATCTAAAATTTTCGCCAAATATACCCATGCGCGTAGTATCTCCAGCGGGAATGGTAGCAGCTTGGATTGTATGTAGCCTGTTGATACATTGGCTTCTTGTTTCAGCGTTGCCTCATTTTGGTATTCTTTTACAACATTTTCTTGTTTTTTTTTAGTCATTAGGCGTGGAGGAATCTTAATCATTTAAATCTACTTAGGTGTACGTAGATGCCTCTCCGAGATCGCCGGCGATATCAAGGGTCTGGGGTTTCTAGAGTAGTTGGGTTCGCTTGAGTAAGGCTAACCCCGACGCGAAATGAGCGCAGTATCGCTTACTTGCCGAAAACAGCTAGCAGAGGCCGCAGTATTTCGCCCAGTCTCTATAGCTTTCTTTTAATTTTTGATGAAAGTCTATAGTGCCAAGTCCCACGAATGTTAAAGTAGGAATGATCAACCGTCTTATTCGTCCGCTACTTTGTTACTTGCGGGATGTATGCTAAAAATAATTAAAGTGGCCTGTACTTTTATAAAGCCATAACAGGCTCTTCGTTTTTTGTTTGAGGGTATCTTGTTTTATTTTTATATATCATAAAAGTTAATGTAACATCGGATATACATTGCAGTCTTTTTTTTTTTGCAAGTTCGGCTACTTTATACACGTATTTTATTATGGCAATGTTTTAATGATTTTATACTAGCGTTTTGATTCAAAGTATAATAAATTTCAAACGATGTAAAAATGATGTTTATAAAAAAAGCAATTAGAAAATTCTTATTACCTGTTAAAATGCTTGTAATTTTTTGGTTAAATAAAATGTTAAATATACCGTTTATGCTCAACGTGCCTATATTTTTTTACTCCCATCAAAGGTGTGACAAGAACGTTAAAATGTTAGGAACAGACATAAAACTAAGATAGCTTTTGATAAATTATCATACCAATTTGAACTGTAGGTAAACAACAAAGAGATTATTTTTGATTGTATATTAATTAATTGCGAAAAAGCTAAGGATATTGAAGTCTAGTCCGTGAGGTTGTAAAAATAAAAAAAGGTAATTGACCGGTTGGCCAGTTACGCAAGGGATATTAAAAAAGTAGTTTCCTTTTGCAGTAAACAGGAAGTTTAACAACCGTGTGCTTGCAAGAGGAGGAGATGAAGGTCATGGATCAAATAAAAAATAAGTGACTTTTTAACGGTTCTCATTTATTACACTTTTGCAAAATGTTTATAATGTTTTACGGTTCCTTAGACGGGCAGTACGATTTTGTTTTATTCTTGTTATTTACTATTGTTTTATCAAAATTTATGAAGAATGATAACCATAAGAAAGATAACCTTCTTCTTACTATGCAAATATTTGATAAATTAAAATAAGAAACTCTTACTTGTGTTAACATGATATGAGCATTATATTCTTTTCATTAAATACAAAACTGTTATTTTAAACAAAACCACAAAAAGAAGATGCTATGTTAATCCATTGATAATAATTTTGCTACTTCAAGTAAGCTTTTAAATAATAATTTGATGCCAAATAAAATTAAATATAAATAAAAAAGTAAAAACATTTCATAATTTAATTTTGTAAATTTCCAATTTTCTGCCTTTCATATTATGAAATATGAATATATGCATTTAAAATACTTACTGTTATTTATTATTCGTTTTACTTTTATCTAACAATTTCTTATTAGCAAAGATTCGCTAAATCCCTTAACAATCCAATTCGCAAGACGTTAATAATCGCGCCTTACTGAGGTTGTGTGAAAAAGTTTTATTGAGGAAGGTTTTACTTGAGATCAGACTGAAGCAGTCCCATGTTTTTTTTTTAATTTTATTTGGTTCTTAACTTGGAACATACACCAATCTTACTTAATGCCTAAAATACATAAGAAAATAAAAACTTGTTTAATTCCTATTATATTGCTAAAGTATAGTGAATATAACGCGTATTACTAACTATGAGTACTTGACATTTTAAAACTTTGGTTCATTTGAAATTTAACTAACATTAAGTTTAGCAGACACCATTGAACCACAGAATAAATAAAATTTTAATCTTGTCTCGTTAGGATTTACTATTGCTATTAAACCTATTAAATTATCACAAATTTGTTGTATCTAAAAAAAATGTTGATACGAATATTCGTAATCATGTCGGAGATATGCAATTTCGTGCAAAATTTTTTTTACGATTTACTCGTACATACTTAAGTAAGAGTATATATTAATATATAAAATAATAATACTCAAAGTCATTCAGTCTCGAAGAAAAACAGTGTTTGTTATTATTGTATGTTTATATTAAAAATGATAAGAATTGCGTTTGTTAATATTAAAAAAGTTTATAAAATTACATAGTTTTTTACAGCGACGAAATTAAAAATTATGTGAACAAAAAAATAAACTTTGATAAAATAATTGAACATGAAATTAATATATACATACTAATTCATTATCATTAAGTGTCTCTAATGCTTTAATATCTTTAAAGACAGTTTTCATTGCGACGTTTATTACTCGGTTTTATTTATTGCCTATAAAGTACCAGGTTTGACGAATATTTTTCTTAATACGTGCCAAATATTTAACTAGTAGAAGAGATAGAAGAAAACTGGAAGTAAACATGAGCTTTAGTTTAACTTGGTTTTATGTCACTATAACTTTTTATGATAGGCCTTTATTAGAATATCCCGCTGCGATGTAAAAATGAATCTCAAATAATCAAAGCTTCGTCATAATGTTCTTCTTTACCGACGTAAATGTTATAAAGTTAAATTCCATAAATTTAATGTATATGTACAGGTTGATTGGTTACAGATGTAAAAACTTTAAAGGTCTTTATAGCTCATTAGTGTGCTGCACTTTCCCAATCACTCTATGTAAAGTGATCACTTAGAAATATGTTACATTAATTATTTTTTTAATTGGAATACAATGGGCCGAAAATTTTTGGTAGATTACAAAGTCTGCAGGGACAGATAATAAGCAATAATGAATTTTAATATTTATTAATTTATAAAAACTTTCATTTTTGTATAGATTGTACTAGATATCAATAGACAGCAAATGGCTAAACATTCACCCCTGCAAAGCTTTTACATCTATAACTAATCACTCTGTATACATCGTTACTTTCTATTATGTTAATATTTATTTGTATATTATTCTTATATTTATTTTCTATGGTGTGTAAAAAAGTGTTAATAATAATAAATTTTCTAACCGGTGTTTAATATGAATGTATGAATCAGTAATAAACGATAAATTTGTATATCCTAATGTTATGACGTACTTGATGACCTTTTCACTACAATATCGATTGAGGTCATCGAATTCGCAGCGGTTTAACAAAGTTGGGCTCGAGAAAGGTTTGGTAACAATGGGCCACTCCGACCAGGACTCGAGTCACGATTTTGCGTTTACGATATAAATATTAATCCTGAGGAGAAAGGTGGCTTTTTTTTTAATACAACGTGAATATTATGTAAATTTTAACTACACATGCTATTTCATTCAAGTTATTAGTTCTTAGAATTAACGCCTATTTAATGTTTAAAACTGGTCAAGTCAAAATTGTATAATATGAAATAATATAAAATTGTAATTATAAAAAAGCTGCTTTAAGTCATATAAATGTAATGTATATTGCCATGTTAAATTTTAGACAAATAGGATTACTACTCGTAACACATAATAGATTATACATACACTACACTCTTATTAAGGTTCGGTATAATGGTTCATCTAATGTTAAAATTTCTCCTAATTTAAGTTTTACCTTAACATATACTTATTTAAATATGTTCCTAGCTGACCTGGAGAACTTCGTTCTACCTAAGCAGTCAATAAATGAGATGATTTCGAATTTTCTAATTTACTCAAAATTATTTATTGTATTTTTTTAATACGGTTTGACTGATGTTTTTTAAATTTTTTTATTGATAATTGATGAATATCATATTGCCTTATTACCCTATTCAGAACGATGACAAACATACTGACATAAAATTCATGTAAACTATTTTAGGATTATAAATGGTATAACTAACAAGAATTGGTTCTTCATGTATTGATATAAAAATTATTTTTAAACATGTAGGTTAAGGTAAACGGAAAAGGTAATATTGGATATCGAGTAATTTCGTGTACCAATACTTCTTTTAAAAAGAAAACATGCTTTTATCAGACGTATTAAAACTAAACATAGGAATATAAACGTAATAACATGACAGCTAATTAACAGGACTGTCGTTCAATACTCACGTTATAAACAAGCCGTGGTACGTTTAATAAGCATATCAGTTCACAACAGACATGTCATCAAATTATTTCCGAGTATTGAATATTCCTTTACTATAATAGACTGGCCATAAATATCGTTATAATTAAAAATAAACAAAATATTGCTTTTGAATTTGGAATCTGCCCATTTATATGAGTTCATTGTGTTTTTTTTTATTTTCATGCTAGTTTACAGTAAAATATTTAAGTTTTTATAATTTGGAGATTAAAATGGAGTGGGGTGATAAATATAACCGAATCGCTGTGATAGCTGACTGGTTACTTTATAACTGATAGTTTAAAAAAAAAGGGTGGTAAAATCTTAACAAGTATTTTAGCGATACGCAAAGGGAGGTAAAAAAATTGTTCAATGTTGACAAAATTTTGTATCATTTACGAGTTGTTTGGCGTAAATAAACTGTTCTGTCTTTCCAGTGCATCAAAAGGACTGTACCTTCATGTTTCTTAATCCATCAGTCAATATTCTAGTCTTCATCTCTGAATGCAGTTACAGAATTCACCAAGACATTGAATAGAGAAATTATACAGTCGAGAAATTTAGTTTGCAAATATTCGTTATTTCGGTGGTATGCTATCCATTTCTGTTCGAAAGAAAATTTATACAAATTATTATCTTTCAAAAAAGAAATCTTAGGTAATGTAAACAAAACAAAAAAATAATCACCGGGTATTTAGTACTGCGTAACAGGTGTAAGTATCATAATTTATTCTTATTTTCAAGAAATTTGACAAAAATTATAGTGTTATTAGAATATAGAGATTTTTTGAAAGTTTGATTCCTTAATATTATCGTAATTTAATTTTTGTCCTCAAAGGAAAATCTTTTAAAAGAATTTTTGTCTAAAGTATTTTAAATGTTTAAATTTATTGTATTTTTAAAATATCCTTCATGAAAAGTAAATTTATTTTTTCGTTCTTTTAGTACGTGCAAGGAATGCAAGTTTACCATACCGGTCGAATGTTTTGGTTACAAAGGGCCATAATGTTCCATGAAAATATCTCTGCTATCGAAGTACGCTTAAGTAAATATTACCTTGCGATAAATGTTGTAATTTTAGAACAATTCTACGATCCTCGTAGTGAACATATATTTGTTTTAGTGATAAAATACGTTTATGGCTTTGAAAGTTTTTAGAACTGGCCAATTTAATGATAATATTAAAAAAAAAATTAATTGCGAATATTGAATTCTTATAAATCTTAATACTCCTCTTTCCAATCTTGTCACCTACATTACGTTGTCATTTGTTTTTACAAATGTCACCAATTAGTGCAAACCTTAAAAATTCGTTTCGTTGTTATTATACGTAGATATAACAGTTGAAAAATAATACGATTTTCGTTACGGTGTTAGTCAGCAAAACTGTCACTTTAAACTTTAGTTAGCTTTTGGTGATGAAACTCTGATTTCGTACTGCTATTTATTTGTAAAAATGTCTGTGATATCTTTCAACTGAAAGTAGCATCGAAGTTATGTGGCACATGAGAATCTGACAAGAGAGACGTACTAGGAAATTCGAGTAACCTTGGGCACTGGTATGGGTCAAATTTATATTGATGGGTGTCGTGAAATTCGACAGTGGTACCTCAAATGCTGTATTTGACATTGTTGCAGAGGACAAAACTTTGATATTTTGTCACGATCCAGAAACCAAGAGACGATCTTCACAGTCAGTATTTCCTATAGAAAAATGTACAAAACAATTAATAAAAGGCGTAGGAAAGAAAGTGATCGCCTCGTTTTGGTTGGATAGGCTCCAATGGCCATAATTATTGAAAAAATCTTTTGCCCTTTGTTTTGAAAAAGCTTCGAGAACAATGTCCACGCAGCAAAGACCACCTTCATCTGGATAATCTGCACGCGGCCGAAATAAAAAACCTAGTATTTGATTATGATATGAATTTACGTGGTTCGTTACGTGAAGTTCGAAACGGTACGGAGCTCAGTCACGATCTACCAACGTGGAATTTTATTTATTCACAAAAATAGAAGAAAAATTCCGCGGGTCACAGTTTCTAGATGTCGAAGAAGCGGTGGCTGCGTTCGAAGAGGCCGTGGAAAGACTCCTAAAGAGGAGTGGTCGAGCTCGCTGCTTCCCACTATGGTTTTACAATATGCAATGGTGCATAGATTTCCAAATGGACTATTTTGATAAACAATAAATTATTTATAAGTTGATACTTGCCTGATTAAATGCTCATTACTACCATAATATACATAACATAGTTCGACTATTGTAAAAACAAATTTATATTTGAACTAAATATTGTTTACTCAACATAATATTGACTAAATAATTTTTATTTTTACATTAGTATATAAACTGGCTCTTGAGTCGTATTTTTCTGTGCACATGTTTGTACCAAAATAATTTCACTATTGCTAACATATGCATTAAACTAGTTATGTCTACAAGGCCAAGACAGATTATCAAGCTCTATACAACTTAAATATATTTTTAATTCAAGGTTTTTCCTTACACTATATTCATATTTTGGTTTTTCATGCTTAGATATAAATATTTATGAGTTTCTATGATGTACCGTTACTTAAATGAATTCAGTCAACGTATTTTACTACCCATTTCATATTTACCTTTATAAAATTTACAGTAAAGTCATGTACGAGATAGGCATGTTACATTTAGCTGGAATCGTCTGGTGCGTCATTTGGTGCAATTATGTTAATCTTTAAAATTATCATAACAAAAAAAATACTTTAAAATTCAAATGCTTGCTACTTATACGATACGATCTCTCTCCTGTATAATTCATAGCTTATGTTTATGTTGGTTATTATTACTATTATAAACAAGAAAAGTAATACTTATGGACATGTCCATTCTGAACATACAAAGAGAAGATTTTTTTAAACAGCAAAACCAAAAATGTCTAACGAGGCAAAATTGCGTATTAATAACGTAAACAATTTTGCTAGTCATTGTTGTCCATAGTCTTTGTACACAAGTATGAATATTTTTAACTATATTACTAGATTTCAAATTTAAAAACAAAATATATTTTTTGGCAAATAGGCCCGCACTTTCAAATCAAATTATTCTAACATAGTAGTAACTTACCATCTGCTCGGAGTGCAGATCTGCTGAGAAGCAGAACATTTCTCTTTATTAAAGAATATTAAAATGTTTAATATATTCATTATAATATTAACCCTGTCAGTGAGTCAACAATACAGTTTCATTTTTCGTTCAACCAAAACTCTTGCATGTTATAATAGGATTTATTTGATAACGCACTTTTCATTTTAGATTTAAAACCAAGAAAAGTAAGGTCTCAGATATCTTATAGAACTTTATTACATATGCGTGTATTTAGCAAGAGCGAACCCTCAAGAAGGATTTCTTAAGTTTTTGCAGTCGAAATTTTAGCATTACGGGTTTATTGAAGTCATTATATTTATGATGTGTCTGTCATTATTTCTTATATAATTATTTATATTTTGGCGTATAAATAATATGTTATTAAATATGTATTTCGAAGCAACCATCATAACACCAATTTCTTTAAAACATCTCTTAGGAAATCTCAAGTTATTAGGAAATAAATAATGTTAATAAGAGTGCTAAAACAAGCGCCCTATTTTTAGCTTGATTGGTAGTTCCAATTAATTAAACTTTTTAAGAATTAAATAAGGTTCAATTAAACTCGACGCCACATTGTTCGGTCATTCGATTTAAGAGGCTCTGCTGGTAGCGGGCGGTAATTGATTATTGTAAGGAATATCTATGTATCGATATCGGTTTATCTTTGTATCGCATCGTAAATACAATGCCCAATAAACTTGGCTATCAGATGCCGTAAATGAATCTACGCGGACAACGTTGTTTTAGTAGTTTTTTCTGGTTTTATGAACGACAAACGAGCCACTGTCCATTCCGTCACATTAGTTCGTGAGTTGACAAATGTCGTGTTATTTAGAAAATTCCCAGAGCACTGTAGCTATGTAAAATAAAATACCGTTGTGTCAGTGATATTTCTGTTGTTAATTTTATTATAATTTTTTTGGTAAACCATTTAGGAAATCATTTTTCGAAAAAAAAAAGAACGTGTAGGTTTGGTAAGCAAAATGGCCGACCACATTTAGTAAAGTCTGAATTTAAATATACATATATATAACCTATGCAATATATGCAAATTTAGATTTTTTTGAGAATTATATAAAAAGGTAATGGTTGGTCCAGAAAAATCCCATTCCGGTTTGCCGGCGGCTGTTGAACTTCCTATCTGCTCGAAAGGGAAACCACTTTTTATTTATATCCACTCTTGCGTAACACGCCATCCGGCTGATCGACTTTTTATTTTATAACCTTATGGTCGACTCCAGGAGCCGGTTTTGATATCAAAGTAAAAGCTAACTTCTGTTTTAAATGGTAAGGTGCAGTTCAAATTTTCGATCAATGCTGTTTTTAAATTTACATTTGTTTAACATTTAACCCTTAATTAGGCGCATTAAGAAAATCACTCAATTAGGCGCATGGGGTCTTAAATGACCCCAAAAAAATCATTGAGAAAAGAGTATCAAAAAAGAATAAAACTTAATGGATTTCTATAGTAATTAATAAAGTTCTTTAATATACTTAACTTTAAGAAACAAATACTTACTATGGCATTAAAAATATTTAAAAAAAAAACAAAACAGTAAACCTCTCTTTGAACTAATTTTTTTGGCATAGCCGAGATCAACTTAAGAAATAAAGTTTATTCAGCCTCATCAGCGGAATCTTCTGTTCTGCATCCGACGCAGTAAATCCTTGAGTGTTGCTGGCAAATATATTTACAACACTTGAAACATTTTGTTGGCACTTTTTTGTCGTCCTTTCTAGGACATGATGAACAGCGCCCGCGCTTTGCTGTCGATTGATTAACGGCCTTGTTCACATTATAAACTTCACGGAACCGTTTTTTTGTTGTCGCTGGTACAGCGCGTAGTTGTATGCGACATTTTTGGTGATCTTTCACAAGTGCCGCAGCTATTTTCTTCAAGAAAACCCGTCTTGTATATGTCAAAGTCTTCTCAGTATTCGCTTTGTGTATGACAAATGGGTTGATGCCAGATATGTTTATACTCCAGGTAAATGTAAAATAATATTTTGTGCTCGGGTCCTTACTGCGTTCGATGGTGGTACTTTACACCATTTTACTTTCGGGCCATTTCTCTGAGTATGTCGAGATAAAAAGTAATTACCTTCCGTTGATACAGGGATGTCATGGATATGTTCAGACTCCTCAATTTCGCTTTCTGAATTATGAGCACTATCAATGACAGCATCGTTTAAAGTTTCGTCTTGCGAATACGAACCGGCAACATTTTACTCTTCATCAAGCACTTCATCCAGCCGTTGCAATACTTGTTTGTCGTTAGGCACTTCAATTCAAAAAAAAGAAAAAGCATAGAAAAAAACTCAAAAATACATAAAGAAATCATACCGTATCAAAATAGACACATACAAAGATAAATAGCAAACAATATACTAATATAAACACAAAAAAAATCACAAAAGTAAAAACTTACCTTTGCCAAAAAATGGAACGTAACTGGGCGCATGGGGTCAGCTCTCTAAAGGACAGCGATGTGTGCGCAAGAGTTAATGTTCTGGATGCGACTAATTTGTGTACCCTAGGGGGAGTTAGGAAGCTAGAAAGAGCGTTAGCACGCTCTGAAGACTGTAAGCCATTATTTTTTGAATTTCAAGCGGCCCTGACCCCATGCGCCTAATTAAGGGTTAAATGTACGTTTTCCGTTCTATATCAGAAGAACAACTTATTTTGCATTTAATGAATTTACTTAGCAGTTTTTTTCGGTTTTAACCATCTAGTTAATTCATATCATACATTATTTATTTTTTATTCGGGGTTTATATTATATTAAAGAGACACTACAAAAAATTGTAAGGAAGACTGTTATGTCAAAGAAAGCTATGAAAAAAATTTGTTGCCCATTTGTTGAAAGTTTTGCATTCTTCATTTTAATTTGTTCTTTATGAAAACCTTTAGCATTTTTGTAAAATACGTAACATAGTTTATTTATATTTATTTATAGATGTGCAAAAAATAAATCATTATTAATTCTTTTTCTAGCAAACCAATAAAATTTTATTTTCGATTACAAATTAAAAAGCAATAATCTTTTCGAAATATCTGCTATGTATGATGTATACGGTATAATAAATGATAGGAAAGAGTAGATTGGAGTAAACGGGAGCACAAAAAGACGTTTAAGGCACTTTAAATAAACATTCATAAAACTTTTATTAAAAAATGAATGAATTTGCTGTTCGTGTGATAAACAGATTACTTAAATTATACGTTTTGTATAAATTAATTATGGTGGTGGTACGTCTGAAGACGTACAGGCTATGTGGTACCCGCAATTATAGATCATATGAAAGCTACTGCGGGCATAATTGCTACCCTGTACAATCTACAGCAGCCTCCTCGGCCTGAGCAGTAGCTTTATGTCTTGATGTGTTTATTAAATTGTCGTAAGTAATTCGCGGACGGACATCGTCATTGGTCGAGAGTTATAGTAGTAACCAACATTTAGAAGCCATTAAAGGTTGTAAAACAACGGATAGGGACACATGTTCTAAGAATTGTACCCTTTGCTGATTTTATCACAATGATCGATATTCTGTACTTTTTATTATGATGTATTCTTGGTAAGTATTGAGACGCGATAAATTTATTAAATAAATAATAAATAATGACTTTTTATAGCAATTAGGTCCAAAGGAACGACACGAACCAAAACTCTCAGATGTTGTCAATACAAAATGTCTTAGTTGTAGTTTTAAATGCTGATTAACTACGGACTTGACCGTGCCCAATGATATGAGAACCAATGCTGCAATAAAAAGACAGTTTCTTCAATGGTCGATTACTTTTGACGATCACGTATTTTAGTTGCTAAAGTATACAGTGTCAGTTTGGAGGGCACTTAAATCAAGCATAAATTCTTTTTTAACAGTCTGCATGGTGCTTCACTATCGTCATCATAATTTTAACCGTAGGATGTCCACCAAAGAATTTTAAAAAGGACCGGCTGGAAGCTGCGTTCTTCAATTGTCTTCTTAAATGTTTATTTTGAGGGTTGACTAATACCCCTGCCGGCCCGTAGTCTCCACTCCAGCACCTTAAGGTCCATTTGTTTTGCAGGTTATCTGGTCTACACACTGCCACTTTAACTTTGTAATCCGCTCGGATGTGTCTTTCACTTTCGTACATACGTATGTATTATAGCGTCAGTACAATCTCAATATATAAGGATTCTTTCCTCCAGCTGTTATCGCTACATTATAATAAACGTGTACGAATTTTTTTGCTATAAAATTTTGTAGTTAAAATTATCTTTGCAGCAAGGAAAAGTGCTAAGTTTTCATTAGCGACCGTAAAGTATAAAATATGCACAAAGTATCTAACCTTAAGTAGTTTCGTGGGTCGTTAACCGCATACCTCGTTATAAGTCGCTATAATTTTATTATTGAGGTAAAAGATGTTAAGAAAGTGTTGATAATTTTTTTTATTAATCATAAAATTTCATCAAAATCTGTAATATTATTTTAATGTTGTATATAAAATCGCAGAACTTTGTTTCGATGAAAATCGAATCTAGAACCTTATGATACATAAAATTAGTTTAAAAGATCTAAGATATAACTATTGAACTAATTGATTATATCTCTCTAGTTATTTCTCTCAAACCTAGGGATAGTTCTTACTGACTCCGTCAACCAGATGCCTCTATCGATTGCGTTCGTTCCTTAATGTCATTGCTATCTTAACATACAATGTGGTCAACAAATCGTACGTTACTAGCAAGCAATATAAACGCTGTGTGTCAGTTCATTCTTTATCTGATCTGTCCCTGGAATTCTCAACATATTGTGTTAGAACAACATTTTAAAGACATACATTTTCAGACTCAAGGCAGCCTTCACTGTCTATGTCTTGACACCATAGTGGGCGATGGCGACGATAGACGCCCGCTGCAAGGCATAGTAGGCCTTACCCGAATATTGCCACTATGACCGGTCTTGCATTGCTCACGTTAAATGTTTATCTCTCATATTACCATAATTGGTTAGTAACAATAATTCTGGGTATAGCCCAGTGATGCAGGACGCTGACCTTTCTGGCTTTTACAGCTTCTTTGAAAGTAGGGATCGCAGATCTGAAATCCGCGTGTTAATAAATTAATAAAACATCCAAATCAGATGCGACGCCTGTCGTATTGTATATATATATATATATACACAATAATATATATATACATATATATATATATATATATATATATATATATATATATATATATATATGTATGTATATATACTACTCATGTCAATAGTAATTATTATCTTAATTCTAAGAAAGCAGAAGTTGTGTACAAATTACATTCGTTACAAAAATAAAGTTTTAACGCAATATGCACTTGTAACATTGTTTTTCTTTTTTAGTAATGTTAATGGGTTTTCTAAATTAAATCTTAATGAAGTATGTGAAACAGACCTCTGAAACTAAGTCAACAGTTTCTTAATTTTAGTTTTTATATTTCAAATGTTAATTAATATATAATTAACTTATATGAATTGGACGGCTGGTATCATGTTAAAATAAAAAAGCGTGTTATAAATTCATTGTACTGCAAACTAAAAATTAAATGTTTGGCCGTGCAGATTTTGTATAGTCAGAAGTTATGGGCCTATCGTATTTCAAAAGAAGTTCAAAATGATCACTTTATACAGGATGATTAGAAATACGTGCAAAAGCTTTAAGCCCGATAAATGAACTATCCATTCATCCCTCTTTCTATGTTCTTGTTCTCTAAATGTAGCGTAGTCTTTACATAAGGCGCGTACAGTTTGCCCTTCATTTTAATGTTAAAATGTTTTTTGATAACTACGTTTTTATATAACTTGTCCACAGGCCGAATCTTAAACCATGAAAAGGATACTCGGGAAAGTGTATAATAAAGCTCACTGATTTTATTAACGAGATATTTCAAAGGAATGTAACAAGAGAAATCATTTCTCGAACCGACATGAGTATTTTACGACAGTCCGCAGACAGGTAGCATTAATCTTGAATGACAGTTTAATTAACTGACTCTTTTGTGAATGATTTTGATGTTTAAGCGTTACTTACATATCAGGTTTGAAAAATTTTAGTTCAATAAGAATTTGAACAAAAGAAGAACATAATTTTTTACGTAAAATATCAGTTTTATTCGCCTTTGGCCAAATTTATAAAATTAAGACTTGAAATCTCAATGACGACTACAAAGGGATGTCTTTTTCGAATATGCAATAAATGTATATTATGATATTGATTGTTTTTTTGTATACTAAAAACTTGGTATTTGAATTTAGAAATTCATATGGTCATTGATTATCTACCCGAAGTCGTTCATAATATACATATATGAATGATTTTCAATATATTCCTGACGTATATTTAAATTCTGAACATTAATAAAAATTTTTAAATATGGATCGTATTCTTTTTAATATTTTACTGCGCATTTTAAAACTTGTGAATGACGAAACGATGTTGCTTTCTCTAGAAAATAAGTACATTTTCAAAGCTTCTACGGAACCAAAGTCCAAATCTGTCTCACCTACTTTTATTGATGATGTTATATAAAACGTATTTACGTTTTTGTTAATCACAATATCAAAGCGTTTTATAAGTATTTGATAACATGACTATACGAGTATATATAATTATTTCTCACCAAGATGGAATCGGGAATGGGGAGATCGGTTGATGAACGAATATAACTGATATGATTGGAGGGTTGATAAATTGAAGTGGCAGGCGACACAGCGCGAGGTGCAGATACCAAAGCAAACACTGTAGACTGGCAAGTGAATCGTAGGGCGTCCAATCAGAAGTTGGACAGACGACGTTAAGGTCGTCGGAAGTAGCCGGATGCAGGCCGGTTTTACCGGTCTTATTGGATATTCAACCGGACAGCTTATGTTCAGCAGTGGGAATCCTACGGCTGAAATGAAGGCGATGATGATGATATATGTAAAACTAAAGTTCATCACTTAGGGTGTTTGATTGTTTTTGAATGACTGATTTTGTTTCATTATTCACATAGGTTATGTATAATGCATAATGATTATGAATATGTCATATTTTGGTAAGGTTACTTCTGTAGATAAGGTAAAGTTAAGTAAATAGCACAGATCCTTCGCAAAATGAGCGCGGTGTAGCTTAGTAGCGGTAACCAGTCCGTTAAGACAAGACTGCTTAATAGTAAAAATACATCAAAAGTGTTTGCATTTGTGTTCTTTAGTAAAGCTTCATCAAATTTAGATAGCCTTAATCAGTATGTTCACATTCCAACCCACAAGTTGAACTGGGTGTAGCAATAAAACAAAAATAATGTATTAATGCGCGGATGGGCGAAGGCGTCAAATTCTATATCATTTATTTACGCATCGCCCACACACGGACCGTGCTCAGTGAACAGATTGCATTTGTACCGATAAGCAACAGCGCTCCCACTGCACGATATTTGTAATATTCAACACTAAGGGTAGCTAATGATTTCATCTATTTCGAGTATGGCAAAGAAGATGATTTGACATTTTTTTACAAGCAATGTCTTAAGAATTTGCAAAGTTTATAATATATCAAATGTGTATTTTAAGAAAGATCTTATGATTTTACGTAGATAATAATATTATACGCACATATGTCCTTTAAATTTAAAAACCAACATTTTGTAACAAATCATTTTTAACACGATAGAAGATACCAATGATTATAACAATCTTTCAAATATACATTTATATGGCGATGTTATTATTTTGTTGATTAGTTAATTATGAGTGAATATAAATGTACAATATTTTTTTTGATGGATAGCCACTGCTGCTCGATGGGCATTTACGGATTCCGCAGGTTGGATTGGGTTGAGCTGCCTTGGTTGTTTTGTAACGTAAATCTCGTTTATGGTAGCAAAGTTCAAAGCTCTCTCATGAGCTTCGGTTTGGACCACTATTTTATTACCGAATTAAAAGGTTGCCGATCGCCTGAGTGAAAGCTTCATTAAATAACCAGGCGCAAGGACCTCCGTGAGGGGATCCCAGTAACAGACCGGATTTTTCGATGATCGTATTAATAAAAATAACTCTCTGAATGAAATAAAATCGTTGGAGTTTTTAATCTTTAAAATTTTCGCAAAAATTGTATATAAATATTCAGAAAATGCATATTTTTGCATTAAAAATGTACTGTTATTATCATAATGGCGTATTCATCAATATAGGTTGTTTGTACTTAAAAAGCAACAAGTCGTTTATAACAAAGATACAGATCGCTTCATTCATCTTGAAATATGGGTGGCTCTGTAATTAAGTGTTTATGTAAATTTCGTATGTTTTCACGTGAACATATTAAAAAGTAGATGCGGTAACGTTCTACTTTATTATATGGACTGATTTTTAATTCCTTTCAAATGGGCTTTTTTAAATATCATACATCTACATTATTATTTCGGCTAAAGGACATAAGATACTGGTTTTATTGGAAAACTATGGGGGGTTACATGGATTTTACAACAGAATCAATTGAAAGCGTTGAATTAGCATCTTCCGACGACTTTAACAAAGTCGAGTGTACTGTGTTTTGAGTGAACTTCCTACGCTGCGTTAGCCGGCCCGTTGTCCCCACCCCAGAACTTTAAAGCTTTCTGTTCTGCGAGCTTTGTGGCTTACATACTGCTTTATCTTGCTTATCCAGAAGCCTATGTCGTTCACTTTCGTTCGTTTACGAATCTTCCCATTCTTGATTCTATTTTGTACAGAAATCTCGAGCTTGGAGAGGGCTTGCCAATGAGACCTAGAATCATAGATGACACCTACAGACGTTGTTGTATACTTATTAAATTCGGTTTCTTATTAAAAACAGGGAACTGTCTGAGAGACTACTTTAGGTAATGCAAAATATTTAATAACCATAATTTGTATTATAAATTGTGCAAGTAACTTTTCTTAACCGTTCGCCATCTTTATAAATTGCGTCGGTTAACTAGATAAACTCATCACGTCTTAAATGTCTTTAATTAACACTTTAGAATAGTTGTTTGATTTGTAGTTGCTATTTTGTGATGCGTAATTATTGGTGGCGCTGTGGATCGCACGACACTCTACCTCTATAATTACTGTAATGCGAACATATAATTTTATCAATTTGTTTATCACGTTAGTAAGTAGTTTTTCTAAAACGATCTTGACGTGTACTATAATTTATTTGGGATTTCTTAATGTTGAAATTTATTAAGTTGGAATAACAAGTTGAACATGAAATGAGGTTGGATGTATGAAGCATTACGTCCAAATCTTTTTATAATCATTACTGATTACAGTGTTAACCATTGCCCAAAATAATGTTATGTATATGTTATACTTTTGTTAAACCCTAGATTATTTTATATAGAAAAATTTACACAGTTTTTTTTTATAAAATAATAAAATACATAACGTACCTTATATAAAGTTGTGTTTATATGGATTCATTTTAATCTGCATTTAATATTATTGGTTATTTAGATATTTGATCAATTAGATATTTCATATAATGTATACACTAAAAACTGCAAACAATCTCTAATTAATTTTTAATACACGAAATCAGATTTTTAATACAATTCCGGAAAGTCTTCTTAAACTATTATTAATTAAATTAAAAACACATATTCATATTTGGTAACAAACGTATATAATATATAAACGAATATTTAAATGACAAAATTCCTCAGCAATGATGTCGCCCGATTATTTAGTTTTCATTTGAGATATATCTCCTAGAAAATGTATATACAAACTTCGATATTGTTAAACTTTTATTGAAAAGATAAGTTGTTGTGGAGTAATATACCTTTACCTAATATACCTTTCATACTTCTCCACCTTACGAAGCAGAGTCAAAAATAAAGTAGGGTTCAAAAAGTTGACGATCAATAGACATTTGGCCTTTGCCTAGGATTTATTAATTAATTATGGTAGTTTTTATGTACGCCGCCTCAACTGTAATATATATATATATATATAAAATTTATATATATATAAATATATATATGTAAATATTTATTTAAGTATGTAAATATATGTTTAAATATATGTATACATAGCAAAGGTCCCGACATGAGGGCAGCACATGACCGGCCATCGTGGCGACCTGTGGGAAAGGTCTGCACCTTTCAGTTGGCTCTATCAGCAGATATGATGATAAAAATGATAAAGGTAAATAGATTTACTTTCTGTATCTAAAATTCAGAATTTATGTTACATGATATTTATAATGAACTTGCTAGGGACTGTATGGTGACAAAAAATGTATGTTTGCTACAGAGTGAAAAAAGTATTAAAAGAATGCATGTTACAGGATATTCTATACTTGTTCCTCTAATTGAATTGCACATTTTATCTGAATGTGCGCATCTGCGGGTCGTGCGTGCGGCACGGCGAGTACTGAACCCGCGGTCCGCGTTAGAGAACCAATAACCCGCGCCCAAGATCACGTTTCCCTTTTATTTTGCACTCATTAAGCTCTTGAATAATTTACCTTCCCTGTTTTTATTCTTTTTTAACTTTAGATCATGCAACAAGTTTTGTGTTAAATTAGTTTAGCTAATACTTATTCAAGTATACAGGATGATATTTGTTAGCAGAAAGTCGATTTCCCTAGACATAAGCTCTGGCTAATTTGGAACTTCTGAGAACTTTTACATTTATACTATTCCTTAATTTTAACAAATATATACTCTATCATAGTTACTTTAGTAAATAGCGACAGTATTATATGCTGTCGCTATTTAGCTTATGGTATCTGTAAAGATATTTTGTGTTTAAAGATGAATAAATTAAAATAAATTAGTAATCACTTTTACTAATTTTAACTCTAAAAAATGTTACAGTTATTTATGTTCCTATTGTAACATTTCATTTTTCGTTCATAACATTTTTATTACTAAATAGTTATTACGTTATTTATTATTTCCGAAACAACTGATTTTTGACAAAGTATACTACACATTCATAGACTGCAAATAAGATATTAATTCACTCCGTTAAAGCTTTTAAACCTATAACTAATCACCAGTATCTATTATATACCCGCGTAGAAATTATGTAAGGATGGTATACATTTAAATCAAATTATTGTTTCTAGAATTAACGAAATTATAAGTTATAAGATTAACTTTGACAACAATTTTGATAAATATATAAGACGATCTTTTGAAGATTAACAATAAAAATAAGATAAATGGGTTTTTTACATAACATCATCATCATTATAACTTATCTGTTTTTGCTATAACATAATATCGCGATCTGTTTAAAATATAAAATTTGAATTTCTCATTGGGTATTCATCTTCACATACTGGAAAGTGTGTATTCCTAAATCGTCGTTTCAGTCCATAGACGCCAATTGCACGGTACAGGCCTCTCCCAAAGATATACCATAATCGCCACGATTTACTGACGAGTTGGTGATCGCAGTATGGTATTGTGGTACAAAGAGAACGCTACTGCCGGAAACATGCTTGTAGTGGCAATCCAAAATAATGTACAAAGTATGAATAATATAAGATAGTGTTCTAGGAATTGAACCCACGATTCACGATCGCAATTGTCAGTCCTCTACCAAAGGGCTACCACTGCTTATATGTATCATATTCGTTAATAAATAATAAGGCATATAAATGTAAATATCTTATTTTATAATACTATAATTATAGTATTCGTAATGGTTCCTTTATAAAAGTTCAAAGTTTGGTTAGAAAAGTATATCTTGTAAATAATATGATATAGATAAACAGACCAATAGTCTGTGTTCTTCCATTTATATCTATTTATTATCTGTTGTATGTTATCTATGGTATGCTAACCATCCATATCGTCCTGTGTGCTTTATCCGATTAACGTGACATAATTTCTGAACACGTATGAAGAATATTTTCGGCCGAGTATTATTTCGTAAATAGTATGCTTTAAAAAATTCTTAAAACAAATTGATGTTTATATGATTTCTTTTTTTTCATCTATTCCTAGATAAGCAATATATGACAAAGTCCAATTAGAATACTTGCTTGTTTAATTTTTGCAACCCAAGAAGATCGCGGTGACTGTCGACGGCGGCCATTTTAAGGGAAAGAAAAGACGTATTATACTGTTGCATGAAAGCGTGTAGTTATTTTTACAAAATTTTCTCTATCAACAATCTTAGGATCTCATACCAATTTTGTAACTGTAATATTTTTGGATATGTATATTAGGTTTATTATGTGTGCATGCGTAAAAAATATATGATTTTAAATAATGATTTTAGTTCTATTTGTAACACATAGTCCACACAAATTCATTCTCACTTGTCTCATATTTATAGCTCGGGGTATTGTCAAGTCAAAGTGACAGTGAGCAGGCCATATAGCGCGCAGAACGGATGCTGGAGCCTTAAGGTTTTGAAGAGGAGACTACGGACCGGCAAGAACAGCGTAGAACCTCTACCTACAACGCAGAACTTTGTAGGTAGGGGTTCTACGCTCTACCTACAAGGCAGACAGACGACCCTGTTAAGATTGTCAGAAAACGTTGGAAGCAGATCGTTATCAACTGGTCTTATTGGAAATCTGTGTTACAAGTTTAATTCCAGCAGTCGACGTTATATGGCTGAAATAATGTTTATGATGTGTTCTGTTATTTTAATTTATTCATTATAGCTTAGATAGTTCAGTATTAAATAATAATATGCAAGTTGTATCATACATAAAGTATGTATTATATCATACATAATCTAGGTACATATATTAGGTACATGTATTAAGTAAATAATTTTTCTTTTTTTAAGGTGTACAACAAAATATTTTGCGAAGGAAGCGTGTGAATCGAGCCGTAGGATTGCAGTTAGTGACCTAAGCATCTTAGCGCTGTTCCTGGGTCAACAACCGCTCGCAGCCACACGGGCTCGGAGCCTGCACTATAAATTTCAATAGCGCTTTGATATCCTTAAGCGACGCATCGGTTTTGTGATCATAGAACATAATCGATATTGCACGATTTATTTTTACTCAATAGCTTCGAGTTTATCTACAATATATCGTTAATAGCAAAAACCATTATTTAAAAGTTTAAATAACTCCCATTTTTTTTAAAGAAATTCGGTCTTATTTATTCATTTACTTGTTGAAAAAACGCCAACAACATACATATTAATGATACATATTACGAATTCGAAATTTAAATATAATTGGACTAATATAATTCGATACCTACATGAAATAAGTAATTTTTATAAATTTTATTCATAGCTCTTCGTAATTACTCTTTTTTTTTTTGAGATAAATAGTTTACTCCATGCGTTTTGTTCAATATTGGTAGAGGATTTTTACCACATTTTTTCACATTTTTCATTTTAAACTCAGTGAATCGACAGTCATGATACATTTTTAACAATATAAATTATTTGCTTCGAGAAAAGTTTAAAAATCAATACCTAAATTATAATATTTTACATAAATTAATTATGATACACATATAAGAGAAAAATCTTTATTTTTTGAAATATTTAAAATATAATCTTAATAATAACAATTGCGGGTGATCCTCGGGTTTCACTTTCCTGTCCATTTAGAGCGCAGAAGTGAAGCATAAAATAATACCTTGCAGTGTAATTGTGAGTCAATCAGCTTGAAATGGTGAGTCAATTGGAATGAATGCATTTTGCGGTTTCCATTAAACTTTTTTATCAATTTCGAGAAGTGAATAAATAAACTAAATCCACGGCTAGGATGAACGAATATACGAATCATAAATTATTTTATTTATCTATACTATATAAATAAAAATTAAAAACCAAGTAAATGGCAAAGCATCAAACTCGATAATTGCTGAACCAATTTGCCTAACTTTCTCAATTACTTTGCTATGGAGACATAAATTGTAAAAAAATTGAAAGGAAATAGTTAAAATAACACTTTTTACCACAAAAACAGCAGAATAACTTTTCTTTTGCTTTGAAATATTAGATGGCAATGACGATATAAATTAATCTATATATACAATGAAAATGTTGTCATAACATATGTTTTAATTAGGATTAATTGTCTTAAATTATTAATAAAAATTTTCTTTACCACGTCTCAAAATAATTAATAATAATTTCGGCATGAAATGCATCACTATTTCAGCAGTAGGATGCCCACTGCTAGACATGGGCCTCCTCTGTAGATTTAGAATAGAACAGGATGGAAACAGCAGAATGCAGGCCATTCAGCGTCTTCCGACGATCTTAAAATGGTGTTCCATGAAACTTTTGGGTCAACGTCCGCTGTGTTTGCTGTGTTTGCGAATCCGTCATCTCCCCTATAGAATTTTATGGCCATTACGAGTAGTTTTGCGGGTTATTTGCCCGCTGTTAGTTCAACTTACCAAACTCGCGGATCTTCTTGCTCCGACTTGTATTTTGTAGAGAAATTCCTAGAATAGCCCTCTCAATGGCTAGGTGGTCGATTTTAGCTTCTCAATGAGAAGTAATTCATATAAAGTCAGTTATAATAAAAAAAAATCCAGTGTACATATAACACTGCACATTTAAACAAATCGATGTTCAATTTCAAAGCATTGTAAGCAATACACAGCATTTGTACTATTTTACACTTTGTAACAAATTAATGTATGAAGATTTAAGAAGAATTACCAAGCTAATTACTCTGTTTGTAATCGTAACATTTCAATAATTTTACTTTTATACAATCAAACCTATTCAGATGTTCATTTTTACATAAAACGTATTAAATGTCAGTAAATACTTCTTGACGGCCAATTTTCTAGATTATGATATATAAATGAATATGAGCGCCGCTGACGATATACGAGCGCTGACAGTGACTGCCAAAACGAAGTCGCCATAATTTCTCTCGGTATCGCTGCGCGGGTACCAAAGGCGCGGTACAGCGGTTACGGTAGCATTATAATTCTACATTTATTATTCGATTAGTATGGTCAATAATGTGAAAAAATTTTGGAGTGTTTTATACCCATATTACATTTTTTGAATTTCATTTTACCAGGACTGTAAGAAGCTGAGTGGTCTCACAATAGATGACTTAAAAACAGCCAGGAATTTTTAATTACTTACTAACCCTTTAGTTATATATTTTGAATTCATGTTCGAATGGTGGCATACATATGTATGTTTGTCATGTCCTTTTTAATTGTCATACCATTTACGTTTCTAGTTTTAATAGATACTCCAATTATTGCTAACGAACTTTTTATTGACCATAAAAGTCTTTTATGGCGTGAAGCAGCACAGTTGTCTTATTAAGTGTGTCAAATATTATTCCGTGATAAAAGGAATGAATAATTAATAAATGTGTGCGTTGCATTCTAAATTATTCATTAAAAAATTTTTCGTTTGGTAATAAATTGCATGAATAAAGACGTTCATTGTACTCTCTAGAATATATAGATAAGTTGCTGGCTTTTACAACAAAAATAACCTCCACGGTCAGAAATTACACAAAACAATCATTAAATTTATTCGCATACGGACGAAAAAAATATTTCCTAGAAGTAAAAAAAATAATCATTTATAACCGTCCCTAACCAAGATTAATGATTTATCCTTTAACAAATTTTTGCTGTTAGACTCTCACACAGCTCTGCTCTTTTTAAACTGCCTAAATATTTTATCTAAAAGTAAACAAAAAATTTTTTATATTGTTTTTGCAGGCATCTACACAATAGAAGGTTAGATAAGTTGTCATTTAGCCAGCTTGACTGCACCAATTTGATGTTATTCCTTAAGAAATAACTTAAATAAAAAGGTATCATGTATCATCTACTATTTTTATTATTATATTGTGAGAATGCGCATGTTGGGCAATTTGTTAATAAATCTGTATACTTGTATCATTTAATTATTTTATTCACCACTACTGCTCATAAAGTTTTTACATCTTTAAATTTACAGTCACATTTAGTCTGACTGTAAAACATTACGTCTGTAATAACCCATTTGTTCCTCGCCGCACCCATGTTAATAATGTATGTTTAATTTCTGTTTCTTGTATCTTTTATTTACTAAGTTTAAGAAATTTACGACTATTGTATTCAATACATAAATTAAAGGTATTTTACGATTTCACAAATAATTGTTTTTGACTTGTTAATAAAGATAAAAAAAATTAATTGTTTCTTCACAATATTTGCAGGCATTTACGAACTGTGCTGACCGCATTGACATATATTGTATTTTGTTTACTAGAGAGTGTAAGTGTATCTCATACTATTGCAATTTCTCTTACACTAGGATGTATAAGTACTGAAAGAATAATACATGCAATATTTAAAACAATTAACTTTAAAATAAATAATCCTTGTCAGGCATGGTGTGAAAAATTTGTTTCTACTTTTATTTAATAACAAAGAAAGTAGTATTCTTTCTTTGTTATTCGTTTACAAATTTTACCTATAAGTTAATAATTAACTTACTTAAAGTTAATTGAGTAAATCTTTCGTACGATAGCGTGCCGCGCAGCTGGAGTCTTGTGAAAAGATGTCATTAAAGAGCTGAGAGGAAGTTCAAAAATCATCTATAAACCAGACTTGCATCCTAAGATTTCCTCTTAAGTACACGATTTTTTAATTAATGGTTTCTTTAAACAACTGCGGGATAGGCAATGTTACCCACATTTGAATAAATTTGTTGTTCATACGAGTTGTTACGGTTAATATTGTCTTCAATTTAATTACTACAGATATAAAGTTTTATTTGAAACTAAAATGATAGCCTAATGACTTTTTTAGGATGCGATAACTTAAAAATACCTCTTAAATTAAAGGCAGGTCCTTTTATTTGTCTATTAGTCACTTTTTGGGCTTTTTGCATATCATTTGCGTTGAAGCATATGTTTATTATTTATTTTCTGTATATTCTGTATAGATGGATAATTGGGCTATCAAGAAAGAACGTAGCCTATTTGTAACTTTTTACCTCGCTTAAGCCGACTTATGGATTCGTGATATAACTCAATGTTTGCATCATTTGTTTAAAGTGAAAAGTTTCTTTTATCAAAAATGTTGATAAACATCAACTTAGTATAAATTCCATCACGTCCGGTGAGAAACTACTAAACAAATTAAGACTCTAGATTACTACGAAATGATAAGGCTTCATTGATAACAATATTTGATTAATAATAATAACTGATGTCTATTAAATTGCGGCGGCAGTTCGATTTTCCACATTGGATAATACCACCTTTATCTAAATGTTTATTTATTAATGTATTGTCAATTTCGGTCTAACATACGTACAGTACCAAAACAAATTCGCTAAAATTTATATGTTTAATTTGTTGTCCTTTTATATAGTCCTACAAATGTATGAATGTTCTCACGCTTTTATCTTTTGTTTTATTCTTGCGGTTTCCTCCCAACCAACAAAGAGGCATAATGATTTTAACTTGTCAGCTGGACACAAAACCTGTTCATGTTATGGATATGGTTCGCATCTAACCATTGAGGCGAAAGATAGACAAGGCTATAACTACGACGATTTTTATTACGTATTAAATGCAGGTATAAGCGGATGCTACTGAGGGATGTGTAAAGCATAGTACTGATTAGGACTAGGTATAATAACTTGCACTATTAATAGAAAACTCGTTTTGTTTAGATCATTTGCGTAAACTGTGTGTATGCCGTCGGCAATGGCATGCCTGCAATTGGCATATACTCGACTAGTTTATCTTGTTTCCGAGTCCTTATAATGATTAATCACGCATCAAGCGTCGCTAATAGTCTGATGATGGTAACTGTATAAAGGTATGAGATAGGTGAATACCTATGAAATAGGTATTTCACATGAAAGTGGTGAAACGAACAAATTTTTATGTACAGATTTTTTTATTTACTCTCAAACATACAACTTTACAGATACCATAAACTCAATACAACACTGTTGATTTTAAGTAAATTAACTACTACAGAAAATTTATATTAATATTAATGTATGGTAAAAATAAGGATGGAAGTATACAGTCAAAGAAAAGTAAAGTTTTTTTTAAAATATAAATTGTGTAATTTTTTTTCAATACAAATATCTTATAAACTATAATTTTTTTACTTAACCCTTAAAGAAAAGAAGGGGTGATGCCCAGCGGTGCTAAAACTATTATACCGGTCGGCTAAGAATAACCTTATGTCTTCATTGTAGTTAAAATATAAGAATAACTAATTTTTAATATAATAAGGCAATAAACTGATTTTATTATTATTGTTATTTTGTAATAAATATATTTGTCCCTTTATTGTTGCTCGAATAATTAGCTCCGCAGGTGGCCTACTTAGAGCATCAGCATGGTAAGGGAATTTGTAGCTCATTCGTGTATCTAACGATCGGAAAAACATTTTAATACTAAGTAACCATCGAGGTGTCTAATAGGTTTGAAATAATGTTTATCTAAATATGTCCTTGACGACAAATTTATTTTATATTTACCATTAATAGATGGTAATATATTGTACTAGATAGTTGAATGAGATTAAGATGTATTTGTAAATTTTAGAGGATTATAAATTTGAAACATTTAGCAAAACGGTTTAGCTTCTTCCAGAGTTTCTCGTAGGATTCAGTTCAAAAGGCCGTTTTTTTGTACGTTTTAATACCTCTTCCGTTAATGGCAGAAAGTTGTAATTATATTAAGTACTTTATTATTTTTTTACACCATACCAATTTCAGGATGTATATCGACTAGCGAATTATAGATGGCACTTTGCGTCTTATTAATAAACTTATAATGCAATCTAATAAACTTTTGAACATTATAATTGTATAATTGACTACTATTATTTAATATGCATGTTTACACTCAATAATTTCTGTTTACTCTACAAATCGTATTATGTTTTAATTTGACTACAGTAGTCGTACTTCGCCATAATACGACGCAAAATGCCACTTCATCAGCTCGTATATTCGTCAATAGCAAAAAAGAAACTGACTAAGAAGAAAAAGAATTGCACCCATTCAGTCATTTGTCACGCTATTCAGCTCGCTTTGTGTGGGCCCGTACCTTTTGTGAGTGTGATTTCTCAAAAAAAAATTTTTTGGTCAAATTTTATATCCCAAAAACAGTTCTGGACATTTTTATAAAGTAGTAAAAGGCAACAGTGAATATATGAATTTATATTATTAAACGCACATTCAAAAACCTTCGTGGGGAAAATTCGTAAAATTCGTTATTAGTTGGCCTCTAATACGCGAAACGAATATTCCTGCCGAATTTCGATAAAGCGATGAGTTAGTACGAAAGTTGAAATCAATGCAGCTAAAAAACTTTATGAGCTTGGAAGGCGTTGTATAAAACAATGCAATATATTTAAATGGTCATCATTTCATAAATAAAAACACGATTTACGAGCGCTATAGTGCGTGACGAAATAAATCGGCAATCATCGTGAGGTAATGACGTGTTGATAACATTTCTGCACTCGGGGGTGACGGGAAGACTGAATGTCATTGAACATATAATGGCTACAATCACTAGTGATGTGAAATGTACGTCGGATGTTATAAAATTCAATATAAAAATGTTTTGGTTAGATCAAGTAATTATATGAGATCTGTTGTGCAATTACGGTAAAGAAATCAACAGACAACTATATATTTGCGTTTATACTAGTAAATTTTACCTAAATGTTCTTGCGTCTGTGCTAAAATTATGTATGTACGTGAAATTTTCAGGTATCGCCAGAGATAGCTTACGGCACAGAAATGTGGTCTCTCACCTTGGGCCTCGCTCGGAATTTCTGTATTTCAGAACAAATCAGGAATGAAGAGAATCTTAGACTAATGAAATTAACCGACTTAACCAAGCGTTTACGTTTAGGGGTACGAATAGCCGGAAGGTTTCGATGTGAAGACTACGGATCGGCAAGCGCGCCCTTATTTAGGTCGTGGACTCTGGATGATAGCATCAGTCTTGATGAAGTTCTATAAATACTATGAGGAGGGCTACGTCCAGCAGTCGATGTCCTAAGGCTAAGATGATGATGACGATGACGAGAAAACTTATTTAAATGTGTACCGAACCATTTTAAACTGTTCATTAATTACAATTAATAAACAGGAACCATAGGGTTTAAACCAAAAAATTAGGACGATTTTATAAGAATTATATACATAACTAGCATCTGTTCATTTCATTGATTACCCATGGTAATGTAATGACTACTATAAATTGTAATAAAATTCATACGATTATTTCAAATCTAAAGTAAAAACACGGCGATGTTTTCTTGTTACGTTGTTATAAGTAATTTTATAGCATATCGTTTATTCTCTGAATAAGTTTCAAAAACTGCACTGCTTTAAAACCAAAATACTACAACAAAGCCGAGTAACTCTTGTTAACTTAAAAGCTTGTAGAGATTACGTTTAAAATAAAATAAAAAACATGAAATTTTAATAAAACTTTAGCTTGCACAAGAAGGAGTTTTATGGTCAACCACTATACATGTAGGTGTTGGTAATATCCCGCTCATAGCCTTTGCCGATAATAATCTTTACGTTCAAATATTTTAGAGCGTTATGGAAGCACAGTCGATAAAGTAGCAATATATTTACGTCATTATCATTCTTGAGGTAATCGGATGTGATCAAAGTTTAAAATGATAAAAAAACGTTCACGAAAAAACTCATCAAAAATAATTTATTTCGCAGATTAAGTTGAATAATAAAAGGGTTAGAAACAAAGGAAGAAATATTAACTAAATGTGTACAAAGTACGTGTTCGTTGTCTTGTTTTATCTTTATTTATTTATGTGTATCCGGGCGGTTGAGGACTGAGACTTGCGATCGTATGTCGCAGTTCGGTTCCCGGGATGCGACGTTATATAAATCACACTTTGGGCATTAATTATATAGGATTGCAATCACAATCAAGTTTGAAAAGGATAGCCAGCAGCGTTATGCCTACCATAATACCACCCTGTGATCGCTAACCCGCCTGCCCTGCATAGCGATTATGTGATGTCCCTCCATAGATAGCTATAGATATTATAAAAACATTCGGAAAAATTTTGAAAGTCAAATTTAACGAAAAATTACATTATATTTGTTACAACATTTTCGTCCACGTTTCGATTTCTTTCGTACTGTCGTTCTAAATAAATTAATAATTCAACATTTTGGCATCGAACAGAAGAGTGAAAAGATTTGTTTTTCATGTGTATTCAACGCTTTACTTGGTTTTTCCCTCGAATTAATTTCCGTCTTGTCGTGGTGGGGATCTTAGCACTCGTGGCTTGCTCTTAACTGCATAGCCGTCCGGAAGTTGTAAGATACGGTCGCTCTGAGTGGGTTCGAGGTCACTTTAAGGCAAGCACTTGGGCTACACAGCAGAAGAGGGTGTGCCTCCCACAGTTACCAAAAGGAGTGGTAGAGTCACGGACGGTGAGGATTGTTAGTATAGCAATATGTCGGTCTCCATACCTTCCGCAACTAAGAGGTTGAGCTGTGGTGGATAAGAAATCCGAAGATTATGATGAGAGATTGTCTGTACTTGTGTATGCTCACTCTTTTCGTTTCTTAGCATTTAAATAATGGACCCAGGGAATTCCGTTGCCTTTGTTAGGTTGAAAGGTTAAGAATATGACGCAACGGGTTTCAATGCGCCTTTCTTGAAGGAGAATAGGTAATTTTTACGCGGAACGGAGAGGCGTAAACGAATTATTCATGTAAGTAACGTAGGTTTAAGTCGGTGCAGTTACGTCATACTCACAACATACTCCTTCGTTCTATTTTTTGCCAAATAAAATAAAAAAAAACTGATTAGATTGGTTTTTACTATGTCTAATTTTTATTTAAATGTACATTATTAATATAAACATATATTAAATATAATAAACATATATATATATAATATAAACATATATTGAAATTCAAAACTTCATTATTGTTAACAAACAGTAAAACATTAGTTTCAAAGTGTTTTAAAGTTTTGTCTTGTTGTAGTCAGTTAAATGTCCGACGGTATATGATCTGTATCCCGAGAATCGAACCCGCGCCCAATTATCCCAAGGCTCCGTCCTCTACCGCTGGGCTACCACTGTTTGATCACCTTAAATACCAACATTTTAAATACATAACATTATGTAAAGTTTATCCAAAAATGTCTAATATAATGCTTATCTGTACAATATCGTAAGCAAAGATTATATTTTCTTAACGATGCTTGAAATTACATTATTACTTAGTTTAACACTAATGTACTACTTAACTTGTCCATAAACTGGTCTTAGACTACGATAGTTAAGATATAAGGATAAATTACTTTTTGCAAAAGACTTATTTATTATGTTCTATATATAGTCTCTAATCGATATATTTAAAAACTTTTACCACGAGTAGTGTTTTCCGTTCAATTTGTTATTTTCTGCTTTGAGCAATCTTGGCTCTTATAGAAACCTTTACGTATTATTTAGATCTCAGCCCAGGAGCATTTGCTTAACACTATAGGCCGATTTTTTCTCGGTTATTCATTTTGAAAAGACTGAATAGTTACGTCAGGTCATTTTATACAATCTAGCGAGTTTTTCCTATGTCTTACGTTCTTTAGATTTGGTGTCTATTTAATTAGACTTAAAGATTATTTGTAATATAAATTGTGATTGAAGAAGTTAAAAGATTTTATTTATAATTAATGAGCATATGTATTTTAGTGTGGCAGTGTGTACCATAACGCGTATGTTTCAAAACAGCATCCCTAAATATCCAAGTTCTATTATAGATATTATTAAAATATATTAAACTATAAAGAACAAAGTTTAAATGGAATTCTACTTAAATTTAGAAGTTGTTTCTTTAGTTAAATTTTAAATCGTTGCGCCGCTGTTGATTTTATAGACAAAAGATTACTTAAAAACTGTAAAATAAACTCTAATAGAATCTGAAATGACGCAATATTATATGTAAATTATTTTTAGTTAAGGTGCGATGAGGCACATCTTCTGCCCACGGTTAGCGAAAGAGGCTACGAATAACAACAACGCGATAGAGAGACTTGTTGTCCAAAGGGTAATATAGCGTGCTAGGTAGGCGTTGTAAATTAGTGGCGGCTTCCTAGAGTTATAAGAATGTGTCAGCGGTTGCTTTTTCTTGTTACATTGCCCTAGTACCTAATAGCCTATACTCTAGAAGGAAACTTGAAACGAGTCACTTCGTTTACGTGGTGATATTACTATATCTACAACAATAGGACGTACATTCAAAAAGATTAGAAGATGGTAAAACCAGATTTTGCAATTCGCACTAACTGTAGTGAGTAAGCGGTGGATTTTTTTCTTAAAAATGAACTTAATCTAAAAAAAGTAAGGTCGATGTCACGAGTTTGTAAAATTAATTACTATTTATTAGTAAAAAATCACATTTAGAATGAAATACTTTCACAAATAATTATACATGAATAAAACTTGGAACGCGTCATTTTAGTGGTAGGAAGTTCACTGCCTGACAAGCCTCCTCCAGAGATTTCATATAAGACCGAAAGGAATCGGGCGTCCAGCGTCTTCTGACGACCTGAACAAAGTCCTCTGTCATCGCTCTATGCTCCTCTGCATCGCATCCTCTGCCTCGCATCTATGCTGCACTTGCCTGCCCGCAGTCTCTACTGTAGAACCTTCGGGCCTCAATCGATTAGATTTACCTTCCTTCAATATTGCAGGAAGGTTATAACAATAAAAAGAAATGAAAGTTCAAAGTCGCGTAAGAGGAGGTATAAATATGTGCTAAAAATTATAATAAGAAAATGTGGTATTAATATAATTAGCACAGTAAGAAAATAGGAAATGTAAAAGAGAAATAATCAAAATTTGTAAAATGCTTGACTTGAGGAAAAGTCAGGAGAGAGAGGCAATGTATGAAAGGTAAACAAGGTTGGGTAGGTATGTCAGAGAACGTTACAAGTAATAGAGGAATTAATGGATTTATAATTTCTTCATAGTAATTACCCTGTAAAACGTTTTCATTTAAATAAATGTAAGTACTCCAATATACATATATATATATATATATATATACACATATATATATATATAATTATTTATATATATGTATATATATCTGTGGTCTTTATCTATGGTAGAAGTACCAACAGTAAATCAAAACCAAAACGCATTTAGACTCGACTGGACTAGTTACAAAGCTACCTTTGGCATACGATTGTAATTAAGATTAGAAATTATAAATGCGATAAGAGACTGTTCTGACAACTAACAGATGGCCAGCAAAGTAATAAATCAATCGGACGTAGGTTTGTCAAAATGCTTACATACATTTATCTAACATTCGTTTCCTATTTACTCCGACTGTTTCAATGATAATCTTTATAATTGACAGCAATAAAATGTATAGATAGACATACATGTTTGGTTGGTTATAGCTACGCTTTGTATATGGCAAGCGCCGTCAATAACTGTCATGTTTAGAATAGCTTTTAGTTTTTGTCTACGCTTTGCGGAATCTCAATGCACAGCGCTAAAACGCCTACTCGTATTTTTTGAAATATTTTTAAAATAGACACGCTTACTTCATATTTGCCCAGTAGGTCTTTAATAATATATAACGCAATTTAGAGGATCATTTTAATGCATAAGTGTTGTATGTGGAGGAATATTACTTTACATTTGATAATAATGTTAAATTTTTTTTGATGATATCATTTTGGCAGGATAAAATAAGCTTGTAATATATATAAAACAATAATTTTTATTAATGCCGTCTATTAAAATTTATGTCGAAGTTACAATTATTATTTACTTAATTTTACCCTGTAATGGATATTTAATAAAAGTCCAATGCTTAGTTATATATAAAAGTAATATAATCTATATGTATGGTAAGTGTTCTTATACTAATTGATTTTATTTACTTTCCTTTTACTGTTAGCTTCACTTGATTTCAGAAAAGAAAGACGACTTTTGGAAACTGCAAGGAAAAGTTTATGATTTAAAATTCTTAAGATAAATTATAACCATGTAGTTTACCGATATGAACTTCAACCACAATTTAAGTGTTACTAAATGATAGTGTGTAGTGAGAATAAGTGCAATGCTAATAACGTGTGCGTGACCCTATTCACATATGCTAAATGCGAGTAGTACATCTATCTATTCACTGTAACAATAATATGAATAACTGTAACATTCCCACGTTTAATTTCTTTCCTGGGAAGCTCTACCTTGCAGTGTTCTAACTGAATTCATTGAGAAAATTTGTGACAGTCATCATCTCCATCATTTCAGCCGAGAGACGCCAACTGTAGGGCATAGGACTTTCCCAAAAATCGCCAAGAGGACTAGTCTGATTGTAGTAGTGCAAGTAGTGCAGTAGAGCAAGATAGTAGTATCTGGTAGATAAAGTTCAGAAGCGTTACCGTTCTGTTCGGTCCAAGGGAGTCACTAAGAAATAAATAAAAAGACACTCGCATACTAACCCAACACTCACAACTAAGGAATTAAAATAAATTTGTTGTATTCTCTATTAGACTCCATAAAGTGTCTCACTCGTTGTCCATGTATACGATTTTATAACGAACTACAAAACGATGTGGTAAATTTATCTTTTAGTAAATTCAAAAAAATTGATAAGCACGGGCTTTGCCAAAAGTCATATTACTCTATTTCAAATTATGTTAAGGATAAATATATTTGATTTTTTTTGTTAATGTAATCTTCAAAACAAATTGCATACCCAACTGAATTTCTCGTAAGTTCTTTTCAGTAGGTGAAGCGTTATGAACTATCGTGAACTTAATTGTAAGTTGACGATTATAGATTATTGTAATGATCTAATGTAATAAAACTATTTTGAGTTTGATTTTGTAATGCCTTTATCCAGCCACTTTGTTGAGAACTCTTGTTTTAGAAACTGACAATATTGCGTAAAAAGCAAATCGTATTAAGGTAGTATTGTTAAAAAAATTCAAGCCAATTTTAGAACTATAATCTATAATAGGCAATTTGTCTTTTAACAGAAAATCCTTTCTGTAAATCAACAAAGAAAATGAAACAAATAACTTTCTTGTCTAACGCCTATAGCGGGTTCAATACTCGATGCAGCGGCGGCGCGGCAACTAACGAGCGAGATGCGCTCACTGCGATAAAATGTGCATTTCAATAAGGCACGTTAGTAAATGTCACACATTCCTCAACAGTACGTCTAAATCTAGCAATGTTTATACTTGGCATGACTCAATGTTGGACAACGACTGTAGAATTATACAGATATGTCAGCTGTTAATAAAAATTTGAATAATTTATTATGAAATTTAATTCCTGTACTATTTTTTTTATTAATATTGTAAACAGTGTAGGTATACGGAACTTTAGGCGTGAAAAGGGTTAACTTTGAGTTTATCATCAAGTTCATTTAAACTGTAAATAAAATTTATTGAAAAAGTTTAGTTAAGTTTATTATACTTACGCTTAACAAAGACTACGTCATCTAACACTCTACTTAAAAAAATTATTTGTATATAATTTCGCAAAAAATGTATTAAAATTAATATAATTTTGTACTTATAGTTGTGTTGAAAGTTAAGTAAGAATACTGGAATGACAATTACGGTTGGGACAAAAAATCATTCGCGTACTGGTTTTAAAGGTATATGCCGCGGTGTAAAAACTGAAACGATAAAACTCGAGTGTTCGATACGACCACCACGAAGCATCACGGCACATTTATCAATCTTATGTTAGACCGTCGTTTACTCGCAATTATTTTTTGCTCTTCATTGAACATTACATGCTCATAACAAGGCTCAAAAAACATTGTAATTTATTCGTGGTACATGATTTTAATATGGCTACTCAAATTTCATGCTAAAGAATACAAAAACCTGTGCAGATTGCCTGATTGATGCGCCTGTGCTATTAGGCGAGGAAATGAAATGCCAATTGGATCATTAAACGAACAAAAACAACTGAAATATTACAGCTGTCGGCCTCATAGCGTGCAGAACAAACAGCCGCTGGGGTTTTAAGATTCTGGAGCGGAGACCACGGACCGGAAGCGCAATGTAGGTCGTTCAAACACAAGGTGGACAGACGACCTAGTTAAGGTCTTTGGAAGACGCTAAATGTACGCCACGCCTCATCCTACCGATCCTATTGGAAATCTATGGGAGCTGCCTATATCCAGCATTGGAAGACCTATGAATTAATAAAACGATGAAAGAATTTACTTTCTGTTTTATAAAATATAGATAGACTACAAAAGCTATATACGTACGTACAATTAATATTTCAATGTTATAATATTGTATAATAAACAATATTTTTTCCACTAGATCTGAAATTACAAAATATCTCAATAGCCCAATCCATTGGGGTATAAAGTTTCTATTACAATAGACAGGGCTTCACTTACACACGGATGTACGGCTCGTTACTTTTGTCAACGTTAAATACATAATAGCAGTAAATCAAGCTAAGGTTCGACCAACTCAGGCTTTTTCTTCCTCTGTACCAACATGAGTGCTTGGCGGCTTTCACACTCCGGTGTCAACAATGTCTAAAAATTAACAGAAATAATCAGTAATAATAAAGAAGCAGTTAAAAATATCGTTTCATACTTTACCATTAATGCCACTCTTCTTGTGATAATTTTTGGAGATTAATTTCTTTTTCTAATTCCTCGAATAACTCGAATCGTATTATAACCATCGAATCCTCGAATTTATATCACCACAATACATTGACCATTTTTAGAGGCGTTCATGAACGCTAGTTAATTTGTGTAATTAACTGTCATAAATTATTTATGAGCAACTACAGAAGAATAAACTTAACAACTAAGACAGTGTAATTACTTGGTGAAGGTATTTTGTCAGTGTCTGTAGTTTTTAACAGCTGATAGTAAAAAGTAATGTGAATTGACAACGTTAGTTTTTATTATATTTATTAAAATCGTTATTAACTTCTCCTTTTTCTGCCCGTGGTCCTACAATCATTTATGTCTTTGCCTCCTCCACGATCCTATTCCATCTCGCTCTGTCCTTCATCGTTGTTTGCCATCATGTCTTTCTTCCGATACTTCTGAAATTCTCTACATTCTAACCACCTCTTGCTGCTGCTGAGTCTTCCATGGGGTCTTCTTTGTTGTGGGGTCCACTTGTAAATGGTATTAACAACCCTGGTGTTGAGTATTATTTCTAAATGGCCTCCCAATCTTAGCTTTTGTGACTTGCAGAACTGATAATCGTTTCCTTGTGCATGAAATCGTTCAGCTCGTTATTCATCCTTACACAGTACACGCCGCTATCTTGTCGTGCCGGTCCGAAGATTGATTTCAAGATTTTTCTGTCCAACATTGCTAGTTATGCATTTCTGTATCATTGCATAGGTCACAACTGGGTGAATTACTGCAACATCTATTTCCTGTGGTTATGTGAGATTTGATCTCCTCCTCAATGATGTTCTAGGAGCTAAGATAAGATTTTAGGTAACGAAACTTCCTCACATTCTCAATCTCCCTGCCCCCATGGCGATGTTTTATATTGCTCTAAGAAGACGGCTACTTGCCAGGAATTTTAGTAGCTTTTATCTGCAACCAAAACTTAGCTGACTTGGAGTCCTGCGATAATCCTTGGTTAATCAGGCTTTGCTTGGATCGGGTAATCATTGCTATGTCGTTCGCGTATGTAGTCATCTTGGATGTGTTATATTCTGTAGTTTCACGTAGTACTAAAATATATTTATTAGGCAGTAATATATGATCGTAGATGACGCTATCAAATGCTTGCTGGTAGTCGATGAACTGATGGTACTTACTTTGGAATTTATACTGTACTCATAGACCTTCACAAGCGTTTGTCGAATAAAGTAAATTTGGTGTAAGGTGGTGCAGTTGGGTCTAAGACCGACCTGATATTCGCCTAAAATTTCCTCGGCCTTTTACTTTTACATCTACAGCAGGGGGAATGGTGATACCTCTATGGTTGGAATACACTATTTTATAGCCTTTTTATGAACTAATCATGTGATAAAATTGTAAAGGATTATTTATAAATATAAAAGTCATATTTTACGAAAAAAAACAATAAAATGTTTAAGATTAAATAACTAACTTTAAATTACCGCTATAAGAAATTAACCAAAAAAATATCGATGAGTTGATAGAAGAGGCTAAACGAGTTTTTCGTTGGGCCGTTTTCATTAACCCGTTCTGCTAAACAATAAGTTTAGTTTAATATTAATAATTATTATTTAAACAGGAAAAGTGATTTTCCGTTTCCGAGCTTCACATATTAAACGTAAATATGTCCCTCATGCTCCTGTAATCAACCGGTACATCAAAAATCAACAATCAATCATTATTCGATGTATATGTCATATCACACACTCATGTAAATATTGAGTATATTATGGAGGTCCGTAGGTACCCTGAAAGATAGCACAGTTAAGATTCAGTCCACCTCCTTGCCATCGATGGCGAAGCGAATATAAGAACGAATCGTATGAAGATTATATTTCGGTTTATTTGTACACTTTACATAGTTTTGGCTCGTTAATTCGGCAAGTACAATTACGTATTATTTCAGATAACTTTTTTATTATTATTTAGATTTTACATCTGAAATTTATTTTATTGGTATCACTGTTGTTATAGATTTTTTATTTAATTTCTTCATGTCAACAGATAGGCGCCCACGCAACGCATAGGCCTTATTCAATAATCATCACTGTGACAGGTCTTGCTCTGCCCGAAGTCTGCGACTTTCCGCGACCTTGGCTATGTCGTCGATCCACCTAGGGTGGGGCATATCCACGCCGCGTCTTCCGCCTTTTGATCTCCACTCGAGTAACTTTCGACCCGAATGTTACCGATTAGTGAATTAAAAACAGCGTATGTTATTTTCCTCATATGAATACGTGTATGTGTATGTGAATAGTATTTTTATTTACTTTAAAAACGAACGAATTAATTTATAAATAAATTGGTTGTGAGTAAAATAAGATTTATGAAAAAAAGTTTATTAATAGCTTGTCTCTTGCTACATTGTTCCTTAGCATTGTTTACGCTTAAACAGACGTAATTAAGTCATTGCACTGATTAATTAATTTGCTTCGGACATGTTTCAATAGTCAAGCACGTCGTAAATGAACTTGGAAGTATTATTCAAAGGCAGTTCACAATACGTTGAAACAATTGTAATAAGATTTTTTTTATCCAACCGTGTGTTGTATTCTGTCCTAAGTTGTTATTCATTATTGCGTATTCTATTGTATATTTTATTTATTATTGTGTGAATTAACAAAAGTAACCCATAAAACTCACCGTATTGGTTGAAATGATAGTGGTCACGCCACAAAGCGCAGCGGACGCATAGAACAGAGGGCTGCTGGGGCCTTAAAATTCAGGAGTGAAGACCGTGAACAGGCATAAATAGCGTAGGGCGTGTACCCGCATGGTTTTTAGAGTTGTTGTAAGTCGATGGATGTGGGCATACATCCAACAGTAGACCTTCTATAATTGGTATGAATTTTTTGCTTCCATTACTGACGAAATCCCCACCCACACCTTATAAATATCAGGAAGTGTGTTAGACAAGGGGACAACTTCTCCCTTCAGAATTTTTCATTAGTTTCGGAAAACGTATTCAAAAAACTACACTGGCAGAACAAATGGGTTTAATATCAGATGCACATCTGTTGAACCTTAAATAGGCTTGAAGACTTAGCTTTTTTCTCACAAAAGATGAAACGGTACAAAATGGTTACTAAAATACAGATCGCATCACTGAAAGTTGGTCTCGTAATGAACCATCACGTAATAAAACTATTGATAGTAACTACTCCTATTGAGGTCGTTAGAAATAGAGCAGGTACAGTAAGTGAACATAGGAAAGATAAAGCGGTGTCAAGAGATCGACGAAAGAATAAGGCTAGACCGGGCAGAATACTTAATAGTCGACTTCGTCTTCAAAAGCAATTTAAGAACCAACCAGAAATTCTCAATATTTGATCAATGCGTTCTTCCTATCCTATCATATGAGGTAGAATTCCGGGTACGAGCGCTCAATAGAAAAGGCACTAGAAAAGGATATAAATGCTCTGGAAGAATGACACCACGAAGGCGGCAGGTAGCAACTGGACCCTAACTACGCAAATCAGGGCAAAGTGGAGAGGGGCTGAAGGTCTACACTAAATGTACAGTCGAGGAAAGTTGAAAAAGAAAGGAAAATGATCACATTTGTAGTTAAAGATGATAAATTTTAATTACATTTTTAAACAAATAAACAAAATAGCAAATTACAATGTTTTTGTGCGTATTAAGCTTTGTCCTAACGAAAAACATTTGTCTGACAAAATTAATGAACAGATATATCTCCGCAGTGTCATTTTGGCGACGGACAACAGTTCGAATAGTTCATCCGAAATATATTTGTTTAAACCAGGGATGACGAACACGCTGCCCGCGAGCCACTTGCCCTTTAAATATGTTTACGCAATACGAAAATTGTATTTATTTATTTGTTTTCTCCCATCAATATATTATTATAAAATTAATTATAACAAAATGGCAGTACATACTAAATCGAAGCAATTTGTTTGTGATGAGTTACTCACACAGCGACTTGTTCAAACATGTAATACGAACGCGACGCGTCTGCACGATTTATTTGTATCGAATTTGAATAAGAAAACTATACTTTTTTATATTTCACATTTTTTTATTCTAATATTTATTCCAAATATTGTTTTGTATATTATTAATAAGTACACCTTATGTGCGACCCGCCAAACAATTTAAAATCTTAATTGGTCTGTTTGATGGAAAAGATTGCTCACCGCTGATACAGACCATCATCATTATCACCATCATCATCACTTCAGCCATAAGACGCCAATTGTTGGATATAGGCCTCCCTTCCTATATTATTATGGTAATTAACCTTTATTCATAACATTTATTAAGGTTAGTAAAAGTAAATCATTATTTATAAAATGTCGTCAAAATGTCACTTTTAGTCTCATGCTTGTGTTAAACAGGTATTCGTGCTCACGAAGGCTTAATGAGGCTCCTACAGCATGTTATGCTGGTTAATTAATATAATTTGTAAGTCATCAATCATTTCTGGCGACTTTAATTGCGGTAGGTCTCTTGCTAGACAGATGGTGTACGCCTTAGTCAGTAAAATTACAAGAAATACAAACGCATAATTATACATGTACACTTTTGTAGGAGAGTCGTATATTTAGTTCATGATTGTTCTTACGAGTTTTGTCACATATACGTTCAATTTTTTTATATCTACTGAAGTGTTTTCTAATAGAATTTGGCTATTAGTGCATAGTAAGAGAGATTGCATAAGCAACCAGGTACGAGGAGGTATATTTCCTCCTTCATAGGCGTTTAGAACCGGGAGGGACGTAATGTTGATACGCGACCAGCTGATACGGTACAGTCCGCTGTGGAATCGCGCTGGGAGCGCATGCGCATTGCGCTTCAGCGCAACGCGCCGACTTTAGCTCGAACGGTATTTAAAATTACAAAAATTATGTAATGAATTACAAAAATGCGCGCCTCCCGAAAATATATCCGTGTGATTAAATTTTTACTAGCCGGGATATCTGTTTTCTGCGTTAGCTGGATAGCGAGTATAAACGAGTGGCATGCAGGAGTCCGATGGGTTGAAAGACGTGGGGGTGCCAGCGGGCGCGAGGCTCAAGGGTTGCCGACTATGAGAACTATTGTCGCATATTCCGAAGAAAAGCAGGCTGAGATGGACCGGCCCTCGCCCGTAGCATGTAACCGTCTGCCAGCCTTTCCGAAAATACCATATTTTGTAAGTGCGATTCGTATATTCTGTTTTAATTTGAATTAATGTTCTGAATGATTTTTGGCTAAATTAACATTTGCGTTGAGACCGCTTTATGTACCTCATATTTTGCCTGTTCCGTTTGATTTATTTTAGATCCTGTGTTGTTTTACAATAAAGAGAAAATCAAATAATTAAGTGAATAATAAACATATTAGAGCATAGTTCATTTGCGTATTTTTATATTGAGTTATATTTATTGTTTATTTGTAAGGGGTGACTAAAATGGTTAGGACTAATTATTTTTTAGAAAATATAATAAATTAGAACTTAAACTTTTTTTATGGAGAGTTTTTATTAATTATTTTATTATTCACGTAAGATCTTATGAGAATATCATCATATGCTTATTACAAATGAGGTGAATATTCGTAAAATAAATTTAAGTTTTGATTTATTAAAGAATATATGTGTCGAAAATTGTCTTAAAGACAATACTGGGACTAATCGATAAATCTATATTATTATTTACATTAAATACTTAAATTTAATATTATTAAAGGTGTTATATTAGACATTGGTTTAATATTTAGTCTCCTTATGACCTTGACTAACAGAAACAAGTAATTTTAAATTTTTTTTTTATCCATTATTGAGTTCGTGAGAATGCAATTTTGTTACCGCGATATTCAAATTGGAGAAGCGGAGGTCTGAATACATCTTGAGAAAATATGATCTATTGTTACTGTTACCTTAGGTCTCTACTTCCTGTTCCTACTCATTAAAGGTCTTGTTTACCGCTATATAGAATATAGAATATCTTATAGAATATAGAATAGCTTATAGAATATCTTACAATGCAACGGATCTCATCTATTAACAATTCTATTAAAGGTTCATTAACACACACACACACACACACACACACACACACACACACACACACACACACACACACACACACACACACACACACACACACACACACACACACACACACACACACACACACACATATATATATATATATATATATATATATCATCATAAGCGCATGATTATTAAAGCTTTAATACGTCTCTCTTGAGGCAACCTGAAACAGCGGTTAGTTAAATTTTTAGTCTTCACGTGTCTGTAAATACAAAGGTAGCTGGTAAATGAACTTAATATTACTGTCTTTAATATTATAAAACTTGTGAATGCAACAAAACAAAATATTTAAATTTAGTTATTTAAGTTTAGCTATGTAGCCTGCTATATTACATGTTTCATGAAGGCATTCATTACTATAAGCACTGCAAAAAGACGTTAGATTAGTCTGATGTCCGACGTATATCGTTGTTTATGATGGAATTTTGCAATATTTCCTGCACAGATAGTTTAATGAAACTGTATTACATGAAGAATATTGGTTAAGGATTTAAATATTTTCCAGGGAAATAATATGGAAATGTAAGGTTTGCTTTGAGAACTTAAAGTTCCATCATAAAAATCAAAGATTTCTTACTCATAAACGTTAGGTTTAAAATTTTTCCTTCCGGTTTATATTCGTAAGACCTTATGTTTTGCTTACAGTTTTACGAAGGAAAATATTTAGTCGTACTTAATTTAAATAAAAATGTTATAAAAATCTGTTATTAAAGTTAGTAAACTTGTAGAAGATTTTTAATGTTTTGTATACCTTTGCATTATTGAAAACTTAATAAAACACGTAAAGTATGCATGTATTAACGTGAGAAAAAACGATTTACGTGAACATTAACCCCGTAAAAGTAAATTGACAGCTCGAACGCCGCTGTTACGATGTTAAGATTATTCCGTGATTTGATTATATATGATTACTACGATGGAATAGAATTATAAGCCCCTAAGTGTTATATTTGGCGCGTGTGAAATAAAGGAACGTATTTTCCTTACGTGTTATTACATTTTATTATAGTCATTACACTTTACGGCCTTATCGGGGATGACTTTGTAAACAAAATTGGTTTCATGTCTGCATTAAAGTTGTAAATTAGAAAAAGGAACAGTGAATCTATAGATTAAGTTTTAATGTAAAAATATTTAACGCTCTACCATAGGGGTAACAAAAAATATGAATTTAAAGAACTAAAAAGAACTGAATTGCTTTTTATAGATAAAGACAATAAAATTTAAGAAAAAATATCTTACACGGTTCTCTCTCTTCCTATTTCACACCATAAATTTCGTTTGTTATATTTGACATTTGTCCAAATCATCACCGTTAAAAACGTAGGATACCCACATCTGGACATAAGCCCTCCCCCTATTTTTCTTCTATAGAACCTGCTGGAAGCGGCATGACCATGCGTCTTTTGACGACCTTTAAGTCGACGCTTACGACAGTTTTGTTTCTACCAAAGAGATATATCACTAATATTTTTTCATAATAAGCGTATTAAAGTGCTTTTAATGAAAATAGATAGTAAAGTTGTTTTATGAACCATAAACTGTAGTATATATAAAAATACGTATTTAAAAAATAATAATTAAAATTTTTTAAACTGGATTTCGCATCAGTAGTTATGATTTTGAAATGTACAAATTTGATATCCGAAATTCGAAAAAGTTACTAGGCGTACAAACCATAAATTACTTAATATTATTTAAAAACAAGGGTTTAGTGATCAATTGCAATAAAGTCGAAAATTAGAAATACAAACTTATGAGCTACATGGTCAAAATGCTTTTACCCCGGATAGATGATAATTTTAAAAATTAACAACTAAAATGGATATTTGGACGGGCGTAGAATGAGGCAGATAAATAATAAAACAAACTGACTTTTTCAAGGGCAAATTTCAAAAAAACTATGGAAAGATTTTGAAAACTGTTTTCATAAGACACGTTGTAAATCTCAGACTCATGTTCACTCACGAAGTTCATTTTATTGTTCCGATGTAATATATTATGCTCAGAGAACCATCGGCCCTTCGAACCAATTATTAGTTGAAAAAAGTACACATTACAGTACACAAGTACACATTATATGTTTTATATTACACTGCACTTGAATAACTTTTTTATAACTTAAGAACTATATAAGATAATACTTGTAAAAAAAAAATGTAAACTTAGATAAATTTTAATAGTTTCAATTTTATATTTCTTTCACACAATGGAATTATAAATAAACGTAGTAGGTAAAAATAAACTATAGTAATGGTATTTATATCATACGCGCGTTGGTAAAATTTAAACGTAAATACTTTAGATACCACAACAAATATTTACGAAAATTTGACGTCTTAAAATAAAAGGTGGGTAACTAACTGATTTACTCGTATATCGTATATTTAAAAAAATTTAACTTTGAATTTAGAACGTACAAATTGTTACGGTGAAAATAATAAAAAAAGATAAACAAATAATTTTAAACAGAAAATGAACAAAATTAATTATTTTTATTAAGATGAATGTTTTATTACTCCACATTTTATTAATTAGAAGACTGATGTCCGTCATCAAAGAATTTACACAAGCTAATTTACGAAGGCCCCAATTAAATGTCATAAAAGTGTAAATATAAAGTCATCCCTTTGGAAATTATTTCGAGAGAATATTGTCAATTGGAGCAATTAAATTTTATAACGATATTACTAGGAGAAGTATCTCAGTAATTGGGGTTTATCACATTTTATAATAGCATTTCATCAAGCCTACGTCCCTCGATATTGTAGCTATAAAGCTAAGTTCTTATTTGTGGTAAAAATAATATATTTTATATAGCTATAAATAAAATAGTTAGTCCTTCAATTCACAAGGCCCAGTAAAGTATGACGTCGTTTGAACGATCGATAAAATTCTCAGCAGACCAATCTGTGCAGATTGTACTTGTGGAGGGATGTTTTTTGACATGCTAGCTTCTTTAGTCGGACTCGCGAGCTAAATTTAAACCCTCCCGACTCTTTGCCGGTGGAATTTCGTAGAATTTGATCTAAACTGACCTTTACTCGATACAAGAAACATTGTTACCCGATTTCAAGTCTCTCAACCTATACGGTTCTAGAGAAGTCGTAATGAGTCAGTATATAGATACATCTTCAGACATATACATATGTAGATAGATTCTTCACGGTGCCTAATTTAACGAGAATGCGTAAATATTACTGTGTTCTGGTTCAAAGAATGCCGAGGCAGCTTCAAAATTAGTGAAGTGACACATATTGGTCAAAGTGCAGAGCGAAAAGGCATAAGATTTAGGAGCATGTTGTAAAGGCTTGGCACATAACTCATTCGAAGGTAATAAAAAGCTCGCTAAAGCTTATGACAGCGGAATAATTATTAGTGTAATGTGTGATTAACTGCCTAGTGACTAAATGTGGTCTCCTACTCCATTCTAAAGAATAATAAAAAGTTATCATTTTATTTATTCGATATTATAATATTTAAAAATGATTACTTATTTTTTACCATAGGAACGCAAATAAGAAAGAAAAAATTACCGAACTGGATAAGCTGTTATTACAAGAAGCCCTCGCAGATACAAAAAAAAAGTTATAAACTAATTATTTTTTTAAACGTACTGAAATATTTTTCACGCGCTTTTAAAATTATGCAGTTCGCCTACAAGAATAAATACACTGAGTTAAACGAATTTATTGTTCCAGGACAAACTCCAATTTTTTTTTATTCAAATTTATAAACAGCTCTACAAAAATTTGTCTACACAGCATCGATCTACAATTAGGGGAATACCGTAACCCTATACCATAAATTACTAATTCGTCGGTCGGTTAATGCCCTTAGAGTTGTTAGCGACTTGGTCTGCTTCATGGATTCTTCACTTTGCGGGGCAAAACCAAACGAAATTTGTTATCGTTTTTCTTTACCTCTTTGGATTTAAATTTGTAGCACAATTTATCACAATTAAGTATTGTGTTAAATTTATGTGTTCGTAGGAAATAATAAATATTAAAAAAAAATAACAGTAAGTAAGTAAAAGTAACTAAAAGTTTTTATGACATAAAGTTATGAAATTTTCAGGTTAATTTATATTATAGATAACTTTTTATTACTAAAAAAGGTCATACTGTGCTCGGCTTTCCATTAAGAGAAATTTTAGGCAATAAAATTTCACATCGTTTTATGTTCATTCATTCCTATCAGCCAATAGATACTCATTGCAAGGCTATGTATAAGAAGAAGCAGAATAATATGTTTAAAAATTATTACTTAAATAATAAATATATTTTAGGAAAACGATAAGAGTTTTTCACCGTACAGGATGTTGTAAAATTTGGAATGCAATCCCAAACAAGAAAATCGTGTAAAAAGTATACATGTGCATGATTTTTTACACGTTTTTGTGAATAACGTAGTATTTCCCAACGTTTTTTGTGCTATGCCCACCTTAGCGTTTCTAAGATTCTTATGCTCTTAAAAATTAAAAGATATGATTGTTCATTTAAGAAACATAAATAATAGTTTTAAGGAAGAAATCATTAGGAAATTGTTAACGAAACATAAAAAAATAATTTTTAAAGTATATAATGATTCTACCTAATTAATAACTAAATTTAAATTCCCCATAATTAAAAAAATACATATTAATTTATTATTTTAATTTTGTACATTGCACTTGATGCTTGCTGCACAGAGAATTTTTATTTTATCTCGTTAACCGATTACTTTTTTTTTGTCACCAATTTATTTCCTGCACTAAATCCAAATTTTTCTAAACATAAACGGTAGCAATTGTTTTCTGGTACATTTGGTTTAATTTGGGTATTTGATTTCTGTTTTTACACAAAGCCATGCATGCAGTCGAGAAGAATTATTTAAGAATTTGCTTTTAAAGATAATTTTGGCGCCGAAATCTAGCATTGCATTAAAATTCGAATTGTGTGGACGTGGGCTAAACTTTGGGAAACTCTAAACTAAAATATCTAATGTCTAAAAATAGTAGTAAATAATTTTGAGTAAAGTCCATATAAAATTACTTTTTGTCAGTGAAATATAATGAAATAAATTTATTCCTTTGTTACTTTATCCGAACCGCCGAACCCCTGCTGCTATTTTAAGTCACGTAGTCGTACAAACCAGTGTTCATGAAAAACTGCTCACAACCGCAAGTATTCTGATAATCGTAATGATAGTGTCCTTAGTAATGTAACGATCGGTCACAGCCATTCGTCATGCACCTTCATTTTTTATACTTTTGTAATCTTCTTTCTTATTATATGTAAATATGGGGATATGGGAAAGTTATTCAATTTTTTAATACACAGTATTACGGACTGAGTACCGGAATTGAATAAAGGTGTACGTTATTTATTTATTTACTCTGTTTACATATTGTGTAATGACCAATTTAATACCTTGTAGGTGGTCTCGTCGTTAATCTACAGTGTAGTGATGGAAAAATCATACAATAAAACAAAATGTACTAGTTTATACGGCCGTTAATACGGTTCGATTCGTTTAAGTTATTTTCACAATATTTTGTCTCACGGTATTTATTTATAGGGCAGTGCCTCAGAAATTAATTCTTTATTTATTTCACCAAAAAGAGCTATTTGGGATATTTATAACATAAAAGATCCTTAGAAGATGTTTTTAAAAAAATTGATATTCTATGGTTTTTGCTTATTTATTGCTTCTCATTATTTAATAAAACATAATTTTGGCGCTAAATTGAAATACTTATTTAAGAAATGGATACATAATAAATAAAAGAAGTAAAAATAAATTAGTTAGGCTTAAATTTTCTTTTAAAAAAGTTAACAAATCCGTCATGGATCTAAGTGTTATCACTGTTGTTGTCCACTTACATATGTAATAAAGTTCCACAACATATATATAATAGGAATACATATACAAGAAATAGAATATACAAAGGAAAATATAATAGTATATTATTAAATTACTTTTATTACAGAATTCAAGATAAGAGATTTTTAAAAGTTAATCAACTTAACATAAAAAGTAACAATGTTTGATGAATACAATACAATTATTGTATTCACCAAACATAATAACCTTTTTTTAAAAAAAAGAGCGACTGTTGACTTTATTGCCGGTTCTTTTTAGCAAACTAGGATACCGAGCTTATGGTGGTTTACTACTTATAATATTAAAATAATCGACAATTGAAAAGTGCCAGCAAACGCTTTCTTGAATGAAGATAGTTCGAATTTATGATAAATAATATATATACATAAATAACACATATACATATATTTAATACAATTAGAGCAAGGTTATAATGAGTTTTCCGCGAAGAGATGGCGAACTTTTTAGAATTTTGATAGTTTTGCTGAATTTATAATTTGGTGAAAAAGTTTATTACCGAATAAAATTACTCGGATAGGGAAAAAAAGAATAAACTAATAAAGATTTGTAAGAAGGACTTGACTTTGTAAATTAAGGGCAGATATAACTGTAGCATCCAGTATTTTAAACATCACATTGAATCAAACAAATTATTTTTCTTAACGAGTAAAATTTGTAAACTATCAAAAGTTTTGACATTTACAGAATCGTACCTGGTCTCCCAGCGCTTACACTGACACCTGGCAGCGGGTCAAGGGAACTTCTGTGTCGTTATATGCTGCTTACTATGACGAAAGAACTCCACAACGCTACGTGCGCATTCTTGCCATTTTTCATGGTAAGTAGAAAACAACAGGACTTTAAAAAACATAACAATATTTACGCAATAACGCTTTGTATTAAATATTATATTTATATAAATGAATTATTGTTATTACCTTCAAAGTTTAAAAAATCATATTTCTTTTATTTTAATTAAGTCTTTTTTTGCTAAAATTATACCTGTAACTCATTGCTGTTATTAAGATGTAGTAAGGGCAAAAATAGATTGCTTATAATTATTTTTATTGTACCAGTACCATATTTTGATCTTAACAACGGAGTCGAAATTATAATATAATTCGTGGACTGTTATTATGTTTTATATATTAGGGGGACCGGTAAGTAATGCTATTTTTTAAGTTAAATTCACACGACCACATTTTTATTAAGTTTTTATTTCTAATTAACAATAACCTAATAACCTTCGGTATCAACAACCTTTTGCCTTTTAGTATACAAATTTTTAATGCCAGAGCGATAAAAATCAATAGGTTTTGTCTGTAAAATATTTATATCAACAGAAATGACATTACCTCTCGGTCTGCATATATATATATATATATATATGCATAAATATATATATATCACGCGTATTTTATTTACATTCTTTTTTATTTATACACATTCATATATTTTTACACGTAAATATACATGTCTATACGGATTGCGGAAAATATGCAACTATAAAACTATCCACGTTTATAAATTCTTCCGAGTAAAGTTATTTTCATTTTACAAATCGCTAATTTCCTTATGGTAACATTTGAACTTAGTTAATTTTGAGAATTAATTTTTGTCAATCAAGTGTAAAATGTTACACAAACACTATAATGGCATTAAAACAATCTCAGAGTCATCTGCCACCTTCTACTTTTTGCCTATTACTAAGATTTTTTAAACGTTAAATTTAACAATTTGTATTTTTCAATTTCTTATGTTAATTATTACAGGCAAAAAGTAACATAACATAAAATTTTAATTACTATTCTTTATGGTTATTCGGCACGGTATAAATATGTTAAATTTTTGTGTTCTTAAGTCATAATAATGTAAATTTATTAACTGAAATGCAATCATAAGTTTAAATAATGCCGACAGTGTTTTTGTACAGATGTAATTGCTGATAAAGTCATGTTTAAGTTAGAGCACGTGCCGCCTCAAGCATTTCCGTTTTTTTATTATACGTACTCCAGGCATGTCGGCTTAGTCTCGGTTATTATTGTGACAATGAGCATTAACAGTAAATAAAAGCTTGTTAATAAGAAAGAAAACTTTATTCGACTTGTTTTCATAATAAATGTTGAGTATGCGTTTATGGCAGTTGTGGTAAATTGGATAGTCGTAATTTTGAAAGATATTGCAATAGTTAATTTCTACATTTTAGATTATTATTACTTTTTTACTAAATATAATAGGTAAAAAAATAATTTTTAGTTATAAAAATAGTTATAACTATTTTGATTTTCTTTATATCCTATATTATAATAAATAATAACAAAACATCACGACACAAACGAACAAAAACCAATTCACACTATACAACAGGCATAGCTTATTGCGATTGATCAATTAAGTTTCAAGTAACACTTTCACAATTGAAAAACAAAATTGTCACAGCTACGATTCATTTTTAAATTATTGTGTAATCGTAGCTTTTATTAAAAGCTTTTAGTAAGATTAATTATTTTGCAAATAGGACCAATTTAATGGGTTAATATTTAGCATTGATTATATAGTATTTATGTTTTAGTAATATTTTTCTTTGCAGGGCGAAAAATTTCTTTAGAAGAACCATTATTTTGTCAAACACGTCCACGTAATCCAAGTGAAGAATCTATTGAAGTTGTTGCAGCGAAACCTTTAGAAATGTGGTGGCATGAATGGGACGCTAATTCAAACGAAGTCGAGACTCCATTATTATTATCGTGCCCTTTAATAGACAGTTTAAATGAAATTTCTGTAGTGTCTGTTGTCAAAGAACCCTGTGATGATCCGTCGAATGCGTTTGTACTAAATCCAACAAATGGAATTATTAAATACAAACGTAAGTTTACAATATGTGTTAAAGATATGAATTTTAACTATAACATCGCGGATAATTTATTAGAATGGTTCGAAACTAATAAGATACTCGGAGTTGATCTTGTAGACGTGTATGTCGATGAAATAAGCAAAAAGACTGAAAATCTTCTAATGAATTACAATAGTCAAGGCTACACAAGATTATTTCATGTTCCTATAAAAAATAAAGAAAAGAGATCATTGTGGCAGCGAAGAAGAGACCACTTAATAACTTATAATGATTGCTTGTATAGAAATTTAGCTGAATCAGAGTATATTATACCGTTAGATGTAGATGAAATATTACTACCAAAAATAGCTTTTAATTTGTCAGAGTTATTGCAACGTCTAAGAAAATACGGCTGGGATCCTGAAGAGTATTCAGCCATTTTGATTCAAAATGTTTTCTTTTTTGATTTCATGCAAGGAGTTCATAGCTATAAATTTACGAAAAGCGGTTTGATCAAAAGTAAAGTATACGTCAAACGAGATGATGTCCGAATCAAAGTGACAGACGAAGATGCAAAAACAATAGAATTAGATGATGCTCATAACTTAAGAATATTTGAAATGACTGATTTAGATAATCTAGGTAAGGTAAATATAGATAACCATAAAAACAAATGTGATAAAGAAATACCTGTTCCAAAACTATCGAAGCATATAATTCGTTCAGCGTTAGTAAGCCCAATCGGATATTACAGTAAGAGCATGATGCTGACTAAAAAAGTATTGACGGCATTTAATCATTACCCCTTAGCTAATCTAGGGGCAAGAGGCTTTGCCGGATGGTCGGCGCCGTTTAGTGAAGTTCAACTCAACCATTACAAGGTATAAAACATTTGTTAAGTTTAATTTTTTTTCTATTATTTTCGCTTAATTTGAATACCTTTAATAATTTCTGTATTATGTTCTATAACTTTCTATGTTAGTTATATTGTTTATCTAAAATAGTAAAAAAATCTTTTAAATTACCGATTTGAGTTTTTCCGGAATCGGAGTCTAATGTTTTTTCGTAAAATTATTTTAGAGTTTCAATTAATAACGTAATAACAAGGAAAATCACTGAATTAATGAGTTATGCCTTCTAATTTCTTAAGTTGATGAGTGCAAAATGAAGATAGATATATCTTGGACGCACATGAAATGTCGTGATTCATGGCACACAGAATAGACCTACGTCATCTTATAATTCAATAATAACAAACGATCAAACCGTGATCCGTCTCTGCCGGGTATCCTCAATTCGGTAATGCCAAACACGTGTTGAAAAGCAACCTATAATAAGGTTCCTGGGGGGCAGAAGTCCGTTTCGTTTTAAAAGTTTGGCAGTCTTCCAATCCAATGAAACACGTTGTTTGACGAGTGAACTGCAGAATTTAGTTCATCGTTATCATTTCAGCCGTAGGAAGTCGACTGCTATACAATAGATCACCCCTGTAGATATCGTACTCCGGTGGTCGTAGCAAGTCGTTTGTTTACCTTGTGAGGATGTTCTAGACCGAGCTGCGAGTTTGATTACTAAAGATATTCTACATCCTTTTATAAAAATATTTAAGCCAGATATTAATGTCACCCGGAATTTGTCAGGGTTAAAAATCTTTCTCATGGTTTAACTTTAAAAAAAAAATTGTTATAATTATAATATTTATATTATGTGTATTACTAGGAATCGTGCAACACAACGATGGTGGCCGAATGCGAGAGGTACGGGCAGCGGGCTAGAGTCGACCGCACGGCGCTACGATTGCATCCTCAGCTTACTCACGCTCTCATCGCAGCGCTATGCAAAGATATTAAATTATTGTAAAATCATTTTCGGCTTTTTCTTTACCTTTTACTATAGTTTAAGTGATAGTTCGTCTACAATTTTCTCTTTTGTCATAAAGTTATGAAATTTGTTTTATTTATTAATGAAAGCTATATGTGTAAAGAATAACATAACTCTTTTTTTAAAAACAAAGAGAAAAAAATATTATATATAAAAAAGTTTACCTGTTAAGATTTATTATTTAAAAAAAAATTAAAAAAAATGATTATTTATTGTTTATTTTAAATCTGTATGCAAAACGTTAACGGAATCATTTATAGTTTTTTATGTAATATGAAGCTCATTAAAATTTCGCTAACAATTTCCATACGCTTAAGCATTAAACGTAGATTATTTTATGAGCATCTTCATATTCCACCGATCAGGTACTTTTTTGGCTCTGTTTGTAAATGCATTTACATAAAAAAGATGTGAAATAAGATCATTTACAGGCTACAATTTTTTTAGAGATTTTTTTTTAAATTCGCGTTTTGTTTGATTTATTAACCAATGCAATTTTATTGCGTGTTTTTGTGATCTACAGATACAAAAAGAGGTTAAAATGCGATGTTTTTTCTTACCGAATTTCTTCTTTATTGTTCAATGAATTATCCTAAATACTTATTCTTCCCGAGTCATACCTGATTAGAATACCGTATATTCTAATCGATGGAATACTCGGCAGGTAATGATTGTACGTGTTTGATTTCTATTAATCCCTTAATTAATGCACCGTATACAGTAATGAGTTGTTTTCCAAGATGTTGCAAATGCGCGTGCCTCGACTTATGTTAATATATTTCAGTGAATTGCTTTTAAGAGGAGATATACCGAGAAATACTGTTAGAATGTTCCCGGAAGCTGCAGCTAAGTCGTGTACCCGTGTAACTGTTCCCAGACTGGTCCAGAACTGGATGTTGTTGGTAAAGCGCCTATCTCAGATGAATCCGACGTAAACTCGCTGCGTGAGATATTAACTGTATAAAGTGCCTCTGCAATATTTATTTTATCTTATGTTTGAAAGAAAGAAGTTGAAATTGAAAGACTGAAAATGTTTTTAATTACAATAAATATTTTATTAGTTAATACTCATTGTAAATATCTTTGTCACCATAGAATTTTTATTTCTTTTCTGTGCGGAATATCATTCCTTTAGCTAGATTGGTCAGACCGCAGAGGGTGAATAGCCTAGACCTTATTAAAGTAGTAATGCTCGAAGGCGTCCTCATGAGCCTTTGCGCGAGTCGGTAGATAATATTTTGATTACCGAATTAGGTAAGAATAAACAACGAATGAGATTGCAATTCTTCAAAAACTGTAATGCCAACTATCCTAAGAGTAATTTCGAAATATTCTTACGGCATTAAAATCGACCAGAGACTAATAAAAATACAGATATTATTTAAATATATTAAAGATGGATTGATTATAGATGTAGAATCTTAAAACGGGTGATTCTTATTCAAAAATTAATAGTATTAGAAATTATTAATAACGTAAGTAATAAAAATCGTTTCTCAAATAAAAAAATAAAAAAATACAACGTATTTCAGCGAAATCACTTTATACAGAATGATTCAATCTTTCTGTATGAAGTGATTTCACTGGATTTAAAAGCTTCAAAGTTGATAAATTAGCTTATGTCTATAGCCAATCAGCCTGTATATTCAATTATCAGTGTCACATTATGTTTATTTGAAAACTTTCATCAAAAATATTTGGTAATTATTTTAAGCATGCAAAATTTCGTTTACATATTGTTTTAATAATGCTTATGACGTTTGCAAATAAACACATACACTATCATATTGCATGTAAGTATATAAAACTAAAGCCGGAAGTCAACCTCCGGTTAAGAGTTACAATATGCAAATAAATCCACAGTATTTTGCCATTGGTATTATTATTCCAATGGCGGTCGTTATTATCTGTCTCGCCTTTTGCATGTAAATTGTATAGTTGATTTACAAGCCAGAGGTTCCCGGTTTATTGTGAACTCCAAACTACTTACCTTACGGTGTATATAAACCTAAGCATCCTAACTTCATTCTAAGGCCATCGTCCGCTTTCACTGGCAAAAGTGGTAGTTTAGTAAAATACGGTAATTTTATACAATTTGTATATTCTGGTTATGAAGTAGGTACCGAATTTGTAAGAGTTTATGCGATATATAAAATATAATTTGACTAGACCTTGACAAGACTAGGGTTGGCGATCGCGGTGTGGTATTACGGTATGCAGAGGACGCTGCTACGCTCCTATCCCCTGGAAATTGGCAAGCAGCTATATATGAACCGTGCTTCGACAGATTGATATATATATGTATATATATATATATATATATCAATCAAAATATGTATTTACATAAATGCCGGATACTATATATGCTCACTGTAACATATGTAAGTATATTAAAATGGCGTTGATAAATAACAGTGGATAGGCGATTATACAATAAAAACACACATAAAATTACAAATACATATGTCTAGCAACTTGTTATGAATTTTTGTACTATATGTCAATAAATGTATATAATAATTATAATATATAAAATAAACATATATACTTATATATTTTTATATAAGTATATGTATATATACAAATGTATATATGTAAATATATATATATATATATATATATATATATATATATATATTTATTTATATATATATATGTATAATTTATAGTATAACTAATCTGTTATTCAATATTAATTCTTAAATCACTTTATAAATATAAGTATTTTTATTATCACAATTTTTGATTATCTATTTTGATATTTTCCTACGTAAAAAAATTTTTTATGTGCAAAATATTTTGGATCACAAAATGTGTACTTCATATGTGTATTTTATGTCTCGCTTGTGTAAGCGACATACAAAATACTGAATGAAATTTTCCGAAAGGGGTTTATGATTTTTCTATTTAACCAATTTTTACTTTTTTTTGTAAACATTTCTAAGATTAATTTCCGGTCTAAAAATCCCGTAAACATTTATTTTGTATAAACTTTCAAAAAAGAAATAATTCTATAGGCAATATTGAATTGCTTAATATTGTTATATTGTACTTTATAAAAACTGTTAGCACGTACAACAAGAGTTAATAAAGACTTTTTCTAATGCGAGTATCACGTTCAGCGTGCCAGCTTGCGCTTACGTGTATACTTTGCTATTAATATGAAGTTATCACCAACATTTCCATTTTTTATGGTATATTACTGTACGTTTCCAAATTCAAAATTTCAATAAAATCTTCATCTATTTAATTATTTAAAATTAATCCGTAAATGTATTCACAAGCGATTCTATTATTAGAATTTGAAGGTTCAAGACTATGCTTTGCCAGACTTGATAAATTGTACTCTCCGTTTGACTGAGTTCCTGAGATCTTAGCGAGCGTTCCCTGTCATTTTATGTAGAGAAATTTGTTCGGGCATTGCCTTGGAAGGTGCTCAAGATACGCTTATTGTTTCTATTGAGAAAACATCTACTCGTTACTAGATTATTTTGAATTGCAATCTTTCGATTTTGTAAGATAAATCCTTTTTTATGTTAAATTTGTTGGACCATGTATTGAAAATAATAATAAAAAGACTCAAATACACTTGTTTACTTTCAGTGAGAATATGTAAAAAAATACGTGAAAAATATTTCATTAATCATTCTAAGACTTATTTTAAGTTTTAGTATATAGTTAAAAAAAAGTTTTTACGAAAAGCATCTTAAAGTTGTAACGAAACTTTAAAGAACTTTTTATTCAAGTTGACATTTTGAGAGTACGCGCCCACGTTCTCAAAAGCAAATTCGTGTAACTACCATGTACGTTCAGGCTCAGCTGGCAGGAGCTTAATTTATTATCGTAATTGTAATACATCGTGCATTGTTCACTATTTACTGGCTAAGAGGTTGATTTTAAAAGTTGACTTTATAGTCATAGTTTAATAAAATATTTTTACAGTATTTCTTTAATGAAAAGTTGTGATTTTTTATGTTTCATTGAATTTTTCAAACGATTAGCATCATTTCAGCCGCTAGACGTCTACTGCTAGACTCATCTTTTCTTCAGCTTTTACCGAGGACTTTATCAAGGTCATTATTCAACTTTCTGGATGGACGAACCACGCTGCTCATGCTGATCCGTGGTCTTCACTCCAGAACTTTAAGGCCCTATCGGCCAGCGGCTGTTCTGCGTGATATGTGACTTGCCCATTGTTACTTTAGCTTGCCAATCCGCTAGGCTTAATTGGCTACTTTCGTTCGTCTGTGGTTGTTTTAATTCTAAATTCGATTTCATAGCTCGTTGAGGGACTGTAAGCTTGCCAACGAAGCCAGAGACGTTTCTGTATAGATATCATATCTTTGGAAAAACAATTCCCTTTAGGCACTGAAAGTTAGTAGAGAAGGAGATGTTTTATAGTATTAAACTCATAATTAGAACAGCTATAGTCAAGTCAACGACTGGAATTTGTTCTTTAATAAGGAATAGTTTACCTTACAGTTTCGTATAGTATAATAAACTTTTATTGCGTAGACAGTATAAATGTATAAAACATGCATCCAGTAGGTAGTAGAGAACATTAATTTCATAGTTCAACAGAAAATATAATTAAGATCATACTGATAAAAGAGCAGTAAACTAGTATAATGTGCTTAAACTTTCTTTATAATCATTTTGGTCATTTTATTTATTCTTATCTTTATACCTTAGTGCTTCCGTAGTGTGTTATTTGTTTTCTAATTAATTTTAATTAACTTTATTTATAATTTTTATTTACTTATTTATAATCTTTTTGATTTTTTTGAATCAAGTTAAACATAAAAAAGATTTTTTAACATGACGGTTTACTTCAATTGAATTCTTACTATAAACAGGTTTGAAGTGAAATAAAGGTATTATTTCAGTCTAAGAAACCATTAATCTACCCTTTAGTGATGGACGAGCGATAATGCAAACTTTCATTAATTTTCTGCATCTTAAAATCTGTACCACGTGCACGTAATAATTTATCTAAGTTTGAAAAATGATTTATGGTTCTATCCATATATGTTAATTGTATCCAGTGATAATGTAAATACTGGTCGTATTTACCACTTTGTTTAATTTATTTTATACAAATTAGTTGCAAGATGTTTCTTCATAATTTGGACAGTAAATGTTATCCCAGGATAAAGGTATAATGCATAAAAGAAAATAAATAAGGACTATTAAAATATGTACAAGGTGTTTTAATTGCGTCTTTATTAAAAGGCTTTTTCCATAGATACAACAACGAAATTTATTTCTGATACCAGAGTAATATATAAGAGTTATTCTATTACGTTTTGTAAACGCGCAGCGAATGTTACTGCACTAATGATATATACCGTCAGTGATAACGAGAGATAAGGCAAGATGTCGTATTTTTAAGGGTTTCCTGTGAAATATTGCTTCTAGTTTTTTTGTTTGTTACTATAATGTTATGGGTGCCAATATTATTTACAATCTTGTGATCACTATTTATTATAAAGGACCTTGGTCGGTTGACTGCTACATAACGTCGTTAGCAAACCGATATCTTCTAAGTGCAAATCACTGAATTATTGATAAAAATAATAGTACGATTTTTTTCTAGAAATTATTATTTTATTTTTATTATCTTTTGTCTCTTTCAATGTCTTTCACTCATCTCTTTGTTGCCCAAGACAATCGATGATAACAATTGGGTTTAGACAGAAGATTTTATGACCATTTGTCTAAGACTCACGATTGAAAATTTTTTACAAAAATTCGAAAAAAATTTTTTACATTAATTTATTTGTGATTAAAAATGTCGACCAAAAGGTCGACTTGAAGGAAAAAAGGCAGTTGAAAATGTTATTCTTAAATCTGACCGTCACCACAATATTGGAGCGTCGTTAATCTCGGCTGGAAGGAATTTACACGACGCACACGCTCGGCCCGAGTGACAAATGAGTGTAAGCTTATCGCTGGATGGAGCAACGCCGCAATACTGTAGTAGATGGCTACTTCCAACTGACAATTTTCGAGCTTCGGAAGGTGTTTAATTAAAATAACTTTGTTTTATTTTAACCGTTTCAATTTGTCAATTTAGTATTTTATATTAATTTATATACAGGGTTTTATTTCAACTGTTGTAATTTGTCAATTTAGGATTTTATATTAATTTATATACAGGGTGATTGTTTATAGATATATTATAAAAGCTCTAAAGAGTAAATTCAATATCAATTCTGATTGTGGTATGTAAAAGGGTGTCGGATAGGCCTCGCAGTGGGTGTCTAACGGCTGAAAAGAAGAAGAAGAATAAGAATCTGTGGTACATCTAATCCGAAATAAAAAAAAAACCTTAACATATTTTAAAGTTATCATTTACTTAGGGGAATATATAAAGGTGTAAAAATTTCAAAGATTTTTTTTGACGTGCTATATATTAAACCCTTTAAAGCTTTTACGCCTTTCAGCTGTTTTGAGAAAACGTGATCGTAATTTTAAATCATTTATGTGTTAGTAAAATAGAAAGTGCTATTGTTAAGTGCTATAAATATATTGAATTCGCTATCACCTATACAACAAAGGTTTTACATTTATATAAATAAATGTTTTATTAACAGTCAAATGATTATATGTCATTTGTTGTTAAATTTTTCTATTTATAGTGTTTGAGTTGTTTGATAAAAATACACAATCGACGTTTTAACTTGCCTGTCCGGAAATTCTTATATATGTACTTTTTATAAATACGCTGGATTACAATTATACGTAATAATGTTAAGAAATAGGTTATACATAATAATACTAACGAAACATTATGTGTGCTGTATTTATTATTTTAACGCAAGGACCGGTTGTCGTTTGTTAGTCTCACGTGTGGCCGCAGATCGAACTTGATATCGACATTAGAAAAGCAGATATTACCGCATAGAACATTTGTTGCGCGCGCCTTTTTTTGCTACATACTGTTACCTATTATGTGTTTGTTGTATAAATAATTATAGATATTTTTAGTCCCTGTATTATTTATAATAAGACATTAAGGTTAACATTTATGTTGTAATATGCAATATAATAAAAATAATAAAGTTATAAAATTTAATAAAAAAAAACGATTGAGAAATTTTGTACATAAGACATTATTATTATCATCGCTGAGTAAAACAATCTTCGCATTGATAGTATTTTATGTTTTATATACAGGGTTATTACTAAAAGAGTGGATGTATATTAATTGCTCATTTATAAGTAAAAAGTTTATAGCTTTACTTTATCAATGGCCATTTTCAAACAACCTGTTTTAAGTTATCATTGCAATCTCTTACATTAATCAATTTTTTTTATTACAATGGAACAGGCCAATAACTTCTGCCAGTATAAAGTCTGCAAGGATATAAGTAAACAATAATAACATTTTATATATGTAGTAATGCTAATTTTTTTCACATCGTTCAAGCAACCGAAGACCATTGGGGCCGAAAGGTTCATGAGTGGCGCCCACGAGAAGGTAGACGCAGCGTGGGTAGCCCCCCCCCCCCCAGGTGGACCAACGATATAGATAAAGGTCGCGGGAAGTCCCTGGATACGGGCAACGCAATGCCGATCTTCGTGGTGATTTTTGGGGGTGGCCAGTGCATTGCAGTGGACGTCCATCGACTGAAAAGAAGTAAAAGAAGACTAATGCTAATTTTGAAAACGCTGTTTCTTATTATATTATTATTACGTTATTATTTCTGACACCGTTAATTAATATGTAGGGTGTACATATTAATTGACACAAAATTAACTACATATTCACTCCTTTCAAGCTTTCACACTCATTTCCAATCAGCCTGTATGAATACGTTTATATGTCTTAAGTATTAATGAACTGCTGTTCATTACTACAAATGACACAACATGGTTCGGAAGTTTCACTACATAACTAATAATGTTATAAACATGTCGCAATAATTAATGGTCGCATCATAAATAATACAATCATTAAAGTAAGATTGTGATAATTATGTGTAAGTTACATAGTAAGACGGATATAATTATACTATATTTGTGTAACAAAGTAAATACAGGGTTCTATCAATCGCATTTTAAGCATATAAAAGCGACAAATGAAATTAATGCGTCAAGTACTCTAAAGAAATTTAAAAATGCGTTAACACATGATTATTAATTTTAAAAATTCGCTATTAATGATATTTTTTGTTTTATTCAATTAATTGTCGTATTCAATTACTTGCAAGAGATTGCGTTCGCATCCTGCTAACGATAGATCGGTACTGACATTTTGCGCCTCTGTGGAAACATATCATTAATATGTTATAACGTATATAAACTAATGCATGTATGGCTCTATTTCTTTCCCAAATATTTCGCTAAGATCGAAGATCTAAGCTAAGATCGCTACGAAGATCAAGAAATAAACAAAACGTTGAAATATTGGTTAATAATCTGGAAACACATTGCATAGTTACAATCCACTCCGTCGCAATATTTCATCAGATGTTGTGCTGTATGACATCTTTATGCCCTTTTGAGTCGAGAGCAAAAGCGAGGTGGGAATTTTTAGGAAAGAAGGATAATTTATTACTTCGATTGTTCCAAGATACTTTGTTTGTTGATACTTTTTTGGAAACTTGGTTGATAAACTCAAAGAGTAAATAAAAAATTTTGTGGTTAATATTTGATCCAATTTATGTCACGTAAGTGACTGACCGGCATAGCTTAACGAATGGCTAATTTAAATGAGAGCGAGTAGGCTACAAAGCGCAGAACAGGTGATCGCTAAGGCCTTAAGTTTCTGGAGTGGAGACCATGAACTACGGACCCTCAAGATGGATAAATAACCTTGACTAATTACTTTGTCAAGGTCATCAGAAGACTCAGAATGCAAGCCGCTTCCAACGGAATATATATAGAGTATCGATGGAGAGGTGTTTGGTGACGTCGTGGGCCTGAAGTCATCATAAAAGATAAGAGTTTAATAGTTCAGAGGAACTATGATAACGTATTTTTGTTGCTATGTGTTTTTATGTGAAAGCTATCTTGATAAATGTGTAGTTTTACACTCGTCAGCAGGTGATTACGTCTTCTTTGTATTAAAATGGATTCTGCCGCGAGAACTGTTGTTTAATTAGCTCTGTGTTTAATTAACTTCGTAATTATTTCAAGACCATTCCACGCTTCGTGCCAATTATGTAAATTATGTTAAAAAATTACATTTCTTGCAAATATCTTTCTGACAGATCGTGATTCACTACATTTACCACCAACTAAACCTTTCAAAATTAAATTAAAAAATGTTTTCGTGCTGTACGTATATTTTTTGCAATAATTTGATAAACCGGTACAAAATCGACATGTTATGGCGGTTAATAACATTTGAATAAAAGCCTTATCTAATTCATAATAGATTTGTAGGTACACTATTATGTTAGCGGTTAATTATTCAAACTTCGAATTTTGCTTTTAATTTGCTCACTTATCTTAAACGTTTTATTAACTCATAAAATTCAATGTCAAGAACACGTCCCATTTTGTGATAAATCGAAACGCATCAAAGTATTCAGGGTTATTGGTTATAGCTATATGTATAGTATAGGTTAAAGTTGGTAAAAGCTTGAAAGTGAAAGCTTATTTGCTGTCAGTTAATAGTTTAACACATAAATAGCGTAATGATGACATAGTAAGAAAAAGCACTAAAACTTGAAATTCGGGTTGCGAAATTTGCATGAAGTTATTGGCCTACCGTTTTCCCAAAGAAAAAAAAAATAATGTGAGATATTTTTGAGTGATTATTTCATACAGACCGATCGGAAATATGTGTAAAACCTCAAAAAGTTTTTATAGAAGAATGTATTATTTTCAATCATTTCAAGCTTTTACTCTTAAATAATCACCTGTATAGTGTTTTTAACCGCTAAGCCCTAGTGTTATTGTATCCCATTTTAAAAGACGTTGTATCTTATAAAATGATTAAGCTAACGAGCCGTGTCAAGTCATGTCAAGCGAAGACATGTGTCAACATGATAAGTGTCAAGGTGACAAGTGTCAACTTGATGTATAAAATTTAAAATTGTAAATTTCTGGTCAACGTGCTGCCTTATTAGCATACGTACAAGGTATCGTAAAATGAACATTCTGGTAACATTAATGCTTTATAACTATTTCAGTTATATATGGGGTACCCAGTGTAAGATATATTATATTATAACAAATAGTCCTTCCTTACAACTAATATCTAATGAGCCTAGAAACCTAAATACTAGGCACCACGTAGGAAAAACATGATATTTTATTCAATATATTAAACCATTTTATGAGCTTGAATCAAAAATGAGGATCTTCGAAGAGAAGCCAAGGTCACCTACGTAGCTCGAATAATTGCTCACCTGAAGTGGCAGGGACATATCATTCTTATTCTTTAGGGGAGGTCTACGTCTTCCTATGGGCGTCTATGAGTTAAAAAGTAGAAAAAAAAGGAAAATAATTCGTTTATATTATTTTAAGATCAATGTTAATAAGTAAATTCAATGACTGTCATAGTTCAATTTCATTCAATTGCTTTAACTCTTATTTTATTTATCCTGGGTGTACGATCGTGTGTGATATGAATTGTTATAGTTAGATGAAAATTAACATTTGTGTTTTTAAAAATAAATGATTTTAAATTTACTATAAGTTTTGTTCACGAAAAGTTATAATGAATATAAATTCTTTAATCAAATGATATTATTACTTATTAAAGACATGTGAGAAGAAATGATTTGATTGTACATCTGAATGTTTAAAATATGCTTGTCGTTATGTTATATATCAATATGTCTATCTAAGCAAATAATGTTTGTCTTAGTACTTTGATTTAAGAATTTTGCCGAAAGGATTACTTTTAAATTAAATTTTGTAATAAATAGCGCGAAGCGGTAATTATTCGTACAAGTACATTTATATTTTAAGAACTCATTTCACATATAAGCGTTTGATATTACTCGAATGAATTATATCACAATGATAACTATGGCTTAACACATATGTTACACATATGCTATATATTTACAAAAAAAAAAACATGAGAAGTCTTCTGGTAGATATAAATTACATGTCATGTCAGTGTTTACGTTCGAATCCCTGAAGACTAACGTTCGCAGTTGGAACGTTCACCGTTGTTGATTTAATTAGACGTCAAAGACGTTTCTGCCTTGTGAAGCCAGGGCAAGATGTTGACACTTTCGGGCAAGTCTTTGTCTTTCTAAATCAACGATAATTCTTTACCTCGTTTTGACGTTACATAATAACAACAAAAGCTTTACGAAGAATTGAAATATAAGTTTTCTTTCAAATATTTGTTCTATAAAGTTTTTTCAAGTGTATTTTAAAGTGAGAACTTTCAATATGTTTATGGACACATTACCAAAATAAATCAAAAGATTTATCTCCAAGTTTCAAAATACAGATTTTAAAACCTGATAAAAGATTTAAGATAATTATTTGTATGATTCAATTTATGTAATTGACTATCGTATGCCTTTTTTATAATGTTTAAAGGCATTGAGAAAAGTTAGATAAAAATAGGACATTCTTCTAAAGAATATAATTTCTTTTTATGTACGTTGAAAATATGATAAGAACTGGTTGAACAAACTATTCTATATATTTTTTAAAACATTAAAAAAGTATAAATTCGAGCGGCCTCACGCACTATGAAAACAACATTTTTTTATTCTTACGAATAATTTACAATGATTACCGCTCATGAATAAGAAAAAAGTGTTTCTCTTTATTGCCTTCCTAACGAGAGCACGGACACAAAAAGCGCCGACCGGACCGTAGAGTTTCTTTCACCTTGTAAATGGAAATAAAAAGAGTCTTTTTTTGTTTCTCCTTATTAGAGACGAGGCTTAACGTAACAAGGTAAATGCAATGTTGAAGAGGTAGCTACCTCGTGATTTAAAGGATTTATTTTTTAAACTGGGGCTATTAAACTAAATTTATTCTAATATTTTATATTTTCATCGTATAGAATGAAATATTTTTAATGCAGTGTTACATTGGGATCCCTTCTCCGATGTAAAATTATGCTTGATTTCTTATCATAAATACTAATGTTTAATATTAATGTTTACGGTTAAATGTTGTTTTGTAAGAGCTAATAGTGTGGATCGAATTTTTAGGTTTTTAGTTTTGTATTCTGTTCACAATTTTGAATTTCTGGTGGATATTAACTAAACACAGTTATAAATATCTATCATTGTTTTCGTAACAAATTTTTTTTCTTAATTAAGTTAATTCTAGTATTTGAAATTTAATAACTTCTACAACATCAATTCTCGTAAATGTCGATAAGTACTATTTTTGTTGTAAAAAATTAATTATTGTTCCTGTATAACTATATCATAGATGGAAGGAAAAATTGCATACGTCTATTGTGTAACACCGACTCTTAGAGGAGTCTGTATCTATACAGCCGGATAGTGATGGGGTATCACAGCTATCATAACTGAGCCATAATGACATACTGACATCCATTAACATATATTTTTTAGTTTAAATCATATAAGTCTGTACATTTACATTCTAATCAATTCTTTGTATTATATCGCACGTAATTTTCGAGAATTCATTATATTTTGCTTTTAATTTAGAATTATACTATAAATACTCGGTTTTCTATAGTCCGTTCATTATATGTGCATATAATAAACAGATTGCAGACATAATTAAAATTCAAATGTTTCATTGATTATAGTTGATAATATTTTAATGAGATTCAAATTTATGTTAACGTTTTAATAGAATTTGATAACGGCTTTCTTAATATAAATTAATATTAGTATCTGTATTGGATATTTTATTTATAATCCGATAGTGAACATTTTCTAATGAAGAAGAGTTTGGAATGAAGTTAAATCCGCCATTGGAAGTTCGGTTTCATTTAGTATTTAAATTATCTCATTCTTTTTTACATTGCCAATGACAATATATTATGTATAATGATTGTAATTAAAAACTACACGAGTAGTCAGCATATAAAATATGTTTCCGACACTATATTTTGAAATAACATTTTATTAATTAAACAAAACGAAAGAAGGTTAAATGTATGTGAATTATAATAGTTTATTATATTTATCTTACAGCCACGGTGTTAAGGTTTTCTGCGGCAATCTCTTAAATGTTACTATACCAATTTCTTTATAAAATATGAGTTTTTAATTTTAATTTTATGTAATGTATGTCATTTGAATTATAATTACGATTGCATTATAAACGTAAACCCAATTGCTTAATAGATTTATGTGCTTCATGTCTTTGAGTGCATTTGTATGTTAGTTTAACATTTATGACAATACGATAAAATTTAAATTTTCACAATTTATCATCGTGTCAGCTACTAAAGCCTAAAGATCGGCTACTAAAGATCGTGGTGGTAATCGATCTTGCGATGATCACATCCGGAGACTTCCCGCTGTTTACTCACGCCGCGTCTACTGGTTCGTGGCCGTCATTTAAGAAAGTTTTGGTACCATCAGCCTTCCGTTACACGAGCGATGTGCCCTGTCCAATACAGATGAGCAATACTTCGAATACGTCAGTGACATTGGTTTTTCAGCGGATCTCTTCATTTCTGAATGGATCCCGCAGCGAGGATCCGTGCATTATCCTCTTCATTGCTTTCTGGGTGACGTACAGCTTTTTAAAAAGTACATTGGTGAAAGATTTTCACCGCTTATAAATTTAGTTATATATTAGTAATGGTAATAAGACTGACTGGGAGGTCTCAAAGCATCTGAGGGCTCCCACGGCCTTTCCGAATCAAGGGCGTCTGAAAAGGCCGAACGCGGATATAGTCGGTTGGTGTTGCTTGGCTAACACTACTACTACTTTCCAAAACGTTAGCTTTGGAAGAAGGGACTGCAAAACTCCAATAACGACTTGATCTATATTAATTGGGAATTGTCATCCCCGGTATGTTACGAGCCGTTTACGATAGCGTGTCTTTGTGAGATGTTGCGATATTTGGAGAGATTGTATCGTAGGTTACGTAGGAGTACGGCAGAGTGTAAGAAGTGTTTGTCCGTTTTATGAAGTGGAATATCGAACGAAGGACATATAAATAATATCTTGTTAATATTATTTGTTTTGATGAAAGACAACGTGATTGATTTAGTCTTAAATCTCGATAATAAGTTTTTCGTTAATTTTAAATTGTTCTTATTGCCACTTTATTTTTTTCTGAAAATAAGAAAACTAAAATAAATATAGTAATGTGGACGCTCTGAAATAACCATTTGGAAGATTATTATACCCTAGGCTATCTCGGAATCCTTTCTTGTGTATTTTTGTGGGTCCAAATAATATAATGAGAGTTATTAACGCAATACAAAGTTTCAGGAGCAGATGTCGCCCAGAATAGAATGTTGTACTTTTTGATTTGTGGGTCAGTATAACTAAACGAGTACCGTTAAACCGCAATGGAGGGACAGAACCAGATACTATTATATCATCTGGTACTTTGGCCTTTTTATCTGCTACCATCAAAGGCCATATGTGCCATATATACAAAAGCTAATAAAATTTAGTTTATTAACGTTATCACCATTTAGCTTTTTTTGTGAACCGTATATAATTCTATAATTTATTTTAAAAAGATGCGCAAATAGACTATTAAAATAAGCACTATAATTTTTTCATATTCATAAACGTGGACATATTTATAGTATAAATATTCTCATCACGTTTGAAAGCTTAGAAAAAATATGTCTAGCTCGAACGAGACCTGTTTATTAGATTCCTCTCTTAGAAATAAAAATAAATTCACATCGTGTGTTGTCAGCTGTCTCGTATAGCTGCCATGCCTTTTACAATTATAAACACATTTGAATTGTTCTGAAGCGTATAAGTACCATATTAAAATAATTTAAAATGGATCGTATATTTATTTATTTTAATTCGGCTCGTCTATTGAAAAACATATTATCTGTTAACATAAGTTTTGTATTACACAATATGTTTGCCTATTGTAGGCTTAAATAACCTTGGGCATAATTGTGCTGATCTATAATTAAAGTTTGATTAATAAATATAAACTGAAAAATTAGTATTAAACGACTCTATGAACAATAATAAAACTAACTGCAGTTAATCTATTTTAAATTAATTATTTTAACATGAAAACCTTTAGAATGTAATCAAGTTAGTGGATCCAAAATTTTATTTATTTAAACTTTTATTTAATTTATTATTGATTCATTGAATTGCTCATGTAAAATATTTTATAAATAATAAAATAGCCTGCTTAATATAATTTTCAAGTCACAAAATTGTTGCTTATAATTATGTCATTCATAAATTAAACATCGTTAAAAATACGTTACATAAGTCTTATACTATTTTTTTGTTTATATAATCTGCAAAAGAAAATTATATTACACTAAACATTAGTAAACTTTACAAGGTAGGTAAAAAGAAGCTCTTGTGTTTGTAATGAACTTAACAAAACATTTATCAATTTGGGAAGTCACAGCGACCGCATTTGTGTGATTGCATAACCACTGGCGCATAACCACTATTTTAATAAATTTATGAGGAGAAATCCTTATTTTTATTTAAAACAATTAAGCGTTATTTAATAAGAATGTTAAAATGTATTGTAACCTAATTTTTAGTTCTGATTTTAATGATGAAAAAAAAATTTAATTGAATATCGGTGGAGAAATTACATACATATACATACAAAAGTTTTTCATAACATTCTATTGATCATACATGAAGCATACGATATATTCTAGAACGTGCGCAGTTTTACCATACTACTTAAATAATACATAAAATATATAATCAGAGTAAGTGTCCTCTAAAATATTGATTTACGAAGAACATTATTTTGAGACCGATAATAACGACATAAATTTTATTCGTGGAAGTAGACCTAAATTTGGAATGAATTTCCTCGGGTTAGACATGCCGTAACTGCTCGTACCAAGCAGACTAATTTTGATATCATAAATCTTTAATTCTTTATTACCTATACCTAAATAGTACAAGACAGTATTAAGAGATAATTTAATCTTAAACAACTTTTATACGTCAAGTGAGACTAATTGATCAATGTCTGACATTTGAATAGAATACTACGGTAAGTAAACAATTGGAGACAGCTGCGCGTGCGCTGCGATCAATGCGTTGATGTGTATTCGAGCTTGAAATTGTCCGTCGACAAGAAACAGGAGATTTGGTTAGAAATATCTATAAGAAAGTTTTCTCACGCTTTTTAGTAAAACAAAAAAGCATTTGCTGTCATACCAGAATAGGCCTGCGACGCATTCTATGCAGTTGTAGCTGACAATTTTTTGTTCTTAAAGAAAATAAAACTACTGAACATTCGTAATCGTTTAAGACACGAAAACATCTACATCGCTTCTATTATCGTTTATTGTCATTTGGAATTAATGTTTGTGGTTAGAACTGTTTGTATCAATTTCAATATTGTTAAACGATTATACTTCTTAGTTTCTGTCTTCCATGAAAATCATTAACGGGGTTCGAATTCTTTATATTTTTTTTTACCGAGCATATTAACTTCAAATCCCCAGATATTAAATACTGACACAGGTTACGAGTGAATTGTAGTTACTTATTGATGTATTTACTATTTCAAAAGCAAGAATATACCTAAAATTATTACTTTAATTAAGAATTATGTATTCCACCGAAAGACCAATGAGTATATAAATCGTTTTAAACATGTAACTGTAAGAGGGCTTTAAGGAGAACAGCGCTAAATGATAAGAAAAAATAAATTGTTTTCAGATGTTTAGTTACTCTCGCTATTTTCACATTAAGAGATTCCGCGGTTGTGAATAGAAAATCGAGAATGCAGATGGCGCATAGCCTTTACCTAGTTTTTCATAACAAACCTCGAAGGGTAAAAGAGGCACCACCGCTCGGGTCGCTACGTACTGTTTAAATATCCGATGTGATCGCCACCGAGTTTGGAAGCACAGGAGGCCCCGAGAGGGAATTTTGTCTTGGCGGTCACTCAGGAATACGGAGTAGTATTCATCCATCTCAATTTTTCGCAGCGTTGTTTAAAATTATAATTGTTCGGTAGTACTGTCCCTTAAATAATGGTTTACGGTCAACAAAAAAGGAACAAATTGCTGGCTATTGTCTCTCTAACACCGTTACCGGGTTCATTACTTACTGCAGTCACGCGTGCGACTAATGAATGAGATGCGCAAATGTCGATAAAATGTGCACAGTGTGAGCTCTTTGTTTTTAAAATTCTCATTTCGTTTGATTATCCTACCATTGATCATTTTATCACATAATCTTTTGCAAGTTAATATCTCATGTAATTATACAGGTGTCAAGACTATCAGATGTAATTATACACGTGAATTTAAATTAGATATTGTATTTGAGATTCATTTTCTGGTCACCTCAATATTTACGTAAATTTTTATATAGATATTTGAATGAAGGTGAATTAAAAAAATTTTAAACATTCTCATTCCTTTTTAAATATACTCGTCCTTAAGAGGTTTTTATTAAAGTGCATATTGTATTACAAAAAAATATTTATTTGATGTTGTGACCATGGTACACGGTATGTGCACACTAAGTATTTCACAAATTTTTGGTTTCTTTATTGAATATAATAAATTGCTTAGCCGTGAGCAGTGATAGCTCAGCGGTAAGGACTGAGATCAGCGACCATAGGTTGCGGGTTCGATTTTCGAGATAAACAAAATTAAATAATTCATAGTTTTTGCCTTATTTGTATAGGATTGCCACTGTTCTCTAACAAGTTTCAAGAGTTGAGTAGAAAGGCAGCAGCGTCTTCTGGCGTGCCACCGTACTGTATTGTGATTGCCAACCCGCCTGCCAAGCGTGGCGATCGTGGTATATCCCTCCATAGATTTTATTGAGGAATGCCTTTGCTTTGCAGTCAGCGTTTATGGGCTAAAACGATGACGACGACACGGCTTCATAATAATTCAGATATCTTGAGAGAATTTATATGTATTTAAATCAATCCATAATAGATTGATATTTTTTATTTGGGTTGATAACATTTTTATAACCTAAAAATGTATATTATGTTTTGAATAAATCTCGGGCCACTAATGAACTTTTCAAAATATTTTTTTTTGTTATTACCATCGTAATGTTCTTAGAACTGAAGTACAAATATACCGTGTAAAATTTATTCGAATACATTCAACGTTTCTTCCGAAAGACAAAAGGTACATTTTTGACCTAAAGTTACCAATAAAACAAGTTGTATGTTCGTACATATCGTTGTTACCTTGCCAATAAACCTTTTCTTAGCGCTCTTGGATATTCGCGATACACCGATACTGCTTTATGGTCTTTTGTCTCGCTGGCAGTTCACTATAGTTGTGTATATTTGAGATTTCTTGTTTAACTTTATGAACAGAATGTAACATCAAAGTGTAAAAATCTGCTACTATATCAACCATTACACTACAAACATTACACTTTATTAAAGTTATAATAAATCTGCTGAAATGTTTTGATTATTAATTTTGTTAACTTCCAGATATATGTTTTATAACATTTTTTTTTATTTTAAACGTTTGTGGAGGTTAAAAGTCTCAAGTCTCAGTACAAAACAAAAGTACAATAAGAAGGTTGGTGATTCCATTGTTATTTATCACGATGCCTCTTATAGTCTCGCTGCTAGTTGCCATTAGTTTGTGTATACTTCTATCAATGTATTCTTATATTTATATAGTTCTACAAGTAATCTATTAACCTGAAAATTAAATAGTAACGATGCATGTTAAAACCGCGGTGTGTTTACTTTCCGAGTTTATACATTACAATGCAAACGCTATTCGCTACGGTTTGAGGTTTGACGAATAATATATGCAATGTCATTCGTCAAACCTCAAACCTTGTGCAATAGAAGATGTCAACGACCAACCAATATTTGTCACAAAAAATCTTTGTTTCAATTTGCCGAGTGGTCCGCGCTGCCGTTCTAAGCCGCATTCACAACAATCAAACATCACACCTGTACACTGGTAGTGATGTTTCCTACGTGCGAACATTATCGTGCTACTTGAATGTAAGTGCCCAGTAAATTTTTTACAAAGTGCACGGACTTCCATTCTTTAAACTTAATTCCGTCGAAGTTGTAAAAGCTCCCGGGCTGACAGCAATTATTTTTACATAAACAATAGTAAGTAGTTGTTACAGTTAGTTCATACTGTAATCATTTTTCCGGCCGTATGACATCTACAGCTGTTCATAGATCTCCTCCATAGATTTCGAACAGCATCAGATAAAAGCGACCTGCATCCAGCGTCTTCCGACAACCAAGACTCCACTTTGTAGTTGAACGACAGTTTATAATATTATTACATATTTTCAAAGTATGTATTTGAAATAGAAGTTTTAAAAAATATAAAATACAAAATTGTTACTCAACGATGCAGTCGCCGTTTCAAGTTTAATTTGGATTTTATTTTTAACTCTCTTCCAAGCTATTCTAATATGTAGAAGCAGACCTTTTGTCCTTACAAGGAAACGTTGTTTCTAGGTAAGGCTTTTTAATTGTTTCTAAGAATATTGGTTGCTTATTTAAATAGCACATCTATTAAGGGAATAAAACTCATTATTATTGACTGTACTTTAAAAGGCAAATTGTTATTTATTTTTAGCTCAATTACTACAAACTCTTGCATTAATAATACAATTCTAACAAATTGTAACCATATTTACAATTACATACATTATGAGGCCAAGCTTGTGAGATATAAGATAAAGACTTGATATTGCGTCGATTTTCAACAGGAATGAGATGAAGTAATTTTTCTAAGTAAAATAATAGATTTGTTTGCAAATAGTTGTACAGTTTTACTTCAATAATACTAACAGTATTACAAAAATAAATAATTGTATAGACTTCCTATAATACCGGTAGGAAGCTATCTCCATTTATTGTCCTTCGACGACTTTCAGCAAGGTCGTCTGTGCGACCACCTTTTGGGCTCTCGTCCCACACATGACCCAAGCTACGCTATCCAATCTGTATTCTCCACTCTCGATCCTAAAGCTCCAGCGGCTATCTGAATTTTGTGTCGAGGCTATTCAAATTGTTCTAAAAATTAAAAGTATTTGAAATAATACATTTTTATACTTTAAGTCTGAAATATATATGTAATAAATATACGTACAATTGAACATGGAATGCTGGTCATAGTGTAGATTAGAAGGTTTTGTTATTCAAAATCTCCAATCATTATTTTAGAACATGATTACTTTATAAATACTATTAATTGAATTTTAATAACTGAATCTGTTATTATGATATTAAATATGTAAGCTATTCTAGTTTTTTTTATAGAATGGCGTTTTTAACGATCAATTCGCTTGTAGACTTTATTTCTCTATGCTAAGTGCATATGTGCAAGGTAATTGAACTGTCATACATGATTAATGTTTTACTCTACCGTCCTGAAATAAGCTTGTCAGTTCATTGATAGGATTTGTCAAATTACCTCTGCTTATGACGTATTGATTGTTAGTCTTGGTAATAACGCTTTAATATATTTATAGCAAGAGCATTTTTTATAATTGAACATCTGTGATACTGGATAGTACAAAATGTAATTAAAAAAGGGGAAAGATTTATTTATATTTGCTACATCACTTTGCTTTTATATGCTCATACATTTGTGACTAACGAATGATTTATGTTACTGGTGTTCTCTTTACTCTTTCATTTTAACACGTGTTACCATATGTTTATTTGATTTATATGTAATAGGACGTATTTTATTTAGAAAATATGAATTGTGTTACGGCAAAATTTAATTCAACCGTAATATAATACAAACAGAAATCTTTGCGAATATGACTTTTATAGTCAGACGTCGAATTTTATTCACATAATAAAACACTAAATATATGTTACCAATGCAGCATACAGAAAGATATTTATGTCTAGATTTAGTTACGGTCTGAATGGATATCGAACCCCTCTTGGGTTATACTTAAATTAAATATATATTCAAGAGGTCGGCAAATGTGCTAACTATAAGAAACTTAAACGATATTTTGATCAAATAGTCTTTTTAGAACGTAAATTGCTTTTGAGATAATGTTTTTTATCGTTTTTCTACCTGTGACTATTTTTATGTTAAAGATATATGATTTAAAGGATAAAATAAATAAAATTTAGATGTAACATGAAGATAATATTTTTTAAACATATCTAAGGCCCGTCCTTATAAAATTCATTCTCCATTACTATGGACGATGTCCTCACGTGTAAGGGAAAAGTACTCTCAAACTCTTTATATTTTATTTTTAATGGTAAGTTTCTAAATTTTTTCCTGGCGTGCTCTGAATATTTTCTGAAAGAGTCGCAAAAAAGTTGTCAAAGAGCTGCATGTAGGCCACGATTTGGTGCACGTTTATATATGTGATTAAAAGATCCTGAGGTAAAAAGTTACACTACTATATAACATTTTTATTCAAATGTCTTTTCCTTCAATAATTTTAATAGTATAAAAATGGTCAAGTTATCGTTTTCATTCTAACTTGATTAGTTCAACGTTTAAAAATGGTAGCTGTTATAAAATTTCTGATCTGGTTAGTAGTATCTAGCAGTCCCAGCTGAGGGTCCTGATAGAGCACTCCAACTTTGGCTCATATTACTAATGCGTAAATGTCAATACGACAACAGTGACCATCCAACAAGAAAAAAACTAAATTTGTTTGTTATAAATAAATAATCGAGTGAGATAATGTTAAATAAAACCTAAGCCACCTAAAACGATCATATTGCCACAACAATTCTTGAAATTATAGGTCACACGAAAAAAATGCTTCTAATCACATGTAAACTAACATGTACACCTAATTTATTAATTTATGTTGTAAAATAATAACTTTACTCAATAAGTCTTATGGGTGATTATACTTTAACAGTCGATTACTTGGTAAATTTAAAATTTTACTTAAAAGACCCCCATTCAACAGCCAAGAAGGTTAGAAGCTTGATTTTAACTTTAATTTAAAGTTTTAAGTTAAGTTAATAATTACGGGAAATCAAACACAAAGTTATATAAAGTCTCTTGCGTAAAAAAGAAAGGGATTCTTATCGAGACTAAAAAAATAATAACAAGTAATTAAAAACCTATTTAAAGAGTATTGAAAAGTAATAACTTTTAATACGTTTTCACTCGTCTCGCTGGTTGTGTGGCCTTAATTACCCAGTAAATTTATCTGAGTACGCTCGTACATATCTCGGGACAATTTAATAAAGACATCAGAACGTGTGTTCAATAGCTTCTGATACCGCCTGACTGCGATTAATTAAGCGAAATAGCTTCTGAATGCTTTGTAATTGTATGTTAGTCTTCTGTGAACACCTTCTGTGTAGCCGCTTACTTGTACAATGTATGTACACATCTTTTATTTATAAAGCAGTTTGTCTTTTAACCGACTATTATTAAAGAAGTGGCTCTACATACTACAAATCATACTTATTTTAATTATAGATGGATAAAAACTTATGTTTATATTGAGTGTAGGCTATTTATGTTTATTCGATAATTTAAGTATTGAGGGCAATGGTAGCCGTTATTGCGTGTGTTTATAATCTATGACTTACGACCATAGATAGCCGGTTGAATTCCTTGAAAACATCATACTTTGGTTGAACAATAAAGAACAAGCGAAAACCGACATGTTTTGTGGCTAAAAATCCGTCATCGGAGCTTAGTATACAATCAGCGATCTTTACCGAGCCTGAGTTCATTTTAGTCTGCCTCATTTTTCTTAGAAGAGACTAAATTAGATTTTATTTTAACTTTCGTATATATGAACTAGATTTTTTCTTTCACACGTTAAAGTTGATTTAACTATAAACTAGAAAGTACATCTCTGATTAAATTGAACAAAAATTTGTGTTGTTCTAAATAAATTTCCACTTTTCAACTAACTGTTTACGAAAAGAAGGCGAGTTCTGCTTATAAAAAAATCTGTTATCAACATTCTTTGTTCAACTGACTTACATTTGTCAATTATGTTTCATTATTATCATCATAATTTTAGCCGTACGACATCTATTGCTGGATATCTGGCTTCTCCCATAGATTTCTAATTGGACTGGTTGGTAGCGGGCTGCATCCAGAGTTTCCTGACGACTTTAACACAGCTGTCTTCCGACTTGTGGTTGGACGTTGCTCTACGTTTGGCAGTCCGTTCCGGCAGTTCATTTTAGAATCCAGAAGTGAATGTGCTAGAATTTCTTTATTGTTGTTTTATAATATTTCACTAATATATAAAAAGTTTATGTACTTAATGGTTTTCTTAACAAACTTTTTATAAATGCTACCTAAGGAATAAATAAACGTAGGAGACGTGTTTAATAACTACGTTGTAATTTCTCAAGGTAAAAGGTTACCTTATGAGGCCTTGAATGTAGAATGCCCGCGTCTACCATTATACGATGATGGATGGCTATTGACGGTTTATAACGAATGCACATACAAAATTATTCTTGATGCAAAAGCACAAACAAAACTCAGAGAAATTTAATTTTTTTTAAAGATTTATAGAATGCTATACACACCTCTGTAAACTTGTTTTGTTAGTAGTGGCAATCCTATATAATTAAGTAGCACAAAGTGTGAATTATAAAAGCTCGTATCTTGGGAATCAAACCCGCGATTTATGATCGCAAGTCTCAATCCTCTATCGCTGGGCTAACACTGCACGTGCATATGTAGTCACTATAATTGGTGAATGCCGTGTCTACTTTTGCACTGCTTTTTTCTTGTATAAAATTCTTTGTTAATAAAAACAAAATGATAAAAAACCACATGTATGTAGATTATTTTTAAATTTTTTTATTTTATAATCTTTGGTTTTTAGCTTTTAATTGTCTTGTTGGTGAATTAAACATTGTTGGAAAAAATAAACATTGTTTTAACATATTTTTTACTTTTGATTTAAAGGCATTGTGAATTTTTTACAACACAATTTAAAATTTGTTATGAGGTGAATGTGCCTAAATGTATTACATTCTGTACCGCGCTTCAAGTAATAAAGCTAAGAAACTAATTAACAAAAATTATAGAGCTCCGGCGTTGAATTTGGCAGCCAATGATAGTATAGCAAATACATATAATGACTGTGTATTACAAAAGGGCGTGGCAGAATTACATCACAAAAAAGTATTAGAAAAAGTTACGAGTCAAATTATACCTCCTACATACTGTTGCGTACACTTTTAGTAAATAATGACGATAATGGCCTATTTTATGGAGTCAAGATGAGTGGTTATTGGGAATCGAAACTCAGTCCTCGCAAACAAGAATGACCACTAATCTTACGTTATTTATAATTTGCTTAATTTAATCTGAAGACTTTGATCGTGGCCCCTTTACAGCCGGTTCTATAGGAAATTTACGAAGAAATCTATGTCCAGTAGTGGACATTCTATCGATGAAACGTTGATGATGAGTATTCTCTTTTTAAAAATTACCTGGCTAATAAATAGTATAAACAGTTTTAAAGTAACGAATCTATTTTTAATCATTGTTTAATAATGTTAATCCGAATTAGGTTCAGCTGGTTTAAGTTGGAAAAGCGCATAAAGTTTTATGAGCATAGACCTCTTAACATTAACTAAGCTAAAGGCTTCTACGGGAATCTCGGTTCGGGCCGTTATTTATTTTACGGTATCAGGACGCCAACGAGCCAATCGATCGCTTTGGAGGTCACTCCATGAAGTGACTTCGCACTAGAACTCTCGAGGAGTATCTTGTTGGCTTGGGTTGAAAAGTGTTTTGAATTCTCATTTGAGGGATCTCTACAGATCCAAACCTTGGCTCTATCGGTTGCTTTTTTCGGAAAATCTGTGTAACATTGCACCATATCAGGTACTCTACATTTAAGCAATGTCCTGTTTGAGTCTTTTTTGGTAGTAAATAATTAGTAAACAACAAACTTTATACATAGTGTTAGTGTACACGCTTTGTTATTTACTGCGTACCAATAAAGAGACTGAATTTATCCGTAAAATCAGTACTAAAACATGGTGCTGGAACTTTTTCGAGTAGCGAACCGGAAACGAATTGTCACGATTTTTATAGTTAATGTCAGCAGACAGAGTAAACATTCTTTGCCTAGAAATGAACTATTACCTTAATTTTCAACTTAAAAACGCTAAGATGGAATACTCCCAGAGCTTAAAGTATGTGATAGAGAAATGTTTCTAAAAATAAAGTCGAGTAATTGTTCCTTGTAGTCATGTGGAATTCATTTTAGTTCTTTCTGTTAAACAGTAAATAATAAAGTCATTTGTTAAAAAATTGTTGGGTTTAAACACATGAATAAATAAATTAAAAAATCCTTACATGTTTTTTTAAGTACCATAAAAATAAAATTATGGCACTGTAATATGCGCAAGTTGTATTTACATCAAGTAGATTATCATTGTATATCATTTGCTATATATTTTATTACTTTACATTAATTTTCATAATTCAATTAAAATAACTAATATGATTTAAATTAAATACTGTTCGCGCCCTGTATAAAACGCACTTTTAATTTATCTCAAGTATTTTTGGAAATACGCAATAATCTGCAACAAGGCTTGAAAACAAATTAGTTTGTACGCAATATGTTTGTTGTTCGTTTAACTTTGCTGAGAAGAAATCTACACAACACGAACACTAGATCAGGGTGACAAATGAGGACAAAGCTTATCAGGAGCTCGCGCGCAGCCTCTGTACCGACCACTTTGCGTAGACACATCTGGCCCACCTCTCCCTGATATATTATCGACAATTGCAGCGTATTTAAATTTAATTATTTTAAGTGTAATTTGATGTTTTAATAAGTTGATGTTAGTTTGATTCATAAGTCTGAAAATTGACAAACATTTACGCTTTTCAATCATGTAATATACGAGTATTATCGAAAGCTATGAAGTAGCAAGCGCACCATAGGTTATTCACCCACAAGGTTAACATAGACGACCTTGTGAAGGCTCTCTCTAAGCAAGAGAGAAGCAGTAGAGGTCAAGCGGCTGAAATAGTGATGATGGATGTATTATTTGTTCACTACTCGATTTTTTATTAATACAAAAATTTCGAGCCCCATTTAGTGCCCCATTAGTAAGTTCACAGTTGTTCAACAAGCCACTGAGAGATTTCTTAGTGAGATGGAATCAAGAATAAGATGATCCGTACACGAATGAAAGTAACTGACATAGCCCAGGAGATTAAAAAGTTGAATTAAAAGAGGGCAGGGCTTTAGCACACAGAACAGATTGCCTATGGGGCTTTAAGGTTCTGGAGTGGAAGCCACCAACCGGTAACGTAGAACGTTCATTCTATATGTGGACAGATGAACTGGTTAGGGTTGATGTATGTATGAGGCCAATGTTCAGCAGTGAACGTCGTACGGCCAAAAAGATGATGGTGGTTGACGAAAGCGTTACGATCCGTAAAAAGATATTTGTTAGTTTTCGTTTTAATTTCTAGATAAGTATAACTACATAAACATTAGTGGTTCAGAAACATCATCTTATCGTTTTCGGAACAGATTTGTAAGTTGTCATTGTTGTAAATTTATTCCCAATGCTTATAATTCACGGTCGATGACATTGCCTTTTATCTTCACTAAAGATAAGTCCTGATTTATAAGAGTCGTGTGCCGCGAGTCGTGCTGAATAATCTTTTGTGCATTTTAGTTCCCTTCATTCTATCAGAAGCGAGTCGTTATTTATTGTGTCAACAGTTCGCCTGCAAAATTTATTTGTGAAAAGCATGAGCGGATGATTTTATTTAAATATTTCACGGTTCTTTAAGCGTTTGTATTTAAAGATTAAAGACAAAGTCAAACTATACATTTTATTTTTCAGACTACAGAATGAGAACTTATACATAATAGTTCAGTTAAAACATTATAACAGTTTTACGATAGTTTTAATTGCTAATTCATTTAAACATAACGTTTGGATCCGAGATGTAATCGCTTACGATAGGCCTCATAAGAAAGCTCACGGCCACCCGGAATGTTATGAAGAGAACTATGCTTGTAGTTTTGCTGCGAGAAGTGAGAAGAACCGCAGAAGAATCAATGTTACCGACGTAGCTTGAAGAGTTGCTCTGTCTGAAGTGACGGAGCGTTTCGCTCGTTTAACTGATGGCCGTTGGGGCCGTTGGGGCCGAAAGGTTTCTCGAGTGGTGACCACGAGTTATTAGACCCGGCGTGGGAGGGCCCTACTAGGTGAACCGACGTCATAGTTAGGGTCGCGGAAGTTGGCTGGTAGCGCAAGACCGATCATTTTGGCGACATTTTGAAGTGATCTATGCCTAGCAGTGGGCGTCTATCGGCTGAAAATAAAAAGAAGAAGAATGTTTAAATAAATATTTTTACACAATCACTGGCCAGTCACACAAAATTTTTTTAGAAGTCTGTGTTTTTAGCAGTTTTATTATATTTGTATAAACTTTTATATATGCATCTTAATTGATTTACGCTATTTTATAATATTTCAAAAGGCGAATTTCTGTCTTACATATACTCGTATAGACGGATAGAAAGGCAATAAAAAATTTTCATAAATTAATTTTTAATACTTTTTCTGTGTTTTAATTTTATTTAATCCCTCAAGATTTTTTTCGTATTTGAAGCATTTGAAATATATTGTTTTTAGGTAAGAACATTTAGACTGGGTGGAAATATTTATGAAGCATATTCATTCCGATTACAAAAATGAATAGCTTAATCACTGTGCAATCAAACAAAATGTCAACTCGACATATTAAACTATTGTGACTACTGTATAGTCTTGTCCATTAAGCTTATATTTTATTAGGTGAACATTATAATTTCATTATTTATTATTTATTACTTAAAAACAATATGGTTTGTGGAACGTGTTTTTAAAGACATATTTAAAAAGATATTTTAAGAGTTTTGTTAGCAAAACCTCGATTTTATGATTGTAAAACTTGAATGGTTAAAAGGGCGGTTTGCCAACGGTTTATTTTCAATTGTCGTTATTGTTTGAGTCCATAGACGCCCACTCCGAGGCATAGGCCTCCCCAAAGATATTTATGGGGAAATGTACGATCATCGCCATGCTTCGCAGGTGGGTTGGCGATCGCAATTGTGGCATTATGGTACGCAGAGGACGCTGCTGTTGATCCTCTGGAAGTTGTTTGTGTACTGAGGCGAGGTTGCATCCCAGGAATCAAACCTCTGACCTACGACCGCAGGTCACAGTCCTCTACCACTGCTTTCACTTTGAATACTGTATATTAAAAACACAAAAATACGGTCTAGAATCTGAGTTAAGTTACATGAATATTTTCTCAATTATTCCTTACGACACACTTCTTGATCACCGACAATATTAAGTGATTGGTAATCTAATATACTGAAAATAATGCAAAAAATATCTATCCATTATCCTAAAAAGTGCAAGAAAAAGACATAAAATTTTAAACCAAATATTGCATATATTATTTAGACACAAAACCCACACAAACAAGCAACCCACATGTTAACATATTAGTAAATAATGATTCTTAATTAGTTTTTGTGGTAACTTAAATACTATATTTATATTAAATTAAACTGTTTGATTAAAATCTTGATTACCTAGCTACTTGTACTTCTGCATTTACATGTATAATGTCATTATATTTCTTTGCTTAAAGTGATGTACGATAGGGGCTGTTTATATTTAGTAAAATAGCTGACGAGATACTATAAAAAATGTATAGTGAGATGTTATTTTAAATAATGGATGACAGATCTCATTAAACCTGCTATTGAAATTCGATAAATGAATGCCGCCATTCCGCCAAACATAGTAGCGGATAGCACCAGAACGGACCAAAACATGATTACAACCACTTTGACGACTGAAGAGTACAGGAATTAAAAGAAGAAGAAGTATTTTATATAAATTAAAAACCATTCTGAGTACTGCATAAATGAAATGTAAAGATGACAAACAAGTTAAAATCGTAATCAGAATTACAAGGATGTAGAATAATCAAGTGTTGCTTATAAACCTAACTTGTTGGCTTCGGCCGGAAACTAACTGCGGTAAATCCTGGACTATTGCATTGCGACGCGACTAATACATTCAAACGCCTCCATATGTAATGGAACTGGTTTGCTATTTATGCACTGCCTTCTATATATTTAACTTTTCACGGTAATAAATGTAACAATTAATACTTACATTATTTATTTGAGTATATTTTGTTAAAATTTATATTTAAACGATTATTAGTATTAGTATGGTACACCTTATCCAAAACTCAATGGTTTTAGAATTAATTAATAAATAAAGACAAGGAAAAACTTTTCAAAGTTCGCATTATTACATTTTAATAGTAATTATTGTATACTCTCTTTCCTTGCAAATCGGGCTTGCAAATTATATTTTTAAACTATTTTTGTAACGTTTTTTTTTTGTACATGATAATCTTGCGTATGTTTGCTAAAAAGACTGGACTGAAGAGGCTAAACTCTGCGGTAACAATGATTGACTATCGATCTTAAAATAAAAATCATTTTCTGGTTTGCGGAAATCAGTCGGCGAACGCCTTTCAAACAATTACAAAATTATCTAAGTAAGATGATTATTGAAAAAAGATATCGAAATAATCTTTACTGATTTATCTTTTCACGCTACTGTAGTAGTTAAGTTTCCATCATTTAAAACGTGTTATCGCATTCACTTATATGGCTATAAAAACTTCATTTCTCTCCGTGATACATTGTAAAACATTCCTTTGTGTCTTTTTGTTCACGTTTGTCATAGCGGGATAACTGTTGTTGTTATAAAAGCTGTTTAGTTACTAATGGCTAGCCTTTGGAAATTCTCTTGTTTTATGCCGTGCTATTCTACCAGGACAACTTCTCACAGATTCCATAAGAAACGTTTCGTAAATGTTTCAATGTGTAGCAAAAATAAATAAATGACAGGTGAATGATTGATATATTTTTTTGATTGTTTAAACTGTCACAAAAAGTGTAAAATGATCCTGAGTGTTATTCATTTTAAAATATACAGAGTAACGTATGTTGTCATAGAAAAACTGATACAATGGGAAATAAATTATACTCGTTAAAGATCATGAAATATTTATGTATCATATTTTGTAAATCGCATATGTTTTGTCGTGTCGTGTTTTGTCGTTACCGGCGTATTGATAAGTTCAAGTGGCAGGCTGCAGGAGTGAAGACCACGGACCTGCAAACGTAGCGTAGTATGTCTAGCCACAAGATGGAATGACTTAAATTTGTTAAGATCCGCGGAAGACGCTGCATGCAGATGCTACTAACCGGCACTTTTGGACATCTTTGCCGAAGGCATATGCATCTGCAGCATCTGAAATGGTGATGACGAATGAAATCTTTTGTTATGAAGTCTTCACATATTATTTTAAATATCATTTAACAATCTTTATCTGTTAATATAATTGTAAAAAAAATATCATTAAAAATTTATATTCATCACAAGGTACACAAAAATAATTATTAGAATGTTTCTTATGCCAGTAGCAAGTTCAATACTCGCTGTGTCAGCAGAGTGCAACTAACGAACAAGATGTGCTGTTCCGATATAAAATGTATTACAATACCGCACATTAAGCAAAATACCTAAGATGCGCTCAAGTTTGCGCAAAAGACTTTGTGATGTAATGCCTTGAAATGATGTAATGTGTGCTTTGTTATAACTTGAAAGAACAAAATGGTTAAAAACATCGCTTTATAACCTGAACATGTTTTACGCAAACTGGATCGATACTTTCATTATGTTAAATATCTATGATATAACAGCTTTAAAGAGGTGAATGTATAACCAGCACAATTGTTAGCTAAAAGTTTTAAAGCTTTTATACCTATTTTCAATTGGATGTGTAAAATGATCCCCCAAATATGTTAGAATAATTTATTTTATTTATTATACAATTACTTTTATATTACTATTACTTATAATTACTTCTCTGAGTACATTCTACAGGGAGAGATAGTAAATGGTAATACATTTTAATATGTACTAATCCGAATTTTGAAAACGTTTTTTCTTATTATGTTATTATTAAGTGATTTTTGAAATTATTAACTTTTGGATAGCTGTGCCATACATTAAATAACAGCAATTAAGCTATACTTTCATTTTCTTAAAATTTACATCTATATCCACTCACCCAGTTTCGTTAAAGGAAGGCCTGGATAAATTGGGAACGTATTTCTAAATAATGTGTATAATCAATTTATATCATATTCATGTCATGATGTGTATTAAAATAAATGTAAGAAGCTATTTTTGGTAACAAAACTGACTGAAGAAACGCTAGAAGAATTCATTTTTTGTTTACGTTTGAGAGCGAAATGCGAACATTTAAATGTCAACTGAGCGCATACCGAGTGATCCATATATGTATATGTCAAGTAAGTCATAGTTTTTAATGTGTTCGGCATATGCTTCAAGTAGCAAAGATTATAAAAAAAAATATAGAGATAGTTTTCTATCTCATGCTCCAGAGTAATCTTGACTTATAAGATATTATGTAACAAGTCTTGAAACGTCATTGTATTTCGCGATTTTTTTTTGAAACAACAGTAGTTTAAACACATTAAAATTAATAATATTATGTTTTAAAACCTTGTGTAAATTTGATATGTAGATTGTTGTGTAATTATTATATGTACTATTTTAGATACTTTTGTTATTTTTATGTGTAAAAAAATGTGTGTTTTGTGTGTAAAATTAATAAATTAACTATTAGGTAATTAATTGAAATTGTTTTAGTTTTCTCATTATTTTTTTTTGGTTAAATTCTATATTTATACTGCTATCTTTAAATAATAAAATGACAATTTTTTACGACTGTACTTAGTTCTGAAAAGCCCTCGTCTAAATCTGAGATCTTGTAATGGAGCTCGTCATTTTCTTCGCTATTTAGTTTACAGTATAGATAAATGATAAAAAGGATAGATTAATATTTGCCGCCTAAAACATGACAAATACTCAATTATCGAGTTGTCGATGAGCAGTGGTAGCTTAGTTGTTAGTACTATGGCTAGTTATTGTGCCATAAGTTAGTTCATTGGTATATTTCAATACATTCCGTGTTAGTTGTAATATCTTTATTACTTAGAAAGGACGAAAAGTTTATAATAAATATGTAACAATAATTGATTAAAAATAAAATAGTATAAACGAAACAAATACTTTATTTTGACGAAGGCTATGGTTACTATTCACATTCAAAATTATAGGTAATTGAACGGAGCAGTGGGAAGTAAGTCCTATCCGACAAGTGGAACCTGTTGCAAAGCACCGTTGTAATGATGGTTCCTTGGAAGCCGGGCTTAGAGATAAAACCGAGAAAATTACTATTTCATAACAGCGTAATAAGAAACGTTTTTATCCTTTCCACGTCTTATGTTTCAAAAATGTTGTCTGCTTTAAAAAAAAATTATAACGTCTAATAACATATGAATGCGAAAGCGCCATATACATACAAGCGTAAATAAATTCAATTCACATAAATATATTAGTATTATCGTAATTTTCTTTTACTAACCATAGAGCTAAGCAGTAAATTTTTAAATAAGATTTTTTATAATATATAAGTAGCTTTCCCGTGTTAGTATTCAAAACGTTATGGTTCACATATTACATATCCTGCATAGCTATTTAAAATTCAAAGTTTTTAAGCGCGCAATCAATAGGCTCGTTCCATTCTCACCTTGTGAATGCATCTAGATTTCCCGTAGAATGTTGATATGTACGATTTTGCAGAGGAACATACCGAGCTGAGATATTTCGTACCGATAGTGCAAGAGAGGAAATTTCTGGAATTATTGTATGATTTTGTGTAAGCATTCAAGGAACTGCACATGCATATCTCGCGTGTGCAGAACCATGAAGACAAATTATTTAATTTATAATAAGAATTTACGAAAAAATATATTATTTAATTCATGTAATAATAAGTTTTTCTTTACATTCCATATTACACAATTTCATTAAATACCAACTCCGCGACACATTTCATACTACAAAAGTTTTGGACCTGTCGCATTTTAACAGAAAAATTTATGAATAAAACATGTTTCAGACTGATCACATAATTTATTCGCTTAATTAAAATATTCATTTAAATTCTACACATAAGTACTTGATACATAGTACAATAGTTCACGACCGTCTAAATTGCTCATAATAATTATGGTATTAGATTGCTAGAGTACATGATTTTTCAATTAAAAATTCTCTCATCGTATAATAGTGGGATAAAATTACATACTCTTGCATACTCGAAAGTAAAGAAAATGTTTGTTGAAATTAATTTGACAGATTTTTGATGTTTCGTTTATTGAAGGAGAAAATGTAACACAAATAAAGTCATTTTTACGAGCTGATACCAGCACAACCATATTCGACTTAAGTAACTTTAATTTAAAAAAAAAATCCAGTATAAAATCCATAAAATACATCGGCAACCGAAAGACAAAAGCACGCGCTAAATAATATAGTATATTTTTAATATACAAAGAGTTTTTAGTACCAGTGAGATATTTATTGCGAGCATATTTAACAATTAGCAATAATAAATGTAATAAATCCTTTTAATGCTGGTATATGCATTAAGCCTGTCACACGCGCTTTAGTGTAATGCTTTGAGCGCATGAATATATCAAGGATTGTCAGCCGATGATGAATAATGATAGGCTGATTGCAATTGCACTGCAGCACTAAGAATTGGCGAAGATCATAAACATTATCATCGTTCTTAAATTATTTTTCTTTTGTCGGTTCTTAAGGCAACCACGGTAGAAGAGGATAGGCACAATTCTGGTGCCGCTAAGGACTTGAGTTTCTGGAGTAGAGTTATTGGAGTTCCGAACTAATTCCACCCACTAGGTACACAGGCGACCTGGTTAAAGTCATTGGAAAACGCTGGACGTAGGCCGCTTCTAACCGGTCCTGTTGGGTATCTATGGAAGAGGCCTAGAAGTGCACATCACACAGCTGAAATAATGATGATGACAATGGGTACCTAGTAAACTTGCGAAGGACATAAAAATTACCTTTTTAAGTAAATCAGTACAGTTGACGAATTTATTGAGGTTTTTATAAAAAAAATGTGAGAAGCCCCGTAGTGTTAAAGTAATTTTTGTATGATCTGACTGATAGACATACATTAAATTTTAAATCTTTTCGCTACAAATGTTTTTCATAATAAACCAACAGTTTAGGTCAATAAATATGTAACAAAATCTTCCAGTTTAGGTCATTAGTTAATTTCTGCTCTAGCACCAGTTTGTTTTAATTATTTATTTCTTTGCTGTTAAAGAATAACTTTGCTAGCGTTTTATCGTTGAGGTACAGGCTGAAAGCAGGTTGAAAATGTTACGTGAGTTTTGGCAACGGAAGTCAAAAGCAAATCACGTGGTAATATCGGGTAGGAGTCCTGCATAAACCTTTCGTTGCCCGAAGGGTATCTGGTAGAGAATTTTTCCCACAAAAGAAAAAAAAAAGGTTTGCCTTGGATCTCACGTGTGTTCCGCAGTGGACAGCTATATGCTAATGATGATGAGAAATGAAGCAACTTTTTACCGCGATTCCTGTAGATAATAATCTACGTAATGTATATCTTCTCTATTTTATTTATCAGCAAAATGCTAATTAAAAAATTATAAAAGTATATCTGTCACTAGTAATTTTATAAAGCAAACCGTGGTGCAAATACTAACAAATTTATGCAATATTATACATGATTATTGGGTATAAATTTGTGTTTTACGCAGCGTACAATTTCCGTTGAGAATTGTAGGCATAAGTCATTAATGTTCCAGCCGTTCACTCGGTAAATTATAAGTTATAATTTTCTATTTCTTGTGTATTCTTCGTAAAACCAATTATATAACGGATGTAATGATCACTGTGTACGAAAACAAGAAAAATTGAATACAGTAAAAAGTCAATAAACCAAACAAACAAATGAAAAAAATACGCAATACTTTGCGTAGAGGAGGTTCCACAAGTTTTCAACCAACACTGATTATTTATAGCGAAAAAATTATAATATGAAACGAAAACAGTAATTTAAAAAGTGATTACTTGTATTTTAACAAACGCCTAATGAATCAGAATTATTAAAATAAATATTATGGTAAGCATTTACGAAGTTAATTGCCTGTGATCCACCAAACTTAATTTTCTTTTGATAATTAATAAGTTAGCTTAAAAAAACCGAAAAGATTGTATCCAAAAAATAGACCACACAAATATACCAAGATTTTTAAAATTGTATTGTTAGGAAGAGTGTACATATTGTTAATACATGTATAAAAAGTCGGCGACAGGAACGGTGTTTAGGCCACACGCATTTGTTTATTTCAAAGGCATGTTAACAACATAAACACATTTTAGTATCAATTATTACATTATAGCCTTATTATCTCGGATTTATTATTTGTATCTGTTATAGATGAGCGTAACGTTAGCAATAAGTAATAAGTAATTAATAAATGATTAAAATTACAATTTCGTCCTTTTGAATTTAACGAAATAACTGGTTATGTAAACATCAAAATTTTAATTAAAAAGCATATTTTAATATTTATTTTTAATATTACTATTACAATTTACGAAAATATTGTGAAGACCGATTATACAACACGTATTACTTTTAGTGGTTCACTTATCAAAGTTATTTGTTACTTCAAAGATATCCATTAATAAAAATAAATAATCTTAAAATCATTATTATACCGATATATGTATTTGTGATAATAAACATAAATAATATTTTTTTTGGTTTATAAATTAAGGAGGCGAATTTTTATGAGATTAATAAGTGATGAGTATTCATATCTACTTTTTATGTTTAAATAAAGATCCAAAACCATTTTATTTTTTATTTATTCTATAAAATAAAAGACTAAACGCTTTCTTTAACTTAAATTTATTAGAGAAATTTACCGTAAAATTTGGTAACTTTTTAATAATGGTTGGAATATGAGCTCATCAATCCAATAACAAAATTATTTAACAGTAATTTATGTGATGGTGATGTTTCGCTAGAATTAGTTCTGTTTCATTAGAATTCAAAATCATCTGAATTTAATTTTAAAACTGGTTAAAGAATTGGAGGGCAGACGTTTTGTTTGTCTTCGTGCGCCACAGTGCAAAATCGTTCAGCCACTGCTTTAGGCAATGTGAGATGTAAGCATACAACATTAAAATACGCTGCCATTGTGAGGGCTGGACTGAATAAATATTTAACTTAGCATACCACCCAGAGCGGCTCGCACAAAGGGTCGTACATGCATGATTGATCTTTGAAGGGCAGCCTTAACGGAATTGAGGTAGTTGTATGTATAATTGGGCCTTTCATTGCTATTGAGCCCGTGCCGTAATGGGATAAGAAAAAAAATTTGAAAGCCCACAATAACCGAATACTAAATTGGAATATGCATGCGTCTTTTTAACTCCACATTTTTTATCACAGATATCTTTGTTTAATAATAACTAGTTACAAAAACGTTTACTTTATATAACAGTTTTCGATACATTTATAGAATATGATGTATTTTACTTTTTATATTTATTCTAGGTTATTTCTTTTTTTATTAATTATTAGCTGGCGGAACATCTTTTCGCGAACCTAATGAATCACGCTACAATTCTGCTTCCTGGTGGAACTATATATAACTGTCTTAGCTGACGTCTACTCGATGAAAGGGATATTTTAAAAATAGAATGTCAATTTTTTTTAGCAAATATCAAGTCTAAATCTAGAAGATCTAGAACTCTAGATCTAAATCCAGAGATATCGTGATAAGACTGTACGTAACCGGAAATCTTCTGTATATGTATAGGTAGATAGTTAACAGAATATTTTTACTGCTCATCTCTTCATTCAGTGTTTTAAAAGTTTTTGGTAAGTAATGTAATTTATATTCATATTGTCATGTAGTCAAATATTGAAATTTGATAAATACATGTACAATAATTGTAAATCGTTTATTGTCTAGATAGGTAAGTTTTTCTTCCCACAAACCAAGTGAACTGAACGAAAAAATTGCCGGGCAACAGGTTGTTGTAATTACTTAATATTTTTGATCGAGCTTCCAGGAACACCTGCGGGCAAACAATGTATCCCGCATGCGTGCATCTGTTACGAATGAACTGACGACATGTTTCATCTCAACAGTCAAAAAACAATACCATGTTTTTAACATTTTAAAAAAGAACGAGGACATGGTGTCAAAGAGAAAGATACTGGTTTTAAAAGATAATTAAATTTTGAATGGTTAATTAATTTAAGCACAACCAATGAAGTTAATTAACACATTGTTGATATAATTGAACACGTTTGACTGTCGTGACAGTGGTCTTTATCTGGCTGGTAAGACCACTGAAGCTACTAAATAGTTAAAACTATCCATAAAAATATAGTTATTATATATAGTATTGAGGTGGCCACAGGTGTCTCTGGATGATTCTGGAGTCGAGAACACGGAGAAATAAGCGCAACGTTTAACATCCACCCGCAAGATGGACAGATGAGCTTGTTAAAATCGCCCGTCGATTTATTTTTGGAAATTTAAGCTTATGTCCAACTGTGGAGGTCCCGCAGTTAAAATAACGATGATAGTGATATAGTTTTAATAAAAGAGTAGTTAAATATGATAATTTTAAACTACCTATATATACTATATCAATACTGTAACACGTTGTTTTCACACATAATGAGAAGTAGAGGCATTTTATGATCATAACAACCTTTTATTAAGTGACAAATATTAAAATACATTTCGGAAAATCTGAAACAATAAAAGAATGAATAAGAGTACATCATCATTTACCACATTAATTTGCAAGGCATCCTGCAGTGCAATATATAGTAGAGTAAGAATATAGCCCGGTCTTCTCAGTTATTCCTGCATTCCAAGCTTGCGGTAAACCATTTCACGCATCCAAAGCTTCTATAAAGCTTTATAGCCCTTATGAATAAATTACGTTTGAATTTAAAATGGACCGAGAAAACCTTGAGCATGTCCATTGCTTTTCGAGGCTATGTCTTATTTCTGCTTGTATTGATCTTATTAAAAATAAACGTTTTTGAAAGTAGTCATTTTAATTAATGTAAATAAAAAAATGTTAATTATCACCTATAAAAGTATATTCATACTAATTTTAATACTTACATAAAATAGTGACACACACACCAGATAAATACAAAAAATAAACTCGTAATGACTAAAGTTAACAAACCTTTTACTAAATGTACGCATATACGTATATAATAAAGTTGTACAAGATGTCTTTGATCTTCCTTTTTTTCATTTTGATTCTAATAACAAAAGTATGTTAATTATAGTTATTATTACATTAATATATTGAATACATGTTGTTATAGTAAATAAGGGTCTTTAGTTGATTGAAATGTGTTTAATTTATTGCCTTGGTTTGTTGAATAATTTTTAGGGTTATACCTAATAATTTATGCATAAAACAAGGTTAGGCTGATAGTAGCTTACGCAAAGATTGACTACACGAGTTTTTAATATGATTAAAAACAATTAACGATTCAAGGGTGTGCAAATGTTTACTTAAATAAAGTAATTTGAATTTGAGTTTCAAATGTAAGTCGAAATGAAAGGCATTTAACCTGTAGATGAATATTTACGTAGTTGGAAGGTAGATCATAAGCTAGGTGTTTGCAGATTAAGTCACTCAAATGTTTTCTGTTAATGCGTCTACTTTTGACGCCAGCGTGACAGTTGTGATTCATCTTAATCTTTAAATTCATTGCGGAGAGTGCAGGCCGATGTTGCAAAGCAATTTGTAATTCTTGCGGAATTTTTTCAAGTAATGTAAAACCTGTGATTGTTATGGATATACCATATTTTTTTCACCATTATTTTTTTTTTCAATTAATTATTTTTAATAATTGTGAGAAATGTAATTGAATAAACTTTTAAAAATTAAGTTTTCTAATTTCAAAATTGATTTTAATGACATCTATGCAAAAAGTTAGAAGTGTTACAAAGTAAAAACTTAGAAGACAGCTTTTATTCAGCTTATCGTTCTGTTCGATAGGTGGCATTAAATACACTTTTTAAGTATTCGTTAGGTTTTAAAAGGTTTATTATTATTTATTAATTTAGATTGAATTTGTCAAAAGTTTTCTTTTTGTTATATTATTCTGATGAGTGGCTAGTTGCTTTATTATAAATACAGTTTCATTGATTTCTGCCTGGTATTAAAATAGCCGAGTAACAAAATTTTTTGTGATTTTTGTTTTTAAAACCACGGTTACCAAGCATTGTTATAGATAACGTTATTTATAGCATAAATCATCATCTTTTAAGCCAGATGTAAACTGCTGCTGGGCTAGTAAGAGCAGCTTAAATACTGATAAAAATTATAATTAATCTAGTAATTAGATAGCATGCATCTACCAGATGTAAAAGTTTTCAAATTAGAATAGTAAAACCTGAATTACACTGTTTAGCGGCAGAAATTCCCATTTTTCTTCTTCGGCAGAAATCGCTATTGCCTTCAGGCTACAGTCATTTTGAAAAAGTTCAACAGTACATTTTGGTCATAATACATTGTAGTCACATTTTTACATACCTTCCGGCTGACACTACAAATAAGAATGTTTAATTGATAACATAAATACCATTTATAACCGATGAATGATCATCGTGAAAGACAATATGCGTCTACGATAAGATTTACTTTATAAAAAGCTATAAAAATTTAATGTAATATTAAAATGGAACGTGGAAAAATTATTAAGCCAAAATTTTTCCTGTGTACCCAAGACAGAGGAATGTAAGAGAGGCCACAAATAATAAAAAGTAATATTAACTATCATAAATAAGGTTTTCGTCTGGCAACTTCGAACCGGTAGACGTGGAGTAGGTGGGCCCCACTAGGTTGACTAACGATCGTAGTTGCATGGTCTAGATAGGGAAAGCGCAAGACCGGTCGTAGTGGCGATCTTTGGGGAACGCCTATGTCTCGCAGTATTTCTCTAGCAGCTGTCATGATGATAATGATGGTTATGACCAGATTCAGAGGCGATTCCGCAAGTACTCTCACCTTTTCTATCCATCACTATCTCTTTAGGCGACCTCTGGATCTTGAGTCAACCACTAGGCCCTGGATAACGAGTACTGTTATAGCCCCATATTTCTTCCGCTTACCGAATTTTAATATACCTAAGTAATTTATTAACTTTGTGAATGTGTTATAATGTGTTATAATAGATCGTTTGTAATCAGTTCCAAGTTTTCAGATCAAGCAAATTATGAATTACGTCTAATAAAAAATGGACGAGAGATAACTGCAATAATATGGATTTGCGGGCGTTCTACTTAAAAATTAATTAAAACTGGGCAAATAGCATTGTCAATTTTGAAAAATTGATGAATGGTCTGTGTGGTAGTCTGTTATATGAAAATAGGTCGATGAAATGGAACGGGTCGGCGGTCGACAACTTTTTCCAATATTCTATTTTGTTATAAATTAATTTCTAGATGATAAAACTCATTTCAACATTATGTTTGATAAAGCTCCTATTTAAATATTTTTGGTGAATGGCAAACGTATTTGGCAAATTACTTAATCGCACTTGGCGAAAATTTTTGGTTTCGTATATTGGGATTGGTTTTCCACACTTAGGACTCATTTAAACTAACATATGAGTTTAATGGTACCTTAAACAATGACTAATCTCTGCCTCGGTTAACAATTGTGAGTTTGCGCTCTTACAACCGTGAACTCAAATTTGTATTTTATTAGAAATTACTTAGAAGATATATTTTCTTTAAATTAAATGTGTCTGAGGAATATTTGATACGAGAGGTTCGCAGCGAATAGCTACGGAATAATTCAAATGTCTAGTGAAGGACGTCTCGTGGTTAAATAATTCAGAAACAGATTACGTAACACTGCTGCAGAGATGCTTTAATATAAAAAAATCAACACTTAAAAAAATTGACAATTTGCATTCTTTAATATTTAGAAAACTTTACATTGTTTCTTATACTCATATATCTCTGTGGCTGTATACAATGGGGTTCGTAGAACAAAATAGTGTTAATACAATTTTTAAGACCATGAACATAATAAAAAAATGTTTACTTTTTTACAGAACCACATATATTTGATCATCCCGTTTATTAAACGTCCACGTAAATGAATTAATATAAAACTAATGTTACTGTTTAAAATATGCTCAAGTAACAACTATATGACATTGTTACTAAAAGATATTATAAAACGTTTTGCAATGTATTTTTTAAATTTGAGGAGGAAATATTCGGAATATGTACAAAATGCACAACTCTGAGGAGATGTTTGGGTTATGTGGGATTTCTACACACTAAAACTCCCACGGAGGACGTAAGACTAGTCATCGATGCGATCTTTGGAGGAGGTCTGTACTTTGCAGTGGGCGCCTATCAGCAGAAAAGAAGAAGAGAGAGAATATGGTATTGTTAAATGTGTAAATGTGATAATTTACGATATTCTAATAAAATTAGAAATTTTTTAAAACATTTTTGGTTATTATAAAATAAAATTTAATTCTCGTCTTAGTACGAATTTTGTTGCGAATTCAGTACAAACGGAAAATATTCTTCCTTAAATAAATCATTCTCCGCTTTTGTTTCATGCTTCATCTCGTTGATTTTGATGGATGAATTGGTATCGTGAATGCTTTTGATAATTCCCTTTTGCACTTTCATGTTTATATTCTTTGTTGTTAATCGTACATTAAATTCTCTTCTTTATTAAAATTATTTTTACATTATATAATGCATCGTAGTTTAATAATGGGCACAAAAAGATGTTCTCGCAAAATAAAGAATTTTAAATATACAAGGAAAGAAAATTCATTTTCCTAAGTCGCTCTTAATTTGTTTTATAAAGGATAAGTAAAACAGAAAATATAAGATATCTGTACAACCACTATTTATAAGTTCGACGCTAAATAAATAAATAAATAAAAATTTGTATGTAAAAATACATATAACGCAATTAAAATATTTAGTTGCACACCTGTGAAAATTGTTATAACGGTACATAAATGGATCACTAGAATTACGCAAAATTAATATCTCGTCCAACATCCCTCAGTGCCTTAAGATGAAGGTCTATTACCAACGTGTCCAGCCTTCGTCATTGCTTCGAGCTTCAGTTGTAAACTTATAGTAGTTCAACGAGCAATGGAGAGAGCATTACCCGTGTTCTGTTTAAAAAACGAATCAGGATGTATTAGTAGAAACTACCGGCCGCTTTAGCTTTAAAATTATCTAGTAAAAACAACGAATCGGGAAGCGCAACGTACGATTTTCACCCACAAGATGAATTGGCGAGTTTGTCAGAGTCAACGGAGGGCCCAGGATGCAGGCCGCTTCCATTCTGTCCCATTTTTTTGGCCCTCGTTTCCGGGGGTCTCTCTTACACCCCTAGCTTATTGTGGGACTATTCTGTCTTATTAGAACTCTATGGGGTTGATTTATGTCCAGCAGTGGTGTACAGTAGTAGTCTAAATCTAAAAAGATAATGACGATGATCTCGCGTTATCACATATGCTTTTTAGTTTATAATTTTATCAATTAAATGTTCCCCCTACTAATTTCTACTTTGTTTTGATGAGTATTCATTTGTTATTATACTCTATAGATTATTTCATTTGTTTTATAAAATTAATATTTCGTGTTATTTATTAAGTTATTGTTGCGCCTGAATTAATTATTAAATAAAATAACGAGGTTATTTATATAAAGGATAGAAGTCTTCTTAAACAAGTATGCTTTTACACGGCATGGTGTTTGTTAAATTACGTTACTGAATCTTTTTAAATGAATGAAAACTCTTTATTATTATTACTCATAACGTTGCGTAATTGAGAAACTGTATTAGGAACACAATAGCAATAAATAAACCGAGCCGAGTTTAGTTCACATTAACTTACTTAACACGTAGCGAAGCTCATCAGGGCGGACGTGTTTTAACTTATAAGTACTTAGAACGTAACAAGTAAAATATTAAACTAAAGCCGCCTCCATTGTTACATTTGTGTTAAGTTCCTTAATGAGATAACATGTCTATATAGGCATTTTAAATATTTAAAAATTAGAGATATCGTCATTGTAAATTTATATCTAGTTGCTCCCTTTAAGCAGTGAACTGGGAGAAGCGATCGTAAGTCACGGGTTTGTTTCCTGGGATTCAATCTTATATAATACACACTTCGTGTATTAATTACACAGGATTGCTACTGCACACACAGAAGTTCCCAAATAATGGACAGCAGCGTCATCTGCTGTTACACAGATGATGCTTCTGCTAATACCAAACTGCGATCGCCGACCCGTCTGCCAAGCGTGGTGATTATGGTATATCCCCCATAAATATCTTTAGTGGAGGCCTATGCCTTGTATTGGGCAACTGTGGGTCAAAACGTCAACTCACTTTAAAAATTATAACAATTTCATTAAATTGTTTGATTAATTTTATTACATTTATTTATCATATCCAGGACACTTACACGGAGTCTAAATCACATGACACCTTTGATTTTTTATTTATGCTATAAGACGTGATAGGTTTAGCAGGGTTAACATAAGTTTTCCAATAATCAAAATTCAAAACGAATCATTTTTAATATTAATTTACGAGCAGTGATCTTGAAACAATTGATTGTCAATGGTTCGTTTTAATAGCTTCTTTTTTATTATCCACGTTGGATCATCATTTATAGTGAACACTTGAGTACATCGTAAGGATAATGCCAGAGACTAAGTTCATAAAAAGGAGAGTCAAGGTGAGTTCCCTTATATATATCGTTCCAACGTAAATACGCAGCTACGAGGGTTTTAAGCGTGTTTTGATTTGAAAGAAGAGTCCATAATAAACGCTTTTTATTTTTTTATCTTTGTTGTAAACATTTTTAATATGGTAGAAATACTATCTTTATTATAGCTTGAAGTATCCATAAGAAGAATGCTAGAAGTCAGGTTATATAAACATGAAGCAAATTGAACTCCCCTATATTGACTTTCTACTCTAACTTAAAATATGTGGCTACCAGGGTTCTGTCCCAGTATCGTAGACCAAATCAGTTGGTTTCTACATCGAAGCAATAGCTATAGCACCCTTAAAATTTGAAAACAGTTATTTTGGTTAAATACATAGTTTTTTCTTTCGTTCTTACAAAACATAAAACATGTATCGTTAAAATGATCAATGTGTTAGCATGGGAGTGAGTCAGATCTTCTATATATCATACAGCTTTAAACAGGTGAATGTAGAATTCATTTGTCAGTAAAATATTTTATGTCTTATTCCCCATCACCCTAAATAAAGTGATCACTCTGAAATGAGTGAAAAAATTTATTGTTTAATTTGTATGCCATACCAACAACTTCCGGCTGTTCTAAGTCTCCTGTAACAGATAGTGTAATTAATTTTAATATGCAGTGATCTGAATTTTAGAAACGTTTTCCTTGCTATATTACTATAAAGTTGTTTATTACATCTAAAACCATTAGATGTTTGATGAGATATTTACTGTATATTAAATCAAAGCAAATGATCTATACATTCATCTGAAGGTTTTGCATCTATAACCAATCACGGTGTTTATATGATATGTATCATATAAATCATTAAGAAAGCTATGCCCCGCGACGTGTAAAAAGGAATACATCGCTTTGTAGGATTTTACTCAAGGATCGTAGCAAATATATTTCGGGTAGCATATTTCTCCTGCTGCGATATATCATGAGAGTTCTAGAACAAAAATATTCGTACTTCATACTCCAGTATGGAGTAAAATTTTTTTTCGTTGATTAAGTAACAAAACAAACAAGGCGATGTGTGCACATACTACATATACATACACCAAAAAAATGTTAATACCGTAACACCAAAAACGTTTATGTATTATTATGAACAGGTGTAAAATATGTATAATATGGGATATAACTCATTGGTGAACACAAAGCTTAAAAGCTTTCACACCTACTTCCAATCATATTGTATAAAGTGATTTCTCTGAAACATGTTAAATTAATATTTATTATTGGAACACGACAGGCCGAATAACTTCGGGTAGTACAAAGCCTGCAGGGATAGATAGTAAACAATAATTAAATTTAATATGTATTAATCCGGATATTTAAAACGCTTTTAATGCTGTATTATTATTATGTTATTTTTTATTTCTGAAACCATTTAAATCTTTTATAACTATAACCATTTGTCCTGTATGTATATCGCGAGTTTTACACTATTTTTCATATTTTTTTATTATTGTAAAAAAAATACACAGTTTCTTTTATTTACAAATCTTATAACACAAAAATTTCAAACCTCTAAAGAAATAAATGTAATTTACTAAAAAGATGCAGGTTTTTGTACATAAACGTCTTAAAAAAATTTTACGATATTTTATTTTGTCAAATAATCATATAATGATTCTTAATGCTGGAAGTACTAACGGCAGAAATTAATGGATAAATAAAAAGCAGGTTTTTAATTCGATTACTATGTATAAAATACAGCGAAAAGTGCTTTAATATGCAAGAACTAATATATCTTTTCTTCACAGGTGATTAAGGAAGATTCTTGTTCGAGATCAGAGACATAACTTACTCTCCGATACACGTAAACAATATAATAAAACACTTTCATCTTTTTTCAAAGAAATTCTTGCCTTTTTCTAAAAGATACGATAACTCGCGAGAACTAAGAAATACTCCCTTGTGGACAATACAACTTCGTGAATATAAATTCGCGCATACATTTTCGCAAAGTGAACTGCTTCTGAAAGTGTTTTTGTAATATAGTGCTATGACCTTTAAATCTTATTGATTGCGTCTAAGATATTGTCTTGTCTTTCTTTTCCTTTAATTTAGTAGATCCGTAAGGCGATGACGTCATCTTGTCCGGATTAATTTCTAAAAAGATTACTCGATGGTCTGCTGAAGGATTTAGCTCTTAAGTAGCGACATTAAAAAATTTGGTACGATGTTAATATTTATTTATTTCAAAAGTAAAAGTTTTTAGTGTCTTATCTGTCTAAATATTATAAGAAAACAATATATACATTACAGGAGAGGAGAGGGGTGCAAAGCTTGTTGTAGAATCATTTTAGGTTCCAATTTTTTTAATAATAACATGTTAATATGAATCATTTTATTCCACTTTAAGATTCTTAAAATCCAAACGCCGATTATTGACTATCCAGCGTCTAAAAGAATATCTGAGGAATACCGATATCAACTATTAATTTATTTTTAATAATTATCAAGAGAAATGAAATAGATGCATTCAATTTTTAATATCTAATACACTTATTTTGTATAGTTATTTATATGTTTTCATTAAATACGGTTTATTTATTCAGTCTCTACCCGCTAAAAAATTAAAATTTTAAAAATAGCCAGAAATTTCATGAAATTGAGCTCCATGAAGCTTGACCACCCCAGATATATTAATTAAGTCGTTCATGTAAGTACACTTTTAGTACCTTCATTCGCCAGACATCATATTATAGTTTTCTATTGTGTCCAATGATGTTATTGGTCTTAGCCTTTAGGGCTTTTACAGCTTCATCGGAACTGAGTCCTCGGAACGGAAGGGTCCGCGAACAATTTAAAAAATTAAAATAGGCCATCGCCTTTCAGTTTGCACAATGTCGATCGCATAAACATTATAGTTCTACAGGAGTTTATGTTTAGTGCAATGCTTGTGAGTGTGCATTTTTGAAGGGCAGCGAGGACCACTAAGCAATCTAGTGTGGTGGACGGGCGGCCAGCCCCGTGTACGCATCGGTTTGCAAGTAGTGTGGTGCTTGGCTTTGTTGCCTCGCACGCGTTTGTGTGTCCGGTGAGTGAGAAGATTCTGATTGAGCTGGTTGTCTGCAGTGTGTAGTAAGTAGCGCTTGGATTATTGGAACCCTAAGATGGAAACAGTGAGGAAGTTTATAGGAAGCCTCTTAAGGGTCTTGAATGAAGGTGTGGGGTGTATAGCGAGATGCGCTCGCTCTGTGTGGGTTAGTATGAATAGAGGCTGACTCAAAGAAGGTCTTTGAGCCGGCCTGAAAGAATTGCTGGACCGTTGGGAGATCGAAGTTGCTGAAGAGATCTATGTTGCGTTAGTAGCGATCTGGGAAAAGCGGTTTTAAAGGTGGACTTTGTTGTTTTTATGAAACCGAAGTTTAAAGTCAAAGAAGATACCGTCGAAGAGGGACAACGTGCCGCAGTTTGTTTTGCGATTCTGCCTTCAGTCGTGGGTTGATTAAAAGACTAGTTTTTTACAATGTATTGTTATTATATACAAGTGTAGTACTGGTTAGTTCGCGTGAATAAATAGATGACTGGTTATTAACACTCAACACGTTATCAAATAGGTCATAGTAATTAAGAAAGCCGTGTTAAATTGAAGTGAAGTAGCCTTTCATTAAAAACGGAGGTGCCTTTTGTCTATTTTAAAACTTATAGCTTTGGCTATTACTCAATTAGTTCAGGCGAATTGACTAACATAATGTAATTTAACAAAATATATTAAGATAAAATAATATAAGTAAAAGTGATTTACATTTTTTGTAAAAGACTCTCTCAGCATCCTGCAAGAGCAATTGTAGCGCATATTTCTTCGAGCAAACTAAACTAGCATTACTTTATTCCTGAGTAAAGTCCGCCGTAGCTTGCAAATTTTGTACTTCGAAATTCTTTTGCATAGTAATCCGTTGTTATAAATATATAGCATATGTCATTGTAAAAATATGGTCTATATAGGTTTAATAACTGTAGTTTATTCGCAACAAAAATGTATATTATGTAGAATTATTTCCCATTGTTTTCTACGACAATTTGACCCAACCACTGTAGTAAAATTAAAAAAAAATTGTAATAAATTATTATTACATAAAGTAGTTAAAAATGAAATAAAATATAAATTTAGGCTTTTAGACTTAAAGCGAGGAACGCTTGTAAATAATGATCGAATTTGTGCCAATAGTGTTATACTTCAGTTCACTCCGAAAATAAAGGTTGCTTTTAATATAAAGCGTGTTGAAAAAAATAATAGCAGCGTTTTTAAGTATTTAAATTTTCACTTATGTAGCGTAATATCGACACTATCCGGTCAGATATATAAAACGTACAACTATTTTTATATATACATATACATATATATATATATATATATATATATATATATATATATATATATATATTTCATAACAGGGTAACACTAAGATGAACAAAACCGTCGTATGGAAACTGGAATATTAATCATCATCATCATATCAGCAGATAGACATGAACTGCAAGGCATAGGCCTCTCTTAAATTTGAAATTGATGATCAGTCTTGCGCTGCCCGCATCCAGCGATTTCTCTCGGTCTTAACTATTTATATCGTTGGGCCTACCCATGCCGCATCTACCTGCTCGTGATCGCCACTCGCCATCTTGCCTTTCATTCCTAACGTTGGCATATTCCAATGCAACAGTTTCAAAAAAATAATTCTAACCAGCTCCATATCTTCTCTCCAAATTGGTGTTTTTACAGACTGGGTGGAATGACTTGACCATGACTTTTTCATTTTAAAATTTCTATTGAGAGTCATTATTTAAGTTATTCGCAGATCAATTCTTGTCAACATAAAAATATCCTTTAAACAGGTTCGTCTATCTTGTATCATAAAAGCACATTACTGACGACAATGTCTTTGGTTATATTTTTTAACATTTCTACTTATCCAGTAACTAATTTATACATAAGTTTTGTATGAAAGATGTAAAAAATTAATTACATAATCTAATTGTGGTATAAACATAAATTATTTCTTTAATTCAAATTAACAATATGTTTCTTTATAGTTCATTTTGTTTGGGAAGTTGTGGCATTCACGTGAGAACGCCCCGTATTATTGGCTACTACAACAATACCTTTTAATACTAAAATTATTATGTTTATAATTGCAATTCAGACGCTAGCAGTGAGATAGGCGCTGCCATGGTATTTGGGTCAAAGTAATTATTTGTAAATAGTCTATATATATATGTGTGATATACACCTCATCGATCATACCTAGCTTCCATTTTCCTCGCTATGGAAGGAGGAAGACATAGGAGCACGGGTGGTTTCTCACTGCCACCCGCATAACAACTGTATGGTAGGAATACTAAGCGAAACAAATTTCGCTTTATTTTCAAATTTAGTTCTGAGTTTTCAATGTTCTTATTTAAAATATTTTCGATGAAATAAATATATTACAAGTAATTTTAGCACATTCATATATTTACTAACACGATCGTGAAACTAAACAGTCGTTTTAGTCCACAGAGGCCCACTGCAAGACATAGACCGTTCCCAATGATATTTATGTATACCATAATCGCCATGCTCAGCAGGCCGGTTGGTAGTGTGGTATTACGGCACTACGTGTTTGTGAGTAGTGGCGATCCTATATAATAAACAAAGTGTTAATTATATAACTTTGTATCCCAGGAATCGAATTCGCGACAAACGACCGCAAGTTTGTTGGGCTGCCATTGCTCACTGCATCTGCCCACTGCTTATACAGTGTATTGAATCATAATTGAAAAGTCCACAGAGACGCGGTCTACCACAATGCTGCGATACAATCTAATGAATGTAATAAGCGGTCATATATTGTTTTGAAATACGACTAATGTCCACACCGATTTTAAACGAATGTTTACTATAACTTGGTTTGCCGGTAAAACTAAATGACTCATTGTTTGAAACTAGTACAGATGTAAAATTGCGGAGGCGACAGGTACGTGATTCCCCTGTATTCTATTGCAGACGCGTCATGCGAGTAATCGATTTGTCTGGACGCTGCTGAGCTGTGGCTTTCGTGACTGAGCGGGTTCCAGCGTTACCCTAATGCCCGCTATAAATAAACAACGTATACGGAGGTAATATATAAGTACTAGCTAACAAGAATAGAAAATAACTGGAAGAGTAACATAATAAAATTGCACAGTGCTTTTTTAATAATACAAATCATTAATTTTTAAAGAAATATCTCATTCTGTATTCGCTAGTATTTGGTCAATCAAAAAAAACTAGTCTGTTTTAAATTTCTACCGCTATTTCTATTATTTATTATCTAATGATTATACCTTTTCCAAGAGTTGTCACCTAATGGATTGGAGAATTGAAGTGATAGTGGACAGGCCACAAAACGAGCAGTTCTGATGGCCGCTAGAACCTTAGAGTTATGGAATAGAGACAACGGAACGGAAGCTCAGTGTAATATATCCACTCATGATGTAGAGACGATAGACCTTACGACTTCTTATCTTAGATGGACGGGGGAGCCTATGACCAACAGAAGATGCCTTGCGGCTTAATTCACCATTGCCTACCGTTGACTAGTGGCTTCGCTTATGGACATATTTTGAGCATCAAGATTTGGTCCATCCACCGCTAAGTTTGCTTCTTAGTAGTCTTGTGTTTTTCCCGCTCATAATTTTTTAACTTATTGGAAGGTTTGCGGAAGTGCAAAAGTAAGAGTAATGTATTACATTAATTTAATAAGAGTAATTTTACAGTCGAATAATGTTGCTATTTATATGAGAATCGTTGTCACGTATGTGGTAACCTGTGATATTTTCTAGTAACAATGAAGCTTGGAAGGTGAGAAGTCTTAAAAGTAGTTGTTTATACGGTCTCTATTGCCTTTACTGCGACCGGAATAGAACTAATAAAAAGGAAACATTGTACTGCAATATTTCAATACTACGTACTAATATACTTTTGTATTGATGTTGTGATTAAAACCATCTAACTATATAGTAATAGGTAATATGAAATATTAATTTAAGAGTCAATTTTCTAAATCTGGGTGTTGTCATAGAAAATATTTATAAATATTGAAAACATGTCTTTATTATTATACATTTGATGTATTTTTTAAGAAAGATGTTTTTATGTATGTTTAACTGTCCTTTATAGGGGTCTAGTGTTACCCTTATTTTTAGTAACATAGCTCAAGGGTTCCCGTGTGTATCTATATATATATATATATATATATAAAATATATATATATATATATAAATATATATATATATATATATGTAAATATATATATATATATATATATAAATATATATATATATAAATAAATATATATATTATCAATTATATGTATACAGAACATAAAATAAATCAAGTGTATTACACTTGATTTATACAGGCAAAAGTATTAGGTAAAAAGCGCGGTATTGTTGCAAAATGCGATATCTTACAGCTAACCATTGGATGGATATAAAAATACATGTTATAAAACAAGTACATAAATAAACTACAGATAAAATAATTTGTGTATACATATGTCCAGTGTTAAGCAGAAGTAATATATATCTGCTTGTTATTGTTTGTATCATTGTATATTAACATATAATATATGTATTGCACATATATATTCTATTTAATAATTCTCCATGAGCGAATAATGGTTAGTGGTGTAATCTAAGATCCAATTAGCCTCAAAGGACTGAGAAAGTCGTATATAATATTACTGTTATGATAACATTGCAATTTTAGTTCTCTTGGTTTCTGTGAGCCTGAATTTGTAGTACATTGAGATAAACCAATGCAAGGTACCTCAGGATTAAGAAATTTACTTTCCTCCGAGACAGAGTAAATTGGTGGCCGAAGGTAGGGTGTCTATAAATGCATCCCAAAGTGCTTTAATTGCTTTGCCATATAGGAACTAAGATTGATAAAGATGAAATTGAAAATTCAACATAAGGATTAATGGGATTTTTTTTGATCGGCTATTATTTTTAAATCTGTTTTATTTTAATTTTTGCTCTGCTTCGTCCTGGAACTACTATAAGGACGAATATGCAACAACATGTTCTTCGCATAAAACAAAAAAAAAAGTATCTTCGGTGTTGTTAATAAAATTTTATGTTCCCGTTTCCGAAGTAAGATAAAAGTCTTGTTAGTGTAGTAAAAGTTTATAACTTCTCGAGGTACGGATAAAAAATCTTAAGTATATAGACAATGAATTCTTCGCACTATCTATTTTCAACACATAAACTTTTTTTAAGTAAGTTCCGAGACCGATGAAGCAGTAACAGATTTGCACGGCTACCAGCACTTACTTAATTAAAAAAAGACTTTTTAAAATATTTAAGGTTCCTTTTCTTTTATAAAACTCTTAGTTTGGCACAAAAAAGTTAAGCATACTTGTTACAGTAAAAACTATAACTAAAGTGTTGATAGTATTCATACTGATTGCCTTAAAAATGTTTTATATCATGTATTGTTCTAAATTAAGTACAATCTACTAAATTGCATTATTATTTTGGTAGAATAATACTAAAATAGTATCATAGATTATTTTATCAACGAAGTATTAATAATATCATATTATTAAATAAGGTTAGAGCATACATTTTATTAGATAATATTTTGATATATGTAAAAAGAAACATCATGTCTTGGTTTTGCATTTTAATAAAATAAAAAATTGTAAGCGCATATATATAACAGAGTTATTTTCATAAAATTGTAGCTAAACTTTCCCCGAAAGTGTTGGCAATAATTTATGTTAATATTTAGAAGTTCATAAGGTAAGGTACATATTAAGCGATATCGAGCTTTGCAGTCAAAGGATCGGTGTTAAACTGTTTTAATAATAAATTTACGTATTGCAGCGCCGAGAATTAATTTACAAGTTATGTTTAGTTATGACAAAGTTCACAATATTACAACTACTAGAGTAACTTTCACGTTGGAAGTAAATGTAAAATGAAATTGATAATTACTATTATTATACATGGTTTTTCTTTTATATAAACAATTACTGACAAAAACAAAACTGTTCGTTTGAAAGTGTTCATCTCAGATTTTGGGCTATTTTATCTTTTACTGCCGCACTACCGCGATAGTTTATTCCCTCACAGGCTGCCCTGTAACTATATATGTATGTTTACATACGTATTATCATCAGCATCATAATTTTATTCGTAGGTGTCCACTAGTTATGGGCCTTCTCCAAAGATTTATAATAGTACATATTGAAAACGGCCTGCATCCAGCATCTTCTGAGGACCTTAAGAAGGTCATCTGTCCATCTTGTATGTGGTCACCTTACGCTACATTTGCAAGTCTATGGTTTCCACTCTGGACCATCAGGCCACAGCGACCATTTGTTAAGATACTACACATTACTATAGTTTCAAGGTACATACAAAAGGTAGACATTAAACAGGTATAACATATTGTCAATGAAATGCGAGAGAAACTACAAACAGAATAGAAAACATTCTGAAATGTACACTACACTACTCACATTGTAAGATCCCTGGTTACGATTAATTTTCTTATGTACAGAAAATAACCAATTAATTTTTTTAACTGTTTCTAAGAAAATGTCAGGGCTAATGCCTTATGGATTAGTGGTGAAGGACGATTATCACTGAGAAACGTGCCATATGACATGACGCGTGACTATCCTTATTTATATTTTAGGAGTTGTTATGGAGAGTTAGGTACGATTTAGTTGCCAGCAATATAAGAAGAAAATCCTCGTAATGTAGTAAATTTTGTGTTATATTAAATTAAATTTAAATTGGGTTTATCAGTAACAGTGATTGTTAAAAAAACATTGCTACATTAAATCTTGAATTATGTTAACTATTAAAGTTTGGATATTTTATTTTGTAAATAAATAAATAATTATTACTTAAGGTACATCAGAATAAGAATATTAATAATGCCTGAAAAAAATTCGTTTTGGGAACCAACTGAACATATAAGTTAAACAACCTTAATAAAAATTGAGATGAACACATACAAAACATGTAAGTACATGCAGACATATATGAAGAAAGTAATTAGAATAACAAATTGGGAACCAGCGTTTTAGTCGCCTTTAGTTACTGTGATAAGTCACATTGTTTTTAGTTTAGTAATTATTTTTTTATTATTATTACTTTTTATATATTTTTAAGGTGTAAACTGAAGGATGAACTGCAATTTTGACATAGTCTTATTTGTCTAAAAATAATTAATACGTAATCGCCAATTAATTTAAAATTTTAATATAATTTATTCAAATAAGATAAAAAACATTACTGTTTGAGTTTTTATCTATTTAGTTCTCAAATCTTATGCAAGGAATTTAATGAAAAATACAAAGTAATGAATGTGATTTAAAATTCTATGCATTTAAATGGATTTCATGAACTGAATGCTAAAGTGTTAATTGCTGTATTGCCGCTAGGAGTAAAATATTTTATAAGTTTCATTTGAGAACTCGTTGCTATTTACTTTAAAAATATATTTTTATTAATAAATGCATTTTTTTCTTGTAATTAACTAAGAGTTTCCGGGATGAAACTATAAAATAAGCTATTTTACGTCATAAATATTAGATATTTACGAACTTTACTAAATAAATTAATTGTAACCTGAATAAAACCTTAAACTGGACATAGCATCCTTAAACATTTTTTTTATTTGTCGAAAATATAGCATTAACAAATACGAATATCCAAAAGTAAACCTTACAAAGTATTTTAATGTGCAACAATAGAATTTGTGAATTTAACGAGATCACTTTGTTTTCTTTCCGAAATTTGTATTCAATGCAATGTCTTAAAAAAATACTTAAGCGAGCTGTTTCCGAACGAAAACTTCCGTCCTACTTAAAAAACACGAAACTTGGTAAAAGTTTCGAGGCCAACCAGAATACCAAACATTTTGATGTTAATAATAAAAATATTTTTTGAGATTTAAAATTATTTCATCCAATACTTATCCATCGCTTAGTCAGTAACTCTATCAAAATTTTAATAAATTTAATGGTACACATATCTTAGTCACGGCTTTTGTGGATCTCTCAATAAGTGCGTCAAACAAAATATAAAATGAGAAATAATGAACGAAATGAAAATAAGATTTTCAGCTTATAAACTAAATTAAAAAAAAACTACTAGAAATCCAAGTATCGTGTTTTAATATAATCATTTCTTGAATTTTAAGTTTTATTAGCATGGTGTCCATCATTTGTAAATCCATAAAGTGAAAATTCATTTACTATCATAAACTATTTCTTTATTACATGTTTGAATACTTTGCTGATTATATCATAGTCATTATTATCATGTTAGTAGATAGGGCCCACTGTAAAGCGTAGGCCTCCAGTGATAGGACCTGCGCTGCCAGGTCCAGGAACTTCTCCACGTCGCCATACGAGAACCTTTTAGCCCTAACTGTCGCCGATTGCACGAGCGATGTGCTCCATATATTGCCACTAGATAGAATAGAAAAATTTATTTTATTTTAATATTATGACGATTAAGTGATTAATCATCTACTTTGAACGGGACGTTTATTTGATAAGTACCTGCCAATTAAAATGTGATGGTACCTAGCGCAACGCTTACATATTTGGTCGCAAAAACTGTCATGGTGGCGGTCGCTGTCTTCGATTTTCGAACGAAATTTGTCATAGAATGAATTTGACATTACAATTTTTAATTCCCTAATCTTTAATGTATTTGTGTCTTAAGAATATTTCAATTGCAATTAATAATAGATACATTTTTTCTTTTTCATTCATTCAATTATTTTCGCTCATTAACGGAGTTTATTTTATTACGAGAGAAATGCTCAAAGGCGCAAAGTTCCTCTTACCGTACTTTCTTAAATTCCGATTTATCACGTTTAATTGACCGTAAACATTTTGTACGAGCGCTTGTTGAAAAGTAAAGCAAAAAGTTTTCTTTGTAAGAAAACTAAATTGGCTCCTTTAATAAATCATAAGATGTTTTAACGTCATTTATTTTCTAAAATTTTTTAATTGAATTTGTACAATTCCATTCACCATAAGGAGGATGTCCAATTCTGATAATGGATCTCCCCCGTATATCGCGCCTTCCGACACCCTTTGCAAGATCAGTCCAAACGTCCTACGCTGAGCTTGCCAGTTCGTGGTCTCCTCTCCAGAACTTTAATGTCCCATGCACCCATGTGGCCTTCACACAGCCACTTCAACTCGTTACTTCACAGGACTATATTGGTTACTTTCGTTCGTGAATGATATTATATTTATAATGAGATAAATAAATTATGTGCCCCTCGTTCTTTGAGAAAATCCTGGGAATATGAAATTCTAAAGATGGTATTTTGTATAGCACTGTCTGACATAAAATTGTTATTGAAAAGCAATAGAAGCTATACCTATTTTTAACATTAAATAGCTTTTTAGATATATGCCATCTTCTTTTCGGCCCATGGAGGTCCACTGCAAGGCTTAGGCCTCCCGACGATATCTTTGAAGGCATATACCATAACCACCCCAGTGAGTCGGCGATCAAAGTGTTGTATTATGGCACGCAGAAGACGCTGTTGCCCTTCCCCAGGCAATTTGTTTATGAGCAATGGCAGTGCTATGCAATTAATGCTCAAAGTGTGAATTACATCAGATTGCTTTCCAGGAATCGAACACTCGACCTGAAATCGCAATTCTCCTCTACCGCTGGGCCATCACTACACCTTTATCCTTTCTCTTATTGTCCTTATATTTGAACAAGATCCAATTTGATATTGTAATAGATTTGTAAGGCATTGTGTTTACGGAACAATATTCGTAAAAAGATAAAATTCAATGTATAGTCAAAGTTTACGCGTAATTTATATTTTACATATACGTAATAAATATATACATATTTGTTTTTCGATGTTCTTGAAGTTAGCTACGAAGATGTTCTTTCAAAACTATGCGGTTCATAATAAAAGATATTAATGAAGCTTATTTTATAAATTACACATTTAAATCTGAATAAAAACTATTACTTTTTACTACGCTTTTAAAAACTGTGAGGAATTGTTACCATTGCGATTTTCCTTGCAAAGAAACTTGCTGTTACTAATAAGAATAATTTTAGTAGTCTTTATTACATTATAATATATTAGACTGGCACAGAGCGACTTGCATCCTGCGTCTTCCGAGGACGTGAACAAGATCGTCTGCCCTCTTTGTGAGCGAACGATGTCGAAGGTTGTGGTGCATAATGCTGCTTTTGACGATCCGTTGTCTCCGCTTCAGAACCCAACGAACATTACTTCTGCGCGATGTTGCTTGTCAAATTACCGACCTGCTGGTCTATGTTGCTGTTCGTCCATGGGAATTGTCATTTCTGATTTGATGTCGTATAGAAATCCCGAGAAAAGCCCTCTTCACGACTACTTCCACGATTATAAGTTAATGAGCCCCAGCGCAAGAGCCTCTGAGCTTTTATATTACATTAATGTCATTAATATGGAATTAACCATTTTTGCGAAATAACCGGATCCGACAAACTTGAATTTTATTTAGTATTGATTTGTATTTTTTTTAATTAATTTTCCCATTAAATAAGTCGTTTGTTGTTACGAGCTGTTAAAAATATAATTTTTGATTTTTTCTGTCATTGAATCAAAAATTATAATTCTCAAATAGAGATTTACAAAGAGAGAACAAACGCTCTGTACCTGGTAACTAGAAAGAAATGTAAAATTCTCTAAAGGGTACTAAAACAGAATCTGCAAGTAACGGCTACATAGTTACGGCAGAATTAAAATGTTCGCTTCAGGCTTAGGTACATCGTCTGCAAAAGCAAATGTAATATTGCAACATAGTTACTTTATGTGCATTTATTCACCATGAATAAATGTTATCAATTTTTAAACACGGTGTTAAGGATTTTTTTTTTCTTACCCACAAGAAAATGCATACATACTCATATGTGAGATGAATATTTTTTTTCTATTGTATATTTCTACTTACAGAACTTATTCAAGACACCCAACTCTTTACTACCTAATTTAGCTCTAGATTTAAGGTAAGAGTCAACCCCAGGAGTTGCATTTAACATTGCAGCTCGAGGGATATTTGTGTACCTTTTCACAACTGTGCTGTGTGTGCATACCTAAAAATAGCGGATTTGATCAGATCGTTAATATGCTGAAAAAATAGAGTTGCGGAGAGAATCGACTCTTGAGATACCCCTGCATTAATAACTAATCGATCAGATGAGTAGCCATTAATGGCCGCTTGAACTAATCTTTCCCTCAGAAAGTCAGCAGTCCAGGCACAATACCCGGAAGGATGTCCATAAGAAGGAAGCTTGTTAATGAGGCGGTCGTGCCAAAAACCTATCAATGGCCTTTAAGAGGTTTAAAGATACGATAAAGCTTCGCCATTTTTCTCAATGGCCTCGCTCAATATACTTATACAAGAACATGCGCAGTCAAAAAGTTTCGCTAATTACTGAGGAAACAATTGTCTTCAACGTAGGTCATGAGCATCCTATTCAACACACGTTGGATAGAAGTGTCTGAAATAGTTATTGGAACACTGCCCTTCTTGGGAACTGAATGGAAGTATGCAAGCTTCTAACTACACGAAACAGTCCCATTGTACATCCACTAGAGACAGTTTGGATGCTCAAGTCGACAGCACTATTGCCGGTATTCCATCAGGACCACTCGTCTTACTCACTTCTTATTCACGGAAGCTGATGTCGTTCATAGTAGCATCACATCGAGGCGATTGTAGGCGATTTTTCTTCCGCGGCGTTAAGACGCGAATTCTCTGCAAAGAGGCTTGCTAATAAATTTGCCTTCTACAGAATGGATCCGACATTTGTCAGATTTTAATGGCAGAGGCGGCGACAGGCGCCAGTAATCAATTTACTTTACCAGGGACCAAAATGCATTACTACCGGCTGGGTAGGAGGAGGCTTAGACCCAACGTGGCTAATAAAATCTAATCAGCTTTTCTAATCGCCTTCTTACTGGCCTTGGCGGTTTTTATTGACGCTTTCTTAATTTTAGGAGCGTTCGAAGACCTGCGCTTGCTTTTGACCCATGAGAGATATGTCTTCTGTGGGAACGTTTTCGCAATCGTTTATTCAGCATTAAACCGTGGGTTAGCTTTATAGGAAGTTGTAGCATCAGAGTGTGGTATGAAGTGCTCCATAATTCGGTTCAAAACTGTTTAACTCTTTATGGCATTAGTGTAGTCGTGCGGGTGCTTTGAATAAAAGCATCCTTATCTGCTGACTTGTAGCGTCTTAGACGTCGAGTGCCTTTTTTACGTTGCGCTTGCCACATGCTATGTCCAGAGTCTTATGTCAGAGTCATTTTGACAATCCGCAGGGTTTGTTAATTACTTTCATTCGTTTACTTTATCAGACATAAATAATATGCTAACTTCATGACCTACTCTTTGAGGCTGAATTAAAAATGTTCTCCTAATAAGTGCCGACAATTATTCATTAATTATTATTAAATTCTACTATTAGCGTCAATACTTATTACAAGATTTCCACGACGGTTTATGTAATAACGCAAACATTTTTTTCAAAAATAACATGGATTTATTAAAAGGTAAGAACTAAATAATTAAGTAATATACAAACAGTGAAAACATTTCATGCGTTAATATTTGTAGAATATAGTCAGTTGCGGCTTCACATAAATAGTTTCGCAGAGAAGTTGTTTTTGCAAGTTAGCAAACAACGAACCATGTTGGAAATACAGCGTTGTATTTTATAAATAGAGCAGAACATATTCCATCTATTTCACGTATGTATATTTGGAACAGTGTGTATTTAAATGGAGTAAAGCTTTTATGAAAAGTAGAAAGTCAGATTTTATGTAAAGATTTTTTTATTTATTTCAAATACCTTCTTATCCACATATATAAGAGATTTACATCTATGTACTATCTCATTGGCACTCTCGTCGTGTGGACCCGACATTACCGTCACCTCCGACGAGGTCGCTGAAATTAATAAGATTTTTAAAAATAAATCTTCTCCGGGACTTGATGGCATAACCGAACCGAGGCCTTAATATACTGAGTCTGTCGACAAGAAAGTATCGACCACGTCACATGTTCATCTCGCCCGCTCAAGTCTCACGGCTCGCGAACGTCAACCGAGAGAATTAGTTTTAAAACGCGCCGCCCTCGTGTCCGTGTGCGACGTAGTGCCCATACGCACTGACTTAATCCGATCCTCTCCCAATTCCGATATTGATTCACCTTTCTCCAAAAATCGAGTAGATATCAATTAGTTAGTAGAATACATCCGGCGACGTAGATTTTTTTTATTCATTGGCTTACCGATTTCGGATCAGCGAGTCTTGAATCCGATGAAGTTGTAAAAGTTAGAGCGCCTAATAGCATCCAGCATCAAACGAGTATGTACACATATGTGCTGTCTGATTACAATGTCTTTAGAAATATAAGAGGCATAGAATCTTTAATTTTAGTAACCATCTTAGTTTTGTCCAGCAGAGATTAGTTAAGAACAGCTTTAACGGAAATCCTTTCGAAATAAAGGTTAAGGGAGCATTCCTTCAAGTAAATCATGTTTTTGAACTGGTGCCTTTATATGTATAAAACGTGATGAGAATTTTTTTTAATATAAAAAATTACCAAAAATTAATTTTACAAAATTATACCCACTTAAGGTATTTAGTATTTGTGTAAATATTCAATCATTTTTCATTGATTTTACCATAAAATAGTATCTGTCATTATATATTCTCCAAAGACTAAATAGTTTTTAAGTTTTTTATAATTAAATGACTTTTTAAATGGTTCACTTTTCTAATTATGAATATATTTCTGTTGGTGGTAAGTCACTTCTGCAAGAAGCTTATATGTAGATTGACTTGGAATTATATGATACGATACGGTAAAGATACGAGGAAGATAACGCGATGCTGCGCGGAATATTATTTTTCAAAATCCCAGGTGTTACGCCATTGTAATAGATAAGATGTTAAAGTTATTATAATGGAAACAGTTTTCTTCACAAATAGAGATAGTAATTTCCATATTTAATTATTTATGTACTTCGCAGGCTCATAAATGATTCGTTTTTAATACGCTTCAATATAGTTCAAGGATGTAGTGCTCATATTTTTCTACCATACTAAGGAACCACGAGTCTTTGATTATAACAACTACGGACTGTATGTGAATAAATATTTACATTTAACTTTGATGTGCGAAGAATTTTATACAGTCGACGTTTGGAAAAGTTCCAGAAAATACACTTATCAATGCCATTTGGGGAAGAAATTTGAATAACATTCATAGAAGCCCATTAGTATTCTGGACATCAAAGTCCGGAATGATCAATTTTAGGCGAAAGGGTCTGGAATATTTCTATTTTATTCTCTGCCTATTATTTGTATAGATTTCTAAAATAAACTTGAGTATATTGCAGACTGTATAATATCATTATTATACCTTTACATCAACAATTTAGCAACTAAATAAATGCGAAAATGTAAAAAAAAACTTTCTATTAAGCTTTTTTCTACACATTTTTTATTTTATTTCAAAAATGGAAAGTTAAGTATAAAATTTATAATCATTTTATATGTAATTTTAAATTATTAATAAAAAAATATATATGAAAAAGAAAACATTTTAATAAACGTAAAAAAGTAGTTTTACCTTTGCGATTGAAAGGAGAGACATTGAAAGGATTTACGAATTCTCATTACCTCCCATGTTGCGAAACAAAACGATTTAAAATAAACGTTGATTTCATTTTGCTACCAAGCGGAAACTGAAGTTTAAAAAACAAGGTACATGCTTTTAATTAGCTATGTTCTATGCAACAAACGTAATAAATATTTAATGAAAATTATAACGATTTTATAATAACGGTTTTTTTATATTACATTAAATATTTAATAAAGTAAATATACTACTATTTACAGACAGATTTATTGTAAGCAGTGCAAGCAGTGCAAATCGTACTCTGATTTCTTCTGAGGCAATAAAACGTTCGACAATTGGAAGTTTGCTTTTTATTAAAAATAGAGTTAAGATGGTTGTCTGTTCATGCTGAAGCGGGACGCTAGGATTTATTAATTCGCGCCGGAAATGTGATGATCAAATTCGGTGAGAATATTTATGTATGATGAGACCAGATTTTGTTTGAGGCTTTAGAAAATTTTGAGTTTTATATATATATATATATATATATATAAACTCCAGTTTTCCATAACTTTGTTTCGCCTCGTCAATTTAAGAGAAACGGTTATCATGGTACCCTCCTTGCTGGTTTCAAGTAATTGTTGAGAGGAAAGTTGAAATTGTAGGGAAAGATTGAAAAAGATGGAGCGCCGGGCACCATTTCTGCTCAATGCAGTTCTCGAATCCGATCCTGTTAATGATGTGTTTGTATTACGATGCACAACTTACCTCTGTGTTTCTCTACATCTTTAATGAACGCACGCTGTGGGTATGGTAAATTATCGGTTTTAGAGTACATAGCGGCATTTCCCGCGGACAAAGTTGTCGTTAAATGCTTATTTTTTCAGATTGCTTAATTCGAAGTCTCGTTGTGGTTACATACAAGGTTATTCTCTTTGAGGAACGGTATGCGGTTTTCGGTCGCTACTAGTGAGATTATGAAATTGCTCCAGAGTGTTTTTGGATGTACTGAAATGACGCTGTGGAAAGAAGATTTCTTCCGTGGATAAAAAAAATCTTTTTATAATAACGTTAGTAAAGCTCTTGGTAATTGTGGAAAAATTTCGATTCTATCTGTTGATGATTACTGGAACTACTTACATCAGTTTATTAAATATAATAAAACTACAAGAGAACTGTTTAATTGAAAAAATATTTTTAAAGGAAGGAAAATAATATAGTAAGATCACGACTCATACTTTATGGTTAGTTTATAATATATATGTTTAACAACAAACTCAACAACGTTTATACTACATTTTTAAGAGCGCGGATTCATTCAGCCGTTTGTCTATAGATTCTGGGCGGGAGCTATTCAAAACGTGATTCCAAACAAATTCGACGGAGAGGTTGAGTACCTACCGGTCTGAAGAGGCAGCAATCTAATACTAAAATAACTCGAGTTTGTTCAATAAACCAACAAGAGTGTTATGACTAAAAGCAATTCAATACAAAAGAAAAATTATAATCAATTGACATCCATGTTGTTTCTGATTTATTAATTTACATAATTATTATTTGCTAGGGGTCAGCGATATAAAGCTTAGAGAAAGACGATGATAAAGTTATACAATGCTTAAATTTAGGAAAAGGTATATAAATATTTATATCATCTTATTACATTAATTAATTAATGAGAAACTGAAAATGAGTAGTTCTCTTTATATGGGCGCGCATATTTAAAACGGGAAAACGAAATAACAATGACTACATAAATAGAAAATGTATTTTAGGAAGACATTTTCTTAAAGTTAAAAATTAAATTATTTGAATATTATAAAGATAAAATCATTAAAATATAAAGAAATTATGGAAATATTTGAAGAAAAACAATGATACTATTATAAATAGTGTAAATAACGTTTACTTTTATCTCTAATTATTTTTTTGCTTATAGCTTCTGGCAGTAGAAAGTCTACAGAGACAAACAGTAAATAATCATTAATTTTAACATGATTTAATCAGACGAATGTCCGATCACACAACTCCTGTGTTCTGTGTTTGCGATTTCGAGATATAGGAGGGGAAACTTGGAGTCAGAAATGGGGAGAAGGTTAGACCTGGGCGGGTTGCCAGCGATCATTTCTGATGAAAGACTCAGACCGCCAATCATCGCACTCATAGAGCCGGTAATGAAGGATATATGGCCAGGAATGCTAGCACGAGGTTTCCTGGCGAAACTACAGTGCCGGTTGCGGTCAGATTGATAGTGACATTAATTAATCGTTTCAGACCGTAGTTGCTTTAGGCCTAGGTCTCCCCCAAATATACCTATGGGAGGATATAATATAATTGACAAATGCTAAATATTTAATGGAATCAGGCGCTATTTTGCGGAAGTCCATCCTAAGTAAGAAAAGGACCACTATTTAGCCACTTCCGCACATGCAGTGGTAGTCGTGCAACAAAGTGCATCGCCCGCCAGCCCGCTGATAAATGCGCATGCGGCAAACAATGCGAATTACACAACTACCACCGTTACACTACTCAAAACGTGTTTCACTCCTCCACGGGGCATCTTAGGGAGTTATGTTACACCGATTAGTGCCAAACACAGAGCCTAAAATGCTAAATAACTAAATGCTAAATCTCAATCGTGATAAATATCATCTCTTAGACTAATAAATGGTCCGCATAAATAAATTAAACAATAAAATTAAGATTTATATAAAATGACTATACCTATAAATCTATAGTAAAAGCATTTTAATATTTAAATCGAAATTAAAAATGGAAAAGAAGTTTTTTGTTTGGTTAAGTTTCATCTTTATGGTAAAGGTGTATGACGACTTATAAAACCCTTATAAAGCTTTTACTACTAACTAATCAACTCGCAGCAATTTTTTAACATTACTTTAAAAAGTATGTATATATTGATACCCCACATTTTAAAAAAGATAACGCTAATTTTTTTATTGAAAATAATAGATTTTTGGGAAATTAGAACGACTAACTAAATATTGTAGTTGTTAAGTTTTATATACGATAACGATCCTCTTTGTGAAAGATAATTCCATTGAGAAGATAAAAGCTTCATGTAAATGTTGTGAAGCTAAAATTTTGTGCATCTTCGAATTCAATCAATTGGATGATGGTTATTCTATTCCATTAAGGCTTTATTACCCTGCTTTGTTCGCGCGAAGCCTGTTCAACTATTCCTACATTTAACAAAGAAGGATCGTATACATATTACAAAAATGTACTGTTTTAAATTTTTCAATGCCCGAATAGTTATCTAACCAAACAATTGATATTTTACTTTGTTGTTCGCATTGTAAACCCACGTTATTCATTAAAGTATTTGTTGGTTTATTTTGGTTATTTATAAAAAAAAATATTATAAAAACAGCATTCTTTGCTTACACAAAAATTATATATAGATAGACAGATTGCTAATTCTAGGTCGATTTTGGGTTAATATTATTTCACTTGTCTGAATGAGAATTTTAATCGAAGTAGAAAAAAGCAATTTTATAAGGTAGTAATATCATCTAACATTATCTTTCTAATTACAACAACTGGTATGGTATAGTTGATAATCGATATTTATAAATTCTAAATTAATCTAATAAAAAAGAGAAACTAATCTTGGCTGTTCCTATTGCCAGATGCTGCCTCGATGAGTACAACATATAGAATATAATAACGATTTTAATTCTTATGAAACAGCGGCCTACAACGAGCAGGCATTACAGTCTTTTACATTCATCCTAGTGATGCTAGAGAGAGATGCTAATTTTATACGGGGGGAGGCTAACCAAACTCCACGAGAAATGTCAAAATCGTTGATATCGCCAGTGATATCAGGGAGACCTTGGTGATTCCTGTAGGGTGCTACCTCACACATCGAAGTATTACGTGAGCAACAGACTGGTCCTCATCCAAGCATGCCTTGCACAGGGGATTGTCCGTAACACCTAAAGTAAGCAGATGTTTATTAAAAAGACTATGATCAGTTAAAGTGATCTTAACTTAACTCTTAACTACCAAAGTTAGTCGGTGCTGCGACAGCTGGAACAGGATGGAGAGCCGACAGATTATCGCAGACATTGCCTCTTTTGCTTGTTGGCACTCCTCATGGCCGATCCGTTGCTCACTGTGTCGTCTCTTAGTGCTCACCGATACGATAGATCTGGCCTGGAGAGAACCTTTTATTATTAATATGCGTTAAGGCAGCAAACTTAAAGTTGGCACTTTTTCATTTAAAAATCTTAAATTCCTACCCGAGTCTTAGACGAACACCTTGCGGCTTTCATAATATTGAAACGGTTATTAGAACAGCGTAAAGTTAAAGAGAAATTGATGCAAAAAGTCAACACAGAGCGCTATTAAACTTGCGTATCTTTTGAGTCGTTATACAGTAGACGGCTAGTTCAAAGCATATTGTTTGTCTTCATAATTTAGTTTCCAGTTCGTTGGAAATAAATTACTAGCGCTTCTGTAGCAGACGAAGCCCGCGTTTAGTTGGAAATAAGTGCTACTTTTATGCGGATGTCACAGTAACACTTAGTTCAAACTGAACACAGTTTCATTTTAGCGCATCTGTCGCAATAGACTGCGGGAATAAATGAGCAAAGGATTTAAAGCCCCTTTTATGTTTTTGTACAGATATTGTGACATCTCTTGGTACAATTACAGTTCTTATTTACATTTACATTTTACAATCGAAGAAAATTTATTTACTTTTTTTATCTACACCAAAGTATGTTACCAGGGGGAAATTCACAGTTGCTAAAGAGCCATACAGATCTATGCTCAAGATTTCTTTACGAGATTGAATCAAGACTGAAAGGATACGGAGATGAACGAATTAAAGTAAATAGCTCAGCAGATTTACAAGTTGCAGTATCAGTAGGTACGCCACAAAGCGCACAGAAAAGATGGACGTAGAGGCTTTATGGGTCTGTGAAGGCTAGAGACCGTCTAGCGCAGCGTAGGGCACCCACACAAACAGAAGTGAACTGACCACCTTGTTAAGGTCATTGGAATAATTCAAAACAGTGTTTTTTTAATCTATGGGAGAGTGATACCTCAAATATTGGATGTTCTACGGCTGAAATGATAATGAGAAAGTAAATAACACAAGTCCAGTACATCATAGTACACTTTTTGTTAAGAGGAGAAGTTCTTTTCAATTAAGAATTACGAATATAATTTTAAAAGCACTAAATGTGATAATTAACGACTTAAATAAATAACGTTCAGTAATGTAATTACGTTGATAAATGTATTACAAATGTGATGCAAACGCTCGGCAAATACAAAAATTACATTAGAAAAATGTGGTTCATTTTGGCTTTGTATCCACAAGTCTATAGTGAAATTCATAACGTTCGCAAAATGTTTTCTTTATTGAAATTGGCGGTTATATTTTTACAAAGAACAGGTTACCTTTACATTAAATAACTGAGATCGTTTCAAAATTGTTTACATAGCGGTAATAGAAACTTTCTTCGATCATTTTTTAATGTAAAAATATTCTATTTAGTCTTTACCTAGTAAGACGGTAACTCGATTTCTTCTTTTCAGCTGACACACGCCCATTGCAACACATAGGCCCCCTCAAAAAATCGCCTTGACGACCGGTGCTTGCGCTGCCCGCAACCAGTGACTTTTATTATTTATCTATGTCATCGGCCCACCTAGTGGGATTCTAAGAAAACAAAATAAACAGTTTTTGTTTTCTTTGTTTAATACGTAATCATAATATGAATTGAATAAGTTTCCTGAAACAGTGTGTTCAAGTAAAAAAAACTTATAAACATAGTCGGTTGTGTATGTTTATAAACAAAGTTTAAAAAAAAACCATAAAACTCAATATTATTAAAACATTTTAAGAATGTATGTTCACTAGAATCACGATTAGTGTTAGCGGTTGGGCAGTGATAGCTAAGCGGTAAGGTTAGAGACTTGCGATCGTAGGTAGGTAGGTCAGGGGTTCTGTTCTCGGTATGCAATCTTATGTAATTACACTTTATGCATTAATTATAAAGCATTGCCACAGCTCCAAACAAGTTTCCAGAGGATAGGTAATAGCGACCTCTGCGTACTACACTGCGATCGCCAATCCGCCTCCTATGCGCAGCGATTATGGTAAATCCCCTATAGTGAGATCCCTATGGGGAATGACTATGGCTTGCAGGGGCTGTCTATGGGCTTAAACGACGACTAAATTAGATATCAAAAAGAGATAAATTTAAGTCCAATTTTACTCAAAATTTTCTTTTATTTTTGTCACATCCTCTAGTCTGCGCGGAGATTCATCGATCGTTGCATGTACTGTGTTCATGTCCATTTTGATTACTGATTTTCTCGATTATGACTTCAGACCCTACAAATTTTTATAAAGTTTGGCCCACACTTTAGCCTCCCTATATTGTAATCCAAAGAATAAAGGATTGGAATGGAGGAGGGCCAATCTTCATGTTTGACGATGTCAATATTTATATAAACATTTTCGGTAAAAAGAATACTCGATATCCGAATACTATTTCTCCGTCATCAAAAAAAATTTACTAACTTTTACTTTGGTTATGTCATTGTCGAAAAATGTCTGTCAAACACTTATTTCTTGTTACGTCAGTACACGGTAGCTTAACATTTTCTTACTACAATAAATACGCATGTTACCACCCTACAAACGAGTTGTCCGTTAAAGAAATACAAAAGTAGAAATTGTAACACACGGAAGCTCTAAATGAAATCACCGACCCACGCTCCAGTTGTTTGAAGAAATCTCGTAGGCGTTTTCTTTTGCGACGTATTGACGCAACGAATTCTACACAGAGAAATCCTTTGTTATCGCTGACTTTCACCATATTATTTCGCTTCAATTATTCAAATAAATTGTAAAAATTATAATGTTACGTCCACGTCTTTTTCAGTTTAAGCTTTTGAATCTCCCTAAACATGTCGAATTTTAAAAAATTATTTTTTAAAGAGTCATCGCAAGAAGTTATTATCTATATAAAATTCCAATTTTTTTCACATTTCCATATTAATAGCATTACAAGTTAATAATTCTTTTTTTCTCAGATATCTTTATATTTATTAGTCAGATTAAATGTGCAGTTAACTTTCAATCTATCTAAGAAATATAAATTGATAGCATAAATCTTAAATAGTTTCCAGATTGAAACTCATAATTATATACAGTTTTCTTTTGCAACATTCTGTAAAATATTATTAAAAAAAACTACTTGAAAGTGCACCTCTGTAAAGGTTTTTTTTCAAATGCTTGTAGGAATATTCAATGTTATTTAGCATCCGCATCCAAAAATGTTTAATTTTTTTGTATCTATTATTTTGATACATACGGTTGTTCATTTTTGTAATATAAGAATACATTGACTAACTATTTATCCACTTTTATCTTAAAATTTCTGTTCTAAATTATACCTTTTTAAAACAAAGGCTTGTAGCAAAAATGTTAATAAAATTAATTAGTTGATTTTGTCCAAATCACATCTTTATAAACGTCTTTTAATAAAATGTTAAATTAGTAAGAAAACTTTGCGCTTTACTTATCTTTACGATCAATTTAACGTGAAAAATCTGTGTTAAAGTAAGTACTGTTGGAGTAACTTTGAACTCTTCACTAAAGAATTGTTTTGTAATAAAATAAACTCTTTGTTGTTTAGAAAGACTTGTGGTGAAAATATGTTAAGCAATTTATATAGGGATTGGCAAACTATTCGATCTCGTAGAGAAATCACGACCGAAGCTCTCTCTTCGACTGGTTTATCGTCTATAACTCTACCATTGAAGCCCCAAATGATGGACCACGTTTTACTGTCTGAAGTCATCATTAAGATTCTGTGAGATGCTGCTAAGATGCGCCGAGAAGCTACGCCATATCACATATTTAACATAAAATATATGTTGAGATTTAAATGTTCACCAACACTGAAGAAATTTTAATAAAATATTGTTAATAATTTCACGTTCCACATTTTGTCTTTGTAGCCTTACAAACGGGGTGCCTATACAACGAATTTCAAGTTTACATCTGTTTCTGGACCTAAGACGCTTAATCATATCTACGCTTAATCATTTTGATCATTAATCATGAAACAAATTACTGAAGAGTACGAGTATAACGACAATGCCTAGTTGAACTTGTCATTTGTCATGAGCGCTAATGGACTGGGCGACAATGACTTAATATACATTTTTGATAAAAAGAAAATTATAAAATTATTATAATTTAAGTTTCGCATAATCCCATCGCAATAGAATAGTTGTTCCCCAGTGCCCTTAATATTAAGAAATAAGAGACGTGGAGGAATCAACTAGTGCATTCATGTAATTGTGACAGCGGTTAACGTCAACGTTACGTATTATGGACCACGACGTCCACAATACTTTTGTGTTGAATCTAAATATAGAAATGTTAGTCAGTAGCTGTTTTCATCATCGAGTCAAAATTGTAAACATTATCTGTATATTTGAACGTTTTAAGTAGTACTATTTCAAAGAGGGTCATGCGCGGGTGCAAAGGGAGCGCCAACAGATCCTGCTTCCAGACGGCCGGCGCAGGCGCATTCACGACCAGACACCGATAGACGTCTGACGGGTGCAACTCGCTGATTTATTTTCCTGCGCTTTCGCTCACAACTAGCTTGAGCTTAATTGTGTGACATGCAAATAATATCATAACTATCTTTTTTCATTTCTATACTACTCGAATAGGGATCAGTATCAAGGAAATTCGCATTAAATTCATTTTGTAAGAATAAAGAAAAAACGCGACGACCCGTTTCGGGCTACCTAAATGTTAATATACCTTTCGTAATATGTTTTATATTCAACATGAAATGTTAATATATCCACTTCTCAACACAGAATTCATAAAGAGATTAATGACAACATTCATAAAATGATTTGCCACATTTTTGTGCGTCAGTAATATTTTTATGAAAGAGCCAAAGGATTTACGGAATGTTTTCGAAAGAAATTTTCATATTACAAAATGCCATCATCGAAATGATTATTATTCCACCCAAAACTCTTTCAAGTCGCGAGATAAGCCGACAGGGAAGTAGGGCTGTGTAAAAGAAAAACATAAAGATTGAATCTGGTTGTTTATAACATGGTAAATTCTTAAAATATAAATTATTATAACTTTTCCAAAATTATTTGTAAAACGTTTATGTATAATTTTGGTATAACAATATGTACCAATTCAAGACTTATTAAGCTTTAAGCTTATTAGGTCCAAAGATATAAGTTTTTATCAAATTTATGCTTTGGTAACAAACAACACGTTTTCGACGTATTGTCATAAAACAATATTAATTTTTTTGACTATTGCACCGACGGTTCTTGGGGTTTCCGAAACAATGTTATTATTCGCTATTTTTTAATTTTGATTAAGTCATTATTTTTCTCAAAATTTAACTTATTATACATCTAATCGTTTAAGCTCTTACGTTTATTTAAACTATATCGTTTAAGTTGTATATAAAGAAAAAACTTAATATTAGTGAACTTTGATGACAACTACGAATAAGCTTAAGGTGTTATACGAATAAATATTAAATATTAAACGATAAAAAAGTACATTAATATGTTCCATTCCCTAGACTGAAATAAGCTAAACTTAAATAAGCAATTTCACAAGTGACCTTAGATTAAACTAAAAGTACATTGATCTACTTTTTAAAATTTAATGTCAGTTATATTTAATTATATTATTATTAGAAAATTGATGCGAGAAAGAAAGAAGCACGCCGTCCGTCCACATATATAGGAAGATAAGCAGACATTAATTATTATAATTTTAAAAAGAAAATTTAACCAGCAGAAAATAATAATAATTATTTTGATAAACAGTGTAATTTCTATTACTAGAAGTAGTGTAACGTTGCAAGTTAACGTCCCATAAATCTTAGTTAAAATTTTAACCAAAAAAAATATTATCACGAGAAACGTCTCATAAATCGCAACACAGCAAAAAATTGTTCTACCCTTAGCGGGTAACGGTACGTCTCAAGTGGCGTGGGGTCGTGGGAGCATGCTATTGGTTTAACGGATCTTTGTTTTTATAACAAAAATTCCAATGCGCCCGCGCACCAGCACACAGAGTTTACACCAGTGCTCGGGAGAAGGATCCAGGCCTCGGTCGCGTTCACTAGCTAGGTGTCGTCTCACGCACCGACGCACACTCTTTGTGTCGGTTGCGTTCACCAGCTATGTGTCTTCATACGCGCCGGGGCCAATTAGAATTTACGTTATAAATTCACGCCTTGGTCCTATTTATTCTCCGGGCATCATTTAGTTCACGCCACAACCTTTACATCGTCTCGCACCCCTAGGGGTAAGTGTTGAACAAATATTATAAAGACATCATTATTAAGTAGCGTTCATCTATAAGTTAGAGCTCAACATTTTGTCTGTGTCCATAGTTCCATCATTATGTATTCATTATTACTTTTTAATTTGTTTAATTGTTTATCTCTCCTATTATTGTTTTACATGCTTTACATTTTGTAACTCCGTTCTGACAGTAAACAATCACATCAACTGCTTTCGGTTTCTGCCCTTACTTCATCGCAAGCCATCTCCGGGTTTAGTGTCAGCGGAGCAAATTGTACATATACTTATATATGTATATCATAACTGTGACATTTATTCACAGGTGCAAAGTTTATACTACAAGTTTTAGACTGCAAGTTTTACATTGCAAGTTTTAGACTGCAAGTTTTACACTGCAAGTTTTACACCGTTGGAATTATATCACCGTGCACCGGAACCGACACATACTGCAACCTACCGGCGCTCCCTGCTCTCGACTTGCTGCCGCCTGACCAGTCCTGGGAGATCGTGCAGCTGCCTACCACCACCATCAGGGGAGTACCGAACTGCGGTGCAAAATTAGACCAGGCCTTCTGCCCACTACCCTTAGATAATTAAACACATATATATTTTTCTTTGTGTGCTTTTTTTTTGTCGCCATCTACTACTACCCTTTTATTAAATATATATTATATATTCATCTTCTTATAACGGCACAGTAGGTTGCTATAGAAATAATTGTTTTTGTACTCTCTTTGATTATTTTGCTAGCCAGTTTTCCAAACTTGATGTAAAACCAACCGAAATGTTAAAAAAAAAACAATAGTAATACGACATGAGTGAAGTCTTTACTTTATGTTTTACTGTTAAAAATATCAAATTTTGTCCATTTTGAGAAATTTCTTTTATTAAAAAATAAAGTACGTTATTTCAAAATTAACTTTTCATGGCATATAATTTATTTCTGCATTCAAACTTTGATTAATGACTTAGTAAACTGAAACAGGTGCTTTTAATTGTTGGAAGTAACCTGACGTCCAGTATGAGCGCAAGTTTTGATATATATATGCGGGACTTGGGTCTATTATTATACTCGTAACATTAAAACTTGACACTTGTATATATGGGTACGAAGAAAAGGCACGTCTGCTCTTCTTCTTGTACTTGTGGACTGACAGTTTGTTCTCTTCTTGCTAACTATGTATGTTCGCCAAATTTTTACTAAATACCAAGTCTATATATCTAGAAATGGTAGCCCAGCATTTGGGAATTGTGACTTGCGATCGCATTGTGAGTTCAATTCCTGGTTTACAAACTTATATAATCCACACTTTGTGCATTAATGATAAACAATTACCACTGCTCATGAACAAGCTTCCAGAGGATGCGCAGCAGCGTCCTCTGAATACGATAAAATGCATATTTCGGAACTATAACTCCTATAGGCATAAAGTATGTCTCAAAAAATTTTTGTAAAGTTAAAAATTACCAAGAATGAATTTTATGAAATTACGCTCAAAAAAACAGAGCAAGCCTAGCGAAGCAGGCTTAGGACAACTAATATTACATAAAACCGAGGATTTTTTTTATCTTACCACTACGTTTCTTTCGTAAATAGTATGGTGATGTAAACCACAAAAATTCCACAATCATACCATAAGAATTATCTTATGATATGATTGTAGGTTTTATTTTTCTAAATTAAAACCGCGATCGTAGTGAATCCTGTATATAAAATATCAAAGTAATATTACAGGAATTACATAATCAGTTGAAATTAGTGTCGTGAAAGTTAAATATGATGAAAACTATACGAGTGAAGAGAATTTTATATCAAGCATATCCCGAACTTTCATAACGATGTACATAAGAACTAGCTGTTTTGGCAAACACTCAGTGTTGAACAGTAGCGAAGTTTAGCGAAAACGGAATAAACTGGCTGTGACCCAAATTAGCAAGATCCTGAGATGTTTGAACTTAAATATAACCCTGTTTATACTTATCTATTAAAAGTAATTTGAGCACAAAAATTTTAAAAGGGAATTAAATTGTTAGAATTTTTAATACCGTCTTTTTGACATTGGCGTAGAGATAAAACACATCGCAGTTATTGTATAGCTTCAATTGATGTAGATGCTGTTAGTTTTTGCAGGGCTATTACAGTTTTTACGCCGTCACGTACATCGGAACCGCAGTAAGGTGCGCTTACTTATCAGTCTTTCCCACTAACACGGGCACCGGCTAAGGGAACCAAAAGAGCTAGCTTTCATAAGTACAGACTCTTTTCAGCCCTCTGCAACCGATTTGGTTTTTGGCTCCGGTGCCAACCACAATTCGGCCATGGAGGATATTTATTCCCCATAGCCTCACCTCCTCTTCATCCCTGGTGCGCCTTCCTGTAGTGGCAGAGTGTTTCATTTGATTCTTTTCCACTGCGGAATCCAAGGCAGACGTTCCCATCTGTACTCTGTAACCTTTCCGCTTGCCTCTGAAGTCGTCCCCTGAGCACCAAAACCATGACAGAGTGAGAATCAGTTCAGAGTACATGTTTTAATGTACCTACACTAACTAAAATAACGATTGTTTCATGTAAATAAGAATACTCATTTCAATAAAAAAAAATTGTAAAACTATCTTCGCTTTCTTTTGTTTGTTGCTTTAAAAGTAATGAATATGAATCTCGTAACAAAATTCATTGTTTCGTTTGAATTCTCCACGCGAGTAATCTATTATACAATAATTGAAAGTTGTGTGAAATATTTATCCCCAACTAAAATTTAGAGCCAAATGCTAAGCCAAAAAGTTTAACTTATTTGACAAAAAGTGATAAAGAAATTTGCGTCTAAAAAGTTATAGATTTGTTTAATTAAATCTTTAATATACCATATTTGTCTATCAGTACAAAATGAAAACCTTTATTTTGTTATGAATTAGTGTTTAATAAAATTTTATATGTTATTTGATGTCATTTTTAGTTCGGTTAACAATTATAATTTATCTAAATGCTTAAAGTTATTTAAATATACTTCATCGACACAGGTGTACGTAACAAACTTAGATTTATTATTTATTTTCAGTTCAATAGTAAATACAAAAATGTATTATCTCGAAAAAATTTTAAAGAATGATATTTACGACAATGAAAAGACTTCCTAGTAAAAATGATCTACAGTAAAGCTAAAAAAAGCAAAGAAAAAAAATTAAAAAGGCACAAAAAAATATAATTTCTATTACTTGAACGGAGTTGACGTAAAATTTAAAACAAACGTTAAAATAATTTAACTTCTATTAAACTTAGATATGGCATCTAATTTACTTCAGCAAGTTAGTATGGATGTTTGGGAAACGTTGACAACACGGTTGATTTAATACCTTATTAAAACTTTACTCTTTATGACAGTGAAATATCTTCCAAATGCCTGCTACTAACACAGCTTTTACTACAACGAATAATAATCTCCTCACTAAGTTTGAAAAAGTATTATCAATACCATCATTATTATAACTAGCGTTATTATTATTAAGATATCAGTCGTTATCTATGTAGACGAAGAAGACTGACCGTTAAGTAGAAAATATTTTTTCAATTTATCGATTAGCAGACATGCGTTATGAGCTTAAGATTGGCATTACACTATATTTTAAAAAACTTGAATATATTACAAATATGCATCTTTTGTTTGGGTTGTAGGATCTATACGAAAAAAAAAGACTATCTAAAAATACACGCATGTATATTAAAATAAATTTCTTTACTGTAACTAAGTTAAAATGGTTGCTCACATCACAATTACCTGAAGTGAAAACCGCGTACTGCAAGCGCAGTGTAAAACATTCACCCACGATGTGAATAGAGCGCCTTGTTAAAGTTGTCGGAATACGCTGTTTGTAGGCCGCTGCTAATCGTTCCTATTGGAAATCTATTGCTAGTGGGCGTCTTATAACTGAAATGGCGATAATGATAAACTAGCTCCCTTGAGAATTACAGCTCGGATAACTTAAAAGTTTTTTACCGGCGGACGCGAAGACATTCCTCCACTTAAGTGAACGTTGAGCGATCAACTGGATCTTTACCATAATTCCTTTAACCCGGAAGTATAGGAAATGTTTGTTAACAAAATAAACTTTGGTGGTATAAGTAATGTTATAAATTAGTGTCTTTATTTACCTAATCTTCTATAGTACTACCGTAATCTGTGTACCGCGCCTCAGCCGTATACTTGAGGCGAGAGTAGAAGATCGATCACGGCGATAACGCTCTTGCCCTTTTTTTCTCAGCGCCCACCTTACCGCGTTTTTCTAAGGCACAGTACAGCGGTTGCGGTAGCCTTCACTCCTTATACCTAAAATAAAGATTTAATACTTGAACGCACAAGGACCATTACTTAGAAAATTCACGCAACCTGGTCATTAGTGATGTAGAAGAAAATTTAATTCAAGTACTTAGTAAAAGTTTACTGCAAAAATCTTAGAACTTTGTATTAAATTCTAATTGAAATTATAAGAGTTTGTTGAACAGTTTACAAAATTTTGAAGAATAAGTCTGGAACCAATTTAGGTGAAATTTAATTTTGTTTTATATTAGAAATGTTGTCGATAGAAATTATTTCTTTGTTTAGATTTCCATTCCAAAAATATTCGTATACAAAACTGTGATTAGCAAGTAAGTAATTTTTTAATTAACAATTATATCTATTTTTAACATATTACGTAAATATTTACAGAAACAATCTCAGTGTTTTGTCGTATTAGTTAGTATATATAATTAGTTTATATGTATTTAGTTTTGTCAAATTTTCTTTTGTATTTGAACACTATGTATGTTTATGTATGAGGAATTTATTTCATTAAACTGTTGTAAACAGGATGTTTTTGATTAATTAACAACAAGTTAAGGTCAATTTAGTAATCGTGTATTCCTCACTTAAAAAGTTAATAAAATACGTTTAATTTTAAATGATTAAAAAATTCAAAATTTGAAATTTTAAAATAACTTAAAAAAAATTCTAAAGGATATTGGACTACTTGAAAAAAAACAGGTCATCTAGATTTAAGTGTTTAATATATTTTTTAATTAACGATGCAATATATCAATAAAAAATATCATACGTTTGGAGTCTTTTACACTCACCAAGGTACCGGTAGGTTGGAGATCATTACTAGCGAGTAACAAGACGAGGGCGGTGTTTACTATGTAGTACGTAATAAAACGCACGTAAGAGTAAGGGGTTGCAGTAGGTTAAGTATTTCCTGAACAGCACCGCGTCTGTGTTGCTAACCTTATGTCATGAGATAATACATCTCATTAAATACACTAGTTACAGTGCTGTTTGTCACGATGTTTGATCTCAAAGTCTCTGTCAAAAGCGAAAAGCAAGCCCAAAAAAGCGACGCCAGTTAAATTATTTACTTTTGTATGCCGATAGTAAAGTGTATAGTTTAAAGATTTGAAGGGGTGAATGTATAGCTTATTTGCTGTCAATTAAAATACACTTCATCAAAAATCAATGGCTTTAGAAATAATAATTATGGTGATATATAAAAGTAGTATAGTAAAAAAAAAACGCAGTAGAGAACTAAGACTTGCGATCGTAGGTTGATGGTTCGATTCCCGGTATACAGTCTTATACATAATTCACACGTGCATTGTTTAAATATGATTGATACTGCTCATAAACAAGTTTCAAGAGGATGGGCAGCAGCGTCCTCTGCGCACCAAAATACCTTATATCGATCTAAGCGATCGCAGTGGCATATTATGGCAAGAGTGGCGATGATACGTATGTATATCCCTCCATAGATATCTTATGGGGAGGCTTTTGATGTTGCTAAAATACAAACAAATCATAAAAAACGTTTGTGTGCTAAGGGTACTACACTGTACTTCATAAAAGATATAAAGGATAATACACCTTAGAAATTATGTGTTTGACTCCAGGCTATATCAATATGATTTAAACAAGTGGTATTATATTCGTTCGTGAAAAAAATATTCCTTCCTGTCGAGTTTTTTCACAGGTCTTTTGTCATTGAAACACACATCATCTTGACGTCAATAAGAGATGCTATCCATAACCCGTTGAATACCGAATTTAGAGTTTATAATTTTATTACTAAAAGTGCAATAAATTTGTACCTGCAAAGCAAATATCTAAATTATAAAATTAACTTAGAAATAATCTAAACTTCCCAAAAATTTGCAAAAAGCCTCAAAAACAATGAATTATTACTGTTAAGTTTTTATTTATGAAAGTTATACTTTAAAAATCCAGAATCACAAAAAGATGATCTAGTGTTCATTTTAACTAATCTTGGTGAATCTGCATTTCAATTTAAATTAATTATATTACTAATTCTTTAACATCGTAAAACAGAGTAATGAGCAAAATATATATTTATTTTTCCATGTATATCGTGCTCTGTAAGGTTCGTTTGGATTCTAGATTCATCACTTATTTATTGCAAACACTGAAAACTGTTCTGTAATGTACTTTGACTACAGGAAAAAAAAACGAATGTAAGCTGTATAAATATCGAAGCCAATTACAGCTCATATTAATTAGATTGTGTCTGATTTTGTATTTTGTGTACGCTTCAAAAGATGCTCTACATAGGTTAGGGATAAAAATATAACTTACCATCTTTTAGTAATTAAATTTAATTGTAATGGCTTGTACAGCGTACTAAATAAATTAAATTTGTACTAAAATTGACAGTATTGTTATCTATCGATGTTATAAAGCCTAGTAAAACATGCTTGCGTGTAGATTGTGACCCCGTAACAAAGCTGCGTATAGATAAGATATAGCAACAGCTTAGTAAAGTTTAACCTCAGTCACGATAGCAGTTACGCCGTGCGTAGTCCAGACGAATCGATTGCATGTACAAGACAGGTACACAGCAGAATTCACGCACCTGTCACTTTGATCTTTTTCCATCTCGCGTTATACGATTCATGAGTTTTCTATTTTGTACTACCGTAGATTATATTAAATATTTTCATTTGAATTAAATTTTTAGTAGATTATTGTTTTTCGTTTATCACATTCTTCAACAATTATGTATATATTTTCATTTTATTTAAAATTACATACATTTTTAAAATTCACAACCGAAATTTTTAAATAAGAACTTAATTTCCAACATGTGTGTCTTATAATTTTAGCTGTATGACGTCCACAGTTGGACATTGGTCTCCCCCATAGCTTTTCAAAAGGACTGATCCGAAGCGGCCTGCAACCATTGTTTTCTAACGATCTTACCGAAAGTTATCTATTCACGTTCTATGTTGCGCTTTACCTTTTCATGGGCTCCATTTCAGAACCTTAAGGCCCCAACGGCCATTTATTGGCCACTTCAACTTGCTAATCCGTTCGCACTTTATCTTACTAATCCACTAGGCATATAGGTTAACGATAGAGTTTATATGGAGGTAAATGAATCGCAATAAAGTTGAAAATCCGTAATATGTTTCGCGATTAAAAGCCGCCATGTTGTCAAAATCTTATAGGAAAGTTTGATAAAAGAATCGTCATCTGTTTACTTATTAACGGTGAAAATGTTATCACATTATTACTTAAAATGCACGAAACAGTTAAATGATTTTGATACAAATTAATTATTTGCTTAACCTATGTAGGAATAAAAGTCCAAAAGTATTATTTTGCGAGTAACATGATGGACATGTGTTCTTTTCTCTGTCTAAATATGAATTACAGCTGTCTGCTACAGACCATGTATATAAATTTGTAAGTTATTTAATAATAAATTACCCCGGTACTACGACTACCAGAAAAATACATTTTCCGGTTCACAAATCATTTGTGTAGTCTACATAAGCATAACTAGCATTAACGTGACTATTTATGTAAGCATATGCGTTTGTGTTTAAATACCGTTTTAATAACTATTGTGAACATATGTGAATATTAGCTTTTGTTAAAATAAATAGTCCACATAAAGTCATCTATGTATTAATGTAACTTACATATAGCTTAAAATAAAAACAAGATGGAACTGTAAAAATATTTAATCTGTATTTTAAGGAAACAAAAAAAGTTACACGGCTATTTATAATCTAAATAAAGGCGCACCTTACCGCTCCAAGCGATTTAGAATAACAAAACAATATTTTCTTTTATAATATGGAAGTTGAAAGGCAAAAGTTGAGGTTAATTATAAACGCTGTAAGCTGTTAAAAGGATTTAATATATTCAACATTATGCGGAAATATCAAGTAACATTTTATTTAATTTAAACAAAAACGAAAATATTAAAACTGAGTTTAACTGTATAAACGGTTATTCTAGATGATCAAAATTTTACACATTTCTCGCTATCTATATCTATTGCATTATCAACTGTCTATTTTTGTTGATTATAATGATTAAAACTAAATGTTATCGAAGTACGTCCATCAAGTCATATGAAAAAAAAAATGCATAACAGTTTTCGATGTAAATTTTATAGAAAGTTAAATCATTATTTACCTTGAGCAAAATGTAGATTTGTATAACGATCCAAAGGAAGTTTTATGTCATAAAAATTTGTATGACATACATCGTGTACAAATGTAATGAATTTTATGAAAACTTTCTCGATGAGACATTAAGTAGGTCGCTGTGATGAGATGCGTTACGTATACTATCGAATAAGAAAAGTAGAGAAAACATTATTATATTGATATATTAAGTACACAGTATTTAGTTAAATAAAACTTAAATTACAGTCACAATATTATCATAAAATTAAATGTAGCTATACGTAGTTAGCAGATGCGTCGGAGTGTTAGTTAAGATGAAACTGGATTATATAAAATCATCTTTATTTACAAAATATTAATGAAAATACAGTGATAAAACTATCATTGTATGCCATTGTCTCTTACAAGCACTTTACCTTGTGATAGAAGCTTTGTGTCGATACGACAAAATATATAAACGTGTTTCTCATTTACATACATACGTAGGTCATCACTACGACTGCTACAAAGCTCACGGCCGTTCGACAAGACATGGGGGCTATGGTCCCTTACGAGATTGAATCTGAGTTAAGAAGATCCGTAGACGGCGTAAGTAACGTCTATATCCCAGCGGACTGGCAAGTTAAAGTGACCGTAAGCTCAGCGCTGAAGAAATGGTCGTCGGGGCCGTAAAGTGCTGGAGTGGATATCACAGAGTAGCAGTGCAGCGTAAGACGTTGGATGCAGATTGCCGCCTACTGGGCCTGTCGGAAATCTATGTGGAGGCATATGTCTTACGGCTGAAATTATGATGATAATATCATTTTTTAATTCTATCATAATTCTCTTCTTAGATTTTGTTTGGAAACCTTTACGTGTATTATTTGCAACATCTATCGCTTGTTGACTGTCTCTTATATTTTTCTTTATCAACCATATCATTCCAATGGTTGTCTGGAAGAAATCGCATTTTTAAATAAGAAGACAATGTACTTTTTTGTCCTATTGTTAAAGGTTTTTTTCGTGTATTAATGTGTATTAAATAATATGTAAATGAATTAAATTAAACTAACTGGTACCTGTGATTTTAAGACTGATATCAGAGGTAATGAAATCCGAGAGATAAAATAATTAATAACAAAATATTCTGTCAAAAATTTGGTTTATATCTTTCTGTACAACTATTTTTTTTTATTTTAGTAATATAATATTAATACACGCAACTTGGAATGTAATAATTTAACATCCGTGACAAGAGTAAGCAATAATACGAGTCTCGTGATAAAGTAAGGTAATAAAATTGTTTCTCGGCTTGAGTGTAGCGGGCTTAATAAACAAGCCGCTCACGTTCGATCGTATACGTATATTCAACTCGCATTTCTTCCTTTGAAAATAATGAACATGTCACTAACATCTCGCGGCACAAAGCTCTTCATGTGACACTTTACAAGAGCAGAAATTAATTCGCATTTAGAGTAACACTTGCGATTTTTTCGAACTTTCACGAAAAAAAAAGGTAAAATTTCAGCTTTGGCTTCGGTTTATCAATTGTATATCTGATTGACACCTAACTATATATTACATACATATTACTTTGGTACAAATATTTTAAATTCTTAAGCAAAGGTATAATGTATAGCACGTCACATTTACAGCTCTTATTTGACAAAATAATAGTAGAAATAAGTCCAAGAATTTTACATTTGTAAATTTTTCATGAGATTTATCTTTAATAATTACTAACAAATTTTGGCACAGAAGTAAAATAAAGGTTATATGATATTATCATATAGCCTAAGCAGGTGCATTGCTGGATGTTCACCAACATGGAAGGCCGCTGGAGCTGTAATGTTGTATAGTAGTGACCACGGACTAGCAAGTACAGCGTAGGATGTCCACAAGAAGGACAGACAATCTTGTTTCATCGACATTCAGAAGCAAGACACTTCTAAACGGACTAAGAAAATCTATAAACCCGTGTCAAGCTGTGAACCTCTTTCGTTAAAATGATTACGATATCATGTAATATAAAATAAAATCAAGCAACAAAAAGTAACAGTTAGACATAAATGATGGTAAAAATGTATATTAAGCCTTTAGAATATTTCAACATAAAAAACTGTGTAACTACACAAGGTTAGGTAAATAGTGTAGGTTAAGGGATTATAAATGTAATAAAGCGTGTAATAAAGCGATAGTTCAGTCAGTCACGAAAGCCACAGCTCCGACTCGTCCAGACAAATCGATTACTCGCACGAAATATCTGATGTACTAAAGCATCAAGTACATTTGAAATATAGATTACAAACATTCTGTTTTGTTAAAAACGGTCTAATTAACAATGACTGAATAATTTTGTAATAGCGATTTGAATATTCAAAGAAATCAATGTTAATCGTATAATAGAAGTTGTTTCCTGTCACTAGAAAGTATTAGGCAAACCCATTTATTGTTGATCTGATTTTAATTTTCGAAGGTCTATTTTTTACATCTCGTATGTTGTGGTTGTCTTTAAAATTGCAATTAATCCTGTATTTATAATTGCTTTGTATTTACAGGTAATATTGTATATGATGGTGGCAATCCTTAATAAACATGAAAAATAAAATAAAGAGATGCTAATCACCCCAAAAATTTAAAATGTAATCTGAAATCGATGGCAATGAATACAAAGTGATGAAGTCCCACAAATATTTTTCCAATATACCTTTATTTTAACTATTATTAAATAACGTTTAAACATGTTTAATCGAATAATCCTAAAAGCTTTCCTGACACTAATAGTTTTGTCTATGTCCTAACATAACAAAAGCAGAGAAACCACACAACGGTGACGGGGCAAACTGAAATGAGAATAGTTTCCATGTACGCCGTGTAATGTTTAGCTTGTACCCCGGCTTTAAATAACTAAATAATGTTATCTAAAGTAAATTCCTATATATTTTGTAATTTATATAATACTTAAAAAAGTGTCAATTTTATTTAATCACTCTTTGATAATTCCTGTTATTTATTGTTTTGTATTAAATTAAATTATATTACTTTTAAATCATTCAAACAAATGTGTTTTGTGACACGCTTGAAATTAAAAAGCGGAAAAGAAATTTGACACAGAATGCACGCTTTCTTAATTGGAAAATATGTGAAAAATAACTTTCTGTGTCTATTTTTGATTTATATACTTCTTCTCCACTAAATTCAAATAACATGTGATAATTTAAGAAATAGTGAAACTTTATAGACACCGAAATTTACGCAACTAACGTTTTAAACTTTTTTTTTAAAGAAAAAGAATGAAAGGTTGGTTATTATAAAAGTATCAACAATGTTACGTCACTTGCATACTGCAGTTACCCGTACTATAGCTCTGATTTCATTTAATAGACGAGGTTTTTGTATTTTTGTTTTTTTTTTACGGCAGGCCGTTACTGCACGATAACCGCAATTCCCGGTCTTATTACAATTTGGAGGTTAAATACATACAAATAAAAGAAAATAATATGTATTCTAATTAAAATGTAGAGGCTTGTTATATTTTTTGAAATATTTTAGATGAATAAACATTGGTAATACGATAAACTGGATATTAAAAGTTTTGGCACGTCTGATATTGTTTATTAACAGTTTGCATTAACATCAAACATAGTGTAGTCACATCTCAAACAACCATGGAATTGAATTTCCCAATATGCAAATATTCTCTCGCTACATCAGTTCTGTTTGGACATTTTGTAATGCAGTGTGTATGGCATTCTTGTTTATTTATTGATTATATTATTGAAATCATAAACGTTAATTATTCTTATAAATAAATATTTATTCATAAGGATTTCTTTATGTTGTAGTTATATTATGTTTTTAATATAAAGTTTATTATTATAAAGAAAGGCTTGATTATTTGTATATTGTTTACCATATCTGCTGTTATATTGTAATAAATACCTGTTGTCTATGACGTATTTAAAGAAAAAAACCGACTCCATTAATTTGCTGCAGGCGTTCAAAATGGCGAAGAAAAGCGCTTCGTTCGCATGTGGGAAATGTCTACAACAAATAGAGTGATGGACGCCTGCTGTGCTACTTAATGTATAGTAATAAAAAGGGACGGTGTAACTAAATAAATCGCACCATTCCTGGGCATGCTTCCGAAAATTCAATCTATAAATAAAGGAGATAGTGCACCATGTTTGTATTCAAGCACAACTTAATAGGTATTATTAAATGTTTTTGTACGGACATATGGAAAACGCCTAACGTTCTGCTTTCTCAAAAACAAGATTGCATAAAGCAAGAAACGTTATGCCTGAATCGCACCAAAACCTCCAACGATTTTTCTCTATTGTCCCTACTGGGTCGACAGAAACTGTTTTTCATGCATCTGAACGACAATGCAATCTCCTCCTAGTAAAGACAGGTTCACCAGAACGAGGCATTATTTTCTTGGCTCTAAACCTAACATGAACAAGGGAATCTCCCAACGTATCATTTAGAAACCAAAAGCACAGGGTAAGCGAGTATTTATAAGTACTAATTCTTCGCTGTACAGGGCATCAGATTTGGTTTATACCGACAACGAGTCTTAAGTTTTAACATATAAATAAAATATCAATTGTCTTGTACAGAAGCGCCTAATCACGCAAAATTTTGAGAAAATAATAGTAATAAATAATAGCAATAAAATAATATTATAAAATTACTAACTTTGCTTCATCTCATCTAAAAATCATAAAAACCACGATACCTTTCACTTATTGTCTTATGAAGCTAAAAACGTAGGTTTTATTTATTTTAAATCACGGCAATGTACATTGTTTACGAATCACTATTTTTACCATTGTTATTTAAAAGCTTCAATGTTTTCCGCAGATGAGTGCCATTTATAAGTGAATAAATAAAAATATTGATCGTAGCTTTTAAATACATGTGTGAAAATGTATTGTATGTTCACAAAACCATTATCAATTTTCCCCAGAAGTGTGATATACATAATGTAAATCTGAGTACGTCAAACAAACACAAAACTTTATCGAGTTAATGAACATTTAATGGACGATGTGTAAGTCTATTGCTAAATTAAATATATATCAACATACGCATACGTATTAAGCAGTACATTTCAAATGACTTCATAGAAGATAGCAAACCTTGGGAATTATGTTACCTTAACTACCATATGTTTATTAAACATAATTTAACATTCTATAATAAATCGCTCTGCTGAGTTTTTCGTCTATTATTCTCAAGGTTAAGGCATCCTCCGAACTGGTGATAGACTCTCCTTAAAGTCAATAAAATTTGTAATCGTACATTGAATAAATATATTTTTTGATTTGATTATAAATTTGTTTGTTATATTTGTTGTATTTGTTGCTTATGGAATGGCACATGATATTTTTGGCTTGAAATATTCTGGTTTACTCACTACACCTTTCTTCCATCATTTGTTATCGGTAACGTTATATAAAGTCATAAATGGAGTCCACAATCTATCGCTATTTATACTAATTTATTTGCTTATATATAAATAGTTTTTCTTTAGATTAATATTAGGTTATAAGTTGGTATCTTATCGTCAATTTTATGACAATTACCATGCAATTGAATGAAATGTTTCTGCGAATTCGATTTCCTTTTCATAAGAGTCAATAGGGATGTAATCCAGTAGTTTATACAAATCTACAGCTAATTTTAACCCAAGGAAACTTACTTAAAAAAAAATTATACGTTTAATGACATAATTATCAATGTATCTAAGTAATAAGTAGAAATTTATTTTTGTGTTCTTTTATTAAGTAAATATGCTATTTGTGTTTAAATTTTTGTGTGTCGTTTTAAAGTTAAGTTGACTCAAAAAGTCTTAAACATGTATGTGTTTTGTCACCATTGTAATTAGGTAAATGGAGGGATATGGATACAGAAGGAATATTAGCTAACAAATTAATGGGATTATTACTTAAGGAATTACCACATATTGAAACATAAACACGATAAATAATAATTATTTATACTAAATTAGTGATTCTACAAATTATTCTCATTCAAATTTATTATCATTAAAAACTTGCAGAAAACAGCAATGAAGTGATAATTCAGACAAAAACAACTAAAGGGTAAGTCATTGTTTGTAATAGCAGCGTGAAATATATTATAAATCACGAGCCGTAACAGATGGTGCTAAAATAAGACAAGCGGGGTTCAAAAACCGTATTGGCAAAGCTATATACAAAACATTACCGCGATTACATTCAGCAGTTGGAATTTCAAAAGTGATTGTTATGCAAACACATGTACTTAAAGAAAAATAAAGTTTACTTACTGTACATAGAATGTTTTTTTAACTCCTATCATTTTTGCAAAAGAAAAATGTTATATAGTATTTTCACTCAAAAGAGAGCATTGCTATGTTTCAGCTACACCCTCAGGTAGCTACTATTACTTGATATATTATTGGACTGATATGAAAAAATTATTCGTTAAAAATTGACTTAACACTAAGGCTTAGTAAATAGATGAACTCGAATGAAGATTTAGATTACATATTATTAGAAATATAGTAGGTAATATAATTATATTAAGTATTTGTTGTTTGAAAAATTAATCACAATATCGAAGTATCGTAAAAGTTTGGTATATTGTACAGTCTCACGCTTTGTTCAACATTTGTTTTATGTTTGTTTTCCAACAAGTAACACTTTATTAAGTTAGAGGATAAGCATTGTTCAGCCTGGGACGGCTGTGCTTGTTTCTTCATTTAATTACAAAACCGTTTTGTTCTAGATTCGCCGAAGTACCCTTAAAATAATTAGAAAGAGAATTATTTATAGGGAAGTAAAAAGTACGAAAGGTTTATCTCTAGAATTGATGGTATAATGTTCAACGTTTGTCTAATTTCTTGAAACAGTAGCCGAATTTATATTGACGCCGTATGGTAGATTAATAATGTGGTCCGATATTGACTGAGCAGCAGATAAAACTAGAAAACGAGGACTAGCGCTGGTGATAATATTGCTTGATCCATCTCCTGGTCATTCCTTCGTTCGTCTTGGGTCACTTTATACAACGTAGAGTAGCATACATATCAAGCCAAAAACATCTTTTGTGTAGATAATAATTAGGATAAGTTTTTTACATATATTTTTTTCGTTCTACGCACGTTTTATCTCTTGGAAGGTTGATATGGTATACTCGTAATTTATTTTGATGCATTATGGTAAATAAAGTTGTCGAATATGACAGGTCGTCAGATAGAACTAAAAACGAGGACTAATGCTGGTGACAATATCGACACGCTGAATACGCTTTAAGGGTTCACTACTTATTAGGACCCTCGGCAACGATCATTTTTAACGCTGAACATAACTCATATTAATTGTGTAATGATTTTAACACATTTAGACAACTTAGCAAATTTATCTACTCTCGATATTTTGTTTTACACTAGCCCTCATAACACACGAATCGATAAGGTAGGCTTTGCTTCAACTTAAATTGATATGTTAATCCTTATTCATCAGTTCAGAGGACTTTTGGGTACGCTTAGTAATACATTTGCAACTTTGCCAGCCCTGTCAGCAGTTCCGTTGAGAAAATTTCTGAGAAGTTAAATCAAATAAACTTCTTCTCTCTTCTCATGGAAATATGCGCTCGAAAATATGGCAAACATTATATCTGGCCCTATCAAATATAAGTAGGGAACCTTGTAGCTGCAGCGAGCGATGGTTGCAGGGTCTTTCCCTGGCTTTCCAAGGTTTTTGAGTTGAGATCACTGAGCAAGTTCAAGAAGGTAGACAAGATGATAAGTACTCGCAAGCGTAAGTCCATCTCAACCATCTGAGGCGCATTCTTGGGGCTCCAACCATTATTCGGTCACGGAGGATTATTTACCCACAGCCCTAACGACGCTTCCACTGCGATTACTCGCTTAGTCATTAGCAGCGGGGATGCCGATGCGTCTAAATACTAACACGCCTTGTAGGTCTAATATTTTCAACAAAAATTAGTCGCTTATCTTTTTTTAAAGTGGGCAATGTTAACGAAGCGTTAACATAAATTTGTAAGTAATCAATAAACCACATTAGGAAGAATTTTGAATTACTTTTAAAAATATAATTTTCTTCAAATAATTTTTCAATTTGATGTTTTTTTGTGTTAAAGTATAATTTTTTTATTTCAATAATTTAAACTTTAATATTTCATAGTTAAATATACTTAAAAAACATTATTTGCTGACCACCTTTTTTTTAAGTAATGTATGCTGTTTCTTCTTAGATTTAAAGTACACATTTTTTTGTATCGTATTTTCAGCTTATAATTATATAACTCTTTTGGAAATTTATATATCGTTCTATATTTAATTACTTTATTAAAAACGATTTAGAGAATACTTAAAAACCGTGATCGCTTTGATATATATATATATATATATATATATATATATATATATATATATACACACATACATATAGTCAGTAATAAACGTACCGTGAAATAAAAAAATGATTACATAGTAAAACTTGTATAGGTTTGATTTACAAAACGTATTTTTACATTAATAAGGTCCGCGTCCCAAATTCGGAATGTGATCGGTGACGAAGCTGTTTTTGGTAGGGGTGACCTGGGAGGGACGCTATCGCCCGATCACTGTTGCATTTTTGGTAATAGCCGTGCAGCCATATGACATGAGAGACAGCGGGAAAGATGTTTTTATAAAGCACAATTTTTTTAACTTAAAATTTTACAACCTGATTACTTATAGGTCTAAACATCAATGGTTTCAGAAATATTAAATAACGATCGTTACATTATTTATTATATTAAAACATTGAAAAAAAATATCAAAATAGTGATTACTACGTATTAAAATTAATTTTTTTTCGTTTGTTACTGCAAACGAAGCGAAGAATAGAAAAAATAAATGTTCAGTGATAGATTGAAAATAGATATAAAAGCTTTAAATCTTTCGCCGCGAATTGCGCTATAAATTCACCCATTTAATGATATGATACCTATAAGCATAATTGAAAAAAATTAGGTTTAAGGATGCAATCGGTTCCATTACCTATAAATAAATTCTAAATTTCATCATCAAAAATAAAAAAATAAAGAAGTGAAGTTTAAACTAGGGCGGTTATGCGATTAAGAAATATGGTTTTCCTAAAATATTTTTTTTAATGGCTACAGGATATGATACCTGATGGTACCCATCTTGTTCAAACCACATACTCATGTCAATGATATTTTTTGCTTTACAATTATATCTTGTATAATATCACTAAACATGTTTTAGTTTTTACTATCGTAAGAATAAATTATTTCCGAATATCCGCTTACCTTTTATAACTTAAGGTGTGTTTTAATGTCCCCTGTCGTAGGGCAGTAGATCGAGGGCCCAGTGACAACCCCAAAGAAAGGGCTCTCAGAGAAAACTTCGCGCACCGTCCCTTTCTTTTGTTAGGAGCTTTATAGAATAACGCTTAGGGACTGTGGGATATTTCTATGCGAAACAGTGTCATTTAAAAACAGGACACCTTAATAGAATATTTCACGTGAGTTTGCACAATGTGGCTCTGTTTTGTAAAGATAAATGATAATTATGATATAGCCATTTTTCTCATAGAGTTTTATAATTATAATAAAATTAAATATGGTGTATTGTTTCCCAGCCAATAGTATCATCATCATCGTCGTATCAGCCGATAGACGCCCATTCTAAGACTTATATCTCCCCCAAAGACCGCGTGACCTTAAATATGCCGTCGGTCCACCCAGTGCGGGATGGTATGTCTATTGTAGGATTTTTTATTTCTCTTACAGATATTTATGTTAAAAACAAAACAATTTTAAATTTACGTAGAGGTGATTTACATGGGGTCCATTTAATAAATTTCATCCCCAATGATTTATGACGAAAAGCGGGCGCGCTAGCGGAGACGGATAGCGTGGAGCATGTGGGCGCTTGGTCTTTGTGCGAGCTGCGCGGGGCGGGACGAGTTGACGTCACATACGCATGCGCATATTAGCGCTCCTTGATGTGTAGACCAAGCAAAAAACACAGAAGCATTTTGATTATAACTTTGAAACTTGGTAAGAAAGTAAATTCGTGGAGAATTCTTCAAAAAAATTAAACAAAATTTTTCTGATTATTATAGGTGTAAAAGCTTAACAAATTTAAAATGTTGCTCGTTTGCTGTTAATTATGGCATACCCTATACAAAAATTAATAGTTTCAGAAATAATAAATACATTATCATTACTTATAATGTAATAGGAAAAAGCGTTTTAAAAATGTTGATTACTAAATATTGAAATTAATTATTGTTTACTATTTGTATCTTATCAAATCTATATCAAGTTATTAGCTGGTCGCTTTAATAAAGAGTTTCTGAGTGATCACTTTGTAGTGATAAAAAAACGGTGAACAAAATTTTATAGGTTTTTGCTGACAAATACGCTAAACATTCATCCTTCGAAGCTTTTACACCAATAACAAATCACGATAGACGGAGCAGGTAAAGGCCCTCGCAAAAATGTCTTAGAATCTATGTGTGCCAAGTATCTTGGAGAGGAAAAGGTGGCGGAAGTTTGGCACGTTCTACAAAAACACTACAAAAATATTTAAATTATTACATTTGTTGTATAACTTTAAAACATACTTTTGAATATGTTTTAATATCTTTATGAAATAAATAAAAGAAGATAAATTTTAATGACAATAATAAAAATGATTAAGTTTCATCTACGTTCTTTAGTTGTACTGCGCGTGGCGATCCGTGTACTCGTCGACTGTGGAGCTTCCAGTCGAGTCGGTCCCGTACGCTGCTACGTCCGTACGCTACGCGCGGCTACGTTACGTAGCTACTTGTTAACTACGCAGTCCTTGCCGTAATAAATCCGTGATCAAATAATTTAACAGTGAACGTGCGAGGATAATGAATTAAACGGATACAGAAGTGAGACTACGAGCTAGTGATACTTCCGTGGTTACGATATAACTGGTTATTAACATTTCGGAGGCGTACGAATAAAGGTGGGTGGATATTGAGTAACGAGATATGAATAGCTGTTGAGTGCTCTTGTATGAGTAGAATACTACTAATGTCAAGGACAGAGATATTGATCAAACAGGTCATACTTTTTTACTCTTACTTAAGCGCTTAAATTTCGCTGTAGCACGACTCGTATTCTTTTATTGTTTTATTCATAGTGAACATTTCAGTTATATTTTTAAAGTGTCGTATAAAACTAATACGCGACAAAGGAATTGGGTTCCGAAGCGAGGTTGAAATAATTTATAAGGAAAGGTGGCACCTTGCGTTCGAGCGTCATGAATATAAAATGATGCCGACTCGAGTTTTACCTTAAATTATTAGGGCAATGATGCGTCCTTTAGTTAATTCAAGTGTTTAAGTACGCGTATCTTTTTATGAACGGCATTCACTTTGTAATATACTTCGTTACTCTTGATGTTATCTTTAAAAGTTCCGTGTTCTTTTATTAGTGATAGGCGGAGTTATTAGTCTCTAAATATATCACATTACTTTACATTTACATACGTAAGATATTAATTTGATACATTATATATTAGTAATTCATCTAATTAATTTAAAATGTATTATGAGTCTTTATAATTCAATATTATTTTAATTGAAACGCGTAAATCATTATTTTTTTATCTGTTACGTTGTTAGGTAATATTTTTTAATTTTACCTTAGTTTTTTAGGAAACAATTTAGACTGAATTGATTATTTTTTCTAAAAAACATAATTAATTATTGTAAATAAGGTTCGTAAATTTGCCGTTGAACATTATTAATAAATGTGAACATATATATTGATGTACACTAAATCTCAAATTAAATATTGATTGAAATTTATGCGACGTATAAAGATAATCATGGTTGTAGAAAGTTTTTTAAATTTAGCTTGATTTACATTTAGAATATCGACTATATATTCGACGTTTGAATAGCGGATGTTGAAAATCGTCCCGTCTGTCTGACATTTTCGCATTGATATCAGATTGATCGACGCAGGTATGAATAGTGATGGTTAGCAGTAATAGAATTGCAATAGTGTTATTTTTTCCAATACTATTTTGGCAATATCTGAATCAAGCTTACTCAGGTAATTTTGTCTTTAACTGTAGAAGGGGAGTAATTGACTAAGGTATGAAAAAAGCCATTAACATAATTAATCATATATTAATCAAAATAACATTAAAATTTATTTGTTATTTTTGTTTAACTGGTATCGGCTTTAAAATATTACATTACATGTTATTCTAAGGGAAAAGTTTACCATTTTCAGATAAGTAACTTTCGTTAATATAAAATAGATCGCAACTCGGACGTGCTTGTCACTTTTTGACATAAACCGTCAAAACTCCCTAGCTCCGTAATGCCGATTTCTATGCTTTGCTTTAATTTCTATTATTATAATATTTTATCACGGCTACTTCGTACATCCATAATTACTTTTTGTAATCATTTCAATATAGTCGCGGGCGGTCAAGCTCTTTGAAAGCCTAAGCTAATTTGTTTTTACTTTCGAGCAGCTGCTATTGAATATATTTTTAAGTTATAGCTAATAGGTACATAAAATATATTTACTGAAAACATGTAAACAGAGGTACAAAAGAAATATTGTCTTTTAAATATTAAAAATTATTAATTTTATATATCTTGATAATTATTTATAATTTGTTCAATAAATAATTGGTGACTAAAATTAGTTAATACGAATTTTATAGTAGAAGAAGTAGGTTCGCATAAATACATTGTTTTCGAATATTGAATAAATTAAAAAAAAAAGAAAACAAATTAATTGATTCAAAGAGCCGCATGTGGCCAAATTAGTATATGTCTTATACATGCAACAATTTTTTTTTAAATTTATATGGTGTCTAGATATTTAAAATTATTTTCTTTTATTATCACACTAATTTTATTACTATTATGTCGCGAATTTGTTGCAAACTTATATCCACTTATAATGATGGCGCTCAGGTTTCTGTATTTTGTGTTATAATTATAATTCATTGCAATAATTTTATAACTGTCGTTACTCTAAATAAGTAAATATTTAAAACTTATCCGTCCTAGCTACTTGTTGGCAACCATCAACTTTGTAATATGTGCATTATCGTCAATGTCCTTTTGGAAAAATACTTCTTTTAATACGTACAATAATGTCACGATATACCGAATAAATTCAAACTTTTTTTTTCACGTATCATCTATATGTTTTGATCTAAAAAAATGTTCAAATCTATTTAATTTCTATATGATATTATTGAAGTGATGTTGTTACATATAGTTATCTTTCTTCTATATTACATGTTCGTTATAAAGACCTTGGAATACAAGAGAAAGAGATCATTAAAATGTAGAGCGCAAGCCCTCGACCAAGATGTTAATATATTCATCGTAAGCTTTTTATTATCTACATTTATATTATTGTGTGCATAAATTTTCATTCAAAAGTAGCACATGGTGAATAATGTTGACATCTAAATTATAAACAACAACAAAGGGTTTGTCGCACCGGGTACGGATGAATGCGAGTCGTTAGGCAGAGCGCTCCCTTGTGTCGCCCTACTGCCCTCGAGTATAACGTTACAAGTGTATCCAACATTTTAATTATAAATAAGAAAATATAACAAAAACTCTTGAAAATATCAATCGATTTTAAGTAACAATTAGGAACGCTCTTTTCAAAAACAACAAAAAAAAATACATCTTAGTCGATGTTGTGAACATTAAATACTTTTGATCATCGGACGGACGGCAAGCGGCAATAAGATTCATGTTCTGGCCCAATTACTTTCTGAATACACTGGATACCACAGTAGCCGAAGCTAAATACACAGCTGAAAACATTTCTTTTCAGCAAGGGTAATATTCCTACCAAATGACAAGTCTCTTAGCCTTACAGTTCTAGAGATAACGTGATAAATCATTATATACTTAAAAATCATACAGGGTGATTAGTTCAGTGTTAACATTTTGACGGATATATTCATAGCTCATTAGCTATCAATTAATTGTGGTATATCCTATAAAAAACAATGGTTTTAGAAATAATAAATAACATAATAATATAGAATGAAAAAATGTTAAACGAGATCGGATTACTGCGTATTAAAATTACTATATACTATCAATCCTTCAGACATTGTACTTCCGGAACTTATGGGCCTATCACATCACAACATAAAAAATCTAAATTCCCAGGTGATTACTTTATTTATACATACTTATACAGTTGATTGGGAATAGGTGTAAAATCTTATAAGATTTTTACTGAAAATGAGCATTAACCCATTTAGAGATCTTACTATCTATTTCAAATCTTTTTGTACTCAGATTAATAAATTTCGTGTCAATCATCAATTTTATTACTGAACTCTTTTATCATTAAATATTCTTATTAAGTTCGTCATAGATATTTAACCATATACTTAAGGGTAATACATTAAATATCGCTATTACGGCAAAAACATTCTTTTTCGCAATTTCGTAATTATGTATGCCAGACCATTTTCTTACTCAATATTTATTACCTTTTCGAAAACTAATAACTGTCAAATATTATAAAATAACAGCATAGTTTGTCTAGACTGCCAAGGTTTTTATGGTATTCAAAAGAAATTGTTTTATAAAAGAGAAATAATAAAGTTACGTTTATGTTTTCCAAATATAACGGTTAAATAGACGAGACTATTTTTGTGCACAGGTTTCCAAAGTAATGGTGGTGTTTCCATGTTATCAAAGACCAATTAGGTATGTAGATATCAGTGTGCACGTACTATTATTATATTCTAGCTTCATAAAGACGAGCTAGTGTTTCTACACTGTAAGAGACGATGACACCGATTAAAGAGGCTTGGTGTAGGATATGAAAAACTTTCTTATATACTGTTCTATGCTACAATATAGATGGTGATCCCAGCAACTAATATAACGTTAAGTGTTTCATTATATTGCGTTAGAGATGCGGAAATTACGTCATTATCAATTCCGCCGTAAAGTGTCCATGGCTGGACCTAGGACTTTCCCATAGATTTACTAGCGATCCGGATATCATTTGTATGAACATTTTATTTTTGAACATTGATTTTAATCAGAAAGAATTCTGCTGAGAACGTCAATGATGAATGATGAATTCTTAGTGTAGCTGCAAACCATCTCATCTTTAAATGGAAAAGACGAATAGGATTATTAAATAATGTATTTCATTTACTTTTAAGTATAAAAATATATCATTTGCGATACGAATAACCTCTGTGACTTTGCATAGTTGGGACTTTAGACTTGTCCATTTTAAAATAACTTCTATCCCAAGTACACAAGCAAGGTGGCAGGATCGATTTGTCTACTAAAATTAGTTAACGGTTAACTTCATCGTATCTTTTTTAATAGCCGACTGCGTAACAGAGTGACTTTTAACTTGCTTACACGACTAGCCAACTACGGTCACCACTCGCTGATGTACGTGGAATTATAAAAAGATATATTATGTCAAAATACCTCAAATTAATAAAATTGTGGTAATAATTTTTATCCATTTTTTTTATTTTTAAATAATTGTTTTCACTTTCTTTGGATATAGTGTCAACGTCTAGAAAGATCTGTCTAGTTTCTAATCGATACTTTATTTATTTATTAGTTACTTGTATGTGTTACTGACTACTTTAGCAATAAAAACAAACTAAAATATGTACAAATTCAGAGAAAAACTGAACATAGTCTAAAATTTTTATATTTATCGATCGTCGTGTAGTCAATTACATACGAGTCGAATTTAAAGATACTTTACAAAAACTTGAAGGTTTATGTGAATGTTCATTAAAATAAGGAACTGATTTTGTAATTCAGTTTTATTAACACTTTGTACTCATTACTGTTTAATCAATTTTTATTGTCGCTCTACAAGGGAGGGTAGAGGTTTTGCGTAGCTTTCGTACACCCTCGAAGCACTCAAACCATCACTTCAACCTACCAACAGGTACAATCGATATTTCCGGACGCCCCTCGCTGGGGAGGTCATGCAAACAGACTGAGAAATGTTTAGGAACGTGGCTCCACTTCATAATTATGTAGAAAACGCGTTGAATCTTTATATAATGAAAATAAATATCTATATGTAATAATTTTTAGTACACATTTATTTCCAATGAATGTAATTATAATCTTGGCGATTATTTTACATTAACAATTGATTTAAAAATAAGAAACGCAACGCGAAACAATTAAACGATGAATTTTATAGTAACTTGAAATGTATCAAATCTTTTCATGTGTATTAATTATCCCGCTGAGTATTCAAAAGCCTATGGCAAACCGTTCTCACAGAATCATAATTTTCAGGGACAAGAGTAACATTTACTTATCGACGTGGAAAAGGTTGTATAAAACATTCCGTAGGCTTTCTCTTGCTCTGTTCAGCATAAAAAGTTCAACTTTTATTTACATCCCAGATGCGCACCCGAAAATGAGGAACGTGAAGAATTTGAATATTCTGGAATTATTTTTCGGCCGGTTTATGTACTTTGATTAAACCTTCAAGAACATTTCGATGTCATAATGTTTTTTATTCAAAAGTCAACAAACATAAACAGAAAAATTTGTATATCTAAGTGTACGTACATTAAATATAACGTATTTTTATTATAATAAGCTAACTTTGTAAATTTATTACTAAAGTTCTATGATATGAAAAAGACCTCTTTATTTTTATCAAGGATAAGCTTATATTTTATACATATAAAATTTCGGCTATCGGTTTAAACCCATAATTACTTTGTGATTAATAGTACATAATATACACAACATCACGATACAGTAAACATGTTAACAATGTCCTTAACCAATAATATTGTTGACAGATCCTATGAGATGGTAATTTTGATTTGTATGCTTAAGCTAGATTTGGTTGATTTGATCCGATAATTAGAGGAACATTTTCGTTGACTTTGCTAACGTTTCTTCTGTTTATGCGATTTATTTTCCTGCTCGGCCTCGACAAGAAATTCTATTTAATTCGTCGTTCAAATTATTCAGTTCAAAAGAATTGGATCAAGGGCCGTTCTCTAGATTCCTTCAAGGTTTTGTGAAAATCAAGAGCGGAAAACGTATCAAAGATTCTTGTGTCGGTTATATTTCACATCAGACAAAACTTTTACACAATATATGCAGTACGCCAGTATTAACTTTGCTTACATATAGATATTTATATCATAGTAATTCAGTCTTTTATTTATCATATATCTTATCTATTAATTCACTTAAAAATCAAAATCTGTGACGTGATTAATATAGCTGATCCACCATTTTGACAAAATTTGTGAACAATATTATTAAATTTTTGGTTCAGAAAAATGTAATATTTGACACTTATCTATGATTTTTTTTATAAATATTTATTATCTTATTTTAATAAATTTCTTTTAAGGTTATGACACTTATATGGTTATAATTATATAACTTATGTGGTTACAGAACAATATTATCAAATTAAAACATTAAATGCAACTGTTGTTAATTTTTTTAAATCGTGTACATAAAACTTTTGTCGCAAATATTGAATGGATAATTTAGTACGGAACTAAACACTTCGCTCCAATTGGAAGCCATGGCTCAATAAATGGGCTCTAGTAGCCCGCATCGCTTTAAGAATAAGCATATTAAAGACATAATATAACTGAATACGTCATCTATATCTGTTTTCCTTTTTATTCCAGTTTTTAGTTGTTTGATGAAATATATTTTTTTACAGTATTAGGTATTACTTTATAGTATTATTATAATACATATCTCTGCAATATTTACTTTAACAGTTAATTTATTAAAGATGTTATAATGACATATATTGTTAATAATATTATATTTAATAATAAAACCTATAAGTCTGTCTTATAATAATTTAAATTTGCAAACGTTTATAACAACAATAATGTATTAGGGATTGCTCCATTTTTTTATTTTAAATCGACTTGTTTCTATTTTCTCGATTTTCGTACAATCACATTTTTGTTAGTTGTAATTTGTTTTTATTAGTTATGACTGCAAAAGCTATCGTTATATTAATTTTAATTAAAATTTATGGCTCTGGATTTATGGCTTTACTTCACATTAAAATTAGAATAACATATTTCGTTTTAAAAATGCTGACGTAAACTTTTTTCAATTATGGGGCAGCTTTCAGGGCAATGAAGATGGCTTTGCTCACGGTTTATCCAGATGGTCGATGGGTTCCTTAGGTTCTGGAGTCGAGACCACGGACAATCAAGCCTATCGTCGGACATCGACCCACAAGAAGGACTAAACTTACTTCTTATTCTTACTTCTTGTTAATATCATCTGACGACCTTATACGTAGACTGCTTCCAACTGATACCAAAATGGTTTTATTCTATGGAGGAGGTCTGTGTCCAGCTGAAGACGTTCTTCGGCTGAACTATACTAATAAGAGCGTGTACTATTTTAGATGCATCAAGCGGAGCACAGATTTTAACTGCGTCAGGGAGCACAGTGATTTACATCGTTTAAAACAATTATTGATTGTTAGTAACTGAAGCAGAAGTTGCTAATAGGCTTGTGTTAGGATAGCCTTCTATAAAGATTTATTTTAAAATATTTTCTCTAATCTACACCAACATAAAAACTTTTTTGGTCAAATGCTAATTAATATTAATTTATTATTCGATTGCTTACTCTTTTTAGCAAGCATATTATGAAAATTTCTGTCATGAGTGAATATTGAAGTATGGTGCTTTTAACGGAAGGAACAACTAAGCGTTTTCATTTAAATAACATGTCTCCATCTCGGTGGAAGGATATCTAAAACAATGATTCCGACGACAAGCAAATGTTGCAACTGTAATGAAAGGGTGGGTTTCGAAGTGCAGAGAGTAATATTGTGTAGTGCCTGGGGGTGAAAGGGTCGGGATGCCAATCGATACGCACCCCTATTTTGTACACGGCCTAATGCACCCCTAACACGACGATACACAGTTCAAAAGAAGGCATATACGGAACCGCGTCTAAGATACTTAATTAGGTCGTCAAGTTTTGGATAATTTTTAATTGTACCTTTAATTCGGTGCCAACAAGAAATACTCACAAAGTTTTTGTACTTTTTGTTTTAAATTTCATTTTTCGTCATCAAAACTTTGTAGTACTTATTATTTTAAGTAATTATTATATATCATATTATCGTATATTAACCAATTTGTTTATGAGTTTATGTAACAATTTTAAATTTCTAAAAAAAAAAATCACTTCATCTTCTGACGTGGTATGCTTTTTACCGAAATTGCGATATTGTTTGACACTTTTGATTCTTTTTAATTTACTAATTACATTTTCAATTAATTTGCTGAAATTTACTATTACTTATTAATATTATATATATCATATATAGTATATATCATAAATAGTATCAGAAAAACTCCAATTCACACTTATATTCCACTTTTAATACTCTTATAGACCAACTAGCATAGTTTACGAGACAACTTATCACTTCGATGGTTATCGAACGAGTGACCGAGCTAACGACTCCATAATCAAAACTCTGTTTCAACCCCACTTCTCTCAATCCTTTTTCTGAAAGTTGTCACAAAAGAGCCATTTAAGAAAAATATAACAATACCTTTTATAAAATAATACCTTTTATAAAATTATTACAATAGGATGATTGATTATAAGTGGAAAAGCTAAAATTGGGTAAATAATAATGATAAATGGCTCATTTACTAGCAAAGGGCTTTAAAGGCTCAACATCTATTTCGAAACGCCTGTATAAAGGGATATATAAACCCTGTAATATGTCACTTGAATTAATTTTTTAAAGGAATATGACTGGTCAATAACATCTGTCTGTACAGAGTTTTCGAAGACAGATAGTAAACAATATTTTTTATGAACGCTTTTTTTACGATATTTATTATTTCTATAACCTTACTAACTTTATTAACCATTGATTTTTGGATGGGGAATATGATATTCAATGATAAAAACTGAACAATACATACAACGCTTTAAAGATTTACACGTATAATCAAACATCTGTATATTACTATTAATTGTTTATGTATATTGTGTAAAACATATCTCTTAATGTATGTAGCTGTTCGTTGAGATCTGTAGACACTACATCTAACATCAATGCGGTAGAATGCAAATGCGCTAAAACGCTTGACGACTTAAATAGAAGGCCTCCTTACCACTAATTGGTCTCCATTCTATCTTACTGACATAACACTGCAGGAACAACCTTTTATTTTCCTTTAGTACTCATAGAAAGCAATTTTTTTCTTTTCAAGCGATTCAAATTTTGCTATTGACTAACGAGATTATCAAAGCTTTAGTAATATCGTATCTTAAAGGTTTTATTATTATATAGGATTTGTTTTGGAACAGTAATAATTTTATTAAGGTTTTAATTTTTTTCATACTTTAATCTACAATTAAAAGTACATTATTAAATAAATCTTACTACAGCATTGAAGAGTTTTAGATGATCAACAATATGTGGAACTGATTGACTCATTTACAATGTTAATATCGTAATCTATACATCTAACATAGTTAAGTTTCAGATAAAAAGAACAAGGAGTTTGATTCAGCTCATCTCAGAAGATCAGTATACTATTGTATATTTTGAATTTGAGTTTGAATTAATCGGTCGAACTTGTTATTTTTAAAGTTATTAATAGCTCCTAATGCTTGCTCTATGCTCTCTACCAAGAAAGTCAATACCATTTGCAATTCAAATTGCTCGACAAGCTAATAAATAATTATGTTTGTAGTATTAAATTTATTTTTTAAGCTATTCTGAATCCATTTTCGAAATTTAATTTTCAAAGAGTTTCGAACTAGTTACAGTTCGTCCCACAGTTTCATTTACTTTTATTTCGATGCTGTTCGATTATTACCCTGCCAGCATTGTATTCCGAGGACGAATAATGCTTATCGTATTCACTGTAATAACGCCGTAAATCGAGCACGCTGATACGTCTACCAAATTGTGTGCTCCATTTAAGACGGTATTAAATCCGATATTGCAGACTGAGCTCTAAATTTACTGAGTTAAGATTAACTCGATATTAGTTTTCTATTAAAGAGCTTCCTTACGATATAATAAAATAATATTAAAAGACGTTTCAAAGTATTTTTTTTAACAGTTTCATCTAACATATTTATGGTATGTTTATACAAACATGCAAAATTGAACTTTATAGTGAATCAAATTAAAAGTTACTTTTTTATTTTGTTTTCCGACTTCATCATGATCTTCGGTTCTTGTTTAGAGTTGTTTAATGTTTATACAATTCTAATGTGTAAAATTTGTTAATATTAACACGGGGGCACCGGCGTCTACACTTATGCCTGCGGAAAAGTGATTTCCCGAATGTCTAGACTGCTTTCCGTCGCCTCGAAATTGCATTACCTCGGAAAATTTCACGAAAAATAATTTGAACTCAACCAAAATGGTATGTATGTTTGAACAAAGTTGTATATTTACATGCAAAATAGGCCCTCACGACCATCGTAATTGGCGTAATACTATAACCTGAAATATAAATAATATTTGAAGTGGAATAGCTGAATAGAAACTTAATAATTATAATAAGTTGAAATTATAAATTTGCAGAAGGAAATTTGTTTATTTATGTTATTTCATAAATTTGTAATTTTCAGAAAACTAACAGATAGATTATATAATAAGAACGGAATAATAATCAGAAAACCAAACAAAGTTCTACACTAACAGAAGCAATAAAATAAAAAGATATTGATATCATAAATATTGGTAATTATCAAAATAGTCCTGACAGAAGAGCAGCGCGGTTGCAATGTTTTGTTTTACGCTATATGTTAAGTCACCGCCTTTTGGTCAACACAGTGTTTCTAATCGTAAAAGTCCGATTTCTACTCAATTTATTAATTCGTTACATATACCTTGTATTAAAACTCATAACTATTGTGTTAATCATATAATCATCAATAAAAAAAAAGATAAAACCAAGTATATATTAGTATCATGTGTATATTTTTAAAAATTTATTAACGTTGATTTACCAATTAACTGAAAAAAATCCTTTGAATTGATTTATGCAGAATTTCTGGGCATTAACATAAATTTTCTAAAATACTTTTTTAACCTGCTATAAGTTAAGTGGTTGAGAGATTCAATGCTTGTTAAATATAGAGTTTTACAGTTAAAAAAATTGTAACCATTCAGAGATGTGCATATTGAAAGATTGGATTTGTTGGCAAGATGTACCACTACTGTGGCAGACAATGAAACGTTGAACGCATAAAACGAGTTGAACGACGCACACACGGACACTCCGTACGGTCATACTGTGGCAGGACAGGCGTTGAGTGACATAACAAAAGGTATTGTACGCCGGGACTAGTTTATCTCATATTCGCCGGAACGGGACTTGTTCCGCGCTGATAACATTCAAAACGGCGCCTGTTCTTGATGTAAAGTGTCATAGTATAGATAAAGCCACTTGACGGACATACGTACCCTATGCTGTATGTGATGGAGAAATGGAGTATAATTTTTATTATATTTAATTATAATTACTTAAATAAAAACAAATGAATTATAATATACAAAATCATTTTTTAATTATTCTAGAAAAATCTAGTCACATTGTCAGCAGCATTCTGATACTAAAGAGACAATCAGAAGCAATAAAAGAGTGTTGGAAATCTTTGCCTTATTGAAGTAATTCATATATTTTCAAAGTATATAAAGTATATGTTATTCAAATGATAGCTGAAACTCTTAAAATTTATCAAACGCTATTAAATTTCCTTCACACAGATTTCATATCTCCTGTAAGTATGTTACAATCAAATGTCGCGATAAGATGTAAAGAGAGTTAACTTACGATATTTCTAGTTTTATTTATCAATGTAGTGTAAAAAATTACAAAGGTTAGTTGTGTACGAAGTTAAAATGCGAAAACGAAAGTTATCTCGGCCGCACGTAGATCTTTTAGAAATAATAAATAAAGTGGCGGAAATTTCTAATCTTCGTGATATTGAATTCGTTATTGAAGTAGGTTGTGATAACGTTGATTGTTTTATAGGCGGATTACATGTAGTTAGAATGAGAGGAATGTCGGATAAATTTAAAATAAAGAGAAGTTTTATTGTAAAATGGCACCCAAATCCTGTAGAACGTGCATGTTTTCGTGAAGCATATTTAAGAGAAATCGCCTATTATAAAAGTGCTGTTCCTGTACTTTTGGATATTCAAAGACGATACAAGGTAATTGAAGGATTGAGAATGAAATTTCCAAACTGTATTTTCAGTTCAACAGAGCGCGGAAAAGAATGCGTAACTGTTTTGATTGAACATCGAGAATATTTTTTCTTCGACAGACTTAATAAAATAGACTTAAATCATGCTATTCTGGTTATAAAAAATCTTGCGAAATTGCATGCATTATCTTTTACTCTGGCGAAAGTAGATCCACAAAAATTTAATGAAATCAAAGATATATTTAGCAAGGATGTGCAGTATGGTGATGCTACAGTTATACCGAAGTCATTAATAACTTTCTTCCTAGCATCGGTTGCAGTTGTGTCCGACACAGATGCAAAAGAAAAATTAATGAAACTTGCGCCAAGTATTATATTGGTTCTGAATAAGTGTACTTCTCCGATTGAAAATTACGGCACTATTTGCCATTCCGATTGCTGGAATAATAATCTCATTTTCAAATATCAAGTAAGTTAATATTATTTAGAATAGGTATATTCTTAAATATTTTAGATAATGTATATGTGGCTTTTTATATAAAGACGAAAAATATCTTTTTTTTAAATTTAAACAGAAATAACTATAAACATTTAAAATTTAAGCATAATTATGTAATATATCTTCAATAAACTTCGTAGTTTCTACATATTATTTATAGGCTCAATAACATATTTATAAGTTACTCTTGGTGTATATTAAATATTTATTTATTAATGTTTTTTTTTAAATTATTCTTTTCATATTATTTCAGAATAAAAAGCCAGTGGATTCATTACTGGTTGATTTCCAACTTTCCCGCTACGCTTCGCCGGTCACTGATTTATCATATTTTTTTTACATGTCCACTGAAAGCAGTTTTCTTGACAAGCACTATGATTCCCTCATTAATATTTATTATGGAACATTATCAGCGGTACTGAGACAATGTGATTTGTTTGCCGAAGATATTTATCCCAGGGGCGTATTCCAAAAACATTTAGAAGATTATTCCGTTTACGGCTTAGTTGAAGCTTTGATCTCTATGAAAATAATAACAGCGGAATCAGAGGAAGTAACAAAATTAACTGAAATGAAATACAATCAACCTGATGAGTTATGTCAGTACGAATTGGAAAATCAAAGCTTATACACAGAGAGGGTGAACGGTGTTGTTAACCATTTTTTCAAAAAAAATTATGCCCTTTACAACGTGCTCAGTCTTTGATATTTTAGTAGTTTTAGAGTATTTATTATGTTAATAATTAAAATAAAAAAATAATTACTTTTGTTTTTGTTTACGATTTGAGTCATATCGAACGATTGAAATTTAAATTGAATATCCTTTTTTATTGTGTACTATTGATTTTTAATTCTCTATATTAAGCTTCTAAAGTTTCAATTATTACTCTGTACATGTACATTATTCTTTTTAACGAAAACACTTTTAATAGTTCGATAAAACATATTTTAAAGAAATTACTCGAAGAAGTCAATTTACTTATCCACCTATCTATCTATGTAAAAATTATGAAAGCATAAAGGTTTACGCATTTAAACGGTATTCACCCTATCTAATTTTGTGAAGCGTATGTTAAATATAATAATAATCGCTGCGATTCACCCTATATACGAGGTCGCCTTTTGTTTCGTTAGTAAAAGGGCTTAAAGTATAACACTGAACTATGGATGCGGCTGTTACAACAAAGTAATTAAAAACAAAAAAGCAAAGTTCGATTTTTAAGAGAAAATTAATATCATCGTTATGATCATAAACTTAGCTGTTGAACTTCTATTATGTTCAATACGGGGTACACTCATAATTTTTAAGATGAATATTACGTTAAAAATTCCTCATAACATGTTTATATATATAAGACATTAGTCTTAATTTTATTAATATACTTGCTGATCCCGCAAACGTTGTTTTGCAAAAAAAAATAAAGTTTTTAATTAACAAATGTAAGATAAGGGTTAATCGTAGAGGGGTGAAAATTTAGGTTTGTATGTATTTTTGTATGCTGTATCATAATAAAATAAAAACCAAAAAAATTGTCTAAAAAATTAAAAATAAAATTTAGGGGTTGACCACCCTTATCACTTAGGGGTATGGAAAATAGATAGTAGCCGATTCTCAGACATACTGAATACGCATGTAAAATTTGGTAAAAATCGGTCAAGCCGTTTCGGAGGAGTTCAAGTTCGAACACCGTGACACGAGAATTTTATATATTAGAAGACATTAGTCTTAATTTTATTAATTTATGTATTATTCACATATGAATTTGCGAATTAATGTGAATATTAAATTCAATTGCCTTTTATTAAACAACGAGATTAATAGAGCTATTATTTTAAAGTTAAGGAATAAAAATAAACTTGCTCTATCCGTTATTAAGCCCCATAAAGTGTATCACTCATTCGAAGGTCAACGTATATGATTTTTTAAGAAAATTACCAAACAACGCGGTAAATTGATCTCTTTGTATATTCAAAAAATTTATCAAGCACAAGCTCTGCAAAAAAATATAATTCCCAATTTTAGAGTACGTTCACGATTTTAAGGAACGAATACTTGTAACTTAAAAAAAATTTCTTGTTAGTTTTTCTTTGTAAGTAGCGTGTTACAAAGTATCGTGAACTTAATTTAGCTTAAAAACTAGACATTTACAAATTATTGTAATGATTCCATTTAATAAAGTTATATTATATTGTATTGACTTTGTTATCAAATTACATACGCGGTAGAAGCTGGGATAATTTTTATTTTTGGATCTGCTGTTTTTTTGGCTATAATAAGTACAGAGTATACCTTTTTCGTAGAAATAACTATCACGTATCAATTCTTTAATACTGATACTATACGACAAGCTCAGTGGGCATATTGCTTAAATATAATAACGCGCTGTAAAATTAGATGGCCAATATTATTGATACGTTTTTGAATAAATTTATACATTTTTGATGTTGTTATTAGTACTTTTAAGACTTTCTATAGCAAACAGATAAAACGTATATATTAGATGAGACAAATAACGTGAAAGCTAAATGAAAAAGAAAGATCTTTAAAACACATGTCAAAGGCTTCGGAGTTTAAAGTTTCAGCTTATCACTTTGTGCGACTACAATAGGGATTACTCACTCATTTCATTTCACGCTTCAAACAACTAAGCCTTTGTCAGCATTTCAAATCCAGTACTTAAGTTCATTGCAAGCTTGCTATGCATCGAAGTAAACGTATTAAGTTATCATGTCAATATTTGTTAACGTATTTATCGGCTTTTTACTTCGTGTGTAATTTTATGCTTATTATTCTATCTATAAACATTCTCGCTATTTCATTAAACTTGTCATAAACTTACACAGAACCATCAAATTAAGAAGATTTATAGACTGAAGATATTTTAAGAATAAATATGTGATTAAATATTATTAAAATATTGATACCAGGTTTGGAAACGGTCATTACAATAAATGCCATAATAAGTTTTGCGTACACGTACACCAACTAAATCGTGTAAACGTTGACTTACGTCTTTATATTATACTAAAAATAACAAGCAAATTACGGTTAAGTTAAAATACATTCATTCATATGTACATAATGTAACAATATCAATAAAAAAATCTTTAAGAATATGTTTTCTATTCGTTACATATAAATTCGCTAATTAGATATCGTAAATCCCATTTATACATTTAGCCGTATACATACATTTATATTTTTATTAAAGATCAGTAAAGAATCAACAGTATACGTCATAAAAATATATTTATTTATTTTAATTAAGTACGAAAACAGATAAACATAATGTTAGTTTCGCATGAGATTACATATTCAAGTTTAATAGGCAAACTATTTTAGACGTTCTCAATCTAGTCATAATTATGCTAGCATATAAACTTACTAAATGAGTGGAATAATAACAAAAGAAAGCATTTTTTAAAATAACAAAACCAATCAAATACTCGATGTTAAAATAACAACCGAAGTAAAATCAATATATTTACTTACTAAAAAAATGTATTAAGTTATCGATGGTTCTTCCTCGTGTCTGCGTTTCAAACAAGGACGGGCGGTTATTTACCTGCACCGCATACGGTAGCCACAATCCCCAGATGTCGATATTGACGCGGGTGTGGCGGTAATGTCAGCATTTATAACGCCATAAAACTGTCTAGCGGTGGCGAACTGGTCTAAAACGACTCATGTAATGGCTGTTATCAATCATGATAAAATGAACACAGACCCTGCTCTACTATGTAACACTGTGTTTATAATGTTTGACACGTAACAGTTACATTTAATATTTAAAATAAGTCTAAATCTGACTGAACATTTGCTATAAGTTATTTTAAATGTCTAAATAATAGCAATTTATCATTAATAGAATATGGCTCCAGTATTTTACCACGACCTTAATTAGGTCATCTATTTATCTTGTGGACGTTTTGCGTCGCGCTTGCCGATCATGGTCTCTATTCAAGAACCTTACGATCCCGGTGGCTAGCTGTTCTGCATGCTATGTTACCTGCCCGTCGCCTTTTCAATTTGCCCAATCTTTGGATTGTTGGTTACTTTGTTTTGTCTATACACCTCTTCATTTTTGATTTTGAGCTTAGCTCTCTCTATGCTTGAATGTGAGAACCGATAAGAAACCACGTTTCTACGGCCTAAGTCATTACCTGTAACACACATTGGTTGCAGACCTTCGACTTTAGGCACTGTCTGTAAAAAAAATGTAAAATTATTAATTCGAACTGTAAGTTAGGAATTAAAGTAATTGATTAATAATTTAAGCGATTAATTATTTACTACGCTTTTCTAATTAGAACAATGATAATTAGTAATTTCTAATTAGCACTGAAAAATATTTTAACAAAAACTATTATACATGTGTCAAATTTATAACCTAGAAACAGACATTCGGGCTGACAATAATTTGAGAACTTTAATAATGCTTTTTAATAAATATAAATTAAGACTTATATAACATAGTCTTAATTTATATTACATAAAAACATTATTATTACTATTACAAATTTTGTTAGGGATGACAGCAATGTATTACAATAAACCCATTTCATATTCCCGGGAGAGGTTTCCGGCATGCCGATGAACCTCAACTATCTTCCAAGAAATTTCTACAAGTTTCTATCAAAATTTAGATGTGGGATCTTGGAATCCTTATATGTCGAGCGTATCAACACACAAATGTTAAATTTGTAGTCCCATGAGCATATTTAACTTAAATGAATGGTTTGGATAATAAATCATTAATATTAATTGACATTATATTTAACATTGTCCGAAATCAAACTATTTAACCGCATTCGTGGTAAGTAATTATATAAGAGAGTACATCAAATATTACTTCGTCTGGTCATACAATTAAATGTATAAAAAGAACATATCGAAATACTATTAAAAATAAAAATCACAAAATATCTTCTGTAATGTACGAGTGCTAATGCGTCACTTAATTCATGATTTTGGTACATATTACAGTACATATTACTATAATTAAGCAGTTTTATTATATTTTAGACAAAATACTTTATTTTGTAAAGCAAATTGCACCAGCGCGGGAAGATTAGCATATTCAAGTAAGAATGTGGCTCGTCAACATCTGCTATTTCGCTCACTCTTGCCATTTTTACTTTTTTCACCATTTTCATCCGAGCGTCTGTTATTTAATATTTATAGATGACAGTAGGTGAATCTTTTTTATTTAAAATAATGCACTCTATGATATTATTACAAGCTTTTTTATTATTCATACTACATTGTACACTTAGTCAAAATTCAAGACCGATATACTTTTTAAAAACACCATATTAAAATTTATAATTAAATAAATGTGCTAATAAATAAGAAATAGTTAAAGTTAATAAAGTTAGTATTAAAATCAGAATAGTGAATCCGATTAAATCCTTAATTGTGAAAAATGGGTGAAAAGGAATTTTATCTAAATTACTATTAATGCCTAAGGTATTATTAGATTAATTTTGATGTATGAATAGTATATAAATTATTGTTAATACAAGGATAATAAAAGGAAATAAGAAATGAAATGAATAAAATCGATTTTTAAAGTGGCATTATCTAGCTAAATTGAGGTGCCATACAATATACACTATAAAAATACAGTAGTACAATACGCGGTCATATCGTAAACATTGATTTATTGGAGATAACATTTAAATGGATCAGAAAAAAATTGTAGATAGAAGGTTGTAAATTACTTTCATCAAGTCTTCCAATACAGTTGTGAGAAGAGTCAGTAAACCAAAATAATGCGATAAAATAGAGTCGTTTATTTCGAAACGACCTTCACCAAATCCAATTTTGTTTTTATTATATCAATCTATTCATATATTATTACTTATTTGTAATTTGTGTGTGTTAATTTTAAGGATTTTTTTAAATATGTTAAGTTATCAAATACTACGTGGTAAGTGACAACTAAGAAAATTTAAAAATACGTCGAATAAACTCATACATCGTTATTACACATTTAAAAAATCCAGTCTCGCTACTTTTACACGGAACAAAATTTGCTTCGATCGTTAAAAATTAAACTCCACCGAGAGTTAGCGAGCTACACATCTAAATTTCTATCGATTGCTGCCATGAGCTGTCAGCGTGCGCGTATAATGTAGTTATATCAAAAGAATACATTTTAAAACGAATTATACTTAAGTAAACCAATTTAAAACCAGTCTTTGTAATAATCAAATAGTTCTTTCATATTTCACTTATTTATATTATCATCATCACTTTCATTTTAGCCATAACAAGTTCAATGTTTGCAAAGCTCCCTCATAGATATCCAAAAGGACTAGTAGGACCTGCATCTAACGTCTTTCGACGGCCTCAGAGTCGTTTGTGCACCTAATGAGGCATCCACTCTTTTGCGTACTATGTAACCTATCCACTGCTTGCCATTTTAACTTGCCAATCCGCCTGGCAATGTCAGCTTCTTTTGTTCATTCTCCTTATTTCTGATTCGTTTGTTTGGTCGTAGACCTTCATCACTGAAAGACCAAAGAAGAGCGCAGAGGCCCTCAAATTTCAAATTAATGGAAAAATTTTAAAGGTTTTGATTTAAAATCTTGCTTTGTTCCATGTAATGGCAATCCTTTCATAAAAAATTACGAAAAAAAAACTTATATGAAAATTGTTTTTAAGTTATTGCCCTTTTTTAACCTATAGCCGACGTGATTAATATAGCCATTGCAATTCGATTGTTTTATATCTGAACCTAAAGATGAATCTCGTCTATTTTCCTCTTGAATAATTAGCAATTTAAATGTATTAACAGTATGTAAAAATAGCACATAAAATGTTACATTAATCGTAGTTTACTGGCTTAGTGTTATAAATTCCCCATAAACATTTCTAACATATTCGGTCGTATATTAAATTGATGTCATGTTCAGAGGTGGGTAAAGCATGGCGGCAATCGATTGAATGAACCTATGGTGACTGGTTTGCGCCCTGATTGCTTCGTTAAGCGAGTATGTAGTCCGCGATATTCACCCCTTCTGTACATTATATGGCGAGAGTTCAATAAACCTCAACGCTTATTAACACAGAGAGAAAATTCTCACATGTGGCTTTAAACGAGAATAAAAATATTGCAACTTATATTGTTTTAATGGTCCATAGCAATTTAATTATATTTAGTTCACTACCAGAAAACTGGTTTGAAATTTGTTTCAGGAAATGACGTCATTTACACTATACCGTTTCGAGTTTCGAATGAACTCCAATCAACATTTTCTTTTATCATGAGTCGAAACCAGCGGGTCATTCACCTGTTAGTTAATAAATAACGAACCACAGTTACACAGGATGATAGGCTTTATGTGTAAAAACTTTAAAGGCTCGAATTTACAGCTCAATTGTTGTCAACTAATGTGTGGTAAACTCTTTCCAAAAATTAATGGTTTCAGAAATAATAAAAACGTAATGATATAGATATGTGTATATTCTATATATTAAAATGAATTATTGTTTACTTTTATCCCTGCACACTTTGTATTACTAAATAAATTAAAGTATCATATATATGAGTAATTGTAAACACATGAAAACCGCTTCAAAACTTTTTGTCGATAAATGAGAGATATTTACCCCTTAAAACCGATAACCTTGTGTATTATATACAATTATATCGACAAATTTAGTATATTAGTTATACTGTAATGGTACTTTCTTTCGGGGTAACCTAGTTCAACCGTGATAGAAATAACAGAAACTTTCATCAAAGTTCGGAAAAGATTTATCATGTCACTATAAAAATAAATAAGTTGTAGCAACTTTGATCACAATCTCAGTAAACAGATATAGCAATCGATACAACTTTCCTTCGCGTAAACTTCGAAAAAACGATATAGAGACCCTTTTCGTGTATACTCAGCCCAAATCTATCTGACGGGTATTGATGATTGAGGGCACTAAAACAAACTTTGCTCTTTATATCCATGGTCATAAGTTAATATTTATCTGTTTACTATTTATTGTACATCTCTCTCTCTCTCTCCTAAGCATTATTATTCCCATGTGATCACGAGGTCTGCTTTCCTTTTCAGGCATTCATGTCTTTTGCTATGGTATCTGCCCATCTTGTTTTCGGTCTTACTCTTCTTCTGGATCCAGAAATGTTTAGATCCATAGCGATATTCCCGATATATTCAGGAGATCTCCTCTTTACGTGTCCGTACCATCTAAGCCGACTCTCTTGTAGCTTATCGGCGATGTCACGTACCCCGAGGCAACCGCGAACGTACTCGTTGCGTATTTTATCGAGTCTCGTTACTACGCACATCCACCGAAGCATCTTCATTTCGGCGACTTGGACTGAACGGATATGGCTTTGTGTCATAGCCCATGTTACACTCCCATAAGTCAGAACAGGTCTTATCATGCTCTTATATATCAGGCCTTTAAGCTTCACTGGCATCCAGCTGCGATTCGGTGTTGTATAGTAGTATCTTTATTCTACATCAATAAACATAAAAATAAAATATAGATCGAATCAAAAATGAGGGGATACGTAGAAGGTCACCAACGTAGCTATAAGAATTGCTCTTCTGAAGTGGCAGGGATTGGAGGACATTGCTCGTGGAACTAACGGCTATTGGGAACAAAAGGTTTTCGAGTGGCGACCGCGAGCCGGTAGACGCGGCATGAGAAGGACCCTCACTAAGTTAACCGATGACAGTTTATAGGTCACTGGAAGTCACTAGGTATGGGCAGCGCAAGACTGGTTATCTTTTAGAAAGGTCTATGTCTTGCAGTGGGCATCTATCTGCTGATATGAAGATGACGGAAATTAAATTTAAAAATAAATCACATTTGAAACCCGAATTGAGCAAAAAAAATAAATAATTATTCCTCAAACATAACCAAAACAAGCGATATAAAGTAAAGTGTAGAAATTGAAAAAGAGAATTTAAATTTTTAATATATTATTTTTAGGTTACCTACACAAGGTGAGGTCTCGTATTTTTAGCACGTAAATTCTGGCTGCGAAGTCTTAATAAAGTTAATGTACCAGCCTCAAGGCCCGGTCGCTTCATTAGCTGTGTGTGCTTCATTATTTACCCTCCATGTACATTAAACGCCTTGAGTTTAATAAAGTCTACCCTTGTATTGCATTTTTATCTTTTCTTTTTATAGAAGGAAAAATTAAATTTCTTATGCGTAATATTATTTCACTTATTTACATTTTCATTCACCTAGTAAAGAAAGCACTAATATTAATACTAATAACTAATATATTAAAATAATACTAATACTAATAACTTTGTAAAAGAGCATTTTATAAACACTCAAAATAAAAGTGGTAATTGAATACATATAAACAAAATTAAACTTAGATTACGTCATTATAAAAATAGATCTTTAAAGTCGAAGAAGTCTAAAAGTGTGAAGAGTTTCACCATCGTCAACACATCAACCGTAGGATGTCTACGGTATAATTTTCCGCTCCTAAACGTTTCCAATGGGGCCGGTGGGAAGCGGTCTGCATCCAGCGTATTTCTACGACCATTATAAAGTCGTCTGTGTACTTTATGAGTGAATCTCTTAGGCTGAGCTTGCCCGTTGTCTCCGATCCAGAACCACGTGCATATAAATAAATATAAATTACTGATAGTTAGAATAATTTAGTGATCAGTATAAAATAAGGGTTTAGAAAGAATTTTTATGAGCTTATCATCGAGATGTCAGCCGATAGTACGCTGCATGACCTGGGCCTCCCATAAAAACACGCCACAATGACCGGTCTTGGACTGCCAGCATCTAACGACTTTTTGCAACTTTCCGCGACCCTAACTCCCTAATGATGTCGGTTCGTGTAAAGAAGGTGACTTGCGTCTATTGGCTTGTCTTCTTTGTCATGTCGTTAACTTATTCATCTTTTAATTAATTACTAATTATATCAATGAATTCATAAATATTACATATGCCTATGCCTATTTTTTGTAATATATATATTTGTATATACATATACATTATAATTTTTTGTCAATTTACTAATAAATTATATTTACATTTTTAATTTTCTTTATTTTTTTATTTTTACATTACTTGGCAGGTCCTTACCGGCAAGTGATTGTTATTTATTTTCTCTCCTCTTTACCTGGGTACAGTGAGCTGCCGTTCCTTGCCAGAGCTTTAAAAACTATATTTTCTATAAAGGCTAGAAGATGTGGCCATCGAAGAAAGTCTATTGGCTTGTGGGCGCCACTCGTGAACCTATATAACTTAATAATTTTCGAACATAATTTTTTCAGTGATAAATATATGCATATCTGAAGATGTTAGTTTAAACATCACAAAAATATAGAATAGTACTCTTAAAATAACGTTTGTAAAAATAATTACGGCATACGTATTGTTTTCTTTAGAATGATTGGTTGAAATAACTCTCTACCGCGAAAAATTGTTTGTAATAAAAGTTTTTCGCCGGAGCTCAAATACAAGAGATGAGCATCTTCGTTGAGAGGAAATAATGATTGCGAAAGCGAGTAATATTTCAAGTCGCTGAGCTTTTTAATTGGAATAGGAAAATTGTTTAGTTCTATTTTTGGGAGCATTGACTTCTGTAATTAGATAATTAACATTGAACAAACTGATTAGTTATAATGATGGATGATTAGGTACAAAAGCTTTAAAAGGGTGAATTTTTGTAGCACATTTGCTGTCAAATAGTGGATAGTACTGCCGTTCCAAAAATCAATGGTATCAGACACAATAAATAACGTGATAAAAATAATACTGTAATAAAAAACGTTTTCAAAATTCGGATACGTAGTAACATATTAAAATTAATTATAGTTTACTATCTATTCCTGCAGACTTTGTATTGCCGGAAGTTAAGTAAGTTATAAGTCTGTTGCATTTCAGCAGAAAAAAAATTAATGTAACATTTTTCATAGTGATCATTTTACACAAAGGTTGATAGGAAATAGGAATATAAAAGCTTTAAAGCTCTTTGCTGACAAATGAGCTGTACATCTTTCTCTTTAACTTTATAGTACATTTTTTTCCTCTCTTTAATACATTTATACGATTGTTCGGTGTCATTCAAGTCTTTTATAGCGTTATTGATATAACGGTGACAATAACATATAAAATAATGTCTTCCATCTGTGGGTTGAAGTCCTACACTGTGTTTGCCGGTTCACGGTCTCCACTCTAGAACCTTAAGGCACGAGAGGCCTGCCCAATGCTCATTAGCGAGGACTAATTCGTAAGGCTTTGTCAATTATTTCCAAATTTCTATAGATTTACTCAGACTTGATTCGATCTCCTAGAGAAATTCCGAGCACAGCCCTCTCCATTGCTTGTTGTGCGACTGTGAGTGATGTCAACATGATGACAGTAGTCGTAGAAATTTTACAGCATCCAATACGTATAACTATTATTGCATTTAATCACGAATAATTTTATATCCTACCTCAAATTATTATCTCTTTATAAGCTTTAAATTGCATTAACTGCATATATTATATTACCACCTGTAGTTCAACCGCAAAATGCGGTGAAAATAAATATATTACACACAATGGTTCATTAAGCGGCTTTCATTATTTTTACAATTGATTCTAAACCATAGTGTGTATTTATTTATATATTTATTATTGTTTATTTTTGGAAACCGCAAACTGACAAGCGCAGGGTATAAAATCCAACTACAAGTTAGGCACGATCAGTTAAGATAGTTGGAAGACAGTCTTATTACTTTCTTCTTTATTATCATGGTCGTCGTCATTTAAGTCGTAAGAAGCCCACTGCTGGATTCACGAGTTTCTCATAAAATTTCTTTTAGACGGGTCAGAAGTGGCATGCTTTCTATGAAAACAAACAATGTAAATATAAAAATATTAAACTATTTAATACAATGTTCAGCTTTCAGAAGCTTTGTATTTTAAATAACCAGCAAGAAAACAAATTATAATTTACACATGAAATTATGCTCATTATAAATATAGAAGTATATGTATTTATATATTAATTTATTTTGTATAGGAAAATGTCACTGATTCACTATCTTGTCATTAGAAAAAAATATATTTTCAATTAGTATATAAACTACAATTTTAAACTGTAGTCATGTATTAATATTTATATATTTTATATGTACTTTTTTGTGCTAAATATTTATTATATATTATTTTATCTCATGATAAGGGTGTTTATACGAGCTTGACTATAAATTTCAACCATAGGCTTTAACCTAAAATATCTCTGTTTTGTTTAGAATAGGGTAAGTTATTAGATGGAGAAACACTTCACCTTTATCAAACAATTTAATAAGATTTTATTTCTAATGAACGCAATGTTACCTTCATATTTATATATAAATTATTACTTCAGCTAACTCACTAATGCCATATCTTGTTTTTTATTTACAAAATACATTTAAACCGTGTTAAATATAGCATTATATATCACAGGAAAGCTACTTATTTAGTAGAGTATAATTTATGCAACCAACACGCGCCCGAAGCTCGGAGAAACTTAGCGTCGTATTTTAAAGTGCCTATTTCTAACGATTTACTTCCATAAATTTATTTAATATATACGGAGACATCTTCACATAGCTAAAACTGAAACTGATGGCAAAAATAGGTCTGTTTTTAGACATACTTAAACTCGTGCATAAAAATTAAAAACAAACTTACTTTTAATGACACAAGACAAAATAACTGTATAATTTGTTTTCACTTAAAGATAAACAAAATAATAAAAGATAAATGTTTTTTTTAAGATAACGTATAACGCAAAGAGAACCCTGGTTTATTTTTGAGCTCAATTTGGATGTTCTCTGCGGGCTTATTACAAATCTAATTATGTGTTCATACGAATTTCAATTTATTTTACGGCACACAAACGAATCATCGTATTGATGTTCGGTCGCGCTGAAACAGCCGCTGGCTATTCGTTTGTTATAATCCTTCATTCGAAACATACACGTAATTGGAAATAATTATCTTAATTTAGTATATCAAACGATCTAGCGGTTAATTATTACTTATATTTACAATCGTATACTGTAGCTTTGATTTGAAATTAGAATACGTTTATATAACATGACCATTGTATCATAACATAATAAAAAGCTTAAATTAACAATAACAGTTATTTTAGTGTTTTTAGGTACCCTTGTCTTATAAAGACGTAGAGATATTTGTTAACAACGTTTACGCAATATAAAACAATCACGTATAGATAACACAGATGTTTATAACGCAGCTCATTTTCAATCGATCGTTAAAATAATGATATAGACAACTAGTATTTTACTACTAAGCAGTCGACGAAAAAGTAGATTATACATTAATTATGTTATATTATTAATGGCGTTTATATGCATAAAACGTAAATATACTGTATTAAAAAACACAATGTAGTAGATACTGTCATTAAATCTAACTCACGTTCCTATCTTTAAATATGTCCCGTTCGCTGCCGAGAGCTGGAATTAATTCGCCGCTGCAGGAAATTGTCTGTAATAACGGCTTTTCGCTAGACCTCAAAAAAGACTGATGAGCGGCTTTGTTAGAAGAAAATAATGATTATGGAGACTGGAAACCATATTCTAGACATCATGCTATTTAATGAATGACTTTTATTTTTTTATGAAAACCGTTTGGAACATTCTACATTAATGATTTCACGGTGAAATTTATTTAGATAGCTTAAGCTATGTGTTTAATATAATATTTTGGAATAATAGTAAGCAATTTACCTTAAACCACCAAAAAATGGCAACCAATATTTTTTAATTTTTCACGAAATTTTTAAAAAATAAATACTTCTTGGTAACTTGACTTATTGCGGGCAGAAATTAACGAAGGCGTCATAATTCCATTCTCTCTTAATTGTTTCTTATTCGCATTTTCGTTATTAACTTGGAATAGGTTATATTATAGGTTTTATTGCATTTTAAGTAGAACTACTGTTTAAATGATGGTTATTTAAATTTATTTTTATTCCGATTATTGCCACTGCTCACAAACATAACCAGGGGATGGACTGCAGGGTCCTCTGCGTACCATACCTCACACTGTGATCGCCAACCCGCCTGCCAAGCATAGCGATTATGGTATATCCCCTCATAGATATGTTTGATCAAAATATCTTTATTCAAGTAGAAAATTAGGTGCGCTTTTGAAACGTATTTTAACATTATAGGGAGTAAGCTACTATCGGCTCGGAACGTTGACCTGTTGAGAACAGCCGGCCAGAAACTTAGCAGCTAATGGTTGTTTAAATAAAATTTTACAATTATTTTCCATGTTAACATTATTATAAAAATTATGAGTAAACAAACGAGCCCACATTTTTGCTTTATTATATATGCGAACACTCCGACCCACGAAGTATTTTTTAAGTTTTTAAAGGCGATATTTAATCGTTATTTTTATTTCTTGTATTTATCATATTTCTGTCACTATTTTAATATCTTAGATTTTAAATTATGTCACATACATAATTTATTATTAAAAATGTATTGCCAAGCTATCGTTGGAATACGAATTTCATTAATAACATCTCTCAGAAAAAACAAGAACACATAGAGTTGCTAGTAGCACTATGTAGTAACGTACGACAACATTTTCATCATCATCATCATCATGTCATCCGACAAAAGCCAACTGCAAGGCCCCAACGGCCAACTTGATGCATGAACGATGTACCTCGCCCACCGCCACTCAAGCCTTTTTTTAAAAGTAAAAATGTATTGAAACCAAAATTTAAGCCACTAAACATATGGTTCACATGAATTTTAAAGCCGGTTTTTTATGACGATTATTTTATAGATTGTGTATACTAAAAGTCCTAAGCCAAAGTGAAAGGTTATTCGAAATTCAATTTTTCACACATTTCATCCCGTCTATCCCCTTCCGGTTGTCGACCGATGTGGCGGTTCGATGAATTCAATTTTTCAGAATCCTGCGAACTTTCATTAAGTCCCATTGTTCTCTTCTCCTTTGCTATACCTCAAAAATGAATTATGATTGATCCTATCCAGTGAAAAAGCGGATAAAATATTGCAAGTTGATATTTCAGTAACAGGTTTAATTACTGTAGCTTTTAAGCTTCTTATGTTTAAATTATATAATAGACGTTGAAAATTTAAAAGCTCTCTTATTATTCTCGACGTTCAGTGTTACTAGGTTCTTGTTAAGTATTTGATTTTAAGATTTACAGCGTTAACTATTAATGATAGTCTCAGACTTTAGTCTTCTTTAGTACACGGTTTAGAATAATTAATTGAAGAAATCTTTACGTAAAATAAAAATCCCTAACAAACGCGTTAATTATAAATTTTCCGTTCATATTTCATTTAAATGTCATAAATAGTGTAGTAAAGGCTATATTGAATCGCATTATACAGAGATGAAGCACACTGCTTATATAATATATGAGATAGGCATGTGTGTAACGATTTAAGGTACCAATATATTATGTAGTAATATCCATCATTGACAGGGTTTATGCTTTGTAGTCTACGTTCGCTGCTTTGTTAGTCTATATCGCTATGACAGCTCTGACGTATCGCATATAATATTTGTAAGAGAGCTTACGAAATCACCTTTAAATGTGTTTTGTAGTAAAAATTTATTTCCTTGTTTCATTTATTATTAATGCACAATATCAACGCAAATACAAACATTATGGAAACCTTTTAAATGGGTAAATAACAGGCTTGCACATGTTTATTTGAAATATTTATTTATATTGTTATCTTCATAGCGTCAATAACAGTGACTTCTTGAGTACAACATGGAAAGAATGAAAGGAGAGCCCAATTTAATAAAAACTATTATTTAGCTTGAACTTAATATTATGTTAATATCCTTCATCTTAAAGCTACGAGAGCTCCATACGCTCCCTGGTATGAATAGAGCCACCACATGAACTTAGACGGATCTTTTTAAAGTCACTTATATCATCTTCTAAGAGCAATAGTCAAGCAATTCATTCTCAAGCTTTGTTATCAATAAAAATACACCACACTACAAGAGGACTATTTCACAAGTTTTCTTTAATGAAATGCTTTATTTAGTACAAGTTTATTTAGAGACAGAGAAAACATGGGAGATAAAATAAGTACAACCAAACATTATCATAATTCAAACTATAAGAAAAATATAATAATAACGCCAAGAGACAATAAAAAAAATATAAATTAAATAAAAAACAGAAACAGACAGGTTTTTTTGTACTACGTGGTCCGGTCATGAATTACTTTTATTTGAAAAATAATTAATTTCAAAGTTCGCCAGTTCGAAAAAAATATTTCATTTTAAAACTCAATCGTTCACATTACACCTTAATAAAAGATGAATATTTAATTGCCTTTTGTAAATCAAAAATATCGATAAACTATTTAAAAAATATAAATGAATATTGGACCATAAATTGAAAATCAATGCTAAAAGCATAACTAACACTGCTAGAATTTCGTTTATTGAGGCGTAAAATAATACAAGTTGTTAATCCTCTTTGGAGGCGTGCGACGTGTAAGGTGTTTTGTTCTGGCTTGGCCTTTAGCGTTTATGTAACAGCTTACGTGAGTAATCCTAAAACGGATAAATGTAGTTATTTAAAACTAATTTTATGCCAAACCAGTTTATGAATATTTTATGTACAGGGTTATACATGTAAAAAAACTTTAGAGGTGTGATTATGGGCCTCATTTGATTTTAATTATATATTGTTATTGCGAGAATACAAAAAATCGTGCCCAAAGTTCGGATCACTAATTATTGGTATTTATTATAGTTTACTATCTTTCCCTGCAAACTTTGTACTGCCTCATAAATAAGCTACACTTTCAAATCTTTAAAGCTTATATATCTGTAAAAAATCAATTACATAAGAATCAATTATATGAGATATTCATAAGATAATTGCAAAGGAACTAAAACGACCAAAGTCATAAAAATTCTATGCTAAAGTACCCGGCATTTGATTTTGCACGGCCGGAAGCAAGGATTTTTGGTTTTTAACACTGCTATAGATTTTGTTGGCTAAGTGACTTTTCCTATAAGATAAACTTAACTAAAAATAATGCGATACGAAACTTCGGTTGGCAATAAATTCATGGTACGATTCATTCTATTCAAAAATAATACATTTCTAATAATAGCGTTTTACAGATTAGTTCATATTAAAATTAATTATTGTTTACTGCCTATCCCTGCAGACTTTGTACTGCTCGGAGTTACTGACTTGTCGCATTCCAATAGAGTTTCACAGGTGTCACTTTGTACAAAATGATTACTAATAGGTTTTTCTTTGTCATAACCAATCACCTGTATATTTTTTGATATTAACATTTTTCTCAAAAAACATGTAATACAAAAGGTTATGATTTTCGCATTGTAGGTGTAATAAAAATTGGCAACAATTAGACTATAAACCTTTTAACACAATATTACAATTTTATCCCAAGCTTTGAAATAAAAGGAATGAAATCAAAGTAGTCTCACGATATAAAGGCAAAGTTGATTGCCAACATTAATCTTCGTGGTCTGCTAACTAAAGCTGTAATAGATTGTAGCGTTTAATTAATTTATTGCTTAATCTCAAGTCACGGAGAAAAGTCAGAGAAACATATTAACCTAATGTTACGAATAATGAGATCGCACAAAATCTATGGAATATACGTACAATATACCGACATTTATTCCAGTCCATTTTTTTTCTATTGTATACATGAATTTCACACCAATTTTAACCTAAAATTAATTTCCGTGTAAAAATTACTCTACACAGCTACGCTAAGCTGTCCCGAAAAAATTACTTCATGGTTTTCCGTATAACGCGATCCAATGTTTTAATTTTTATATATAAAAATACGTTCTATTAACGTATTTTAATTATTACTAATATAATGATTAATAATCCTGTTTCATAATTTTTATTTCTCAGAGTTCTTTTACTTATATTAGTAATGGGCAATTAAACGTAGAAAGTCTGGCTGCCTGCCATCTAATAACGCCATGTTTTTCAGTCATTATGCTTAGTTAACCTAGGTTGTACTCATGGAGGTCATTCTCCTTTCTTTTTTTCGATATCTCGAACGTCGAATCGTGAATCCTATCACCGAGTTATGAATAAAACGATGAAAAAAACCGGCATGTAATAGCAAAGAGAAATCTGAAAGAGATGACAGCTAGCATTCGGCACTTGGGCTACGTGATACATCACTCAAACTACTTTATTTTTCTGGAGTAACAACGGTTAAAGTCTAAGCTGGTATTAAGAAGTGACTAATGTTCAAGCCGTCCCTTACTTTCAAAACCCGACTGCCTCATTATGTAAATGTTAGGGTATGTGCTCTGACTTTTAATGAAACTGCCCAATTATTTAGACGAATAATGCATGAGCCGCTGACCTTAATGGAAAATAAAATAAAGTTAAATATAAAGGGCTGAAAAGAAACATTAATTTCGTAGCATACTAAAGAAAAAGAGTTCCATAGGTTCTCCGTAAATTTATAACGAAATTGAGCTTTGAAAAAATGCAGTGTGATTCTCCTTTGTTTTATATTAATAACATAGAATATAATATGCTAATTAACTTATAACGAGTGATACCCATTTATAAATGTGTTCCTCGAGATTTCTTAGGTTTATAATTCATTATCGTACTAAACACTTCATCTGCCATTGTTCACCCGACACGTAACATATTTTACTTTTTATTCTCAGTTGATGTTGATGATGTTAGCTAGGGCGCTTTTACATTTTCATCGGAATTGAGTTCACGTAAAACAAAAGATGGACAGACCCATTCCAGTTGCACGAAGTCGTTCACACGTAGTAAACCGCTCTACACGAGTAGAGCTGTGTAGTATTGATGTTATGTATATACGGTTTGGTACGGCAGCGTGGACCACAGGCGAGTCAAGAATGGATCCATACCACTGTTTTACTTTTGTGGTATCGAAATCTGTGCATCGTGCCTTAAATAAACGCTCGTTGATACTACGAAGAGTATCGGCACAAAAGTCTTGTTTTTTGTTTCGGTCCCCACCTCGTGGCGCTTTCCTAAGACGCGGTACAGCGGTTTCGGTAAGACCACAGCCCAATAATTAGTTACAATGGTAAATATGATGCGATGTCTTACGAATTATAAAATAGTAGCGCCTTGTTTGGTGGCGGATACAGCCGACGATGCCGACGATGTCCTCCACTTTATATACGAATCAAGCTTAATAAACACTATAATGCTATAAACGTTTTAAGCTTCGTCATATTTTATAATACAATTAAATAAATTAATTTTGCATATTATACAAAGCGCGTCGTGCTTTTCGTATGTAAGAGATTTCCACCTATATACTAACTCATCAGGATGTCCCTGGAACCATAAAAATTGGGTCTCGAAATTTTAGAAAAAATATTTTTCCCGAGTACTGATCAGCTAAGAAGTTGGATTTTACTAAATTGTAACGAAAAGCAGATTAAGTGAGTTAGTTAAGTTAATACAGCTTTTATAGATATATCAAACTTAAAGGGAATATTATTTTTTGGCCTATTAAAAGTCACCAAAAATAGTTTTTATGATATTATATGCAAATTATTATTATTTTACAAAACGCAGTGCGAGAACTGTTAGTAACAAATTAACGTTACCTTAGAAGCGGTATCTTAGACATTGCTATTAGTTATTGTTATCACCAGTAAAGTAAGGAAAAAAAGACAATATAGAAGGAAAAAGTAAAGGAATATGAATTTCTTAAACTAAAGAGTTATATTATTTATTTACATTATTATGTATATTTTTAATGTCGCAGGAAGACGAAAAGAACGCGGTGCCGAGGAGCAGCACAAAGGCTTAGAATTGTTTTGAATGTTTATTAAAGTATGCATCAAACAGTCTTAAAGCGATGTTTTTGTTACAGATTTGAGTAACATCAAAGCGAACCTTGAAAGGAAAGTAAACTACGAGAAAACACATTTTGGTAATCCGATTAATGTGTCTTGTAGAATAATAAAAGGAGCGAAAACATGAAACGACGAATCGGTGGTGGATAGCATGACAAAGTTCCCCACGGCGGCCTGATGGCATTAGTTCGCCGCATCCTAGGTGACGCCCAGGTAAAAACTTAGTGTTAAACTTTTTTGAACCAACTTTTCGTTTTTGTAAACATTGAAAAAAAAACAAATAAATTATAGAATTATTAAAATCGATTAATGATTAACTGTATTCGCTGTCATTTGAAGAAGACTTATAGCGCAAAAGGATCAGATCGTTAAAAGAAGAATCGCAATTTTTGTGTGATCACAGATAAATAATATTACATTTACACACAAACAGTACATTTAAATTTTATATGGTAGGTGTATTGTCAAATGTGTTTTATTTACAGAACTTAAATATAATTAATTAAAAATATTAATATTGTTATTTTATTAACTTTAAGTTTACGAAACCAACATAAAATGAAATAATTTAAATTTAATTACCCTGTTATATATGGGGGATTGGTTATAGGCGTAAAAGATTTAAGGTTGTAAATATTTAGCTCAGTTCTCAGTGAAAAGCTTTTAAGCTGTTAAATCTTTTTCCAATCACGCTGCATAAAGTGATCACTCTGAAATACGTTACATTCATTGATTTTTTTATACTGGAATGCAGTAGTCCATTTATTTCTGGCAGTAGAAAGTCTTCGGGAAAACAATAATTATTTTTTTGTAGTCATCAGGACTTAAAACGCTTTTTATTAGTATATTATCATTACGTTATTTTGTTTTTGGAACGAACGTACACCCTTTTGAAGCTTTTACATATATTATATAATAATCAATCACCTGTGTAACTTTAATTACCTAATTACAGAAATCATTGCCTCCAAAAATAGAACTTTGCTAACGATTTTGTTAATATAGTAATTAAAACGTAAGATTTTTGGATAGGATGTACCAAACATTAATTCTGCATACTTGTCTTTAAAAAATAACTCTTTTGTTAAGGCGAAACTACGCAAAATGGTTGATGAACAAGTGTCAGTTGGCACTCGAGTAGAAGCAGATGCAGAGCCTGAACCAGCCGACCCGCTTATTACCCCAGCGAGTTCTGCTCTAGAACGATCTGATTTAGATCCAAGACCAATCCCACCGGAACGCCGACTTTTCATCGGGACCCTAGACAAACCTCGTAATGGGTCTTTAAATGGAGATAAGCAAGGTACATTAAACAGAACAAGAGTTTCTGCAAGAAATGGAAAAGACAACCCATTTATAGGTTCGTAACAATTTTAAATTAATTTATTTTTACTTTAATAATGTTAATAATCAATTATTGAGTGTTGAAAAGATTAAAGAACCCTTATTTTCTTAAATAATATCGGGTCATCATTTGTAAATTATGTTTAATATTTAATTATTTTAGATGATGATAATAAAGAAAATCAAACTAATGGGAAACTGGAGTCTCCTGTTAAATGGCCAAACCAAAATGGCAGTGACAGCGGTACATACGCCGAAATAGGAAATGGAGGAACCAGTAACACCAGTGAACGGAACATACTTGATCCTGCTGATAGTTCAGAAGAAGAGGTTCCACTTCCTGATGCCACATCTCCGGGAAGAAGTAGCGATGGACCCGAGCCAAGAGCTGATATAACAGCAACCCTTGAAGGAGGTGTGATATTTAGAGATAACTAAACACAATATAATGCTTATTTGGGTATTTAATACATTGGTTACAAACTTTTTCACTTTATTTGTTTAATATTTTAATCTAAATATATATTTTTTAATTTTTTGTCGTTTTAAACCAGATATTTGATATTCGTAGGTTCAGCCTCCCCAGGAGGGCGTTCAGATCGATCTCGTCAGGAAGAAATACCCGCTTCACCGGGTATGCTAACTGCAACACAAATCACTCGTAGATTGAGGCAGGAGAACGAACGCCTACAGGTAAATAAACCACATATTATTGATCTCAAATAATAAAAGTATTGATGAGAAAGTATTTTTTTATTGGATAATTACTATAGATATATAGTCACAGCAATAGTTATATATTACTATATAGTTACAGCAATTAACAATATAATTAATATACTTCATCATGAAGTAGAAATGGTTGTGGGCCATGTAGCGCTCAGAATAGATGGCCGCTGGAGTCTTAAGGTTCTGCAGTGGAGACCACGTCCCGGATGAGCAGTATGGATGTTCACCCTTAAGGTGGAGAGACGATCTTTCTAAAATCGTCGAAAGACTGGATGCAAGCCGATTCTTACCAGACCTGTAGGAAATTTATGAGCCAATTTTATGCCCAGCTGTGGACTTTTTACGGTTGAGGTGATGATAATGATAGTAAATAAAATATTATAAAAAAAGATTGTGTTTTATATATTATTAACTTTTTGGTTCTTTTTGGCGTAGGCTGAACTCACACGTGTTCGTCGCCTCTTAGTGGCTGCAGCAGAACGCGGTGAAGCTGGCACTGCTCTTATCGAAAGAAGCAAGGGAGAGGAATCAGAGGACGCACCGGCACTTGATCCTCAGCAATTAGAGAAGGAATTACTTCTCGCTAGAGAAGCCGTTAATTGTAAGAAACTAAATTTTAATTATTTCGTCAAAATATTTATATTCATACTAATGAAATCATTAATTATCACTAACATATTTTAAAATTACTGGATAATTTCTACAGCTGGTATCTAAATAGACAATTCCTCAAAGCAACATTTTTATGATTTAAAGCAACTGATAATAAATTTTACAGCGCTATATGTTAATATCAATACTATTTTTAATTATTTTGTTACATCTAAATTGAAATCAAAAGCAAGTGTATATATATCCTTGTCATTCACCTAGAAATTAAGATGTTATGGTTTATCGCAAGAAAGGGAGACACATAATTTCGGGTGCCGTGCTGAATTGACATGAGTTTTTATTATATTTCCTAACACAATGAACGTGTTGAACTGTTGTTAACCTGCTTATTATGTTACGCTTTATTATAATTATTGTATGTAATGGTATTTATGTAGACTTATGCAGGTGTACAAAGATTTATTCACTTATATACTTGCTACAGATTAATACCAAAAGAAGCATTGACCTGAAAATTGTTTATTATTATATATATTGCGTTAAGATGGCCGCCAAATACGCATATATTTAAATTTTTTTTTATTTACATTTATTAATTTATTAATGAAAATAACAATTTTCCTCTTTTTTTCTTCTTGTGAATAATCGATAATGCCGCATGGGCGCTTGGGCGTTAAAGTTCTGGAGTAGAGACCACGGACTGGTAAGCGCACCGTCGTCCACCAACCACCACGATCATGTCACAATTGTCTGTCGTCATAGGCCATGTCCAACTAGTATTATTACAATACTATGGTGGTACTTGTTTCCAGGAGTGAACGTTCTACCGCTGAAATGAATAAAACAAAATCGTTATGATTTTGTTTTATTGTATTACTAAACAATATGTGTTTGATTAATTAACGACGTGTTGAAAGATCAAAGGTCAAATTAATAATTATGTATATTAAGTATGATTTATAATTTTTCTATTTAAGCGTTGAAAGCGGATAAGAAGAGGTTGAAAGCCGAGAAATTTGATTTACTCAACCAGATGAAACAGCTTTACGCTACACTCGAAGATAAGGAAAAGGAGTTGCGAGACTTTATTAGGAATTATGAACAGGTGAATTACTTATGGAAATTAGGCTTCTTATACGGCTATTATCATATAAAATGATATTTCAAGGCCTTTATTATACTCTATCCTTTATTATACTATATCCTTATTATTTTGTTAGTAACACAAAAGACATTTCATTTAAATTATTAACATTTTGAAAAAACTTAAATAGATTTTTAATATTTAAATGTATCCATTTTAAAATATTAAAGTCCTAATTATTATAGCACAATAAACATTTAATTATTTATTTATTTATTGAAGTAGAACTGCCATCAGTGGTTACAATCATTAATATATAGTAACAATAATGAGCTGAGAAATAATAATATTGTATGTGTCACCAAGTCACGGTTTCTATATTTTGTGTTTATCACTATGTTATATTTAAAAGTAGAGCAGGACTAAAATAGCTAAAAAACTCGGTAAAAAGATCAAAATAAAGAATAAAAAGATATAGGAGACTGGAATAATCAGGTAATCAAAAATTCATAACCTGTAATTGTTTGCGGTAAACAAATTATTTCCCAAATGCACAGATAAATTGTATTTGTTTTATCATACACTTTGAATTATTTAAATTTATCAGTTGTACATCATGAGAAGAGTTCCAGAAGAACCGAATTTGATAAAAATTAGTAATCAAATTGAGCTCTCCTATAGTGGCATCCTTAATATTAAACCAACGGGGGTTAAAAATATGCCTTGATCTAAGAAAAATCTACAAGAAGATTCAAACTCATACGAGTTTTTTTTCCGAAAACTTTCCAAATTGGCACCACAGATTATGCTTCGTAGCCTAAAATTATTAAGACATGTGATATTAGCTACATGATTTTTTTAATAATGGTAACCATGTATACAACTGAGATTTTAAGCTACTTGAGTAAAGGTCATGAACCGGTAAGCATAACGTAAGACGTCCACAAGAGAGAATAACCCTTCTCTGAACTGAAGATGAACATTAACTATATATAAGTTTCATATTAAGACCACAAAAATAGCAATAATTTCATTTTAGATGCGCTCGAGAAGTGGAGCATCTTCAGCGCTTGGCGCAGAACGCGCGGAAAGAGAAAGGGAACGCGCTGCCTTGCTCCGGCATGCAAGAGACGAGGCTGAAAGGTCCTTACAACTGGCAGCAGCCTTAAGCGCTCGCGATACACAATTGCGTCATGCCAGGGAACAACTGTTTGAGGTACTTTATTCTATGAATTATAACGCTCAAACTATCATTATGTAGTAACAAATATTATTTGAATTTTTACCACCTTTACATTTCTATCATGATTTTTTCTTTTAGGTTAATTCCAGTTGTCCTGACAAAATGATTTAGTTCTGCCAATAGTTATTTTCACTGACTCTTATTGTTTTAACGCCGTAAGCGTTTGAAAAGAAAAATTAAAGTTTAACAGTTTGTTTATCATTTGTTTCTTTAATATTTTTATGATATACGAGCGAAATCAATGAAATGATAACGAATACGCTTAACTTAAAAAGAACATGATCATTTAATTTAAATTAAAATAGCGACAAGCTGCATGTTCATATCTATTAGTCAACTTACTTCATTTCGTCGTCATCAGTTCAGCCTTTAGATGCCCAATGACAGGTATAGTCTTTCCTTAAAGATATCTATGGGGCGCTATACCATAATCTCCATGCTTGAAAGGCGGGTTGGCAAATAATACGCAGAAGAAACTGCTGGCCATCTTCTTTAAAGCAATTTTGGAATCCTTTTTGTGAGCAGTGTCATATATAAGGTTTTATCCAGAGAATCGAACGCCTCGAAGGGGAATGAAGTCTCAGTCCTTTATTGTCCGACCACCACTTACTTCATTTATAATTTTTGAATCAAATAATTCACTTCCCTATAGCCAATATATTTTTAGTTCTATGTATATTTTTGTATTCCTGTAGAAACAGTCGATATAAATTTATTGTAGTGTGTTGTTGATTTTAATTTTGTTACTATTTAATTGAGTAAGTGGTATTATATTAATAAGCACATTCTTTTATTAAATTTCATTATTTTTTTTAATAACAAATGATTTTATTGATAATTATAATAAGCACAAATAAGATATAAAAATAATTAATTCATCTCAAAGATACTACTAGCCTTTCCAGGAACGTCATACTGAATTTATAAGACCATTTTGCATAAAGTTTTTGCATATTTGTCGTTACGTTTCTATAAAGTTGTTAGGTTAATACATAATAGACGGTTGACTTATTTTGAATATCTATTAAAAGGTTATTGATATCTCTTATCTATTTTATTAACCCTTGTATACACTTAAGCATTACGATTGTGTATACACGAATACAACTTACTCTTATAAGTGTATATTATTTTTTGTGTACTAGGCTCGTAGACAATTACAAGCTGCTGGATGTTTATCTGAAGGAGAAAGTGTAGCTTCACTTGGGATTGGACCACCGATGATGCTTGGCGGACCATCGGGAATGATGGGGGACCGAGGTAGTTGCAGCGCTGACTCTGGTGTCAGAGGTACTTTATAATTTGAAAACTGAAAATTCGTATGTTATTTAATTACAACAATGTTTATTAATGAACAAAACTAACATACGAATTACAAGAAAAAAGACAAGTTTTTTTTATTCCGAATTGATTTATCAAAACCAAGACTTGTATTGATAGAAGTAATAAGAAATAGATAAGAAAAAAATTATTCTCCTTCTGTCCTATTAAAGAGTTATGGCTTTGTTGGCTTACTAGCCAATAGATTCTTATTTGATAATCAGCGCCCGCACACGTAAATTTCCATTTAATATATTTCCTCAACCTTGACCTCAAGCAAGCGACACTCAATAACTCAGAACGTAACATCTGTACGAAAAGTAACTACTAATTATTGTAAATACATCCTATTCAGAAATTAAATTTTAAGCAGTTTTCATTTCTTGGCAATATTGACTATGCCGAAGTCAAGCCTATATACAATTCTACCTGTGTATTTTATTCATCACAATTGCTTTAGGACCCTAAGGCTTAAAGACTTGAAATTTAATACTAATATTTGGTTTGCTACGTAAAGATCAGCTAAGATAGAATTTCTTGAAATTTAGTCCATAACCTGCTTTGGGGAAGCGTTGATCAAATATACATATTTTAACACTATTGCTATCATAAGTATTAATCTTGCCTGGAATTTTATTTTTGGCATGCTTCAATTGACCAAGAATTTTTGACGGATGGGAGACGGCGGGTATTCTATAAAAACTTTAAATAAAAATTATAATTTATTATGTGGCTCATTCGAAAAGTCATTTTATAATGTATTGTATCAACATTATTCTTTTTTAATTTGCTAAGAAAATTTAATTGAAAAATAATTTTTAAATAATGTGCAATTAACAGTGAACTGTACACATTAATGCCATTAATAGAGCCTTTGTTAGTGACAGGAAGCAGTGATGGGGGTGCGACCTCCGTATGTGGGGGCAACTTATCAGACTCGACAGCTGAGGGTGTACCACCTTCTCTAGACCCTTATGACACCGATGCAACTTCATTAGTATCTTCTGCACATCATTATCAACGTAGGTTCTTTTTAAATATTAACTACTACTATATAGTTGTATGCTACAATGTTAAAGGACTTAAAGAAAAAATTCATTCCAAACTTGTCTTCGTTGGATATTCTCTAATTTCAAGATGCTAGCAAATAAAAAAACATGGTTAACAACTGGCTCATTTACTAGAATAAAACTGTTACTTTTATCAATGACTTACCGGAACAATGAAAGATTTAATTTATTTGGTTTTTACACAAGAACTATGTTTATCAGATTATAGTAGAGTTACAAATATAACTAAAGCACATTTTTTTATTATTTTGGAAAAATACTTAACGTCTAAAATAATATCGAACAACACGTTGAATACGTAACAGATCTTCACTTGAGGCTGCAATCGATTCGATTGGTTTTACATTGTCTTTATATTTAGTACAATGGTGAAAAACCAATAACCGGTGCATCCAAGTTTGTAAAAATTAAGAGATCGTAAACATAGTTTTGCAAATTTCATTGTTTCGTTAATCTGGTTATTATCTACAGCCGTATTAGTTAAAAAAGAAAGTTCATTAAATGGACAATATATTTATATAAGGTACATACGAAAACTAAAATTTAGAAAAAATATTGTACAGTTGAAATTTAAATAAGAAGTTTTATTTATTAATAGCTACCTTATTTTCGTAGTAAGCACCCCGCGAGATCGCAGCCCGACACTCTCTCCGCATAACAGCGCCTCACCATTTACTCGCTCCATCGATGCCGGCTCGCTTTCAAGGTCAGATTTAAAATTAAAATTTCTTTTTAACTTTCCTTTGAATATTCATAGAACAAAGAATCATGGTTCCGTCTTTTTTTTAATCGTATCTTAACAACGTAATACATCGTTTTATCCTCTTTTGACTGCATCTACGTCATATTTAGTAAGAAACAGGGTTTACGGTAATGCTAAATACATTCACCAAGTATTTATTACCGCTGATTTGCGTGAGGAGATAGTTTAATGCCAATAGTTGATTTAAAACCTACGCCCTTAGTTTAACAGAGAGTATCTCAAATCGTTAAGCTATTGGTGCTTAGATAATTTGCATGTTGGTCGGAAACAGGTCAGTGGAGCAGCTGTCGAGCCCGGGTGAGTGTGAATCGGCACTGGTAGGAGGATTGCGGTCACGAGCAGGCGGCAAGGGAGGTCGGGGCCGCGGGTCCGCCTGGGGATCCATTTCACGTGTGTTCGCACGCAGCCGACACCGCACCAAGTCAGGCAGCGCTGCCGTTAGCGGACATGAAAGCGGTGAGGGTCAGTTAATTACGTCGATACAATTATTAATGAAATAAAAATATATTGGCTGTTGCTCCTTAGTATTTATGTGAAAATATTTTGTATGTTCATAAAAACATTGCCGCTTATCCTAGAAAGTGTAATATCATTATCAACATAATTTCAGCCATAGGACGTAGATTTTAAATAGAACTGGTTAGAAGCGCCTTAATAAGGTTGTCTGTCTTTATGGGTGAATTTCCTATGCTGCGCTTTCCGGTGCGTCGTTTCCACTTCAGAAACTAAAGTCCCTAGCGACCATCTGTTCTGTGCGCGTATGGCCAGCACAATGCCACTTCAACTTGCCAAACCACTGGGCCGTGTTGTTTGGTTAGTTTCGTTCGTCTATGATGTAAATAAAAGAAGCGGGCTAGAAACGAGTTAGTAAATCTTTCTATCGGTAACATAAATGCTTTTACAATGGAACCACAGATGAAATTCAGAATGATTCTATAATCAGATTTAATAAAATTGTCAAAGAACGTTTGGTGGCTAAGGGTTGCTACACTGTGAGGGACATCTCTGAACAGCACAAATTGGAAATATTTTTTACCCTCACCTTTTATACCTTCACCTTTATTATTTCACCTTCTGGTCTTTTCTATAATTTGATGCAATTTAATGTATTCAATCATATTGTGTTTCGCACGCCTTTTCTTCTCAGGTTTGAGGCATTTATTAACCGAACAGGTGGTAGATACAACGTCGTGCCAATAATGACCTTTAAATGTAGAATAAAAAAAATTGAAAGAACAAAAAATTGAGCATAAATTAAATTTACAATCTTAATAATGTGGATATCAATTTAAAATTTTAAAAACCCTCTTCCATAGTAAAAAAAATCTTGGCAACAGAGAGAATAAGACATGAAATGTAAGACATGTGTGTATAAAAAGATTCAAATTAAAACAAAAGCGTATGACTATTCATTATCTCGACCTTCCCTTTGCCGCGGTGGTACCGGAGCTTAGAATAGTTTCCAGTCTCTCATCCCATGGATGCCGTAGGAGCTAGCAAAGAAAAATATTCGTGAATAATAGTCATCCGTATCATAATCAGCAAGTCAAACGTGGCTAGAAGCGTCGCATTAGTAAAATAAATGGAAGAGGCCCATGGCCTGCTGTAGAGTACCTACACTACTACTACCTACTCCTGAAACTATGATGAGAAAGATATGACCTTTCAATTATAATTGGTTTATGTACGAGTTTCCCGTTAATGACTATTGCAACACCTTACAATTTGTGCGTTAATTACTACCTTTTATCTCATAAGTCACCACTGATTATTATAAAATTTTTATTTATTTAAATAAAGTAAAAATAAGTTTTTTTTTCTACTCGATCTTAAGAACCGGTGTATGCTGGTACGGGTGGTACAAATCGTGCGTGGTCACCGCTCGGTAGTGAGGCGGCGTTGCGTGAGGCCGCCTCCCTGCCTCTGTCAAGATGGCGTGCACCAGCTATCATAGCATGGATGGAATTAGCGCTGGGAATGCCGCAATACGCCGCAACGATAGCTGATAACGTAAAGAGTGGCAAGGTTCGTATATTGGTTGCTAATGTATTATCAACTAGTTAGTTTATAGGTATAATTAAAGTTATGTTCCAATAAATAAAACATTCCAGGTACACAAAACAAAATCCTATTAGCGGAAATATTGACGCAAATAAGCGTCAAATATTGTGTTCTGGTTGTTTCTAGATTCGTGCTTTGAATGGGCAGGTTCTGCTCGAGCTGACAGACACGGACTTGGAAGTGGGACTGGGCATAACGCAGCCGATGCACCGCAAGAAACTACGTCTGGCGATTGAGGAGCGTCGTCGTCCTGATCTTGTAAGGAATCCGACCATCGGTCATCTTAACCACGCTTGGGTTGCTGCGGAATGGTTACCGGACTTGGGTTTATCGCAGGTTAGTTTCATTATCTTTTTCAATGTCGACTTTGTTTAAAAGTAAAAAAAAAATCTTTGCTTTTTTGGCAGTACGCAGAATCGTTCTTGGGAAATTTGGTTGATGCCCGTATGTTAGACACAATCAGCAAAAAAGAACTTGAAAAATATTTAGGAGTGACTCGAAAGTTCCATCAGGCTTCAATAGTTCACGGCATTCATCTTCTAAGGATAATGAAATATGATAGACAAGTAAGTGCAAAACTATTGTCCGTTTAAAAATAATGTTTTATGGTCATAACTAAATTAAAATCATCTCCCAGGCTTTGGCTGTGAGACGTCATCAATGTGAAAATGTAGATGCTGATCCTTTAGTATGGACCAATCAAAGATTCATGCGCTGGGCACACAATATCGATTTAGGAGAATTCGCCGATAATCTTAAAGGTATCATTAAAACGAAATGATTATTATTACTACGCAATAGTAATTGCTATAAAAAGATCTATATTTTTTAAACCAGACAGCGGCGTTCACGGCGGATTAGTAGTATTAGAGCCGTCGTTTACCGGGGAAACGATGGCTACTGCGTTGGGCATACCGCCATCGAAGAGCATTATAAGAAGACATTTAGTCGCAGAATTTGACGCCTTGGTCATCCCAGCGAGGTAATTATATTTCCTACGACATTCAATTATTAAGAAAAATTGAAAATGTAACACTGTTTTCACTTTAAATAATATTGAATTAAAGTGTTATATTTTCATTACAAAGTAATGAAAATTGCTTTTTACGGTTACGAAAGTAAATTTATTGTTGAAGTAATATCAAAATTAATCTAAACAAAATGCCTACACGTGATAATTTTATTTGGATATATTATTGATAAACATAATCTATCAAACCGTAAAGCTGAAAAGAAATGTGCATTGCATGAAGAGATGTAGTGTTCACTCAGTCACAATCCCGTAGGTGAGCAACCTGTAGTTGATTATAATGTAAGGTGCAATCCTGCAGGTATACGATATTTTGCCAGGTGGAAGAACTGCAAGTGGAGGCTGCCCGAGCATCCATGTTGTCCACAAAGCAAAGATAAATCTACGAAAATCAAAAAGCTTTCCTTCAGAAAATAAATTTTGCTTCGATGTCCAACTTTTGAAATTGTACCTATGTAAAATTCCACTATAACAAACATTTGTAAAACTGCTATTTTTTCACAAATTATTACTTTTTTGGAAAAAATGAACATTGTAGGGAACATTCTGAAAATTTCAAACATTGAAAATTTTGATCGAATTCTTTACGAGCGATGAAGACTGATAAAAATATAGGAATTGTGATTTGTAAGAAAATACCACGAGAAGTTGCGATCATAATAAAGATACTACTTTTTGTTCTTTACGCATTTTATGATAAACTATAAGCTGCGCTGTCATTACTGTAACCCCCTAGTATCTCGATGTAGTTTATAGATGTCAGATTTGATGTTATTCGGAATTTGGTATATTTAGTAAATGTATAACATAAAACTTAGTTAATATTTACGATAAAGCATTAAATGCTTCGTGTAATTGTTGTAGGGGGTACTCCATATCCCAAAACATAAATATATTTATCTAATGGTTTAATCTCCGGAAATCATTCGTAATCTTATTGGTGAACAGAAACGTACTTGTTTACTTTCTCTGTATATTCTAATAGAGATTTAATTCGGATCCATTTGAAGTAGCTACATAAAAAAGTATATTAATACTCAATAATGTAAAATAAGTATGTTTTGACTTGTATACATTAACAATGTAAAATTAAAACAAAATGTACATTAGGTTCACTTGTAACACTATGCATTAACATATAAATGTGAATAAAAGCTCATAAAAGATATATCTTACGGATGTCGAGCCAATTTCTTTTCTAAATCATCACCTTTGTACTTGGCGGTCCTTGCATCGAGACAGAACGGTAACGATCATTTTATGGATACGTCATGAATGCCTCTCTGTCATCATCATTAGATCGCACTTTTCGGGCTTTCTCCACTTTTTCTCCATGAAACAGACTTTCTTTCTTATATTAAACATCGTGCGTTTTATGTTCTTATATTTATTTATTTATTTGAGTACACCGACATGCTTGTCTACTTGGTTTAAACATTTTTATATTTCTCCTTATTTTCATTCGTAATCACAGAGAATAGTACTGCATATTAAATGAATCGCTTGAACATGCATTCAACAAGTTCAGTACATTTCTTTGTTTTTAGGATTTAAGTGTTTTAGATTAATTTTTTATCATCGTACTCGTTCACTGTTAGCATGATTGGTATTATGTTCAAGTGCATCATGCTTTTGGTGTCTATGCCAAATATCTAAATGCCGTTGTATATTTCAAAATGAAATTATTTTAATCAATTAGATGGCGTCTAAGGAAAACCTCTCTTTGCAACGATAGTAAATTGTGATATCTAAACGTGTAAAAAATACATAATGCATGAAAGGCTTTCTGTGTTAGCAGATTTTGAAACTAGCGCGATTTTGATGATATAACAAAAAATAATATGAAATGTGTTTCTGCCTGGCTTTTATCAGATACCTCGACGATTTTTGTCAAATTTATTAATTATAATTTAAACTACGTTTTATTCCCAGGAATATGTTTGGACACCAAATAAGGATGTTAGGGAGACCATTTTCCCGATCTGTGGCCACAGGATTGCCTGGTATTGATTTTACAGCTGATTCAAGGAGACATAGTTTAAGAGTAAGTTACAATAGATTTTATTTGTATCACAATGTTACGAAATTTATAATCATGTCTTTTATATTAAAGGGCTCCATATCTCGGGCTTTGGGAGCTTTAAAACCCAAACCGGATAGAACTTCACCGTCGAGTTCAAGCGAAAGCTCGAGTGTTCTGAGTCTTACCGGACAATCTTATCAAATGTCATATTCTCCGCCTATCGGCGTAAGAACTCTGTCACAATTAAGCATGACTTACGCTCCCCCGCCGACCCTACAGGAATACGAACCAATTTATACTCCCCTCAGTCTATATTCGCAATCGAGCGTATCTACACGGGATAGTCTGCAGAGATTAAATGACATTAAGGAAGGCGCCAGTATCACACATAGGTGAGTTTTATGTTACTTCTGGCAATCCTATTAAGTTTTTCACTACTTACACCCTATTTTATGTGACCATTTTAGGTACGGCCAAAAAGCAGACCACACTCATAGAGTTAGCTCACCGCTTCCCGCAAAATCTATGGACGATACAGCGATTAAACAGAAGCGACACCGGCGAGTCAAGAGCATTGGCGATATCAATGCCTGTAGCAAATCATCAGTTTAGACTATTCTTCTTAAGTCAATAAAGTAAAATACGTAATCAACTCCACTTAACAGAATATATTTTAACGTCATAAACCTATAATTACTACTTGCATATCACGTTATACATATAATAGCATCTTCGGCAACCAATAGACTGAGTTAAACATATTATATAACCATGATTTACTCGTTTTCATTATGATACTCATATAAATGTCACTACTTGTGCGTGTATAGTTTAAGCTCATTAAAAATTAAGAATATTTCGTCAACCTATTTTATTAAATTAATTTACAATATTACCGCTCTATTTTATTGTCGAACACTGTGATATACATATGTCGATTAAATTCCACCTATAAACAATATTTTTATTTCACCAAAGATAACTAGCAAAGAAATAATGTAAATCGAGCTTAATGAATTATCATTCGTCTAGTTAAATTAATTTACTAAATTATTTTATTTTGTAAGAAAAATGTGATTTCCATGATAATTTCATTTTCATTATATTTTTTATGTTATGTGATACAAACGTTACCATTATGTAAATGATTTGCGTATGTTTCAAAGTTTTAAATAAAACAGCTGTATATCTAAAAGCACTTGTTTTATTTCCTTGTTAATCTTGGTAAATAATTAAATTTTAGTTATTTCAAGTTTATTTTTCTAAGCAATTCAAAAATGATTTTATATTCATCACTTTCCCGTATAATTACAAATATTTAACTAAAATCATATCACGTAAATTTCTATTCACTAGTGTTTTTGGCCATATATTTTTGCGGTAAATTTTTAAGGTAGATTTTATTTAATCTTCAGAGATAGTGATCATCATCAATGGTACTTATTGGAAATCGATACATCGTTAGATGTAAATAGCCCATAACAGGTAGATGATATTGGGCTTGTATATTCATTGTTCTGAGAAAAGCCAGTTTATCGTTTCAAAAATACATAGAAACGAGTACTGTTCGACAGTATTTCTCTGTAAATGAGTCTTGTTCCTAAGTTTATTTCTGATATCACATTTATGAACATGGACGAGTACCCTCTTTACTCTATCTAAGACGTCCTGGGCTTTCTGCCCGGAGAAGACCAGTACAACGTCATCTGCTAACGCCTAGCAGATCTCGCTCTTCACCACCTCCTTTAGGAGAGAGTTGATAAGCAGTGTCTAAAACGTAGTTTTGCTTATTGAAAAATTAATAAAGGCGTCCACGATTAACTAAATTAATTTATTTAATACTTTTAGATAACAAGATTAAGAACCAAAAATAACAGATTAATGTAATTCAAAGAAGGATCAAATACGCTAATCCGCTAAATATCGCTCGAAACCAGAGTTCGCCAAGTCTTTTTACTCTCTGTAGTAGCAGACGCTTTCAGTTTTTCTTCATTACTAGGGGTCACCCATTAACATCTGGCACAGACGGAACGGAAATTAATTAAATTCCACTCCGGACGCGCCATACTTAACTTTCTATTTTTAGATGTATTTTTTTATAAGTCCATTGACCTAAAATAAAAATTCAATAGTAATGCAGTTTTCAAATCTCACCTGTGGAACCGAGCAAGGCCGTTTGCAGGTCACGAGCACTTGACTCAGCCGCTGACTCTTTTTACTTTCACATGCAATTTGCTTCCCAGGCATACGTTTTAGCACCTTTGGATGCACACGAATTTTAAAGTATATTATTTTCTCATTAATTTTAACTACTAGTGATAACGGAGATAAATCTAGACAAAAGGCTAAAGTCATTAATTTTCACCTTAATTCTCCTAACTGTAACGACCTCCTTCAAGATAGGAAATTATAGTTGTTCAATGATCCGCGTCGAGATATTACTTTGTCCCAAGCAATATCAGTCCTATTATGATTCTGGGTTATTGTACGCACCTAAAAATTTGTTACGAGATAAAAATGTACAACAGATTTTTAAATATTCTATAAAGTGACATGTTTTTTTTATTATACACAATTTTATAAGTCGATATATAACATATATATTTAAAATAATTTTAAACACACTATATTCTAACGTTCATTACTATACAAAGTAGTGTTACGATTATATGGATATTTAAAATATTTAGCTCTTTAGTTACCCACGAGACAGCGAGAAAATTAATAGAAAGATAAGATACAATATATAAATCTAAATTAAAAGTATAAGTAATTGTATCAATGAAATGTATAAATGCTAATTAATTTAGTCATTTGTTATAGAACTGAACAAAAGAAAACAATAGATGTCATAGAAATAGGACAATATTTTTTTTGTACATAACAGAACAGTTTATAACAAACTGCCGAAACCCAAATAAGCGGACTGAAAATAACCGACGTCCATATAACTTATAACTTTAACGTTAAGTAAAAATGTTTTAAACTACCGTAATAGATTCTTCAGTTGTACAATGGTAACTACTAACAAGGCTTAAAATGTAAAGTTTATTTTAACTTTTATGTGTTTAGATTGAATGATGATTTGCTTTAGGTAGTTTTTGCAACAGAGGGTAATGCTTAAAGAAAACAATTGTACATAAAAATTGTAAAATTGCCCAGGAAAGTATAGTTTTCATAAATAAATATTAACTTAATGCTATGAATTATAGACCCAAAAATTAATTGTCACCGAAAAGTCCACACTTTTTGATAAAATTCACATTTTTCTTCAAGAATATAGATGATTTAAGAGTATGGAATATTCAATGAACATTTAACAGCTTTAATGTAATAATGTCAGCAGTTTCATGTTGAATGATAAATTTTAAACCGCCACTTTTACTCCTGATTATTAGATCATGGTTATATATTAAGTCCAATAAGCAATAGACATACGTAACAATTCAAAAGATCTGATCTTTTGTGCGTTTTCTGTGTTAAAGAATTAACTACTCAGCATTCCGTGTATTCACCTAACAGTTGCCGGTTCCGACGAGTTGCAAATTTAAAGACGCCCCTTATCAACGCATTGGCAGAAATTTTCTTCACTTCAGATCCATATTCCAGAAATGATCTGATGCTTGGTCTTGACATCCCTAAATCCCAAAGCAGGTTATAGAGATTTCACTGATATATCTAACCCGCACCGCATACCAATTAACTATGAATTTATTCAATATTCAACGTGTGTTGTAGTTTAAAAGGTGTATTTCCCAAAAAACAAGTTCAATTTTTGCAGATGAATTTTTTTTAAATATTTCTAATTGTCATTAAACAGATTCCATTTTTAAAACAAAACTGAACCAATAATATTATTAATCGCTAATTATGTTTTTCTTTTAAGGATCAAACCTATATGAATATAGATAAGAAATAGTCATTTATGAACAAACATGTTTATACTACTAGCCGTTCGTGTGTAATAATTTAGGGATAGTAGTTTGTGTATAATAATCCTGCTTTAATTCCTTTCCATGAAACTTTGCCCAGCAACAGACCTGTGTTTCACTGAGTAGTTGCAATTTGTTAGCGACTTCAATTTATTACACTAAAACTTACCTATATATTAATTTGTTTGTGTCAGAGAACTGCGATTTATTACATAGCTGTTATTAAAATTCAATTTAATTTTGTATTGACTAACAGTGAAAATACTCCATTTGTAAGCTATTGATTATAAATTATATTGTTATTTTGTGAAGTATTTAGCACCCATATTCATAGAATTATAAGTTTAAATTTGAATTGATAAGTTTTTAAGACTATTTTTGAACTCCTTTTATAAAATGAAATTATTTATTGGGAGATTATTAAATAAGAGAAATGTGGGATATAGTGCTCTGCTTTGGTGTAATGAAACCACGACAGTTGAAGTTGACTTGTATAATGTTTTACGTAGCGTAAGTTACATAAATTCATAAGAAAATCAAACATATTAATATTTCCAATGAGAGTTGTGTGTCTTCAAGTATCGTGCATGAAATAGTGAGGTCAGAGAATCTATGTAAGTCGTTTTCCGTTTTGCATTTGAGAACGTTCAATATTAAGTGAGCGAGAAAGTCGCCACAAGAAACTTAACATATCTATAGAACAATGAGCGAGTTCAGAACATCTTTTATGTTTTAACTGAGCAATAATGATTACTTTTCTTTTACATAAACATTTCCGCGTTACTAAAAATGTAACTTAATTACGTTTTTAAAATGTCTCCTATTTATATTTTGGAATCCTTACTGTATGAGTACACAAAATTCATTTAAAATCATTGGTACTTCACTGTTTCATATAATCTTTAGTTAATAGACTACAATCTAATTAATGAAGAAGTTTCTACAAATTATTGCGGAAGTATCCAATAACACACGTTATTTGACATTTTAAACTTAAATTATATTTTTTTACATAAAGTTTTTGGAATCAACTTTATTCCTAAAACCTTGGTTTAGTTTAGTAAATAGTATTGTACAAAAAATACCGAACTTCATTAGTTTATTCGCGTAGTCACATATATTATGATCACTGTATGTCATTCTTTCATTCCTAGCATATACTCGTAATGATAGTAATTATAGATTTATATGTATAACTAACTTTTTAATATATTGTGAAAACTGTTACTTCTTTGCAATGGATAAAATATATTCTCTAAAGACATTTTTTATAATACGTGACAGACAACCAAACTGATTGTAGTTTAAAAAGTCTTATTTAGTTTAAAAAGTCTCTGCACGATTTTCCGTTCTCGGCGACTCTTGCGCCATTTCTCTCTTGAAGCGTCAACCTTAGCTATCCACAATCTAGTTATTAAAAAAAACTGTAACGAGCCGAGGTGTGGTTTCTAAAAGAGCCTACTAGCATAGTTACAGTCATACCACATCAAACCTTGCGACACAAATGGTCAACCAGCTTTGGTCCATAACAAAAAAAAAATCCAATCTGTATAAATCACAGAATATACAGAAATTACATTTATAAAAAACAGACAAATAATTGCAGTTAAGTGAAATATTACGGAAAGTATCGTGTTTTTATCGCAAACGAAAATTCGATGTCCCTACGAACTACGTACCAAATAAAAATATGTTATGTCATAATTGAATTAAGCTATATCTGATGTAAATTTCGCGTAACCTTCGCCGAACTGAAGGATTAGGTTCAATACAGGATTCAATTACTATTTCAAATCACGTCCGAAATTGAAATGCGGTGGCTGTTATTGGTTTGGGAGACGAATGAACAACCCATTTTTCAGACTACATATCACAACAGACACAATTACGAATGTCACCATAAAGGCCTGTGAAAAACAATATTCTCTATTTTTAAAAAGACAAATTTTTGTCAATTCTTTTATGATGACAATGCCAACAATATTTTCATATCATGTATGTGTGTCAGTATCAAGGTAAAGAACAAATTTAGAACTATTAAATTAAGAACTTGAATTGTCATACAAATTATTTAACCATTAAAAATATATTTATTGATTGTTATGCTACAGATTTCATTTTATGATTATTCTATTTTATTATGTAGTATAATATTTATTACAATTTTTGTTTTTTTTTAACCATTTCTAAAAGAAAGCGGTAAATGAACTTTGTTAAGACTTTTAAACAGGTAGTTTCTGTTATGGTAATGAATTAATGGCTTCAATAGTCAAAACTTTCAATATAATCGATTTACTGATATAAACTTAAGATTAGAGGTACCTACGCAAGAAAAAGTCTTTTGGGACTGTATCAGGACTACTTGAAGTTCAATGTATGTCTTCTAGAAATCAATTATTTGTTTGAAAATTTCTCTAAAGCGTAACAAAGACGTATTGGACTTGGTTTATTCTTTTACAGTTCGGAAAAACACTGTCACGAAAAAAATAACCTTTTTTTACTTTATTTAAAAATATCTTTCTTTTAAAACACTAATACAAAGAATTATATGCAAATAATAATATTTATAATTAAATGAAATATCGTAGCTGGTAATGTAACGTAAATAGCTATTATAAAATTTTAAATAAACTTTAATTTACATTTATCCTACATTTGCGTCGGGGTAAAACCTCTCAGCGCTTGTTCCATAACCCCGCCTTCAATTTAAAATTTTCGTAGCCGAAATATATTCTCGCGGAGAACGCTTTGGATCCTTTATTTTTCTTTACTATAACAAAAGTTTTCCTTCGGGTCAAAAATAGAGCGTACGAGAGTCTTCCTTTAAAATACAAACATCGCTACTGCTCGCTGTCGGTAAAGCTCTGCTTAAATAACGGGCTTAATTTTTTAAAAATAAATAATCATGTTTGCTTTTATGAAATTTATCTTCACATTTTTAAGTAAAACGTTTCAATTTTCTTCTTTAGAAAGAGTAAACTTAGACCAAGGACCTATACCTTCAGCGTAAAATTAGGAATTCGAATTATTTTTGATGAGATTTGTATATTCTTTGAGGAATTATTAGTAACGTTATTTACATTTTTGTTAGTAGTTTCATCATTTCAGACGCAGAACGGCCCCTGTTGGACATAGGTCTCTTACATAAACTTGCAATAGTATTCGTTGGAAGCGGCCTGCAACCGTAGTGTTCCAGCAAGCTTAATAGGATTATCTCTCCGCTTTTTGTATAGAAGTCCTATGTTGCGTGCCTTACCCACAGCGAATTCAATTTCAGTACTAACGTTGCAAAACATTATTATTTTTTAAGTGAATGAGATCTTTAATGAACTAAACTGATGTTCAAAATACGGGGTTAAAAAGAGTACCAACTTAACAGCAACTTTGACTAATGTCGTCATCGCTTCAACTAATAAACGTCCATTGCAAGGCATGGGCTTTCCCCAAAGGTATCTATAGGGGAATATTACATAATCGCCACGCTACGCAGGCAGATTGGCGATCGCAGTTTGTTATTATACGTCAACAATAATTGCTGCCTCTCTATCCTCTATAAATTTGTTTGTGAGCAGTAGCAATACTATATAATTAATGCAGGAAGTTTGAATTATATATAAGATTGTATCCCGAGAATGGAAACAACGACCTACGATCACAAGTCGCAGTCCTCTATCTCTGCTCGGCTAATGCTATTGTAGTTGGATACCTATATTTCTTGTTTTTTTTTTTTTTTTTGTTTATACATTTAACTAGCCGTTTCTGGCTTCGGGTACTTACATGGGAAGACTATTAATTATGTCATGATTAGTTACTCGTCATATACGTTATACACTAAATCTGGTTATTAACTTGGTAATTTACTGAAGCTTAACTTACACAATGCAAAATAATTAAATTCATATCTATTCAATTTCTTTTTCATTTTCTTTTTATAAGCAGTAAATCTTCTCGGTTATCATAATTGCTTTCTCAAAAATTCCAATCATGCGGCCTCCTTCCGCCTTTAATACCTTTCTGATAAGTCTCGATTATTTATAAAGGAAATGTATAAGTTAAGTTGTAGCCTTTAATAAATTAAAAAGGTGTACAGTTTTCATTCGGCAAATCCTACAACAAATATTTTTTTTTATATGGTCCCCGCTATTGGGGATCTCTCGTTCCCCTATATCGTGTGGGACAGGGGCTTTTTATTTCTAATAATTTATTCATTTTTTTTATTATTATCATTCTTCTCTTTCGTGTATCATATTATCTGTCGTACTGTTTCTTTCATTCTACAATTTTCCCAGTCTTTCTCTTTCATTCCATTAGCCATACATCCATCCTCAGCCATTACATTCTAGGCTTCCTTACTAGTTTATTTTGCAACATTACATTTATTGTTCAAACATTTAATACATATTTTCTTTATAATTATCATATTATATTATACTGTTTATTGCACTATTTTTGGTACTACTTTAATTATTTTATTTCTATATTTTAGTGTCTGCTTTACTTTTTTATTCATATTCAAGTCTATTTGAATCTATTACTGTGTTTTATTTTTACCTATGGCATTTATCACCACCTTCCTGCAGTAGCTGAGGAAGCATTCTCTCTCCCTGTCGTCTTGCGTGATGGCCGAGATACTCCTTTCCCCTATCTTTTTGCCCAATCGGCATTCGGAATCTGCGCGCAGTCTTCCGAACGCCGGATAGTAGGCCTCAAGGTGGACCACAGTCTGGCCCACTCCCGGTTCACAGAAGCACGAGGGGTCCTCCTTGAGCTTGAACCTGTAAAGGTACTCAGAGAACCCCCCGAGTCCCGTGAAGAGCTGGGCCAAGACCGTATCCATCTCGACACTGCGGAGCACGTGGTAGGCTGAAATGGCGTCCGGGAAAAATATCCTCTTCACTGACGCCGTCGTTCCTTCCATATACCTCCTGTTCCATTCATCGAGCGACTCCCGTATCAGTTGTCGCTTGACGAATGAAACGGCGCATCTCTCATATTCAGGTCTTCTTTTGCTCTTTAGGGCCGCGTCCTTGGCCAACTGATCCGCCCTCTCATTTCCTTCCATCCCCGCGTGCGCTTTCATCCAGTATAGTCTTATATCCTTCCTATTTTCTCTCACTTTCATAATACGCTCTTTCACTCTTAACGCCAAAGGATGCAGGGTGTCCGATCTTGCGACAGTTTCGAGGGCGGACCGCGAGTCGCTCATTATGGCGCATGACTGCGCGGACCCGCTGCCCGCGTAACAACAAATATTGTTAGGCAACAGTAATTCGAAATAAGGAATAAATAATTATTATTTGATTGTGTTCAATATATTCATTGACTCTTTAATGGTGCGAACAAGTAGTATTAGTTAATAGGAGCAATCATGATGAAGTATACAGAGCTGTGCCACGTGTTCTTCATTGGTTCGGAATTCAGTCTTGAATGCTGAGAAAACTAAGTTAATTGAATTGAATCTTCCTAATGTAAAAAGTCAAAATTGTGGCCTTTTAGCATTGAAGTGTGAGAGCTGACTGACTGAACGGTTTTCTTATGCATTACTTTGAATAAAAAGCTTGGGTTAAACCCACGTTTTTCAGCGCTCGTAGGTAAACTCAGCTGTGTTAGCAATTTAAAAAAATGAAGACAACGGAAATTAGTATCGCTTGACTTATTAGTTACGTTATTTTGTTATGGGGCAGTGCCGCCTACATCAATTCTTTATTTTACCAAAAAATGTTGTACAGGCTATTACAGTATATTTTTAATAGTTTTATGTCTTAAACTAAAACCTGTGTTTTTTTGTTTCCTCTGTTTTGTGTGGGACAGCAACGACTTTTTATTAACATTTGTCTTCTTTCTTCCTTCACAGTACCTTTCATGCTTTTTTTTTCTTTCATTCAACATAAAATCTTGCACTGTATAAGCATTATTGTTATTCAACTATCGCCTTTCAACCTTCTTCGCCATTCCCAAAGTAAAACAGAGTATTTTTCACAGTTTTGTGTTTTGACTTTCGTATCTTAACATTTTATTAGATTCTACTAATTTATTTGCTTTTCTCAGTAACAATATTTAACGCTAAATTTCGTTTTCAAAAAGTTAAAAAAATCCTTCATGGGTCTGTAATGTAATAAGTTCCACATGATATCTTAGAACTTCGTTTTCTTAGTTTTAAATCTAAAATTTAAAGTACCTTTTTTTACAGATCGTATTATAGCATTCAAGACTTTTTAGTTGATCGGAATGTAAGGAACTTGTTTTTTGGACTCATTTACGTGGTTGATATGTACACAGAAAATAATTAAGTTTCATTTTAAAAGTGCAACTCTTTAGTTTCTGCCGGCTCTTCTCAGTAGGTTAGCGTTCCGAGCCGGTGTTAACTCACTTCTTATAATGTTAAAATAATCGATGTGTCTACTTGCATAAAGATATTTTAAATTTTAATTTAAAAAAATGACATAATTATCTAAAAAAAATGACACAACCTTCTTTAATTCAAGCACTTGCTGCACTGCAAGCTTGACTTAAGCGGACAATCACTTAGTAATAATAAAATCATAATAATAATTATTGGTTGTTAGTACTGTAAATATTATTATTAAGTATGATACAAAAATATATAAATAAACTTATTAATAACTACTTATTACTAATCTGTTCTTTTAAAGATGTATGTTGGCTGTTGATTTAAGTAAATTAAGTTATTAACACATTACGATTACTCACAAGAATATTTTTTTCTGTTTCGAATTACTATTCGCACTTTAATAATAATGACCACAAAAAAATTCTAAGACATAGTGTATTTGCTTAGACTGTAGTCAAATATTTGAAAATTAGGGACTCGTATTCTAATTCACTTTGTGTGTGAATGAAAAAAGGATTGGTATTATTGCTACATTTCCTCGCGATTTTTCCATTTTTTTTGTCTTGAAGGATCGTCATTGAGAGATAAAAAAAATAGTGAAAAAATTGCGTGAAGCCACCCATTCTCGAGTTTTGCGTCACATATTCCCCAAAATATTTTTATTACTTTAAAATGGAAGCTGTGTTCTCCTCTTTGGCTCTTTTTTATAGATGTTTGGTGCCATTGCTTGCATACGTTTCGTACAACGCTAGTAAGACTTACAATAACGTCAGCTAACCTTGCATGCAATACTAGCAACTAGGTCAAGGTCAATGTACTTCTCCAAAACTCACTTTTGTTATACAAATTAACTGAAAAAGTATTGTTAACAATATCGTTCAGAGATGTGAGTTCATGACCTTAAACCAAAGCTTTCATACGAGGAAAGTATTATAAGAGTTCGTTTTCAATGGTGTTAGGTAGAAAAACTTTATAAATGTGACTGTATAACTGATTTGTCAGGAAGAAGCTTTAAAGCTTTTTCTCCTTTTTCCAATCACACTTGATAAAGTAGTCACTCTGAAATAATAACATTATTTTTTTTTACTTTAATAACTTCTGTCGGTACAATGTTACAGATAGGAAACCGTAGTGAATTAAAAGTTAATTTTAATATGTAATAAACTGAATATAAAACGCTTTTTCTTACTACGTACGTTATATAATTTTTCCTAAAACCAATGCTTTTTGGTTAGTGTGAATCATTTATTAATTTACGTCCAATAAACTGTACATTCATCTCTTCAAAGTATACCTTTAAGGAATCACTCTGTGTAAATCAAATTCGAAGTCATTTATTGTAGATTACTTTTACCTTTCTTTGATGAAATAAAAACGCACTTATGTATTATTTATAATAAATCTTGGCTTTTATATAAAAATTATTAAATATATATATATATCCTGAATGATAAAAATTTTGGTCCGACAATCTTGTTACTAAAAATCAAATAGAAAAATAAGTTAAATAGTAAGATTAAACTAAAAGATTAATTATAGAAACCGTTCTCGGAAGTCGACGAGTCCCGGGCTCTTGTAACATATTTCAGTGCTTAATTCTTTTACGGAATAAGCTTTAAAATTCAATATAATTTGTACTCCAGAGCATTATCTAAAATTTTATGATATCTTAAACGTACATTTAATCCTATTTTTATGATATTATGCAGAACTGATATACAGACTTTGACAAATAATTAAAAGAAAGAAATGATGTTTGAAGTTTATAAATTAGCAGTGAAATCGATAATTTGAATGCCAAGGTGACCTCGTCGTAAAATCACCTTATAATTAAAAAGTTATTGTTGTAGGCAGACGAGTACTTTGTGAGACTTGTTGATGCATAAATTACGACGAATCAACAGCACAAAGAAGAGAGAGTTGTCGCTTGAACCGCTGGAGCATTCAAATTTCTGATGCTTAATAATTGCGTACAATGATCTCATGAACAATGAATTTTATACTTTACAAATTAACATTAATTCCCATCTAACAAAAATTCATATTTCAACTCAAAATTTTTAATTTTTTCATGTAATAGTTATAAAATGTTGTAACATGACTAAGCTTGTGTCGACTCGACACCACGTGAAACTTATTATAAGAGTTAAAATTGGAACGAAGCATTAGGAACGATGTAAAAGGGTTTTAGAGAAAACTTATTTGTTGAAACTAAAAAAAATAGTCACTTGAAACCGATTTTGAGTCTCTTTTGTGTTTTGGACTTCCAGTGTTAAGACTGAATGAAAATCGACTGACGACTACAAGATAATTGATTTGGGCGGCCCGGACGAGGGCTTATGTATTATATTATAATGTTGACTCGAAAAGCGAAAAGAATCGAGTTCTTTCAGCAAATCTGCATAACAGCAGAGATATAACAGAAGGTTTATATATGAATGTAAAAATATTATCAGTAAAACATAATAAAATTCGAAGGAGTTTTAAATGGAAAAATGACAAGACTGCCAAAGGCCAAATGAAAGAGAAACTAATAATTAAGTCAGAAACTAATATGCGACTGCATAAGTTATTTTGTATTAAGTCTATCTTGAAAGAAAGCTTCATACATAATATCATTTAACCATAAGTTTATAAAATTAAAGTTGAAATCTTTCATTAAGAGCTGATTCGACGTTTTTTTAATATCTAGACCTATTAAAGTCACTTTACACCTTTTTATTTATTCGTTTAAATTTAAGGTACATCAAAAAACCTTAACACAAACACAAAAAACTTTATAGCAAATTTTAAAAATATTACATACAATGATTACAAAAGTGCTCAACATCGTAAATTAGCTTATGTACATAAAAGTTATCCTTATTGAATCTGTAAACAAAATAAAGAGATTAAACAAAGATAATATGGCAACAGTAATACGCGTTCGTTATTGTATTTTTCTACTTTTAATTACAATTTTTTTACAAAAGATACTAAACATTTTTATATTACAATTTCATCTAATTCTTGTCGACAAAATTATGCTATGACTTCACTACTAACTTATTTTATAAATATATATTCAAACAAGTAAAGGAGCGTTTTAATTATTCAAAATTTTATTTATCACTAACGCTTAAATCGTAATACGTCACAAAATTCATTTAAATAAACGATTAAGCTCGAATGAAGTAGAGCCTGTTCTGTTTGCGCCCTACACCCATAATGCCGCCGGCAAGCCTCTAAGCGTTCTCTCATCTGAAGTACTCTGTAGTTAGGGTGCGTAGTGTTATGATTCCCCGTTAGCGAGTACTTTCAAACGTTCAACTTTTTAATTAAACTGTGGACAACTGAGAGGGGGACCAAAAATTTTACAGGCAAAAATAAAGATGAAAGATTGCATAAAATCTTTAATTTACACGGAGAAGAGTTGAATGGCTTTTATTTTTTTTATTATTTTGGTTAATTAATGGCTTCGGTAATTTAAATCTCCGCACACAAATTAAGGGTGAGTTTATAAATGGCACATAAACGAAAAATACAGGATGATTGCTTATGGCAGCAAAAGCTTTAAAGGGTTGAATGTATTGTTCATTTGCTAACAATGAATGTATGTTACATCCTATTCAAAAGTTAATGGTTTCTGAAATTATATATTACTTTATGATAATAAAGTGATTAAAAGCGTTTTCAAACTTCGGTTTGCTGCATATTAAAATTAATTATTGTTTACTGTCTTTCCCTGCACACTTTAAACTGCCTTAAAATATTGACCTGTCACATCCTACTAGCAAAAATGAATGAAAGCAACATATTCCACAGTGATCACTTTATACAGGGCATATGGAAATACGTGTAAAAGCTTTTTCTGAAAGATCTTTTACACATTCACCCCCAAAACCAATCAACCTGTGTAATTTTTTATTGAGTTCCGAAAACAGATCTAATTTTGGTGTGATGTCGACATGTGGGCAACTCTCGTCATCTGCGCCCAATTTATCGTGTACTTAGTTCGCACTAAATCAATTTAGTTCGGAGAACTTTGGAGCTTCGTAATTTGTTGATTAACTACTGTTAATGTTATAAACGCTTATAATGTTAATGACCAGTGAACAGATAAAACAAAACTTCTTCATATCTTTTGAAAGTGCCACTGTTGCTTCTATTTCTGCTGTTATATCTTCACGACAATCTTCACTGTATTCTGATTCCGTATAACAACTAAGACTGATAATCTCACTATCATTGTTGCAAATCGAGTTAATGATATTATGTTTCTGTTTATCTTCATGGTTATTGAGTTCGCAAAACACTTTTGTAATGCAAACGATCTCTCGAATTGATTTATATTTCAAAACTTTGAAATAAAACATTTTATATTTTTTTAAATACAATTTGCTTTTGTAACATAATAAGCACACCCAGCACTTTATTTGGTAAATAGATATACTGGAAAAATATTTGAATATTTAATTTATTATCAACATGATAAGCTCTTAAAATAACTAAATTTATCTTTAGTTATTACCAAATAAAATTACAACAAATGAAAATCAGTTACAATTCATCGACGAAATATAGTTTAAATTTGATAAAAATTCTAAATTAAAAAAAGTTTTTGAATTACTTATATAGGAGGGATATAGGAGATATCAAGAAGTGACACTTAATCAAATCGTAGTTCTATAATGTACAGACGTATGACATCCACTGTTTGACATATACCTCCTCCATAAATTTCTGAAAGACCGGTAGGTACCGACTTATATACAGCGTCGTCCGAAGACCTTATTGAGGTCCACCGTCTACCTTGTGAGAGGATGTCCAACGCTTCGCTTTCCGTGGTTTCCACTCCAGAAACTTAAGGGCCTAAGTGCCTTTAATTCTGTGAACTATGTGACCTGCACACTGTCACTTCAATTTGCTAATACGCTGGGCATTTTGGCAAAGAATTATAATAAAATGTCTAGTGATTAACTTAACTCAATATAATCACTAGACAATTAATAAATAAATTATCGTCATACTAATATATACAAATATTATATATAGGAACTTGATATGTTTGTATACTGAAATCTGTGGTGTAATTTCTATAATTCTTTGACTTGGCGCCGAGACATTTCGCTTTTAATAAGCGAACCCTCGCCCCTTAGAATTTAATTAAATCTTCTAAACATTTTACATTGAACGTGGTTCTTCGTTATTTTAACACGCTTTGGTATTTCAAGCCAATTAATGGCATGAAATGAAAGTTTTCACCACTCGCATCTATTACACCCCAAAATTAATATACATCAACTTTTGGTTCTCTTGTCTTTAAAACGTGCGTTAAACCCCTATAAAAATTTAGAACATGATTTTGAAAATTACTGTTGTTTTTAACGCTTATATAAGAAATAATTTTATTTTTATGCTTTCAATTAAAATAGCTACATTTTAAATTATAGAATATGCCAAACATTTCAAACATTTTTATAAATTAATAGAATAACCTAAAAATGAAACTCATTAATTTTTATATGTTTAAGACGTCATCTTTAGTATCATATTAAATTTTAACGAACTATGTCTCGTTATAAGCAATGTAGTTTTTTTTTCTATGTTTATTTATTTTGTACGTTGTTTTATATAAATAATTATTTTAGTGTATGGGCGATGCCTATGTCTAACAGTAAATTTCCTATGGCTGAAATGATGGTGATAATCAATGATTTAAAAGTATATTTAGCGAAAACGAAGTTACGAGTATCTCATAAAGCAACTATAATAAAAGTAAATAAAAACGTTTTAATAAACAAGAAAAGTTATGACAATTTAAGTGCCACCTGCCATACTCAAATCGATAATTTTCACGTAGATTTATTACTTATATTTTAATTAAGTAAAATTCTGTGATTTATGAGTCGTAAGTAAAAAAAGAAATTATTGGGCTGTTCGACACGAAAAGAAATATTCTATATACTCACCAAAACAACAACTTTTGTATATATAACAAAAGCGCAAATTTAAAATTCAAAGCAAATGAAACACACGGAGTTCTCGTGTGTTTTCAATTCGGTTAAAAGTTGTACGTGTGGTATTATTGTTTACTGAACGTTGTGTTTACTAGCAGTCAGCGAGTCGCTTATAAAAGTACCAATGTTGGTATTGACAAGGCTTCGACGTTAAATTATTTTTTTTATTTATGCCGTACGAATTTATGGACGAGGAAAATCGCTAACCTTTTTTACATTTAGGTATTAATAACGGTTACGAAAGCAATGTGTGGTAAGAAAAGTGTCAAATGTATCAACCGAAAGCTTAACCCTGTATAGAGTGATCACTCTCAAATATGTCACATAAATTTATTTTTTACATTGAAATTCGACGGACCAATAATTTTTGTCAATACAAAGTCCGCTTAGATATATATTAACAGTAATTAATTTTAATATGTAACACGAACTTCATAAACGTTTTTTTACTAACTTTTATGATAAATATTATTATTTCTAAAACTTTATTTTTAGATAGTGTACATACATTATTTGAGATGTGCACAGTCACCCCTTTAAATCTTCTACACATATAACCGAATATAATGTACAAAATAGTATTATTTACTTAAGATATGAACAGGCGCGCAGAATAGATGGCCGCTAAGGCTTTATGGTTTCTGATCGTTTCATAGATTTATATATAAGCCCGTGTTATTGGAAATCTATGGAGAGGACTTTTGTTAAATAATATTTAAGCAAAATAACTCAATTTTAAAAAGCTTATACTAACAATACTAAAATAGAATTTATATGATTACTGCCTGTATAATTCTCAGTGTTCCTGAATAATAACAATTAGGTATTTTAATTATTACAAGTAAGAACAATGTTTGTTAATTAATGGCAATAAATTCTTTGCGAATTCTATGAATTGGCGTAAACATTTTACAGTGGTTGGTATCAGTTCAGTTCAGTTTTTAACACTGTGAATCGTTTTAGATACGTATCGAAATAATTAAACTTAATTAAAAAAGATGAAGCAGCGCTTATTAAAAGTGAAATGCCCCGTTGCACTCATCAAGTTTAAGAGAACACACAGGTTAGCTCGTTACAGAGTCCTTAAGTCTTTAGAATCTGCAACTTTATTGCTTTTTCTATCCCGTATCTTCTAGCAAATAATTAGTAAGTTAATTAATATGCCCTGATTATAACATCGTATCTGCAGTTTTTCTTGTCGAAAATAAAACGAACGCGGCAACAAATTTACTAGGATGTCATAAATATTATGGTATAGAAAGCCTTTAAGGCTTCACACCTGGTGTAGCACTTACATCAAAGAATAGATGATGGATGATGTAAACTAAAAGGCAAGTGAAGTCTCGTAAAAGAGTCCAATATAGCTCCAACCTTACTAGAAGCGCTATTATAAAAAGCTAAAAAAGCATGAATCACACTGCTTTAGATGAAAATATGTAATCGTTAAGTATTTTTTATTTAGAATTATTTAGTATATCTATTTTTGTCCTCGTCTTTTATGCTACATTGGCGGTTCTTACACTAAATAATATTACGCATTGCGAAACAAAGTTCCAGTTTGAAGACAACTAAAGAAGACTTTAGTTATTGACTAATATCTTCTTTTCATTGAGACATTTCTTCAGTAATGAACTTATAAAATGTGAATAACCTGTTCGCACGCGGGCTATTATTTAAAACAAGTTAGTGACGCCGTATGCGAATAGCACATACGCCTGCTAATAGGCTACCCACAGAATTGCGAGATAGTTTAACACCAAACAATATTAAACAAAAGATAAAGTCTTTCTCTTTAAATGATTATATTTTTCTTTAAGTTATTCTAAATTAATTACAACTTTGGTAGCACAAATATAAACCTGGGTAAGTTCTTCTGCAATCTACTATGAAAAACAAAAAAAAAACACTAGTGTAATCTTTCCATTGTCTAAGGTAACGGAAACAGACAAGTGTAACAATTGTTTCTTTTCATAACTTACACTCGCAGTAGTTTCATAACTACGGCCTTTACTTTTCATTATTTATTACACAGGAATAGGAGGCTGTCAGGGTTGCAGGTTCCTTAAGTAGACGCTCCTTTAGAATAACTGTTACCTTTCGTCATTCATCAATACCCGAGATGTTCGGACCTGGACATCGAAACTTTCCACAGCTAACATGACAGACAAGAAGTTTAAGCGAAGAGCGTTAACGATGGGTGAAAAATTAACCAAAGTAACTCTACAACTCCTCTATTATTAAATAGGAAAACCCTATAATCTTCATAATCATATCAGATGTACATACAAAGTAATATAGTTTAAAGCATTGTAAAGATCAAGGACGTGTAACAAGGACGAGTCGCCGTAGATTACGACGCTTGAATTTCCCTAACTAAAACAAGTTATAGGTGGCAGCTCTTACGTTTAGCTCGTGCAGCTCGAGTCTCACGTTTATAGGCATACTTTACATATACGAATTCCTTTTTGTATTTGGATGTTTACATACTTAGTTACAAATTTATGGATTACAAAAATTATTATTAGAGAAGTGTTAAAAAAGGAAGTACTGGAAGAGATAAATATTTATAAATTATTTAATGTTAGATATCAAATGAACACGATCTCAATTGAGACACGCAAAAATGCGATTTAAAACATTTAAATTGAAAAGCCCCGTAATTAAATGTAAAAGCTACAAGTCTGCATCGCGTATTTTACGACGAGCAATCTGTGTGGAATGGAAACAGCATTAAACTGTACAAGCACTGTCTCTGTAATTAAAAACGGATATTGTTTTAAACCTGGTTTTAACTTGAATCTAGTAAACAAACGATGCGACTAGTGAAGAACAAAATAATCCAACCGTTGCTGCCGCATTAGACGATGGAATATAAAACGTTAAAAAATAGCGTAAACCGGTATCATACTGCGTTATAGATGTAAATAAAAAGAGATGATAATTTATACATTTATCTCTGCATGAAAGGAAGTAGACACTTCCAAGACCTATTTATTTTAGGCGTGTGATCTTAGCGTGTAATCTTTGTAAGATTAGCCTAGCATGACGTCCCGCTATTTCTCAACCACCGTGATATTTTACATATACGTATTTAATGGTAATTTCGTAAGGGCTCTCTTTTGATCCTTCCATCGTAAAAATGAGTATCCTCTGGATTTTGGGCCATTCGTTTTTCCCTAGTCAGCAAATCTCTCAATAACTTTGTTATTTTATGAAAGCATGTCAACATTCGAGAAGAAATTAAAACTTAACTTGTTTTTCATTATAATTAAAGGTTCTGGAGTGGAAGCCAGAGCAGTGTGGGACGTCCAAGCACAAGATGAACAGACTTCTTCGTTGATGTCGTCAGGAGTCGCTGAATGCAGGATGCTTTCAATAGAAAAGTTCTGGTTGGACCAGGAGGTTTTACTTGAAATTTTTGGGAACAACCAAATGAAACGATAATGATAATGACTTTTAGTTTATAAATATAGCACAATCTAGATAGTTGTTGTCACTCAAAAAAATATTCCAAAGACAAAGGAAAATTGTATTTGCTATCTACATTTTATATGTTTGCCTGACTTACTACAAAACATTATTTTTGAACACAAATAAGTATAGAGCGATGCACAATAAAGCTAATAAAAATGCACAAAATTAAAAGCGACTTAATTAGATCAAATCTAAAATACGAGTAACTGATGCACTTACACTTGACACAAATGGCAGTTGGTCAAAAAATTGTCAAATTATGAAGACAGCTAATGGAACAATGACCTACCTTCATTAAACTATCTCTGCACTGCCCAAATTGTTTACTGGTAGAAAACGCCGTAGACGTTAACTTCGCCATTAAATATTGTATAAGAATAAACATTTAATGGCAAAGATGTGCAGACTAAATATGCTGATGATATAACAGAAATAATAATAGAAGTTTGAAGACGCCTTCACCCAAATAAAGGTTTAAATCTAACAAAATACCTAATACCGTACCTACCAATAAATTTTAATAGTAAAAACATTTCATATTGCATTTGAAGGATATGGAATTAAATAGCTTTTCTATTTATTTAATCTGGAGAATACAGATAATATAAACAACCTCCTGAATAATTGAATGTGAATAGACTCTGTAAGTGAAACTTGTTAAGAAATAGCAAAAGAAGACAGGCACGGCAACTAGAAACTTTTCTTGATGTAAAAGAAGCAAGTTAAAAGTTTAAAGGCAGCTGTATTAAAGGCAGCAAATGAACTCTCTTTGTCAAGTATCGATTGGGTACACAATAGGAACGTATTTATGTATTCTATGTTTGTCTCTTGGTTCTTTTCGCAACTTTTATTCAACCCATTATATACAAACATTCTTTTATTTATATTTATTAACTTTATTTTTTATATTATTAAAAACAACTTTAATACACGATAATAACTACTTTGATGTGGTTTTTTTGTAAGTAATTGCCTACCAACCAAAAAAAACTTCATTTGGATAAAATACTTCTTCTGTTTATGTATAAAATAGTTTTTCTTTCTGTATAACTTTTCAAGTTTCAAATAAGGAACACAATCGTCGTACAAAAACATGATATAAACTAATTTCAAACTATTATACATTTATATTTTTTATAAATTAAAAAGGAACTAGTTTTTACTTCTCAATTATTTTTTTAAGCTTAAACTTTTGAAATTTCATCATCATTACCGTTGTTTTGTTTTTATATCATCCACTGCTGTACCCTATAGGTCTCCAATAAGACCGGTTAGAAGCGTCCAGCTGCTTCTGTTGACCTTGTGGATGGACGCTCAACGCTGCCCTTGCCAGTCAATAGTCTCAATTTTAGAACCATAAGGCTTTTGTCGCCATCTGCTTTATGCGGTATGTGGCGTATGCATAGTTACCACACACAGTTGCGTGATATAAAAAAGTGAGGTATAAATTATGTATTATATAACTTCTTATACCGCAATCTATAGATATATACATAGATAATACAAAATTATAAATATGTCATAAGCCTTTGCACTTCCAAAATGTCATCAAATCTACTTATAAGGCTAACTTGATAAGATAAGACAAAAGGTTAAAATATCGAACCATTTAATTAACAATGAACATAAATATAGTTGTACCATATTAAATTTACAACAAATAATGCTTAAATTGTCATGTCTACAATATAACGTAATAGAAAATCTCTTATTAAATTCCTGCATTTCATACAACGTCGCATGATTCGTAATGAGGCAAGTGAATATGACGAAACAACGTTAGCTGAAGCAGATAGAAAGCTTTAATACAATGGCTGCGCAGCTATTGTTGAAAGTTTGTAGCTCTGAAATTAGTCTTGTTATCATACGTTTTGGAAACTTTATACGAAAGTTATGAACTTCTAACAACTAACCTGTGACAAATTTAATTGTATCAAGCCTTGCCATTGTGATATATATGAACTAAAGGTAATTTTGAAATTGTGCCGGAGCACAAATTGAATTTGAATGAACAAACGCGCATAGACATATTGACAAAGTTTTGTAAAGGGGGAAATTTTACTGGTTTAATTAAATTTATGTATGAAGTAAATTAGGTATGATATGAACATATTTATTAGCAATCTTTACAATTACATAAGATAACATGTAAATAAATAATGATATGTACAAATGCTATCTTGCTAACTTTCTACAATTTAGGTCTATGCATCACTAACATGACATTTAAGTCAATTCATTAAGGCAAGAAAACAGCGAAAAAGAGTTGCGTTTTATAATTAATAGCACAAAGGGTAACTATATTACCTAGTATGTCGCCAAGCACATGTCGTCCGACCCGTCGTTTCAGTTTCTAGACTCTTACTGCAAGACGAAGGCCTATATTAAAGATGTTGGCATGCTTACCACGCGGGTGGAAGATAGCTATGTTGTATTCTGGTACGCAAAGGCCGCTGCTGCCCATCTTCTGGCAAGTAGTTTGTGAGCGATGGCATTCCTATATAATTAATGCACAAAGTGCGAGATATATGATTGTATTCCGGAAATCAAACCTACGATCGCAAGTCTCAGTCCTGTAACGCTGGGCTACCAATTCTAGCTAGGCTACCACTGCTCATTTATTATAATGCTTCGTAGTAAGGAGTATTGAGTGGTTGTACGTAGTAGTACATAGTAGCACGTGAGCTAGTGACTCCTTAATTGTCAATATAATAGCAGATTTCACTAGTTTGTTATTTTATATTTAAGAATATTGCGTAACTCCCCATAAACTATACAAGTTAAAAACTATGAAAACAGTTATATTTTGTAAATAAATCTTTTTTGAGATTTTAAAATATTTTTACCTATATATATTAAGATATTTAGTATGAAATAGGCAGATGTTCTACCAAACATCTGTGACTTATTTATGACGTAACTTATCTTCATAAATTATGATAAATATGTTCAAAGTATCCAAGACTACGCAAAGTCGTAATACCGGAGCCTATCACTTTTACAATGTAGCCTACTTACGACTGTCAAAATAAAGAATATAAAAAAGAAAAACTAGTTACAACGAGACAAGAAAAAATACCGCAATTATTTTAAATTAAGCAAAGAGTTAGTTACTTTACTGATAAATGTGGTTTATTTATATACTAAAACTGAATTTTTCATCAAGTATAATGCACAAGTACTATTGTAAATAATAAGGTACGATTTCATTACATATATAGTAATAAGAGTTTTTGATACTGTTTTACTACTTTATCATGATACAGCGAAAATCGTATGAAAAATCGCAAGTACTCCTTCTTTTCTATTAAAAAGAATGGAATCCAAACCAATGTACTCAATTGAATGTCTAGATCTAAGACTAAGTCTAGATTGAAAGTCGAGAGATAATCTTATTACGAAAATTCTTAAAGTAATAAATAGGATAAAGACATCGTAATAAATTATAACGTTATTATTACAGTGCAACGTATTAACTTATTGAAGTCTTGAATAGCCATTAAATTTGAGTACCGGATAAAAACTCTTATTAATCTACATTTCATAATTTATAATGAGTCACTGTTCCTTCTTATTTTTTCGCTATTACAATGGTCCATTAATCAAAAGCTCGTTACAGCTTTCCCTCTACCCAAATCGCTTGTCTATCTTTGTTCTCTTGTTCAATTACAATCTGACTAGTTCATGATTTATGGAATACGTAGCCGAACAGTCTTGCTATGTCTAACAATGTACATAAAGAGGTGTAATCTTTTTGAATGTATATTGACACGGATAATTGCTTACAATATATTATAATAAAAAGTGTAAATATTAATTTAAAATAAGATAAGATAAACATCTATTTTAGAACTACAATAAAACACTTATAATTACATATACAAAACATTTAAAAACCTAAAACTAAAGACAAAGACCTGCATTAAAAACAATATCACTAAAATAAATACTTATCATTAACATTTTTCCAGATACAATTACCATTTGTTCAAATTTTATTTCAAAATATCTTTATTCAAACAGGCATTGACTTACTTTCGATTATTTTAACGTTATAAATTGTAAGCTATCACCAGTTTGGAACGCTGATCTGTTGCTTCTTTAAATTAAATTTAACAATTTTTCAAGTGTACGTGTACATTGTAATATCAATCATATAAATGAGTCAACAAACCAGGTTTCCCAAATTTCGTACAGCTAAAACCACTTAAATGCTATAATAAGAAAAGATTCTGAGATATCTTGTGAAACTTTATTGTATATGCGTACACTTAGACCCATGAAGGATTTGTTAACTTTTTGAAGACGAAATTTAGGCGTTACGAGTTATTTTTTTTCGTGATTTTATATTACATATTTATACTAATTATAAACATTTATATTAAATTAAATGTAACCGTTAAATATAAAGTTAATATTTTAAGTCGTTTTAATCAAAAGTTTTGCCATGCGTTTTTCTTCACGATTTTTTTAACAATAATATAACATAATAAAGTAGTAAGTATAATAAATGTTTATACCATAATTACCATTGTCGAAATTATGTGCACTCTCTTTTGGTGAAATTTTGTGGCGATTGGTGAAATTGCAATTGATAAAACGGACTTAAATTAAATCACAGGTACGCCATTTGACGATTTGCGGCTTGATTGCGTACCGCTTCCAGCATTGTTAACATTACTGCGACAATGTGGTTAATTAATGGAAACACAAAGAGCGAAATCATTGTAAATCCACGATTGCAACCATATTAAAATATATATAAATACGTACGATGTATGATGATTTAAATTACCGAAAATTGTCAAGCAATATTTACGTTTTTCTTGTTAGTACCGACAAAATTCAAATGCTCATTACACTCACTTTATTTTATCGTAGATATTTTCTGATCTAACATTTACATGCTTGGCGGTAACAGTCTCTACTTTTTAGGATTATTTGACCCTGGATTGTAATAAAAGATGTTACGTATACTGGACCACTAACAAGAATATTATATTAGTCTTTCTAATACAGGATTTGGGAAAAGCGATTTATTTCCCATACTAATTCTATACTTATTATTGTAGCGTTATATTATTTCTCTTAAAACTACTTGTTTAATCAAGTAAAATAACTCATCAACACATCCTAAATACAGTAATGGCATAAATTCATTTCAGTAAAATTCCTAACCCAGACCGAAAATTCTTGTCATTGAATAAGTACGTGCTTTAAAGCATTTTTTTTTATTTTGATTCTTCGGCACTTTCTAGATCAAGGTTTAAATGAATCTAGGTTCTAAAGATTATTTGAAAATTTCATTTACAAAACAAAACAATCATACAGCATGCAGCATATGAATTAAAATTTGCTTACGTAAAAAAATATTTTAAGAAAATCTAATACTATCCAGAATATAAATAGACAATCATAATGAAAACCCGGTATATTAACAAGTTATTTGATAAATCAACACTTGTGTGGTGCGATAGTAGCTAGAAAATCCAATGTAATAAAGCGATCAATTCCGAGCCTCATTAATCTTCCGAGTAACGGCTGCTGAATCATCAGTTATAATAACGGTTGTTTTCGTTTAATGAGTTTGCTTAAAAATTAAGTAAATTTTTATTGAAATTATATAACAAAAATAGCTCTAACTTTTGTAATGATTTGCTAAACTGCTACTAAACTGAATAATGTCCTTGTACTTTCCGGGCAATAATTTTCAGCACAGAATTTAAGTCTCTAACTCCAGGCCTCGTTGTCAAGCTCGAAGGTGGTTAACTAGACTTGGAATGGCTATGCTCGGAATTTCTCCACGAAATCGAATAAGGAATGAGGAGATCCGTTGATGAAGGAAAATAACCGACGACGTCTAGCGAATTGGCAAGCTTAAGTGGCTGTAGGTAGACTACATAAAGAGCAAAAAAGATAGCCTCTAGAGTAACGAGGTCCTAGAGTGTCGACCACGGACGGACTAATATAGAGTAGGATGTCCACCCACAAGGCGAACAGATGACCCTGTTCAAGAAAAGAAAGAGTAAAAGAGACTGTAAAGAAAGAAAAAAGAGAGTAATAAGAAAACACAAACTGTGAAAAATATTTCAAATTAAAAGTACTTGTTCTCAATATGATAGGGGCACGTACGAGAGGGCCCAAAACCAGGGTCTTTCAAAAAACACTGTTGCCGTCGTCGGAAGATGCTAGCTACATCCCAGGACGTTGAATTCCAACCGGTCCTTATATAAATCCATGGGTGATTCCTATGTCGTGCTGTCGAAGTCCTACGGCTGAAATGTAGATAATGATAACTTTTAGTTGAGAGAAATAATTTTTTTATTACTTATTTCGTTTATTTACTGTACGTTAACTAACGTGCATAGACGTAGCCTAGAAAAGAAACTATGGAAAAGTTTTACAAAGCAAGGAAGCTGATTTTTTTAAACACCAAAAATCTAGATAAACAGTATCCACCAACATCATTAGTTTACATATTATTATTTTGGATCCTTGTTGTTGGAAAATTAAAAGTCTAATACCAACAACTCAAAGGTTAAGACCACGTTCAAAAATTGTAACGTTTCCCCTATTAAAGTTATTAAGATTTTATAACGCTTACAGTTTTACTCGAAGATCAAATATAAAGATTTCATGGTTTGTAACACGTGAAGATCTTAAAATATTTTATAACGTCTTTTTATATCACATCATCAAATAATTCCACGCTTATCTCTTGAGACGGGGTCCTGCGGAAGCTTTGCTGAAATGGAATGTAAGCCAATTTTCAAGTTTGCTTTAAAGATATTCAGCTAACACTATTCCTAGTCTAAAAATTTAGTATATTTGACATTCAGTGTGAAATTTTTAGATACTTAACGTACTTATCTTCAAATTTGTCACAAAATGTATGTAAGAAAAAACACTTAGGACAAGAATATTTATAAACGGAAACCATTGAAACTGTAATCAATAAATAGCATTAAATTAAAACTTCACAAACAACAGTATCGACATTTGGTTTCCAACTTATTCCGATTTTCTGTTTAACAAAAGCATTTAAACAAAACAGATTTTATAAAGAAAACTCAGCCGTACTTCCGTCTACAGCATTTCTATTGAATTTCACAAACCTATACAATTTGTTCAGAAAATCTCAGCATTGTGTACACAAAAGAGATGTTTGGGCGTAAAGAACCGAGCTATAAATGAACATAAAATTTTATCAAAACGTAAAGGATTATATTGTCTATCAAATTTATTATCAAGTGAACAGTTTCTAATATAAATACCATGTGTTATATAATTGTGATGTACCAGGAAGGGGTATTCCGAATGAATAGTTATGATTGAAAATCGATCATCTAAAAATTATGTATTATGTAATACTTTTTTAGTTTTGTATAACAATAAATTTTCCACAACTAAACGAGACCTTTATGTGTGTACCTGTGATGCGGTAAATAAACATTTACTTAAAGTTTCTTTTAAATATGTTTATTTTCTTTATTTTGTTAAACTCATATTGAAATCATTCTAAAATGTTCTTCAAATGACCAGGAAAAGTTACGGAGAAGGCTCAAAATACAATGGTGTGATACCATTCATGAAGTAGGTAAAAGTAAAGAGAATATAATGGAACCCCGAGGTAAATTAAAGAAAAGATCTAAAAAAAGTTTCTAAATCCATATAGCATATGACTGCAGCAAATTCTTTACTTGGAAAATGAAATTGTCGAAAATGTTCTGTGGTATAAGTAATGAGAGCTTTTATTTGTAATTTGTACCACGTGCGTCAAAAAAGTCTTTATTAACAATTAAGCACGTTATTTTATCACTGAGTGATAAAACAAAATGCAACCTGAAACTACATAAGGCTGTAGCTTCAGGAACACGAAGCATAATGCAACATAAATACTGTATAAATAAATATAATAGTTTTTGATATAAATTTCAATTTGTTTTATTAAAAATTTTGTGAGTAATAAGATCTGAGAATAGAGCGACGCAACAAAAAATAAATGAACCAGCAATCGTTGCTAAGGTTAACTAATAGAGTAGATTGTTCTCTGATTTAACGTCCTTTGCAAATACCCTAAGCATATAAATTCGTTATAATTTTCCTTAATATTTTACACGCTTTTTTTGCTAACCGCACAAAAGGGACTTTTTTAAGTAGATCTTAATCTTTAATTGTTACACTGGTCTAAAAAATTCAAATTTTGTACGCAATCTTTGTTATAAAAAAATTAGTATAGTAACACAATGATTAACTAATATTGTCAACGACTCCAAGATCCATGATGTTAAAAAATACTACATGTGGTAGGTTCTGTTCTGCGTAAACTATACTTTGCCAAAATTCTTTTTAAAAATTCTGCTATCAAATAAAGAAAATTTAAGTTAAACTAAAAACGTTATTTATTTTTTCGCTCCTATAGCAGCCCGCAGTTTATATCTCAACTAACTCTTACGTGAACATAACATTATTTAATTTAAAGAATAAAATTCAGAAAACTCTTGTATTTCTTTACACAAATTTATTTATTCATTCATATATATTTGTTTCACTTTCAATCATTTACAGTGACCTCTTGTCCTAAATATAAAGAGGTCTATTTGATAGAAATTAAATTTATTTCCCCGTGATTGAATCGTTCAGCTTAAAAAACTTGATGACTACGAGGGTTTTAAATTCGCTCTGATTTGAAACGGGAGCGTACAATAAATGAAGTAATTTTTTTATGATCCCTTCAACAAAAATTCTTAATAATAATATAAGCAAATGACTTTATTAATTATCATTTAACATAATTCTTTACATGGCAATAGTATTTTTACTAATTTCAGTTTAATATATTTTTAATGATAATTCGGACCATTACACGAGAGTTTATTATGCAAGCGCACAAAGTTGCCCACTATGGATAAACTTTAAAATTATATATAGGTTTTGAATAAAAAACTAATATTACTCATGAACTATTGTGTAACGTTGTGAGACAGAACGCTCAATAATAATAGGCATTTAGCCTATTATTATTGAGCGTCTTTATCATCTTCATCGCTACAATATTACAATATTATAGAAATCACTGAGTAGTGGTAGCTCAGTTGTAGAGGAATGTGACTTACGATAGTTCACGGATTTAATTCTCGGAATACAATCTTACATAATTCACATTTTGTACATCAATTATATGGGATAGCCACTGCTCACAAACAAGTTTCCAGAGGACGGGCAGCAGCGTACTCTGCGCACCATAATATCAATCCGCCTTCCAAGCGTGATTATGGTATCCCCATAAATATCTTTGGGGGAGGCGTGAGCCTTGCAGTGAGCGTTTATAAGTTGCAACGACGATGAAAAGCACTTGCGCTTGGACACACGTCTTTGCTAAACCTACATGTGCGAGTAAGACGACAAACTTCAACTTCTAGTGCGCGAGTACAATGTCTGAAAATAATTCCTATTGTTAACTTATCTTACAGTAATAAATTAGCAAGCTGACAGCCCAAACATAATACCATGAGACATCATCAATCTAATATCAATAAGCACGTCTTAAGTAGATAGCCGCGGGTGCCTAAATTATGATGTAGATACCACAGTCGACAAGCGCATCATAGGACGTCCACTGACCCAGGTGGGTAGACGATCTGGTTAAAGTCATTTAGAGACGGTGACCCCAGTGGATACCTTACGGCTGGAATAATGATGATGGTGAATTCCTTATATTCACCTTCATCATTTCCGATACTTAAAATAACTTAAGATTATTATGCATTCAAAAATTTGATCCAAGATTATAACAGAGATGAAATGTAGCATTGATGTAATTTGTGTTTTTTTTAAATATATTTCTATAAAAACATTATTAAGGTAAACGATATCGATTCATGACACAAATTTAATTTAGACAAAATGTGGTGCATCATTTTGTTCCGTTTGCTTGTTAAGTGCATTATTTATTTATTTTGTAATATTATTTTATAAATTTTCCGGCAACGTATGACTATTTGTTGTAATACATATAAATAAGTAAATTTGAAAAATAATCTGCTAGAGAATTCTTAATTAAATAAATAATAATTATAAAGAAACCTGAAGCTTTATATAAATTCGTTTCCAAAGTGTTATCACAATCCATCCAATTTATAAGTATATTCTCAAAAGAAACAAATTTCTAGGTTTTTATTTAATTTATCATCGATGAAAACCAGAGTAATTGAAGACACTAAATATACTGTATCCTAAACTAAATATTTTTTCTATAAAAACCGTCAATAACAAGATATTTTCAATGCCCAATTGTCCATAAGTGTCCTGCGATCGCGAACAGCTATTTATCTCACTTTGCTGTTGCGGAAGTACAAGTTACGTCTATTCGCCTGCTATTAAGCTCAGTCTTAAATTGTCATTATGACCGCAGTGGATCAGAGTTGCTTAACACTCCGGTCGACACAGCAACGCTATTGTTGCTTTGTAAAGTTCATCCATTTTTTACAATATTCTTTTAACTTTCTGCTATTTGAGTATGGATATTAGTACGCATAAAATTTTCAATTAAATATATCTACATACTATTGTAAACTAAAACCTCTGATTTAGAACACAGTAATATGGTTTCACTTTAGGTCTGATTGACAAGCGACCATGGTAAGAATTTCCTTAGGAGATCGAATCATGAATGAGGAGATCGTTAGTCAAAAGACGTTCACTGGAAACGGCCTATGCTGCGCTTGCCGGTGCGTGGTGTCAAGTGACTTGCCCACTGCCATTTCAAGGTGCCAATCTGCTGGGCTGTGGAGGTTATTTTCGTTCGTCTACGGATCTCCTCATTCTACCTACTTTATTATTTTTTACTACTCTATTAATCATGAATTCCGATTTTTTTTACCAAATCATCAAAATCCTTTTACCCTAATAGCGAGTTTTTTTTCTCTTTTACTGATTATTATTCATAAACGAAGACAAAGATATAAAAAATGATAGTTGTTATATAAGGAAATCATTTTTTAGTCTCATTATTAAATACAAGACCTCACTGTAGAGTTAGAGGAATTTCAATCCCTCGTTTATGTGCTTAATTCATAGTCCAGACACTGGCGAGCTTCTATTAAATAAACAATACCGTGTCGAAACTAACAGGCGTCCTTATAATGAACTATCCATTTAATTATGGCTCTTGTTTAACTTCATTATTCCGTCACGTAAAAAGATTAAGCTTCGTACTTATTTAATTATTTAACAATTTGGTTATGTTTTTTTTTATAATTCAATTTGAATATTTATTAATAAATTAATTTCATCAAATAACTTATGTCATTCAAGTTTATAAAAAATTAGAGTTTTATTTCATATGCAGCCCGGTAGAATTTATTTTATGTAGTAAACATTTAGCATTTTTTTTAATGTTCACGAAATGGCGGTTGTGATGCTGGACTAATACAGAGAGCGAAAATGACTTAAATTACAATGAAGGCACAAGTAGAAGCACAAATTAAAACTAGTGCGTATATTCAACTTTTCCATATTTTTCTACGAATTTAAAATCTGGTGCTTAAATCTCGAAAAACGCAATGAGTGGTGTAGGCGCCGAATATTAATAATTCCATGAACAGTACGCCACATTATTACGTATATCCCCAATGAGCTCAGAACAGGGAACCGATTATCCAAAATATATTTGCATAGAATCCACAATTGTTTCGGCTACGTTGCACGGAGGAGCTCGGATAATTTGGTAAAGCTAATAATTGTCAGCAATGTAAAGGGTACTAGGACTTGACTATCCATAATATGATTGCGTATAATTCTCAATTACTTAGGCAACATTGCTTAAATCTTTAATAAAATAGAACAGCCTGGAGAAAAATTGTAAAGGAGGTTGACACGTTTGACTACGAATGTCAGCCATAATAAAGTGCGAACTAAGAAGAAGCGAACCTAAAAGCTTTGCACTTTTTAGTACAGACATGAGGCCATATTTTAATCATTCTTCAACTCCACGCACTTTTTACATTTCACACGAAACACAGCAATCTTCAAGGGTTAAAACATCATTTTTCACATTTATTGTCATATGAAAAGCTTTCGTTATAAGACTTAAAAGTGTTAGTTCAACGAGAACCAGGAATGAATACTGTGAACATTTTGAACAGTACCGGTTGAGTAAGTGGAGCATGAAACGTCGATTCCCTTTTATAGGCGAGACAATAGTTTGAATTGTTTAACTCAGGTAACGGCAAAATGCTGGTTTAGCTATTAAAACATTAAAATAATCCATACTGTATATTGATATATATGATTTTATAACTTTAATATACCAGCAGATTAATTAGTATATTAATAAACCTCCATACATCGCAAGAAAGCACATTCAAACTATATAGAACAAAATTAAAATTTAATTTTTTACGTCGTAACCTACTTTCAGGGTTATATGACTTGCAAGGGGCGTCGGATGTTTTATCTACTATTCTACCCTTAAATTTCTCATGTTATCAATTTAACTAATGACAACACTTCACTTTATTTGACATTTAAACCCTCGTCCTAGTTATGAGGGACGACAAGTAATAATTACGAAGGTGAACTAAATGTATTCGTATAGATATGTACTAAAGATAATTTATTCTTTTCATTTTAAGTTACTTTATACTCGTAACAACATCGAAATTATAGTTTTTACACTCGATTCGCTGACTCCTTTGAGCCCCCTATCATTTCAACCACATTACAATGGCATCTTTTTCGATAAAGACGCTGCATTTTCTTCTACTTCAAGATTTGTCTCCTCCTATAACTGATATATGTAACTCGTTTACTGGAAGTTTTTCAAATCGCGTACAAATAATGATATTTTTAATAATTTTTAGAGATGTAGAGGTTTATTATATCTTAGAATACAAAAGAATGAACGGTGCGTATAGAAACGATAACTTTAAAAGTCCAAAATTTTAAAATATTATAGATTAATTAAATAAATTATATTATGTAAATTTAAATATATCTCAATTAAAGTCTTATGACTAAATTTAAATGAAAAACTAGACGAAACCCAACAAATATTTTTTCGATTAGTTTGTTTTTCTAAAATTTAAAAGAGCATGTTTTTTAATGATAATACTTTAAAATAGAGTAAAAATTGTTATTCGTAAAATACTATCCCTAATATTATATCAAATAACTATAGTTAAATTTGATTATTTGATTTTGAAATAGAATGTTTTGTTTATATTAAATAAAGTATTGTATAAAATTAACTAATACAAAAAATAACTCCTTACTTTTTTAAATTAACAAAATTTTTGTAAGAATTTACTTCACTAACATTTTCCTTTTTCCCGGCATCTATTTTAGATAAGAACTGCAACTATCACATTTACCTTGAAAGAACCCTCTAGAGGCCCCTACAGCCAAAGCTAGTACTTCAGTTTAGAGAGTACTTAGAGACTAACTGCAACTTGTGTCTATGAACTTTTTCCTATTAAAAATTTTCAATTGTATTTTTACAAATATTATTTAATACTATAACATTATTTTAACACTCGGCTGCGTGATCTTATTTCTGTTACTTAATTTAAATAAAAGTAAATAATACAGGTAATTAAAAAGTTTGACAACGGATTTTCCAAGTAATTCTTATTGGACAGACAATAAACATCGCAGAACAGGGCCTTAAAGTTCTGGAGTAAAGTCCACCGATCGGCAAGCGCAGCTCAGGACGGCTTAGCGGTCCATGACGTAGACAGACGACTATGTTCAGATCGTAGAGAGACTTATGCCCAGTAGTGGACTTCCTACCGTTAAAATAATGATGATGATGACTACTAACATGTATTGTGAGCATAGGTAGCCTTATATATCATAGCCACTGTTTTGCATCTTCTTAAGAGACTGGCAGCCTCCCAATGCTGAAGGATAAGTAGTAATGACCTGGACTTGAAGCTTGGTTAAACCTAAGCTTAATATTTCCTTGAAATGTTCAGGCTACATACCTGTTGAGAACTACGTGAACTTGAACAGCACTAATTCTTGTCAAAATTAACCACTCTCGTACCATTAAGAAAAACATCGCAAGCAAATCAGCTTAATCTGTGATAATATAATCCGATTGGTAACATCCACCAATTTGAACTAGGTTACGAGGTCTTTTGTCCAAACAATAGAAACATTATACGGGTACAATACAATACTAAAGTCTCCCGACCCAGATAGATTCTTTTGATTATTTTTATCACATTACATTATAATAAGCTAATTAATTTCCTTTCGTGTCTTTTTAACTTCGACATGACGCAATAAAAATTATGCTCGTGTCTATGAAATATAACAATTTTGAAGCAACAGCACAACAAGAGTACTTTTAATTCAATTGAAATATAAAGTTTACGTCGAAGGTTCAATTGCTTTGTTTCCTTTACAAGTAGATTTTATTTCAAGTTTTTAATTACAATTGCACTATAATTTATCTTCTTTATAATTTTTTCTTTTCTATATTTTGGCTTTTTATGCGTAGTACCTTTTCTTTATAAACAGTATAGAAGAATCAACGTTAAATATGCCTGAGAAATCACCAACTTCGTCATTATAAATTGATGACATCAGCAAGGTAACCCAAAGACAGACGACAAGCACTGCCGGTTATAGCCCGTTAGTATCCAAAGTTTCTCGCCAAGCACCGTGTTTATACTTGCCACGCTAAAACAAAATAACTCGTCATATTAAGTAAAAAATTCATTTAATGCCTGCTTTAAAAAAGAACTCCCTTCCCTTCAAATATAGCCTTTAAAGACCACGGTTGAACTCTAGTAATGGGAAAGAGACAGGTCTTTACAATCTACTGTAATAATAATGAACCTATTGTAAATAATGAGAAGTATTTAGTACGAAATTATTAAAGAGTATTAAAAGTGGAATAAAAGTATTTACTGTGCTGTGAATTGGAATTTTTCTAATAATATAGTGTGTCTATTTATTATTAGTACAGTTTTTTGTGTCTACTTTTGTAAGTTAAATTACTATAACTGTTCTGTGTGCAAAAAACACATTATTATTATTATATAATATTATTAAAGAGTTATTACTTAGAAATATATTACAATAACCTAATTTTTGTATGGGTATTTGTCAGGTCAATAACTTCTAGTAGTACAGACGGCATGGATAATAAACAATAAATAATTTTAATTTTTGATCGCTGTTTCGTACTATAGCATTTCGTTATTTATTATCTTTTTATACGTTGATTTTTGTGTAAAGTGTATTTTTATTAATTGACATTAAACATTCACCCTTTTAAAGCTTTTCCACATGTAGCCAGTCAACTTGTAAAATTAAATGCCTTAGAAAATGCAGTGTTTTAAGCCACTATAAGATACAGCTAGTAAAGGGAGCATTTAGAATCCCATTTCTACTTTCAATCACATCCAAAATTGAAACACGTCAGCGTGATATTTGTTTCAAGGTATAGACGAATGTATTCATTTACTTCTTTTTGATGTCTAGCAGCTTAGTACGATTTTAAGTCTTTTTAGTTAAACCAGACTAATAAACACAAGAATAAAATTAAAGGTACCTTTTAAAGAAATTTTATTAATTTGTTTAGACTTAGACACTTTAAGAAACTAAATCTAGTTAAAGTGGTCAGAATTGAATAAAAAATTTAAACCAAAATGGAATGATTTAATTCAAAATATTGACAAGATTCTTTAGTTAAACCTCATCTCATCACATTGTTACTTGGATGATAAATATTTTTTTCCTAAAAGATGCTGTAACGCTCTTTGCTGTTAAATATTTAATTAGACATACACGAAATTGTTTTATCAATTAGTATATTTTCTGGGTAATTAAATCAGATCATGTCATAATTTTTTATACAAAGTCTCTTTTGTTGTTCCAACTTAATCACTCTATATTAGAAGTTATTTGCAGACTAATGTTTTGCTTCGATTGAAGTATAATTCTGACAGTAATCACAAAAAACCCTCACTGAGTTTGCTGTGGTCTCTTCTCACATCATAGAGCGCTCAAAATGCCTATGCCGGTAGCCTGGTATTTTGTTGGTATTTAATGATGCAAAGGAGCTCAATTTTTTAGTCTTTCTAAACACAAGTAATTATTATAAATGGAATAATATGAATATGGTTTATAAGTTAACAGATCTATGCCACATTTCTAGAAAATAAGAACTCTGGAGCGAGCGCCTGCTAGAATGGAGACCCTGGGATCAGAAAAGGCCACGGGAAAAGCTACATGCTAATGCGATGGAGGGATGAAATCAAGAAGGTGGCAGTTGCTATGAACTGAATCTTCGCTGCTGAAAACGAGAAAGAAGGACATACACATAAATTTGTTTTTGAGAAAGGTTGCAAAAGTAATATAACGCGCTCTTTAAGAGTCCTGCTTGCATTGGTAGACGTTATTTACTTTTCAGGTATTTAAAATTATTTTTTTTCTTAATATTATCTGTTGTCAAGGAGTGGTTATATTTGTTATAAATTGTCGTTGTGATTAGCCGTTGTATCTTTAACAGAATTGCCGTTCATGCCGTTCATGTCATTCATCTGTTACCATTTCTCATTATTTACAATAGGTTCATTATTATTACAGTAGATTGTAAAGACCTGTCTCTTTCCCATTACTAGAGTTCAACCGTGGTCTTTAAAGGCTATATTTGAAGGGAAGGGAGTTCTTTTTTAAAGCAGGCATTAAATGATTTTTTTTCTTAATATGAGTTATTTTGTTTTAGCGTGGCAAGTATAAACGCGGTGCTTGGCGAGAAACTTTGGATACTAACGGGCTATAACCGGCAGTGTTTGTCGTCTGTTTTTGGGTTACCTTGCTGATGTCATCAATTTATAATGACGAAGATGGAGATTTCTCAGGCATATTTAACGTTGATTCTTCTATACTGTTTATAAAGGAAAGGTACTACGCATAAAAAGCCAAAATATAGAAAAGAAAAAATTATAAAGAAGATAAATTATAGTGCAATTGTAATTAAAAACTTGAAATAAAATCAACATGTAAAGGAAACAAAGCAATTGAACCTTCGACGTAAACTTTTTATTTCAATTGAATTAAAAGTACTCTTGTTGTGCTGTTGCTTCAAATTTGTTATATTTCATAGCCACGAGCATAATTTTTATTGCGTCATGTCGAAGTTAAAAAGACACGAAAGGAAATTAATTAGCTTATTATAATGTAATGTGATAAAAATAATCAAAAGAATCTATCTGGGTCGGGAGACTTTAGTATTGTATTGTACTCGTATAATGTTTCTATTGTTTGGACAAAAGACCTCGTAACCTGGTTCAAATTGGTGGATGTTACCAATCGGATTATATTATCACAGATTAAGCTGATTTGCTTGCGATGTTTTCCTTAATGGTACGAGAGTGGTTAATTTTGACAAGAATTAGTGCTGTTCAAGTTCACGTAGCTCTCTACAGGTATGAAGCCTGAACATTTCAAAGAAATATTAAGCGTAAGTTCAACCAAGCTTCAAGTCCAGGTCATAGCTACATATCCTGCGGCATTGGGAGGCCGCCAGTCTCTTAAGGAGATGCAAAACAGTGGCTATGACATAAGGCTATACCTATGCTCACAATACATGTTAGAAGTCATCATCATTATTTTAACGGTAGGAAGTTGACTGCTGGACATAAGCCTCTCGACGCTCTGAACATAGTCGTCTGTCCACGTCGTGGACCACTACGTCTTAAGCTGCGCTTGCCGATCCGTGGTCTTTACTCCAGAACTTTAAGGCCCATGTATCTGTTCTGCGATGTTTATTGCCTGCCCAATACGAATTTACATTTACTACCACAAATTATTACTTGGAAAATCCGTTGTCAAACTTTCTTATTACCTGTATTATACGCTTTTATTAAAAATAAGTAACAGAAATAAGATTACACAGCCGAGTGTTACAATAATGTCATAGTATTAACTAATATTTGTAAAAATACAATCGAAAATTTTTAATAGGAAAAAGTTCATAGACACAAGTTGCAGTTAGTCTCTAAGTACTCTCTAGACTGAAGTACCTAGCTTTGGCTGTAGGGGCCTCTAGAGGGTTCTTTCAAGGTAAATGTGATAGTTGCAGTTCTTATCTAAAATAGATGCCGGGAAAAAGGAAAATGTTAGTGAAGTAAATTCGTGCAAAAATTTTGTTAATTTAAAAAAGTAAGGAGTTATTTTTTGTATTAGTTAATTTTATACAATACTTTATTTAATATAAGCAAAACAATCTATTTCAAAATTAAATATTTAAATTTAACTATAGTTATTTGATATAATATTAGGGATAGTATTTTACGAATAACAATTTTTACTCTATTTTAAAGTATTATCATATAAAAACATGTTCTTTTAAATTTTAGAAAAACAAACGAATCGAAAAAATATTTGTTTGGTTTCGTCACGTTTTTTATTTAAATTTAGTCATAAGATTTTAATTGATATATATTTAAATTTACATAATATAATTTACTTAATTAATCTATAATATTTTAAAATTTTGGACTTTTAAAGTTATTGTTTCTAAACGCACCGCTCATTCTTTTGTATTCTAAGATATAATAAACCTCTACATCTCGAAAAATTATCAAAAATATCATTATTTGTACGCAATTTGAAAAACTTCCAGTAAACGAGTTACATATATCAGTTATAGGAGGAGACAAATCTTGAAGTAGAAGAAAATGCAGCGTCTTTTTCGAAAAAGAAGCCATTTTAATGTGGTTGAAATGATAGAGGGCTTAAAGGAGTCAGCGAATCGAGTATAGAAACTATAATTTCGATGTTGTTATAAAGTAACTTAAAATGAAAAGAATAAATTATCTTTAGTACATATCTATTCGAATACATTTAGTTCACCTTCGTAATTATTACTTGTCGTCCCTCATAACTAGGACGAGGGTTTAAATGTCAAATAAAGTGAAGTGTTGTCATTAGTTAAATTGATAACATGAGAAATTTAAGGGTAGAGTAGTAGATAAAACATCCGACGCCCCACGCAAGTCATATAACCCTGAAAGTAGGTTACGACGTAAAAGATTAAATTTTGATTTTGTTCTATGTAGTTTGAATGTGCTTTCTTGCAATGTATGGAGGTCTATTAATATGCTAAATAACCTACTGTTATATTAAAGTAATAAAATCATATGTATTAATATAGAAACAGTATGGATTATTTTAATGTTTTAATAGCTAAACTAGCATTTTGCCTTTACCTGAGTTAAACAATTCAAACTATTGTCTCGCCTATAAAAGGGAATCGACGTTTCATGCTCCACTTACTCAACCGGTACTGTTCAAAATGTTCACAGTATTCATTCCTGGTTCTCGTTGAACTAACACTTTTAAGTCTTATAACGAAAGCTTTTCATAGGACAATAAATGTGAAAAATTATGTTTTAACCCTTGAAGATTGCTGTGTTTCGTATAAAATGTAAAAAGTGCGTAGAGTTGAAGAATGATTAAAATATGGCCTCATGTCTGTACTAAAAAGTGCAAAGCTTTTAGGTTCGCTTCTTCTTAGTTCGCATTTTATTATGGCTGACATTCGTAGTCAAACGTGTCAACCTCCTTTACAATTTTTCTCCAGACTGTTCTATTTTATTAAGGATTTAAGCAATGTTGCCTAAGTAATTGAGAATTATACGCAATCATATTGTGGATAGTCAAGTTCCAGTACCCTTTACATAGCCGACAATTATTAGCTTCACCAAATTATCCGAGCTCGTCCGTGCAACGTGACCGAAACAATTGTGGATTCTATGCAAACATATTTTGAATAATCGGGTCCTTGTTCTGAGCTCATTGGGGATACACGTATTAATGTGGCGTACTGTTCATGAGATTATTAATATTCGGCGCCTACACCACTCATTGCGTTTTTCGAGACTTAAGCACAAAGTTTATCACAAAAAAATATATTTTTTGGACTTGATGATGAGAGCAAAAAAATTTTGGACAAATATACAATACTAAATAGCACAACCTACAAGATTTTTTAGCATATACACCTCGCTAGTTAAGCTTTTATATTTAAACCCGGGGTAACACTATACTACGAGTACGTTACTAAACATGAGCTAAACGCATGCTTTGTGAAAATAAATTACATCACCACACACAAGAATTTTGTCCATTGTAATGACATCTGTATCTTTCAGTATGCTGAAATTCGACAATACACCGCAATTTGTAATTTAACTTATTTATAGTAAATTAATGGGATTCATAAAAATAAAAACAATTAAGAAATACATAAAAAAATTGACAACATCTACCAATTAATTGTTTATTTAAAACGAAATTAAAGAACTTCATACCCTAATTTCTTCACAAAACCTAATGTGTAGGCCTACCAAAATGTTATATTTACGTATATATATCGGATTACCTCTGTGTTCTACCTCATGGACAAAATCGATATCGGCACAGTATTTAGGTTAAACCTCAGCTATGAACCGAGTCTATAACAAATGCCTAACAGATCAGGGAATTCCAAATAGCTTCGAACTATCTAAGACGCAAGATTAAATTCTCTTGTACAACATAGATGTCACAGTTTGGACGGAAAATTTTCATCTGTCTTACATAATACACGCAGTGAAACTCACTTAAAAAGTAACTTTTAACTATTGTCTATTATCATTAATAATATTATTTTATAATATTTTTTTAAAATAGTATTTATATATAATTTGGAACGCATCGAAATGTAGAATTCGAGTCTTAATCTAAATCAGCTGCAAATAAGCTTGGAGTTTTTGACAATGTATGTATTGAGTATTTCTCACGGAGGTAGTTTCTAACACTATACAAAGCACGGATGGGATTTTGTGCGATGTACTGTGATCATATATTTATAGCTTTAAGCTCGTTTTAGTACTAAATGACCGTGGTGTGGTTTGAACACATATAGATTGGCCAGTTTCACGTTATTCGTTTTAGATAACATTTTACGTGGACTTCACAGGAATTGCAAAATCTAGTGTCACGAGATTCCTCCCTTTACGGTAGACGAAGAGTTTCGCTTAAAAATTTTCAATGCGTACATCATAGTAGTGGGAGTATCTCAATGTTTGTCATGTCTGTTTCAGTATTTGCATCTAAATAAGAGGTTTATGCGATATTTAGATAATTAAATAAATATTCTATTAACTATCCAGAGCGTTTTAGCAATGCGTCAATTCTTAACATCAAGGGATAGATAATAGTAAAGAGTACATCTAAGGGGAATATGTTTTAAATAAAGGAGAAGAATATTCACACATTGTCAAAATAATAAAAAAAAAACAAGATAGAATCATTTTAAATTTTATTGGCTTGGTATTATGGGTATTCAGAACATGGCACTCACAACAAATTTAGTAAAAAGGTTTGTGTGTCATTAGTCAATGTGTTTTTCAAGGTTTTCTGATTTAAATTAAAGTCACAGGGACTTTTAAAATCAGGATAAATTTAAAACGTTCGTTTAATAATCCATTCCCCGCAGAAAACGTTTAGGGAGGTAATTTGGGAAAACTTATTGGCTACTTTATCTAAGAGATTGGTCACAAAACTGATTGAAATTCCGTCCGAATACTTTGGACTTTTGCTTTTACGCGATTTTATTAAAACATTGCATTTAGAATCTCTTTCACCAGAATTTCCTCAATCAGGTGTTATTGGAAGAATCATTGATTAACAAATAGATTCCAGATACAGCTATTAATGTTTTTTATATTAAAATACAGGACTTCGTAAAAATCATTCTTTATATGTTATTTATAAATTGCCCATCTAACTCATCTGCTATATTTATGACAAGTGTATTGTTACATGTATATTGTTATATATATTTTAGTTGTTGCCTATAATATAATTAAAATATATTGCTCCGGGATAAGCCTGTAGGTATTTAAGATAAAACTAATTTTTAGAAGAATTCCATTGTCTTTAAGTAATTGTAAAAGGTACAAAACATATTTCGACTAAACTTCGTCAACGACTTTTGTCTAACATACTTAAAATAGTATTTCTTTAAGCTTTGGTGAAGGTTTAATGGTATACAATAGAGACCAATTTGCATACATGATACATTTTTTCTGGTATTAAAGCTGTTAGTTAAAAAATTTCTAAGTAATTAAAAAGATTTAATACAAAAACTATTAAAAAAATGTAAAATAAAGTATTAGCAAAATAGTTTTTTTGTAAATCTAAACATTCTTTTTATACCTAGTTATTTAGGATAATGTACATTTAGTTAATGACAAGTTTAATAGAGATTATTTAATAAAAACCCGTCTTTATTGGATTAAATATCTTTTAATGGCCGGTTATAAATTACGAGTAACAGATATTAAATGAAATAAGGAATTGAATTTTATTGCAGAATTACTCGTCAGAAATGGCAGCGGGCAAGTGACAGCCGGCGACCGTCGGGGCCAAAATGTTCACGAGTGGCAACCAAGAGCTGGTAGTAGTGGCAGCAAATAAATTGCAATCACATGTTTCAACGTGGCATACACAGGTCCATGAACTTCAGAATTTCGCCCAACGGTGCGATTCGCTTGCATATTCAATTAGTGCTCCAACTACTACTATAGGAACAAAGCATATAAATTATTTAATTAAAAGCTGACAACTTATATAACTTTCTACATATTTTATGACTATGTGTTCGTGGTACAAAAAGTATCATTTAATTTATTCAATAAGATCAGTTTATGAAGACCATTTTCGAGCGACTAATCTTTTGAATAATGTTTATTAATATTCTTAATACGAATTTCTATTTAAGCGTCTGTACTATTTTTTTATGTAGGCGTAGCATTTGAAAATGGAAAAAAATTGAGTCTGAGGTTTGAAATTAAACTCCACCAATTCATTGCTCTCTGTGCGTGTTTAAAAATATCAATTTTAAAAACAAGAATAACGAGAATTTTTAATTAGGTTAGGATAGGTATTTTATTATAGTAAAGCAAAATTTAAAAGTGTTGTATACTTTATTTAGTACGGTTCATAAAAATAAAGATTACTTCTTATTAACGGTGATTAAGAATCATGCTTTAACCTTTCCGAAAATCCCTCTCTAATGGCCGTTTCGTTTGAGATCAAATCATTTAAAATGCACTTTTTTGTTATTTTTTTAAATACATAATTTTTATTTCAATGAGTACAGTATCTGGACAGAAGAAAAATGTTATTTCCTCAATTTTTAGTTAAATCATTTTTGTATTAAATATTATAATTTTAAAATAACATAAAATAATAAAATCAATTGTTAGCAAGTAGCAAAAGAATTATGCAAATACAAAATTTTTAGGTTTTGCGGTCAGATGTGATTTGGCTGTAACATTTATGCTTCTTTTGAAATCTTGGTTTCATCAAAATATGTTTTGAATCAAAAAGCTTTGTATTGTGATGCATTAGTCGGACATTTGGCTTTTGTAGAACGGTGAAACACTTTTATGTATAATAGATATTCACGCTGTGAATATTCTTTACAAAAGCGTTTAAAAACCTTCAGTCATTTCCTATACAAAATAACTTCCAACTGATCCTAATGGAAATCTACGGTGAAGGCCTATGCTTAGCTGTAGACGTCTTATGGCTGTATTAATTATGATAAAAGAAAGAAAAAAGTTTTTTTTTATTGTCGTCTTTCTTAATGTCTTCTTTATCGTCATCATTATCATTTCAGCCAAAGAGCGGAATGCTGTATGGACCGCCTCTCACATAGATATTTACTAGGACCGGTTGGAATCGGCCTGCATTCAATGTCTTCCAACGGCCGTAACACAGTCATCTTTTGAAATTTCTACTTATGTTGATGTAATACTTTGCGGTTTTCTTCGTTGATTCAGCCCATATACGCCCCCTGCAAGGCATATAAACCCCCCCAAAAGATATCTTTATATTCACCACGCTTGACAAACGGGTTGGTAATCACATTGTGGTATTATGGTATGCAGAGGCCGCTACTCCTCACCACCTGGATTAATGTACAAAGTGTGAATCAAATAATCATGAGAATCGAGCACGCGACCTATGATCGCATGTCTCAATCTTATAATAATAACAATACAATACTTTAAATATAATTCATTACGACCATTCTTGTGAAAACCAACAGAAAAATTAATAATTCATAAATAATTTTTAATTAAAACTGCTGCTACCGTAGAAGAATAAACATACATAGCGAAATAACAAATTGCCATCAAGTTTCTCGTGCTTTGAATACGCCGTGCATCCCAATCTTCTACCAGACGCAAAGTTTGTTTGCTTCCAGCGGAGACGCTTTTACCGATACGCAAGTCGGCCCTTTTAAAATAATTAATTAATGCGATCAATAGACTCTAAGCATACATGATTTATCAACTGAGCACAGTTACTAACCTTATGATAACAAACATTGTTTACTTTGTTATTCAAATATTATTAAAGGTACCACAGTACATAAAGTATAGTTTTAGGAGAATTAATTATATTTCCTTAACATTTATTACGTCTATATTTTTTACATTATTTGCAATAAACTAAATTAAAAATGAATAAGTTGTATCGATTGCGAAAATGCATTATCTTTATAAAAAAAAGTAAGCAGTACATTAGTTAAAAATTTCTTTCATCTTACAAGAACTTACAGAGATCATATTATCTGTTTTTTTTCTTCTACTTTTTCTGCCAATATAAGCTGATTACAAGGTATATGCGTCCCACAAAGATATCTATGGGGGATATAACATAATCGCCATACTTGGCAGGCAGGTCGGCGATCGCAGTGTGGTAATATGGTTCGCAGAGGATGCAGCTGCCCATCCTTTGGAAACTTGTGAGCAGTAATGATCCTATATGATTAATGCTCAAATTGTATATTATGTATGTTTGTATCCCGATAATCAAACCCGCGACCGATCGATCTTAAGTCTCAGTCTATCGCTGTTTCTTGTAACCCACTGTCCCGCGTACGGAGGACTTCGGTACGATTTCAAAAGTAGGTTGAGTTAAAAAAATAAGTGAGGACACCATCTCCTCATTAATAGAAGAAACACCCGACATGCCAGTGTTCCTTGATTATTGCAGAAAATAGCAAAACATGTAATAAATGTAAACAAAACTAATATAAAGTGAATAAAACAAAACTATTTAATCTGTGATAAAATGTAAAATAACCAAATTATAAAATGTAAAATAAAAGATAAGATAAAGTAAAAATAATGTGATAACCAAAAGATGTAATAGTAAGGGATGAGGCAAAGGAAGTGAGGCGATGAATGATCGGTAGAATGTAGTCTACCGCTGACTTACCACTACTCTATTGTTGTTCTCTAATTACGTGTAAGATATATTTTATGAATATTTCTTCGAAATGTTAGTACAATATGATTTGTAGATGTATATATTACATCTCTTTCACTTGTTTCTTTTTTCCTTTTTTACAGGTTTTCTTTTAACTAATCTAAAATACACAGATACATCGATGGATTTTTAACGTTATAATATATCCGTTACTTTTTTACATAGCTTTTTGTAACACAGTTAGACTAATGATAAAACATGTTTTGGCCTATTAACACAACATGAAACATTGTAATTTTTAAGCGTTAGTTTTGTTAATACCGTTTGATTTTTAACATTTAAAGTAATAAACGAGAAATATGATGCGTGTAATGAAGGTTTAATAAAATTGACAAAGTAATATTTAATTCAAAGAACGTTAACAAGCTTAGCTTTTACGGTAAAAGAAAATATTAACACAAGTTAGCATGGCTGTTAATTGTTTAGAAGTGTTAATAAGTTTCTAAGAGGCGAGAGGCCTTACATTTGTTATAAAATTCTCTTAACCCTCATCAAGGAGTTAACAACATTACTTAACTTTTTTGCTGAGTTCGAATGCTTTAAATGCTTAAGTACAATTATTAAACAATTATCTAGATATATAAACAAAATCTATGAACTAAGAACAAAATCTCGAAACATGTTATAAAAAAACATACTATGTAACTTTTTAAGCACTCTACATTGCACACGTTTATTCAGTTGCTCTCAATAATAGAAAACATCGTACATGTTTGTAAAAAATGTGTAATGACAAAAAGATGGTAAAAAAGGCCTCTAAACATGGCCACATCCTTGGCTAACATCCTTGGCCTCTAAAACATGTGAAACCTTTAAAATATTTATGTCTTCTATGTGTACCTTTTCCACATAAATATATATATAAATACATATGTATATAAATAAATATATTATATATTTATATATATATGTATTTATATATATACATACATATATTTATATATATATATATGTATATATATATAAAAATATATATATAATAACTTGTTTACTATATATATATATAGTAAACAAGCCTGCGTACGAACTCTAAACTTTGCTAATACGTCCTGTTTTCTTTATAATTTTAGACCACTTTATTTGATTCATTACGTATTTGTTACTAAAGAAAAAAAAACATAAAACAAATGTTAGTATATATTCTATTAAATATCAATCTAATAGAATATATAAAATAAATATTAAATAGCCAATTACAGAATTGGTTACAAGAATTAGTTCACCGCATGTATTTCATTTTTTGGTACATTCATTACATTCACGTATACTACGAAAGTAAATAATATTAGTAAAAACCGTATTTTTTATTTACATTTTTTGATACTAAAGCTTTGGAATAAAATAAGAAAACATATAAAAGAATTTTTAGAACTACGATACACTTTTCTACTACTTCATGTGCCTAAATTAATTATTTAAGAAAACTATTATTATTTAATATTTAAAAACAATTTATCAATAAGTCACTGATTCTAGAAAGTTATATAAGTATAAATAACAGACCAAAACTGATTCAATTGGTTTTACGTATAATCATCAACGATTTTCCAAGAAATTTATTAATGTTGTCTAGGTACAAACATTGCATCTAACATTCGAAGACTAAATCGTAAACAAATCGGATTGGAATTGTAAATTCACTGAATATTTGGAACACAAACGGAAATTGGCTTACATTCCGTTTCAACAAAGCTCCCCAGTGGTTCTTGATCCTTTAAACTATTTATTCTGTGACACAATGGAACACAGCTAGAAATTTATGGAAAAATAATGAAAATCCGTTAGAAAATGACGTGGTTATATTTCAGTACAGTGGGATATAATAATGCACATGGCTAAAGTACTATACATATGATATATCGAAACATGGACTTTCAAGAATAAAGTTAAACACAGTATGTATATATTCACACATACACACACATATTTATATATATATATATATATATATATATATACATGTGTGTGTGGAAGTGCGTGATATATGCGAATTGTACAGGTCAATGACAATGAGCCGTGATAGACCTATCGTAAAAGACTGGGACATGCGATCTTAGATCGCGGGTTCGATTCCTGGTATATAATTTTATAATTCACCCTTAGTGCATTCATTATAAAGGATTGCCACTGCTTACAAACATGTTTCCAGAGGATGAGCAGTAGCGTCCTCTGAATGCAATAATACCTCTCTGCGATCGCCAACACGCCTGCCAAGCATTGCGATTATGGTATTTACAACTTTTGGGGAGGCATATGCCTTGCAATGGACATCTAAGGGCTGAAACGACGAATGGTCAATAATTTGGAGCATTTTTGGGTTAAGAAAAATTTCAAAATCAGATGCCAAGGTACTAGACTGAACGATGATAACGTTTCAGGCGCTTTAACCGAGGCTTTCAGATTAAAGTGGTAATGGAGTGAAAATATCGAGAGACGTCGTAAAGAAAAAAGTGGACACTACTGTCTACGAAATGGAAAGGTCCCAACGGGAAAAGAAAAGTTGGCCTGCCTGAGAAAAGGTAGGGGATGTCGGAAATAACGGAAAAGAACTAGTGGAAAACGTGACACAATATATTTGCATAAGCTGGCGTTTGCCAGTTTGCCTACACCTATAGGATAGTTCAAAGTGTTGGAATATATTATTAATATACTAAGAACTAACATAAACGAAACACTAGCTAAACCACCAATAACGTTGGCTGTTAACCTTAATACAAGTGAAATATTATTATTAAATAAAAGACCTCTAATTCTCTTAAGATATTTTATGTTTAAAACCTATGATCTTAAAAGGGACCTTTAAGAGACATCTGGTTGGGTTGAAACTTAATTTTGTAGATATTAGCGATGATTGCGAAAAGAATTTTGGTTGAAAATCAATCATGTGAAGAATTATTGGCGAAGAAACGTTAAAAGTTTCATAACAAGTATAAAATAAAACATTTTTCCAAAGACAAATTATAAAATTATAGATTTATTATTACTAACTCTATATTGGAATCGTGCCCATAAATGTTGGAAAGATCGCTCGATCCTAGCGATTTTTTTCAGGATTAAAAGTTTTATTTAGAAGATATTACAAATACAAAGTACTGTTATGTTTATGTAAAGATCATTTTGTATCAATTTTATTTTCAGATTTAAAATTATTCTATATTACCAAGTTTGATTATTTGATTGCATTATTGTACCTATACTTACTACATAAAAGATGAATTCACCTTTTTACAATAATAATAGTAGGTAAAAATTATTCAAACGATTTAGCTCTCATAAATTTTACCAAAAAATCGTTACAAGTTTTACGTCAGCACATTTAGGTCGCCTGCCCTCGTTTCCTTCTTAAAATGCAATTTGTTCCAATCTTAAATACATTACTTACGTCGTTCGTTTCCGAAAAGTTCAAGATAAAACATTGTTCTTTTTATACCTCGAACGGACAGTTGGAGTCCATATTTTTAAGTGACGACTATGATTAAAGTGTTAACATTATTTTTATGTAAATTCATCAATTTAATCTTGGACTCATCAAACGATTTTTATAGAGAATAATATTATACAGGTTGTTAAGTCATAGGTGCCAAAAATTAAAAAGCGTGAATGCAGTTTATTTTTTAACAAAAAAGCTTTACAGCTTTTACACATATTTCCAACCATCCTGTAGAAAGTAATAAATCTGAAATATGTCACATTATTTTTTTTGTAATGCGGCAGGCCAATAACTTCTGTAAGTACGTCTACAAGGAAAGTTAGTAATCAACAATTAATTGTAATATGTGATCTTAACTTTAAAAATGCTCTTATAATCAGGTCACTTTGATGACATACAAATTGATTTTGATTAAGGTGCAATATGTAATTGACAGTAAATGAGTTATACATTTGTTAAGTTTTACACCTATAAACAATCACTTCATATTTTTCGATAGATTTTTATTAATGTTAGAATATTACAAAAACGAAACGTTAGATATTGAAAACAAAACTTAAAGATATTTATGTTTTAACAATTTGTTATTTTTGCTTTGTGTCTCGCACCGGGAATTACTTATAAATTTGTTTCGCAAAATTTATAGCCAACTGAAACATTTTATTAAAAACAAAAATTGATGAAAATTTGAGTAACAGCTGCCATTACGCAAAAGATTTATGAGTCTCCTTAATCGATTATTGTATAATAATGGATACAGAGGGACAGTTTGTTATCACGTAACAGATAAGTTGCCAAGTAACTAAATTATTAGCTTTCGTTAGATTATAAAGTAATTACTGAAAATTAAAACTTTATAATCAACAATGGTTCGTTGATGTAATTTATAATGTAATGAAAGAATTCCATATTTATTGGTCCATAGTGGTGGTTGTCAAAACATGAAAACGATTTTAATAATACATTTGTAAAGAAAATTTTTCTAAACATTGATTTACTATCGACTTTTAAAATTCTTCTTACATTCTCAACGTTCGTCCTATTTATTATTGTCACTCCGTGCACCCAACTCAATGTTCACGTCTACATATGCCCAGTTTTTCTTCGTCCGTTGGGAGATACCACACGAACTCATTTATAAAGGCAGAATTTATAACACATTTATACAATTTCACTATCAATATACCGCCTGCGTCGCCCAGTCTGTCTTTTGTGGGTAATTTCATAAAATCCATCTTCATAATTTATAACAAGTCAAAAAAATACTATGTTCAAGTATTATATCTAAAAGAGCACAGTCCAAAATATACTTTGTCTTGATGAATGCACTCTCTACTTCCTAGCAAGTGGAAATTGGTAAAATTCGGTGTTATCTGTCATTCACTCTGCAAAAAAAAATCCTATCAAGTTTCAAGTCTAAAACTTTTATGGTTCCAGATATATCGTGATAAGTCCTGTACATATGTGTAAATCTTTTACTATACTTTGACAGCACAGCATTATATGTAGTATATACATATAATACTGTGCTCTATAAGTAAAGTCATTTAAAACTTCCGGGCATTGGGTACATGGTACACAAGCATGCAGGTAATATTTTTTTTCTAGGTGGAACCCCAGCGCCTGTGTATCTAAAGTTGGAATATCATTTGGCTCAGCCCAAACCAGTTTGAAGGATGTTTTGTGTCTCAAAGTGCCAAGTCTTGATTGGTCCGAAAATTGAACAATTTGTAACAAAAAAACTTCAACAAACGCTGTGTGACTTCTGGCTATAAAGCAAACTCATAAGCCCAATGCGAGTATGCCGTTAACACTATTGGGGCGATAAAACCGAATCAAAATCTTGGAGGCTGTACTGGAAAAAGACCATTCCGACTGTTTTGAGGCCTGAAAAGAGCCTGACAAAAGTGCGTTTGATACGAGTACGAGGATAACTTTGAAGAGAATGAAATTGATTTCGAAAAATAAATAAAGAATTTACATTTTATGAACAAATTCATCTAACTTTTTATCACAATCATCTATAGCTAGGTACATAACATATATTTCATAACATTAATTAGAACTCTTTTCGGACAGATCTTTATTCCTGAGCTATTGAGAATACTAACTTATCATTAGCCTGTGGTTAAAAGCTATTAAAAGTATTTTTGATTTCGGGAACGTTCCTTGAGTTCATTAGCAAATAAAGTAAAAACTTGTTGATGAGACAGCTAGAATGAGCAATCTTCTTTCGACCTTACTCTTTGTTGTCTCGACCATATATAAAATTAAATTAAAAGCTCATTAATTTTAAAAAACAGAAATACGATCTTAACAAATCAAGATTTACTAAATTATCAACATAAGTTTTTAAGTTACATAAAGAGGTTGGAAAATTTAATTGTTTTCACAAAGTTGAAGCAATAAACATAACAATATTATATTACTGCAGCTATATAAAGCGAGTAACCGACAATAGAAAAAGCTTAAGCAAAAAATAACAACGGAATAGGCTCATGTTTTTCTTCGTGTTGTGGCTTTTAATAAAGGCCTTCAGATGGGCGCAAAAAGGAATGTATTAATGACGTTGTTTGATATACAATGGCTGCATTATTTCAAGCTGTAAAGAACTTTCTAACAATACCAGAAGCCGCGACGTGTCACCACTGCCTTCTCTCACTTTGCTTTCAAAGAAAATTATGATTTTGTGCTGATTTAATTATTAAAACAGTAACATTAGAAGATTATACTACACAGATTTAAAAGGTTGTTAAACAAGTACTAAAGACCGTGTTTACTTTGCAATTAAAGTATTGTTTTTAATGCTTTGATTTTTGGAAAAAATTATTTGTGCTTTAATTTATGAGCCTACATATGTATTTTATAGAGCTATCCAACTCTTCATAAAATCATCATTTTAGTTGCAGAACGTGCAAATTGAACTCAAGTTTTACCGTTATTTTTCCGATAAGACCAGATGGACGACTATCCGCCTTATAGATGGACGTTGGTCATCTGTTCAGGGCTCTACGAGGACTGCCCACTGTCTATTAAACTTGCCAATCTTTTTTCGATCGCGTAGACAAACCCCAAGCTTAGCCTCACAGTGACACCACGTTTCAGTGTCGTAACTTGTTACCAGCTCGTCACTAGAACTTTTTCTTAGAGCACTCAGGAATTAAGATATAACAGTAGATGTTACGTAGTTTACGGTATTGTACGTTTGAAAGAAAAAATATAATGATACGGCCTTTCCAACAATACTATAAACAAACTGTATCCTGTACTTTAAAATAACTTAAATATACTATTAGTGTTTACGTAATTCAATATAAGTGGATTTGTTAAATAAAAGACTAGGTAAAAACAAAAATAATTGTTAAAATGGACGAGTAAAATTACTCTGAATATATAATACTATCTACACCATTTTTATAGTTAATTAATCACGTAAGCTTTTGTTATTCGAGAGCACTGATACGAACGTGAATGGCGGCAGCGGCGCTCAGCGAAATTCAATATAATAAAGTAATCAGTTAAAAGCCGTGTATTGATGAGGTCACGTAGGTTTAATACCGTATATGTGCCATGATTCATTATTTCTCATAAATAGATACAGTCTAGCTAATCCCGTGGAGAAGCTCTCTAATATTCGAGAAACCCAATTAAGAGTTACCTTATCAATCCTGATAACGATAAAGTAACTCAAAACTAAAAAGACCTAAACACAAAAATACAAGCACTGCAGACCTATGGAATTAAGAACGTTTAAAAAAAACACTGCCATTCAAAATTTTTATGTTCAGGTTACTTTCAAAAAGGTACTATATACTCTAAAGCAAGGAAAAGCCTCCTCCATGATCATTGTTTAACATGGGTGTGCCTCAAAACTCTGTACTATACATCTTTAATATCTTTTTTTAAAGTCTTGTCTATTTCAATGTTTCAGTACGTGATATTTTGTAGCACAGGATTTTTCAGAATACTGCAATTTTATAGTAGAAACCATAAAACCATTATCAATGGTATGTTTCGAACCAAGACAAAAACACTAATATCGTGGTGAAACAAAAAAGGAACCTACCATCAATAGATTTCATATTCTTAGCACGAAGTTACTCGAATAATTTTGCTATTTATTCAATAGTGATTAAACCATGAGAAATATAATATCAGAAAGGCAATAAATCTAGCACCGGAGTAATTTGCTATCGGGTCGTATTATTGAAATAGTTCACAAAGTAAGGAAAGTGATATCAATCACAATCGTAGCAGCACCAAGAGGCGTGAAACAAATTACTTTGTAACAATGAAACATCGTGTTTATGTTTTAATATTTATTACAGTTATTTAATAAACAATTAAAAACAAAGAATATTCACTTATTATATAATAAGTGCATATATTTGCAAATTAAAAATAATGTTAATGTTGAAAAGATTATTTATTTATATAAAAATATGTCATTGGAAATATCCTTTAATTTTGTAAAATATTCAATCACAATTATGTGAATATTAATGTAATGTGAATAGTAAGTATAATATACTTTAAAATAACTTGCATTTTATTTCATTCATTACATCCATGATTAATAAAATCGGTAAAGTGGTGGATAATAGATAAATATTATTACGACGTGATCGATTTTATTTGCATTTTTACATTAATTTAAAACAAAATGATTTAAAAAATATTGAAAAATAAAACCATTCACCATCATCATTTCAGCCGAAGAACGTCCACAGCAGGACACAGACTTCCTCCAAATACATCACATCCCACATATACCCACATATACCAAAGAAGCCGGTAATAAGCGGCCAGCATCCTTATTTTGCTGTACTTGCCGGTTTGTGGTTTTTACTCTACAACTCTAACCTATAAGGCAAAAAGCTTCTCAGCTTTCCAATACACTGAGTTATGTCCAAAGCATCCAAAAAATATAAGACAAAATATTAATTTTATTATGCCTTTTCCTCTCTATATCAATTGCCAAATATATCGTTAAATATGGTATAACTTTCAACTTCATTAAAATTATACTGAATTTATTGGTGTTGTGTGCATAGTTTCAGTTAATCGAGGACGAAATTTCTCTAATATATTAAGAAGTTACTCCATAAATTTGTTACGAATTTGCGATTAATTTGTAACTTCGTTATATTTTTAATTTCTGACATATTTAACTAGTGTATGTAAATTTGCTATTAATTCAGGAATCTGGTAATATTTTGTTTACATTCGGATGCATCTTTACCTAAAGTTAACTTTAGGCTTAAAAATTATATGGGCAGCTTAAATGAGTAATTATCATTTTCATTCCAGTCGTATGACGTCCACTGCTTGACGTAGACGTCTTCCCCATAGATTTACAATCGCACGATCTTCCGCATTCAATTATATACTACTGTTCCTAATGATGTTAGCCTGGGGGGCTTTTACAGCTTCTTCGGTGGTGAGTTCAGTAAACGAAAGTGTCTTTAATTTTAATTTTCGAAGAGACAGATATAACATAAGTAAAGAAATTATAAAATATATAGTCTCTACCTGCTCATTTCACTCATACAGTCATCTGTCTGGCTCTCTCATCCCTGGATTTACTGTCTCTAGCGCCATTCAACGCTAGATCAAGTTTCGGTTTAGGGGGCAATGCGTCTGATCACTCCATGGACGCCTAGGAGAAATAAGAGATCGGCGACCTCCCAACTCGATAGCATTGCATGTTAGTAACGACTTCAGTGGTGGGTCTAAAAGTTGAAAGTGAGGTTGAAACTAAGCGTATACCGCACTCTATCCCCTCAAGCGCACGAAATCTGTTAATGTCATTTTAGTGTAGATCTATATCAAATAGAAAATTCCCGGGATTATTTCCAAATAAACGCCCATTTCCTAACCGTAAATACCAATCTTAATTCTTAATAAAATATTAATAATCGCATAGCTGTAACCGATTGTATTTGAGAAGATTCGAGACTGATTAAAAATTCTGTTTGCTAAAAAGAGTAAAATAATTTGAGCGTGTAACGTTTTTTGAATATACTATAGCCTTTTGATACAAAATTTAAATTTGTTTTTAACGGGAAAGCGTATATTGGTCGATGTTTGCTCCGTAAGGCGTGTTCACGTTGTCGATACTTCAATTTAATACGTTTATAAGCGAAAATAAGGGTATTATAAACCATACACCGGATACAATGATCGGATTTAAAAACAATTAACTCTTTATTTCGAAAACGTTGCAGGTAAACAAAAATTAATTTTTATAAAAAAAAGTGTTCCACATTTTTTAAATATATTGTATAGAAATATTTATAATGTTATTTACTGCAAATTAATATGTAGTTACTTAAAACCGAAATTTTCTCGTAACAAACTCACATAAAATTAAGTATATAACTTACTATTATGTAATATTATAAATATAAACAAAACACAAATCTTAATCATTGTTTCAGTTGTATCCCGTCCACTGCAAGTGGAAGAACTCTTCAATAGATTCCCAATAAGACCGGTAGGAATCAGCTTGCATCCAACACCTTCTTAATAAGACATACCACTAGACATATAATTGCTTACCGGTTTTTATGAAAGGAAACGATATTTTGTCAGTAATTGCGGAAATTTATGAATAGATGATGTGTATTCGTATAGTTGTATTGAAAACATTTTTAATTACGTTGCAATACACACAGTATTTATTTATATAATTAGAGATCAAATAGTGAAAGCCTAACGGTAGACGATTTAAACTTTCAACCGTAAGTTGTGAGTTCAATTCCTGAGACACCACCTTAATTCACACTTTGTTCATTAATTATATAGGATTGCCACTGCTCACTATCAAATTTTTAGAGGATGGGCCGAAGTGTCCTCGGCGTACTATGATACCAAAAATCGATCGCCAAACCGCCTGCCAAGCGTGGTGATTATGGTATATCACCTATAAGTATTTTTAGGCAAGGCCTGTGCCTTGCAGTGGTCGTCTATGGGTTATAACGACGAATTAGTGGTGAGAATACACACAAAAATTTTCATAAAATTTTTCTACCTGATTAAATTGTAGAAAAAACATCACATTAAAATAGCAGATATTACAATAGTAGTAGAATACATTTTGAGAGTTTTTAATACAGGTCGGTTATTGTAATACAAAATAAGTATAATAAATATTGACAACTTCCCAACATAAGTATATGAAAAAAAAAATTAAAAGGAAATTCTTATAAAGAAACCGGATTCGTGCCAAGGTGCCATTATTTTTTTTAAATTACAAAATAGTCATTAGTTCTCAATAAGTATAGAATATTTTAAAACGTAAATTATAATGTCACAAGTTGACGTAAAAAAATATATTAGAAGTAATAGAACAATTATACAAATCATCTTAAGAAGTATCTAACTGCATTTATTGGAAATCTATGATACAGGCATGTGTATAAGAGTGGACGTACTGTGCCTGAAATGACAAAGAATGAATAACTTACTATGTACTCAATTTTAATTACGTACTCTGTTATTTACATATACATATGCATATTTGTATTGAAGCATTAATGTTCCTGCTCTTGGGACTCAAGTTCAGAGACAGGGAATGAACGCGCTTAATTAACATTAAATTTGTACAATTTCATTTAGTATACGCGTAGTTCAATGAACAAAGAAGCTTGTTAAATTAAATGAAAACCTTACATAGTCGGTCGGCACGAGGTCCTGCCGCAGGTAACGAAATTACGAATTCTGTTCACAAAGCCCCTTAGTGTAATATTAAATTTTGCATTAAAATATTATTTAAAGTAAACTACATTATAAAATATTTAATTATGAACTCGGTTATCGCATAGCTTGGTAGTTTTGTGGGTTATTTCTTAATTTTATATTTTGCTTTAGATTAATCATAGTAATCTGCTATGTACGCTATTAGAATGCTAGTATAGCCAGAAAAGGGTTCCAATGCGGCTTAAAGTGTTGACAGTAAACTCGTACTGATTTTTTGTAACCATTTTCAAAAGTATCATTAATATGTAATAATAATTATATCAATTCATACCTAAATCTTAACGTCACTTTTTTTAAACTGTTGCATGGTTTTTTAAGTATTATAATATTTTGTAACGAACTATATTATCCGTTTAGTGCATGATAATTTAAAGATATAATACGATCTCTATTATTTTTTAATTAGATACGTAGTCGATATTCTAACGGTGTTAAGATTGCGATATTGTACGCAACTATCTCTTGTTACCTTGGTTTTAAAACTAAAATAAGTAACTAAGACGACATGCACAAGAAGATCTAAAGTGCTTTTAGTAAAGCACAAGTATTCTGTTCTTTAGTGGTAATGCTGGGCTATTTACCCATTATGCTTCACCTTTTGTTAGCAGTGTTGATATGGATTTAATGTTTTTTAACAAGTATAATTCCGTTCGTTATATGCTTATTCTTCATTTCATTGACTTGACTAGCTGACTTGCATATACAGGAAGATTGGTTATAGGCATAAAAGCTCTGAAAACTTCTTTTTTTTTAATCATTGTATAGTATGCCGAATCCAAAATCTGTGGTTTCAGAAGTAAATATTAAATTGGTTATAGGTGTTAAGCTTTTACTTTTATCTACAACCAGTCTCCCTGTATATTGTTTTAATTAATTCTTAATTAGGATTGCTATATTTTTAGCGTTCATAAATGACAAAGCCGTATATTATAACTTTTAAATAAATCTGACTAAAGATGTGACGTCTTGAGATATATTATATAAACTTTAACCATTTCTCAGTTAATTAACTTATTCACATCTGGTACGGAATTGTTTTTTTATGTATTCCTACCATTAAATAATACTTTGTGTGCCTCAGCCATGATTCTTGTTGTTACGAAAGGAAATCTGAATGAAATAAATATTGAAATGCAATTATCGATAAAGAAGAATAGATTACTTGGAACTAGGACTAAAGTTTTTAAATGTGCACTGTAAGAACAATGCGTACAAATGTAATCACATGCATATATTTATTAAAAAAGTAAATATTTTATTGATAAACAATTAGACATATTTTATAGGCAAACATATTTTTAAACGACACGGTAACAAAATAAAAATTGATGTTTAAATTATCAATAATTTTACATAATAATAATTTAATATGCCTGGGGATTATATTTCTATCCGACGTGCTTTGTATTCATTTCGAACAATTTTACAAATTAGATGAATCACAATTTTATTACTTTTTTTTCTTGATTAACATTGAGCTTTTTGTGAAATACGTATTGTCGCAATTGTTGTAATTAAAACATTCCGAGTTCAGAGTACAAATTCAACTATTTTGTTAATTTGTTAATATACGAATAGAGTATTGTATAATTTTCAGGAATGTAATGAAACAAATTTTCCAGTTTAGAAACAGAATTTATGTGTATTGCACGAATTTGATGAATTTACTACATCCAAGTATAATAACACAAAATTCAAAATAAGGTTTAAATGTGTTTTTAGAACATGAAATAATCATTAATTAAAAAATGTACATGAATTGCATTTATCTTTTATTTGTGTGAAAAGAATATTATTGTGAGCCGCTATTTGTGCTATTTATTGTGTAATTATTTGTTAACAATTCGAGCCGTGAATAATATATGTTAAGTACTTATTGTTTTATCGTATATAATAAATTATGTCTCTTTGTTAATGAAATACACGATGTACCATTTTATATTAAAATCCAGGAAATCTACTACTTAACACACTAGTTGCCAAAAATTATGTCAATATTTAAAATAGAAAATTTTCCTTTATTTTATATTTCTCATGTGAAACGCTTAAATGTCTGGCGGAAAGACTAAATTAATCCTATTTTCGTAGCTTCACTCTTTAGGGGAAAATATTTATTATTTTTGTTGATATACACTGCGGGTAAAAGTTGGTGCCGAACTTTTTCAACAAAACAACATCGAGTTTAATCTACAAAATTACGTATTTTGTTCGAATTTTACAGATAATCAACATTCAGTGTAAAATGTATCGATAATATTTAAGGTGATTAATTATAAAATTTCTAACTTACCTCAAAAGCAAGTTTGCTATGTGCAAACAAACTTTGTGCTTAGTCAAAGATGCGATGCACGGCAACTCCGAGACTCAGTTAATTTGTAGTTGTATTGCCAATATTCAAACACTAAAGTCTCCTTTCAAACTGATCACGTCTAAGAAAATATGTATGCTTAGAAGTAGACATTAATGACAATAACTAAGATTACTTCACCTACGCCGGATCTAAAAAATCGGTTAACTTGTAATAATTTACCGTAAAAGTATATTAAAATATAAAACTGAATTGTTAAGTAATCTAACTATTCAATTCGAATTATGAAAATGGATGTACTTAATCGCTAGCCAGTTAATCTATAGATGCACTCTGTAAGCATAGGTATCCCCCAAAGATATCTGGGAGATATAACATAATCACCAAGCTTGGCAGACGGTTTGGCGATCGCAGTGTGGTATTACGGTACGGAAAAGATACTACTGCCCATCCTCTGGAACCTGGTTTTGTGAGAAGTGAAAATCCTATGTGATTGATTCAGAGTGCGAATTATTTAAGATCGAATTAGCAACCATCGATCGCAAGTCTCAGTCCTCTGCTGCTTCGCTACTTCTGCTTTATTTATAAAATGTTATTTACCTACTCGCTAACCAGTATATATTTTGAATAATTAAAATGGAATGTACTTAGTTGCTAAATAATCCATCCATTTCGAAATATGAAAATGGAGTGTCTGTAGTTATTATTTGATATAAACTAAAAAATTATAAACGTCTCGGGTCATCTTTATGCATCATCAAGTCACAATGCATCAGCAACCAGTACCTTATGTCGTCGATATTAAGACGCATTAAGAACAATGCGTATGTGCTCATTTTAAAAATTAGTTTAAAAATAAACACGCATTACCATGATCCCAAATACAGAAAGTGAAACGAAAATTGGTTAAAAAAATCTCTACCAGAAATTCTAAATTTTGCTGTAATAGGGATTTTATAGTAATAAATTAACAACAATACGAGAAAATTTAACTACAAATATTACGAAATCACTTGTTCTAATAAGTTTAAACGTAATATAATTTACATGAACAACATAATAAAATGTTAAAAGCATATACATAGAGCCGTTTGTTATGTTTTCGATGATACCTTTAAAAACGAAGGGACCCCTTTACTTATTTTTGGTTCAATCTCCTTAAATTACACGAAAGACCGCTTCCAATAATACCAGCAACGGAAAAAGTTATTTAGTCGGTAATATTTTATGTATTCAGTGAATATGTATTTTGTATTACGATCCGAACCGATCCAGAACGCTTTAATATAACTATATTTTCACTGTAATTATACCAATATTTCGAAATGTTAGATCACTAGTGAAATTGCACTTATAAAGTTTTTCAGTTACGTAATCTGCGTACGTGACTACTTTAAGTCACTGACACTTGTACGTATTACAGGAATTCTTTAAATAACTATTAGTTTCTCTGATAATGTTTTTCTAAAGCGTCACGAATAACATTCCAAATTTAAATGTGTAAATTATTGGATAAAAACAGACTCTTTCATAAAGAATTAAATTGCACAAAATAATTATGCAATTGGTATTTTGATACAACTAATTTTTAATTATTTGCTCAAAGCGATGGACTTGAAATTTGTCTGCTTTACATTTATTAACAGTATGTACGTATATATATATATATATATATATATATATATATATGTATATATATATATGTATGTATATATAAATAAAATAACGTTTTTGTTGGTTTATGTTAATTAATTCAATAAGTTTAAATAAAAAATAATATTACTAGTTCACAAACAATACGATCTGCTTTCCGAGTTTTGGACTAAACAACTCACCACCCATTATAGATTCAAGTCCTCTAACTATTTTTGAGCAGCGGTGACTGAGACTTCCGATCGAGAGTTCGATTCACGGGATACAAGTTTATATAATTGACACTAAGTGCATTCGTTATATTTTTTATTCATTATTGCGATTGCTCACAAATAAGTTTCCAGTTAATGGGCAGCAGCGTCCTCTGGGTAACATAATAACAAATTGCGATCGCCCAGGCGGTTGGGCCAAGCGTGGCGATTATGGTATATCCCCTCATAGCTATCTTTAAGGGAGGGCTTTGTCTTGCAGTGGGCGTCAATAAGTTAAACCGACAATGTATTTTTTAGAAACATGCGGGGTAGTAAATTTACATTCTTCTTTTAAAGTCGTCAAATGTGTAATGCATCGAAAGATAAAAAATGGTAAAATCCTTTGACAAAGTGAATGTTTAAAGTTTTAATTAGGTTCTAAATGGCAAGAGACGACGTTAAATGCCCTCCAGCTCTCGTCAAAGACTAAAGTTTGTTCTTTTCGTTGAAGATTATTTTTATATGAACTAAAAATAAAAGTTTTGTATTGTTTAAAATAATGATAATTTATTTCTTTAACAGACGGACTACACAATATGATTTAGTACTAACTCTACACTAGGCACTGTCTGTCTCGTTGAGTGAATTACGAAACAGTAACATTTTGGTTGGGAATACTATGTTATAACTAATAAGAGCAATGCTAGACTACGTGTGTGCAGACGATTATAGACAATAGTAACGTTAAGAAAATTAAAAGCCTACGGTACTATAGTTACTTAATGCCTTAAATTAAATCGATTCGTATAACCAATTTTGCCATTCTTTGGTGAGTTTAGTTTTAGCTTTTAGATTTTTGAAATAGTAAATATTGCATATTTTATTAAGTACGTTGTACAAATAAGCGTTCATATATAAGTTAAAATACGGAGTAGAGACTGTAGGCTCCGCCTTATTGCCGTGTCGCAGTTTACAGCATATATGCGCTTAGCTACTGAGCATTTGAAGACAAGGATAGAAAGAACTACTCTGTAACATTCAAAAAATACTCTGGATATAGTCTTCTAATGTTAAGAATCTAAAATTTTTTAAAAACGTGGTATTTAAGCAAGAAGTGTTTTTTTTTGTATGACTTTTATGATTGGCCTTTGCGCTTTTTTCAAGCCAAGAAGGTGCGATGTGACTGCTAAAGAGAAATAAATGAGGAGGGTAAACAATATCGCGAATAAATTAAAAGGAATAAATTAGTTTCCTTATTCAAGCTGCAGCGATTCAAATATGTTATTTGAAAAAAAAGAAGCTCTGAAAATTATCGGACAATTACAAGAAGGCCCTATTTTATATTATATTTATATTTGGACCTATTCAAAGATATCAATTATTATGAATAAATGTATTACCATAGATATTGTGTTGGTGACTCTGAAAAATCAACTTTTCACGTCAAATTTTAAAAACTTTTTAATAAAAATATTACGTAACATAAAATTAAGATTTATAGACTTTCTTTAAAAATGTGACTTCGGTGTTACATATTTAAACATAAAACCAATTAATAGCAAGGTTGAGATGGGCAAAAAAGTGGAAGACGAAAGTGTCACCTCCCTCATGGGCTACGACAAGTATCGTCCTGCCTTTCTGAGTATCTGCAGAAAAGTTATGCAGCATATCATTGCCCGCAACAAGAGCAAGAATTGAGATAAAAATAAAAAAAAATATTTGCACCCGTATTGTATTGTCCCTGTCCCAAAAAACAGACGGAGCAAGTTTTATAAAAAAAACTACAAATTATACAATTAAAATATTTATCGGTATAAGAGATACTTTTCATTACTCTAAATCAATTATAATTTATAATTATGATTGAATTATTTACATCTTATTTATTTATAGTATTTACATATAAACAGTTATTAACATATGTGTAGTAGAATTAACATATAATGTTATTAACATATAAATAGTCGATTTGTCTTTTTAAAACAAAATTTAAATACATAAACATACTTATTAAAGTATTCTGTTCCCTCTAATTTTTCACTTTTACTAACCAATACAAGCCAAATATGAATTTAATTAGTACGTGAACAATTTTTTATATCAAGATTAATTAAGATTCAATTTATCTAAACGTGTACCAGATATGATCGAAATATTTAAAACAAATAACTTCATTATACTGATCGGCGAAAACTGTAACTGAAAATTGTAACTTTGGGAGAAAATCACAAAGTTAATTACACAACCAGAATATCTATCAATTTTATGATCAATATCTTGGACGAAGTGTTCTTTAAGAAGATATCCAAAATTATCATTTAAGTTATTCAAAATTAGAATCTTTAATATGGAATAACTTAGTTGTTTTTTTTTAAATATTAACAGATAAAGCAATTGATTCATTAACTTAATTTTTTTAAACATTTTGAGACATAAACATAAACAAATAAAAGCAAGTACATTATTTCTTCGCATTTATGTTCACCTACTCTACACTACTACACAGGAAGATTGGTTATAGTTGTAAAAGCTTTAATGGAGTGAATATCTAATTTGTTGGTGAAAACCTCACCACCACTATCACCACCTTATACAGATTTTAAATACAATTACTGTGTTACATTAATTATTTTTTATACTGGAATGCAGCAAAATACGAGCAATGATTCCTGGCGGCATAAAGTTTGCGGGGGCATACAGTAAAGGATTATTAATTTTAAAACATAGTAATCTAAATTTCTAAAACGCTGCTTATGCATTAGATTAATTATTATTTCTAAAATTATTAATTTTTGTGTACCATACCTTAATTAACAATATATGAGCTACCATTAAAGCTTTTTCACCAATAACCAATCATTGCTAGAGCAATTCAACGTTATTGTTTTAGATATTTCCTTTAAGGTAATGATAAACTGCAAGGAAAATAATAGAAACTATTTTTGGCTATATTGTACAGAACAAAAAAAATAAAAACTCCTGCCGCTAACTGTCAAGCGTTTGACCGCAATTAATTTGAAAAAAAGTTTTATTAGAATTATCTTTAGTTAATATTATTATTACCGAAGCTTTGCAATGTACAAAATAGTAAAAATTATATTTGAAGTAATCATTGCTTATTGTAAAGGTATTAAATAAAAAATTATTCTGAAAAAGATTTCATTTATTTTTCATATTCGACTGCGGCAGACCGCTAAGTTTTGACAAAACAAACTCTGTCAGAGCAACTATGTAGTTATTTATAAAAATATCAATTGACAGACACCATTCATTTCTAAATTGGACTGACGACCTTGTTAACTGTTGGTCTTCGAAAGACCCAGATAGATCTATGGTTGAAAGTTGAGTCAAGCAGTGGTCTTCTTATGGCTGAAATTATAGTAAACATTATGAAATCTTCCGCAACGAGAATATCAGAATTTAATTATGACTTCATTGTTTAAGAGAGGCTTTAAGCTACAACTCAACAATTATAAATGAGTCACCTTCAATTTCATAATTTGCGTAAAAGATAAGATATATGCAATGACTTATTTCAAGCCATGACAAAAATCTCTCAAAAGTAACTTTGTTCATTCTTCTTTTCTTTCCACAGCCGTCTACATTAGAATAGTCCTCTATAAATCCCCTTCTGGAAAGAGTGGTTACATAGTTATATGTTTTAAAAGAAGTTTTAAAAAAGATAAAATCTTCACTGTTATTGATGAATATATATAATATATACATCATATTTTCTTATTAAGGGTATATTCATTAGATAATAGGTGTAGTATTAATCATGTACATAAAGCGTTTTATATGTTTGGAATTGTTTTTCATTCATATATATACACCTGCCTGCCATTGCACTGAGTATATAAAGAGTAAAACTAAATCAATAAATATATAAATTTTTCCCAAAATATATTATTTACGAACTATACTAATATAAATAGCGTATAATCGCCCATTTAAAACAAATCAAAGCCGCACAACTGTTTGAAATTCCTGGATCAGTGTGCTACTTGTTTTAGTCTCGGTTTATAGATAAGGTTTAACCTAAATAGCGTTCATTTATCGGTTTTCTCAGTGCGATGGCATACTAAGCACTTTCGAAATTAAACCTCAAGTTGAACGATTCTGCGGTAGTATCATTAAATATCATGATTGTTTAAACATTCTCGAATTCAAAGATACACTGACAATGGAGTTACCATTTTTAAATTTATTCTTATTAACATATTTACTTTAAAAAATATATAAAATATAGTAAGATTATGTTTTATACGAATGCAGATGAGTCGAACTATACGTTACTCCCTAGTTGATAATTGGGTAATTCCCAAAATAAAACAAAATTCATAGAAAACAAAAAAATATATATTATGGACTTAAATACACCAAATCACGATTCGACAAGTAACACGTGAGCTGTTATTTATATTCTGATTATTTGAATTTTTTTTAATATTTATTTGCTCGAAATCCTCTGTTAACAGACATTAGATAGCGAAATCTAATTCAATACCGTAAGCTAATACTTCCTCCGTGCTATTTAGTAAAAGTTACTTTGTTAACTTGTTTATTATTACGTAATGTAAACAATCAAATAATTTCATTATATATTTAGAAAAATAATCATCATATAGACTCTATAAAGCATAGGCTAGATACCAATATAATACCAAAGATAGATACAATTGCCCGCGACGTTGACTATGTCGTTGGTCCACCTAGTAGAGAGCATGCCCACGTCGTATCTACCGGCTCGTGGTCATCACTCAAGAATCTTTCGGCTTCAACAGCCCACGATTGCAGCAATTCTTCATACTACGTCAGTGACCTTGAATCTTTTGCAGATCTCCTCGTTCCTTATTCGATCTAATAGCGAACCTTCGATCACATCCCTCTCTATTTCTTTCTAGGTTTCCTTGAGTCTTCTTATGACGCCTATTGTAAAGAACCTCGTCTCCAATCAATTTGTTGTCTTCATCTACGGACATTGTAAAATTTTGGAGAAAAAGATGTTTTTGAGCTTCCGAAAATACAGATAATCATTGAATACTTATTACTTTTGTTTCTAAAACGACCTCTGAATGACAATAAAGATGCTGAAATTAAACTCAATATATTTTTTTAATATCCGTATTACCATCAAAACTTGGTTCTAAGTAAAAAAATTTTTAGGAATGTTATATTATTACACTTGTTTACAAAAACTAATACGCAAGAAATAATCTAAAACATTATCAATTTGTCTAATTAAACTTAAATTGTAAAAGAATATCGTAAAAAACAAATAAAAAAGCAGAAAATCTAAACCCGTTCGCTTTAAATGCAAAACGTACGATTACAATGTGTTTGCGGAGCGTCGCCCAGTAGAACAAGAAAAAAATGTACTAATGGAACTTTCCTTAATTGAGGTTCATAAACCTCGGAAACGTTTTACAAAAATCTTGTCTTTTTGGATATAATTAGTGACATGTGCATAATTAGAAGCTTCGGTAGTTTCGACGAACACAATTTTATCGAAAAATACTTTGATAGTTTAAAATTTAAAAGTACGCCTTTTCTTCAATTCATAAACCGGTTAGTTAAATATATTCAGAATCAATTACAATAACATTAAGGAAACTGGCGGAAGACTTTTTAAAAAAATAATCTCTTTTAAAAACGTAAATAGTTTTATAAAAATGTTTATCAATATAAAATAATTAAAGTACACAATTTATAACAATATAACAAGTAGAAGAACAAAAATGGTACAAAAGTTAACCTTCGCGATCTCGACTTTCATTTAATTGAGCCGTAAAATTTCTATGACAGTCGGACAAGTTTATTCCGTAATTGCTGCCATTACGTAACAAATATTTTCAAATGCATTAGGAAAGTTGTTTTTATAAATTTTCTTATTTGTCAAATTTTAGTCTCCAAAAAAATAGGTGTTAGATCACGACTGAATAAAAATTAATTTAAATCTTCACAGTCAATGAATAACATTTCACCACGCACGGCTAAGGTTTTTTAGATGTATGTAATGGCACTTTGTGTCTTGTTAGAACCATATAATTTGGCTGTGGTTAAAAATTTAAATCAACACAAAAAATAGGTTTCAAATATTTATGCAGTAAGATAAAGAGAAAATATTATTCTGAGACACATTATATCACTTAATGATACCAAATTCATTAGACCTCTTCTTGGGGAGATCCTAATTTCTCTAGATTATACTGTTTATAAAGTATAGTTATTGTTCCGGAACATGATTTTAAAATAATCTCTCATCAATGTGTATCTCGATATGTGGTATCAAAAATATGCTTAAAAATATTTACAATATAGCAATTAATTTAAATGATTTATTATTAATATGACTATAAAAACTAAATACGTTTCTATCTCTGAGATTAATTACGATGGATAAATAACAAAATTCACTCATGTGTAGCGTGCGAAATGTTACGCATGATGGATATTAACGAAAGGCTATCAAAATCATCCATTTTAATTTAGGTAACAGTAGATTAAAGGCTTTAGATATATGGGTGGAAGTAAATATGATTCTCTCCATTTTTTCTCTAGCTAAATGACGTGAAAAAAAATTTTAGTATTAAGGTTAGACTTATTTCAATTTTGTGACAAAACTTTTGACAAGAGTTAGCCGTTGCAAAATAAAACGAGCTTTACTTATTTTATTTACACTATGAAATCTTTATGGTCCAAGGTTAGAAATATTTTCAATAATTCATTTTTAAAAAAATAATACTTAGTAATTATGAATGAGATATAATGATATTAAAATATAGATGATTTATTAATAATGAAAATATGTATAACTAACGACTTCACAAATAATGTTAATTTCATGTCCTTGTCGTTTTTAAATTGTAATTTTTTTTTTACTAGACTTTTTATTTACTAATACGTAAACTACTCGTATGTTCCTCATAATAATATTTTAAGAATAAGTCTATAAAAATCAATAAAAAGAATTAAAAGTATTTATTACAACAAAAATAAATTGACAAATAAATAAGTCCAAAATATCTAGTACAGACAAATATCTGAAGAAACTGAGGATTAGAAAAGCAAATTCGTTGAGTAACTGGAACACAAACCGGAAATTTGTTTACATTCCATTTCGGTAAAGCCCCCAAGTGGCGACCGATCCCCTGAGCTGGGCGTGACATTATTTGACGATAGCTATAAATTTAGGACAACATAAATCCAAGTTTATTATCAAAATAAAATTTGTATGTTCGTCAATTTCAAACGTATAACTCCAATGTTAACACACAAATTATTTGTGAACTCACTAGCACATGAGTATTATTTAGGTAAAAATCAAAGCAGCAGATTTATACGAGAAACATTAATGAATTACTTCATTACTTAACCACATTATTCCGATTAAAAATCTACTTTCCACAAACTTTAGTATTTTGACAAACTTTCACAATGGAGAAAAGACCATAATTCTTAAATAATTAAAAATAAAAGGGTGAAAATTTCGCATCATGTCTCCTATACGATACACGAATGACGGATTAAACCAGTTAATCCGCCGGGTAACTGGGCCACGTAGCGGTAACCTTTTTTTCTATTCCTTTCCAGCAATGTTTCCGAGTGGAAACCGCTCGCTGGTTGCTACAGAGAATATGTAGGCCTTACCTAATGAATAAAATGTAAAACACATTTGAATTATTTCGTAATACTACTTTGTATATTAAATCAAAACTGAGCAAACACAAAGTTACATTCAGTAATTAATGGTGCATATTATTTCAGCCGTAGAACGACCATTTCTGGACAAAGGCCTCCGGATCAGATAGGACCGAATGGGATAGTACCGAATAGGACTGGACTGAAACGGCCTGCATCTAACGCCTTCTAATGACCGTAACAGGGTCGTCGGAGATCCTTCGCTGAGCTTGTTGTGGTCTGCTTATACTCTACTACTCTACTATTACTCCTGAATCTTCAGGCCCCTACGGCCAGTTTTTCTGCGCGCTGCGTGGCCTACCCACTGTCAGTCCAACTTGCCCGTTAACAATTTTTGGAATGTAATATTATACTGAGTTTTTATTTCGATTCACAAAAAATACAAACTCTTTAAATAATGCGTCATTTTAACTATTTATTGGTTTTGGTGCTCACATTGATTTACATCGTAAAGTAAATAAATCCGACATAATTACTACAATTCCACAGCAAGCTTAATTACATTAACAATTTAAATTTAATTTAGCTAATGGGAAATAAATTATGTAGCTATACATATACATATCACAAAAAAATATTTGTATTTCGCTTTGTAATTTAGTATTATTATTATTAGTAGTAATGACGTCAACGAAATACTATATTAAAATATACAGAGAATCAAATCATAAAACATGTTAATACACCAAGTATTAACACTGTACTTATACGTTAACAGATAAGGATGAGTATGGATGTTTAAACGGAAATATAAGGCTCGGTCCCGAGAAATTCCGGTTAGAAACTAACTCTGCGGTTGTCTTCAGAGTCAGCTACATAATTGTAATACACGCAAAGTTAATAAAGATGCCTAAGTAATCTAGCAAGATCACTATAGGTAAACGCTAAATTTGTTATAATACAATTTTTACAGGAAAAAGTTTATTTTAATTATTTTGATCAATTACAAATATTTTCCAATATTATTTCAATCTGTTAATTCCTTATTTACAAAAGTCAAAATACTAAACAATACCAATTAAAGAAATGAATATAAGGTCACCTTATTTTCATATATTTTACTCCATTTACAACACTTTTAAACGACTTAATTTATGCATTTCGACATCTAGAGTACCTACCAACCTATTTCAATTCAATACAACAATCAAATTTATGCAATCACTCAATTGTTAAAGTCTTTATATAAATAGGGAAAAGGGATTTAAAATTATTAAGTTTGTTTTCAACGTTGAGGTAAGTACACTTAACGTCCTCAACATATTTATGGCAATTAAAACTAAGTTAAAATTATAGTAATGATTAAAAATTTTAGGTTAACCTTGTTTTTAAACGTCGAAAAGTTGTTACTTTTGAATTTAAAATTTTCCACCATATGTTTTAAAATTCGGTTGTAGATTTAAAATTTCAAACATTGCCTGTTACGGCCAAATATTCAAAAATGTTTATAATACCTCGAGAACAATAATTAAAGACTATTCATAGGAAAGTCGCTGTATGCGGGCAGCTCAAGAGCTGTCATAGTCGCGATCTTTGGGGGCAGTGCAGTGTGCATTTATCAGCTAACATCGCTTTTATGTAAACTTTGTTAAAGCAATATTTAAAAAAAGTAAAACAGGTAGTAGCCTTGTATTCTAATAAAATAAGTTTAAATTAGGATCACATTACGGCTTACATTCACAGTATCTTTTTAAATAATACAGGAACATGCCGCCTAACGTGGACCCTATACCAAGTGGAGTGGTTTTCGAATCAGATACCCAAACATCAGACTTGGGCCTGGATAAAGACGTGGCTAAATTAAAAAAAGCCACACCAAAGAAGCATGAATACGTATGGTTCAACATACTCTGGTTTCTCTATCTTCATATAGGCTCCGCGTATGGATTATATCTTGCGTTTACCTCAGCCAAATGGCAAACAAATGTTTTTGGTAAGTTTAATGTTTCTCTTACTAATAAAGTTACTGCATTTTATTTCTCTTATAAATTCTCTGTTACTTTATCTATACTTATGTGAGATTTCCTCCTATATTTTGATTATATTGTGACATTTCTGAAACCATAGGATTGAGAGACTTGAAATTCAGTAGTAATTTTTGTTTCGCGGAGCAGAAATTAGCTAAAACGAATTTAAAAAAATTCCATCTGCGGTTAAAAGAGATATCTTTAAACAAATCTTATATGCCATTGCACTTAAAATGTATATTCCCCACTATACGACCTGGCCAGAATATTTTGAAATGTTAATAATTACTAATAATTTTATGAAAACAAAGAAATAATTTTGTGAAATTATACCCATAAAGGGCAGTGCGGAGGCGTAAAAATTAAAATAAAATGGTCTTTTTAACGACGCAAAAGCCAGTGTTTTGGAATAAACTTTTAGAAAATACTCTGACAGTAGTACATTTCAGTACGTTTAATATTTTTATTTGTAATGATTTGTCCGCAAGAAGAAAGGAGTTCTCGTAAAATAAATAATTGAAATACTTTCTTGTAAATGTAAATTTATATTATAATAAATGCGGTGATAATATAAAATTAGTATAATTTTCTTTCTTTTAAAATATCAAAGTACGTCGTTGTCGGAGAGAGATTTTGTGAATAAACATACCTTTGATACTCGTATTAATTTTATCTGTTATTTTTCTGAAACATAACTTGAAGGCCCTGTATCTCCTATCATATAAATAAGAATATACACTTATTAAAAAAAGAAACTTGTAAATAGTAATGATGAAAAAATAATAATCTTAGACCCAACGGACAGTTCCTAAAAGGTTCTGTTCGATAGTCTCAAATAATATACATAATGTCGCCTAATACTTATTTATGAATTCGAAATCTTAATCACTGTGAAAAAACTTGTGTCTCGAGGAACCGAGCACATGCAGAGATATTTTTAAAATCGTGAAACATTTAGTAATAGTGAGTGACCTTAGTAATAAAAATAATCTTATTATTATTTCATAATTGTTTTGTTCGAAATTATTTTATATTTTAGCTTTCGTGGTACATCTCATGTGCGCTATCGGAATAGGAGCTGGATCTCATCGTCTGTGGACACACAGATGTTTTAAGGCGCGAACTCCTTTAAGAGTTGTTTTAATGATTTGGCAAACAATGGGCTTCCAAGTAAGTAAATACAATTTTCTTGTTATCATCGACAAAAATTTTTTTTTATTAAAATCTGTACACATCTAATTAAAACCAAGGTATGCTAAAAAGCGATCACACTTAGAAAGATATACAGGTAAATATTAACATTACTGTGTTAAATTTTAAAGTATTTATTACAAAAACGAATGCATTTATAAGTATGTATGTATTTGTCTTTTTGAGTACATTATATATTTATTGTATTCTAAACTATCTCGACACACAATTGTACAATTAAAATTTCCGTACTATGTATTTACCTGTAAGAAATTGTTTCTAGTGATAAGACCATCCATTAAACTTTGTTTACGTTATTATAAGTTAATGATTCTCTTTCTAATATTACGTGTACAAGAAAATGTAAGAAATTAATTTAAATTATAAAAAAAAATAATTTGAACTAGCCTTATTCCTATATATTAGTTAGTCAAGGAATTTTTATATTGAAAGAAACTAAAAAAAATCGTATTCTTTATTTAAGTTTATTATTACTACGAAACACTTAATACGAAAATTTATCAACAGACGTAACTGTTTTAGAAATATTGAAGATTAAATACAAATATTATGCAATACATTATGCATTATTAGTGGTAATAATATATTTTATACAATTATTCGGGAAAACAAATAAAATACATGAAATAATTAAAAAAGTATCTGTCCCGAAATTAAGCAATTTTTTACTAAATTTGTGTTTATTTAAAAATTAGTGAATAATTATACTACATGTAAAAATCATCGCTTTAGTTTTTAAATTTTTATCGTCAGCTTAATTATGAAATCAGGTCACTTCTTTGGTCAACTTCATCACGCTAAAAACGTTTAAATTTATATTAAATTTAAATTTACATTTATTTCTAACGTTTTCATTTCGCTTTGAAGCAAAAATAACTAAACACTTAAATACAAATCAATTAAAATTAAATATACAAATAATAGTACATAGTAAAAAATGTTTACACTTCAAAATTAGCACTGATCCGTGTATTGTACAAACCTAGACCTGAATTTGTTATTTAAGCTAGTTGCAACTATGTAACGTCAATGGTCGTCACATACTGTATTACAAAACATGTATACGTACAGTATTATATGAAGCCACGTCATTTTCTCAATGTAATGGAATTGACTTTACGACTCACGGGAAAGCAATTACTACCGCCATAACCCGAAAAGCGAGCGAAATAAATCCTTGTGAAACTTTAATAAACTTTTATTGGCTTTTTATATGAGTAAGCATTTTAGAATACGGCCAAAATTTGTACTATATTTGTACCAAAACAAATTAAAAACTTAATTATAATGCAATATCGTTGTAGAAAATAAAATTATAATAATAATAAATCTATGAAGTTTACCGTCATCCCTTGAGCCGTAAGGCATCCAGTGCTAGCTGAACCATTTGTTCTGCGCGCTATGTGGTCAATTCACAAGGCTATTTCGGTTACTTTCGTTCGTCTTCGGATCTCTTCATTTCTGATTTGACCTTGTAGAAAAATCGTGAATTTAGCCTACTCCGTGGCTAGTTGAGCAATTATGAACTTGCCTATGCGGCGTAGGATAAGCTGATGTACCTCTTTCGATGCCGAAAGTCACCACTAGTAACACACATTGGCCGTAGACTCTCGTCTATAGCCACTGACAGATATTGGATGAGATGTTTCATTCTATGAATATATCTATTTGTAATTTTTTATACAACAATTAACGATTGTATTACCTATGTTTGGATTTCTTAGGAAATTTTAATCACCGCAAAACATAAATAAGAATTTCAAGTATTATCGAGGGTTTTTCCTTCCAGGATTCCATATTTGAGTGGGCCCGTGATCACCGCACACATCACAAATACGCCGACACCGATGCTGATCCGCATAACGCAGAACGTGGATTGTTCTTTTCACACATGGGCTGGTTATGTTGCAAGAAGAGTCCGGAAGTTATCGAAGGAGGCAAAAGAATTGATCTTAGCGACCTTTATGAAGATCCTGTAGTTATGTTTCAAAAGAAGTAAGAATATGTTTCATGGTCAATATGCTTATTATATATTTCCTTCATGTGAAGCAGTCTTTAATAAAAAGAAAGAAATAAATTTTATAATGACGTACATGCACAAAGTGGACAGACAACATCGTTGAGGTTAACTGAAGACGCTGATTACAAGCCGCTTCCGAACTTTTGAGGTTTATGTCCATCATCATCATAATAATATCTTCTTTTGAAAAGTTCGAAAGCATTTTGACGATTTTAAGGAATAAATACATACCTCATGTGCAAGAGGCGGTAAATTGATAGCAAATAAGTATCATCTTTTACTTAATGCGTTTACACAATACAATTTGAATGCTTTACCATCTTGATTCTCACAACCAATTTCTAAATATGAAATAAAAAATTCTTTCAATATTTTTTATATTTAACTGAAGTACTTAAAATGAGATATAATATATAAAAACTGTTGTCCACCAGGCACTATATGAAGATGATGCCGATCCTTTGCTTCGTGTTGCCAACCGTGATCCCAGTGTACTTTTGGAACGAAACCTGGTTGAATGCATTCTTCATTCCCACTATCCTACGCTACACATTCGGCATTAACGTGGTGTGGAGTGTCAATAGCTTCGCACACAAATATGGTTATAGACCTTATGATAAGTAAGATTTTAATTATTTTTTTGTTTAGTCATTATTATAATTACGTGATAGAATAGATTATATTCATATACGATTTATTATGAATTGATCATTGTGTGTACAAAGTAATTGTGCAGTTTGTACAACTTTATTACGTTCTGCTTTGAAAACACTTTTCATACCGTTATTATAAAGTTAACAAAACATCATATCTTATGTGTCAAGATCAAAATCGCATTTTATGTTGGTTCTAATATGTCATTTGAGATCCTTGTATCATAATATTTTAGTGATGCTATGGGATAAATATGATAATAGAACAAAAAGAAATTATTATATATAAAATTTTATGTGAGAAGAAAAAAGTAACCGAAAAAGTTCGTGCGTTGTTAAAATTCTGCATATCATATTTGTTCATTATCATTAAAACAGTTAAAAATATTTATTTAAATAATTGAAGTTGTTGTGTTTTTTTTTAAACAAAGGCTCGCGAAAAAGAATATATCTACTTTCCCTGTAGATGTGAGAACAATATAAAATAACTAAATGAACTTAAGAACAAAAAAACACAATTTTGTCTGTTCAATAATAAAAGTAAAAATTTTTAAATATCGTTTGCGCATTATAAATATCTAGACCTTAAAATAGGGGTTCACATAATTCTATTTTATATACGAAAAATAAGTTCACCTCATTTCAATGGCATAATTCATGCAACGCGTAATAAAATCCTTTATCCTTCGTCGTCTATTTTAACGACTTCTCGACTTTTCTAGTGTTGGCACTGTTCCAAAAAGGTTCCAGTCCAGCGAGAATAATATTCTAATTATCTTATAGAATAAATACATATCTACTTAAGTAGAGAGTACCAAGAATTGTTTAGTAAACATCCGTTGTATGGAATAGCCATAATTTATTCCAAAAAAAAAAGGCTATGAATCAGAATAATCATACATAATTTTAAAGATACCGAAATAAAAGAAAAATAACATCTTTGTTTATTAAATTTGAATAACGAAACTCTTCAGCTTTTAAAGTACAAGTAATGTGTGTTATAATATGTATAAAGATTCTTTACAACTTTTTAATGATAATTTCATATGGTGATTCACTTTAACGATGTCGATGTATATGTATATATTATTTTTAAAAGATTGAATTCTCGAAACATTTCATTAAAACGATGTTTAATGTAAGATTCTTAGTTTATCGATTTTTACGAAAGGTCATTGAACCCTCGCGAGAATGTTGCTGTGTGGATGTTCTGTGTGGAAGGTTTCCACAACTACCACCACACGTTCCCGTGGGACTACCGCGCCAGTGAGCACCCTCTCGTCAATATGTTAACGCCAACTATTGTGTTCATTGAAGCAATGGCTAAGGTAAGCTTCTAGTATGTTATCATTAAATAACTAGTTAAAATTTCATACTTTTTCTTCCAAATACAGTTAAAAACGATTTATTCGTTTACATTTAATACAATATGGCGGTTTAGTTATAGAAATAAAATTACAGAATCAATAACTAATTTTCATTACGTTATTTAATTTAAAATAAGACGTCTTTCAATCTTTAACATGTAAACTAAAACACGACTATCATTATCATCATAAAGAACATTTCCGACAATAGCAATTGAGTTGATAATCGGACAATAGTATCAATTTTAAAGTTGAAACAAAGTGTACAAAAACAATAGTGTTATCGAAACTGCTTTACCGCGCCTTAGGTACGTGCGCGGCGAGACGGGGTAGAGTATCGACCGTTTCCTTACATCGGTTCGCCATTGACGCTCGCGGCAGCAGCGCTCGTGCTTTTTTTTCCTCGGCCCCCACCTCGCCGCGTTTACCTCAGGCGCGGTACGCCGATTTTAGTATAACTTGTGATCATGAATACCATAAAATACTTAACATATCAAGAACTAAAATTGAAAATACATGTCGATATAACTCGTTAAAAATTTCTTATATTTCATTACAAGTAAATATATATAAATAGGACAAGAAAACTATAAACCTCTAATGCGTTTTAAAGTTGCTCTATTTTATTGACTTAAACGTAAGTTAAATAAACTTAATATTGTGAGGACAACAAACAATGCTGTCATGTATTTCTAGATATATCGAAAAGCCGGTTAGCATTTGTGCATTTACATTGACTTACTGGCCTTTGACTCCTATTGTAGAGACGACAAACGATTTATGCAATCGGGAATGTTCCTGATAGAACAAAGATCTCTGCATCTACTCTCAAATGCTATAATACATTTTACTTTAACAAATATTCTTACGTATTTTCGGGTAGAAGTTTTTAAAATAATTGTTGTACCGTGATAGAAAACTATTCTTTAAAATCCTTAGAACATGATTTTGTCCATTAAATATAAAATTCTAATGACATCAGAATTTCTAAGTTATAATACACTCGTCTCCAACTCAAGGATGGATACAATATCTAGTAAACATTTAATCTAGATAGACTGGTAAAGTATACCTACCTATATATCATTAATTCCACCATCGAATCAGTTGTAAAAACGGTAAAATACATAAATCAACCGCGAAGTAATTAATTTTTTTTTCCTTTGATGTTCATATTTAATTATCTATCTCTTTATATCAAAGACATTATATAAATATCTAAAATGATAAAATATAATTTATTCATATTAACATCCACATACGATCGTTTGAAGTTAACTCTTGAGTAGATCACGAGAAGAATTCATGCCATTAAAGCCTAATTTGATAGAAATTATAATAAAATTTACTTTCCTCCATAAAGCATCCTTCATCTTAAAGCTGCGAGTGTTCCAAAGGCGTCTGATCTGAGAAGATCCCAAAATAAATTAAGTCTGGTTTTTTGTGGTCACTTTCACAATAACCTTAATAAAGCCGATAGAGCTATTCATTCAAGCTCTATTATCACTTTATAATAGGATTTTATTACAAGTTTTTTTTTTCTGAACTACTTAAATTTATTACTAGATAATTTAGAGACATCACATTAAAGTATATTGTAATACAGCACAAAAGAGAGTTACTAATTTCCTTATATCTAGTGCTAACATTATGTACATCAATATTTTTCTTAAATATATCAATTGTCTTATATACATAGACCAGATTGCCATATTTAACAAATAATAAAGTACGTCAACTGTTATAGTCCGACCAGAACTACGGTACCGCGCGATTTTGCAACGGGCCAACATGTTCCAGTCGGACTATACTTACACATTTATTATAATAAACATTTTTTCAGATTGGCCAAGCATATGATTTGAAGGCTGTTACCCCTGATATAATAAAGCAACGTACGCTTCGTACAGGTGATGGTACGCATCATTTGTGGGGCTGGGATGACCCGGAGTTCACAGAAAAACTTAAAGCTCAATATGGAGCTATACACAACGAAGAAAAGAAATAAAACTTAGAAATATTACATAAATATAATAAATTGTTTGCTTTATAAAAATTTAAGACTGTTGTGAAAAAAAAAAATTAAAAAATTTATGTTTATATTTTTGTAATAAAATATTAAGTTGAAAATGTTAAAAATTATTTTATTAAACAAAAAGATTCTCTGACTGCTTTGGCTAATAGCTTCTACATTTTATAAGCATTTACATGAAATGTCTAAAACGCTACAAAAAATTGAATAAACAACGGATGCTGTATGCACTTTCCTGAAAATGTAACTACTAAACCTCTTTCATAAATATATTCATCATCTGATCGACAGACTGGAAGGCATAAGCCTCCCTCAAAGATCGCCACGATCGTCGTCTTGCGCTGCCCGCATCCCGCGACTTCGTGAGACTTTAACTATGTCCTCGGTTCACCTAGTGGGGGTTTACTAAGTACTCATATATTTATTACAAGTGAACAAGGTTCTTTGCAAAATTATTATAATCTACAGTATCAGCTACATTTTTATAATACACTTTTTAAGATACTTAGCCTTCTCTAAAGTATTTAAAAAGATGTTTGAATAATTGATACTTACCAAAATTCTTTTTTTTTTTCAAATAAATTATTTACTAAAACAAATTTTATCTTTTACATAGTAACTTCTTTGCCGATGTAGTCTATTGGCGTAAATCAATACCTCCTTCTTAAGCAACTGTCTTTAAAGCAATGCGACTTGTTGAAGGTTATGTCCTAAAAATTCACTTTAAGAAGCCAATTTGATCCAAGCTTAATTGATCCATCCGCAGCATTGTTCTTAGAGAATATTCTATTTATATAGAGATGTGCCGAATAAACCTTTGACCAAATAACAATATTCTGCAGTTCGTTCTAAAATTTACGGAACCGTATACACAGTCAAATTATTCAGTTCGATTTCGTCCAATTATTTATCAATATCTGCTGTAAAGTGTCTCATTGCGCCATTATGACATAAAACATGCATGCTATAATGTCAATGAAATACGTGAGAAATTAGACACAGAACTAAGCAGAGCATGATAAACATTCAGCGAGGTAAATATTTACAACCACTACACTATACACTGACCACATTAGTAGATCCAGATTTATTTATTTTTTGTAACAAAAATATTCAATAATTAATTAAACTTGCTTTTAAAATTTAATGAACTTCTTGCTAACGAAAATATTCAGTCACTACTTTCTCATGTGTAAGAAAGAGTTAGTTATTAGTAAGCAGCCGGCAATATTTAAAGAAAATCTTAGCGATAATAGTCAAATAAATGGATGGATCTAAGGAAATAATTTTAGAAGAATTGGAATCTGCGGGGGGAGCCTTTGTTTTTAGGCAGCTGAGGACGACTTACGGTTAAAACTTCAATTGAAAATTTACCATTGTGCGACTGCATATAGCTGCGGCAACTACAGTACTTCTCTTCCACTGAAGCATACAGGTAATTTCATAAATTTGTCGGAACGTGAAACATTCAGTAATGCAATGATTAAAAAAATATACCGAACATAAAAAATACTAAGACGTATTCAACTAAACATACAGAACAACGCTACTTTTAAAGCATTTCGTAAAGGCATTCACAAATTTGCCAGACTAGAATATTTGAAACTTTTATATAGTAACAAATCTCGAAAACTCAACTTCTTAATAAATTTCGATTCCCGCTTATACTAAACAAATATATGCTACTTATGTTGAGATACATAACCACGAACTTCTTTAATATTTTCACGCGGCTTTTAAAAAACGCAGCATAATGTAACAAAACTTTGACTTTAGAAATAAAAGTAAAGATTTAAAAATAATACATCTCTTTGATTCTGCTGATAAAACTACCTATTCAAGAGGCACTAAGGTTAATCTATTCATTTATGCAATTACATTTCAAACCATATTAACAAATAAGGTGTTATTAATATATTAGTATCACAAATTTCTTTGAGGCTTTGAATAAAAACGAAATTTAAAAATAACAATGATTATTAAGGTTAACAATATCTGTTTACAATTGTTATTTTAAAAATTTTCAGTAATAATATCTAGGTAACACCTTAAAACAAATATCAATGACAATCTGACACGACATTGACAGAACTACTTAAATCTTAAGAGAAATAATTAAAAAGAATAAATTAGTTTATTCAGTTAGATATATATATAAAAAATGCTATCAGCACTTATAAAAGAACATCAAGCTAAACAAGCCGCTAAAAGAGTGACACAAGGTTAGCCGATTTAATAAATAATTTTAAGACCTTAATATCTTTATTTTTATTGATGATAGATATTTATTAATGAATAATGTGCGTCGTTACCCGAAATTATTAAATTATTTTTTTTTAGAACAAAAACGTAAAGAATGTGTAGCGGCAGCCAATGAGCTTACTCAAGCATTAGTAGACCATCTTAATGTTGGGTAATTAAACTTCTTTTACTATATTTTTTGACTTGTATGATAGATATTGATAATGAACTTACATACGCAATATTATATTTTAAGTGACATAAATTACCAAAACATCAATAACTAGTCCGTGTTACTAAATGATTGACACAAATGTGTATCAATATAATAACTCATGATTATTTGTTATTAGAATTTTCAGTTTAATCTTGAGAGATCAGATATTTAAATGTGAATTTTTCTAAAGTTATTTTCAGTGTTTAAAACATGGAAAAAATATTTGGGGACTTTACCTACTCGCACTCAGGGGTACTTTGGCAATTTGCTAAACAATAGATTAAGTTAATGCTGTTAGCCATTAGGCTTTTACAGTTTCATCTGGCATGTTCACAGATTAGAATGGTCCATAAACTATACTAAATTTAAATTAATTCTTCATAGTTCAGATTCCACAATGACACTCGCACAAAGGTGAGAAGGAGGCTTATGTCATTGTGTCAGTGTGAACCCATAACCTTTATGAAAGATTTTAGTGCAAAAGTGCATTTTATCAAATACACCAAAGCTTCAAATTATACTTACACGAAAATATAACAAGCAAAATAATTATTTAAACATCTGATCTCTGATAATCATTCAAAATTGTTATTAAAAAATACCCACAACTATTGTTTACACAACTATTGTCTACAAAGCTATTATTTACATTTTAATTTGGTTTCTTCTTGCCATTTATGCATGTATGTGGTTAAATAACTAAATATTATTTTTGTTTTAGTGTTGCTCAAGCATATCTTAACCAAAAGAAATTAGATGCAGAGGCAAAACTATTGCATCAGGGTGCAATTAACTTTGCTAAACAAACACAACAGTGGCTTGCATTAGTAGAAAATTTCAGTAGTGCTCTTAAAGAAATTGGAGATGTTGAAAACTGGGCTAGAAGTATTGAAAGTGATATGAAAATTATAACAGATACACTAGAAAGGGCTTATGAAAATACACAGTCTACAACCAGCCAATAATTTAAATAACATTAACATTATTAAACTATCAGGAATTTCTTACTGTATACTTATCAAAAATGAAATATTAATTTGTCTTAAAGCTTAAGTTTATGGAACATACTTTTCTGTCTAAAAAATCCTTTCTTCAACATTAATCATTTCTTCGATTAAATGGATAACTTTTATGTGTTGACTACTATGAAATAAATTTTTGCATTAAGAAAATTCTGAAACTTTGAGATCAATAAGCTTAAGATCCTGATTATTAGATTTAAATTATTTATAGCCACTTTCATTTTATGAAAAGTTATTCTAAACTGTGTGATTTCTGATATTCAAAAATCCAAAAATTTATTTAGTAATCGCACATAAATGTAACCAAAATAAAAAGGAAGCTACTGATAAAAATAATTATTTTGACCTGAATAACAACTTAAAAGTTATGGTTTTCCTTTCAACTTTCATAGTATATAGGACATATTACTCCTATGAACAGAACTGCTATTTGGTGTTTCAATGTTTTAGGTCAATTACAAAAAGGAGAAAATAAAATTTTACAGGAAAGTAATTGTTTACATAGAATGTTAAATTTTGATGTATAAAAAAAACAATTGTGTGAAATATAAAAAAATATTTTAGCTGTTATAGTCATAACTGTTATGTTTAAATTATAAATAGAGAATAAGTTATTTTTTCCCGATTATCATTCATTTGCTTCTTTAAGTTAATTAACTTGTATATTAAGAATCTGAATACCTGGCTTCATAAAGAAATAACCTTACTATCTATAAAGATATTGTAAGATACAACAAAGTAAATCGGTATAAAAAATATCTACATCATATTAAGTGCCTCCCTTTTTACATTGCCAAAAAAGCTAAAGCAATACGGAAACTATTTGTAAATATTAATATATATATAAGGTCATAATCATACAACGTAATCAAAGTAGTATTCTTTTAAGATTTCTGGGTTCTAAATTAAAAATAAAATTCGAACCAACATTGTAGTTTAAAATGTATTCATTTTTTAACATTTATAATATATATAATATTTTGTTTTCTCGTAAACAAATTAATTAAAACTAATTGTCTTTAATAAGAATATCAATAAATGTAAGTCAATAGCTAAAGTTGTCTACCTTTATTTTATTTAACAAAATTTTATCCTTTCTTTACTATAGTACTTATTAACTATTTAATCGATTCTACTGATTTTATCATTGTGTGGGCCAAATACAATACTGTATTGCTTTTACTGACAAACGAAAAAAAATAACTGTCAGAATGACAATAGTCAATATCAGTAATGTGTTTATAGCTATATAAGTATTTGAACAATTGGTTATTCATTAAAAGATTTGTCGCTTTATATGTTATACGTGATCTAGTCGTGTGTCTAGCTGGTGATTCCAATAATTATTTCGTAATACACATTTATTTATTTTTTAAGTGTTTATGTTTAGTTCTCTAAAATTTTTATTCCAAGATTTTATGTAAAATTAAGAGATTATTGTTAATATTAAATTAATTACTAAACTACAAGTTAAACAAAGATGTCACATTCAACTCCTAGAGTTCTTTCTATTCAGAGTCATGTAGTTCATGGTTATGTTGGAAATAAAAGCGCTGTATTTCCTTTACAAGTAAGTGTTGTAATTAATTATTTAATGAATTTTTGTGCGAAATTATCTTGTAGATTTAAACATTTTGAATAGTATTCAAGTTATAAAAGATGTTTATATGGAGCTGATAACCATAGTGAAGTTCCTACTCTCAAAAGCAATTATAATTTTAACTCACAGCTTCTAGTTTACGAGAATTCTGGACAGTAAGCTTAAAAAAAATATATTTAACATAATAATGTTTTTGGATTTAAACAGGTATTAGGTTTTGAAGTGGACTCAATAAACACAGTACAGTTTTCAACTCACACTGGTTACAAACATATCAAGGGCACGGTGCTGCAGAATGAGGAGATGGAAGAATTGATACAAGGGCTTATATTAAATAATGTAGATTACTACACACATTTTCTCACGGGCTACTCAAGGTCTCCAGATTCTTTAAAGCAAATTGCTGTAATAATCAAAAAATTAAGGGAAAGAAATCCAAGTCTAATCTACGGTAAGTAATTTTTTTTAAACTTCCAAAATGTTTTTCAATTAATTATGATTGAATCTAAGAATATGGAAGTTAAGAACTGATAATTGTTCAGATTGCTGTTGCAATCTTTAAACATAGGTGATGTGAATCTTTAATATTACTAGTATTCACAAAAAAGTGCTCACAGAAAGTGTTGGTTTTTTACAAAGAGGACTTTAGTATTGCAGTACTCCAAGAGATTCCAAAATTAGATCTTTTAAGCCTTTATTTTTACTTTATCTAAAAAGATTATTTCATTAACAAATACAATTTAAAGGAATAAAGATGCCTTTTAGGTCATTGTTATTGCTTGCATAAATAGACTTATCTTCAAAAGTATTTATGAAACTATTAAATAGCAATAAATACTAGCAAAGTAATTTTTTCGTTTTCAATTTATAACTGATTGATTTTGTTTTAGATTATAGCAAGAAAAATATTTATGTTAATATACCTAAATATACAACCTACAAACTGAGATTATAGAGCCCTTGTCCTAACAGTCACAAAATATTATAATTATATAGTATAATATTCATCAATTCAATTTAATTTTTTTTAAATTGATACATCACTAAATATCATGGGCCTTCTCACAATCAACATTTTAATGTTTAAAGAGAATCTATATTTAAATTACTTTATCATGAAATTTGATGAGAGATTTTAAAGGTGTTATCATCTTAATGGAATTTACTTTATAGATAAGAGATACAAAGTAAACACTTTTATTACACTTCAACAAACTTTTTGATAGTAGCTAACATATTTCTAAGAAATTTTCATTATTGCACACTCTATATACAGTTATTTTGTAAACTATTTTCAGCAGCTTTATAATTTTACTTGGGAAAAAAAAGTAGAGCATGTAAATTTTGGTAAGAAAGAAAATTAATCAGTGAAGTTATATAACTTAAAATAAAGAATAGGTGATTAATATTCACATAACAAATTGTCATCAATAATCTTTTTCTGACTGCAAGAACAACTGCTATACAAATGTCAACCATATATAACAAAAGTTGTATATAATTCTTAATTATCTGTGGTTGCAGGTTATTGTTTACTATACTGGCATTTGTAGTTTATGTATAAGAGATTGGAGATAACAATGCTTAATGTGTATTATAAATCTTTAGCACTTATGGCACTGTTAACTCCCTAGGTAAGCTTGGAACATGATCTTATATTAAAGTATGCCTGTCCACTCTACATGACACAACTAAAAAGGCTGTCTTAAGTTTTTATCTATTTTTAAATACATTCAATTAAAATACAAAACATATAATTTTTTTATTTAAAATGTTCTAATATTTACTATCTGAGCTCTTGTTAAAAATATATGTAAACTTTAGGTTTATCATTGCTGTGACTATGAAGTTAGTTATTTTTAAAATAATATATATTAATATATAATAATCTAATGCATAAATTTAATTCAACTTGAGTACATGATTATTAAAAATAAGTTTAGGCTGGTTATGTAGATGAGTGATATTCGTAATATATGTTTACAATGTATATGGTTAGTTATCTTTTGCACTAATTACGAATCTTAACATGTTTTTAACATGACGATGAATGAAACAAAAACTGCCGCGGAAACTGACATAATTCTCCACGACCTCTAATCATGAGGAAGAAGGAGAATATTGACATTTAGTCATTAACATATTTAAATAGTATTTCGATTATTATTTAACAAATATTTTTTATATCCTCATTTGAAATCAATCAATAAATATATAATGAAGATAATAATGAATTAAAGAGTTATATTATAGTGTATATAAAAAAGTGTTTTGTAATTTTTCAGTATGCGACCCAGTCATGGGCGACAACGGTGAAATGTATGTCCCTGAACACATCCTACCAGTTTATAGAGACGTAGTCATTCCGCTGGCGGATATCATCACACCGAATCAATTTGAAGCTGAACTTTTGACTGGTATGAAGGTGAACGACCTAGATGGTGCATTGAAGGTCATACGCGCTCTCCACGATAAAGGCGTTAAGACTGTTGTGTTATCAAGCACGGATCTTGGAGACGATAAGAATATGATTGGCATTGCTAGCACGCAAGGTAATTTATGAAGTATAGTAACCGGTATTTCATTTGGTACTTTAACGTTATCTACTCTATAATAACATTCATGTCATATACACCTACTCAAGGCTCAAAGATCCACAATAACAGGTCTAACGCTGCCGGCATTCATCGACTTCCTGCGACATTAATAAAGTACTACTACCTACTCTATGTACATATACTATATCTATAGCATAGGTATCTCTTACTGGGTTCTTTAGTATCTATTTCTTTGACAATAACTGAATATTTTACAATAGAACATTTAATTGATTAGTCACTTGTCTTTGTAATGAATAGACTGATAAGATTATTAGAATATCTTGTTTTCCAAAGCGAGTGGCCAAGTTTTGAAACTGAAATAACTGTGTTTTAAATTACTTTGTATAGTTTTACGAACTGTGACTTTGGCTTGGTATCGTCGTCATCACGGCACGCCATAAACGTTTAGTAGAGGCCTGTATAAATTTAATAACTAGGTATGCTCCCGCTCGCTTCGCTTGGCTCACAACCTTTTATGGTTATAATTTCATTATTAGCACTTTTTAACATACCAAAAAAAATTCTGACCAAATTATAAGGGTGCTATAATTAGAAAATATACATTTTTAAATCAAGGCCCCGTCAATCCTTTTTGGGATGGAATTTCGAAAAGTTCAATTTTTAAGCTGACCGACCTCGTGTTGGCGAAAGTAATATTTCTTCAAAATTTCAAGTCTCTAAACGTTATGGTTTCGGAGATTTTATTATGAGTAAATAGGTAGGAAGAAATCTCGTTTAAATATATAGATTAAAAAATCAGTACATAAATATCTTGATTGTTATTCCACATTTTTTTTAATATCGCATGTGCCGAATAAGCCCGCATGATGTAATGATAACTCAGCCTAACGACGTAAGCGTAAGTCGGTCATCACAAAAGTTACACATACGATGTTAGGTCGCACATATACAATGTGTAAGTAAATAATATTTCGTATAAAGATAATAGTTAGACAAAATAAATTACGCGCTTATTTGGATTCACAATTAAAAAAAAACATGATAAACATTATCACAATGTAGAAAATTAATGCAGAATTCAAATTTTAATTGTAACCGGTAATTAACACGTATTTGTTCTGTTAGAATAATTGAGGTTTTCATTTTTTTTAAAAACCTGTAATACGTAATATGTTAGATTTAGATGAAATGTTATTTTTTAATGTCTTACTATCTACATGCTAATTTTGTCAATAAGAATTCCATGAACACATATCTACCGTGAAGTTATACCCTCTCTACTAACATTTTTTGTCAAGGAATAATTTCCCTACATATACGTATGTCATATGGCCCATAAAGCAGCAGAACGCTGAAGTAACTTAGCCTTGGCGCTTCCAACTGAATTCCTATTTAATTTTATTTACCGAATTTCTATTGAAAATGTGTTATGGAAATCCACTACTGGTGCGGCTTATCTTCAGTGGTGGACGTCCAAATGTCCGGATCTAAGAAAACGGGCCAATCATCATTAATATACCTCAACCCCGAATATATAGGTATATATATATATATATATATATATATATATATATATATGTGTGTGTATCCTACATTCGCGGCCAAAAATTTTCTTAAAAGCGGATCTTATAAGTACATACATAATAAAAAAAGGATTTTAATAGGTATCCAACCCAATATCACATGTAAATGCCGTCAAACGAACTAATAAATAACTAAAATAGATTTTAGTACAGCTTCGCTTAAAGTAAGTTTTAAATAATTCGTCGAGGACTTGGACATAAGTCGCTATCTGTTTTTTATAAATGTAAATAAACAGAATTAAAACAACTGTAACTAAATGCATAAAGTATTATTTTATTTATATAAAATACACTTAGACATCTGAACAATAAACTAATTTTGAAATGGCGTGATGAGAGGTGTTATGAACAACTATTTTTAGATACCATCGCTTCAACTTTCATTTTACCCCTCCAACCAACTTATTTATAAAAAATATTTTTTTTTTAATCAAAATAGATCAAAGCACCTCCATGCGTGTGTAGTAACAGAATGGTTACTCTGGGCAACCATGTTAAAAATGTTTTAAAATTGTTTAATATATTATTAATAATACATTATTAGGAAACCTAACAATAACATTAAACCGCCCATCATGATGGATAAAATTTAAACAAAATTACCATAACATTTTCGAATATAAATTACTGTTCTAGTAAGTTAAATAATCCAGATATAATATGTGAATTTAAAATTAATATTGTATTATAACAATTTATTTTAAAGTACTAATTTCCTTAATAAGTTTAAAGTTAAATATACTATACTAAGATACCAGCATGTTTTTATCTTATTTTATATACTCATCTTATTGTATTTAGAATACCGTAGACGATAATTATATTGTTTTTTAATAATTTTAGGATCGTGTTACAAAATTGAGATTCCCAAAATGGATGCCAGATACACCGGGACAGGTGACCTGTTCGCTGCAATATTCATGGCGTGGTCGTACAAAACTAACAACGACATCAAACTTACGCTCGAGAAAACCATTGCCACGCTGCAAGGCATCGTAAAGGACACGTATGAGAAAGCGAGAGGTATGAAAAAACTTTAATTCAACTAGTGCTAGTAGTGTTCAACTTTACGAACGCATACAGGGGACCTAGTGTCTCGGGATTATTATAGTCCGGCCAAGCTGATCTTAACTGGCCTTCATAAATATACTCAAAAGAGATAAGTCTGATATTGTAGGTTAAGTTAGCATTAAGTTTGGCCTCCCTTGTCATCTAAAATAAGATATTGTGTAGCACTTCTATTCTATTTATTCATATTTATGTAAAACCCTTTCCAAATATTTATATGTATGTATAGTAACATATATATTTGTATGTATATACACCCTTAACTGCCCTCCGCTTCATGTCTCTTATCTCCATCCAAAGGTTGTCTGGTAGAGATCGCCTCGAGCTATCTATATAGTTTCTTTTTATAGTCGTTTTCTATGGGGTACAATAAAGTGTAAATAAAAAATAAAAAAAGAGTTTCTAGATTTAGATAAATACACCATCATCGAGAATAAGCACAATAGAGAAAGAATGTAAGAATGAATAATACCGAAACCTAATATACCGTATATTGCAGAATTTATAAATTTCTAAATTATGGTATTGGTACAGATAGTACTTATCGGACAAACCTCATCTTACCTCAATTGTTTTATTTTATTTAACTTCTTACATTAGATCAGCTTACAGTGAATACAGTATATAAGCAGTAATAAGCAAACAGTACAAATACAAAATAAAAATAACATCTATATACAGTATCAGCAAATAACATACAACAATACTTCTGTATTCCTTTGCTAATTGAAAGTATTTTTAATATATTCATTCCCCTGCTTTGTTTGGAGCAGGGACGTTACAATGCAGGCGTAAATATATATATATATAATAAATATATATATATAAAGCAATAATGTGTATATATATATATATTAATATATATATATATATATATATATAAATTATTGCTCTTTCTTAAATTAAAAAAAATCAAGGTAGAGTAAAGGCATCATCGATACACAAACGTACGAATTGATTACAGTAGACCAAGGGTCAGTAAGCGTGTAAGCTGACACTGACTTCTTATTACATCAGTGTCAAGTAATTTGTTTCCAGCCGGCAAAATATTATTAGTAATTTGTTCTATTTAAAAAAAAATACATACATTTTTATTTTGGCTATATTGTTTAGTAATGTGTAAAGTCAGCAGTATTTGTGCAAACACACACAGCTATGGCTGTGAAGCGTTAACGCCATATCTATCGTACTATTCGAGGTTATTCTAAACTGGGTTACGAGTAATGTATGTGGCATTACAACTTCCGACTTTATGTTATCTTTGACACCAATTATAAATATATATAACTGTTATTATTCCAGCTCGAAATAATACTATGTTGGGCTATTATAAGATCTAGTTGTGTTCAAATCTTATTTTGTAATCCAGGGTTTGTGTATATGTTACAGTAAAAACACGTTTTTCGTTTGAACTATTTTTTACCGAATACATTAATTATAACTAGTTATTAGTAGAGTAAATGCGTTTTTCTGAAACAAATCGTTAAAATCTGTTCCGGCCAAAGTTATAGTTCATATTACCTTATTAAAATAACAATACTGAAAATCGGTCAAATGTTATTCTGTTGGTACAGTTTATAAAAAATCATGCACTTATTCCGTTATTAAACGAATATCATACAAAATAATTTTTGAAATGGAATAAAATGTTACGGGAGATATACGAGGTAAAGGTGATCTTGAAAAGTCGTTAAAATGTTTTAAATATAACGAATAGTACAACTGCTGTAGTAGCTAGTTGCAGAGGATAGAATCAGGTTGTAAACAGAACCTAACTTTTTTTTGTATAAACAAAGTTTTCTAGACCGGTCATCGTGGCCATTTTTTAGGGTAGGCCATGCTTTGCAGAGGATGTCTATCGGCTGATATGACGACGAACCAAAGTTTTACAATGTTTCCTTCATGTAAAATCATAATTTATTTACTTACATGACTGTGTTCTAGGTATTTAAAAAATAAATTATTATATCTTGTTTTCTCTAGTACTAGTTTTAACTAAGGTTCTTCGTAGTGACAATTTCTTTTTTTTTCTTTATTCAGCCCATAGACTCCCTCTACAAAATATAAACATCCCTCAAAGGTATCTATGAGGGATTTATCATAATCGCCACGCTTAGCAGACGGATTGGCGATCGCAGTGTGGTATTATTGCACGCAGACGACGATAGTGCCCTTCCTTTGGTAACTTGTTTGTGACCAGTGCCAATTCTATATATTTGTGTCAATAACGATCACGAGTCTTAGATTTGTACCGCCGGCGTCCCACTGCCCGTAGTGATAACTAGTTATAAATATCAAATATTTTTGTAGTAAATTCTGGTTTTGACTAATTTTAACAAAGGAGTTTGGTAAAACTTGGTTCCAACTATGGAAAACGCTTTCGAACGAAAAACTATTTTAACCTAGCGTTTCACGTCAATTCTGTTATAAATGAATCATTGTGAATTATGAAAATTTAAATCCTTTAACATTTTTGCAGAGCAACAATCAACGGGCGATATTCCTCCAGCGCTCATCGAACTGAGACTTATTCAAAATAAAACGATTATAGAGAATCCCATGGTATCTATTAACGCCGTCAAGATTATGTAAATCTTTTATTATTTCTTATGAATATTATTTTACGATTTTTTTATTATACTTATAATAATATAAATATTCGTCACACGTTCGCTTCGCTTTAGTGAATTAAAAGTTTAACATAAGCATAATATACGAGTGTTAATTAGTTTTAGCAAATGGTCGTCTGCGATTACGTGTTAGCAAAACGAATTGTTTAAATTTCTGTGTCTTTGTAATCATGTATCCTTAGGGTCCAATTATGATGATAGTAAATTATGACGTGGCCTACAAGCTAAATAGAACGCATGCTGCTTAAAGTGTTTACCATTTTTCTCTCGAATCACCACAACCAACAATGCCTCGTAGATTATACTGAAGCCGCTGTACCGCGCCTTAGATATGCGCGCGGATGAGGGAGGATAGTATCGTTTCGGCACCACTATCACTGTTATTGGTCTATGGTTACAGCTTCACAACTAGTCCGTTACCATACCAGTGATCGGATGTTAGCTAAGAAATTATGAAATAGGCTTTATTATTTTACTAATAAAAACTATCTTCGGAGTCTGCTTGTGGATAAGTTACAGTTTGTCACACTGGGACAAGCTGGCATAGTTATCCGTCTTACTCGCCCATATTCACATTTCAAAATTATTTACAAAAGTGCTTTCCATATTATTACACTATTAAAATTCTAAAATATTCTATCCCTGGACTATTATCAAATTTGGAATTCACGAATCCAAAGCAGACTATTCGTGTAAGGTTAATAGGTCTATTAATAACCGTATCAAATGAACTATTGTTATTTGAAAACGTTATAGCGATGTTAAAATAGTTGTATAAACATAGCACATTAAGTGCAACAAATAGGTTCATTATACATTACTTAAATTTTATTACCTCATTGCTACAATGCACTTAAAACCAATGATTTTGCGTATTTTTAAAAATAGAATTATAATTTTTGTTATACGCTGTAGTCTTAAATTTGAGAGGATTTTTATTGGTTGTTTACTTTTAATGCAATTCACTATGTTGGTAATGAATAATATATTAAATATAATATCACTTGTAAAAAAAATCATTGTTCTACACGTTCATCCTAAAAAGACAATAATATTACGTATGATCGCAAATGAATATGTGTCTAACAAAATTGAGTTGTTTTTAGGTACAGATATTGTAAGCGTGTGCTAGTTAAATATACTTATATCATAGTCTAATTGACCGACAAGTCTTCCATTTGACATTTAAGATTAATTCTGTGATAAAAGGAGCAAATTTGTTTTTCATAAAATTACTAAGTTATTTTAAATATACACATTTTGTTTATTAAATTTTGTTAAATCAATACCAAATGATTTTATGTACAATTATTGTGTTACATAATTATGTTTAGAATAAATGTTACAGAAATATTTGCGATTTATTTTACATTTCACTTGTGTACATTATAGTCGACTCTAAAACAAACTTATATCAACTACGGTTTTTAAAAATTACAACAGCAATTATGATCAAGACAAGTAAAATGATGTGGAACATCCAGTAAATAGAGTTGTAATACTTAAGGACGGTGCTGGTGTCGTCAACAACGAAACACGGCGTCAGATACAGCAGGCAGAACATTCGCATTATTGAAAACCCAATGTCCCAAGGCAGCTTCATCTTAAAATAGTAATAAACGGTATAACTAAACAAAACAGGGTAACAGGTCCTAAGTTCTGGTATATAAATAAAACTTTACTTCTGAATACTGGCCAAAGAATATTGAATTAGAATTTCCAACAAATTCGAATTCTATATTTATTTTTCTTAATAATATCAAGGTAAGTCTACCATCTATTCGGATAAATGTCTCAAACCTGAGAAGAACAGGCCAAACTCATCTAGACAATATATTTTCAAAATAATTTAAAATAACATAATTAATTGACAATTAAATAGCCTGGAAGTTAACGCATCGTCCCCAAGATTAAAAAAAATGCACTAACATTTTTTGACATTAATCTGGCAGGGCATTATCTGAGATCCGATTGTATAAGCTATTACCCAAAGAAATATTTATAAACTCTTTTTGTTAAAAAAACATTGGGTAGGCCATATAGGACGCAGAACTGATGGCCCCTTGGACCTAAAGAATCTGGAGTACCAAAGGCCATCAAACGCAGTTAAGGACGGTCACCCACAAGGTCGATAGATGATCGTGGTAGAGTGGCCGGAACACGCTGGATTACAACCGATCCAAGAGGAAATTTATGGGAGAGGAACTTTTAAGGCTGAAATGACGGTGAAATTAAAATTAAATTAAGTTATGGTTTTACTACTTCATTAAATATTCTCATTTATTAATTTTATTGTTATTAATGTCCTATGAATCACAACTGTAAGAATATAACATGGCTTATATAATACCAAAAAGGTAACAACAGATGTTGCACCTCGTTTTCCTTTTTCCTATAACTGAAATGATGTTGTTAACTAAATCTTAAGGTCGTATAATATCGAATAAACACTGTCAAATAACACTGAATATAACCTCTCACATTGTTCATAAATGTATATGCTATTATTTAACAAAACATTTTAATTGTTTAAAAGTTAAGTGAAAAATTGTTTTATAAATGTGATAGAGTTACACTGCAAACACGTTTGTTTTTATGCACATTTTACTAGCTACGATTATCACCGTTCATTACAACTAATAAATATATTTATTTTTAAGAACACCATTTTTAAACTCATCATAAACTATTAGGACCTTGAATAAGTTCTCGCTGTTTTTTTTTTTCAAAAAAAAATTATTTAAAATACAATGCTTACAATGACATTACTCAAAGTATTTTCCATCATTAGAGACCACTTTCTCCCATCTCTCTGGAAGCAATTGAATCCCCCGTCGGAAAAATGACTCATCTTTCGAGGCAATCCATGAGTCAAGCCATTTTTCGGCTTCTTCAAAAAAATGGAAGCGCTGCTCGCTTAAACCGTGCGCCATCGACCGAAACAAGTGGTAATCGGAGGGGGCTATGTCCGGTGAATACGGCGGGTGGGGTAGAACTTCCCGCTGAAGTGTTTCTAGGAAAGTTTTGACTGGTTTTGCCACATGTGGCCGAGCATTATCATGTAATAAAATCACTTTGTCGTGTCTCTGCTCGTATAGTGGCCGCTTTTCTTTCAGAGCGCGACTCAAACGCATCAACTGAAGTCGATAGCGAGCTCCCGTGATAGTTTCATTAGGTTTAAACAGCTCATAATAAATTACGCCCTGCTGATCCCACCAAATGCAGAGAAGAAGCTTAGAACCATGGATATTTGGTTTAGGCGACGATGTTGATGCGTGACCCGGCATACCCCACGATTTTTTTCGCTTTAGATTGTCGTAGTAAATCCAGTAATCCATCCCCAGATACGGTGCAGAAAACCTTTTCTATTTTGTCATTGAAGCAACAATTCACACATGAGAACGTCGCTCTACGTCTCTCTGCTTCAACTCATACGGCACCAAATATCCTTGCTTTTGGATCATTCCTAACGCTTTTAAACGTTTTGAAACTGTTGACGCATCTACTTGTAACGTTTTCCCAAGCTCTACTAACGTCTGACATGGATCTTCTTCAAGCAATGCCTCCAATTCTTTGTCTTCAAATTTTGCCGGTGCTCCAGAACGCTCTTTGTCTTCAATGTCAAAATCATTACTTTTGAAGCGCCTGAACCAGTCTCTGCACGTTGTATTCGACAAAGCATTGTCACCATATGTCTCAACGAGAATTCTGTGTGCTTCTGCTGCAGATTTTTTCTGAATAAAACAGTGCAATAAAATTCCCCGCAAAAACACTTTATTTGGCACAAAAGTACACATTTTCACAAAAGGCAAATAAATATGTAGTTGACACTGTGGTAAAATCTATTCTACTATAATTTGAGGTTACATATAGCACTACTTTGGTGATCTGTTACCGTACGAAATTCCAGGCACAGAGTGCCGCAACGCCATCTTTCAAAAAACAGCGAGAACTTATTCAAGGTCCTAATAAATTAAGATATTAATATAAGATATAAAAATGTGATCACCGAGCCCTCCGTGTCGTAAAGTTCGCTGTATTCAGATTCCAGATGCACGCATAGCCATAAAGTCGTCGATGCAATAATTTGTGGTATTGAAGGACCGCACCACAATGTCCATAGTAAAAATGAAAAGGCACTCCTGTAAACAATATGCGTATTTCATTTTTAAATATACAACTAGATGTCTATCGACCGCTTCACGTAGCAAACAGGCTCTTGTGTAATCTTTAACAAATCAAATAAATGTTTTGGCCATGAGTCATAGTTTAACCATTTTTTTTTATTAATGCCCTTATGACTAATCTCGCGGCTAAAATTTCTAAAAGTCCTTAGCTAATCTCTACTTGCCGAAAGAATTATTCTAACCAAATTTCAAGCGTCAAAGCTTTATGGTTCAGGAAATATGATGAAATAAAGGTAGAAATCTCTTATATACATTATTAAGTTAAACAATCTTCAAACCCGTAAATAATATTTTTCGTTATAATTATTCATTATACAAAAAGAACTTGCCTAACTTCCTTATTGGCTTTAATAAATTTTCTATATGCATACGCCAAGAACCAATATCGTATTGACATATCCCATCCGCGTATGGTATCTCTCATTTTAGGTCCTATAATCAGCTTCTCAACTTCATAGCAGTTTAACATATTCAAGTTATATTCTTGTTCTAAGGCTGTTTCTGGTGTTTTTTGCCTAAAAGGAGAAAAGAACAATTTACAACAATATTTATTGACTAAAACTAATGTCTAACACGTAGTTGCTATCAATAAGTCAATGTTTACAAAGGCTTTTCACAATCTCATCCTAAATTACTCTCTCTACAACCTCTTTCAAAATCACAAAAATCTTAGAAGTGTGCCCACTGCGACGTACCAAACCATGACGACAGGAACGTATAAGGGAAAAGATATTTCTTGTTTAGAAATATAAGAGACTGCCGGTTCCGTTACGTTACCTTCCATCACCAGCCGACACCGATAATAGCGACAAGAATATTTAGGTCTAGCTACGTTCAAGACATGCGCTCTTATCAAACTATTGCAGAATATTCCACAGTTGAGTACCAGTTGTTTTTTTTTTCAACCAGGAGTGGAAATGAACCTATCGATGTCGGCACATATCTCATTTATATTGAAACATTTGGTCACAATTATCATTTTAACTGTAAGATGTCCACTAATTAACTTAGGCCTCCGTCATAGATTTACAATAAGAGCCATGGGAAGCAACCCGCATCCGGTAACTTCCGACAAGCATAATAAACCTTAATAGACGACGTCCTGCGAAGACCACACAGCTTCACTCAAGGATCTAAGACCCCAGCAGCCATCTGTTCTGCGCTCTTTGGGCTAACTGGCTATTACAGTTATTTTCATTTGCCTACGGAACTTTTTATTGCTGATTCGATTTCATAAAGAGATTCCACACATAGCCTTCTCCGTGACTCTTTGAGCAACTGGAGCCTGCCAATGGGCCCAAAGTAGCGGAATAAGTGCCATTTCATTTATTAGTAAGGATTAAAGGCTATACTTACACCAAGTTTATTACGCTATAATGCGTGGAAGGTCCACTTCCGGGCAGCGGTGTACATTTGGAGGGGTAGATCCCGAATCCGGTTTCCGTGCAAACAGCCGCAGAGAGTTGAGCAATGATTTCGGTGTACAAGTAGAACATCAGAAGCATAGGAATGTTAGACAGGTACCGAAAGTCCATACCGGTGTGAGAGTAAAAACTACTTTCTTCGTACATCTATAACAGGTTTTTTTACACAATAGTAATGAAATTATTAACAATTTCTTTAACACTGATGCTGGCACTCGATGATTGTCTTAAAACGAAAGGGGAAATATCAATATTAAACTTTTAGTACCTTAAAAAATAGTCTCTTAACAAATAAGTGTATCTCACATCGTTAGGCTAACCCATTCTTAGTTGTACGAAACAAAATCTATGGGAAACGAATTTCAATACCTTTTGCAGACTTCTAACATTGCACCATGGCGTGGTATCGGAGAGATCCAGGGCCTTTAGAGAGACCTAACAACTTACTTCAGCACTACACTAACCGCAGTAACAGGGCATGTTAGGAAAACAGATAAGAGGAGGGAATCCCCGACCATAGAGCATAAGGCTAGGCTCAAAAAAAGTATTTAGCGGACTTGAGAGATCCAATGTCAACATCGGAATATGAAGTATTCGTAAAAGCGTAGATACGGCATATACTTGACTCAGGCAGTGGATATTCACGTTACGCTTTCTGTTCCTTTTATATACTTAATTCCAAACTGTAAATTAGAACATTATCAACCTCGGTGTTAAATCCTGATCGCAACAAACAATAAGTAACAGCGCAAAGGGCAGCTTTCTTAAGTTTTTCTTCTGTAACCATTCTGCAATCTCCCAGAGCGCTGAAAGGGGTATTGAAATGGTCTTGGAAGATCCTCCATCTGTAATATGGACCTGGAAAATAAAATATCATCATATAATTATTAAAATATTCACGGATGAAAGGCAGCAGTATCTTCCATACAGTTTTGAAATAACTGTGTTCGCTAAGAGGAAAAATAAAAATATCGACCTCCTAGTACCCGGTAGCTCAATTATTCTTGGCAAGATAGCAGCCGTGGTAACGGCGGAATAGGTGGTACTAAGAATCTACGGCGGACACCCATCTACCCACCTCGACGACGCTGAATGCAGATCGTTTCGGATTTATTCTAAATCTATAATGGTCGCTAACGTTTAGTAATGGACGTTCTACGGTTAAAATGACGATGAAAATTATCATTAAAATACCTCATATGGATTTTTTATAAATACATCCAACAATGTATTAATTTGCCTTTATTATATACACAACAAAAAACATAACAAGACGAAAGACACATTGCATTGAAAATTTCATTCCAGGTGTTACATCAGCTGGTATGTTTCCGTAATAGGTTTAAGTGTAACTTTAATGGTACCTTAAATTACATTAAAACTAGTTGCCTCCGTTTGCTACGCTTGGCCCGCGCTGCCTTTTATGGTTGTAATTTCTTAAGATCCGTCTTGTTAATTTTTAATTTGTCAAACAAATATTCTGGTAAAGATTAATAGCTATATGCTAAAGTTTTAAAATATGCATTTTTTTAATAATCGCTCCCCCAATCACACTGTAGTTGAAACTTCGAGAATCCTTAGTTGATCTATTCGTTGAAGTAAATATTCCTACCAAATTTCAAGTCTTCAAGGGTTGTTGTTCAGAGATTTTGTGACGAGTCGGTACATAGGTGAAAATCGTATATAAAAAGGGATGAATTTTTTGTAATTACCTATGTATTTTTTTGATTCTTATCAGTAAACAATATTCCATGCTAGGACAACGCAACACCTCTTTCTTATAAATAATACTAGTTACCTTTATGTAGTCCTATGAAGAAGTAAGCATAGGATAGAATATCAACTGCTTCGGGCATCGCCGGGACATCTTTGTCGGCGTTAGCTGACGCGTCCCGGTAATTATTTTTTGGTTTATCAACAACATTTAGCTCGCAAGCCAATCCAACGAGCCTCAACGCTAATATTTGAAACACGCTTATCATGTACGAATGGCTCGGGAAATGAAAATGTAGATACAACAGGTATGTCCATGTGAACGCCAAACTTATTTGGTGTACATAACTAAAATAAAATGGAAGTTTAAATTTGTTACGAAATTAATTACTTTACACATTGATAAGATATCTTAACCGAATAATAAAAAAAAGAATCTTTAGTAGGTATAAAAAGGAAATGAAATAGGTAGGATTGAATTGCTAATCACGGTGTTAGCTTTGTGTGGGGCTAACAATGCCGACATTTTATGTCTATTGACGATACTTAAGCGCTTGTTACAGCCTTTTAGAATAAATAATATTTTGATTGGTTGATTGACTGCAGTAGCTAGCGTGACTGAGTGGCAGTGAACAACTCCCGTCTCCAAATTGAGGTATCCACCCACCAGATGGGTTTAAAATAGCCACCTTACTAGCATTCTAAGGAACTTTCGATGCACAATACGCTTCGGTATTTGTTATATACTTTAGTTTCGATAGTATTTATAATTTTCTTTAAAAATTTATCATAAAGAATCTGTTAAGGACTTTGTTTCAAACTATACGCGATCACTATTTTATTTTCAAATTAAAAACTTACCGCCGATCACAAGATTTTAGTATAAGAACGTTTCCGTACACCATGAGGAAAGTGTGTATTATATAATAACCACAAATTAAAAAAACTACCAGCAAACCCAACCCCGCACCATAATTACGTTTCATTTCTATTTTATCAATTTCTTTATAGTGAGAACCGAGAGAAAGGCAAAGGATAAGGGAAGAAAAATAAACAAAATCATTGAAAGACATGTTTTGTAGTTATCGTAAATAAAATGCACAACTCAAAATTTGGATATGCCAAATAATGACAACATGTTTTTATTTTAAAACGTAAATCAACTAGCAATCAATGGCGTTTTTGACATATTTTACCGAAAGAATATTAAATTATGTGAGGAAAATAATGATAACATATTAAACACTACCTTGTATATAATAGATCCCTTCATAATATAAGTGATTAATTATAAGTAATTGGGTTGTCAATAAAATTATTTTTGTATCCACATTAGTAGACTCGATTCAGCGCCAAAACTTTGACCACGTTTAGTTCATTCAAAATCATAAACATTGTTGCTAAAATTCTTAAAAAAAAAGTGTTACCGTGCGGACCATTAATGTTCCTTATATCTTCTATACATAACCTAGATCAGTGATTCCCAAATTGGTTTATATTGACCCCTAGGGGTCTATGACAAACTGCAAGGGGTCTACGTCAGCGAAAAAAAAATACAAAATTTGGGGGTCCATGAAATGAAAATGGGGGTCCACGATGGTGGATCTCAACACATACACTGATAGTACCTATTTACTTACATCATACTATCTTATAATATCAAAACATTTACATTATTTATGAAAGTACCTATGAAGTAAAATAATTATTATATATGTTTATAAAATTGTGTAAGTTGTAGGATGTTGGTATTCGCTTTATGGTCGTTAAAAACCTGAGATTCGCACTCTCCAGTCTCGTCATACCTAGCGGAAAGGGGGTTCAGCGCTGTTACCAATCTCCTAACGAAAAAAGAAACAGACTGGACATCATTAGCCGAGGAGACTTAAGATTAACCCTTACAAAATTGACGCCAAATGTTGATAATTTATTACTTAAGCATCAGGTTCATCCTTCTCACTAAAAATATTGACTTAATGCTTATGTTATTTTATTTATAGTTTATTTTATGTTTATTTAATGTTACGTATATTTTACATAACAGATACAAAATTTTATTTTGAGTAGTAGTTTAATTTAAATTCAATTAATAAATGTATAAATTAACATGTGTTTTTACTTTAAGTTTTTGACACTAAACTTCACTACAGTTAGAAATTTACAGGAAATTAATATCAGGTAAGTAGGGGGTCTACCCAATACGGAAAAACATGCCAAGGGGTCTACGACACCAAAGTTTGGGGAACTCTGACCTAGATTTTCGTCTACAATTAAGGGTCTTTTCAACATACATAACATCTTTGCAGCTACCTCGAAATATATCTAGCGGGTTTGTTTCAGATGTGATTGCTACATTCCTGATCCACCCCTAGCAGAAATCTTTTTTATATTTTTGATGTACAAAAACCAAGTTTTACTAAGCTGTCTCCACTATATTTGTACTGAGCAAGGTAAATAAAGTCAAACTATTGGTTGTCAATAAACATAAACATATAGCTGCCACACTAGAAGCTAGAAACAATCGCAAAATTTTTAACTCGTAGGTTCCAATCGTCAGCATGCTTTGAGAGAAAAAAGAACAATCGTCTTCTTTGACATGCGACTCGCTTTCAAGAACGCCGCCGCAACTGAGCGTGCTTTGAGTAACGCCGCCACGACAGGACACCGCGTTGACAAACGGCGGCACGATGTGCCATTCATATCCAGTGCGACTGTCGAAAGCTTTTATGATATAATTGACGCGAGTGTATTTTTGTCATTATTGCCTTAATTCTGTCATATATAAGCTATATATATGTATATAATATTTAAGCTTTCCGCAAGTATTACCGCTAGTTATAATTGCCTTCTACTCTACACAACCACCAGATTAATCACTAACATAAGTTTAGTTCTTCGTGCCTATGAATGTTTCCAGTTATCGACTTGTTATTTCTAAGGATTTTTTTTCTTTTTTGATAAGTTTGCAATCTGTTCCGCGAACTCAATACCGATGAAGCTTTTATGATTATTAGCGAGATTTGCCATCATGTACCGATACTACACATTAACCATTTCATAAAACTCTTATTTAGACAAATATCATCAATCTTAATAACTATTTCCATACGATTTTGCTTTACGATGGTTTCAAACAGTGATGTGGTAAAATAAATTAAAATATGTTATGGGTGAACCACCGGGAGGAGGCGCAAATCTAGGAGCAACAGACACTAATTCGGAGCGCAGAAGCGTTGCGTCACGGTTTTCGAAACAAAATAATGCAGCGATTTTGAACCACATAGCAGTCAAATGGTTAAGTAACACGCAGAACAGATAGCATTTGGCATTTTAATTTTTAAATTAATAATAATATATTAATTTTGTGTTTTTTAGCACGTCCACCAAGTATGACATGTACAGACGACTATGTTAAAGCCATCGGGAGACACACAGCGTTTTCCAAGCGGGTCATTTCCTATCGGTCCTATTCGAAATCTAAGAAGACAATTTATCCTATGTATATCTATATGTGTTGTTTAATTTAAGCGACTATAAATTCCGCCACCCTGTAGTAAAGGCAGTCCGTTCGTAACAGAATTATTGCTGTCATAGCTTTTTATTATCACACGTAAAAACAAAGGTATTATAAACAGGTATATTAGGTGTTGGATTTTAAATAAAATAACCAGATGATTAAATAAACAATTTACTACACATAATGTAGGTTCACAATAAAATATTTCTAACAGAGGTATTAAAGTGACATGTCTGATGCAGATTTAGTTTTGTGCGAGTAGTCTTATAACATAATTAACAGCTAATTAGCAAAGAAACGTTACTTAAAGGTTACTTATTTGCAGTGCGATATTTGTGTGAATCGAAAGAAATATCAATAAATAAAACACCTTAAATGCATAATAGTTACATTCCCAAACTATAGTAATTTGGTATAACGGAATGTAGAGAACAATCAACGGCTTCGTTTTAAACTCATCACTAAACAAAAACTTCGAGAAGCGCCTCAGCAATCGTCTCATGTACTATAATGGACTTTATTCTGTAACAAAAATATGTAGTAAAACAACTAAAAAGAAAATTCTGTATGTTCACAGGAAGAATATCTAGCCTCGGATGTAACTACGCATGTAAGTCATTATCACAATAGACATAAGAATTCCATCAAACAACTAACCTATAATACTGCTCAAACTGTTAATTTATAAGCTACAATATTTTATTACTTAAATTCAATCAAATATTCCAGTGTTGTAAATTCAATTGACTAGCATCTAGATTAATATCTTATTACATAGATAAATATTACAATAACACATGTTGGGTATGTTGCTATAGATAAGAGCATACACTCAGAGTGTTACTTAAGTATCCTTTTTGGTGCGCTTTACAATAATACCGATTTGTTATCTATACAGTTTAAATAATCATTTTAGCTGACCTAATATTGGCAGTATTCATAAGTATGCGACGTAAAAGATTTATAGGAATGTAGAAAGTTAAGAATATATGTATGAACCATTTGGTGACTTTCTGCTATACTGGGTTGCTATTCATATAATATTAAAAATATTGGTATTTCCACATACATACATAATCATACCGATTAGTATTAAAACTTCTGTTTAATTATAATTACAAGCAATATCAAACAAACTTTGCACTTCATTAGAAAGAAAACTAAAATATATATATATTCATTTTTACACCATAAATTTAAAAGTTAATATAGACATGAAAGTTTCTTCAAATATTCATGTTCTGTCTCAAACAGGAAAACAGTTCACCTATTTTTAATAATTTTGTAAATTTTACTATATTATTCTTTCATCCTTATAATTCTATCCAAATTTAAAACTTTAAATATTTGGCGATTACAATATTTCTTCGAATAAATTACAGAATGATCTCCATCCAATCTGTTCCAGTACAGTAAAATTTCAATATAATATGATTAACATACTTAGGAAAAAAATGTACATAAATAGATCACGATAATGCCGGGTACATACTACTTTGTTATAATATTTATTATATGTGTCTGATTTCTATTTCTTATTTGTAACATTTTGACCATAAACGAAGCAAAAGACCGGGTGTCTTTTCTTTCACTACATTACACTGATCAAGATAATTTAATCTGTTTATTTATAGTCAATTTCTTGAAACAAGCCACAGAGCATATATTAAAAACTATCGGGTTATAATTTATAAAAATAAAAAAATACCTAATAATATAACGTATTTTTTTATTTTTATCTGAGCTTATGACGTCTTACAGTGCACATTTTAAAACACCCAGATTTTTTGGATTTTTGACTAGAAATTTCCGTATCAAGAATATTAAATTGAAGTGTTATATCTTGTATAACAATATCTAATTGAACTATTACAAACAGATAAAAAATCAGCTAAAATGAAAATACGACCAATCTATCAGTTTTTCATTTCAATTCAATTTCTCCTTTTTGAATAATGTCTAAAACATTAAGATTCTATGGGTTGAAATATAAGGAACATGGACAGTTATTAATTTATGTATAACTTCGCCTAAAAACCAAAGATTTGAAATACAAAAGCATAGTTCATAGTTAAGTTTAAATGGAGTATTCATAGCCCGGCATTCTTATGAGCATCAGTAGATCATATTTTTGTTAAGGCAGAAGAGAGGTTCTTTTGTAAGGAAAATTAGTAAAACAAAACGTTGGCCATACAAAGCACAGAGTAAATTAAATCTGACCCCCAGTTATCACATTTAACGTCAAACGAAACAAAAAGAAAGTCGTTAGAATGTAAAAATATTGTGTGAAACATTAAAATAAAAAAGTAATCACATTCTTACAATATCTAGCAGTATACTGAATATAAAACTTTTTTTTTTATAAATAATAGTTGATTGCAATATCTACTTAATTTATTGAATGGTGTATCCATGTAAAAATATCTTATATTTTGATATAAAACTTAAAACCAACAAATATGCAATAGTTGCGTAATACAAGTATTTAAATTATGTATTCTGGTTCGAAATAAAAATATTATCAAACAATAATTTTCCATGGACGTCAACAAACTGTTAATTAATGAACCATTAAACTTGTGATATATTTGTCAAATGACATGATGGTTTTAATGTATGTTATTTCATGATTGTTGAAGATAAAAAGGAATGTTTCAGATGATACAAATAATCTCTTATTTTAATTATTCTGCATATGTACATTCATACATAAAAATTATTGCAATTTATTATTCTAGAATACAGCAAATATTAAATTCTTTTTAATACACCATCCACCCTGTCAAATTGAAGCCAACGCCTATTCCGAATTAGGTATTCTTCCTCAATTTTCCATAGGTGATGTATCTATCTCAGCTGTTGGTACATAAATATAAAATAATTCCATACAGAAATTTTTATATGGCAATATTATTTTATAGGTAAGCGAGACAACTTAATCTGCATCAGACAAAGACATTAAAAATCAAATTGCATTGTTACAAAATATTGAAAAAGTCGACCAGACAAAGACACGGTATATTTCCTATGGAATATTTATTAAATCATACACCTCAAGTAAAATTAATGTACAATAGAATATAATCACTTTTAAAATCTCTCTAAATATTGCATTTATTACTATTGTTATTACTCACCAAGTCTAAATGTTGTTAGAAAAAGTATTGCCTCTATGAAAGATTTTCCATTAGATCTACTTATTGGTATCTATTTAAATAAATAACAAACTTAAACCAATAGTTGATATTAAACTCAACAAAGTAAATGAAACATTTTAAGTACTATTTAATAAATAGTTGTTCAATCGAATTAAAACAAATGACTAAGAGAACTTAGAAAGTCGCAAAGAGAGCCACCAAATCGTACCACTTGTTTATACATGTGCAATAGTCGGAGGTAGGACAAAGTGCTGTAATTTCTAATTCCATAAGTCGATTAAGACGAAGCTCCTATAATAATGTATTAATATTATCCCAATTCGCATTAAGTTTTCCAAGACAATTCTAATATTTCATAAAATTTAGTTACAACTTTTTGCTTTTAAATTTATGCTTGCCCTATTGCACGAAACACATATGCTATAAATATCTACTCGATTTATATTTTTTTTTTCTTTACAATACCTACCACATAATTAAATACAACATCCAGAACAATATGTTAATAATTACAAAATTCAACCGTGCAAACAATTACAAGTCAATACACAAGAAACGACTAACCAAGAGAATCAATGAGAAATTTATTTATACCTTTTATTATAAATTTGTTCGGTCTTATCACATTGTATTTTGCGGAATATTTGCGAACTTCGAACCGCAGATGATCAGGCATTACTAATGTAGCCCGTGTACCTTACATGTGAACCTATTTACAACTTTAAACTCAATATCCACATAAACAATGATTACTTTGCTGAAAATTATCTATTTACAATAAAAAAGTGTTTGATCGTTAATTAATGTCAGGAGATCGATAAATAAACATTTGTATAAGGCATAATAATATTCAAGTAATTGTTTCGCTAACACCCATAACTATAAATCTGATTATTTTATATAGTAATTCCATGAGCGTAACTGGAGTAACAGTTCATTGTATATATTGCTAATATAACACTACAATTAGAAGTGTGGCACTGTTATAAACATTAAAAAAGGGTTTGATCTTAGATCATTAACTGGAAAATAGCAAAATTATTATTTTCTCACTTTTACTTTGAATGCAACAAAACTCCACTTCACAAAGTGCATTAATTGTCCGCACGTCGATATAGCACAGTTATATTTGTGGCACGACCCTACCAGGGAGTACTCCAGCTCCGATAAACGTGCTAGGGGGAGACGTGCGACGCCCGAGCCGAGTGGCGCAGCGCGAATATTTCATTGCTCTGGTTTACACGGCTTTATTTAAACATTTGAAAAAGACTCTAAATGTATATTCTTCTAAATGTATAAACTTCGACTGATTGCGATTACGTACTTAAATTTTAACGCGTAACTCACAACGACCACTTTGAGCTGACAGATATTTAATTGAAAACTATAATATCGAACGCTGTTCGTAAGAATGAACACATCGCAGGGCTTATGGTTAAATCAAAATCACTGATGTCACCTATACTCGTGCCACACGGGTCGTCACGCGGACGTCGTCAATAGATGACGATCATAACAAAGAGTTAATGATAGTATGTATGAATACGCGATTGATAAAATCGCATTTAGTCGGTTTGATTAATTGTAAATTTCGCACTTATTAACAATATATCGAAATTATGCAAAATTACGTTGATTAAAGCCATATAAACCTTGCAGCTCTAGAACTACTTATACTACTCGCGCTGACGCTACACGGCTTGTTCGGAGCGTATATAAGAAGCACTACTTGATGAGTTGCGCGGCGCTCTTGGAGCGTCGGAACATTTTGGCCCGCGGGGGCGCGGGCGGCTCGTGCTAGTTGCCGCCATTGTGCGGCCGCGACAAAGGGCCGACGACTTCCTTGGAGCCGTCCGTGCCGTAGATCTTGCCCGCCTTACGCGCCATTGACGCGAGCAGCTCCTGTGAGCATTTGTGCGCAGAACGCAGCGACAGCGCCCACTCCTTCAGACCGATTTCATCCTGCACAATAGATTTTGTATTAATGATCTAAATAATGCATAGACATACTACTTACTCCTCGAATTACTTTTTTAAATGCTAAATACTAATTTATATTAATGAATATCTTAAAATGTTATAATGAAAACGTCGACAAGGCAATACACTTATCAGAATTACATTTTTAAATCAAATACATCTCTGGACCTTATTCACAAGCAAAATCGGTCTAAAGCTTGTTGATAGAAGGGCTAAGCTTAGGATTTCTCTACAATATCGAATCAGAATTGAGGAGATCTGTGAACATTAATTGATAAGTTGAAGAGATATTGGGCAGTTCAAGTAGCGCGCAATTTGATTCCGCTGGAGTCTTAATGTTTTGGGGTGGAGACCACGGACCGACTGCCGCAGCGTAGAAAGGTGAACGAACCGATGTCTCCGTTAAAGGCGTCGGAAGACAATAGATGCAGGCCGGTTTAAACTGATCCTATTGAATCTGCTTATATCCACTCTAACCACACAAATAAAATCACATATATTATTTTATGTAAAACATGTCAAATATGGTGATAATAAAAGATAATTAATAGTCCAAATGTGTTATGCCCAGTGGTGTACAAATTTTATGTAGGTGTGTATAAAAAAAAGGAAAAAAAAGAATGTCAGTTATTTGTACAAATTTAAATTTACATTCACAGTAGTCATTATTTTAAAATTTAAAATGTCAAAATCGAATTAATTAAACATGTATTGTTTCGTAAAAATCTTGATGCTGCTAGCCCCAAGTCTTTTTAATTTTAGCGGCTTTAACTCATGTTCGATGTAGCTATACTACATTGAGCATGAGTTTACTGAACAGAAAGGTCCGTAAACTAAATTAATTATCTTAATAATAGTAATACACAATCTAAATAAAAAATTATCATTTAAAAATTCGTCTACGGTGTATTGCTTTACCGACCAAGTGTGTGCAGGTCACGGTTGGAATGAACAGTCGATTCGAACTCGCGAAGCGCGCGGGGCAATATGTTATATACTCGCACAGACATAACGAGTATATTTTGGAAAATGGTTGTTTTAGATTTTGTATAACTAAGTTTTATTATTTTCAGCTGACCAGAAAGACATTGATGCAAGTGTATATTAGCCTTCGTGAACACAGAAGTCGCGCAGATGTACAAAAACGTACGGCAACATAACCTTAAATTTCATTTTTCAATAAAAAATACTTACAGTGTTAGTGAGCACAATCTTGGTATCATTTCTGGTACGGAGCACAATACACTGCTCTCCTTTGATAGACACAAGGTCAGAGGAAACCTCCTCTACCGTGTCTAGAAGAATCATCTCTGGTTTTGCACTGTTCTCGAGATGCAATTCCAGTCGATTCGGATATAACTTTGCGTAACGCGTTTGCCATGCACTGGCAAACGGACCTCCCAATTTCTTAATATATCCATGCAGAATACAATCTGATTCTGTAAAAATAATTATTGTTTATAAAAATACGAATTCTACTGTTTAACTTACATTCAATGAATTTACTTCACTTCTAGATCTAGATAACAACTCGAAACAAGGCTCCTAAGAGAGCTAGGTCCTTTAATAAATAAAATGCGTGTGCTTTATCAAGAAACTGTTTCTTGCCAGCGATAAATGTATTTCGACTTGACTACATCATTGTGAACATGGCACATGACAAATTTAGGGTGTACGAAAAAAAATATTTATGTAATATATTTATATTTTCGACGGTTATTTCATAACAACTAACCAAAACGTATGATTTTAATGATTTTATATATCACAAAAATATGTATACAGAAAGAAAATTTAGTGTAGTAAGATCCTGAAGTATTTCTTGGGGCAAATAAGTTAAACTTTCAATTGTCTACAATATGATACATTTTACTCTCAAAGCGCATCTCTATAGTATCGTATATATGCAATAAATAAACTTTAGTGTCAACTTAACCCAACCTTTCTCATCAGCATCAAACTTCTGTTTCTGCTTGGATTTCTTTTTGAGCTCCATCTTATCGGCTTCCTGATTGATTGTTTCAAACACGGTCTCCGCCACTTCAGCTTGCCAACGTTCAGAGATTACCAACGGGAAATCCTTGTATTGCATTTGATCGGCTTCTGTTAACTGTCATTAAATTAGATTACTTAATCTGTTACACCTATACTAGCTTACAGGAACAATTATAAGATGTGTTATACTTCTCATCTAGATGAGGTTTATTAATTCTATCACTATGCACTTGGGATTATTTACAGAGGACCCAATTTGAAAGAAACTAAGATCTTAGATGAGCCCTCAACAAGGTCTGCTTTTTATAATCACTTTTACAAAATCATTTAATTAATCAGTTGTAGAGCAATTTATTGCCAAACTTTATTATCACTTAAAAAATCTCTCACACAATTATGGGATGTCTGGTTTTATAAATTTCTTAAATTTATTACATGATAATTTGGAGATATTACATGGGAGTTTTTTGTAAAACTGTATACAGTTGCCGACAAAAGAATTACTAATTTTAAAGCTTAAAAGATATAACAAGTTTATTTGAATTTCTAGTTTGCACAATGACAAAGCATCCAAGAAAAAAATGTGTTTTGAAAGTAACTTACTTTTATACCCTTAGTGTCTTCTTCATCGAAGCTTCCGATATCAAATGCGTCTGCTGCGTTAACCTCCCCACGTGGTGGTATTAGAGGTGGTGTATATTTCTGGTGGTACACTTGCTGCCAGTCTATGCCCGCGAAGAACACGTGCTCTTTTAACTCGTCCGCACTGAAACAAATGCAAAACAAATATTAAAACAAATCAACATGATATTAAATAGGGATTTCTTGGCTGTAGACAGCCATTTCTTTAATATTCCACAAATACAATGAATATAATGCGATAATGTTAGTTGAAATCTATATAAAGGAATCACCAAATGTTTCTAACTTTAAAATTTTATTACATGTACAGACTTATTTTCTTTTCTGTTAAAGAAAAAAATGGTAAAGTACTCTTACACTAACAACAGAGTAAATTAACACGCCTATTCTATTGTTTACCATTAAGCATTACAATGAAAATTTTATTACATCATTATCATCAAGTATTACATCCTATGAAGTGGAAAAATTATATTTTGTAAATAATCGCCTTTTTATTAAATAATAAATATTAAAAAAATATTAAATAAAATAATAAAAAATATTAAATAATGAATTTATCTGAATTATGTTTTATTTATCATTTTGTTTTATTAGACTGCAATAATAAGCTAATAACTTTTGACATAAGGATGTCTGCCGAGACAATTAGTAGTGTAACAAAAAGTTAGTACAATTTACTTACCCCCTGCCCTTACATCCAAGACGCTTGTTGATATCCCTCTGCAACAGCCCCTCCAACAGACTTTTAAGACTCGGGCTGAACGACTCGGGCAGCTCCACGTTCTGAAACATGTTGTAATTCTATTGCAGGAATAATTCAATCTTTAGAAACAACATTATATCATATAATTAACAAATGAATTATTATTAAATAATCATTTTTTAATACTGATACCAGCCGTTTAGACAAAAGAGTAAGTTTTCGTCTTATGCTTTTAGTGGTTAACTCCTGTCTCAGTCTCTATAATTAAATTAATACAGTGGAAAAAAATAATATTTACTGTATATGTAATAATATTCACTGTACATGTTATGTCTATGATTTTATTAGAACAATCATTTTCTCTCAACTTTCGATTACTACTAACTAGCTATTTTAAAAAGTTCATATATTAAAATAATATATACTCTAGATCTTTTTATTAATTATAGTTAATTATTGTTAATGAGGTCAATGAAATTGTAAAATTAACTCTAATTAATTTAATTAAGCAAATATTCTAGGTATGAATAATATAAAAAACTGTTCTTATACTTGTTGTCACAAAAAACATTCAACTTCATAATATTTAAGTTTTGGATAGACATAATACTATTTGAGATTGTTTGTTTAAAACTTGTACTTTTTATTTAACAAGTTATAATGATCATTCAATTGATGTAATTATGTTACATTAAACAAAGATCATTTTTGGATTTATTTGTTATGTGGTTTCTAGTATGTGAGACATATTTGGTTATTTTGAACGAGCAAAATTTAGTATTGAAAAGGTGGTGTCAGCACATAGCGAAGCAACATGAATCTAGATATTTACCATTGTTAGCGTCATCCTGTCGATCTCGTGTTTGTCCTTAGTCTTGTGTTGTCGGAAGGGTGAGTGTCCTTTGAGCAGCTTGTAGAGCATGCAGCCGAAGCTAAACCAATCTGCTGATGAATCGTAACCTGTGCCTTTTGAAAGCACCTCCGGCGCCATATATCCATGAGTGCCCCTGAAAATGAAAAACAGTATAAACTATCACGACCTGTTCAGGCGTTCACGATGGAAATAAATAATTCTCCTTGGAGATTTAGTATTTCAGTATATAAGACAAATAAACTACCACCGGCCAAGCTTGAGTTTTTTTGTTAGAAGAGAACGCGGGCCGTGAACCAAAGAAAGTGTAGCTTATTCTCACATCTTATTGAGTCTTATTAGATTGGGTAAATAGACCTTTTTGCCCAAGATCTTATCTATATCTATTTGTTAGCAGACATGATAGTCTAAAACCAACGTAACAATACTTAACTTGTATTTTTTTTTATTTCTCACCCAACTTTTTAAATACAGATCAATATGCCCTAAGAAATAAAAGTGACATAATCATCTTCATCGTTTCAACTGAAGGACGTTCAATGCTGACCTTCCCCAAACATTTCCAAAAACATCTGTTGGAAACAGTCTGCGTCCAAACTCTCCCAGCTACAGCTGGCCAGCTCAACAATGTCGCAGGTCCACCTTATTGGCTAAATATCCTTCGCGAGGCTTGGCGGGTCCACGATTTTCATCACGAACCTTAAGGTTCCAGCTGCCATTAGTTTTGAGCGGTACATGGCCTCCCCATTGTCACTTGAACTTGTTAATTAGCAGGTCTATGAAATTACTTTCGTTTCGCTCCGGAACTCTCGATTCGATTTCATAAAGAAATCTCGTAGAGCGTAGCCTTCTCATCGATAAGCGACCGTGAGCATGCCAATGGTTGCCAGAGTGACAGACCATGTTTCAGCGTAAGTAACCACTGGTAATACACACAGTGATGTAATATAATTTACAAAATACTTAAATGTCTGTCCATAAAATAAAAACTTAAAAAGATTGTAAATAAGACTTACACACTGGCGTGTGGTTTCTTTTTAGAGAAGTCGCAGGCGAGCCCCAGGTCCGATATTCGCACGTGACCGTGTTCGTCTAACAATATGTTCGCTGGCTTCAAGTCTCTATATACTATATGACGTTTGTGCATATGTTCCAAACCTGTACAAATAAATAATATTATAATTATTGAATATTTTGTTCTATGTGTAAAAACCATATTCTTTATTTTGTAAAGGGTTGTAATAATGGACAGAGATTATTACTACCTTTTCTTTACAATAATAAGCCTTTTTCCTCGTTTCCCACTATGCCGCGTTTTTATAAGGCACGGTATAACGGTTTTGACAGAACTACACCAGAACCAAATTTTCATATAAAAAGTCAGCTATGTGACAACGCGTAAGCTTTCTACAATTAACTACAGTGATGTACGTACGAAAAATTACTGGAGATCGTTTAAAAACGATCCGATCCGAAGATTGAAACTTTCTGCTTTGAATAAATTCAATACCACATTTCTTTCTTTCTTTTTTTGGATTGGACTGCCACTGTTGCTCAAATGGCATTTAGAGATCCTGTAGGTTCGAGGCGGCAGGGCGCCGATGGCTCCTGGCCTAAGACCTTTTTAAAGTAGCGTAGCTCGAGGGATCCCGGAGGACCCTCAGTTCGGGCTATATACTACTATTTAACCGGATTTGGAGGTTGCCAAACTCTTATTGACGAGGTGACTCAAGCCGAAGGCCGCTCGTAAGGGTCCTTTACCTTACGAGCGGCCTTCAGCTTGGGATGTCTGTCACTCTTCGATAATAACAGTTTAGTATTACGACACAAGGCTGCCCGGGAGAACCGATGGTCTGTTACTATTGCCTTTTAGTGTGGTAGTAGTCGTTATTTTTACTAGCTAAAGCTTTAAATTAATGCAAATTCATCGTAACACACGCGGCGATTTCATGACATTAGATCAGTTGTAAAAGCACATACCTCATGAAGTAAACATCAGATTCAAACAATACGACGGAGGAGAAAAATAATTTTTACGCTGGCAGCTTTATGACTACATTATTTCACAATGTCAAATCGTAGCTCGAACGCCGAAACGAAGTGTCAGAAAAAAATGAGATGCCTTCGCCTTACAGTTATTAATTGTCGATATTGTAAAATAACTTTATTCATAACAATCTGATTAGCTGTTACACTGTCTATAAATTATGATATATAGCAAATAATAATGTTAAACGATATTATAAAAAAATTAACTTCACAGTATGCAAATTATAGTTACGAAAAGTTTTTACGTTTCTTTAAATTTTATGACCTTCGTGAAACATATTTCCGACTATAAAATAAGACTAATTAAAATGAGCTTCTAAATCCATGTATCTCCATTTTTCTATTTATAGAAAAATAAAAACGAATCATAAGATTTGTCCATCCATGTTCCATTCCGGACAAAAGACGAAACACAGTAATTCCGTTTGGAAACAATAAAAAAACTAATGCATATCTTTCAGTCATTGGTACTAGATCACAGAAATAGTCCGTGCTATATACAGTTAATATATTATGCTCACCTAAAATAACTTCTGCCGCGTAAAATTTCATTTCCGCCTCGTTGAAGACTCCGTGCTGAGACAGGTGATAGTGGAGGTCACCACCGTTCATCAGGTCGAGGATGAAGCAGAGTTTATCGGGGGTATGAAAAGCGTACGTCATACAAACGATGAATGGACAGTCAACCTGTGAAATTTACAATTTTATAAATAATATATCTTAAAATGATAACCAACGTTATTATTACAGCCGTATAACATTCATAGCTGGACATTGGCCCATCTCTCAGGTATCCAACACGACCGGGTTGGATTCCTGCATCCGACACGACCTTAACAAGGTCATCTGTCCACCTTAAATTTGTCTAACGACAGGGAGTGTTCGTGTTATGTTCAAACACTTTTAACACAAGCTATTCCTATTTTAGTTCCAGAGAAAATTACACTCCGAAAAGTACTTTAGTGTTTTCAAGAACTTTGCAGGAGTATATCATATCAATCAACTCCGACGCAAAATGAGCGCAGAGTCGCTCGGTTGCGGACACCAGCCCGCAAAGACAAGACGTGACAAGATATCATTTCAACATCCGTTATCATGATACGTGGATCGAATTGATTGCCCATAAGATTCCGGAACTAAAAATTAAAATTCCGGAAACTCGTTACTGGTTGAAGCTGATCGGTGATCATCTATGATGGCTCCGATATAATACAATTTTTCGATGTTTCCTGACATCAAAAACATAGTCATATGTAATGATTTCACGGCATTACAATCAAAAATCTTTATGTATTTCGATCACTGTTCATTACAATATATTATTATTGAACATTATAGCTGCAGAACCTATTCGATTGTTAAGAACTTGCAATGAAAATAGTGTTGTCGAAACCGTTGTACCGCACCTTGGGGATATCGGCCGCTCCGTTCTATCACTCCGGCCTCTTACTGACCGCGCTTTCCCAAGGCACCTTAAAGTGGTTTCGGTAGTATTATAATACAACAAGTTTATTCAGTAATATTGGCTTTAGACAATCATATTAAACTAGCCGTAGCGAGTCTTGCGCACGCTCCCGAGCCGAACGCACCGGTCCGTAACGCTTTAACGCACAAATAATCAGTTTAAATTCGTTTTGAGTGGGTTCTAGTGTGAAAAATTCAATAAATCATATATCAAAAAATCCGCCTATAAACACCGAACATATATCAGTGAAAATTATAAAAATCGGAATTAAATTGGATTTTTAATAACCAAAAGTTCGAATTAAGTGCGGAACAGTGATAAAACAAAAAGGACCCGCCGCGCGAGAATAAGCGCTGTAACACCATTTTCCTGAACTGCTATCTTGTGCGCGCTCGCGTAAGCTTTGCGAGCATATAAACCAAAAAATTTTTGGACAAAAACCCAAAAAGTTATTGAAGAAGTAACGAATTTCAATTGGAAATTTTCCAATTGGAAACACTCGACGACGCCGGACACCCACTGCTAAGCGAGGCAGAGGGTTTGAGGGTTGCTGCCGGGAGCCGGGAGTGCTGGACATAGTATAAGTAAGGTAGCCGCCGAGTATTACAAGAAATTACAAAGAGTTTTATAAAATAAAAAAGTGGTGGGTAGACATTTTTCTTTTCCGCCCACCACAGAGGTTAAATTCCTCCAGTAAATAAACATAGGTCTGGCATAATTATTAGGAATAAAAATACTCGGCGGCTGCCACTGGGAGTGAGGTCTTTTTGACCTATCCCATAGTTTTAAGAATTAGTATAAATAGCAATAGAATAGTGGCCCTATTGCCTTAGGTTAAGAGCCTTTTTGCACTAGAGTTAAGTTGACTAAATTATATTTTATTTAAAAATTGACACATAGAGTTAAACAAATTTTATATATTGACATATCTATAAATTATATATTGACATATTGATTCTACAAGAGTACACAAATTATATATAACTTTATACAAATAGTATAATAAGACAAGCAAGCGTATACTTATATACGAATTTTAAGTTACAGACGACTACCCCTAAAATGTACCGGACCCCCACAAAGACCACCGACGCGGGCGAGGTGAGCCAGGCAGGCGCCAGCCAGGCGTGCAGGGTGAGCACCTCGCCCATTAGAAGCGTCCGGAAGAGTGTGGGGGAGTGGGAAGGGCAGGTAAAAAAGCCCAGGACCTCTCCCCGTGTCGTCGTGCCGGCCGTGAAGGTAAGGGCGCGTACGTTGCCGAAAGCGGTAGAGCCGACACCTGCTCCCGCGGCGGCCGGGCAATCCCCGAAAGGGGACAAACCGGCTTCCGCGGACCGGATGAAGGAGGCGCGAGCGTGCCTAACAAAGGCGAAATTGCACCTGGGCAGCTCGCGCAACCTAAAAACGGAAATAAAGGAGCAGGTGATAATAGCCATTAATCGGCTCTACGAACTGTTTAAGGAGGCGGAGCTCGCACATAGAGAGAGAACCCAGGACCCAAAAGGGGGTCCAGTAGAGCAGCCGGCGAGCGGGGCGAAACGGGTGGAAGCAGTAGTGAAGGATCCACCCGCAAACCCCCTGCCGGCGAGCCAGTGCGAGCTCCTTAAGAAATTAGACAGCCACGCGAGACTCCTTGAAGCCAATACCAAAGAATTGGAGGGCTTGAGGGAGTCTCTCGTGGCTGCAAAAGTACAAGAAAAAGTGAAGCCTCCCGGCACGTACGCGAGCGTGGCGGCCGGCCCGGCAAAAAGACCGCCACCGGGGTGCGAACCTAAGCACTCGGTGGCGGTCTCGTCGGGGACCGACACGGGCGAGCAGGTCCTGGGAAAAATACGGAAAGCTCTAAACGCCACCCAGACCGGCATAAGGGTCGACCGGATCCGCAGGGTGCGGGACGGTCGGGTCATCCTGGGCTGCGGCTCAGAGGTCGAGCTGGAGAGGGTGCGTGAGGGGCTGAGGAGGGCAGGCAGGGACCTGAACCTTGCAGAGGTCAAAAACAAGGACCCACTGGTTCTGCTCAGAGACGTAATGGCCTATAATACTAACGAAGAAATAGTAAAGGCCATTAAGACCCAAAATAAACACCTGCTGGTCGACGTCTCTGAGGAGGATCAGAGGGCGGAGGTAAGGTTCAGGAGGAGGGCGCGAAATGTGCAGACGATCCATGTGGTCATGCGCGTGTCGCCTGCGCTCTGGGGACGGCTGACGGCTGCGGGCTACATGCACGTGGACCTCCAGCGAGTGCGGGTGCATGATCACTCCCCGCTAGTCCAGTGCACTCGGTGCCTAGGTTACGGCCACACCAAACGGCATTGCGCGGAGAGCGAAGACCGCTGCAGCCATTGTGGTGGCCGGCACCTACGCGCCGAGTGTCCGGATCGGCAAGCCGGGAAACCTCCCGCCTGCCGGAACTGCCGACTAGCTAAGGCAGACCGGTGGGACCACGGCGCATTTGACGAAGACTGTCCTGTGCGGAGAAAGTGGGACACCATAGCACGGGCGTCCGTAGCGTATTGCTAAGGGCACCCAGGTGACTCACCGCACTCTCCGCGCAGGGCACCACCAGTACCGCGTGGCGCAGCTAAACCTGCAAAGGTCCAAGCTCGCTACTGCCGAGCTGATATGTGAAGCGCCGAAGAGAGGCTGGGCGTTCGCATTGGTCCAGGAGCCGTATATCGGCGCTATTGGCGAGATGAGGCACTACCCAGGGACAAGGGTGGTACAATGTGTCGCGCGAGGCAACGGGGAGGTTGTCAAGGCGGCCATTGTGCTATTCGACGACACTATCGATATCACTCAATGTCCCCAACTCACGTCTGGCAACGTTGCTGCGGCCAGGCTGAGGACTGGGGCTTGGGAGATAGGGGTGGTGTCCGTCTACCTGGAGCCTAATACGCCCGTCGGACCATACCTGGACCGGATCGGCTCGGCCGTGGAGGGCTTGGGGACAGCCAACGTGGTACTGGGTGGCGACGTCAATGCGCATAACACCTGGTGGGGTAGCCGGTCCACGGACCGAAGGGGGGAGGAGGTCGCAGCCGCCCTCGACCAACTGGGAGTGCACGTGTTGAACCAGGGGTCTGAGCCGACGTTTGATACGTATCGGGGCGGTAAGCATTACTCCAGTCGCGTCGACATTACTGCTTGCTCGACCACCCTGCTCGACCGAGCGGTGGGCTGGAGCCTCGTGGACGACATATCCTCGTCGGACCACAGGGCAATTGTGTTCAATCTGAAGTTTGAGAGGTCCCAAGGCACGGACGTCAAGCGGACCACACGGCAGTACACTACCCGTAGGGCAGACTGGGGCGAGTTCCATCGAACTGTCGCTCGGCTGCTATCGGATCGCTGTCTGACGCCTACCGAGGTGAATCAGATCACCGAAAAGGGGGCGTTGGACAGCACGGTCGGTCGGTATGTGGAAACCGTGAGGGACGCTTGCGAGTTGGTCCTGCCGAAGGTCTCCAAGCGGAAGAGAACGGAATTGCCCTGGTGGTCCGAACAGCTCTCTCTCCTCAAGGCAGATGTCTTGAGGAAGAAGAGAAGGATCAGGGCCGCGAGGCCGGCTCGTAAGGAGCTGGTCTGGCGCGAGTACTGCGACGCGAAGGAGGCATACCGCCTTGAGGCGAGGCGCGCTCAGACCCATAGCTGGAAGCGTTTCTGTGAGAGACAGGATCGCGAGACCATGTGGGGCGGGATCCACCGTGTGATGCGTCGCACGGAGGTGAGGCGAGAGGACGTCCCCCTCGTCCAGTCAGGTAAAGTGCTGGACGCAGCGGGATCAGCCAGGTTGCTGGCGGAGGTTTTCTTCCCGGAGGACGACCCCGGGAAGGACAATGCGGACCACAGAACTGTAAGAGCTAAAGCCGATGAAGTCAATTCGGGGGACCATGATGGAACATGCGACCCCCCGTTTACGATGGAGGAGCTCCGATGGTCCGTATCGACCTTCAACGCCAAGAAGGCACCTGGCTCTGACGGACTCACCGCGGACATCTGCCGTGCGGCCGTCGCCGTGGACCCCGTTCTGTACCTCGCGCTCTCCAACCGGTGTCTCGCGCTTTCCCACTTCCCCACGAGATGGAAGGAGGCAGTGGTCGTAGCGTTGCGGAAGCCGGACAAGGAGGACTACACGCACCCGAAATCCTACAGGCCCATCGGACTCTTGCCGATTCTCGGCAAGGTCCTTGAGAAAATGATGGTCCGTAGGATCCGGTGGTACACTGCACCGTATATCAGTAGCCACCAATACGGCTTCATGCCGCAGAGGTGTACCGAAGACTCCCTGTATGACCTGATCCAGCATCTGCGAACCCGGCTGAAGGAGAAGGAGATCGCAGTGCTGGTATCATTGGACATAGAGGGAGCCTTCGATAACGCCTGGTGGCCTGCTATACGGTGCAGACTGGCAGAGACTCGCTGCCCCGCGAATCTGCGGCGTCTTGTTGACAGCTATTTTAGCGATCGCAAGGTGTCCGTACGGTACGCGGGGGCAGAGTGGGCCAGAGAGACCACCAAGGGGTGCGTGCAGGGATCCGTAGGCGGCCCAACCTTCTGGACCCTCCTCATCAACCCTCTCCTGGAGGAGGTGGCAAAGACCGGGACACACTGCCAGGCGTTCGCAGATGACGTCGTGCTGGTCTTCTCGGGGCAGAAGGCCCAGGACATCTCGAGTCGGGCCAACGCCGTTCTCGCCCATGTTCATGAGTGGGGGGTCAGGAATAAGCTGAGGTTCGCACCACACAAAACCAAGGTGATGGTGCTAACCAACAAGCTAAAGTTCGACTACCCATTACTGAGCATGGGAGGTGAGCCGCTTGGACGGACTGGGGAGGTCCGGATACTAGGCCTCACAGTTGACGATAGGCTCACGTTCAACAGTCACGTGAAGAACGTGAGCAAGAAGGCACAGGGCCTCTATCGTCAGCTGTGCAGGGCTGCGAAGGTATCTTGGGGTCTGAACTCGGAGGTGATCAGAACGATGTATCTGGCGGTGCTGGAGCCGACGATTTTGTATGCAGCGAGTGCATGGGCGCCGGCGGCTAGGAAGCTGCTGGTCCGCAGGCAGTTGGGCGCGGTCCAGCGGGGCTTCGCGCAGAAGATCGCGAGGACCCACAGGACCGCGTCCCTGCACTCGGCCCTTATACTTGCCGGGTTGCTTCCCCTGGACCTTCGGGTCCAAGAAGCAGCCCGCTTATTTGAAATAAGAAAGGGTCATTCCCGGCAGGTGGTAAAGGACCGAGACCTGGAGGTACCGGTCAGCTACCTGAGACTACCACACCCGTCTGGTCAAGTTGGTGTGGAGTTCTCCTGTCTGGGGGAAAGTGCGGAGGAAGTCCGACTTGCCACCGCGGCTGCCGATCTGGTAATTTATACCGACGGCAGCCGCATAGAGGATAAGGTGGGTGCGGCGTTCTGCGTCAAGCGGGGCGCCGTAGAGTCATACACAAAGAAACTCAAGTTGGGCAACTTCTGCACCGTATACCAGGCAGAGCTGCTGGCTCTAGCTGAGGCAACAGGGTACGCGGCCGGCGAGTCGGCGCAAGTCTGTGCCGTACTGAGCGACTCGCGGTCCGCTCTCGAAACTGTCGCAAGATCGGACACCCTCCATCCCTTAGCGTTAAGAGTGAAGGAGAATGTAATGAAAGCGAGAGAGAAAGGGAAGGATGTAAGGTTGTTCTGGGTGAAAGCGCACGCGGGGATGGAGGGGAACGAGAGGGCGGACCAGCTGGCCAAGGAAGCGGCCCTGAAGAGTAAAAGACGACCAGAGTACGAGAGATGCCCTGTTTCATTCGTCAAGCGGCAACTGAGACTGGAGTCGCTCGACGAATGGAACAGGAGGTATGTGGAAGGAACGACGGCTTCGGTAACGAGGATGTTTTTCCCGGACGCCGTCTCAGCCTACCGCGTGCTCCGCAGCATCGAGGTGGACGCGGTCTCGGCCCAGCTCTTCACGGGGCACGGGGGGTTCTCTGAGTACCTTCATAGGTTCAAGCTCAAGGAGGACCCCTCGTGCTTCTGTGAACCGGGCGTGGACCAGACCGTGATCCACCTTGTGGCCCGGTGTCCCGCATTCGGGGGACTCCGGTTCGGCTTCGAGTGCCGGTCTGGGGTTCAAATCAGGGAGGAGTCAATAGCCTCCCTGATAGGCGGAGAATACCAGCAAGATTTCATAACCCTCTGCAAAGAAATAGTTAAAAGAACAATAGAAATAAATAAAAGACAAACATAAGTAAGTAACAAAGCGACAATAAAATGGGAAAAAATTAAGAAATAAGACTGTGATAAATAAAAAATAATTATAAAATAAGAAATCCAAATGTAAATAAAAAGATAAAAATGTAATTATTAATAAGAAAAGAGGGAAGAATGAAAGCTGAATAGGGCGAATGAGAAAGAAAGATGAATTGTGGAATGAAAGATAGAAAATAGAATGAAAGAAATGACATTATAAGGAAAGAAAGAAGAGAAAGAAAATAATAAGAAATGTGAAAAATTATATTGATACAAAAGACCCTGTCCCAAACTAGATAGGGGTACGAATATAAAAAAAAAAAAAAAAAAAAAAAAAAAAAAAAAAAAAAAAAAAAAACTAGCCGTAGCAAGTCAAACGATTTACCTTAGAAATTTAAGTCAATAAATTCATATTATAATATATTTAAAAAAAAACAATGAATATTTTAACATACTGTGGTTAGTTAATTATTTCCTAGTTTTTTTGTTAAACATGTGTTTTGTAGTCTGTGAGAAAAATTGATAAAACATTCTCACGCTTTTAATTACATATATTTTTTAAGTATTCTCACATAAAAAAATATACCCAGTTCTTAAGTCCACGCAGCTCGGAACGTGTACGAATTAACTTGATAAGCAAACAAACGCGCGGAGATTCCAATCTTACGAAACGTTAATTCGTAATCAATTCTGAAAAGTGACGTAAATTAAAATGAATCAAGAATGCAAAGCGACGAATATAGTCCAAACGGACGTCCAGTAACGAATTGCAAAATAGCAATAAACCGTCGGAATAGCGCCGCGTCACGCCGAGCGGAAATATTAACCGTGCGTATGATGAACGCAACGCCTTTGTTTACCCAACTGCCGTGTGATGAGAACGAACAAATGAATCATACGCGAATCGGTTACAATGTCGTCCCCTGCCGGAAAATGTGACGTCAGCCGCACAACGTACGCTATACAACTCGGAAAAGTAGGTTTTTAAATTCGAATAAAACCAATAGGTTCATTATTTTAGATTGTCTCTTTGATTAACTTTTCAGATTGTTTAGCTATAGATGTAAAAGCTCTAAAGGAGTGAATGTATAACTCATTTAGCGTCAAGTATATTGACACACTCTCTCCAGACGCGGCATGGGTATGCTCTCCATTAGGTGGATCAACGACATAGTGAAAGACCGTGGGAAGTAGCCGGATGCGGGCAGCGCAAGATCAGTCATCGGGGCGATCTTTGGGTAAGGCCTCTACTTTGCAGCGGGTGTTTATCGGCTGATATAATGATGATAACACCTAGTCCAAAAATCAATAGATTTAAAAAATAATAAATAACGTGATAATAATATAGTAAAAAAAAGCATTTATAAAATTCATATTACTACATATTAAAGTTAATTATGGTTTAGCATCTGACTCTGCAGGTTTTGTAGGCTTTTGCCATTGTTTACCACAACCTATTTGGTTTTGTCGCATTCCAATAGAAAAAAAATTACATTCTCTTTTTACAGGTGACTAGAAATAGACGCAAAACCCTTTAAAACTTTTACAATTTTTGTGTATAATACAAAACTGTATTCAAATTAAACAGAATTCCTTGACCGCTAAATCTTGAACTTGTATTCTATTTATAATTAAATCATTACGTAACAGGCAAGTAGAAGCAATAATTACTATATCTTTAAAGAAGTAAGGATACTTTCGAGGCATAAAATGTGGTGTAATTATCATTCTTATTAAACTTTTATGTTCAAAAATATATGGTGTTTCGCTAAGTCATGATTTTTATTTTGAAATAACTTTTTATATCGACGTATAAATTCGTACGATTTTTACTCATTTCATTCCTTGTTCTAGATAAAAATTCCTGATTTTAACAATTTACCGTAAAAACTATTTAATTGTTATATTAATAATAAATAATAATGAAGTTTAGATGAAGATATCGTCGATTTTAATATTGAATTGTCGTTGCGTTACATTCAGAAACATCGAGCTATGTGAAAAAGTTGAATTATTCATGAACCATTTGACGTCGATGTCTTCTTGGTATTAATAGGGTTAGTAGGTGTAAAAGCTTTAAAGGGGGCAAATAGCTCATTTGCCGCCAACTATTGGATCGAACACGCTATTCAAAAATCATTGGTTTCAGTTCAATAATACTGTAATGATGACACAGTAAGAAAAAGAGATTCCAAAATTTGGATATGCAGTATATAATGCAGTATAATAAAATTGTTTAATTATCGTTTATTATGTGTCACAAAAGGCTTCCAACTAGAAATCAACGCGACATATTTGAGACTATTTACACAGGATGATTAACAACAGATGTAAACGATTTAAAGCTTTTTGATGACAAATGAGATCTATTTTCACCCCTTTAAGACTTTTACACCTATAACTAATCAACTTGTATATTGTCGTAATAAGCAAAGCTATTAAATTTCCAATTTTATAACGTTTAATCTAATCAGTCATCTATTTTACTGTAAAATATTTTAATATTTGAAGACTGTATAACCCTTACGCAAACTTAATATTTACAAGGCAAAAACTATTGGAATAGGTATGGAGAGGTCACACAGCGTCTGTTACGCTATCGACTGGACTTTATTGTGGTAAGAGGTTAGACTCAATGGCGCCGATCTCCCGTCTGATCATAAAAACATGCCATTGAAACATCTGCGTTATTTTCACAAGTAATCATTGCTGTAATAAATATGCGATATACGATTCAGCATATTTATTATTCAACTGTTAACACGGCGTAAATAACGTATGTGTCTATGGTTAGCAAAGGTTAATAAAAAGTAGAGGAGCTACACGATAAAAAAAAACCTTTAGAATGAACATTTACACTCATTTTATATGTTAATATGACCACGGACTGTAAATCATCGACTCACAAGGTAGACACTTGTTACGGTCGTCGAAAAATCCTACTATAAACGGTCCTATTGGAAATCTCAGGGTGACACCTACGATCGGCAATGGACGTTTCTAGACGAAATAATGATGAGATTTCTCTTTAAATTTAATAAAAGCACGTTACATTTCGATACAACTGTGAATATGTTAAAAAAGCTTCCATATGTTCATTTAACTATATCAATTGTTCCTGTATATTAATTAATATAGTATATTTTCTTCAAAACGAAACAAAATGTTAAAAGTCGTAAAATAAAAGTTTGATATAAACCCATACACAAAAGTATATACACGGTTGTATATAATTTTGTGTATAGTTTTAATGGCTTATTCTATAGATGTTACGCGGAATTTATTAAGTAAACCTGAGAGCAATAGGAGGAAAGACAGACACGTGATCGTTATTTGTAATAAAAAGAAACCCCGATTATTACTCACTCTCACGTCCGTTTACCGGGTAATTGCTCTTCTCAAAACTTTTGGCTTGGCCCGCTTTAAAAACATTTGAATAAACCGTCAGATACACGCAAAACGAAATCTATTGCTCCTACACGCTCTCATTTCGTTTAAAAATAGTCTAAACGTTTATTAAATAAATGGGATCGTCTTATCGATTAAATAAACGTTTAAACTAAAGCGCGTTATTGAATTGAAATTAGCTTTTAAAAACCACATTCATCACGTCGGTATTTTTTGCTACCATGGTAGAGTAGTGTAGCGCATCATATGAATATCCCACGTTAGGCTTTTATTGTTAAACCCAAGGAAATTTGCTTTTGAAAATTTAAGCTTTTAACACAGGGTTCATTGGTTTTAGGTGTAAAAACTTGGAACAGTTGAATGTTTTCAATTTTTGCTGCCCTATCCAAAAAAAAGTTTTTGAAAAAAAAAACGCAATGTGAAAATGTTTTGAAGTTTCTGATTATTTCATATTATAAATAATATACTGTACATCATTGTAGACTACATTGTCAGAAGTTATTGGTCTGTCGCATTCCAACAGTTTATATACATGATAATATATGATCGGAAAAAGTTGGAAAAGCTTTAAAGCTCTTTGCTTTTAAATTTTTAACACCTATAAACAAACATCCTATACATCTAGAAATCTAGGGCTAATTACGCATTCGTGTATTTAAGGGAATTACACGTATAAGAATAGATTCCCACTGCTATAGATCAAAGACGTGGAAAGTGTATTCCTTTTCAGCGATGAATTACGTTTTGGTATAGATCAGAGGCGGACGGTCACCTTTCTTCAAAGTAAGCGTGCAATAAAAAAATATATCGCTGATGGCCCTTGTTGTTTTTAATTATAGATGGTAAATAAAATAATGTAATAACATTATTATAGTCATTATAACATTATGTGGCAATTTGTAAAAATAATAATGTAGAATAATTTTAAAAACTAAAGATATTTAGAAAACCTTTCATTGAGCACATTACAAATCAAACGTGGGCGCACTGGCACCGTGGGCACGGGAATAGACAACCTGTTCACAATATTTCTTAAATTTTAAGAGATGAGTAAGATTTATAAAAAAAAGTTTTTGATCGAATAACATGCGACCTGGAAGTGTTAAAAATATAATTTGTCTAAAATTAAAGAGCATATATTTTCTATAAAGGTATTTTAGTTGATAATAAAAACTATGTCATTAAGTACAAAATAAGTAATTATATATTACCATAATTCAAAGAATCTAATACGAAGAATTTTTACAAGATAGATTTGTTTTTCATCATTTAGTGAAGCTACTCTCGACGTTATATGGAAATATTAAAATTTATATTCGTTGTAAAAAATAAATTTTTAGATCTATATTGTTTTTTGATGGACGGACAACGGGTAATCCCCAGTCAGTAGTAGCAACTGAGACTTCTTATTCCAACAACATGCGTGGTTGTAATACAAAGTCACAAAGAAATATTAATAAAGAAGTCCCCGATATACATAAAAGTTGAAGCAAACTCGAAACAGTTTTGGGCAGTGCAAAATTCGCAAAGGAACGGCCTTCAGAAGTTTCAGGAGACGCTTTATATTATTCAGAAATCGAATTGTCAGATGTTACTACCATCGCGTTTTATTTCTACTTCGGTCCATTTCTTTTGACGAAAATAAACCATATTTTTCGTGTACATTACATTCGGTAAACAAATTTGAAAGTGTTGTTCGCAAAATTTTAAATATAAAAATACCGTTCATTTAAGTGTATTATAGTGGCCGCTTACATCTAAACACCAATTCCACATTTCGGCAATAATAAAAAATTACATGTTATAATCTCAATAATATAATATTCGCTTAATTAATTAAAGATGATTATCATAACGGACGGTACTGATCACAAGGTTAAAAAAATATGGACGCGCTTGATTGTACAATTTTTTTCTAAAGTTGTCGCTTATATCAAATATCCAAACAGATTTCACTCTGGCGCTCGAGTAAAAGTGAAAAAAAAAATTCAACTTATAAAAAAATAATCACGAAATACCCTATAGGTGCTAAGCTCAAAATTCAACGACTCGACTTATTCGCCTTTTTCGTTTTTTTATTATGGTGCGAAGAAGGTTTTCACGTAGAGAAAATTTGAAAAAATTGAGAGGAAAATTTAAAATACTACTTTTCTTTTCTCATACATTCAGAGTAAAATACAGAATATTTGACAGTAATCAAAAAAGCCATGTATGGATGTATTTAATTAAAAAATATGGTGTACCATAAACATGACAATGAAAATATTCTGACTAAAGTTTTACGGTGTGCCAAATTAGACAAGTAACTTTTTGTGGATAAAGTATTCTTTTATATTTAAACCGTAATTCAATGAACTATAAATATGTTTTATTTCGTTTATATTTTCTATTGGATTGCGACAGACCAATAACATTTGAGAGTACGAAGTCAGTCGGAACAACTTATGTAATAAAAAAAGTATTGGCGTGGGCAAAATGAAAAACACAAACACAAACCCAATCACTCATTCGAAATAAAGTGCAGCGGAGGCGGATTGAGCTGCGACGACAAATTGAGGGCGAACCAATTCGTCTCAATCCAACTGGCTGGCTGTCATTTAAATCCCGATGCTGTATCGGTTTATAAACATATCTCACACGTATAGTATCACATTATTTTAATAATTACTTTATCCACTCATTACATCGTGTAGTAAATTTGTTACATATAACAATCTTTAAGCTTTCAATTTAACACGTCCCGTGCTACAACAGTTTTCGATGATTTTCTATTCAAGCCGTGTGGGACGTATACGACCCACACTGTAAAAATAAAAAAGTCGTTTAAGAAGTACGCTTTACTGTTTCAATACTGCAAAGCTATATTATTAGCGTGAAAAGGTTATTAATTTTAATATGCATTACGTACACGCATGCGTGTTATGTAGTTATCTATATTCGACCCTGCAATTCATTTTTTAAGAATCCTTTGTTTTTCCATGAGAACTGTAAATGGCCTGAACGGAAAGTGCAACGAGGGTCACATATGCCCCACATGGCATGGAATGTGTGTGAATAATAAATGCCATTGCACTCGGTGCTGTAACTTAAAATTTACATTATTAGTGAAATAAATTCAGAAATTTTATTAAAATTTATAAAAGAAGTCAGCCAGTAAAAGAATAGAATTCAATAAAGAGCCAATAAGAAAAGGCCCACGGCCAACAGACGTGACTCACTCTTTCAACTGTCGACTGGAGGGTTACAATAAACTGCCCATTGATTGAGAACAAAGCTTACTTAATTGAAATAACCTATGTCTGATAGCTACATTGAAACCTACGTGTGTACCTATACATGCATATGCTTTTTTTGCTCATCAGTGTTAAACTAAGATACAGCAAAAAAAAAATAATAAAAAAATATTTTAAAAAATGTAACATCATTTCAGCAGTAGGACGTCCATTACAAAGAACTGTATATAAATATTTACACCGCAATTGTCCAAATGTAAAACCGTGTCTAGTATTTGTGACAACTAAGACAAGATTCCCTGTGAAATTAAAATGTATAATAAAACTATATTAAATAATTATGTTTACAAACAACCAATAGAATAATCATCATCATGACAGCTGATGGACAGCCATTGTAAAGAATAAGTCTCCTCTAAATATTACCATATAATATTGATATATTTATGTATGTATCTATATATATGTATATATTGTATTCAGCAATTTTTTTTTGGTTTAGACTAATGGACGTAGCGTAGAACGTCCCCCATGCTGCAGACCTTGTTAAACTCGTCCGAAGATGATGGATGCAGCTCTTTTCTTAAAGGTCCTCTTAGAAAACTGGAAAGGGGACCATGTCCAGTGGTGGACGTACTACGGTTGAAATGATAATAATGATGATGAAAGACTAATGAAATTTCAAAAGAGAACAGGGTTTTTACTAAATTTGACAGCTTACTTTGACAGCAATTGAAGACACTTTTTGGTATCGAAATATTAGCAAGGTTTCATTCAAACTATTAACAAAGCTTTGTTCAGCAACACATAGCAGACGTTCCATGCTTTTATTAAAAATCTAATAATATTTTAACTATTATATTAATTATGTTGAAATAGTTATTTTTATACTATAATTGTTTAATATATTAATTAAAATATGTCAAGATTTGACATGACTTACGACGACTATAAACATAAATTTTTATACATAATTGCATTTTTCGACAAAAAAATTATTTTTTGTATATACTTGTGACAATAATGTATAAATAAATCAAGAAACTTCTAACAATGTTTCCGCAACTTGAAATTTCCTAAAAAAACTGTTAGAACACGGTTTAAAAACTTCTTTGCTTTGTGGATAAAAGTAAAGACTCATTTTGTGATCAAGTGCCCAATATCAGGGAAACTATATTCAAATAAGTAAGAGAAGGACCAATATTTAGCCACTTCCGCACATGCAGTGGTTGTCGTGTCCGCCAGCCCGCTAACAATGCGAATTACACAACTGCCACCGTTAAATCACTCAACACGTATTTCCCCTCCACGGGGCATCTTCCGGAGTTATGTTACACCGATTAGTGCCAAACGCAAAGTGAGCACAGTCCGTCGCCGCTTTGTTATTTATATGCCACCTCCTCCCTCACTACATTACATGTAGTGGCTAAATATTGGTCCTTTTCTTACTTAGGATGGACTTCCGCAAATTAACGCCTGTTTCCATTAAATATATTCAAATAAGTTTACTTATAGCCAAAGTTGGTCACCGTTCAACCTTTCCGTTCAGTCAGTCCGTCGGCAAATTTCGCGTCGCGGTACAGCGGTTACGATTACGATAAAAATATCATTGGCAAATACGCAGTAGTCAGTAGTAATCGTTATTAGCGGAATATCGGTAACCTATATAAGCGGTTGAAATTTATATTCATCGCATTAAATCGGAAGATCGTCAAGATTTTAGGCTGCTTGGACGAAAGAGCTTAAAAACAAACAAACACAAAAGGTAACTTGAACCGCGTGATTGACTTTTGTAATTCAATCAGGTTATTGCAAAAATATCTGTAGCTAAGGTTATTACCATTTCAGAGAATATTAGTGCTGGAAAAAGCGCCAAAGGAAATTTGCGTAAAACTTCTGCTAATGGGTTCAAGTACAAAAACTGCTTAGTGTTTGGCATTATTTCTAATTAGTAGTACATTGTACTAGTATGTATATATTGCTGTATAAATTATGCTTAAGTCTGTATATTTTTAGTCATAACAAAACTGATGTTTGCACCTTTCGTCGTTATTTCAGCCTCTAGACTGCAAGGAAAGGGTCTCTTCCGAAGATATCTACGGAATATACCATAAGAACCGGAGTTGGCAGGCGGGTAGACGATTAGATGTTGTGGTATTATGATACGCAGAGAACGCCGCTGTCTATCCTCTGGAAATTTGTTTTTAAACAATTTCGATCCTATATAATTAATGCATGAATTATATAAGATTGCATCCCGACAATCGAACCCGCGACCAACGATCGCAACTATCGGTGCTATACCACTGGGCTACCACCGCTCTACAATATTACTTTTTTTTAAAATAGAAACTAAAACTTGCGTCATTTTATTAATGATGTTATACGTAAGTGTATTACGGAAGCAAACGCCGCGAGAAGCGTCTTTAATAAATCTTTATCAGTTATAATGGCAAACATTAATATCACTTACCCCGGTACTGACTAGAGACAGCATGATCCTTTCATTCAGCGCGAGCGTTTCGCCCTGCTTCATTTTGATGCGTTTCTTATCGAGGCACTTCATTGCGTACATCTTGCCCGTGTCCGCTTTTCGGCATCCGTAAACCTGACAATGAAAAACGACTTCCATGATTTAAGTGAGGACGAAGAAAAATCTGGTAAATTCAGGGCATCAAAGTTTCAACCAATTTCAATGAACCATACTATTTGTGGGTCCACCCGACCAGACAAATTTTAAAAATGTTCTACGTGTTACAGAATTACCAATCATCATCATCATTTAAGCCGAAGTCTAAGACCAAATTGAGTCACTCCTCGACATAGGCTTTCTATAAGAGTTTCCCAAAAAGACCGGTAGGATGCGGTCCGTCATGTAGGTGGATGCCTTGCGCTATTCTAGTATAATTACTAAACATACTTTGATCATAATTCATAATAGAAATTTAATCAATTTGCATTGCATATAAATAACATAATAAAAATACAAAATAAACATATTTGACACACTAACCTCTCCAAAACCCCCTCGTCCTATAATCCGGTGGACACTGAAGTCATTCATTGTTAGTTGTATATTTAATTCCAAATTTTTCCACTGGCAAAATCTCGTGTATTTGTCGCTATAAAAATATACACATTTAGAAATAAAAATAATTTAGAAATAAAGAATATAATTAGATGGAACTTAAATTTGCTAAATAATGTTTAATTCTAATTGATTATTTTTGGTTCAGTCAATAGTATTGTATTCAATAATGTATAGACGTCATTAAGTAAGCTTGTAACCTAAATATAATGTGTAATAGATATAAAATTAACAATTGTTCGGTATTTTGATACATTAGCTGTACGCCATATGACAGTATAAAAATTACCTTTCTAAAAAGTTTTTAAATGGCTCTCCTCTTAAATGTTGAAATATTTCTTCGATATATGGCTGAAAGAGAAATTGTTTTAATATGTAAAAAAGATTAATTTCATCAATTATGCTCTCATAAAGGAACTTCCAATTGGAAACAGCTTTTCAGAAAATTGGTCTTGTTTCAAAAGTCCACGGTCACAATTTTAGCAGCATTTTAAATTCTTTAAAGTTGGCAATCTGCATATTTTCTTCCATTTAAAATTCTATTTCTTAAAGTACAAGCAACACTAACCGACGCAAATTTTTCCAGTTACGTTTGACATATTGTAAAATATATGTATACAGTAAATATATTAAAAAATCGTAAAATTTTTTTTGTAAAATATTTCAAGTTATTAATAAAAAAAATTATAAAAAACATGTCGTAATATTAAGTAATATGACAAGTTTATATTTTACGCTTTATTTAATAACAGCAAATACTAGAACTTGTAACAATAATCAATAAATTTAAAAAATATTCAAGTATAGACCATGACGTGTCTTTCCATTAGTCGTACAAAATTAAGTGTTTCTATTTCAAAAATCTAAATTAAAAATATTGACAAGGTTCTTGTTTTTGTAATAGTTATATATCTACTTAACATTTCAAGGACACATAAAAAAAAAATAAAAAAATACCTCAAACAAATTCGGTGGAACTTCGTGCTTCATTAAATATTTTTGTACGTGCGCAACACACTCTTTAGAATAATCCTGCAAACAAACAGGGTAAACTTGGTTTATCAACACATCAATGAACGAGACATTTTATTTCATTTAACAAATTTACTACGCAATTGTACGATTTCGTTGTTTTTCGATATTATTTGATTTGATGCGGAATTTATTTTGGCACACCGAACATAAGAGTAAGACTTACAAAGATTGGTTAGACTGGGTTCTATTTAGTAGAGAATTGTGCTCCGCCCATCGATTATGTTTATAAAATATATAAATAAAGAAACTATCGTGTCAAGTCTTATTTTGTGTACTCTACTGCATTATGTCATTTGAAACTATAACTTTTTATATATTCATGTAATATAATTTACGAAAGTTTACCTGTCGAAATATTAACCAGATACAAGAGACACGAATGCTTTTGATGTCACCGCTTTCCGACAAGAATGCATCTCGTTAGGTTATTAATATCAATTAGCCACAATTAGTTGAAACCTAAGCACTGTTGCTTGTCATATAACTATTTGTACATTCTCCTTTACGTAGCAAAATATATGAAATATACCAGTATCCCACTGGTGTTTCTGCTTTTACAAATATATTCGATTAATCAGCTATAACCCAAAATTAGTTATTATAATAATAATTAAAACACTATAGTAATAAAGTGATATTTTCCCCGTGTGCAATGAAGTGATTTTTTTAGCTAAACATGATAAGATGATCTACGGTCTCATAAAGAAATGTAAAATAAATGTACAATAGTTATAAATGTATGTTTGGTCCGGGTAACATATCATTAACAACATTATTTCAGCCGTAGGATGTTGCCGTTGGACATCAGACCTGCGTTTTCCGATGATTTTGTTAACCCTTAAATGCATGACTTTTATACTTTAATAAAATATATATCTTGTTGATAAATACACTACTATGCAGGGAAAAATACCTAATATCATTTATTACACATTTATTAAAAGCTTATGTCTTAGATGTGCACTACTATGTATTTACTTTTAAGTGTAGTATATTTTACGTTTAAGTGGTATGTTACAGTTTTTCATCATTATGCATTTATGGGTTAAGAAGGACTTTCTGCGTTGAGCTTGCTGGACCGCGACGTCCACTCCAGAACTATAAGGCCCGAATGATAATCAGTACTGTTCTAATTCGCTAAGCTTTGTCGATTAATTTCGTGCATCTATGGAATCTCTTCGTTCTCGACTCGATCTCTAAAAATGATCATCCCAGTCGTTCAACGAGCCATGGAGGTAGCCGTTTCGTTGAGCTACTGTGAGCGTGTATCAATAAGGTATATTGTGTATAAATAAGAGAAAGAGATTACGTTTCAGTGCCTTAGGTCATCATATCTACATTTCTTGAATAACAATTATTTACCTTAACGTGGAACAAAAAAAAACCGCTCTGAGCGATTTCTCCCACAAAGAGATTTTTAACTTTCAACAGCTTGGTCGTGCAAGCGGGTTATATCAATAAAAATATCGGTTATTCTCGATTTATCCTCCGAAATATTTTAAGCAAATAAACATTTGGACAGAATAAAGCATAACTCTCGTGTTTTGTTTATATAATTTTAACAGATTTGAAAAACGCAGAAGGCCCATATTTATTACATTATTTCTGTGAATGTATCGACATTTTGGGTATGTAATTTCTTTTTTATTATTTATTTGGTTAAATATTTACACTTTTACAAGTTGGACAGACCACCTTGTAAAAGGTCGCCAAAAGACGGTGAATGTTGGCGCCCCTTCTAATCTATCTTTTTGGAAATATATGAGAGAGAAATATTTCCAGCAGCGGACATCTTATCACTGAAATGATGACAATGATATCTTTACTTAGTAGAATACGCTTTCGGAGGTATTGTTTAATAACCATGCATTGAAATTTTTTTACCTTTTTAACCCTATCTCGTTTCATATATTTTTAATTGGTTGGTAGACAAAATTTTTATTTTAATTTCTAAATAGAGCACAAGGAGAATTACTCTGAAAGTAACATTTATATTCAAGAATTCAGCCTTTTGTGTAAACGTTTAAGTTATCTTATATAGTTTAGATGAAGAATGTGCTAAAACACAATCGCTTTCAGTTCCACAGAGCGTTATAAAAAGAAATCAACTTTCCTATAACTTGCAAGATAAATAAATAACAAATAGTTTCCTGTAATAGTTATTAATTAAAACATTGGTTTAATATTTAAAGGATCACTTCTTAACGATTTATTAACGAGTTAATAATGTTTTGTAATTCATTCGCCATTAAAATTCGATTGTGAATACGAGTCCAATGCGCAAGCGCTATCGGGCAACGTGCCAGCGTCGTCATTTTAATAAGGATCATTATAAAGACAAATTTCATAAAAATACGTCGAAGATTAATTATCCTATTGTCTAACCGGTTAATAACCGACGGGCTGGAATAAAAACGCGATACTTTGAAATTCAAGGATTTCACACAAGACGTTTCATTAAACTTTTGTGTAACTTATTATTCAAAGACTAATTTTACAGGGACATCCAAAACTTTGGTAACTACATGTTATATACTAAAATACTACATACATGTCCCCCAATCATGATCTGATACAATTATCATAAGGTGAGCGAAATGATTTTGTCGTTTAATGAGAAAAAAACTATTAAACATATTCGTTTTAGTTTAGGATAGCTGTAGCGTACTAAAGTTGACCATGAATCAAATTTATATTACACTAAAATGATTCAGTCCTTCGAAAAAATATTAAAACGAAGTGGTACTCACATGGGAATGCGCCAATAATTCCTTCATAATAAAATTGTCGTAAATGTCCCTCGCGATCCGCCGCCTTTCTTCTACGCATTCTTGTTTCTCATATAACTTTATCTATTTATAAAAAATGTAAACACATTACGTTTGACTTTGATACAACACAGTAAAAAAATATAAATGTAAGGATATTTTTGGTACTCCCTTACCTCTTCGTAAAATTTTAATTGTGGTACTGGCTCTTCTGACGTCTGTTCACAGAATTCTTTAAATAGTAAATAACCTGAAACAATTAAAAACATTTGTTAAAAGATGTTATTTAAAAAATCTGCATTATACGATAGAAATTTATAAATCAAACTCAATTTTGATTATTTTCCATAATAATCAAGTCTTTTCGTCAATATACACCGCTAGCTCAAAGTTAACCATAAGCTTACACACGCGGTCTAGCCCTTTCCATCAACATATAAAAATTAAAGCTGAATATACAAAGCAACGGGTTTAATTATTGTTATATTGGATAAATTGCAATAAAATATTGGGAAAAAAATAGAAACTCTTGTTTACAAAAATACATAAATCAAGAAGAAATGAAAAAATCAAGAAAAACAATCATTCATGTTAAAACGCAGTTCATATTTAAAAAAAAAATTATAAAGCTATTATTTTTTATATGAAATATATTTTTGGTAATAATGTTCAGCTTCCTCATAAAGCCAGCCAGTAGTTCTTTTTGCAAGGATGGACTACAAAAACTCAATCGCTTTGAAATTAAAGCTCTAGAGAGGCAACATCATTTAAGACTCCTGCTCCTTTATTATAGGCCAAATATTAACAGTTTAAAATAATTCCACATTCAGTTATTCTATCGAATATAATCGCATCAAATTCGGCACGGAACAAGCAAAACTACTAAAATATTTAGAAAAGGCATTGTCTATGGGTTGTTAAAATTTAGTAAGATAGCCAGTACCAAGACCGATTGACCAAATTGATTAGTTCACATCGTTTCTTACAAACGCAATCTCGCAATACTAAAAAAGGAAATATAAAGTAATTTTTCTTTCGTGATAATATTGCATCTCAGCGATAGAACCGGTTTAAGGCACTGTGGAAAATTCTACCCTATACACTTGACTCGCATAGCTAGATTTATTTAACACGTTTTCGGCAATAGATTTGTAGTGCTTTGATTTATAACGAGGAGGTGAAAAAATGGCATTTACAATGTTTTACCAAAGACGAATATATTTAGAGTGCTAAATGCCACACTAGAAGTTCAACTGGAGCCTAAATTCAATACTATGATTTTAATTTTTGTTGTGTAATTTGTATTTATTTTTTGGAATTGTTGATATATTAGTAATTGGCATTTTATGTTAAATTTTATGTATATAATCATATGCATAATGGTTTGCTATGGTGAATTAATTATGGTAATTATTGACAACTATACTTTTCTTATCTAATATTGTCCTAAAAATGGTAAAAACCTTTTTAAATATATCTTTAGCTAATTTATAGTATTTTATGAACTTATTTATAACTATGAGGAATTATTACATGCAAAATAAGCTCATAAGAAAGGTTTGCAAACATGTTAAAAATGTAAATAATATATTTTTATTTGTTGTTCATTTGAATGTGTTTATAATGTTGACATATATAATAAATAAACAATAAGGTAGAAATTGATTTAATATTAATTTGTATCGTAATATATTTTCCACACTCTGCGCTAAATCGATTATTAATTAACAATATTGACAACAATCATTCCACATGTTGTGTTAATACCACCTATCGCAAAAGCGTATAAACTACTTCGTCACGATTGTTTGTGTTATTTCTTTATCGATTAACGTTTAATAATATTGAACAAATTTAGGTTGTTCGAGATATTTAAAAGATAAGAAGCAACGATTTATGTTCAATTCCAATTGGTAAATGTAAACCTTTTTGTTGTGGAACAAATTTAGTTACATCTTGTAGACTTTATGGAATTCACTTTGCAGTTAAGAATATATATCCAAAAGTATCGCTTTCGAACATAACTTTTGTTGAGTTCAGACAGACATCAATTTTATAATTCAATGAAGACGGTCAGTGTATGGCCACATAAAGATAATCAATACGTGCATAATCATTTCTTATATATACATTACCGTCCTAAATTTGGAAGCAGCGAGATAAAATCAAATAAAACAAAATTTGACGATCTTCAATTACCAATATTATTTTTTTTAACAAAAGTAACTTAGACCAAAGAGAAAATTAACAAATAATGGGAAACGTAATCAAATTATAGCTTCATTAATGTAACCACCTTTTACTTTAATGATTTCAGCACAAATTTTAAGCATTCTATCGTTTAAAGTTCGTCTAACTTCTTCCATTCACTCTCTAATAACTGCCATAAATGTTCTGAACTAGTAAGAGAGCAATTTTTCACTCTCCTATCGAGTTCATCCCTGACAAGTTCTATTGGAGACAGATCAGGTGACTGCGATGGCCATTTCATGATTTTTAAAACCTTGTCATCGGTTTTCTTGTTTAAAAATTTTTGGCACAATTTGAACGATTCCTTAGGATCATTGTCTTACTGAAATGTAAACTGGACAAGCTTCGGAAGCTCTTTCTTCTTTTGATCGGCATACTATTGGATCCGAAAATTTCGATTCATCACTCCATAAAACATTTTCCCATTGAACTGTAGTCCAACTTTTATGTGTCTTTGGCCATTCTAGTTTAGTATTTGTCTTGTGGCAAATTGTTAATTTGGGCTTCTTAGCAGCAACACATTCTCTGAGACCCACAGCCAGAAGTCGTCGTTTGCCAGTTGAGCAACGAGAAACGGTACAGTAACAACTGAGATGAGCGTTTCTCGCGTGCTATTCACTGTTGCAGTAATTTGTGATGTTGCTTAATGTCGATTCCGTTTAGACAGAACTCTGATGAAGTTATCTCCTTGAGTAATTGTGCCAGACCTGCCAGGCCTTTTTCTGTCTGCGTTTGTCCCCGTTTCTTGTTTACATGCAAGAGTATAGTGAACACCTTTGCAAGAAGTTCTAAGCCTTACTGCAATTTGACGTTCATTGTATCCTTCCTCTCGAAGCATAGAAATAGCACTTTGCTGTTCAAGCGTAATTTTCTTGCGTTCTGCCATTCTCAGAAGAAAACATGCGGAATAGCTGTAGTCAATAATTTCCGAATACAGATAATGTTAGTGACACAACTTGCGCATGCAAATACTCAAGTGCGAATAAACAGGACCCGAATAAGTTAAATATAAAAAATAACACGGACAAGAACACTTGAAACCACAAAAGAATGCAATCGTAGTATTTCATTTTGCCAATAACAGGTGTGCAAATTATGAACGGTAATATACATGTAATTTAGGGGGATGGGAAAGTAATGTCGTTTCTGTCCGCTCCGGCATTGAAAATTTGTATATTTGATGGCAAAAGATTGTTAAAAACGAAGGTGAATATATTGTTGATTATAAATGAAAATTTCTCAAAAATGTAGTCGCGTGAATTAAAATTAAGAAAGCGATTTTACTTTCCGGCCTCCTTTTAATATATATGTATATATACTAATGCTAGTATTTTTTAACAGAACCTAGACATAACAATAAACGAAGAAAAGCGACATAAAAACCGTAAAGCAATTTATTTTCGTAAAAGAAATCAAGTTAAAAATTGTTTTGCTTATTCTAAACCTGATTGTCTATTCTACATAAATAATTTTCCATACTTGAAAGCGTGAAAAGTAAATGTTATATAAAACCAACGTAAATGCCTTAATAAAAACAACTTGTTACTAGTCGTAAATACGACTCATATTTTATAAATACCAATTTTTATATGTAATATCTGGCTATAAAGTTATCGCTATAAAAATAATTTAAAAATGTCATTTTTCAGGTAGCATTGTTTTCGTAATACGTAATGTTAAATATGTAATAAGTAATAGCCCCGAACTTTTTACTTCATAAATTTTTATAGCGTTTTCACAACTTTTCAAGTCAGCTCTTAAAGAGAGGAAATAACGTATACGACAATAAAAAAGTTTTACATTTATCTTTTGCAGACTACACGAATTAATGGGTTACTGAGAGCTCTTCTTTACATAATATATAAACCACATTACTGTTGACAATTACAAGACTCAAGAAACATCAGACAACTTACAACTGATGACATGGAGTTAAAATTATTTAATAGTTATTGTTTTAACATATAGGCAATTCTGTAATTTTAATGTGCAGCTTCCAAATAATTCATAAGCATTAAATGATCAAACATAAAAGTCGTAATTTTTTAAATTTAAATAGATAATATTTAATATGCCAATAATCCCTTAGAACATTAATAATTACTGATTGGTATGTATTAGCGAGATCCATATTTACGTAATTGTAACGTAAGGCTTAAGATATCTTAATACACGTTCAATCACATTAAACTCTTGACATTAATGTGCAAATAAATACATAAATCAGCAATGCTGTAACTGGCAAAGTTATAAGTAGTTCTAATGTATCACAATCCTTTACATTAATATTCGGGTTAGTCATTGACTATGATGGTGTTGAAGATTAAAAAAGTTATATGCATTTATAAAAAGAAACGTATTGCAGTTTTTAAAGCTTATGAGAATAAAAACCTTGCTGATCTTGTAAAAAGAAGACATTTAATTGAATCAAGACAAGCGCTGTCTTTTCGCAAATTTCGTGAAAAACATTTAATTTTATTTAGCATAAATAAAAAAATTTAGTCTGAATATCTCTCATCTAACGTATCTAATGTCACCTCTGTCTGTCTAATCATTATCTCGACTGGTAAAGAACACATATAGAGCATTACGTCCGCCTTCGCCACAATGTGTAATGAGAATAAATAAATGAATAGGAGTACATCTACAATATTTTGTAGATTTACTCCCATTTATTTTTTTATCGTTTTAAAAAAATGTTAAGTGAAATAGACTTTTCATTGTTCATTCAAGCATCTCTAACTATTCCAAACTACTTAAAGTCTGAAAATAAGGAAACTTTAATAAAATACTTTTAAAACTTGAAGAATACTGATGCATTACGTTAACAATATTAGTATGCCATGCAATATGTTTGGAGCATATTCATGGCTAGAAGTCGCTGGATGCGGGAGGCTTCGATTCGTCCGAGACGTGATCTCTCGGGAAGGGCTACGTCTTACAGTGGGCGTATCACCTGGCGTACATGACGATGATGATGATGATTATGAAGTATTATAATGGTAGTTGTTTTCGAATCACATGACTTATGACATACTAAAATCTCTGTAATCTCTGTAAGCTCGTGCTAATGTTGTAATATCAAAAATAAGGTTGTCTATTAATAGTGATACGCGTATTTAATGTTGCCAGCGTGGATTCTTGATTTCATTAGTGTTGCCAAGGGCAGCGAACAGGAACTTTGTAGAGCATTACAACTGTTTTGTGTCGAACATAAAACTGTTTTGTTAACAATCGACCGTGTTTGTGTCTCATCTGCCTTGAAAGGTTACGATCAAAGAGGAGAGAAAGTGGAGAGCAAACAAACTGTTTGATGTTAAGCAAATATAGAATGCTAAACGTACATTAAGCTTATAATATACCATTTCGATAGTTATTAGTTTCAAGAACAATAATTCCCATCATCAAAGACCAAATATATTCTCATCATAAAACAAAGTATATTATTCTTTATTTCGTCTACCCAAGTTTCTTCAAACTACAATACATGTTACATTTCTGTTATTTACATGTTATAAAATAGCTATTTTATATTCCACTTGATAAAATTATAACATGAGTTGTCGAGATTACTTATTACTATTAAAAATTAGTGCAAATTCTTACGCAAGTAGCTTTCATTTAAAAATTCTTAAATGGTTATGCAGTAGGAAAAGCGACAAGATAAAAAAATCTGTTATGCCCGAAAGTAAAATGAACCTAAATTTTAGTAGAATATGCTTTATAAATTATAATTCTTCTCGTCGCCTGTTGTTATTTAAAATATGGAAAAAATATGAATTTCAGATTGTAGAAATGTCTGCGTAAGAATACGATTAGCATTTTAATTGTTATTTATGTTACGGTTATACAACTATTTTCGTTATTTACCTAATCTTATTAACCATGTCTTATACAAATATTTTTATTTTACAGTATAAAATTGACTATAAATATTATACATTACATATATAGCGAGTAATTTGTGAAGATAAACGAAGAATTTAGCAACGAATTTTGTGGAGCGAAATGCAAATGAATTTAAAACAGAGACATTTAAAACTCTTTCCTTTTCAGTGAACCTCCGAGAATCATCTGCGCTTCTTAAGTCGTTAAAGAATTCCTAATAGAAAATGTAATTATTCAGTAAGAGGGTATTATATTTTACCCAGAATGTTTAAAGTTTAATACTGTCCAAAAATTTGCACGAATGTACATAGTATTTTTAACTTTCTTCAATCATAGCATTTCATTCGATGTTAAAAATGTTGATTATACCCAAATTATTTTTACTTATATTTGGTAGAAGAGGGCTTTTTTAATATAAAAAACGAGTAGTTAAAAGTGAATAAACAAATATTAAATAATAATAATACAATAATGAAAAAAATTACGGTAACGGTACTCTAGTCCTTAAAAATACAAGTCAAGTGTTGAAACTTCAATACGGGACCAGTGACAAACATTAGTATGATAAATTGAGTCATTTGTCTAGGATCTTAAGGCGGAAAATATATTTGAATAAAAATTTACTATCTATTTTGATATTTGATCTTTTTTTTGTAAGATTTTGATGGCTATTTTTTCATTGTCTTAAAAAGCGAAACCTTTCATGCATCGCAAATTTCCAAGCCACCGGAGGATCATTTCTTATAGACAAAGGTCCATAGGTACAAAAATTTAAAACAAATATAATTCCCTAAGGAAACAATATTGTGAACCTTTATTGTCGATTACCCGCACGGAAATGACGTCATCTTTTCAAATTTTATCTTTTTTATTGACCGTTACCATACTAAAATAAATCAATTTATCAAAACTATGAAGGCGTCGCTGCAAATAACTATTTCAGTTGTCTTCGAAGTAAGAAAAAGAATAAAGTATAAATAGAGCTAATTATGAACTACACTTTATTTTCTTCATGAACCTTTAAACTTCAGATTTAACTCGCTACTCATACGAAATTAATACAAGATATGAGATGTAATAGCTTTATCATCTACGAAACCTTATTGGATCCAGTTCAATAATAATAGTGTCCAGTGTAAGTCTATACTGTTCTCGAATGCCCCCGTGTATCCGATAAAGTTATTTACTGCAAGTTGAAATGGGGCCACCGTAAATTGCGTTTCTCTCTCACTTTAAGGGTTGCTACATTTAGTGTGTTCTATCGTTTAAATACATTCAAAACAAAACCAACTTAGTTTTTCTATAAAAAAAATATATAAGGTGAAGTAGAGGCTGAACTAGTTCGAAAGGTGTATATATATCTATCTGAAATCTATTCTCAAGTATCAAAATCACCATATATTAAGAAAACTTATGTCGTCATGCTGGACACCGATAGTTAAAAATTATACATAGATTATTAAAAAAAACAATAGTTTAATGATGATCATCAAAGCTAAATAAAATCCTTCACAACACAACATCATAATGATTTTTTGAAATACAATTACAGTCTTATCTATTGTAATCAGATAATGACCGATCGAACCGTGTTTCGGCCTTCTCGGATATCCGAGAGGGCCGAAGGGCGAATCGGAATGCCAAGCACGTGTCGAGTGACATCCCAAGTCTGCTCTTACTTAGGAGGCATTATACGTTGCCACTCCATGAGTATTCATTTTTGAAACTAAAACCGTAGCGGCCGCCCAACCCATTGGAATATGAAATGGAACGGCCCCAGCCGAGGCCTTTGAAGGAGCCCTCGGAACAGTTACTTTAAAGAGATTTAAGTTAACCCCTTGGCGTACTGCCTTCTCAAATCCAGTAGAAAACCCCAACGGACAACTGCAGTTATCAAAAATCATAAGGTAAACTCGATGCAGCATCGTGCCTATCATCTCCAAGTAAACCATATATTACATCATTCGCTTAGTGACTTCACTAGACGTAGTCTTAGAATTAGACATTTATTAACTGCAATTTATAATTTATTTATTTTATTGTGTTATAAGTTACATATAAGTGTTACATTTAGTGAAATAAGTAGTTTGGTATTAACCTTAGATTTCTATGACCCTATAGATCCATACTAAAAACTATTTACACTTTTTTTAAAAAAAAAAACCTAAATAGTTAAGCGAACATTAATTTCATAAAAATAAATGATATTTCCGTTTAAACTAATTCTCAAATAAAAATAATGGGACATCGGCTTCCCATAAATTTTTATTGCAAAAAAAGTATTTATATATAAATATTCTTTAGGACAGTGATTGGTAATATATGAAATTAAAAGAACGAGAAATTTTTGCATTATTACGAGGTCACAAAAATAATAGCACCAGTGCAGACGAAACGAAGTCAATAGTGACGTTAAATAAAACATTTTACAGCCCTAATCGACAACACCGTAGCAATATCACGCCGTTACAAATAGTCTATTATCGGTTCTGATATTGTTTCCAAGCATTTTTCTATCATGTTCTTTATAACTTAAATCATATTAAGTTAACATTTAATACAGCAACAAGCATTCATAAATTTAATACATTTTCTTTTTCATTTTCTTTTCAGTGTAAGACTAGACAGACAGGCAGGACGTTGACCTGATAGAAAGTGATACGGTATGCTCATAACATCGTAGTGTTAGTTTTGTGATACAATATCCAGCGTGACATCAGGCTTCATTCGTTTGAGACATTATGTGATATATTTCATGATCCCTTTAATGTGTATATATATATATACATATTAGATCTAAATCCTAACTACTTTATACCTTAGTAGATATTTACATACACTAAAGCTAGCAGAAGGACAACATGCCAAAGGCTATAATATAAATGCTTTTTAGGTTTTATAGCTTTACTATTTAACTGCGACATTTTGTTATAGCATTTAAGATTATATTTATAAATTCCAATTCCTCTGATTTAACAACTGTCTAAAGGATTTATCATAAAACTTGTCGCAACATTTTAAGTTTTCATACATGATAACAAAAAAAAGTGTAAATATAATGAAAAGGCATAAAGAAATTAATAACTATCTCTAATTGTTAGTTGTACCGGAAACAAAAAAATTGTAATTCAAAAACAAAACTCCCGATACTTGAGTTCAAAAAAGTTAGTAATATATTTATCATCATAAGTATAACAAAAAACCCATTTACACGCAGCGAGTTACTAACCTGCCTACGTATACAAAAATTGTACTCGCATGCCTGTGCCAGTTGGTATAATATAAATAAATATTATAGAAAAATGTTAATGACCGTTATTTAAACTGTCTCCAAGTTTTCAAAATGTTTGCACTGAAATCGAAGGTGGTATAAAAAAGAAGGAAGAGAAAGGTTTGGATGAGAATTCGGATGCACAAAATGCAAAATGGACAGAATTTTTAAAGAACTATTTCATGAAGACTTGAAAATATCAAGCTGTGTTAAAAGTGTCGCCTACACAAGATGAAATTTTCTTAAATTAAATAGCACCAAAAATTTGGATATAAAAATTTCCAATATTTGTTCCATTTATGTAAATTACTTTAAAAAGTATTGTACAAAATCACAAGAAAAAAAAGATTAACAAAATCAAAAAATTATGTTTAATCAGCACTGGCATACGAGCTACTGGAACTGCACAAATTCAAGCAAATAGTCGTCCGAGCGGAGGGCGAGTGGTTGGAAGGAGTAGGCGAGTTGCGGTAGCAACAAAAAAGTTAAAAGTAACTGGCATGCCAGTAGCTGACCCACTCGCATGTCCGAGTTTCTGGTATGATAAGTTAAGCCGAGGCGAGTAACTGCAGGCGAGTCACTCGCCCCTCGTTAATGGGTCATAAGAATTTTAAATTACTCATAAATATCTTACAATAAAAGACAATAGTAGACAAGTTCTCTGATTGATAAAAAAACACGTTAATTAAAATGTAAAATAGGTTAAATATTACGTAACGCCGAGATATTAATTTGTCGCGATTTCAGACTGAAATGAACATTTCTACTAGCACCAAGAAAAATGTTTTGAATCCGTTTTCATTTACCCTGTTATCAGTGCAATAATAGACCGTATTAACCATGGCTAGATTATCACCACTAATTATAAAATTAAACAACGCAGCATTTTAATTTGTTTTAACAAGTTATTATCATCGGTGGTGCTATTTGCGCAGTAACATCGATTTATCAGTTAATTTGCTTAATTAGACGTTTAAATGCCTAAAGTTTAAAACTGATTAATCTGTTCATTCAAGTTATTAGAAATGAACAATAAGAAATTTTGAAAATTTCAGGGAGTTTTTCGTCAATGTTTATTTTTAAAAACATTACAATTGTAATTGCCCGAATACACGGAGTGAACAATTCCAATAATTAAATGTGACATTAGAGAAACGAACGTTATAGGTGTAAAAGTTTTAAATGCTTGAATATAGAGCTCATTCGTCAGAAAAAAGCGTTAAAGCTTTTACATCTATTTCCAATCAACCTGAAAAGTGATCACTTTGAAATATGTAACATTAATTTATATTTTGTGACAAATGCGACTGGCTAGTAACTTCTGGCAATAAAGTAGGCCCCATAGTAAACAATTTATAATTTTGATACGTAGTGAACCGAATTTTGCACCGTTTTTCTTACTGCATTATCATTACGTTATATATAATTCCTGAAACCATTGATTTGTTGTCAAAGTGAGCAATATAAAAATTTTAAATTTCCGACTGTCCTTAACGAACAATTTACCTTTTTTCAATCAGATAAAGCCTATTATCATTCTTTTTCGCGTACAATTGTAGACCTTCGATGAATGATGTGATTGTACGGTGTCGTTATTATTTGACGTTGTTTGTATGACGTATAACTAGCTTAACAGTCATAGACTTGATTGACTAACCAACGTGCCAATACAGACGGCGAATACCACTGGCGAAAAATAAAGTAATATGAATTGCAAAATGAAGAGCAAATTTACATATTAATTATGAATCCAACGTGGATAATGCCGTAGGAAAATTTGCAAGCGCGCACTTTGAAAGCGTGTACAGCTCTTAACTTTTTTTCTGTAGTGCACTACAAACTATGGTGTTGCGTTACGCCACAGTGTTTTAAAGCATAAAATAATTTTTATTTGTATATTTTGGATGTTTATTTCAAGCATTTCAAATATGGTTAATTTAAATTAAGTATTTAAGATTTTTTTGTAAATTCTTAGTTTAATAAATATTCTTAGTTGTTTTTTATCCAGGCTTACACTGTTGCCCCAGTGGCATTTGATTTCGCGGTTTGGGGACAAGGGCGCAGAGCTAAGCACCAGCTTAAATCCTCTGTTAAAGCATGGGAGCCCCGACTCCGGGCCGTTACATACTACATCACCGGGTTGAAAGGCCGCAAAGCTCGATCGCTTAGGCGGAGTACCTAGGCTCAGGGCCTCGGCTTGAGCTGTCACTTATCGATAATACCCTTAAATATTTAATGGAATCAGGCGTTACCTCGCAGAAGTCCATCCTAAGTAAGAAAAGGACAAATATTTAGCCACTTCCGCACATGCAGTGGTAGTCGTGCAATGAAATCTCTGTGAAAAGGCTCTGTGTTTGGCACTAATCGGTGTAACATAACTCCTGAAGATGCCCCGTGGAGGGGTGAAACACGTGTTGAGTAATTTGGTGGTGGCGGTTGTGTGATTCGCATTGTTTGCCGCATACGCATTTATCAGCGGGCTGGCGGGCGGTGCATTTCATTGCACGACTACCACTGCATGTGCGGAAGTGGCTAAATATTTGTCCTTTTCTTACGATAATACCCTTTTAAATTCTTTACATTCACAAAGACAATGATGATACATAGCAAACATAATGTTCACAACCATTAATCAAGTTAAACCTACATCTGTTAGAAATTATTATAATGATTCCGTAAAACGTTCTGTATGAGTGTCTATGAAAAGAAATGTGTTAGAAGTGAAGGCATTATTAGAAATTGTGGGTAATCTTATAGTGTAGTCGTAGAGATACCGTTTAACATTAGTCGTTGTGAGGCTCGCGCTGCAATAGTATATGTGCAAGGTTCATTATAGATAAGTGATTTTCTTATACGAAACTGACTATTTGTTATATGACTGTGGAAGTATAAATTACAAAAAGCATCAAATCTTTAATTTCCAAAAGAGTTTTTTTTTTAAACTAGGAAAAAAATCCGTAAATAAAGGAAAATCTGTTTTAAAAACTTAAAAGAGACAAACTAAAATCAAATGGAACCACACGAGTTCTATCACTACATTCAATAATAATTTTGACAAGTAAAGAAAACAAAACGCCGGGTTCGAAATATAAACAAGAGTATTTGTAGATTCTTAAATAATTTTGGTAACAATAACTTGTCTTCGTCGTGAAGTCATGTACAATAACAATTTTATTGACGTTCGTACCGGATCATCATTACCTACGAATGGTCGCCAAACTAATAGAGTTAAACGACGTTATTGCCGCTCATTAAAGCAATTACTCCTAAAAACGTTACTTCCAACTGCGAAGAATTTGCCTTACGATGGATCAAGCAAAGACACAAATAATCGTCCTGGTATAAATAGCTTAACATTATGATAACAAACGATTGTAATTATAAGAATATACTGCGTGCAGAATTTTTATATGATCCACGGCACGTATGTCTTGGACCCGCGGTGGAGAGAGCTTATTCTGTTCGCGTCTTTATGACAACAGGTGTGGTGCTACACAGCTATAGTCTAAATTGTTGAGGAACTAACCCAACACGACACGTAATATGCTATCGAAAGCGTTTCTTCAGTTCCTACAGTTTTGACAGGAGTCCGGCTTAACCCTTTCTTTCATTTCTTTCTTAATATTCGATTTTGGTTTGAAAAAAAATTGATGGAACATCATCCGAAACTAAATGATAGTATACAAAGCAAATTTATTGCGGACTTCTCTGAGTAAATACTCGCAACCGGTCGGATGCATTAAGGACACCGTCACTGATAACTAAAAGATAATTGTTTATTATATAAATAGTTTACGTAAAAAAATTCAGCTTTTAATTTGTACAGCATAAAATTTGTTTAATAATACAAGTAGGGAAGCAGTAAGTTGATGGTAAGTACTGGAGAATGCCCATAACGACTCTTTTTTATTAAAACCAAATGTATCTGTACCTTTTGTAGGGTTAGCACCAGGTTTGTGGCCATAAAAACATAATATAGAAATTTGTAATACAATACCCTATGCTACTGTATCTGCGTTTATATCTTTAGGGCATATTCCGTCCCACTAGCGATTTCATTACCTACGGTGCCCTCACGCCGGAATAAAATTATGCTTAGGTTAGGTTTCTCCCTGGTACATATTTAAAGGATTTCAACAAACACATTACACCAATATAAACTAAAAACATTTGTTTACTATTTAAATACTCAGTACAACTTTATGTAAAAATAGACTAGATTAAAAATTATCGATATTCTTAACGATAATGATACCAACCGTATCATTTAATTAGATTGTATTACTTAATTATTTGTGTACAGACAGTGATAACTTTCTGCATTGAAACGTAGCCTCACTTCGCGCTCCAATGGCAAGCTCACATTCCTTAACGAGCCCTGGGGCGGGCCATACTCAGGGTTTCTCTACGTAATAGACTCAGGAATGATTAAATCCGTAGACAATTGATGTAACCGACATAGCCTAGTGCATTCACAAGTTCAAGTGACAATGTGCTGGCCATTTACCACAGAACAGATGGCTGCTGAAGTCTTAAAGTTCTGGCGTGGAGACTACGGACCGGTAAACGTAACGAAGGATGCCTACCCACAATGTGGCCTTGAATGCAGATAGCTTACAACCTGTCTTATTACAGAGTATGTGTAGGAGGCCTATTAAAAAACTCTTTTTTGTGGAAGAATAATTTCTTTAATATACTTTAGTTGTGCTAACAAGAATCAGGCAAACCCTTATTAATTACAACGCAACAAATCCTACTCTGTTACCAGCACGTATTATGATTATTTATAATATAATACAGGGGTGGCCAACCTGCAGCTCGCGAGCCACACACAGCTCTTTGAACGATTAGTTTTGGCTCCAATTGATTGTAGATCCAATTGATTGTTTATTTCAATATTTACATTTACATTGCGTATATCATAGTTCTTGGCTAATTGAAACAAAATTTCAATAATTTTATTCTAAATATTATTAAAATCCAAATACCAAACAAAATTAACTGTCCGTCATTTGAAATAATTACGGTGTGCTATCGCCATCATTCTGTCAATGTCAATTTCTAAATCTAAATTCAATTCTTATTCTGCACTTTAGTCAACATATTTTTAGTAGGTAATTTAGGTTCTGTAAAAAATTATACCCTTTTGCATCTTTTAAATGCGTATTTAATTGCGGTCTGCGATAATTTTCAATTTCGAAAAATTGCTGCAACTATCAAAAAACTTGGCCACTTGATACATAATAATAGATATTTCACTGGATTGTCAGACCGTCAAGATTTTGATGATTTTGGCGGGCGCTCTATCACTCCAGTCACTACGATTTGGCTGTATTTACCCCCGAGAGAGGGCTTCGCCTGGGCTGTCACTAATAGTTACATTCCGATTCGAAGAAGCCCTAAAGAGCCGAACTTTGGCTACGGGTAGCTATAATGGCACTAAGAAAAATAGCAACTAGTTCAACTGATTAAAACCGAACTACTGACACATTTCTTTAATCTCTTATTGTGGCATCATCAACTCAATCATATCATATATAATATTTATTAGAGCGTAACAAAAATGATGTATAACTGTGCCCTCAAACACATGACGCGTTTGATATTTAAAACCGCGATAAATGAAAACAAATGACAGATACCATACCGGGAAACTCATGATCAAGTGTTATTTACGTGATATACAATGCAACCAATAGCGAGAATTGGTTCATTTAAAATTCATTATTTAAAGAATTGTAATTTGTTTTTAAGCTTACACTGCTTTGTATATTCGTCTACAGATTTTAATGTACTAACAATCTTTTATGACTTTTTAATGTTAAATTATTTATGATGTAAAATTATTTATTGTCTGACTATATATTTTTGCATGATTATCATTATTCCAAATCGCAAGATAATCATTTTTTTTATTCTAGCCAACCTATCTAAACATAGCCGACGTAGTGGCCTAAAAGTATAAATAGTTTACCATGGCTGCGAATTGTGTTATGAGTTTGAAATTTGGATATGACAACAAGTACCGACATTGCTCGCCTAAACCTTTACCATATTCCATGCCATGGTGTTAACTACACCACCTAAACTCAAGAATGTAGTGATAATAATAGACTTGATACTTAAAATACTTGAATGCAGCCATTTCATAGAGAAATGCCACAGAGCTTTCCTTTTAATTAAAAAAAAAAATATATATATTTGTTGTTAAACTTACCTAGAACTTGATTGAATATTTTGTCAAAATTTACTTCGTTCTTTTTCTCCATGTATTTGTGCATGACACTCCGTACGCTGCAACAATAAGAACATTTAAGACGATTATTAAACGAAATCTTAACAGCAAATTTTCGATGAAACTTAGTAGGCGATAGGTGAGTGCTAATTAATGCCAGCCAAGTAAAATTTCTTAATAAATCAGAAATTAAAAAGTCGTCGTCCTGTTTGTAAGTGACAAACACCGAGACCTTTTTACATTTTAATTTTAAAATCTGAGGCATTATTATATATAGACATATTCCTGTCCATCGTGGTACCAATACGCATATATATATCATCAACATAATGTTAATATAATAAATAAAAATTAAAAGACTTTAAGATAAGAGAAAAAAAAAAAGATAATAGTACTCAAAACATACAAAAATTATTACAATTTTTAGAAGAGGTTTTTTTAGCACTTAGTCTATTTAACTTTCTTTTTTATTGATCAAGTGTATTAAATGCACACCTGCTTTCGGTTCAAGTCGACGCTGTTGGATTTGTAGGGCTGTTCATAGTTGCGTTTCATCGGTATCAGATTTGTAGCAACAGCTTTAAATCCAAAATACCCAAGCTAAATTTAAATGCACAACGATATGCATGATTATAAAAAAAAAACTAAACACATCAGAATGTATTAAGTAATCTATTAAGCCACCCAATAAAGGAAACAGATGACGTTGGTGAAGTCACCAGAAGACAAATATGACCAACCCCTTAGACTTTATACTGTACTAGCCGGAAGTATATGGGGGAGGCCTATGACCATAATGGAAAGTCCGTCGGTTAAAATGGCGATGATGATGAATAAGCTTCTTGATTTAAACTATATTATGAGGAGTTTATAGTTTTCTGACGAAACCTTTACAAACAGGAAACAAAGGAAACATTCGCAACGCAAACATTCAGCCGCATCAAGATCACATATATACAACATTCTCCCAACCGTTACTGATAAATTGTAAAATAACATAAGAAATCACTAAAAAAAATCACTATAACTAACGAAGAATCACTAATGAACTTCAAAAAGATTTTCAAAGAACGTTTACGTGCCATAGGCTGCTACACTGTAAATGTCTACATGGGTGATACCTTGAAAATAATGCTTTCGCCTTCAGGCTAGTTCAATATTTATTAAATACATGTAATTTTATTATATTTAAAAAAACTTCAAATCTCGCCGAGTTTCTTTAGTCAGTTCTTCTTAGGTCTGAGAAAAACAGACATGTCATTTATCATCCGAACAGGTGGTAAACTTGACTTGACGTCAATAAAAGATGTAATCCATCGTAAATTTAATGAAGATTGTATATAGGATATAAAGAAATATATACAGGAAACAGATTTAAACTCGTTCATATCATTTATGAGTGTAAATAATATACCGTACACCGTAAATTATTTTAAGAACTTAGACGACACATACATTATCAGCAAACAATCTTTCAGAAAATGTATTCTACAACAAACGCGTTTATAACGTAGAGTTTAACAACACAAAGAACGTAAAGAGTTAATTAATGTTTTAAAGTGTTTGAAAGTATAGAAAGCTTACTTTTCTCTGCAAAAAAATATGCAGTTCCAGTGTTAATTATAACATTCTTTATTAAAACTCCGAACAAGTAAATAGATGATGTTTTTAAAAACAGCAATAACGATAAACCTAAGTTTTTTAACGTTCCCAACGAAACTAAATTCCAACCTTATTCTTACATTTATTAGATAATGAAAACGAAAAAGTTTGATTCAGTTCTTAGGACTCAATGATAAGCTTACCTACTTATTATAACTATATTGGTATGATATGAATTTTTTCCTCGAACGGAAACAGAATCTGCAATAAATATAAATATATTTCCGTAATTCAAAATACTTTGACATGACTGTGATCAATTGACGCACCTAACCTCTATGGTCATAGTAAGCATTAACTTTTGAACACTTGAGGTACGTCTGTACGTGGTGTGTTCAAAAAATAAAGTATGAATTCTACACCAGGAACTACTACATCTACGTCCATTTGTAATAAGTATGTTCGATACTCTGATTCATTGAGCTAGTCTGTAGCAAAGTTGAACAAGTTGCGTGTTGTGTATCAGCTTCCACAGATAGAAGAATGGGGTCATATTCGCTGTATTTTTCGCTCACGATGAATTTTGAACGACGACTTAAAATTTAGTTTTAAGATAATGTAGTGATTTTGAAGACTATTTACAAGTGGTATGATCGAATCAAAAGCGGGAATGAATCGGTTGAGGATGCGCAAATGTCGGGGTGTTCTTCAACCTCAAAAACAGACGAAAACGCGCAGCAAAATTGTTCGATCCAATATGCCATTGACGATTCGAGAGCTTGCCAAGGAACTGAACATCCCTCTTGGTTCCGTACAAATCATTTTAACCGATGAACTGCGCGAATTGAGAGTAAGAAATTAGTTCCTAATCTTTGAATTTGACTTTGAATGACAAGCAGAAGAAAAATCCTATGTCAGTTTTTGCTCGGGGGTTAAAATTATAGCTGGTGATGAAAGTTAGGTGAATGGCTATTAGCCTGAAACAAAAATACTGAGTTCCCAATGGAAGGCGAATGTGTCTTTTCAGAACCGTTTCTTCCTCGATTAAGCCGATGACAATGCACTGTGTTATCATATCGCCACCGATTCGCGAGTTTTTGGCAAAAAATAATGACTGTACCCCGTCTTACTCTCCGGATTTAGCACCATACGATTTCTGGCTCTCCCCAAAAATAAAAACCGCGCAGAGAAGAAATCGTTTTGACACAATTTCCGACATTAAGACTTAGGACAGAGCAGCTGAAGGGCCTTTCGAAGAAAGCATTTCAGAAGTACTTCCAATCGTGGAATCAACGTTGGGATAAGTGCATCATTGGCCAAGGGGAGTACATTGAATTAAATTAATGTAAATTGGATGAAAGCTTAATACTTTGTTCGCAATGAAATTAGTCACGGCATTTTAATCATACCGCGCACGTAAAACTATCGGTAGAAATACAGTTCGTTTAATGTTATAAAACTTAGAGCACTTAGGGCTAATAAGTACGCGAAGTTTAAGTGTTTACGTGTATATGTATATGTAGTTACGTCAGTAGGGAATATAATTTTAAACCTTTTATAAATAAATTATAAAAGCCTTGTAAATAATGTTGGCAAAAGTCAGCAATGTTAGCAGATGAGGTAAAAGCGGCTATGGAAGACAAAGGCGTTTAATTTGAATACAATGTCTTTGAAACTCGGAAGCCATTTAAATTCCATACACTTGCACCTTTTATCTTGTGTTTATACACTTCCTGAACACTGTCAAAGATTATTTTTAAAATATCGTGATTCGCTTCAATTGTAATGTTTTTATTTAATATTAATTGAAACAAATATTTTACTTTACTAAGTAACCAATGACAATTTTTGAATGCTAAAAATCTCTTGCAATAAATATTTTGACAGAAATCTTATTTATCTATACATATTATAATTCCACTTGGGATCTTATTCAATGATCACTTGGGTAGGTCAGCAGAAGAATATTAGGAAAACCCGGTTTGAGAAAAACTAGAAACAAATTTACCCTATCATAATGGTATTATTCAACTTAAGCCTCCGAGGGTTTCAAACGCACCTTAATTTGAGAGCTCACAACGAACTGAGACTTTTTTTGTGTGATCACTTTTACAACTTCCTTAAGAACGTAGTTAGAGAAATTAATTGCCAAGTTTATTGTTACTTATAAATCTAATACATTTTTTTACAAATTTTTCAATCTATTAAATGATAATTCGAAGTCAATAGGCGTGAGTATATTGTAAAACTGTAGACAAGTTATGACGCTTTTATTAACATTTTTAGACAAAGCAAAATCTGAAACGAGATTTTTAAATATGTGTATTCAGCACTTTTAACGTCACGGTTATAAAAATTAAAAGTTGCAATATTACAAGTTATAAATCAATCACAATGTCATTAAAGTCACTATATCGTAAGTCAATTGACTATACGTACGCGTCGTTACATATTATAAGTCGACATTACATATTATAGGTACAAGTTTCAAAGATATTAGTGAAACAACATAGATCTTAGACGTGAATGCATGTATTACATGTATACGTTACAAAGGCTAAGAAACAAGCTTTCCGGACACAAAGAAACTGCATCGTAATGCAAGAGCACTATAATCTAGTGTACGTTATAGGTTATAACATCGCTGTAATCGTGGTTTGCGTCAAAATAAATTTAAGATGACACGCGTCAACTCATGTTATTCTTCGTACGAATTGAATATTCTTTGTGAATCGATTGCTTTAAATTCAAGGGACGCATTGGTAAGAAAAATGAGTTTTACAAGTGAGATTCACATTGCATATAAATGTCTTATTGAACCACATTGGTGGAGTGAATATTTGATAAGTTTTCTGTAAGCAAATTTCAGAGTGCATATCTTAAAGCAACCGACTTCATAAATTTTATAAATGAATGATCACCTTCTATTTATCACTAATATCAATAAATCTACGGTGTCCTATTAATTAGCCGAGGTCCCCCTAACCATGTTTCGGACCTTCAAATCTTAAGGATAGTCTTCCGATTTTCAACAGAAAGTCGTACCCAAAAGTCGTATCTTCGCCTTGATTTTCGGTGATTTACAAGATTTTTTTCTTATGTTTATACTAACATATCGTCTAAAATTCGCTCGACTCGCATTATATTCGCTCTATGTTTAATTGCTAAAGAGAATCTGTGCCACGAAGGTAAAATTTAGAAAGCGCAGAGGCATATTGTAATAAATTATAAAAAAAATATTATTACGAATTTAATTACACTGTCTACACATTGTCTAATGGGGAATTCAATAAACATAATTTTACATTTCTTAAAATCATTTACAGAGTGCCGTTCATTAAGACAATTTCTATTTTTGATAAAAAGGAAACCGTTGCAGGTATAACAACCAAGATACTCTTTTATTGAACTGCACATAGCTCAGCTAGATAGCTCATAGATAAAACTGGTAAACTATGCTTAAAACCTTAAGCATTTTTTCAAGAGAAAAACAAGCTGGTTTTCTTCATCATTTAATAACGTAATATAGGATAATACTCGTAAGTCCAAAATAACATTTATCTGCAGCGTAAACTTTTCTCAATCTTATTTGTTTGTAACATAAATAAACATAACTGGACTGGATACTTTTGATAGCGCTGTCCCAGTTTGGTAAACTTTGGTTATAGTTCGGTAAGTTCGAAAACTGATATCAAACGAATATTACCCTAATTACTTACGAAACTAAAGATATTAAAATATACGTCTAATGTGGAATTTAGAAACAAAATAGTGTGGCCAAGCATACCGGTTCCTACCTTTCGACGAGATATGATTCAAAATTATTTTATTAGTTATAGTCAATAAATCATTCTAAATTTCGAAATTTGTAAAAAAGATATCCCAAGAAAATGGTTAAAATTTGGATTTACATCGAATACATATTTCCTAATTAGTTCAATTTTCCTTTCTTTACATCAATACGTGTAATACATGAAACGTTTCTGAATAATTGCAATTTATTTTATATTTGTAACGTTCGTGAGTAAATAACAAAACAGTGGCCTAACGGTTAAGGACGGTAAGTAACAATTGAAGTTCGTAGGTTTGCATTTCTACAAATGCCATAATCATAAAGTAACATTTACACTATACAGTTTTTCACCAAAAGAAATTTCCGCAATAGTCGCATCATGTCTATTGATGATTCTGAAAATCGTAACAATAAAATTATATCTCATTTTTAATCATCAATAACTAAAAAGACATTTATACTTTCTTATCTAATATTCATCGTGTCGTGATTATAACATTTACGTTCATGACAATTAAATTATATTAATCATTTCTTTAATAACCATAATGTACCCTATGATGGACAAAGGTTCTTTTTTTACAAGCTTTATCGCTCCTGCACATGATCTTGGCAACTTTCCAGAAACATTGAATGGGAAGTCTTCTTTTTAATATTGGATAAAGCTCAATCCCCCCCGCCTAATGCTATCTCTTGCGAGTTAAATATATTAATTCGCTTTCATTATTCACTTCAAATTAATTTCCACATTACACTATTGCTGAATTAAGAGATCTAGGATCGTCTACATTTATAAGTGGTTCTACAAATAAAAATCCGCAGACATGCAAACACGTTATTGTTAGCAAAATATATTTACAATTCCCCGTTGATGGAGATCGTTATAAATCATTTCCAGCTGTTAATTTCTAACGTATTATTCAATAGCAACTTTGCATCTTTGACATGTTTATATGTTCCATATTGGTCCAAGGCCGGGCATTGTGGCGTCCCGCTGACGTTAGATGCCTAATCTCTATTCACAATCGATCCAAAGATTTTTCTTTTTCAATCCATTAATATTGAATGAAACGTAATACAAATTTATCGGTATTAAAAGGGTTCTATACGACAGTAGCAAACAAAGACGTGAGTTTTAAAAAGATAAATTGTTTTTTGTTTTCTAAAACAAACGTCATTAATTTATTACAGTTTTTAAGAAATAAGCCCTTCCAGTTCATCATAAACGTCTCTCCCATAGATTTCCATGGACTTAAAGGCTCGACCATTTGTTCTGTGCGCTATGTGGAAATCCCAAGCATAGCCCCTCTTCGTGTCTTGGGTTATTCATAAACTTGACGAGAAATTTGAATACAAAAACATACTAATAAAAAGTGAAGTACGGAATTTAAAAAAAAATTATGAGCCTTTCTACTCAAACTTTTGTTTAATTATATTTATTATTAAAACACACAGATCTAATAAAAATCTAATAAAAATCAGAGATAAAGTTTATTGCAAAAATTTCAAGGGAACAAATAACTAAAAAATGTTACAGGCGTATGTAGGCTAGGTTCGTGGTAATTAATTTATTTAGTAGTAAAATACATAATGGCATCGTTTATTTATTCAGCTTTTGATGGATACGAAAAAGTTTGGATAAAAATAATAGGTATTAAAAAACAGACGATATTACGCAAATGGTATTGAATTAGAAATGTATTATTCCGGTGCATCGTTATATATATCGGATATAGGCCTTCCTCGTAAGTTTAGAGTAGGACCAGTTAGAAGAGTCCAGCACCTTTCCATGACCGTAACAAGGTTATCTGTCCACCTTGTAGGTGGATGACCTATGCTGCGCTTGTCGGTTTTCGCGACCTCCACCCCAGAACCATAATACCCCATCGGTTATCTGTTCCACGGCACGTATTTGTAATTAAACAGTTTAACAGCTCTTTTGGCTTTTTAAAATAACAATCGTTAATAAAAAAAACTATCCTTACGCGTATTGTTATTAAATTAGTATTTCAAATAGCAACAAGCATAGTAACAATTTCCCACGAATGAAAGAATATTCCCTAAGGACGAGAGTCGCTGCGTGAAACATGCTCCCACTGCGTTCAACGCGGCGATAACGCCGGAAACGGAAACTAAACAATATTCAATGGTTGTTAACTGCATCTATTATATTGGTGCGATTTATCGCGCGCGAAAATACCAACCAAATAAGGTTTAATTTTGTTTTTATCAACACAACTGAATTAAAAGATAAAAAATAAAAAATATAGATTATCTATAGACAATATAGAATTAATTTCATCTTATCATTTTTAATAGTGTACAATAATATTATTGGTTGTATTAAAATAACTAACATTTTAAAACATTTTTAGGTAATGTTACCATTACCTTGATACCTTGCCATAGTTTTTACTTTAAAAAAAAAAAACAATACTTATTAGACAATAGGAATGAGTTAATTTTGGTTTAAGTGTACTATTTTATCATTTATTTGATGCCATTAAGACATGTGTTGCTAGTACAAAAATGTGAAATAAATAATTGTCTTTTTAAATGTATAATAAATCTGTAATTATAAAAAATAATCATAAGAAATCTGCAATTTTAAATTAGAATTGTTGTATTGTATTATGTTGTTGTATCTATGGGGATGGCCTTTGTCCAGCTGGTGGAAGTCTTGTGACTTATATAATGATGATGATTTTTGATGTCTATAATTCATTGTTTACTACTAACTTTTCTCGTTTGTTACTTTGATTTTGACAAAAAAGTGTTTATAATAGCTTTAATTGCATGTTTGTGATAAATACTTGATTTCATAATCAAGTTTTAGTTATCACAACTACTTAGTTTCTTCAATTCTGTTTTTGGTTATTTGTCTACTATATAGCCACAAAAAATATTTGTAAAAAAATATTATCAAACTGTAATAAATAAATTATAAGACAATCAATTGTGCTATATCAACATAAATTAGATATAAAAGACTATGTCTAATCTATGACTAATTTAATGTTATGTTTAATACAAAATTTACAGCAATATTTGAGGTATTGATAAATTTTTAATTTAATTTGTCATATTATAGGGGTATTATCTATGTTTAACAGGTAATTACTATGTTTGTCTTAGAATGATAACAATTAAATTTAAATAAACAATTTTTATAAATAGCCTATGGATGGCTGAAATAATGTCAATAAATTGGAGGGGGAGATGTTGATATCTATAAAAATATATATTTAGTACAATTTAAGGGTAGATAAAGAGAGAGAATAGTATTTCATTGGAATATAATGTGCTAATAATACTTATGGACTAAAATTTTTATCTTATAATGTTTTAATTACTATTAAAACGTTTATTATTCAGTACCGAAATAATTATTACAACAACTAGAAAAAAACATTTGACAATTATTCAATAACATTGCAAGTAAATGTGCAACCCCATATTTGAAATATAATAATAAATATAAATATGATTACTTTACTTTTCTTTACAAGATTCTTTTTTAATTATGTTATCCTTCGTTATTACTTTTCAATAAACGTTTTGATAATTAGATATTGATAGCGCTTTTGCTTTTCGAAAATATTCTTTAACTGAAAATAAGTATTCTGTAACAGGATAGGTGTAAACTCACTATTTATACTGTAATACGTTAAAGTCAAATAAGTTAATGGATATTGTAAACAAGGTAGGTAACATTCTACAGTAAACATTACATTTTATTTTATATCTCACTTAACTAGGTCTCATGCTAAGGTCGCATACTGATAAGGGGTATTACCTTGGATCAGGCAATACGATCTTTTTACTAGCTCGTGCAGCAGGGGTGCATTTCGACTTCTCCATTGCCATCAAGTAGCTGACGTCGGCCAGCACTGCTTCGAGGTCCGCCATTTTGATACTGAATTTATCTTCTTTACCAGACAAAAGCGCAACACTCGCTCACAACACAAACACTATATTAACATTGACTTATTTCTCAACTAAGAGTCATAACCTTATTCACATGACGACTGCTCACTGCTTCATTACACCATTTGTTGATGGGGACTGACACATATCCATTCTCATAATAACGTAAATGGTACATAGAGGCACACAAAGGAAATCTTAACGAGAGTCATTTGATTTAATTACGAAATATTACTACACCATTTTCATAATACTACATATATGTTAGAAAATCCGATCATCAAAACGGCTGTGCAAATCCGCCATCACCCGTCTGCAATCCGTCACTACATTCGTTTCACACAGTCACACTTCTACTAACACTAAACTGCTCAAGTATATTATATTAATTCAACATACAACACTCAAAAATACAGATTAAAAATTTGACATTTTAAAAAATCAGTTACTTGGAGAGGATTAACTTCAAAATCATTGCTTTTGAAACGAATTCAAATGTTTTTAATTCTTAAATGTGTTGGTAAGATTTCTTTAAAATAATTTTACCGAGTGTTTTAATGTTAAAAAAGGAAACATGTAAGTGCGCACATTTATTACGCTTTTTGTGGTCCAGTATAAAAGTTATGAGTATGAAATTACTAAAAACCCAAAGTTTTACCTGTTAATTTTATTATTGTTATTTATTTTACATTGTTGTTCCAAATACCAGAATTAAGATGAAAAAAAGTAATTGGAGAGATACATTAGTTTGAAACTCCATATGAAAATTGTTATGGGAAAAAATGTCCTTCATTTTGTCTCTATAATTTTGCAAGAAATAAAAAATAATCATAGAATTTGCGGTTTACTGTTTTATGCATTCTGCCCGACAACGGATGACACTTTGCCGAAAGCTCATTGACAGATTTAAAATGTCAATGTTAAATGTCAATCTAGGGTTAAATCGTGATTAGGGTATTTTGATAAGTTCTTTATGTGTTTCATTAATTATCAAACGTGTCAGTTGTGTAATGTAGTTATAATACGTGCAGCGTAATTAAGTGCTTTGTTCTACGATAATTTACGATGCGTAAGGATCTTTTATTATTTTTAAGGGATCACCTTGAAGACAAAGCCGCTTCAAAAATTACTCTATAGTTTTTAATATATAATTTTACTTTCAATATGCATAAGGTAATAACATAATACTAAACATTTTTTTTAGATTTTCAGATGGAGTACTGTCCACCAAACGTGACTTTGTCGGAGATATGGGTAGACCATGGAATTTCACAATGTTTCATGGAAACAATTTCTGCAATTTTTATTGGAGGATTCTTACTAATGTTTGGATTATTTCAAATAGTAATGTATAAGAGGTCAGTTGTTACTAACATTAATGAAATGTATTTTATAAGTAAGTTCTTTTAGGAAGAAATGTTTACAGGTTTTAAGAAGTTCAAGTTTTATAATTATATTGTTTATTATTTTTTCAAGGTCTCTTAGATATTATTAATATACTTTTTACACAAGCAAAGGTTGATGGATGGATGGATATGTCTTTTAATACATTTACATAAATAATAGGATTATAGAAAACAAGTTAAAGCCTGAATTGCTTGAATTTTTATGGTATACCAGTAGTAATGGTATGGATAACTACAATTTTGTTATTAAAGTAATGCCTCATTGAGAAAGATATGAATGGGCAATTTTTTATACATTGGGAGTGAATGAAAAGATAATGTCTTTAGATAAGATGCGGGATTGTCATGAACATCAAAACTTCTATTATTCTTCATTGTCAGAATTCACCTCTGGACACCTTTGTTTATTAAGAATTACATAAAAGCTTCTATAGATTAATAAAGAAATTCATTATTGTCTGTAATAATAATGAGATTAGATTGTTGTGACAACTACTAAAACATAAAATATAACCTCACAGTACATTTGTAAGAAATGCACTAATTAAACATATTAAAAAATGCATATCATTGACAATGTATTCAGATTTGGTATGTGCAATATGATAGTGTTGTTAAGTATTCTGTCACAAGCTTTATTTTAGTTCTGTGTAATGAAATATAATCTTGTGACATGTGGTTTTGTAATAAAAATAAAATAATGTGATTTAATATCATTGTTTACATTGAAGCATTATGCACTGATATGAAATGTAAACCGATAACTAATGTTAGTGTTTAAAATTCTGATGATGGGAAAGGTTCTGACTCACACCAATTAATTTAAAAATCTTTGTCTCACACTTTTAAGTAATCATTTTAAAAAACTTCTTCCACTCTTTTCAGTAGTCCCATGTGTTTATACTAAAAATTTGATTATTGGAGTATAAATTTTTGTCTCAAGAGAAAAGAAATTTATATTCATAATGGCGACTTACTTGGCATATTCCTTGTAATATGTAAGAAACACATGGTACCAAAAAACTATGTACTTTTTTGAATAGCAATACTTTTAATAATAATGACATATTAAAACAAATTATTTAGTAAAATGGGGTCAGCTATTTCTTGTCTATCACTTGATATTATTTTATTGAAGGATAAAATTCTCCTGTGGATATTTATAGTAGATAGAAATATACATATGCATAGTACATATCTATATGTGTGTGTGTATATACATGTAACATGTAGTTTGATATAAATTTGTTTAATTAAAACAAAATTGCATAGTAAATACAATGACAAAATTATAATACAATAACATGAACTGCATTACTTGCTTGTGTTTCTTTTGACTTACAAAATTAAATAAAAAACAGTGAAAGTAAAATATTTACAATAGTCATATAAAATTTTAAGGAATTGTAATAATGCATAGCAAATGTGATATTTTATTCAAGTATCTGATGTTGGCCTAATGATGAATATTATGTCTTTCAGATATGCCACTGAAATAATTGATGCTAGATCATCAAGATGGTTTGCAGTGCAGTTATTTTTCACTTTGTTTGTACCTGTCTTAGCTGTGATAAGGTTCTTGTTACAGGCATTCATTTTTAAAGGAGGACATATCTATGGTTACATGGTATGTTGTACACATAATATGCTCAAATAAGGAGTGCCCTAACTAAACATGATAAATCCACTTCTCATAAAAGAATATAGCAATGAAATTCAACAGAATACCATCAAATTATTTCACTTGTTAGGCTGGTATAGTTTAAATTGTGTTTATTCCTGTTGTAAATAGCATCTGAAGTTGGAAGTTTAATGCAAATCATGATATCCATATTCAAAATATTAAAAAACAAGATTGGAACAAATTATGATATATTTCATACATTTCTGGTATTCAGTAGTTTTGCAAAATATGATATATCCTAACAATTTGTTAAAAATTATGATATTTCGTCAGATCTGATCAGGACTTATTACTATTTTTATATAAGAATATATATGCAATTGGAAGTAAAAAAAATATTTAAAATTTATTTAATAAGCTTTAGTTTTAATGAGCCATAGTAGTTGCAGGTCATTAACTTTTTGTGTGAACATTGAATTATCATGTTTCATTATGTCACTCCTCAAATAAACATTTAAATTTCATAATTTAACTTAAATTGGATTTTTATTTTTTTTTAATGAAAGGGCTTCATGATTTAATTAATACAAATAATGGTAAATAATAAAACTAAGATTAAACGTTAAAGTTATCTGTTGGTTTCAGATTTTAGCTTTAGTGGTCACCTTGGTTGTGTTTCCATTGTCGGCATATTTAGCAGTGTTAGAAAAACGTTACTTATTACCTTCTGTACCTCCTAGAGGACATGGATTTGTGCTTCTTGTATTTTGGGCCATGATATTCGTGTCAGAAAATTTGTCATTTTTGAATCTTAACAAAGAAGGATGGTGGTGGCATCTGCGGAAGTATGTATTATTTCCTTTCTAGATATAAATATTATCAAGTTATTCTTTTATATAAAGTGTTAAGAAATGTTAAATTACAATGTACTCATATGGTAAGGTATCACAGTCTATCATCTAATATTGTTATTGCCAAAATTAGGTGAACCAAACTTCAACCAAAGGTGAAACAAACATCCATACAGATGGGATAAGCTATTCCTAGCATTGATTACTGCATCACCAAAAAACTGCCAATTCTCATCACCAAAAGATATTGTTCATTCAACAAACACATATGTGTTATAAAGTTTAAAGTCTTCATTGGACATCCTGTAGCTGCAGTGCCAAGAAAGTGATTATGCCAGACCTCTACTAGCTACAACTATAACTAAACCATTTTTCTTTTGATAACCTGTTAAAACACGAATGGTTTTATATTATTAGTTTTATAATTTTTATGTACATACATTAAATTGACGTACATGTATTGTGAGATCGAATAAATATAACAAATTTTTAAAACACTAAAAATAATCGTTTTTTCAGTCTTCAAGATCGCCTAGAAATGTCCCTATTCGTAGGACGATATGTTTCTTGTATGATTATGTTTATCCTCGGAATGAAGGCACCAGGTATTATGCACCAATTAGAATATTTAGAGAATGACGATGGCATTCGGCGCAATGTACCACCAAGGGTATGTCTATAATTTTTTTTCTTTAACATTATACAGATAAATATTAAAAAAAAACATGTTTGACCTGTTACCCTTGCAGCTTATTTATACATGTTTATCGGTTATAGTATCGATTCGTTAAAAATGCAAACAGACGGATAATCAAATGTATATTTACATAAATTAATATAGCTAACAAAGTATGAAAACGACTTTAATAAGTTACCTTAGTGCTTTCGAAACCGCTGTAACTAACTATACACTATATTAACTGCTTGACGAAATAGATGGAATACGATAGATTGTCATTTGGAATAATACAAATGAAACGACACATTGATAAACAATATATCGGAATTAATGATCTAATAATTGTTATTAATAGAAAAGGTTTACACAGTGGTTTAAATATTTTCTTAAAGACTGTAAATGTTTACTAATGTTGCTGAACATGTATCTTCCTCATAGTTACCAACAATCGTTTTGTTCAATGGCCGCATTTTTGATGCCTCTCGTTCAACCCCTATCATAGATGGACTTGATCTCTATGTACATTATAATTTTTCATTTAATTTTAATTAATTTCCATACTATTCTTTCGTCCTTCTCAATTACTTTCATTCTTTCCTCTAATTTCCTATAAATTTCATTCCTTTCTATACATCGGCTCACTTCCTTCACCTTCCGTCCTGAGTTCTAAAATTTTTACGTTTATTATCTTTATCATTTAACAATTTATTCATTCTTTATTCCGGTTTATTTTCTTACTGTCTATATCACACTTAATTTACATATCTTATATAACAGCGATTCTATCGCTCTTGTTCAAAAAGACCGGTTGAATACGGCCTCTATCCAGCGTCTCCTGATGACCTTAGGGTCATCTGTACACCGTGTGAGTGAATGTTCTACATACTGGCTACATTGCTAATGAAACCGTAGATATTACGACCCCCATTTCCTTTCGCGGTATAGTGGTTACGGCAGCAGTATAGATGAGTTAGCAAAAGGAACCATTGTCGAAGTTTATGTAGTTTGTCTCACTTTTACAAGCCGCTATTATAGCTAACTGTCTCACGCTCATCTTCAAGTAACAAGCGAACACTATGTCTAGTTAAAAACAGTTCTATATCTAGAGATTAACTTTTATATTTTATGTGTTGTATGCTTCTATATTATTTGTAATAGTTTTTGGGTATTTAGATTTAAAGAGTAGCATATTAAAAAAAGAAACATGACAAACGTAAAAAATAATACTCTGTAGTAGTAGACATAATCGGATTGTGACGTACTAATTTAATTGCTATCAGCAATGTACCGTCGATATTTAAACTCCTTGGTTAATTAAGTCGAAATCAAAGAAGAAAAAAGTAACAGATATTTTATCATAAGTTATAGGCTAAGATGTCATGTCCTTATCAAAATTATTTAATTGTACTACCGAGTGAGAAAGATATAAAGAAGGTATTATTGTGTTATCGAAATGTAGAGCATCATTCATTAAATGATTTATTTTCCATACTCGCAGGATGACAACAGATCGACGTTTCGCAATGTTTTTGGTAAACTGCGGACGCTCCTGCCTTTCCTCTGGCCGCGTAAGAGCCTGCAACTGCAAATCTATGTGTTTATTTGCATCTTGGCATTGTTGGCTGGGCGGGCGATCAATCTATACGTGCAAATTTATAATAAGGAAATAGGTAACGTATATTTATAAGTATTTTAATTTAACTTAGATTGTTGAAGATCGCTACCTATTGGAAATGACTTTTAAGTATATATAACAGTGTAAAAATTAGTGTAGTACCTAGTAATGTGTGAAAACATTATAAAATATTTAAAAAATGGAAACAATGTGCCTCTTTCTCCAAAAAAGTTATTATTCGTTTTAAATTTATAATCCAAAAATATATATTTTTGGAGGGAATTTTTGGTTATAAGAGAACTATAGAATGTTACGTTACGAAACTAAAAAAGTATTGAAAAATTGTTTATTAAACAAATGCTGTAAGAATTATTGATAAATTTACGAAAAACGTTTGTAAATACAAAATTGAACTCATTTCAAATACATATTATGAAAATAAAGAATAATTCTCCGTCATCATCGTGATTATCATTACAGACGTTAGATATACACTGCTGGGCATAGGCCTCCCAAAATGGTCAAATATCATTCTCCGATGACCTTACCAAGTCGTTAGGTCATCTTGTGGGCTGATGATGAATGTACGATAAATTAAACTTAGATGATTTCTATTGCAATCAGTCTGTACACTTGTTAGTATTTAAAAAAAATCATAAAATATATTTAGGTTTAATATTTTATACAGGTTGCTAAAGATAGTTTAGCCAGCTTTGAGATTATTTAATCGATGCTATTTCCTGAAAAGTTGATTGAACCTCAATACGCTGTGTAAATTTATTTATAAAAGAATTTGTTCAATTTTTAAGTTTCAAAATCTTTCACATTCAAATTAGCACCAATTTTCTATGGCTGTCTTTTTTTTAATCGATGTTCAGCAATATTGTAGTTTAAAAATATTTAATTTAGGTTTTCTTTTTCAGTGAATAGTTTATCTGTACCTCACGTGTTTCGATGGGACCTGGTCATTATTTACGTACTATTCAAGTTCTTACAAGGCGGTGGTACAGGTAGTATGGGATTTTTGAACAACCTTCGATCATTCCTTTGGATTAAAGTACAACAGTATACTACCAGGGAGCTTCAGGTAAGCTTAGTTTATTAGATTAGTTTTTAAAATCTCATTCTTATTATACATGTATGTTCCTATTGAATTGTCCCAAACAACCCTTTTGTTAATGAGTTTCTGGAGTTTCTTCAACAATTCGTTCTCAGACGTCTTAACAATGTTGTAGACGTTTCTTTCGAGAATACTTTATCATAAAACTCATTTTTAATCTATGTGTAGTGCCAGTAAGTGATATTGGAATCCAAGACGTTGTTGCTTAACATGGGCTTCATAAGAAGGCACAAGTTAACCCAGAGAGCGATGGTAAGAGATGCTCGGAATTTCGCTGCGAGATCGAATTAGAAATGAGATCCGCAGAAGAACCAAAGTCACAGACGTAGCCAGAAAAATGGCTCGTCTAAAGTGGCAGGGGCACATCGCTCATCATTTTTTTTTTGTTATTACCAATGTACAATATTATAGTGGTAAAATCATTAATTACCACACGTGTATTGATTACTATTTCTGTAATTTAAATTTATTACACTTTATTTTAATTAATCGATGCATTCTAACGATAGCAGTTTTAAATTTATGCAGATAGGTATTGATACATTTCAAATTGAGATAACGTGTAACATGTGTAAACAAATGATATCGTTGTAATGTAAACACGTTAAGGCTCGTTGATCATAACTTTAGTGTTTATCTTTCTCCTCGACATTATCACCGTGTGCGGTAATCAAATCCTAAAGCATTGAAAAAACGTAAAAGTAAAAAGTACATTATTTAGAATTATTAACATTCTATTGATATAAACAAATGTCCGTTTTATTGTGAGGCGGCATTTCCAGAACGCAGACTTAGAGCGGCGCTCCGCTTCTACCGGCTATCATTGGCCTCCCTTCTGTTCAAATGTTTTGGAAAAAGCTTCGTGTCTTTCATATTATGATAAACATAAAATTTATTTATTCAATATTGGAACTTTTAACAGAACTCTTTTTATATTGTCTCATTTTCCTGCTTAGCATGGTCAAGGTTTAGGTTATAGTTGTGGGGTATTGTTGAGAAGCAGGATGAAACACATCTTTTGAACAAAAGTTGATGTGAGATATTTCTTTTCGACTGTTGTTTAACTGAGACGTAATTTCTCAGCATTAAATGGATTCGCCGTACTGGTGAGTCCAAAGCTTTGTCAGAACACTGGCAGGGTACGGACTGACGAACCGCGTAGCAGATTTAAGAGGGCCTCCTACCTATACACAAGGCATCTCTTTCTACCTAACGAAACGTTCAGGATCGTACCAATGCTGTTTTGCAAGCTCGTTCCAAAAAATTTGCCCATGTTCACACTTGACTGGCCTAAACCCTTTAACAGGTTATAGAGACACTGTCATACCTTTTGCAATTCCACCGATATTCACGACCATACGTGACATGCTTTGTAACTGTTGTTCTATCTTCCAATGTTGACAATGGTAATTTTTTTCCACTATTTATTTTTTTGACATTAGATCTGCTGGCAAACTGTTTTATAGTACATGCAATATATATACGCATAGCACCTTGTAAGCAAGTACAAAAATCAAATAAACTTGGAAGAGTTCCTTTTTACAAACAGTTGTCTACGTATAGGTTTATCTATGGCGGTTCTTCCAAAAATGTTTTGCGTCTATAAAAGAATTTGTATTTCAGAACCCTCGGTAGCACCATATTATACAGATCACGACGTATCACTTTCAATTACAACTTTTCTATTTGAGTTTTAATGTCCCATAAATTAACGCCGAGTATAAATAAAGTTATAAGATAGGTAGTGGTGGCTAAACACTAGATAGTTAATAATAGTTATCTATCTCAGGTATTTATGAAATAAATTCTGTGTTTTTTGTATATTTAAAATTTTTAAACGGTATTTATAACCAAAATAAAAATTATGTTGCTTCCCCACAAGCAAGCCGCTGAGTTTTACTATAGTAAGATATTAGAAAGTGCAATATAATATAATGAATGACATGTGATCTCTTCACATTATCTATAAAATAGTTTAACGCGTCAATTACAATGTTGAATATAATCAGAGTAATTTGTGGCCAATTAATATCTCATGTATATTGTATGCAGTTTATTATGTTGTTATTATTAAAACTAATCTGTATGTTGTTATGAGACTACAATTAATTGCGCTTGTTAGATCTTGTTATGTTTCACATCATTTAAAACCAATAATAAACAATTTTCTTCGTTTTTATTTATAACCCTTGGTGAGTCCTGGCCTCCTTCGCGATCCTCGCTTTATCCTTCGACGCTCTTTGCCAAAGTGTCTTCTTCGTTTCGATACTCCTAAGATCTTCTATATAGTCCAGCCACCTCTTCCTTGGGACTTCTTCTAGGTCATTTTGTTACAGGATCCACTCGTAAATGGTCTTATCAGCTCTGGTCTTCTTTATTATTAACTTTTTTTTCCCATTACTTCTAATAGTATCCGTTGGTCGGGAATTTCCTTAATTTCAAATTAATAGAAGCGAACCGACGTTTTTAATAGGCTCTACCTAAATCTGTAATCGTTTTAGAGTGAATATTATGTGCTATGAAAGTTTCGTGTTATACGGAGAGGTACTTTTTGGGAATGAGGTCTACATTTTATAATGAATAAAACACTTTTATGAACATCTAATTTTAGTCATCTATCAAATAAATCATCATCATAATCCACGTCCACTGCTGGTCATAAGCCTCCCCCTTAAAAAGGTTGCCTGCCTGGATGGATGTTCCATTCTGCGCTTGCTGGTTCAGGGTCATTACAGATTAATAAGGCTTCAGCGGCAATCTGTTCTGCGTGCTATGGTCTATGGTCTGTTCACTTGCACTTTAACTTGCCAATACGCATGTTTAATACGGTTACTTTCACTCGTCTCCATGTTTCTTATTCTACTTATAGATTAAAATATTAAAAGCGCTTATGTATGTCAAAAATTATATTTGTTTTTGTAATTTTTTTAATATTTTTTTTAGCTAGAGCTGTTTAGGCATCTCCATGATCTGCCCCTCAAGTGGCATCTGTCCCGTAAGACAGGCGAAGTGCTCAGAGTGATGGATCGAGGCACGGACTCTATAGACAATCTTCTGTCCTATATACTGTTTTCGATTGCCCCGACACTAGTGGACATTTTGGTAGCAGTAGTTTACTTTGTGTCGCAGTTCAATGCCTGGTTCGGGCTTATCGTTTTCTGCACTATGATGCTGTATATTGGTAAGTATTATATTTTAAATTTCCTAGTTGTTTCATCTCCGAAGCTATCGGTTTTTTTTAATGGTGTCTATTTTTCTATTTATTTCTTTAAGAACGTTTTTCGTGGCCTAAAAAATAATTGGAAAGAAAAATAACTATGGCCATATGCAATCGTAGAAAATATATAAACATTAAAAATGTAATTTTTCTACTAGTTGCCACCATTATGGTGACGGAGTGGCGGACGACATATCAGAGACGTATGAACCAAGCCGACAACGAGCAGAAGGCGCGATCCGTTGACTCTTTGTTGAACTATGAAACTGTTAAATACTATGGCGCTGAAGGGTATGAAGTAGTCTCTTATAGAGAGGCAATAGTCAATTTCCAAGTAAGTTTATCTGATAAATATAAATTCCTGGGCCATTTCTACTTTGCATTTAATGTACTCTTGTCACAATACCTCTGAAACTACAACGCTTATTGATTTGAAACTTTATAGAGTTAAAATTAACTTATTCAGTGTTGGAATTTTTTTTATAAGAACCATTAAGAAACTTCACAAAAAACAAATCTTTTAAACAAAAGTTTAACAATATTGATTTATTTATATACATTTTCTGACAGATATAGGTTAAATAAAAACAAAATAATCAACCGACTTCATTGCCAATGATTCTTGTCATATAAAAATTTGTTTATTGTAATAGGCTTTGTTTAGAAATTAATTTTTAATATGTTTTGAATTAAGTTTTTGGAAATTAAATAATGTTTTACGGAATTTCATTAAAAAATCGGATTCAGCTTATTAGAAATGAGTAGTTTTGCAGAGTAGACATTAGCCAAGAACGGATGTTGAGAGAGCGTTCATAAAAAATGAATTATTTAAATCTGTCACTTTTGCTGTTACGAAACTTGATCTGAATATAATATAAGCATGTTAAAGATTTATGTTTACGTTAGTTCATAACGCGTCACTTACTGAAAAGGACTAACTACAAACTCAGGATGATTTTTATTTTTTTTTGTTTATTTAACACAACATTTTTTCCTTAAAATTAGAATAATTCATTTCCAAACAACTTTATTGTGAACATAGTCCGAGTTTAAGAAACTTCTTAAAATAACGAGAGAAATTTACTGCGTCGGTTGGCAGTTTTTTTATAAAATCGTATACATTGTCCTACAAATGAATGAGACACTTTATGAAGTCTAATAGCGGTTATAGTAAGTTTATTTTATAAGCTTGTAAGGGTGGTATATGCCCTTTTATACTAAAATTACACTGTCTATCAAAACTTAAATCAAATTTTTACATTTACCAATTGAAGTTGAAAGAATGAACTTACCGTTTTTTTCCATGCGTCGTGGTACCTGACCTTTTTAAAAGTTATTAATCAGCCTCAGTAATATAGTTAATACGTGTAAAAAATGTTGCAATTTTATGGACTTTGAGAGTTTTCAAACAATTACTATGAAATTTTCTGTTGTGTTACAATAACCTCTCGTAATAATTGTATAACAGATAGTCATTTTTCACTATTGTTATTTTACCATATACGTGTTAAACGTATTAAGAGTCTCTTTGGGTCTTAAGTTAGAAGCCTGGTGAGGACCTATTTTCACGGATTCTAAGTTAGGACTAAAACAATCATCATCCGATATCCCTCGAGTTGTTAACTTATTCTCGGATACGACTTTGGATGTTTACACTTTATACAGGTTACTTACTAAATCGTACTGAACGGTATACAGGTTATGTTTTGCTAAGCTTGTGCATTGGTCTCCAATAAGCCATCTATCGTGTTAATAACTAGGTATATAACTTATTTTTCTAAAATAATTAGAATTTTTGTATGCGTTAAAAAAACTTGGAGACCTCAGATTTGATAATTCGTTTTTAAATTTTAATTTATTAATTTTCTTTTATATATAATAAATAAGTTTATTAAAACAAAGTTAACATTTTGTTAAACATTACATACATATTACATACAGTCTTTCGCGTTAAAAATGCAGTAAATTATGTCCGTGGTTCTCCACTTAGCTGTTGCGTTCGAAACTTTTCACTTGCAGTGGTTATAGAGGGGTATGGCGCTTAGTCTAAAACCTCTTATGGTAGCGAAGCACGAGAGTTTCTTGAGAAGATTCGGCTTAGGCTGTCTATGCGTACAAAGTATAATTTCACCGCATTATTTTGAAAGTGTCTTTAACTAGTCACTGTGCAATTACTTTTCTAATTATGAACAATTTGGACATGGTTCTTCCTCGTATTCTGATCGTGAATGGACAGCAGTCTCGCCGAATATTAATAACGGTTATTTAAAAGAGAACTTACGTATCTAAAGCAATTTTTTTGTTAAAACCCAGATTTTTGAGACGATAATTATTAGACAAATTCGTGCAAATTATTTTCTTTCCCTAAAAGTTAAAATGCATTTCATCTTAATGAGACGAATTTAAATTTATTTTTAGAAAGAAGAATTCAAATCTCTTATTACGCTCAACATGCTGAATACTCTACAAAACGTTATAATCTGTGGAGGTAAATCTTTTTTATATAATTACATTTATATGATCATATCACACATCATACGTAATTATCATTATTTTCATTACCAACATACACTTTAACATACAATGTCTGACTAAATAATCCATCGATTGTAATTTTGTAATAAAACCTTTTTTACTAAATAAATTGTGTTTTGTACTTCTGTGTGATTAAACGAATAAAACCACGCAAGATAACGTTTACGGTTTCCGTTGCACGATGCAGTTCCAAATTCAATTCAGATTTAAAATACCTTTACTCAAGTACGCATTATTTAAACACACTTTTGGGTCGTTAATTATTTTAATTATAAATAGCAAACTAACAGTCTCTGAATACGGACCTGCTGAGAAGAGCACAAAACTAGACAGTTTCTCTTTGTAAATAAAATTTAACAATGTTTAATGTATACATAATAATAACAGCCCTGTTAATGAGTAGACTAACCAAATCCCACAAATTTTTATCAACTAAAACTATAATGCTGTTATATATATATTTAATTTTGGACATAAAAGTAGGAAAAAGAAAGTCTAGAAGCTTACTGAAATATTTTGTAGTACTTTGTTATACTTATGTGTACCGCTTTATAAGTTTATTTTAATTTATTTTATTTATCGGAAGTCGGTCACTATAATATATAAGCATTTAATTTTTTTAACAATATATACAAATGCAAATGCATTAGAAGTGTTCATGTGTGGTAGTTTTATTGTTTGACGTTTGCAATATACGGGCCGAGTTGAACTGCTAATCCGATGAAACTGGTGTATACCTTCGTTTCCGCATGACCATTCGAGGAACCTTTACATCTAAAGAATTATTTTGTTTCGTTTGGGCAATCATCCTGCGAACATAAAAAACTATTTTTTTTTTCATTTCTCATACAAAATTCTAAGCGAGCTTTTTAGATATGTTTTCTTGTGATGTTACCACAGTTTGGACATAAAACCTAAGAAGGCGGTATAAAATATTGGAAGATAAGTAGTCCACTAAAAATTCCTGCCCAATTAAGTCCTGGGTTATGCAAGATTCGATCAATATGTTTTTTACCTTTTGTGAGCAATGACGATTATGATCAAACGCTGGAACTACACGAATTCCTGCTCAATTTCTAGACACTATCATCATCATTTCAGTTTATCTTCTATATATCCTCCAGTTGAAAGCGGCTTGCATCCAAAGTCTTCCGATGATCATAACAATGTCGTCTGAAATAACACAGACTAAAAATTAATTTTAATCTTTTAACAGAAATATACCCTATCTATTTTTTAATCTGTAGGACTCCTGGCGGGCTCCCTGCTGGCCGTGTACATGGTGGTTAGAACGTACGAGCTGACCGTCGGCGACTATGTACTCTTTACGTCGTATATCGTCCAGCTATATGTGCCGCTTAACTGGTTCGGCACGTATTACAGGTACGTATCTAAGCGTGACATACTAAATAGATTATCTAAATTTCGTCTTTTGATTCACACTGGAAGAAAAATGTCCTATATTTGCCCCAAACTAACTAAAAAAAAACTTTAAATTCTAATGTTAATTTAAATACGCTTAACTCTTTTTTTATCGTAGATACGTTCCTTAATAAATTATGCAAATAATGATATATATGAAAAGAAATGGTTTTAACAATTTTAGGGAACTGTTATAGATGAAAAAAAAAACAGTAAAGTATTTATAAAAAAATCGATCAATTTTATTACAAAAAGAGATTAAAATTAGGGTACAGTGAAAAAAAATAAAAACAAAATACGAATTGAAATAAGAAACAAAAATAGATTTTACAAATATTCGTCGTTACTTGATAACAAGCACGCAAATGTTACCATCTGTAGATACGTCAAATATGTCTAGCACAACAGTTGGGTTAGAAGAATTTCGTAGTCGTTAGTATTTATTACCGGCCTCTGTAGGTTTTTTTTTTTTTTAACAAATACCCTTTTATTATTAGTACCTGTTTTTGAGGTTGCCTATATAAATCTTGATGTCCAGGTAAACAAAACTTAAGAATACGTTGAATTGAAATTTTAATGCATGCTCCATGCAGTATTAAAAAATTTAGGGATTCGTAGTGTATTTATTGTTAGTCGTGAACCGCATTATTTTAAAACAAAAAACATTTAAAAAAAAAGAGTTGGTGTATTACTCTTACAAGGAAAGTTATATCTTGTGTCATTTTTTTAAAGATTGGTAACACTTTTGATTGTCTGTGATAACTTACGGACCCACGACGTGGTCGCTTACAGTGGGTTTTATAAGTAGGCTCAAGATAAGCCAGGGAGCAATGGAGAGCTATGCTTGGAGTTTCGATGCAAGATCCAAGATCATCGACGTAGGTCTAAGAATTGCTCAATCTGTAGTACCAGAGAGAGGAGTAAATCGCTCATGCAACACCACCAGCCGGTGGACGCTGCGTGGTTTCTGCCCCCCCCCCCCCCCACTAGATGGATCAACGACATAGTTAAGGGCGCGAGATCGGTCATCGTAGTGACCAAAGAGGGAAGCCTAAAAAAACCTTTTAAAGAGCGTCTATACGCTGAAAAGAAGAGGAATATTTTTGAAACCATTTAAGTGTAATACAGAGTTTTTTAAATGTAATGTTCGTTCATGTAAAATATAGGCAGGCAATGTATTGTAGTAGTATGGTTGCGAGCTCGTTGCGACATGACATTTACGCCTGTTGTTATATCAATCACTTACAACCTAGAATGTTATTTTGTTTTCGTTTCATTAACTATAAATTTATTTCTGCAAATAATTAAACACCTAATTTAAATTTATCGATAAAGATTATTTAGTTACACATATAAAAACAATTCATTTATATCAATACTATAGTTCTATTTTGTAGTACCACTATAAAAATGTTTGCCCATTAAGATAAGAAATACTAGAGTTGTAATATGTAATGACTTAATAGTAATTTGTTTACACATTGTTCTTATTGTCAACGATTTGTAAACAAAACGATTACGTTCTTTACTATAGACAGTGAAAATGTACGATTGTCAAATCGTTGTCCATTTAATGTATTTAATTATTACTATTTGAGTGTTGCATTTTAATGTTATTTATCTTATTTTGATTATATATTATACATAAATTATACATCGTAATTATATTTTATTTAAGTTAGGTTTTATATCGCCAACGACTATGTTCTAGATCCATAATTCATCACTGGCAACACAATGGTTAAAGACATTAGTTTACAGACTTAACGTTTACAAGGCTTATAAGACCCGGTAAACGACACTAAAGGTTAACGATGAATTATTTATCCTATAGAGCCATTCAAAAGAATTTCGTGGACATGGAGAACATGTTCGACCTGATGCGTGTGGACTCGGACGTGTGCGACGCGCCGGGTGCACCCGAGCTAGTTGTCCGTCGCGGCGGGATTGAGTTCAAGCATGTGTCTTTCGGCTATGGCCCCGAACGTCTCGTCCTCAACAATGTCAGCTTCCGCGTTGCTCCCGGCTCCACCGTCGCACTGGTCAGTTATTACTCTATCTCTATATTACTTCAACTCTTCATCATCATCATCATTATATATATGCCCTAGGACGTTGTTGGATTGGACATGGGCCTACTCGATAGATATCTCATGTAAAGAAGTAGTATAGTTTAAATAGTGCCGAAACTACCGTACAGTGCTTTAGGATAGCGCGTGTTGGGGGATGAAGACTAACAACAGAACAGATAAATCCCTTTCTCTTCACGTTCGTACTTAAGACGCGGTACAGTGGTTGATTCGTTCAACTATTTTCCAACATTTCAGCCGTAAGGCGTTCATTGCTGGACACGACTCTACCCATAAAATTACCAAGCACTGAAATGTTAATATTCGATATGTTTACCTATTCACCAGGTGTGAAATGATCATTAAGAAAGGTATTTATTTATTTATTTCATGCATTTTTTGAATTTATTCAAGTTTGTAAAATGACCATAAGGTCATCTTACCACCTTGTGGGCGGTCGTCCTACGCTGCAGTTATCGGTCGGTGGTAAATCCTTGAGGCCCTATCTGCTATCTGTTCTGCGCGCTTTGTCGCCAGTCAACTACCACTTCAACTCACCAATCTCTGTTGTGGATCTCCTAATTTCTAATTCGATCTCGTAGAACATTCAATAAAGTTATAAACGCGGTGTCAACTTCTGTAACACAACACAATATGCTATTTAAATACGTTGGGTTCGTACAACTTGATAGATCGTGTAGTTTTTATTTGGCACGCAAGCTTCTCCTATCATCAAAAGCGATTATCTAATTAAATTTATCTGTTGCTGTACTCGAAACTGCAGGTGGGTCCTAGTGGTGCAGGCAAGTCGACGGTAATGCGACTCCTGTTCCGTTTCTACGACGTCAACGAGGGAGCGGTGCTGGTGGACGGTCAGGACGTGCGCACCGTTACGCAGGCCTCGCTTCGTTCCAATATCGGTGTGGTTCCGCAAGATACCGTACTATTTAACAACACCGTACGGTGAGTACAGATACTATCAAGATTCTCTTCATCTTGATACTTGAGACAAAATAATGTCATATTTTCATTGGGCAAATAGACCGGTTACGCCTCGGGGCATCCCCTAAATGTGAATAAAGGGGTCATTCGAGTGACAGCCACTCCCATAAAGTAACATACACTAATTGTCTAAGCATTCTAATAAATTCACGATACCAATTAACTGATTGAACGTAAACGTGTCGACCACGGCCGAAACAAATTTAATGGCCCAAGCTAAGGTTCCCGAAGTACCCTCTTTTAAAAAGGTCAAAACTAAACATCTATAAAATTTTCATTTTCGCCTCTTTTAATCATTCCGGCGTTTTGGATCCTCTTTAAAGCACCTTGTTTGCGCAGATATTACGCGGAGTATCCACTCGAATTTAGTCATTACATCAATAAATAAGTAATTTATCCATGTAGTGGTATTCTATTATTTTATGAAGTGTAACTAATTGAAATTATTAAAATCAGATGGCGTTGTATATACTTGTAAGCAAAGATCATTTAAAAAAAATTTAAGTAATATAATATTATCAGTATCGGTTGGGACCGAAATGATCACGATTGGCGCTCACGAGCCGAATGACGCTGCGTGGGTAGGTGGATCGATGGCATAGTCAAAGTTGTGGGAACCCGCAGTGCAAGACCGGTCATCGTGGTGATACTTTTGGGGAGGTCCTATGGCTAATATGATGATAATGATAATATTATCAAAAAGTCTATACGTATAATGTATATTTGATATTTGAAATATTGATAGATGTTTATAAGATAGTGTACTAATTTTTGTGTAGGTATAACATTCAATACGGGCGCCTTGACGCGCCGATCGCAGACGTTATATCAGCGGCCAAGAACGCTGATATCCACGACAGGATCCTGACGTTCCCAGACGCGTATGATACTCAGGTAAATTTATTCTGAGCACAGGCTCGGAGAAGAAAGTGTAAATTGTTAATGTATGCGGGGTAGATTATTATTTACTCTAACTGCCTTATTAAATACGATGTAGTGAAGAACACGAATGAGATTGAGATTGCATTGTGTGGATAAAAGTACTTGTTTTAAATACAGATGTAAATAAAACAAATTGACACTAAGGCAAATTATAAATGCTTAAAACTTGCATAAATTTGTCAAATTTGAACAGTGTTTTTGAAGGAAAAAGGCACATATATTTTGAAAAGATAGATAGATGTATTACATATTATTGCAATCATTATAGTTGCTCAACTCTACTACTTATAAAGGTTTATTCTTTAGCGGTCTACCAAAATTAATACATAGCCATATTTTTATAAGATTTCTATAATTTTGTTCATAGAGTAAATACTTATTTATCGTAAATGTTGTGTAGAAATAATACCTCAAGATTGTTCTGTTAAGATAAAAAAAATCTGGCTAAATGATAGTATTATATCTTTAGAAAACATTGTTGATATATATTTTAAGAAATTAAAATGTAACATGTACTGATGATATGTGATTTTTTTTCAGGTAGGAGAGAGAGGCCTGCGACTCAGTGGCGGTGAGAAACAGAGAATAGCTATCGCGAGAACTATACTCAAAGACCCGGCGATCGTGTTGTTAGACGAGGCCACTTCTGCTCTTGACACAAACACCGAAAGAAACATTCAAGTAAGCTTCTTCATAAACTTTATTTTTAAAATAAAACTCTTGTTTCTAGTTGTGAACTTGTCCATATTATTGGGGCAAACAGTCAAACTATTAATCTAACTTCAAGAAAGAGGTAGACTCGACTGGTCAGTGTTCGACTATGTAACATCAATATCCCTCATTGGTGGTGATGACTTTCAAAATTGAAAAATTGAAGAAAGCTATGAAAATCTTTAGGAGGACGCCTATAGACCTGGATATATCCAGAAGTGGACGATTCACAGCTGAAATGATGATACTTTATATCTTTGTTGTACAAGTCCTTGTGAAAATGCCATAATGTGTATTATAGTTTTTCATGCGAATTTTAACCAAATGAAGTAGCAGTGGGCTACATAGAACGCTGAATAGATGGCCACTGGGGCTTTAAGTTTCTGGAGACGAGACCTGGTACTGGTTCGTCTACAAGGTGGACAGGGTAACCTTGTTAAGATCGTCCATAAAACGCTGGACGCAGGCCGCTTCCAACTGGTTTTATTGGAAGTCTAAGTAACAGGCCTTTGTCCAACAGGAGAGGTCTTACGGCTGAAAAGATAATGATGGTGTAATGATATATTATTAATTACAGGCAGCGTTAGCTCGTGTGTGCGCGAACAGAACGACTCTTATAATCGCGCACAGGCTCTCCACCATAATACACGCCGACGAAATTCTCGTGCTCAAAGAAGGGGAAATCATCGAAAGAGGAAAGTAAGTATACCATAGTAAAATATTTTACAGTAATCACTATTAACACACTAATACTACATTTTCGTTTAGACCGGGTGATTAGAAATAGGTGTAAAATCTTCTAAGGAATATAACATTAGTCAACATTTTCATTTGAGGCAGTACAAAATCTGTAGGGGCAGATAGTAAATAATTAATTTTAATGTGTAGTAATTCGAATGTTGAAATCACTTTTTTTACATTATTACCATTACGTCATTAGGTATACTATACAATTGGCTACAAGTGAGCTATTATAACATTTTCTTTCATAAATAACAGAGGGTGATTATAAAACAACTTTATTTTACAGTCACGAAGCACTTTTAGCTCAAAATGGTGTCTACGCCTCAATGTGGCAGCAACAGCTGGAGAACCGTAACAATGGCAACAATAACCCTGAAGCGAACAATAACAGTGATGCCCGACCGACGAGCCAAGCCAACGGCTTAAGCATGTTTGGCCACGGGCACGGCCATGGCCACGGTCACTAGAAAACCTGAGGAAATTATGGGTGCACTCCGCTTGCTCAATAACATCAAATATGGACGCAAAATGTTAATGTATAAATAAATATATCATTTGTACACCAATGATTTGGTTTACACAATATTTAATATTATTCTACCAATGTTGCCTGTGTCATCTAAGAATTTTTTAAAATGTTGTCTGCTCAAAGATTTGGTCTGATGTAATTTGTTTCGTTTTAATCAGTTAAAACTTAATGAGTCAAAAAGGATATGCTAGTTATATTCGTAGAGTGATATCACATTTGTAATAGACATCAATGATAAAAGTTTTTATAAATTGAGTAGTAATTGTTTTGCGTACCCTTATGTATTTATTGAAAAAATATAAATTACAAAAATTAAAAAACGTGTATGTGTACATATATTTTACGTGAGTCTTTTTGGGAGCACGCCAATTTTCGTAAGTTGCAAGCCCTTATTTTTGGACCCGGGGGGCATCCTGGAAAACGATGTGTTGGGAAACATTTGGCCTTAAAATTCCAAATGATCTTCATAAGGATTCTGCAAAATATTTTGTTCTTAATTGTTTGGTTTCCGTTCTCTAACTTTTAATGGCAACTTTTCGATGTTTTCGAAATTTCCATTGGATCACCACGGGTCAAATAAGCATATTTATATACACATAATACATTGTGTGTATACACATATATATATATACACACACACACAAACAGGCAGCTTAAGCACAACATACATATTGTGTCCATAAAAATAGTAATCATTTTAATAAGCAAGTAGAATTAAACCCTAATAATTTGAAGGTGCTACTTGATAAATATATTGTAAATGAATCAAAAAATCGTACCACTATGCAACCGTTTCGAATTTTGATTACAAGGGAATGCAATTAGTATGTAAAAGGACACGACTGATCGGTTGTAGCCACACGTTTGGCAGGACATGTAAATATATAGCAACTCTTTTTTAGGACAAACTGAATGTAATACATAAGTTGACATTGTGATGATGTAACTATAATGTACCTAGTAGTATTAATAATTACATTGTGGAAGCAAATTTTATGTGCAATTCAGTGTTAATAAAGAATGTTTTTATTTATGTGGTATTATTCACAACCTTGATCACAAATAGGACTTGAAAACGTTGTCCTAATTGAAATGAACCACTTATGTGAAGTAAACTGCATAGCTGTACCAACAAAATGACGTAGCGAATTATGCATGCACCCAAGGGAATAGTGTTTCAATAGTCGTGCACAGATGGCGAAGTATATGGTTTACGACGTTCCAAGTATGCTATTAGAGGACTCTAGGGTTAATTAATAATTGTGCTATTTCATGTAGCTCCTAGAATGGCAGCTACAATACAACGGAAATTTATTGTGTAGTTTCAGCATAAGTTACACACAATCGCAAAACTATTAATCCGGTGGCTCTTTAGTTTCTAGATGGACAAAATGGTATCTCTGGGGAGAGTGAGTATGTGGGATGGATTCCTACCCACTAAAACTCCATTGGCAGTCTTCGGTACCTTCAAAGCCGCCAAATCTACGGATTTTGTAGGTTCCTCTCAGTGCTGTGCCAAGACACATCCCGTGGCGAAGCTAAGCCTCCCTCAGCAGCCTCGCTTGCTGCTCTTCTCGGGTTCGTATTAAGTGGACGATGAATGCTTCCGCCCCCAACACCCGTGAACCCGATGCTCTTATATTACTTTATATCTACTAAAATAGATTAATTTCAATAAAACATGCGGGCAATGAAACGATAAATTTATTACAATTATAAAAATTTCTAAGTTAAAATCGGGTTTCTTTATCAACGCGTTTTTTTACCTGAAACTGAAAAATATTGTTTATCTATCTACTGCATATTATTGCTTTTGGAATAAGGGCCTAATTACTTTTGGATAGTACTTATGCAAAAAACCGTTAAAACTGCGGCTATTTACACTTCAAAAGGCGCCACAACTTTTGTTATACGAGGAATATACATATCCACTGAGAATCATTAAAAATGATCACTTGTGTACGTCATAAGAATGCCAGAACAGAGTTTGATGGAAATTAAAATAAAATTTAGTTCCCCTGAAATGATAAATTTAAGCGTAAAGCTTTGTGAATTACAAAAGCGTCCTGTTCTCACAAAAGCACATAACAAACAAACAGGTTTTTCGGATGTTAACATATGAATGACGATATTGCTTTTTGCTTTGCTTTCTCTGTTGGTGTTAATGCTGTTAGCACTAAGGCTTTTACAGCTTCATCTGAGCTGAGTTCACGAAGCGGAACGGTCCGTGAACTTAAAACTAAAGCTGGTAGGGCGGCTACCACTTGCGCGGTTACGTCCGCACGTTGCAGAGGCTCTTCGCGAATAGAGCTTTGATCGGATGTGTTGCTAATGTGTGCTTGCGGTTTGGGACGGCAGCGTGGACCACAGGCGAGCCGAGGAGGGATCCGGAACAAACCACGGACAGGCCACGCTGTTCGAGGTTATAGAGCGGGCGGCCGCTCTCTAAAAAAGCGTGTTGTAGCGTGGTGGGTAATGTTTAACGACCTGTGTGAAGTGTTGCGGGTGCAGTTGTTGATGAGGGTGCTGTGAGGTTTGCAGCGGGTGTGGTGTGGCGAGTGTTCTGTGGGACGTTACCCCGAGGTATTTCACCGAATCCTTTCAAGGAATAGGACGATCGAAAAGGGAGACGGTGCTCCGGTCGACGAGACGCGTACGCTTGCGTGCCCGGGGGGGCTGTGATCTGCGGGAGAATATTATCGCCGGGCTATTTTCAGGATTTACGTCGATTCTCCATTTCCTATACCTAGGCTGGCTGCGGCTTGGAGGTGACGCGAAATTAATGAGCGCGCTCTACTGGAGATGAAGAGTGTTGTGACGTCCGCGAAAAGCGCGAGTTGAACTTTGCTAGCTCTTGGTATGTCGCTAGTGAATAGCGAAAAGAGTAGCGGAGAGTGGCAGAATCCCTAAGGGGCGGGGAGTGGAGAGGACGACTTCCGCTCGATAGCGGAAAGTGCGGTTCGACAAGAAGGCTTGTATGATCGTTAAGATCTAGTCTATCAACGTACTGGGTTGTGTGGGTACAGTTTATATAATAAACCTTAGCGATATCGAACAAGATAGCGCCTGTGTCTCTAGGCTTGCGTAATGCGAAGCCGGTGAGAATGGATTTCGTGAATCTATGTGCTTGATGGACGCACGAGCGGTGGTTACGGAACAGAGGTGGCTCTAGCTCGTGTAGCGCCCGTGTGCAATGGAACCCTGGCGCCCGTGTGCATTGCACACCCTGCACTATAGGTTAAACCGCCCCTGTTACGGAATCCGATGATTATATTGCTTTATTAGCAATACTTATAAATAACTATAGTAAATATTAGAGCCGTTGTTTATACGTTATTATATTTAAAGGCGCCCCTAAGAATGTCCGAATTTTTAGATGAAATAAACGTATTTTTATGATGATCGGCACAAGGTATGAATTTACCTTTTTTTGTTTCTTTTTCCGACGCCTTTTCATGAAGTAACTGATTTTTCTTTTGATACTGTGAAATAGACAGCGAAGGCCTTTTCTTCGCAAATTCAATACTGCGTATAGAATTTTCAAACTCTTCCTCTATCTGTCCTATTGTTTTTACATAATCGGAGGAAACCTTTCGAACCATTTTCTTGCCGTGTTGTATATTCATGACCCGGTCGATAGATGGCGTTTCCATTTTGAGCGAGGGTCGAACGTATTTCTGAGTATTGTCCTCACTTTTGCGAGCTAAGTAAGCCGTGAAAGTTAACAGCGGATTTCCTTGTTTCAATTCAGACAACGGTCTGAAATGTGTAAAATAATTTATGATTTTCAGTAAATATTCATATTAAAGAAAAATCATTAACTTCGCTAGTTGAATCTGGGGCGCACGATCAATACCCGTGTACGAGGTAATGAATTGTGTCGGATTCCTACCGGCTAAAACCTCATGCTCTGTAACGTTTGTTATCGGAATGACGGGAGCCCTTTCGCGCACTGGTTCTTAAGTAATAACTTTAAAATAGCGTTTGTTTGTCTATATAATAATAATACCTTATTTACCAGACAGAGTTGATACCAGAAATTGCACAGTTTGTTTCAGTCTCTTGCTTGTATTTTTGATTACATATGCAATTTTGGGATGATTTTTATTTAACCATTTTTTGTCTGTGAATTATACTATTTCTTGGACAATTTTGTACGTAATTTTACAAAATTACGTCTTCTTTCAAAGTTAAAAAAATAATCATGTAAACATATCTTTACATTTCTTCATAACTGCTGAAGCCTATTTATATTAAAAGTCAATTATCAGTTAATCGCATGCGTAGAAAGACAGTCAAAAGAGACTCATTAAAAGTCTATATTCGCCAGACAGATCTGGCGAATATAGATGCCGTTGGGGCAGAAAGGTTCTTAACAACGAGCCGGTAGACGTGGTTTCAGTAGGCCAACCACTAGGCGGACCAATGACATAGTCGAGGTCGTGAGTAGTTGTTAGATGTGGGCAGCGCAAAACTAGTCATTGTGGCGGTTTTTTTGAGAAAGCTTATGCCTTGCACTAGGCGTCTTTTGACTGACATGATGAATATAGTTTACCTATAATCCTTAAGAGTAGGTCCCGATTCGTCAACGGTAGTAAGATCATTGAGGAGTCGAGTCAGCACGGACTGACGACGCACTTCCAAGTCGGAGTCGCCGCTGTACTGCTCGGAGACCGTGCGTCGTCCTATTGCACCTTGTACCGAACGCACGTTCGGTGCTATGCGAACTTTCCTGGAATCAATGGATTGAACCGCACTAATGCAGTTCGTATTGTGTTCATTAGTCACAGTGTGGTTATGTGTGTGTTAGTGAGTTTATGGTTATGGTCTTATTTCCAAATAGTAAACTTATCAGAATTGTAACGAAAAACATTTTGAATTTGATTTCAAATAAGAATTTTAAAATAATATTCGGCAAATGCGCTTTAGATATTTGAAAGAAAAATGAAATTTTGGGTAAAACTTTAATAAATTTATTTACGACGACGTCTTCTTCTATCAGTTAACCGTTTCAGTGGTGCAGACAAAAATTAATGAAGTTTTAAGAAACAGGCAAATATTGTTAAATAGGAAAAATAAGATAAAATGTTATCTAATTCGTTAATTATGAAAGTATAAAAAATTTTTTAATCCAAAATCAACGAAACTCCTTATTTATATGAATATTTAACGTCTTAGTAGAAAGATTTTAATAATCTATTGCTTTATCATTGTAATTAATGTTTTGGTTATTGATCGTCATTTCGCCGTCAATCGTGATGGATTAAAATTAAAACAAAAAGAAAAACTAAACAAAAAACTGAATGTTACGTGGATTAATTCTCTATATATTTACGTCATAATTATTAAATTTGCATATGTTTTATTTGTAAAAATACTGCCTTCTTAGTTTCCGAAGAGCTTATTTTTATTTATTCTTTGATAATATTTCCTACTTGAAATTATTTACAGAGGTGACTTGCGACGTCATGACAAAAATGCCAGAAGATTCCAATTTGACATAAACCAGAATCAATTGAAATTACACTGTAATTGCATCATTTCACCAAAATCTAAGTGGCCAATGCACTCTGATCTGAGAATATCCTGAAGCAAAATGCTTAAAAGAGCTCTTATTTCAAAATGAAATGATTTCGATAAACACTTTCTGATGGTAATGACAAATAATATATGAATAAACACCTAGGTTCTAATAACTCTTCATCTTCTTCGCTTTCTTTGCTTTTAATTATATTTTCGAGAGTCTCTGGTCGCGGAAAGCCGGTTGGACGTCTCCTAATCTTTTCGTGAGGCTTGAGTACTTCGGGTGCAACGATCGACACTTTTCTATATAAAAAAAAACCAAATAAAATGAAAAAAATATTAGTCACGAAGAATCTTTTTTGTTGGTTGCTTTCAATGTCTATTAAAATTGTGTCTGGTCAATTTTACCTATTATGTTACAAAAGTATACATTTCAGTTTCAATATGGAAATTGCACAAATCCCTAGGTTTAGGTAGTATGTTGTATGTTTACAATTATTAGAATAAATCCAAAAAAAAGAGAACGTTCATAATGTATTTACAAGCCACTGTTACATTAACGAACCCAAAATTTCTACTGCTAAAAATCTTTAATTCATTTGTAATTATTTATTTTAATAACATTTTGCAAAATATTGTTGGACTACCATTTATAAAAATGAAAAAAACGTTAAAATATATTGTCAGAATGGTCTGGAATATTATCAAAATCCTTGGCAATGATGTCGCTTGATTATTTTGCTTACATTAAGGTTATATCTGACAGAAAGTGTATATACATAAATCGCTGTTAAATTAAAAAAAAAATCTTAACGGAGTTTCTTCTTCCTGATTTTTCTCCATAACTAAAATACCTTGCGAAGCAGAGAAGGCAAATATAAAAAAAATTGACAATTAATAAGAGTCCTGTTGAAAGTTCCAATTTTGAATAGATAAATTTTATCTTTATCTTTAACTCACATTATACTTGATAGACGAAAGTATGATATTGCCCCGTTCGAGAAAAAAAAATCATGGTTTCCTAAAAGGCAATACAATTGGCCCATTTTAATAATTTTATAAAACAGATAAACTTTTGTTCCGTGACACAAAAAAGTGTAAAAGTAGCCAATGACTAAGAATAGATTGAACTTCTTTTGCAATATAATTTAAATATAAATATAAAACACACATTCACATGTTATTATTACTGTATTTCTTGTTAGTTAATACAAGCTTTCTATGCGATTTATTTAAAGCAGGGATGAGCAACATGCGGCCCGCCACGCAGTTTTAAAATTGAATTTGGTTCATCGACTTCCCCTCGTCAATATATTGTTACAAAATTAATTATAATAAAATAGCGATATGTTCTTAGCAGAAAAAAATAATAATAAACAACGATCGAACAGTGATGCACAATTTGAGAGCTGGGTACCATATTATATGTATGGTATGCTGGTACCGAAAAAAACGGTATAATATGGCTTTTTGAAATTTTTAAATACATTGTTTATTTTTTTACATGTTTATTTTTATTTTTCATGAAAATTTGTATATTTCCTTATTCTAAAGTTTATAAAAAATAGAGTTTTGTAAGTTATTAATAAGTGCAACATTATATGTATCATATAACTTGCCCCCCTTGATTATTTAAAAGGTTGGTTACCCCTGATTTAAGTTACATATATTTAATCGTTAACAGGATACTTTGCCACGATTTTATCGTGTGTAATTAATGGGTGATTAAATAAATATTCTATTATTAATCTAAAAATGGTATATGTGTTCTCATTTAATAGACCCGTTGTCAATCATAGATAAAAAAGTTAAGCACCTAGGTTCTATTGGCTCTTCATCCTCTAGCGATATACTATCTTTGCTCTTTAGGATTTTTTCCAAGGTCTCCGGCCGTGGAAACCCTGTAGGACGCCTTTTGATTTTTTCATGTGATTTAGGTAAATCAGGTGCAATTATTGACACTTTTCTAAAAATAAATGATATAAAAAAATAAACAAAAATTATAATAAAAAAATTAATGAAGGTAAGTATTTGTTCCTTACTTGTCATCTTTTGCCCGAGTCATCGAAGAAAATCTGAAAAAATATTTCCTACGTAATGATTTTGGTACAGTATTACGACAAACACGTGTTTCTTAATCTTTTAGTAATGAAACAACTAGAGCTAATTAAAAACATTTAACGAGGATGAAGTATTTGAAGTAACCCAATTCTCTACTTAATAATGTAGGTTTGCTGATGTTGAAAAAAAATACCCGATGTAAATTATAAAGGTTTATTGGTTATCAATGTAAAAGCAAAACTTAATATATCAAAAAATCCATAATTTCATTCTAAAAATCTATGGATTTGGAAATAATATGTAAAATAAAGTAAGAAAAAGCGTTTTAAAAGTTTGGATTAGTCAAAATTAATACTATAACATCTGAACCGAAACGAAATGTTATTGGGCTGTTGAATTGTGTGGCAGTGGCAATCCTATATATATCCTATAACAATATATTGTATCTCGGGAATAGAACCCGCGATCTACGATCACCAGTCTTATTTCCCAACCGCTAGGCTATTACTGCCCGAACTTCACTTAAAATTATATTTGTCTGGATTTATTACACTATTATTTCAAACATAATAACATTAACAATCATTTACCGATGCAGTACCTTGCTTAAAATCAGTTTTTACAGGAGATCGTTTCACTAAAAACCAGGCTGGCCTTTAGTTGAAGTATAAGAAACAGTAAAATATCATGTTCCGCTTTTATATGGTTTCGGTGAAAATACTATTGTACGTCTTATAAACAGTATCGTCTTGTGTCAAGTTTGTAGTTGTCGTTGTATGTAGTCTTAATATCTGGATACTTTAAAATTAAAAGATTGCTCATATAATATCCTGGTAAAATCGAGGAAAAAATCGAAGCGAATTAGAGCAGTTAGGGCTTTTGACTCAATACTAAGCGTTTTAAAATATGTGTAGTGCTGGTTTTAAAAAATACCTTACATTATATATTTTGGTGATTATTATATTTGGTGTTAGATGGAATATAAAAATATATAATAATTAGCCGAGATAAATATTAAAGAAGTAAAATATTCTAGCTTCTTTCTAAAGTAAAAAAAATAATCATGAAAATCGCAACAAGGTTTACCTTGTCCGTTCTTTAGACCGATGATCTACCGAAGCTATCCTAAAAAAAGATTTGTACATTATTATTTATTATTCAAAAAAAAAAACAAAGTAATATTGAATAAATTTTATATTACCATATAAAAATTATATATTACCTTAATTTCCGAAGGTCTTCGTCTGTGATTAACTCGGATCTAAAACAACAGTCGAAAATATTCAATTTATTATACCCATAAAATTCTACGCCCTAAAAACATTTTTACAGTCATAATATATTGTCTCATTCTGTTTTAATTTCACCATTATTATTTAAAATAGTACTATACTATAGCGCTACCAAAATTGCTGTACCCTTACGTAAGTACGCGGTGAAGCGGGGGAGAGGGGAGAGGGCTAAGGCCTTGATGATCGCGAGCGGAGACGGACTAATAAGAGCAGCGAAGGACATCCATCTAAAAGTTGTTCATTTCGTTGGAACACGCTAGATGCAGGGTCCCACCCACGGAAAATCGGTGGGTGATTCCTATGTCATGATGAATGAATTAAAAAAGGTGTATCGTGAACTTTATATAAAAATTTAACTGTATCTTACTTTCTGGCATCTTCGAAAAGGTTCAATTTGCTAGAGCCCCTCGCAATGCTCTTTATAACATCTCCAGCGAAGCTTATACGATCTACATTTAATCTGCAAGAAAAGTTATCAGTTATATCCTCAGTTTTTATAAAATAATTTGATGACAATAGAAATTACTAAAAGATTACTTGATGTATCTTCTAATCTCCTTTTCTTCGTTTGAATCCAGTGAACTAACTGCAAATTAAAAAAAATATTTTGTAACTGTCGTCAGAACTAACTCTGTTAACGCAACATAAACTTTAAAAGTTTTTGAATTTACCATACAAATGACGAATGTCAATTTAAGCACTTTCCACTTAGCTTTATTCTTAAACTAATAGTAAAAGATCTCTCTAAAGATCTTTGTTCATTGACATTGTGTCTTTATCCATATTAATTTATTATACTTCAAATAAGGACTTGTAAGAGGAATGCTTTTATTGAGCTGAAGGGGTAAATGCTCATAATCTGTCAACAGTATGGTATGGTAGATCGTATCCGAAAATCCATTTTTTCAAAAGCATTTTCAATATTCAGATTACTATATATCAAAATTTATTACTGTATACTATCCGTACCTGCTGATTTTGTACTGCAAAAAGTTATTGGTCGCATTTTAATAAAAAAATGAAATAAAAAATGTAACATATTTTAGATTACTCAGTTTATACAAGGTGATTGACAAATTAGCTACACATTAAGCTTTTACTATAAATAACCATCCTGTATATCGGATATTCGTACTATGAATATCTAACGATCGTACCGAACAGGTGTACCGTATTTGAACGCCATTTTGCGGAAAACAGATTTCCGAGTAACGGTTTCTATAATGTTTGTGCGGAAAAAAAGAGTCACACTGCACTCGGTGGATTGACAGTCTAACTCGGTTTTTGTACCGCGAACTTCGTGTATAAACAAACACGCTGAAAACTCGCATGTAGTTCACTGATCCTTCCGCTCCGTGAACTCAGTACCGATGAAGCTGTAAAAGCCTTGGGGTTAACGGCATTAACATCTTCAGAAATAATATATGATACACACGGAGTACTGTAAACGGTCGTCATACGATTTTTTTTGTTTTAATCAACCAATACATGTATTATATTTATTCCTTCATTCATTCATGTCTGCCAATAGACGCCCACTGCAAGGCCTCTCCCCTTGATCCCCCTTGATGATCATAACAATGATCGGTCCTGCACATCCAACGCCGTCCTGCGACCTTGATTACGTCGTCGATCCACGTTATGTTCAGTACAACAAAAACGAAAGTATAAAATCTTACCTGAAATATCTTCAGATTCAAAGGATTGGTCAAATTGAAAAATTTCTGATGGATAAGACATCTTCTGATATTGGACTGTATGGTCGTGCTTGACGTCCGGTTCCGGTGGTTTTTGCACAAGGTCCGTTTCAAGACAATAATGTCCTTTTATAAACCTGTACATAATAAAATATTGTATATTGCTTTAGAATTAAAATTAATGCTAAAAGATCAACAAACCTAAAAAAATCATTTTATTGCAGAACAGTAGTTCATTATAGTATTACACTAGAGAAAGAGAAGATATTAAAAAAGAGTATGTTCATACTTTTTTAAATCATGTGTTGAATCAACTTCGCCAGGGTAGGGTACATCAGTTAATGGAAAGTAAACCCATCTGTCTGGTTTGGGTACTTCTTCCGGAGGTGGACTTAACAGGGGCACCGATTCTTCAGTTTCGTAGTCATAGGACGATTCGTAGCCTTCGACGTAGTAATCTTCGTCGATGGCTGATTCAATGTCCACTTCTGCCGTCATCGTACTTGCCTTAAACTGCTTATCTAAGTCTTCTTTTTTCCTTATAAACCTATTAAATCACAAATTTATTATGTTGCGTTTATAACCCCAAAAATCCGTAATAAAGGCCAACTGATATTGTTCATAATATTAGAAAACCCCTATAGCAAGAGGTTCTATGAATCGAATATATTTGATGAGCATTAGGAACGATACAACAAAGGCCTTACAAAGAAATTATGAAATATATCTAAAATTATAAAAAATGCATACAGAAGAAGTAACACGTATAAATCAAAAACGATGATCAAATTTCAAAAAAGTGCAACATAATACGCAGATTAATATTAGTTACAAAAATGTGCAATTATATGCTAAGTCCGCCTAAATAACGAAAAAAGCTTGCAAATACCTTTGAAAGAATTTTTTTTATCCATCCATATACGTGATCAAATTTTTTGCATTTACCTCTTTCACCTATCGCCAGGAGTAGTTGAGTTATACTTATCATCTCATCAAGTTACATGGTAGAAGCCTACGGCAAGGTATAAGCCCACTTCAAAGATCCCACTGTAACTGGTCAGATGCCGTCGAAAACCCTGTACGAGGGTGAATCAAAAAATTCTTGGAATCAATATTAAAAAATGCAAAGATTGAAATAATAATATTTTATTTATCTACATAATCTCCCTCCAATGCAATGCATTTAGAATAACGCGTTTCTAACTTCCTTATTCCTTGTGAAAAAAAATTATTTTCTTGACTCTCGAAATAGTCCTCTACGGCAGCTATAACCGCGTCATTATCGTGAAATTTTGTTCCACGAATTTCCTCTTTTAATTTTGGAAATAAGTGAAAATCACTTGGGGCTAAGTCCGGAGAATATGGTGGGTGGTCAAAGAGATTGAAGCCAGCACAGCGGATTGCGTTGAGCGTAACTTCCGATCGATGAGCAGGAGCGTTATCTTGAAGGAAAAACACGCCCAACGACAGTTTTCCACGACGTTTTTCTTTAATCGCTTCACGCACTTTCGGGATTAAATTTGCATAATAGGGTCCAGTAATCGTCTGGCCTTTTGGCATGTAATCAATAAAAAGGATTCCTTCACTATCCCAGAACACAGAGGCCATAACTTTGCCAGCGGTAGGAGCAACTCGAAATTTCTTAATGGATGGAGAGGATGGTCGTTTCCAAGACATGCTTTGTCTTTTAGTTTCAGGATCAAAATGGTGGACCCACGTTTCATCCATGGTGACAAGACGACGGCAAAAATTATCCGAATCACGCTGGAACATTTCGAGATTACGCTTGGAAATTTCCAAACGTCGCTTTTTGTTTTCGTCGGTTAACATTCGTGGCACCCATCTTGCAGACACTTCTTTGAACCCCAGTGAATCAATTAAAATGGATTGAACGCTACCAAAAGATATCTTTAGGATCTCAGCTATATGTTTTATAGTCATTCTTCTGTCTTCCAAAACCAGATTCTCAACCTTTTTGACATTTTCTTCTGTAACGGAGGTTGAAGGCCGCCCAGAACGCGGATCATCTTTACAGCCTGATGTAAAGCCTTTTAAATTCAGCCACCCAGTACGCAACCGTAGAATAGGGTACAGCATCACCCCCTAATGTCTGCTGAATGTCCAAAAAAATTTCCTTTGTAGACATTTTTTTCAAACTGAGATATTTTATCACCGCACGTAACTCACTTTTATCCATAATTTTGACTTTTTAGCAACTCGTTGCACAAAAAAATTAATTACATGCGAACGAACTGACAAAAACAAGTGACAGTCTGCATAAATATAGTGTGATAGACACTCTTTAATTTGAATATCGAACTTGATCCAAAAAGGTTTCATATATATGCACTTCTAAGAACTTTTTGATTCACCCTGGTATGTAAATAAATATCTAATACCTTTTCGTCGCCCGCACGTTCCTCCGATCTCTTTCACCACGACTTTCCTCTTCTTCTTCCTGAATTCTTGCCAGCTCTCTGGCCGTTAGTTCCGCCCACAGGTTTTCATACATTAACTTGAAACAAACACAAGTATTATCCTTTTAAATCTAAATCTTAGAAACGATCATGAAAAATATCAATTTGTAAAAAGATTTAAAATTATCAATAAATTATAAATATATTTACTTTTATTCTATAGGATACCAATATTTGAAACCAACTATTACCGAGATGAGCAAAAGAGGCACCAAACGTCTAAAGTCGCGTATACTTCTAAAGTACCAAAGGACATTACATATTTGAAATATTGTATTCAACATGCGTAAGATAATGAAGATATTATATTAGACGTCCTAACTCACTACCTATTTTTAAGATGTTTAAGAACTTATTACTTGATCTTTGATTATTTATCCGTTAATTCACTACTTTTTCTTCCTCTGTTTCTTTTTTCTCTCAGAGGCAAGTGCGATGCAAATAAGTTTGATGTTTTAATGTATTATTGTATTATATTTATAATATGTGTTATACCTTATTTATTATAAGTATATATGTAGTTATGTTTATGAATGTATGTTTGTAAAATTGTATGTTTTGTACACGTTAACTACCCATTATTTATACTTCTAGTGTTTTCATACTATGGTTGTCTGTAAGACATTGCCTTGTGTGATAAGACCGCCCATTGTACTTTTTTGTTTATTATTATGAAACTATTTTAATGTTAACTAGTGTGTACAATAAACAATATTAAATTAAAATATTTGTTTGCTGGCTACCCAAGGCTTTATCTAAAACATTCACACTGGCTCTGTAGCCAGTAATACTCATATTATAATGATATAGTGATACTCATAATATAATGGTAACTTAGTTTGTAGTTTATTATTAATTTCCAGAAACCAGAGGATAATTTTATATTTAAGGTTGACATAGCTATCTGAGCTACACTTGCGGGACGTGAATAATTCAATTACATTTAGCCATGTCATCACGTAAACTATTTTATCTAGATCAGAGGTTCCCAGATCTTTTCCTGATAAACCACTTTATATATATACCATGTATATCTACCATGTTCTAAAATTCGACAAAAATGTGAACATTAGATAATATTATGGAAATTTGCGTTGCGATGGAGTTCTAACATTCAATTAATAGTTATCGAAACAAAAAAAATGGTTTCTAAATGAATTAATTGATTATCCTGTGAGTTTCAGTCAAAAAGTTGAGTCCCTTTGCACATCTAAACATTATGGAAGGCGGCGGCGTCTTAAAACGTTATACTGAATATGGAACATTGAATATTATCAGCCTACATTGGTAAGTGAAATCATGCCAATATTTCAACTTTCGTGGACCCCTGCTTACGAATTTTGAACCCTCATTTTTTGTCACGCCAACGTAAACCTCCGTCGAGCCCCCTTGGACACCGGGGAGTCCACCTAAACCACTTTGGTAACTAAGGATCTAGACAAACTAGAATAAATTAAGAGATCTGCTATCAAATACAATGTTACATGATAATGTAAGTAACATGATTTTAAGTAGGTTACTCAATTATCCTTTAAATAGTTTTTTACTTACGTCTTTAAGAATCTCAGCCACTTCTTTCAAGTTTTCGATATGGTTATAGATATATTCAAACGTCCCTCTATTCACGACGAGGTCTTGGCAATGCAAATTCAAAATACCTGCTTCGAATATAATAATTTCGGAAGTCGGCGATTCGTAAAATGTGGGTACGTTTTCTATTCTTTGTAATGTTCGTTCCCCGTCAACAAGTTGACCAAATGCAACATATTTCTTTTCCATCCATGGTGCCGGTTGCAATAATACGAAAAATTGAGTTGAACAGTCTGTGTGTCTGTAATTTAAATAAATAGATTAAACTTATATTGTTCTTACTTAATTTCAATTCTCTATTAAACTTAATTAATTTACAGATAATATGAAAATTTATCACACTTGTAATCAAATAAATAAATAATAAATATTTAATAATACAAAATTTGTTTTGTCTTCCGACTTCTGTGCTAGGTGTAGATTTGTGTTACAGAATTGAGGGTCCTCATTCGTAAACAGTGGATAAACACAAATTTAATTTATTAATCCACCAATAATAAGAATAAAGTAAAAAAGAAAACAATATAACATTATCCGTAGAGTAAGGATATATAAAAATGTCATTGAAAACAATTTGTAGGAAATTATCAAGGGTGTTATTAAGTTCTTGCATTTACTAAATATGTTTCAACTTTCCCAACGATGTATTAAATAGAAGTTACGTCATATTATTTATGCAAAAATATCTAAGGGGCTATTTTTATAAAATTCAAATTCTCCTCTAATATACACAATGTCTTCGCATTTCCATGAAAATACTTATCGGTTAAAATAAATATAGATTCAAAATAGTTTATTGTACTCTTGTTTAGTCAGTTTGGAGAGCTATAAAAAGTCAAAGTGTCAACGGTAGTTTTATCCCTGCCCTAGAACAATAAATTCTTTTGTTTGATATAAAGGGAAATTTTAATGGCGCCAAAACTTAACTGACTTGCATTGCTGCCCAAGTGGCATTTACATATTCCGCGGGTGCGGGAGAGCGCGGTGCTCAGGGCGTTTAGCCTGAAACTTCTTAAGGTAGCGAAGGTTAATAGCGCCTTGTAAAGCCTTGGCTCGAGCCGGTACGTACTACAATTAGAATGGATGTGGGGGCCGCCGAGCGTAGGACTACTAGGCGGACGCTCCATAGAGTGACTAATCTTAAGGGCCCCCACTAGAGGACCTCTGCTTAGGCTGTCACTTGTATAACACTTGATAATACACGCTTAGCATTCCAACTCGAGGGCGACCAAGGGTCCAGACGTCGACTTAGTCGGTGGCACTTACTTAGCTACCACTTCGGAAAGCGTTAGCGCTGGTAGAAGTAGTGGAAGAAACTCCAGCAATGCTTGTGTAGAATGATTTGAAATTTGTGTAGAAAGCGGTGAACGTTTAGCTCATTTGCAACCAAAAAGCTTTATAGCTTTTTTCTCCTATTTACAAACACACTAGTAAAATTTGTTTCCTTTTGGAATGCGACAGGCCAATAACTTCTGACGAAGTCTGCAGGCATCTTATATTGTTATCCTTGTGTTGTTCATTATTTCTGTTAACCTTGAATTGTAGATACGATGTGCCAAACGTTAATTGACTGGAAATGAGCTACATTTTCACGCATTTAAAGCTTTTACACCTATAACCTAAATCCTATCACCATAAATCAATGCATTTTCATTAATTGTTATAAATCTACCAAAAACTAAAACTGGTAACAAAATAAATAATATATCACCTGCCGTCATTCGCCATACAAAGAACTCCCCGTCTGTCAGGAGGTACAATAAAGTTTTCGCAATCCAAAGGAGTTGTTTTCAATCCATAACCACCGCATTGAATCCAACCATCTTTTACTATGCGGTGAACAGGGGTACCACTGTAGCCTCCTCGTTTCTCCTTACACAGCCGCAAAAAGTTTTCACATGTCAACGGTGCTATATCGGAATATAACTAGAAATTGTTGAAAAAAATTTTGAAACGTTTTTATATTGGTTTATGTAATTAATATTAAAAATTATTATCTACCATAAATATCAATGTTCCCATAAAGTCGTCATCGCCCTCTATTGTTAAGTGCATATAAACAAATGGTCTCTGAAAATATTAAACAAATAATTAAACTTACATAAAAATAAAGATTAAATAAATATAAAGATTATACAAAACTTTTGAAAAGCTTTTAAAGCATATTTTGCATACATATATAGATAGATTTTATTATTTCCATTCACTCTGTATAAAGTGATCACTCTGAAACTTTATTGTAATGCGACATGTCTGCATTCCCAATCATTCTCTGTATACATCCTGTGCAAATTATATTTTTAACTAACTAAAACATAAATGTCACCGACTTACACCAGAATTATCGGCGAATTTTATAAACGATGTTATACCTTCGTGATAGTAATCGGGACAGATGTAATAATTATATTTTGTTTCGATCAATTCCCTTAATTCCTTTTCGCCTCCAAGAAATTGATCGTTATAAAGGATAGCCACATCACCTGATATGCAATAAGCAATCCCACCATAGTTCAATTTCAAATCTTTAAAAATTTGAGGCCATTCTACTCCTGTTAAACCTATCAAAAGAATTTATTTTTCCAATAAATATTAGTGGAGATGACAGATTAAACTAACAATTAAGTATACTACTCAATTTGATCATAATGGTGTAATAATATAAAAAGTGTATATAACAAAAACTGTAAAAACGATATTGCTACAACTGTAGTTTAATAGTAGTAAATACATTTTGTATGAATTATGTAACATCGAATCTGCTTTCAAAAACTAAAAAAAACAAGTGAGATAAAACCTGTACGAAAAATATCCAACGAAATCAAAAGTACGTGAAAAATCTTAAAGGGACGCTGCTTGCTTGGTTTTGGTTGAAGTTGATGCTGTTAGCCCGGGAGATTTTACAACTTTATCGTAACTGAGTAACTTAAGAATAAAACAAGAGCTGGACAGACGCATTCCAGTTGTACGATGTCGTTCGCACTTAGTAAATCGCTCTACCCGAGTAGAGCTGTGTTGTATGCGGCTTGGGACGGCGGCGTGGACCATCACAGGCGAGCCAAGGAGGGATCCGGTTCCAACCTTGGTTCGCCCACGCTGTTCGCGTTTAGGGAGCGGGCGGCCGCCCCATAAGAGCAACATAAATTGTATAATCAATATACTACCTCGTATGACAGGGACATCAAAATGCTTTTTTTTATATTTGTAAAGACCGGTTATTAATTTTGCACAGTAAGTAAATTCACTTGTAACCCTGTTTCCAATAACAGAAAACTTTGATCGGGTATATGTTTCTACTTGTTTCTTTGGCATGTATGGAAGGTTATATATTGAATTATGTCCATTTTTAATGTATGGTGCAAATTTGTCTTTAATGGTCGCCTCCCAAGGATGTCTTTTATGATCTTCATGTTTCTTTAACGGTTGATTTTCAAAACACATCATCATTTATATATGTTGTTGATACAAATTTTTGTTTAATATTTGAATTCTAAGAAATTTCTAAAAATTGTGACGGGAGATAGCTTTTTTATTATTACTATTAATAAAAATAAAAGATTAATTTGACATTACATTTTCAAAAAAAGGGCATTTAAAATAGGTATATTACCTATCAAAACTAATTTATAAAAATTGAGTCTAAATTTAAGAGGCTCGATAATTATTTATTTAAATTCCTTTTGAAAAAAGAGTTGTTGTTACCACTACACTCTTAATTAATTTGGTGGAAAAAGAAAGATATTATTTTTTTCATGTCCTCCGTGTAATATATAACATTTTCTTGAAATGTTATGTCGTGTAATTTCTTATTTTTCTAATACATTCAGGATCTTTTACATATACGGAATGCAACTTCTTACATAAATTGTTTAAAGAATTAAAGATTCATACGGACCAGGGAAAGAACACCGATGTACATACTTAGTTGTGGTTCAAAGCTTTTTCGTTCTGGAATTTTTAATCAAAAGCGAGCCTTTTGGACCTTCGGGAACTTATTAATAAAGAACGGAATGCCTTTGTAGGAGTAAATTTAAATTAAACCACATTAGAGTTAGCTGTAGCTTTCGATGATGATGTGAAAATCTCAGTTAACAAAGATTGAGATGCCATCTTGTGTTATTTGTTTGGCTCAATAACAGAAATCTAATTTTGTTATGATAATGGGATACGTTAATTAAAACCGCTACGCCCTGCAATTGCAAACAAACATGAATAGACTCGCCATTTCACAACCGACTCTGGTCAATGGTCGCAACCCACTGCTTCATTAGGACATCACACGATCACACTCTACACCCAACAATTACTGAACCCAAAAATATGCCACTGGAAAACTTATCATTCATTTTTTAACTAGTATCCATTTTTCCAGTCTGGCCAAATTTATGCAAAGAAATAAAGTAGTCAAAGGCTATAAAATATTTTTTACAATCACATACAATCAAGCAAAGAAATCGATAATGTTCTCAAAAAATGGCAGTAGTGTATTTTTAACGCTTATGCATACTTCAATTAAATAGTGCACAATTTACATTTTCTGTTTTCTATTATAGATTGATGTAACGATCGAATATATCTATAAAAATCTCTATTTTTTAAAGCTTTTGGCAAAATTGTAGCTACGGAGCACTGTGATACTTATTTTTAAGACGGTAGGTGTGCCTATTGCAGTCTGCTATCTACTACCATAGATAACACATTTAGTCTATATTTCACGTTGTTTTTGTGTCAGGTATACTTCTAAACGTCAATAAGTAAGAACTGCAAACGCAAGTAGCAATGGTACCGTATGGGTAAAAGATTTAAAAAGTTAAGATAAAATAATGGAATACTCTTTTTCTCAACGTTTTTCTCTGCTTTCCAAAGAGCTTTGCATTGCACTAAGAGATCTGACCCGATACTACTTACATGTAGACGAACTTTTAGACCAACTAAACGCTTTACCATATAAAACTGGAACTATTGTTGTAAAAGCGGTGAGTTTCTCCACCTTAATATTTTGTTTATTAATATTTATTATTATCCAATATGAATTTCAGACAATGTTAAGTTAACTTGTGTAAGGCGTAAATTTTGAATATTTTTTTGCTTCCATTATTCTATTTATATTATTCATTATTACCAAAATAGTTGGAAAACAGTAGTTATTATAAAATGTAAATGGAATCTCAATTAGCTGTATATGATGCCTACAAATGACCTGTTACTGTTTATCTACTTGTAATTCATAGCACTCAAGCGTTTCTTGTTCTATTTAAAATTGGTGTTAAACTCGGGGCTTTATTATGATAACAATGCAAATAATTTTCTGCTTTTAACGTAAGAATAAAACAAATCATTTTAATTGTATAATTTTTCTTTCATTGTAGATCACACTGTTTCTTTTCTTAAACAAAAAATAATAATAACATACAAGCCTTTTTTAATGCACATATTGTCCTACATGTAAATATGATCATTTAATGAAAATTGTAATCAATGGAATCTAAAAATTTGTCATGGTATCAATTTATAAGAAAAGTTAAAGTTAATAGTTAATCATAAGATATCTCCTCATGTCTGTACACTTCTAATTTTGAAATTTATTTTTTAAATTATTAGTAATATGTTCTTTATTGTATAGTAATACTTAAACAAATTATTTTTTCTATTCGAGTTAACTTTTCAGGATGCCAGTCCATTGATTGATACAATATGTCTTAAAATACAACCTACAGATCAAAATCTATCACCAAAAGCTTCACTATTACTGAAAAATCTTATTAAATACCAAAATATAGACTTTAGTGTTGATTTTTTGAGTAAAGTAATATTGTGGCTTATTGAAAGTTTTAAGACATGTCATGAATCAAATAAATACGAGATATTGGAGAATGTGCAAGATGTTTTACAAAAAAATTTTCATGTAGCAATTAAGGTAAGCTATAGTGACATTTTCATTGTTAACATTATTCTATGCTTTGGTGTATTTGACAGATATACCTAAATAAAAAATTTGATTGTGCCATTGATCTTCCAACACCAATATTAAAGTCAATTATACCAAAATAATATGATAAAAATTGTAACAGTATTTACATATATGGTGCCACACTGAATATAAGAATGTGCCAATAGTTTTTTTTTTTTTTTGTAATTGACATATGCTTTTTGCTGTTATGCATTTACAGCTCCAGAGCTTGTATTGGCTAAGTACTGAAAAAGATCAAGATATCTTTAGGATCCCTGACTTGGCCATTAAATTAAATACTTAATGGGATTTGGATGTTGAGTCCTTAGGTGCTTAGGAAGCCACTCTATAGAATAACAAAGGATATGGGCCCTTGAGAAGGCACCATAATTTAAGCTGTTGTTAATATATGGTTAGCATTTTAACCATGAACTTTCTATAACTGAGGATGAAGCATGTATCAACTATATTCTATTATGTAATTATTTACTAATAACTATACTTTTTAAATCAAACCTCCTGGGTTTTGGTATTAAATTGAAATATTGCTAATTAATTTTCAATTTTCTTATCAAGCTCAGAATTTGTCTTGAATTGGATGCCAGCTTTATTTTATATTCATTAACAGTGAATACTATCATGATATGAGTATTTGATTTGAAAAGAGATTTAAATTATGGCAAGTATGAGAAATGAAAATGCAAAACCTTTTGATTGTTCCTCGGTTTACTATGTAATTCAATTAAAACCATTTTACAAGGTCACTCTTTGAACTTGTTCTTCTGTAATATATTTCTACAAAATATCAAGAATAATATTGTGAGTTCCTTTTTTTAGATGGATTTAAAAAGCAGCAAATGATATATATAAAGATAAACATATTTGCATAATTATAAGGAAAATAACTTCAAAAAGGATTCCTGTAAAGATTTTTTAGATTCAATAGAGTGCTTTGTTATAATAATGACAGCTGTCAAACTCCTATTGCAAAGCATAGGCCTCTACCTAAGATTGCCGTGACTGGTCTTGAAATGCAGTGTACTTACAGTTGATTATTAGTATCATTGATATTCAATGGCATACTTATGTAGTGTTGTGCCCCAAATGTAAGCTTCTTCGCTAGAGAAGTGTATTAGAAGGGCGTTTTTGCATGAAAATTTTCTTATATTTTGCCATGTCTTGTAATGGCTTTGTAGCATTACTATGATCTAAGTAACATGTCTTTCCCTATATAATTTAAAGGTACATGTATTGTTTAAATTTATCATTCAATGAAGTTGAACTTCTTATGTATTAGTATATATGAATACCATAATTGTGTTCTTACTGGTAGGCAAAGACAATAGGTAAAGATTTTAATTATTATTCATTATTTTTATTATTATTATTCAATTTAATTATTATTTTATTATTCTATTACCAATACTTAATGATTTCATTGTATTTATTGTTCTTTTAACATTTGTTAAATTCTTAATTTCAGTATTCAGAATTATTCATTGGTGAACAAGGAATTTATGTTGAAATCTTGGATATAGATAAAAGTTTAGAAGGTAGTAAAAATGACTTTGAATATGGTGGACATCTGATGTACCCTCATAAATATTACGAAAATTCTTTACTTTCACTTAAGGGTATTTTGTCTCTTATAACTATAATAGAGGATCTTAAATTGAATACTCATCAGTATGCTCCAGGGTGTAAAGAAAATATCACTCAAGTAATCACTAAATTTCTCATGATGGATAAAATGATGTTGTATTATGAATTTCTCTATTGCAAAGTAAGTTTTTATTCAATGTCATATGTATAATGGGTTTATATATACTTTTAATGTGACTATTAATTGTTGATTTTGTTGGCACTAATCAGTAAATAATTTTTTACTCACTTGGCGCCGAAATAACAATAGCCATGAACGATATTTGGCCAGTCAACACAATGTAACAATTTAAAAATTATTATATCAACTTATTATCAGCAAATAATTTTATGTCTTTTGATCAAGTGATATGATATTAAATATTCTCACTTGTATGTGAAACTCCATCACTTTAGTATTCTTTATAATATGTGAAATAAAATTTTGTGTTAGCAAATAATTTTCAAATTAACTTTGTTTTTCAGGTTTTAATAGCAGCATTCAGAGTTTTATCCCATATATTTTTCCACGATTTGAGTATTTGTGGTTCTCTACCAGAATTAATAGGTATTTGTAGACATTTCATACTCTATGGTTTAACTGGTCAAATTACTAAACCGGAAAGAATTATGCCATCACAACAAACCATTGCATCAGAAATAATAAAAATTACATCCAAAGGAGGAAAGGTAATTTATCATTTTAAATTTAATGGTCAACCATTCATTGCTCTTCAAATATTTGAAAAATATTGCAATAAAAATTTTAATATTCTTTTAAACAGTTTTACAAGTTAATTTTAAAAATAATGTAACTTTTAGAAACAAAAGCTCAGAAAACCAAGAAACAAAGCCAAAGACATTTTAAAGAAGGAAATTCCAGTATCTGATCATAGTTTAATGTTAGATATTTGTGATTTTGAGAATAATTCGGCATATAAGCCGATAAGTAAAAATTTTTTGCAAGTGCATAGACAGGGAAAATCCTGGACATTAAACAGTGACTCTGAATTGTCTGATGTTGAAAATGGCGCAGAAGCTAAAATGATAGCACTCAAATCTAGAGTGCGACAAAGTGCAGCCAACTTTTTTCTTGTTTTATTAAAAGTAAGTTTTTTCATGTGTTTATTTATGTAAAGGTCCTTCACAGGTGACAGATCCATACATAGCAAAATATAAATAGTATAATATATTATATAATAGATAAACTAAGCTAATCACGAAGTCACATTGTTAATTCAAAATAATAATTATGAAAGTAGACATAAAAAAGTTGGAAAACTAATCATAGGATAATGAATTTATTGAGTGTATATGTTGAGGGTATGTGTTTGAATTAATGATGATGTATTAATTTATCTTAACATTTCATTCAAGATTTTCATGTGTTTCATTACTTCAATTTGTTTTCAAATGATCTAACATGATTTTTCATATAGAAAATGTAATATTTTCGATTAATATGATTGGTTAAGTAAACAAATTTTCCTAAAAAGAGGCTACTCTGTAGCTTTAATGCATTTACTGGAGCTCTTTGGAAAAATGTGTCGAATACATTTTTTAAAATAATTTATAATATTGTTATATAATATTAGCTTGTTATACATGATATACTCCTAATTTTCATGTAATGCTCTCTAAATGTTACTATTTTATTAGGTGTAAACAAATAATATTCGACATAGATTTAATTTAAGTTTTATGTATTTTAAGGTAAAAGAAAAGAAAGAAATCTTTGGATATTGGTGGGCGCTTCTGCCAAGTTGCCCAGATGTCGATAATTGGAATACTGATCAAAATGCTAAGATGACACTCGCATATTGTGCTGTAACGGACCTTATAGCAAACGGTCGGGTTAACGCACTAAGCATTATACTGGCATTGCTTTCTGGTTCGAAATTATATTTAGCACAGGCTGAAATATGGTAAATATCCAAAATTTTACTTTATGTTCTCTAGGCCTTCAAACCATGGCTCACAAGCCTATAGGGTCAGCAACGATTTTGTTGTCATTTTAGAGCAGTGATTCCCGAAGTGGTCTATATCGACCCCTAGGGTTCTATGACACCCTGCAAGGGGTCTACGTCAGCGAAAAACTTCTTAACACATACATTGAAAGTACCTATTTACTTACATCATACTATCCTATAATATCAAAACATTTACATTATTTATGAAAGTACCTATGAAGTAAAAAATTTATTATATTACGAAAAAAAGAAAGACTGGACATCATTAGCCGAGGAGATTTAAGATTAACCCTTACAAAATTTACGCCAAATTTTGATAATTTATTATTGAAGCATCAGGTTCATCCTTCTCACTAAAAATATTGACTTATTGCTTATGTTATTTTATTCGTAGTTTATTTTATGTTTATTAAATGTTACGTATATTTTACATAACAGATACAAAATTTTATTTTGAGTAGTTTTAATTTAAATGAAATTAATAATTATATAAATTAACATGTGCTTTTACTTTAAGTTTTTAACACTTAACTTCACTACAGTTAGAAATTTACAGGATATCAATGTCAGGTAAGTAGGGGGTCTACCCAACACGGTAAAACATGGTAAGGGCATAGGTAGAGGAACAAAGTGCTTATAAAAATTAGTTTAGAACTAATTAGGTCTTGATTAAACGTTGTAAATAAAATGTATTAATTTAGAAAATAAATTAATAAAAAGCACAAGTTATAAAATTTGATAAATGTATATTATCTTTTTTTCTCTGTGCTATGTGGCAGGTCTATTGCCACTTCAACTTGCACAGGCTGATCTATGTCGGTGGATCTATAAGTTATAAGTTTTGTTTAAAGTATTGTTGGCAGAGATCCAATATATTTAGTAAAGACAAGCAATAATTTATCTGTATCCCCAATTACTTCTTCAAAAATTGCTATAATATGTGTGTGTAACTTAAAATTTAATTTATTTAGTTTGAGGCTGTATCGCAAGGGCATAAAACTTTTAGTGTGAACCATAAATATTATAAATGTTACTAGGATACTGTAAGAATATATTTCACAATTATCACTAATTGCATATTAAAGCGACGAAGAGTCGCAGTCTATAGTCGGCTAGGGCTTTTTCCTGTTTAGGGGCACCCGTTGAGAATCTTTAAGCTTATTAACCAGGCTCCTTGACGGTTCGGTCATTGTTCGAAATTTGAAATTTTTAGCATGCAATTTTTTACTAATTTTTTTTTCAAAAATTATATTTATTGAAATTATATGCCAAAAACACAAAATATGTGTATTGAAGTTAGATATATTGGCACACGTATATGACAGCATATATATATGAGTATATATATAGATTTATATAAACCAGTAATTTATTTCGATATCCCAGGAGCAGACATAGGTTATATATATCTGAATAATTTGACAGTCAATCGGAGCCAAAAATATTTGTTCAAGAAGCCGCAATTTGGCAGCAAAGTCAGTTTTATAATAATTTCTCATTTCTCAGCTCTTTCAAAATAGTCATTGCCCCAGAAGTTTTAACATTTTTATTAATACCTTTTTAACTATCAATAATATAATTGTAATCCACAGCAAAAAAGATACGGCGTCTTTTATACCGTTTTCTGTATCTCTGGGGTATATGATAACATGCATGCACAAGATATTGATTGATATTTTAAACAACGAGCGAAATCACCCTGCTCTCTTATGTGCTTTGAAATGCTGCGCTGCTTTAGTGCAGGTGACACCATATCACAGGATGCAAGAAGGACTGATTAGTGATTTGGTGTTAACAGTAAAGAGGTTTCTGTTTAATAAAGGTGAGACCTTCAATATGCTCTTACAATTTACAAATCTTGGCTTTTTTCTTATATAATATATAAAAAATCTTTTCTTATGTTTCAATAATTTATTATGATTTATTAATATTATTTTACGTTTTATTTACAAATAATATATGCCTATTGACATGGGTTTGAGGTGTCTAAAAATACGAAATAATAACTGGTCGCTAATTTTTTTTATAAATCTATAATACATATTTGATTTATGTGTGTAGTATTTGGCGAAAATAATTAATAATTATTATGTTACTCAATAACAATTGTTTTTAATTTTGTACCTTGTTACATAGAATGTCATTAATTATAATAATTTTAATTATATTAAATTCAGCTATTTTCAGGTTTTGTTCATGTATGCTTTTAAATTCCTGTGTTTAATTTTAAAATAACAATTTTTAGATGTGTCATTTCAAGTTGGTGCATTAATAACATTTGGCTGTATTGTGTCAGTTGAACCAAAAGTAGATGAAGTGCTTATGGCTATACAATCTGATATCTTACCAGACGCAATGGCGGATTCATCAAATAGTAAAGAAGGAAAGCCCGATAATGAAGAATGTGATGATTTTGAGGAAGGTTATTCTGATGATGAAATGTCTGTAGTTGTTAATATAACACCAAAGATAGCTGAGAAATGTGTTACCGAATGGAACTCTAAATACCGAACAGGCCGTTACTTTAATTCTTGGATCCTCGACATTTGTTTCAAAAATATTGGTTGGTTGTTTAAAGGCAACGAGAGTTTTGTAAGTAAATTTTATTATTTTTCTAATTCAATTTCTTACTCCTGAAAATTGTAACGTTTGCCACAAATAACACTATCCCCCAGTAATTTAATTTTTTTTTTACAAACACAATTACATTTAGGCCGCTGTTAACCATACGATTATAAAGTAGAAAGTTGTAATATCAAGTGGAAGTATAATCTAAGTAACATTTTCTCTTAGGGAGTAAAGGTTTGAATTTCTTGTTTCAAATTAAAAATGATGTAATTCAAAACATTAAACAACTTATATTTTCTTATCACATATAATCAAAACTTGATTTAATATTCGTATTTTCTACAATTCGTATTTAATATTAACAACGTGGACGGCGAGTACATCACTCGTCTTTGGTTTGAAACCTCATATTTGTAATTTAAATAGAATCTTAAAATATATAATATTAAGTAAGAAAGGACGAATAGATAGCTACTTCTGCACATGCAGTCGAAGTCGTGCAATAAAGTGCACCGCCCGCCGGCCCGCTGTTAATGCGCATGCGGCAAACAATGCGAATTACACAACTATCACCGCTAAATCACTCAACGCGTGTTTCACCCCTCAACGGGACATCTTTACGTGTAATGTTACACCGATTCGTGCCAAACACAGAGTCCAAAGCATGTGCGGAAGTAGCTATATATTGGTCCTTTCTTACTTAGGATGGACTTCCGCAAAATAACGCCTGATTCCATTAAATATATATAATACTATTATACATTTTATAGAGATGCAACCCTGCAGCAGTTCCTGTGATGCTGGAGTCTTTGCAAGTGATATCAGCCATAGCGTATCACTATCTATCAGATTTACTGAAAGCTCATGTCATTCTTCTTGCCGATGTATTGTGTGATCTGCTGCAACAAGGGCATCATGATCTTGTTTTGCAAGCTGCAAAACTTGTCAGTGTTGTTGCTGATGGTATTCTAAAACTTGGTAAGATTTAAAGATATATTTATCTTGAATTCAAAACCGTTCATAAACATTTATATCGGACGCCTTCGGATAGAAAATAGTTCCACCGTTTTTTGTAGTAAAATATTCATTAATTTAAGTATAAAATAAATGAATTGAGCCTTTTGAACTAATTCTTATTAAGATTCAAATATTTACGTGAAAGAAGTGAACTGTTAACAAACCAAGTTATGTTATATGTATACTGTTTTTAGTGGCCCCCGCTATTGGGGATCTCCCGTTCCACCCCCTATTTTGTTGGGAACAGGGTATTGGTGGGCAATCATTTTTTTAGTTATCTTTTTATTTCACAGTTTCTTTTCTCTTCTTCTGCTCTTTAACATTTGCTCTATTACATTTTGCACATATCTTTATTCCATTTATTTGTCACCTTCTATCCTATCCTCAGTCACTACAGTCTAGGTCTATTTTATTGTTACAATGTATTACATTTTACTTAGATTATTTATATATACATGAGTTTCATTTACATTTTATTTTGTTTCCTTATTTTTATATTTATTCACATTAATATTGATTATTATTATTTACTATTGCTATATGTATATTTAGTCTTGCCATAAAAAGAGAAAAAACTTCTTTTCACTATGCGTAACATTTAATTCTATTACAATGTGTTAGTTAAATACATTAATATTAATTATTCGAAGGGGTCTCCTTTGGCTGCAATACAGTCCTTTAAATGATAAGGCCAATTATCAATAATAGTATGACAGATTCCAAAATCAAAAACACCCGCTGCAGACACTCACAACACTGCAAGCGCAAACCACACAGCGCCAGCAACCACTGCACCTGTAAAACTCTGCATAAAACATCGTGCAAACCTTAACAGAACAAAACACTACGCACCGCAGCACAAAACCTTTTCTTATGGGGGCGGCCGCCCGCTCCCTAACCGCGAACTACGTGCGCGAACACAGGTTGGAACCGGATCTCTCCTTGCCTGTGGTTGCTCTGCTGTGCTAAACTGCTTATACACAACATAAAGACTAGAGCGGCTTACTACGTACGAACGACTTCGGGCAACTGGAATTTGTCTGCTCCAGCTCTTGTTCTCCACTTTCCCTCCATGAACTTAGTTACGATGAAGCTGTAAAAGCCCCCGGGGTTAACAGCATCAACTTCAACCGAAACCAAGCAACCGAGCAAAATTTAAAAGTAATATTTTGTTTATTTTTAATTGTAAAAGTATTAATGGCAAGACTAAGTATATCTGTCAGACTTACCGATAATACGTTAGAGCAATGTCTGTATCTTAAAAAAAAATATTTCTCAGTAAAAAAAATAGAGACCAGTTATACATGATGATTGGAAATAAGTGTTATAATGTTACCAGGGTGAATGTACAGCTGTTTTGCGGTTAATTAATGTGTATTACACTCTGTTCAATATATCAAAGGTTTCAAAATTAAGAAACAGTAATATATTAAAAAAGCGTTTTTAAATCTCGGGCTACTATATATTTAAATTTAATGTTGGATACCATCTGTTTCTGCAAACTTAGTACTGCCAGAAATTATTGGCTTGTCGCATTCCTAGAGAAAAAAATGGTTAATGTAACATATTTCAGAGTGATTACTTGTTGAACGGTTCCTGGAAATAGGTGTAAAACATTTAAAGCTTATTGCAGACAAATCATCTATACATTATCATTTAAAGCTTTACAATCACCTTGTATAGGACATGAAAGAGAGTTCCTTTCTATTCATTGTATAATTAATGTTAATTTTTTTTATTGCAGAAGAAATTGACCAAGCACCGCCACTACAACAGTGTATGTATATGTGGGAGAAGCTGCTAACTCCACTCTCTACAATACTTCAGGGCCACGAGAACCCATCAGCGAAGGCAATTGCTTGTGACTGTATTGCCAACATTGGTGAAAAATCCTTCCAAGAGTTACCAGTAAATATATATTATTTTTAGTTTTTCAATTCTCCAAACAAAACAACAACAATAATTTGTGATAGATAATTTTGTATATTGTAAATATGTTATTGACTCCGCACTACCTACCAAATAGGAACTATAGTTTGGAAATTGGCATTTCTTAATGAAAACCATCATCCTACGGTTAAAATTTCGCGATATCGTATCTTCGTAGCTTTCACTTGGCGAAAGGAATTTTTCTAAATTTCAAATATATGTCTAGATTCAGAGATATCGTGCCTACATAGAAATATTTATTTTATGACTATATATAAGATTTAACAGTTACTCGCGTCATAGATATTCACTTAACAGTTTATTAAGTTATAATGCAATGTATGTTATGTTTCTATATCTTATGTAAAGAATATATGTCGAACAGATCAACCGAAGCATCATACTGTTATGGAATAATAAAAATATTAATGAATTTTGATTAAGGAATCAGATGAGCCTTGTTATACTTTCAGAGGCAGAAGCAGATGTTTTGTTGCGCGCTGTTGATGGGCTCGTGCAGCGACGAGGAACCGGTTGTCAGGGCAGCCGCTGTGCGTGCTCTTGCTATGGCTGTAATGTTTCGTACTCTAAGAGAGGTAAGTAGGATTTTCTATTCGTTATTTTGCTATTTATATATTCTTTTAACAAATTGTGTAATTGTCGACTTAATTCTACATATATATCTTTGTGTCTATGTTAGTCTATTTTTAATAAAATTACACAGCGTATCCAAGGCCTTCCGTCATAGTTTTAAATATGAAATTAAAATGCAACTTATTAAGAAAAGAGATTTTAGGTGATCGAAATCTGTGGAACTTGGTTTGTTGTCTTATTTATACGGTCTGTAAAATAATCTATACATTACATATTATTAAATGTTGCTAAGTGTCTGACCGGCTCTTAGCAGATTAAGATTCCTAACGTAACTTACTGTTTATAATGTTTAAATAGGTGATGATTCAAAAGTGCGTGTAAATGCCTTCTTGAATTGATATATTTTTAATTTAAATTTGAATTGGTATTCATTCTCTACTAGAGAACTGTGTTCAGTGGTGCAGTGATATTTCGACAAACACAAAGCACAGTTTGATGTATTATGTATTTTTAAGGATATCGGATTCGTAAGCGATTGCGGCGAGAATATTTTGCGTGCGTTGGCTGAGCCAACATTGGTCGTGCGCTTAAAGGGTGCGTGGGCACTCGGCAACCTGAGCGATGCGCTCGTTCTTAACATGTAAGTATTTTATGTCATTTGTAATAATATTACGCTTTTCAATAAAAAGAAAACAATTGAAATACTAAGTCAACTGCGCAAATCTGACCATTCGAGACGTAAACATATAAATATTTTGCGTAATCACTACGGTCGATTCATACTATTGAGGTCGTTGAAAGAAGGGTCATAACCTGCGGACTAAATAAATCCAGTAATTGCTATAAACAGATTTCCTTTATCTCTCCTTTAAAATTGTTTATTTTTTTCTTGAACAGCGTGCGAAATGTTATTGTAATCTTTATACAATTCGTAGTAAATAAGTGATTATAAATTCATTCGATTGTCATTTTTAATATATTTCTTATTTTTAATTGTTAGTGATTTACGATTTCTGTAAGATGTTTTTTGTCTTCAAGTCTAATATTTTTTTAATAATCCTATGTATGGTATTTATGTGTCAAAATTTGGTAATATCTTGCATCTACTGGACAGTATAAGTTATATGGACCTCATGTGCTCTATAATTTAATGGGAGGTATGGCGGTTCTGGATAAACTATTTATTTACGTGTCAAAAAAATTATTTAAGTATTAATATTTCATCATTATTACGACAGCCGTCACCGGTGGACACAGGCCTATCCCATAGTTTTCTACTTAGACCAGTTTAAAACAGGCCCCAGCCAATGACCTTCCAACCTCGACCGTCCAATGACCTTTCAAGTCATCTATCATCGTGTTGATAGACATTTCGCGTTTAGAGGTCCATGTTCTCCACTCCAGAACCTTAATGTCCCAGCTGCCATCTTTTCTGAACACTAAATTTCCTATAAACACGACATTTCAATGTATTTTTTGTGCAAATAAGTCGCGTCGTATTTATGTAATATCGACGTGTTTATATATCTATATTTATTACAATCCAATGCAGGGAACAACCGGAACTTGAGGTTGAGGGCATTGACGATGAACTACTGATGCGTCTACTGGAGGTCAGCGTCAAATGCTCCAGCGATAATGACAAGGTAACAAGTTCAGGATCAATAACGCTATCTCTTTCGTTTGCACAAGTTATCCAACTTAAATGAAATGGTGTTAAATACTCGAATTAAACGGATCGACAACGCACCATCATATTTGATAAAAACATTGCCAGAGTTTTTCTTCTGCTTTGTAACCCACAATTATATTTTGTTAAGTGGTTATAATTTAAAGCAGGCAGTAGCAACCGCTCTTTAGTCTTTTGCTCAACGGATATCCAATAATAGTCCAAACAGATCCAGGGGGCCTTTGTGCAAGATTACGTTACGAAGCATTAAACAATCTTAGATCTTGGCGGCCTCCCAATCAGGTTTATTTAGTTTACGTTCCAGGGAGATCCCAATATAGTAATACATATTTCGGCCCAGCTGAGGTTTTTTTTATGTTTATAGCCTGCGATAATTTCGCTCTCCCTTATCATATTTATAGGACAGGGCATTACAATCCTTTTTATAATATATAATATTCTTCATTCATATACATATTTAATTTTACATGTTATCACAATTAAACCAGCAGCATTGTAAAAGTAAGCAATAGTCAAGAGTTGATGGCTTGTCGCGATCTAATAAAAATGTCTTAATAAAATGTTACAACCTGTGCTGAATAATATGATTAATTCACTCTTTCATTAAAATGTTAATTTACTTTGTGATTTGTTTGGGGAAAGAAAGGTTTTATTTTGATTTTAAATTTTCAATTAACTTCGTAATTTTTAAATATTTTGCTTATTAAAAGGGCACATCGCTCGTGCAACCGATGGCACTTGGGGTCAAAAAATTCTAGAATGGCGACCTCGAGTCGGTAGATGAGACGTGGGAGGATCCGCCACTAGGAGCCACTAGGTGGACCGTGGTACTATGAACTATGTCGTAGCTAAAGACGCGGGTAGTCGCTGGATGCGAGCAACGGAAGACTGGTCATCCGTGATCTTTGTAGGAGGACTGCGCTTGTGCAGTGGTCGTCTATCGGCTGAAAAGTAAAAGCCTAATTTCTTGAACCGTTCTTGAGTTTTTCGCTTAGTAACTCATTGGGTAATTAATTTTTATCCATGGAGATTTGTATTATATCATAATACGTCCTTAATATTAGCAACTTTGATCTCATATCTACTTTGGTTTGGAATTTCTAATTTAAGTTTCATATTAACGCAAAAAATATAAATCTAAATAAATTGTTAATTTTTGCTTTATTTCATATTTATATACACCTAAACATTTTCTTTCGATATACAATGATATTTTCTCATTTCTGTTAGCTTTCCAGATAATGCATCTTCACTTATAGATTCTGTAAATATCTTTTATTTCTTTCACTAAACTAATCGATTACATAAACTGTAGATAAAGAAAATATAGGTATACGATTTCCCAGATATGGGCATTTTCTGTAATAAAAAGTTAAATAGGAGATACCACTAAAACTTGTTTTAGGTGAAAATGAGCGCCACCCGAGCTTTCGGTAATTTACTGCGTCTCATCAATAAGGAGATTTTACATCGGAATCCTAAGATGAAGAATCTGTGCGAGATGGCTATCAGCAAGCTTTTGCACTGCGCCTGTCAAGTGAACAATATGAAAGTTCGTTGGAACGCCTGCTACGCACTCGGCAACGCTATGAAGAACGTATACCTATTTGATTACTTTAACGAATGGAAGGTGAGTCAGCTTAACAACTTATTTAACTTCTTTTAAGTTTTTTATGTTAAATTGCAGTGTAAAAATACAAGGTTTAAATGAGTGAATGTAATTATTGGTCAGCGAAATGTTTTAAAGTTTTTATACATATTTTAATCAATCCTGCATAAAATGATCTCTGTAACATAATGTTCATCATCATATCAGCTGATAGACGCCTACTGTAAAGTACAGGCTTTCAACAAAGATTGCCGCAATGACCGATCTTGCGCTGCCCGCCCGCATCCAGCGACTTCCCACGACCTGAACTATTTCGTTGGCCCACCTATGGAGGGCCGCACTTTGTCCACCGGCTCTTGGTTGCCACACGAGAAATATGTTACATTAATTTATAGTAACTTTTCTTTTAGAACAGTTAATAATTTTCATATGTTGTCATTCACATTTTAAAAACGCTTTTGTCTCCTATATTATCATAGTCCTGTTTTTAATATTTTAAATCATTGATTTCACTTCACAACAAATGAGCTATACATTCACCCATTTAAATCTTTCAGGTTGATTGGAAATAGATGTACAAGCTTTAAATAAAGCTTTTTGCTAATTTTTATTTTTTTTATTTACACCAATAACCAATCGCGCTAGATGTGATCAAAAAATTTATTCAATAGATTAATATCTATATAATACTTTTAAATATTTTTTAAATTGGTTATATGAAAGGTTTTCCAATATTAACCGATTATAAACATTCCGTTTGGAAAAAAAAATACATTTGCCTCTTTAAAGCTTTTACATCTATAACCAATCAACGTGTATTTGTAATACATGTGTAGAACAAGGTGATTCAAAGTTTGTGTGCGGTGGCCCGAGACTGTAAGAACCTAAAAGTGCGAATAAACGCTGCCGCCGCCCTGCGCTCGTGTTCAACACGCGCAAACATTGGTAATCACATGCCGGCAATTTGGCGTGACTTGATGGCAGCCATGGACAGTGCTGCCAACCTAGATGACTTCACAGAGTATAAACACAAAGATAACTTGGTGGAACAGGTAACATTAATTTCATTTATACATATAAACAGGTATGTATGCATATGTGTGGTAAAAACAAATAATGCTAATAACTAGCAAGGCAATGTTTGACGAGTATAGTTATAATGTTACTGTTAGCGCTGTAACTCGCCTTAGAAAAACGTGATGAAATTGCAATCTATGAATAAAGAAGGTGAGTGGAGCGGTTGATACCCACCGATACAGCAGTTATGCTAATACTGTAGTACGTACTTAATAGAAATCGGTTTTAAATGGTCCAGAGTTTAAGATTTAGTTTATTATAGAAAGCAGCATTGAAAATACCTCGGGATTCGCGTGAGCAATTGAGACGGATATCTAACTAATCTATGTGTGAGAGTGAGACAATAAGCTTAGCCGCTTATTCCTACGGCGAGATTCCCATGATAAAGCCCTTTTGTTAATTTAAGTATTATTTTTTAATCGCCGCCATAATTCAATTATTATGGTAAATGTCCAATCTAGAGTGATAAAAGTTGGTAGGATGTTGACAATTCTTAGGTTGTTACATTAACAAATTTACAATGGAACTTTGTGGAATTTTATAGCATGTCCCCAACAATTTTAAAAATTAATAACAAGCTAACAATTAACATTTGAAACAATTTAAATGTTTTGCTGAGTGTGGTTAAGAATTTTTGTATTTATATGTCCGGGGCCCACCTTTTATTAATCTAATTAGTAATTTTTTAGTTAGTGGAGACTGAATGATTTGTTGATAATTATTTCCAATGTTCATGTGTTAAGTTTAATGTTGTTTATCAAAATGATAACAAAAGTGAAAATGAAAAAGTAGACAACAGCCTCGTGGCCTATTTAAATTTTTAGAATACAGGGATCAATATAATTTTTTTGTTCTATCCAAAGACGTTTTAAAATTATTTGAATTTTTCAGCTCTGCGTGACTCTCGCACATTTTTGCTGTCTCCTGGAGCCTTCCGATCTCGCCGACATTCAGGACCCGCTTATATTTCATGGGGAATGCGCTAAATCTCTATATTCTCAAGTGTACCAAAAACTCCCTCCGGAAAATGCGTCCTGCCTTAAAATACTGCAGGCTGCAAAATTCGTCACAATGGATCTCATACCGGAGAATGACACTCAGACCCAGGCTCTGGGAACCCTGCAAGATATATTCATATTAGATATGTAACTTTAAGTGTTGTATGCACTTGTCATTAATAAATAATCATTCAATGTTTTTAAACTATCCATTTACGTATTTTATTAATAAGTAATTGATGTATTCTATTTGTTATTGAACAATTTAGACCTACCGAAACCACTGTACCGCGCCTAAGGTGTGCGCTTCGCGAGACGGGAGGGAGTAAAAGCCGCTCCGTTCCGTCAATCCGCCGTATCCTAAGGCATGGTACACGTGGTTTTGGTTACACAAAATAATATCAAATGTGGAAATAAAACTAGAACAACAATTTTCATTAAGATCATATTAGTTGTTCACGTTTGTCGTAGTTTTTCTGAAATATGACTTAAAAGATTTACATAGATATAATCTCTAACGTATCAAAACATTTATATGACATATATCCAAATTTAGCCAGAATTATTATGACTGGAGTTCCATTAGGTTATCAGAAAAATGCCCTGTGAAACTCGTTCTTTTAATTTAATGGAATTTTTTTAACAGATACGATATTTATGTTTGTATCGAAAGTAAACTCAGTCTACTATCTTTTTACTTTTTAGAAAATGGTGGCAAAGTCGTTCTTCTTTTGTTGCAAGTTTATGTAATGACTAAATAGTAATTTACCAGACAGATTTAATAAAGTATATTGTAATGGGTGTCAACAATTGTAAATTTAAAGGTGCGTTTACACATTACTACTTATCAATAGATACGCAAGTAAATTTTTTTTTTTAATTTAACTCAAAAATTTATTATTGTTAGATGATTCATTCACCGTCAGTTTTTGAGTTTCATACATTAGTGTAATAATAACGTTTTTAGCCTTCATTTCCATGTTATGGACCATGCAGTCATTTTTTATTCTTTGAGCTTTACAACATGAAACTATTTTTTCATTTGGTAATTACTTTTTAAACATATTGATTCAGTCATTGTAAATTTTTTTTTCATGAGATAGCTATTATTACCTTAACCCATATTAGTTTCAGGGGAATACTGCAGAGTAGCTATTAGAATAATGTGTTTTATTATTATTGATTGGTTGTTAGTTTTTCCATTAAAAGAATTGATTAACAATATTCAGTAGTAAATACAGACTCGAGAGTTTATTTTCATGTTAGGAATGAAACTGCACTGGTAGCATTTTTTCCTTCACAGTTTCGTATAGTGATTTGAAGTAAACGCTTATAAATGATGCTATTGAAGCCATAACTTCATTATTCGTATGCACCGTGCAATCGAAAGAAACAATAATTTTGCCACCATGTAAACGTATCTTTATCTTGATATCTCTAACCAATCAGATTGTGCAATTCCCCGTGTTAAATCTGTTTGAAGAATATCGCTAAGAAACTAAAGACCGTAAGAGCACCGATGCTTTTTAAAAATTTATAAACTGTTTTATAACATACGATATATATTATTACCATTTCAGATCTAGGACTTACCCTCCTAGAAAAAGGCCCCGCCTATAGATTTTCAAATGGTCCTGTCATAGGCTGTCTGCATCTGATTTCTGTACACCTTGTAGACGTTCAAACGCACTAAATGCATGTTTGAAGCTAAGTCTGAACTCTATTCAATTTTGTATAATATAACTGCTTGTATGCTACAAATGTTGTAACGTAAACAATATTTCATAAACGTTTATGTTTTTGAAAATTCAGTATTAGAAATTGAATTTTTTAGACGTCATAACTTAATCATCAATTCATACAAGTAGATGTGTATTAAGTAATTCATGTATGTAGTGGAATATTGAATATAATAATATAGAGAAATTAGAAAACGTGGTTAGTAATGTTTTTAATTTTTTTCTGTAAGAAAATCACAGGGTTATGTTCTTATCCATATTATTAAAATATTACTTTTAAGAAAATTAAAATCTCTTAATATATATGAGATTTAAAAAACCCAAAACATATAGTAAAAACTTTTTTTATAACGCTAATGGAATTTTTATTTAAATTTCATTATAAATTAATTCTAGTTTTACTTTTACTAATTTGCAATGTTTTCAACCCTGAAATTAAAGTTGCATTTAAGTTTACGAAAACTTATTTATAATTTGTGAATAATAAGTGTATTTACTTGTTTTATATTTAAAAAATGAACGAAATAAGAGTTTATACATATATTTTTATTTGATATAAGTGTCAAGTGTTAAAAAAACATATTTAGCTTAATTTATTTATTTTAGTATAGTTTAGTTTAATTGAATCGAAAGTATGTCAATAAAATAAAATGTTTATAAATGCTGATCAAAGCCACTGAACTTTGAGCCCGTGCTTGCTGACTACGCAGCGATAATATGTCTAGAAATTTAAAGTACACTAGACTACCGTTTTATTTTCATCTTCAACGTAGGCAAGGTTATTTAAATTTTTAAACATGTGTTATGCAATTTGTTTATTGTAACAGTAAAGTTATTTATGATTAAATAAATAATATAAATGTGACCATAATAATACTTTTTTTTTATTTTGACCAGTAATAAGAACAAGCTAACGGCAAGTGCTCTTCCCAAATTATGTTTTTCCGCAGTGGTTTCCAATCAGAATCACTTCGAACTGAGACTTGATGGCACAACCCCGTTTTGACATGTTTTAGATATTACTAGCTGTCTCCCGCCTACTTCGAGTAGCGTACGTTATAGAGAAATGTATTCAATTTTGTTACCTAATTAACTAAACGCAGAAAAACGTCTAAGGTCTTATATACGAATTTGGAAACACATTTTTTTAATGAACATCTCGTCAAATGTTGGCGACTGACAGGGTCGGGTCCATTTAAAACCTCTATATTTTTATTTGTTTTTTATTTTGACAGTTTGTATCGCCATGCAATTTTTTTTGTTCGTTCTGTTATTCTATTATTGCGTATAATTTTATTGTTACCTAGTTTAGTAAAATTATAATTAAATTACTAGCATCATTTTCATTTATTTAATCCGTTTATACAGTCCACACGTTCGCCACACATTTTTACCCCATTCGATTGGATTTCGGTAGGTTCCGTTCTTAGCTAACCTCTAAGCAGCTGAACTAAATATTCCTACCAAAGTTTAAGAGATTCGTGTTCTTATGTTGGTCAGAGCGCCGAAGGCAATATAATCCTCATTTACATAGCTTAGCTTGCTAGCTCTCTGTGATATCTTAGCTCAAGCAGTTGTGTCACATATATTACCTTCTTTTAATAAACCTCGCCTCGACTTTTCAAAAATAAAATGACGATCAATGTCAGTACATATTTCCTATTTATTTCATCTAGTACTTATCGTATTTGTGATACGCTTTTAACTAGTAGAATGCTATAGTAAAATCTAAATGACCTTTGTAGTATTATGATAAAACTAAGGTTTCAGAGGCATAGGGCATTCTGGGCATATTGCATCAACGATACAGGGCCATGGGTCAAAGATGCATTTTATTTTTAATAAGAAGCGCACTCAATGAAAATCAAGACACATTTTATTGGCATTTCCCTAATTAAAAAAAAAAAACATTTTAATCTTTACGTTAAAACAAATAATTAATTTATTAAATACAGTAGCATTTATCGGTATTTTTTAAAATACAATACTAAGTTATCACAATCTTATGTTTAAAATAGACGTATTAACAGATTATACAAATAGAACGTGATGATGTTGTTGCTTTATTAGTCCAATGTAAAAAGTTATATCACGTAATGACACATAATAATATATCATAGTTATAATGATTTTTATTTTCCGTCAAATAGCACATGCAGATTTTACATTTTATCAAAAATATTCGATAAGCTGTCTTTTTAGTCTTTTCCTCATGACTGATGGTATTACTTTCTAAACATGTCAGTTACCGTAAACTTTAGTCCGGGTTTTCCTGTGCTTTTTGGTGCTGTTGCACGCTTTAGTACTAGCTATAAGCAGGGCCGGATTTAGACATGGGCCCAGGCCCAAGGAGGTCTATAAATATTAATATTTCATTAAAATTAAGAAAGATTTATGGGGAATCTTTGCTTTCACTCAGATTTATGCAGTAATTTAAAAAGTTTAAAAACAATTTTGTAATACATTAGATACGCACTTTGCTCATTTTTGAATGTTTCTGAATGGGGACCGCATAAATCTTTGGGACCACGGGTGCCAAATTCGTACATCCGTGTCTGGCTATAAGCCTCTTCATCTTTTCTGATTCCTTCCGGTCAATGTAGCCAACAAGATGTGGGTAGGAAATAAACTATTACTGCAATATAAATCTACGATTTGGACTAACGAAAAGCCTTTATATTTTCAACAGGCGAACGCCACTGAAAGGCATAGGCCTCCCCCACAGACAACAGCGAGGCGAGGGATTCCCCGCGATTTTAAGTATGTCGTCGGTCCACCTAATGGGGGGTTTACCTACACCGCCTCTATCGGCTCGCGAACCCTTAACTTGGGAACCTTTGACCCAAACAGCGGTCACAAAGTTTAGTTCTTATTAAATATTTAGAACAAACAATTGTTTTCGTATTCCGCGACGAAATTAATTAGTCTTATCAAATTAGTGCGCCGTGATAGATAGATCGTAATTTCCACTGTCTTATACAGGTCAATGACGTAAATCTCTTAAAGATTAAGAGAGGAAAAGGTCCGGCTGATTGCCACGCTTTAATGATTAGATTTAATTGGAGAGTATTTCACGTTCACTTTCTTGATAAATGTTTCACTTCTTGTTATCGTTATTAGTACTTGGTTGATGCGCAGTTACATAACAAACCTCCTAACGGATATTTGAGCAATAAAATTATTATTCAAATGGTTGCATTATAAAAATTGTATTATTTAAAACTTCAACCATACACTATATTATCATCATTTTAGCCGTAGGTGCTCTTTGCTGGATGTAGCCTTCACCATAGATTTCCAACAATACTGTTCGGAAGAAGCTTGCACCTAGCATCTTCCGACAACCTTAAGAAGGTTGTTTGGCCCTATTTTGGGTTTATGTCCTTTACTGCGGTACTCGATTCATGGTTTTTGCTCCAAAACCTTAAGCCCCCAGCGACCACCCATTTCATGCACTATGTGGCCTGCCACTTCGACTTGCCCATCCGCTGGGCCATGTCGATTCCGTTCGTACATCTATCTAATTCAATCTCGTAGAGAAATCCCGAGCACGACGCTCTCCGTGGCTTGTTGTGCGATACGTACCTTATCTTGCCAATAGGGTCCGAAATGAGAGACCACATTTTACGCAGACGCTCAATGAGCCGAAGAGCCTATGTTAGGAATTCTTTGGGATATAATTAGAAATGAGAAGTTTAGTGGGCAGGTCACAGCACACAGGTCGTGGGTGTCTTTAAGTTTTAGAGAGGACAAGGGACAAGGACCGGCAAGCGCAACGTAGAAAGTCCATGTACAAGGTGGACAAAAAATTAGATCGGTAGAAGACGCTGACAATCGTTCCAATTGGAAATCCATGTAGGAGCCTTATGTCCAGCTTTAAACATCTCTCAACTGAGATAATAACGAGAAGACAAATTACAAAACCTTATAAAGTCCAGCGTTGTTAAATATTTGGAACAACTACAGCAATCGATTTATTTTAGCTAGTGTCCGAATGCTAAACTTATTAAACGATTTAAGAGCTCGGCCGCCTACCATTTTAAAGAAAGCTCTTTAATGTAGAGACGAGATTCTCGTGGCAGCACTCAGACATAGTTATTGAAAAAGTTTAAACTAAGCGACCTCAACGCTGCGTTACCTCCAATCCGCGGAAATTGTAAATGTCAATAAAGCAAACAATGACTTTCCGTTATCAAAAAAAAAGCAACATACACAATGCCGACCCGAGTCTTCGACCTTTGTTTTGCTTTCATTTCTTTCCAAAAAAAAAATTAAAACTTTTAATGTAATATTCGCATATTGAGACAAGATTATGCCTTGTATTTTTCTATCAGTTTTCTTTTTATGTTAAAATACTTATAAAATCAACTTCCATTTGGTACAAGAGTAATACAACATATAATAACATACACGAATAATTTAGGATAGGTTTTTGGGCGACGATATCATTAAGTACTTGTAATATGTAATATATTAAAAACACATTACGCTGTCCAGGCTAGTGCTGCGATATTAACTTTAGTTTTTTTCTAACGAATATGCTATGTAAAGTAATTGTTACAATAATCTATTTGTACATGTATAAACTGTTTCGTAATGGATGTATGTTCCCGGAGTGCCCTATAGTTCAGCTATCAAGGGCACAAAAAAATATGTAAAAAAATTTTTAACCGGTACCCAAAATATAAAGTTTCGTTTTGTAAACTTACTTAACTGGACATATATTTGCAATAGCAAGTCACTTAGGTTTGATACATTTTTTTTTTCATCAAAGGCCTTAAAACTTTTTCTTTATAATTTTTAATGAAATTATGTATTAAAATTTGAAGGGTATTATCATATATATTTTTTACAAAAAATACATTAGTCCTCAAATCAAGTAATACATTTCTATTAAGAATATCTATGAGGAAAAAAATAACACAAAACGAACCAAATCTATGATTAAAAAATAGTTTTTCATTCAACATTCTTAAGTTGTTGTTAAATAGCTTAGTAACTCATTTAAAAAACAGCTAAAACGCTTCTTGCCGTTGAAACTGGGGGCTATAATCATCCGCTCAAAGTGAATCTGGGGTGAGTAGCAACTCAAAGTGGTCTTCTGTTGCTCCGGCCCGGCAAAGATGCCGAGGGAGATTTACTTTCCATTTGGGTTTCCATAGGCACGGTACTGAGAAGCGCCTAAGTTCCATAAAAGATCAACGGGGCCCCCTCAAAAAGTACAGTAGACAACCACCGAGGGGATTTTAAGAGAAGGGGAGAATTATTCTCCCTCTTTGGCTGTGTAGTGGCTGTTGCTGTTGGTGGCTTATGTTAAAGAAGGTTCCCAAGGTTGCCACATAAAGATGATAGTAAGAAATCGTGCTTAAGTTGGTGCAAGTCCGTCATAGCCTGTCCTGGCTTCGCAAGGTCAACAAAGGTTATGTAAAATAATTTCCCCCGCGTATAACCAAAACAATAGGTTTTTCACCAGAGTACATTTTGTTATTTATTAAGCAAATATCTTCAGGAGTAGTGATGGTTCTCTATTCTGAAAAAAGACACTATTGTTTGAAGTAAACCGCATGGTTCTTTCATAGGGTAGGCTTTTACGGATTGCATACATTGACAAAATTATACGACTATGTTTACATGCGGGTCTAATATCATAAAGGGCTCCGACGGTCGCACAGCGGTGTGCTGTGCTGACTTTTGTCAAAGCGGTGTCCAGTTGCTGCGCCAATACTCGAAGTACGTCGTCCATTGCGACAGTGTTCTTGAAGGCAAGTCGCTTGGCAAATATGACTGTCATTTTCTTTTCGCTCGAAGCATCGTCTGTTGTTGTTTGCGGATTAACAATTATGCGATGTATGTAGCTTTTAGTGCGGTAGCTAAAGAACTATTCTAATAAAGATAGCTACAACTTTAGCCGTAGAGGACTAAAACTTGCAATCGTATGATTGCGGATTTGCTTCCCGGGATACAATCTTGAATTATTCACACTTTATACATTAATTATATAGAATTGAAACAACTTAAAAGTTCCCAGAGGATGGGCAGCAAAGTCCACTACGTACTACAATACGACACAGCGATTGCCAAGCCGCTTGCCAAGCGTGACAATTATGATATATCTCCCCATAGAAACCTATGGGGATGGCTAATACGCAACTGCTAATACAGTTTTGAACTTGTTCAGTTCACCCTAACTTTATTGCACTTAGGATGCACGTGTACACATTGCAAAAAGGTCATCAGGCCTTAGTAACTCTTATCTTTACAGATGTTTGCCAGTAGCGAAGTGTAAATATAGTGAATAAGTAGAATTAGTCATGCAGAACCACACGCGTCAATTATTATACCATTGTGTATCTAAAAAAAAATAAGTAGCATGCGTTAGATACTTAAGTCATTTCGTACATTTCTACTAACCATTTGTATAACATACACATCGCGCGGTTTAGCAGATTTCAATACAAATCAAAATTAAAACAAAACTTGCCACATATATTTATATTACCTTAATATGTTGTGAAAAACTGCTTCAAATATCATAATTTTGATTAAACAAAAACTTGTAAAAAATCCTAATACCGTGTAAAGGTTTTTATAAGATAATAAAGCTTTAGAATGAATTGCGCTACTAATGTATTAACGGATATTTAGTGTCCATAAAAACCGTCTTATTTTAGGGTATGCTCTTCTTAGTTCATGGCACGTTTGGAATTCTCGTAGCTTTAATTGAAATACTAGCTATTATAGGGGAGCTTATACTGATTCTAGCTTCTATGAAATCGGCCATTGTTATACTTAGTCTTGCCATAAATATTGTTATAAAGAAAAGCACGATTTTTTTTTTATACGTAACATTTATTCCTTTCATAGTGAGTTAGTTTAATACATCAATATATAACTATTAAAAATATACAATGTTTATTCGAAGTGGTCTCCATTGGCTGCAATACAGTCTTTTAAACGTTGAGGCCAGTTATCAATAGCAGCACGAACTCTTTCTAGAGGAAAATTCTTCACTGCCAACCGAATGGATCGTTTTAGGGACTCCAAATTATCATGGCGTTTAGAGCAAGCCTTACTCTCTAAAACTGACCATAAATCATAATCCAATGGATTTAGGTCAGGACTTGACGACGGCCAGTTTTCAGTGCTGATAAAGTCCGGAACGTTAGTTTTCAACCAAGATTGGGTGGATCGAGCTCTATGACCCGGTGCCGAGTCTTGTTGAAAGCACCATTCTTTGTTATTGAACATGGTGTTATTTAAAGGCTTAACTACCGTCTCAAGAATGGTATTTTGATAAACTTGTGCCGACGTTTTAATACCTTTTTCACAAAAATATGGCTCAGTCACCCCTTCATAGCTAACACCCCACCAAACCATCACTGAAGTGGGATAATGCCCACGTTGTACTCTGTTTACTAATTGCGAAGCTTCTTTAGAGCTTCCAGCATAAATACGGTCATTTTGTTTATTAAAATACTGCTCAATTGTAAAAATTTTCTCATCCGTAAACAAAATTTTTTTGTGACCTCCCTTTGCGTACCGCTTAAGTAGTTGTTTGGATTTTACCACCCTATTCTTCTTTAAATTATCAGTTAAGAAGTGACCAGTACGTCTCTTATAGGCTGCAAGTCCTAAGTCATCTTTTAATATACGCGACATGGTTCTAGGAGCTATCTTCATCTCCCGAGATAAAATCTTTTGCTTACGGACAGGATTTCTTCGAATTCTTTCCCTAACTGCTTTAATCACCTTTTTCACACGAACGGTACGTGGACGGCCAGATCTTTTTCTGTCACAAACAGAGGAGGTATCATTGTACCTATCAATAGCCCGGTAAACAAACATTTGACTAATACCAAGCGGGTGGAGGGTTTTAAAAATTGCACTTTTCTCCATACCTACTTTATGTAAGGCAATCACAGCGATTCGGTTCTCTTTATCACCCCACTCCATTTTAATATAACAAAATATTTAACAATATAATGGCGCGAAAATAAGAAAACACATCAAGCAATCATATAAAAATGACAGATTCCAAATTCAAACGTAATATTTTCTTTTTTTGAATAGTAACAGTATTTATGGCCAGACTAAGTATGTACGTACAATATAATATTATGAATAAATTAATGAGTAGTAAATAGACATTAAGAAATCTGTATAATTCGAAAGAGTGTAAATTACTAATTTTGTAGAGAATTTCTTAAACATTAATTTCTACGTACAACAATTTAAATGAAATTTTATATTGCTTAAATCGAAATTGACCGCCGTGTTAAAGGTATAACCAAATTTTAAACTTTTCATATTTTATCTCCAAAATATTAGAAATTGCAATAAAATTTCTTAGTTGTCTACAAACAATTTTACTAACAGATTGTAAAATAACTTGTAATCTATTGCACAGTTCTCATTGTTACGTGGTAAGTATAAAAAATACGGAAACTTAAGAAGATAGATAAGCCCCTTACGTATCATATTTTTTTCTAGCCCGGTAACAAGCTCTTTGAAATACTCCTCAATTATAAATTAGATAGCTCGTGCTTGTATTTGATACGCATGTTAAAACAAAAACAGCTAAGAAAATTTAAAATATTGATAAATTACTCGAAAGTTATAGGTGACAAAATGTCTGATATTAAAATGAAACATATTATTGACGAACATATGTCATTGTTAACTTTGATAACAACTGAAATAAACAACGAAATTTCAACAATTATTAATATCAAATTAAATGTTTAGTAAGTAGTAAAATCAAATGTTTAGTAGAAATTTACGCAATGACTAAGTATCTAACGCATGCTACTTATTTTTTTTAGATAAACATTGGTAAAATAATTGACGCGTGTAGTTCTGCATGACTAATTCTACTTATTCACTATATTTACACTTCGCTACTGGAAAACCTACGTAAAGATAAGAGTTACTAAGGCCTGATGATCTTTTTGCAATGTATACACATGTGTACACGTGCATCCTAAGTGCAATGAAGTATGGGTGAACTGGACATCTATATGAGTGCCAATTAAAAGTAACGAATTTAAAACGGTATTAGCAGTAACGTATTGGCCTTTCCCACGGATATCTATGGGGAGATATACCATAATCGTTACGCTTGGCAAGCGGGTTGGTATCATTTTGGTATTAAAGTACGCAGTGGACTCTGTTGTCCATTCTCGTGAAATTGTGAGCTGTGGCAATTCTATTTAATTAATGCACATAGTGTAAATAATTCAAGATTGTATCCCGGGAATCGAACACGCAATAATAAGATTGCAAGTTTTAGTCCTCTACGGCTAGCTAACACTTGCTTTAATAAAAAACCTTATTTAACTTGCCTTTTTATTCTATTGTATTAGAATAGTTCTTTAGTTGCCACACTAGAAGCTATATACAATCGCATAATTGTTGCCCCGCAAACTACAATCTTCGAAGCTTCGGGTGAAAGCGTATAACAGTGTAAACATGTTTGCCAAACGACCTGCCTTCAATAATGCTGTCGCATCGGACGACGTACTTCGAGTAATGTCGCCACAACGGGACATCGCATTGACAAACGTCAGCACAGCACATCGATGTGCGACCGTCGGAACCGTTTATGATATTATACCCATGTATGAACATAGCCATGTAAATTTGTCAGTGTAAGCATTCTGTAAAAGCCTGCCCTATGGAACAGCCATGCAGTTTACTTCAAACAATAGTGTCATATTTCTGAAGGTCTATGCTTAATAAATAACAAACTGTACTCTCATCAAAAAACCTATATAATTATACGTGGGGGAAATTATTTTCCATAACCTTAGTTGCCCTTGCGAAACCAGGACGGGTTATGTCGGATTTGCACTAACTTAAGCGCGACATTTCTCTCATCTTTTTATGGCAACCTTGGGAACCTTCTTTAACATAAGCCATCAGCAGTAACAGCCACTACACATCCAACGAGGGAAAATAATTCTCCCATTCTCTTAAAATCCCCTCGATGGTTGTCTACCGTACTTTTTGATGGGGCCCGTTGATCTTCTACGGAACTTGCGGGCACTTCTCAGTACTGTGCCTATGAAAACGCAAATGGAAAGTAAATCTCCCTCGGCATCTTTGGTGAGCCGCAGCAATACAAGACCTTGAGTTGCTACTCACCCCAGATTCACTTTGAGCGGATGATTATAGCCCTCAGTTTCAACGGCAAGAAGCGTTTGATTTTTTTTTAAATGAGTTACTAAGTAATTTAACAACAACTTAAGAATGTTGCGACTAATGAATTGATTCTCATATTATTGTCACCGTTAGCCAACTTAGATAAGCTTGCTGGACTGACATCTCTGCAAACACTAGAACCCTTCCCGAAACCTTTTATTCTCCTTTTACAGGCAGGGGATATCTTAATCTTTTAATGAACCCGGGCAAAGGGAAATATCAAAGAACTTGAGGTATCAAAATAACGCCAAATATTAAAATACTTATAATAAATCATGTTAGCTTTAGGAAAAAATATATCAGTAATATTTTTCCCGTATGATGTATTGTTGAGTATACGTTTTATATTTAACACAACTCCGCGTTTGCTTACCGTATCTTTGCTTACCAAAGTGTATAAACCAAAAGGAAAGAGAAAAACAAAAGGTACAATTAAAAGCATTCTTCATAAAAACCCAGCTCGACTATCAACATTTTGTATAGTTTTCTAGCATCCTAAAGAATTCATAGGAGAATATTTATTTTAATAACCAAATAACAAAGTAATTTAGTCTTTTTACCCTAACATTTTACATTTAAATTAGATTTACTACATTCAGCCCTCTAAGAAGTTTTTGGTTTTTCTCGAGATAAAATCATTATACTTTTAAACTATCAAACAATATTTTCTTACGTTTTATACTTCCTTATACGTTTAGTACTATAACGATTTCGATAACAAAGACCAAAGTACGCAATGTGGGTTTTTTGGTCGTTGTATTAAATAGCATAAACATTACAAACATATTTAATAAATTTCAAGTTTAAACAAATTTTCCATCAATAATTATATATAACTAGGTGCTCTACGTCCTCTTTGCATGACCAGAGTTGTTTTTTGTGGTTGTAATTTCACAAAAGATTCTTGGTAATTTTAACAAACCAAAAAAATGTTGTGACCAAGCTTTTGTTTGAAAATGTCCATATGCCCTATACACCCACTGCTAGTGAAATTTCGAAAAATTCTCCTTAGTAACTAGTACTCCTTAGTACTAACTAATATTTAAAACCTCTAAGCTTTACAGTTCCAGAGATATCATATTATATACAGACTGTCCCGTAATCAACGGATTATCACGAAGTGCCTGTTAGTACAGATAACAAGGGCTCAAAAATATCATAAAAAATTTCAATCATACATAGTTTAATTATAAAGTTACTTAAAACACACACACTTTTATTGACCTTGCCGTGCGTACGCCATGATCACAAAAAATAAGGAAATTTATTTCGTTTTATGTGTTATCTTATTCCTCATAAATATTCTTAATAGAAACGCAGTAAATTATATGCGGACTTTTGTATTTTTGTAAAAAAAAATAGAAAAATTTTTAATTTAAAATTTGCAAAAAACTTTGAAGGTTTTCAGTGAAAAAAAATATAGAAATCTGATTATCTAGCATCTATTGCAAAAATATGTCCAGCTAATTAAGTTTACAAAATTGTAAAACATGTAATTATGCTTACCATAAATATGATTGCAATTAAGATGCAAGAGTAAATTTAACTGAGAAATCTTGTGAATTTTGTGAAATAAAATATTAAGTTGTGCATAAATCAATGTTTATTTTATAGTAGCTAATACAATTCACTGCATTTCTATTAAGAATGACTATGAGGAATAAGATAACACCAAAAACGTGGCTTATTTCAATAATAATTTGAGACCGTGGTGTACATTAAAGGATAGCAAGGTCAATAAAAACGTGTTCTTTAGAAAATTTTATATTTTGGGCACCGGTTGAAATTTTTTTTGCATATTTTTTTGTGCCCTCGATAGCTGAACCATAAGGCACTCCGGGAATATACGTCCATTACGAAACAGTCTGTACATAGACAAATAGATTATTGTAACAGTTTCTTTACAGTGCATATTCATTAGAAATAAACTAAAGTGAATATAGCACGCAGGTCTAGCCCAGACAGCATAATCTGTTTTTACAATATTTTTTGGATATACTCACATTACATATTACTAGTTCTTAATGCTATTATCGCTGAAAAACTATCCAACCTAAATTATTCGTGTATGTTATTATACATTGTTGTATTCTTATACAAAACGTAAGTTGAATTTATATACGTATTATAAAATAAAATTAAAACTGACAGAAGAATGCAAGACATAACTTGTGTCGATATTTGTTGCTGCGAATTTATATTAAAACTTTTTAAAAATTTGTGTCAAATGAAAGCAAAAAAGTCAAGACTCGAGTTGGCATTGTGTGTATGTTGCATTTTTTTTTGGGTAACGAAAGTCATTGTTTGCTTTATTGACATTTACAATATCCGCGGATTGAAGGTAACACAGCGCTGAGGTCGCTTAGTTTAAACTTTTTTCAATAACTATGTAAGGTTTCTCACGAGAACCTCGTCTCTACATTAAATAGCTTTCTTCAAAATGGTAAAGAGGCCGAGCTCTTAGATCGTTTAATAAGTTTAACATTTCGATTCTAGATAAAATACTTCTTTTAAACATTAAGCAATACTGGCCTTCACAAGTTCTCGTAATTTGTCTTCTCGTTATCATTTCAGTCCAAAAACATTCAACCATTACCCCACTATTTTTGTGAGTTCCTCGTCTCACCGCCGAGTACTGATACGGGTTCGGAAATTCGAATCCTGTAATTTTATATTGTGTTTATCGGAAACATATTTTATATATGTTTCCGATGTAGAAGCTGTAAAAGCCGCATGGCTAACAGCAAAAACTTCACAGGAGACAATAGACAATAGACATAAGGCTCTCCTTATAGATTTCCAAAAGGAAATGACTGTTTACCAGAACAAAATCCAATGGATTATTTAATTTAAACGACTACAAATAGTCTTACACGCTATAGTAAAGGCAGTCCTTTCGTAGCAGTATTATAGCTAAGTCATAGTTTAGTCTCTAATCAATCTTAGTATAGATTTAAAGCTAAGTGTTCTTTCTTTGCAATTAATATTACTTTGCGGATTTCATTTTCAAGACCCCTTTCTGACCTCCGAACATTACACTTGAATGACCACTGTTGTCTATACCATAATAGCGCTGTAGTCTTTACAGTGCAACAGTATTAACAAAATTATAGAAAGTAATTAAAACGATGGAAAGATACAACGCCGTTTATATGTTTTTAAATCTCACTGCATTTTAAGAAGAAAACTATTATTAATATTCAGCTCTAAAATTCCAAATTAAACGGTGATCTATTTAAGCTATTGATACGATTATTTATTTAGTTATTTAGCATATGTTTGACGTTTCTCTCTGTATGTATAAGAAATGTGTTTGTGAGTCGTTTTGTATATTCATAATTTGTAGTAGTATCTGGTTCAGTGTTGGCTTCAAAACGTATGTTTGTAGTTTACGTGACCATTTCTTCCTGTTGAAACAATGGTTTTGAGTACTTGCTGTAAAACGATTCGTTTCACCCATATTGTCGAACGTTTTGTTCCTGCTTGTATCGTACAAACCTGATATGTCATAAGAACGTGCTCAAAATCAAATTTATTTAAAAATGTCGTAGATTAGACGTGACTATCTATTTATTTACATACTTATATCTTACATACTTTACTATTGTATTTGGAATATGACTTTTCGTTGAATTGTGGTAGCGGAATTAGTAGTGATAAGTTCAAACATATTTCGACGTCATCTCGTGATAACGAATGTTAACCAAGTACACAAATAAAAACTCATTTTAGAATAAAGATAATAAAATTTAAATTTATATCATCCCGGTAGTTAAATTATTTATATATATGTTTATTATCTATAACGTAACAGCGTTTTAATACTTGTAAGGAAATTTTTGGCACTGAAATGTGATTTCTCGCTTCGGGCTTCGTTGGCAAATTCAAGTCGTAGAGCCATTGAGAGGGCTATGCTGAGGATTGCTCCAGGAGACCTAGTCATAGATGAAGAGATCCACAAAATTACAAAAGTATCTGACATAGTCTTGAGGATTGTCAAATTGAAGTGATGGTGGAGGCCACATAGCGCACAGAGCAGATGGCCGTCAATGGTCCAATGATAATGATGAAGTTAAGAAACATAAAAGATGTAATTGATCGTTTTTGTCACAGATTAGCACAGTTTGATTGTTGCCAGTTACAGCTTAACCAGTTTTTTTTGTAGTAGAGCTCTGAAAAACCTCTAAACTCTTTTGCATTAATAATAGAGGTCTTCCTCGAGAGCCTCTGCTCGTGTTGTTATATTTAATATACCCGAGAGTAAGGAACGGAGCTGCTCCTGTTCAAGCAACCTATAATATGAAAGAGAAAAGTCACTCAATACTCGGTTAGTTCGAGCGTTTACACAGAGTCACGACTCTATAAAGTTTGCTAAATACTAAAACAAATATTCAATTTTAAATTATAATAAACGAACATAAAAAATTGCACCTGGAGGTGATTGATCTTATTCTATCCGGAAATAAACTTGTAATTTATGGATACAATCACCTTGCTTTAACAGAAAAGTTGTTTATGATATTAGAGAAGGAAGTCGCTCCTGTTCCATTTATGGGGAGTTCTATAACTGCGTATATAACAAAGAAATATTAGGAAATTTCTCGAACCTTAAAATGATTTAAACTGTTTATATTTTTAATACGCTTGTTAGAACACCACTGGTACATATTTGAAAAGAAAAAAAATATTATTGACTTTTTTAAAGCGGGCATCCAACGCCAAAAACAAAAAAAAAAATGATGCCAGGGTGGTCAATCTCATTAAACGGTTTCAATGATTATTATTTTTTTCCCGTAAAGGTATTTCACTATATAATTAATAATACTTATGAATTTACTCATTAAGCTAACCCTGAAACTATAACCCTTAGAGACTTAAAATTAAGTACAAATATTCTTCGACGAATGGAAGTTAACTAAAAACAAATTTTATGAAATTCTACCCGCAAGGAGAATTGACTGGGTCGCCCGTGGGGAACAGCTAGTTTATTAAAATCGTATATTTACAAGTTATGATGATGATCCAGTACAAATTATAGTAAATTTATAGCGAAACATACTGCTTCTAATGTCACTCTTAATTTTGTAACCGTTGCTTTACTCCTAGAAATTTATAACCCCGTCAACGAAGGCCATAAGATAAATTTTCATGAAAAAATAGAGGTGAACGTCCAGCGCACCCAGATTCTAGGCCAGTTTTTCTCAGCTTAGGACTTCTACTTATTCATTCATTCATTGCCCAGATGCCAATAGAACAAGCAAGTAAAAACTAATTTTTCCGGTGTATCTAGATAATCGGTTATGGTGAATGTTTTTTTTTACCTTATACTTGTGATATTTGAGGAGCGACCCTGTCACATTTAGAAGGGAAGAGATTGTCTTCCACATTTTAAGCTTTATTAGCAAAAACATTCTTTGTTACATAATCTACAAGCATGTCTCCGAAGTAGACTCAGGAATGACTACCTTGATTGAACAATGAAAGGATTAATTAAACACAATCTTTCGTGTATCCTAACACGTGTATCCAAACGTGCTATCAAAATTTCCTTATTACGAGCTATAGAAAGTTACTGAACTGAGCATATCTATTGAACGAACGAGTCATTTTAGTTCAAGGAAACATCTGAGTAAAGATCTTCTAAGGCGCCGTTTAGGTAGATAGAGCATTGAACTTAACCTTTCAATAGAATATTGTCAGGATTTAATAAATAATCGATTTGACACAATAATAATAAATGTCATAACATTGAGACAAAATCGCGAATGTACCTACATACCGTATTTGTAATGAATAATTTTCAAGCTTTTAATACAATTATGAATAGTTATTTTCATTCCAAACTAACTGTTATCAACCATTACGACATTATTTTTAAATTTACGTAAATGGCGTTAACTGTAAATATTGATACGGAGGTATATTCTGTAAACATTATCAAAAATATAACCGAAAGCGCAACCTCGTTGGATATTGCGTTTATTAATAGAATTTAACCAGCTTGAACCAGTTATCGAAGTATTTCACCGGGACGCTGCGACAACTGCGACACTGACGCAGGTTCTAATTTTAGTTGTGGACACGCTTCAGGACTTCGATAATTTATGTTTACTAACTCCTTTACAAAACATGTTTTATATAGGTGATGGGTTAGAGAAGTAAAAGTTTTAAATTGGATAATGCATATTGCAAAAAATCTTTAAAATATTTTACAACTATTTCCAGTCACCATATATAAAAAGCGGTGACACTGAAATATGTTAGGTCGATTTATTTTTTCGATTGGAATGCGACGACCAATAATTTATGGCGATAAAGTGGGCAGGAAGAGATAGTAAACAATAATTAAATTTGATATGTTGAATAATAATTTTCAAAATGCTTTTTCTTATTATTTTAACACGGCGATCTTTATTATTTCTGAAACCATTAATTTTTAGATAGAGTTTACACCATACATTAACATACTAATAGCATATATTAATTGACTGTAAACAAGCTATAATTACACTCCTTTGAAGATTTTACACCTATAAAAAATCATTCTGTATATTATATTTAAGCAAGGTATTCGCCTATTGTTATGTAATACGCGGTATCTATTCAAAACTAGTGTTATTCAAGTTTTTTGATATAATTGCGCGTTAATAATTTTTTTTTAATTTGAAGCAAAAATTGTATTAGTAACCTAATAATGTTACTACTCCTATATCAATTGTAACTACAATTAAACCAAAGTACCGGAGTCCGAATGGACGGTTATTTATTCTTTATGTACTCGTGAAATGGTTAGCTACGTAAAGGCATTTTGAAGTGATAAACCAAGCTGAGTCAGAAACATGGCGGCCTTCAGACAGAATAGATTATTCCTCTTAACTGACAAAAAATAATTAAAACCTCTTGTCAATTAGAGAATTCGGTAGTTCATCCGATGACAAAACATACAAGCTACTCCAAGGATCAATCATTCAATATTAAACTAACAGCTTGGTAATCTTCCAATCTATAGCACTTGTACTTAATTTTTGAAAAGAGATTTAAGCTGTGTTGTAACCGCTTCGCCAATTCAAACCGAGCCAACGGGCAAACATTGTCAGTAAAAAAAACAATGATTCATTTATGTAAAAATAATTTGTTCGTTATAATTAAGAATAAGTTTATTTTTGAGGGAAGGTCGCTCGTTTGAAATTAGAATTTAAAATTTGAAAACAGAGCATGGAAAGCGCTTACCCTAGATTTCATTTTAGATAGATTCGCTCCGTGGCCGATGTACAGATGACCTCAGCATTTTATTTTCAGTGCCGGATTAGTCGAAAGAGCACTCTAGCTTGCGTTATCTCTTATCGAGTTTATTATTCAAATTTAATGCTGCACGAGACATATACTATCATTTCTAGGAAAAGAAGTGGAGGAAGTTACTCAAACAACGCTTCTGTCCACAATAATTGTGAATTGTCCTTCCCTTGTTTATGGGTCGTCCTTGCCGACGAGAACTGCTTGTTTTGACTCTCTGCGAATTGTTTTATAAATAGAATTAGATGATGGACAATAACATGCGCTTAAGGTTAAAGTTTAAAAAAAAATATTTATATTAAGGTAACGGGTATCACGGTTACCTTTGATTGGTACTAACTGTACGCTAAGTCGACAATTATGTGATTAACAATAAATAAATAAATGAGTATAATATATTTTTTTTCCGTTTATAGCGTTAATACTGTCAATGATAGGAGCATTTTATTTAAAAAAAATATATTAATGAAGCTGCTAATAATACAAAGCAGAGTACGTTTCATTACCTCTGTTTCAAATTGACTTTAAAATTAATTAAAAAGTAATTGGAAGTTTCTCATTAAGGTAAATTACCTTCTTAACAAGTTAAATGTGTTATTTAACTACAAATACTTTCTGAATAAATGTTTACCTTTGTGTCATAAGTAGACAACTATTATCAAATATTCGTTATGGTTCGTTTGCGTATCGTTTGGGAAACAAAACGTCGGTATACTGTTATCTTTTATTCGCGCCGTAAATTCTCAGACAGTGTCTACTTTTTGAAGGTTTGTTTATTAAACAACGACTTCTGGGAACACGGTTTGCTTTGGTTACATAAGCGGTTATATGGTTGCTTATGTATTTAAAGCAAAACGACACTTATCGTCTGTATTGAATGTCTGGCTGAATCTTTCAAGTGTAGAGGTTTATATCGGGTAACATATTATACAACAGGCTAGATTTAACACATCTATTGTATATATGTAAATATATATATGGTAAATTTTTAATGGAATGCGACTGGCCAGTACAAAAACAGCAGGGATAGATAGAAAACAATAAAGGTATATCGTTTATTAATTGGCTGTTTAATGAGCAATCGATTCATCTCTTTCACTCCTATAAATAATCACCTTGTATATATAGATGGTTAAAATTATTATTATTCCTTGCCGAGTTGTAAATAATCTTTGGACATGTATAAATACGGTAATCGTTACAGAAACAGACGAAATATGTGAATAAACACTTTGTTAATTTTACAGAGTATTTGCTTAGACGGTACAATACGGAGATCAAATTGTTTAAATCTTTTGTAAACAGAAATAATCTTATCATCTCGAATAGCTAATACAATAACACGTGCTAGTCGTGTGATAAATTTTATCTACAAATCTGTGGTAATTACAAATTAACGCTGAATCACTTAGGTGATAAATATATAGGTTAAGACGGTCATCACTGTAGTAATTTTCTTATTAAATTCTTCCTCGATGGTGAGGAATAAGGAAATCCATAGCTCAGCGGATTGACAATTTGAAATGGGCAGACCACAAGTCGCTTAGGAAGGATGACTGCTGGAGCTATAAACTTATGGACTAGACTCTGGACCAATGAAGACCCTGTTATGGTCTTCGGAAGACGCCGGATGCAGGCAGCTTTCAAGCCGTCCTAGTTGAAATTTACGGGGGAAGTCTGTAACAAGCAATGTATGTCCTACGGCTAAAATAATGATAATTATTATAATTTATTTGTAGGGGAGACACACAATACGAAAGAATTAATACAGTGCTTCTTAAAGACTACGCACTTTTTAGCAAATGAAGGAGACAAATAATATAAGTATTCCTTTGTACAGAAACTTGAATTTTATTTTAAAGATTTGTTAATAAAAACTTAAGTACTTTTTTGTTATCACGGTCTTCTCAATTGTCAAAATATCTCGATCTTTTCCGATAAAGGTACTAAGGCACAAATTAAATAAGAAACAATCAATAGAAAAATAATAGAGCTTGCCCGCAACGTGTTAATGACCGATACATGAAAATCTATCCTTAGATAGACATCACTAACCAATAAAATAAATTGTACATTTTCTTATATTATCTCTTCGTAAATTTTTACGACGGCAACCCCCAGTGTTAAATGAAGTTTGTTTTTATTATTTATATGAACCTGTCTGTTAGCGAAGCGGACATTTTGATTGTTTATATAACTTGTGACTGTTTATATGATTGTATATATAACTATGAGTTGTAGTCTATACATATAAAATATATATATAAGAAATTTCCATCTACGTACTGACTTATTACGATACCTCTGGGACTATAAGCCTTGGAGACTTGGATTTTCTGAAATTCCGCCCCACAAGCTGGTTGAAGGCGTGTTCATCAAGTTCACGAAGCGGAGCAGATGACAGCTAGTTATAGTATACAGGGTGATTGGTTTTAGTTACAAAAGAATTGAAGAGGTGAAAGTATTGCTCATTTCATGTCCATCAATGTCTGGTACTCCTCATCCAAAAGTCAGCGACTTCGGTAATATCGCTATGAAACTACAGTAAGAAAAGACATTTTAAAAATTTGGATTACTTCATATTAAAACTAATTACTGTTTACTAGATAGTAGCTTGCAGGGACAGATGTCCCTGTAGAGTTAGTACTACCCGAAGTTAATGGCTTGGCTTAATTATTTACAGGTTTAAACAAGGTGATGAGGAATTATTTAAAAGCTTCAATGATCTGATGAAAATGATCTGTACATTCTCCCTTTTAATGTTATTATATTTATAACGAATCATCCTGTATATAACAGAATTCCACTTATGTATCGCAATAATCTCTGAAACCATGAGGCTTACTTTTGCCGAATAAAGATTAGCTAATAACGAATTTTACCAAATTCTCTTGAAAAAGGGGGTTGTTAAGTAAGTGGGTGACAGGTAACAATTATTGATATTAACTTTCTAATTTAAACAATCTTTTCGTAATTAAAACAATCATTCTACTAATCAGGACAACAAGATGATTAAAACTTGTCAAACGTTATGCAATACAAATAGGTTCAAAGTCTACCAAAATAACAAACCCAGCGGAGCCGACTGTCGAAGGACGTTACAACCTAAAAATAGCCCATAAATGACTGCTATATTTCTTTTTAATTTTATGAATGACTATTACTACTTTCCTTTTAAATTTTTGTAAACATCATTAATTTAATATATATATTTAAGTGAACTGAACAGCAATATTAAACTGAGTACAATTTAATAAAATATCTCATATTTATGACAACAAAAATTTTAATGTCGATACACGTCAAAATGCGTTATATTATTTATTAAACTTGGATGTGTTAAACAGTGAAGTTTTTTAATTGTATACATCTATTATTTAATAATACCGAATCTAAAAATTCTTTAAAATGTTAAAAAAATCTCTTTTAATAGTAACATGACATTTAATTTATTTTGAATACCCTTGTATATTTAGCTCTGTTCAGCATCGAGTGAATTCACTGAGGAAAGTTTAATTTTAACTCTGACCGGCGACGCACCAAAATTCTTGAATCATGAATTTATTACATTTTTTTTTTCATTTTCAACATTCCAGAAAAGTAATTAAAACTTAAATTTTGTTTCGAAATAATTTTATTATTATAATAACATGCTACCGTATAAAGTTATATTGACCTTTATAAGTTTGCGTGAGTCAGTAATGGAATTTTACCGGTATTTGTTTCGCCTTGTCACTTAAAGTGAGCTTATTAAGCCACTAGACACAGGGTGTCTACTCCCTGTACAGAAAAGAGGACAGTGACGTCGGCCTCGACGTATTAAAACGTCGCGACGCATGCGTAATATCTTGTAAATGTGTGAGTGCGGCACGCGGTGGCTGCGTGCAACGACAGTATCCACGATTTAAAATTAATTTTCAAGACAATGATTTTATTAAACTTCTGAACAAATATTTATTTACACTAAACCGATTTTTACCTAGTGGTGAAAGATTAACTTTTAAAATTAAAATTTAGGTCGACGATAACAGTAGGGTATAGATCTATGAGCTGGTCTGATCAAATCGAGAACGTGCATGTCACGGAGAACCAGAAGAAATATGTTAAAAGACAAAATAATTATATGAGATCATAAGACACAGTATCGGAGAAACGTCGCAGGGAAGAACAAAAATTAACAAAAACATAATCCTATAATTTAAGGAGGAGTAAAGACGTAGAGACGGGCATAGAAAGACATGATGTGCTACTTTTACATCTAGATTTAGAATCATCTGTAATCTTTTAAATGTACCGTTCAAAGACAATTTTACGCCATTGAATGATATTTAGGAGAAAATGTAAAACCTGAACTTCCTAAGATTTACAAAGTAGTTATACATAAAATCTTTACGTAAATAAATCTATCCCATAGTTGTCTGGAAGAAATCGCAATTTTTCAGAAGACCGCTTTTTGTGATTATATTTGAATACCGTATCTTGAAGTAAAATAAACTGTTAAATTAAAACAGTTCTAATTGATTCAGTAGAACTTTGTTTTAATATCCATTGATAAGTAAGTGTGATTTTTTACTTTATCTTGACGTACATTAAACAGGCAAATGAAAAGAGTAGTGATTAAATCAAAAGTAGGATTTTATTTTTATTATCTTTCGATATTTTTTTAACTCGTGTCTATTTTATATGATTGCTATTTATCTTGACAAATAAAACAATTACATTTTTTTAAAAAGTAGTTATTGATTCAGTACAGATTAGTCTTAATATACTTTAATTAAAAAAAATATGTTCAGCTCGTATCTGTAATAAACTGTTTGATATATCTTAGGAACATTGAAATATCAATTTCAATAGAAAACTTCCTTTTATCTTGCTTGGGATAAAATAAATTAAATTTATGGACACTTTACGTGCCCTACAGCCATCTCGCTCATTTCTTATACTGTCATCCCCTTCCTGTAAGCAGTTTGCAGACGAGGAGGGCCGATTACTCAAGCTTAAAATACATTCAACGTTGTGTGATCGTTCAGTTGTGTTCGAGTTCCCCGGCAGTACGCTTGTTTCCTAGCATCATTAATTACGTCTACGAAACCGTCGCTGCACTTGTGACAACTTTTTTGTATTACAGACACACCAATAGTTATCCACTGCAACAATAAGCGCAGGCCTGTGCGGAGCATACAATATCTGATTTTTGTCGTCAAGGTAAGCCCCTTCTTAAATGGTAAAAAAGAAGTTTCCTGTAACTGCATGGTCATTTGCGTCTATAGAAATATGAAAAAAATACAGGTTAAAGTTTGATAAAATAAACTGTTTTTAATAATCAAAGAATGTTCTAGTAAGTTAACGAAGTGGTCGAAGCAAATGGCCGACATAGTTGAAATGCAAGCACGAACGCTTTCTCTCGACGTCGCGTAATATACTAGAAATAAAAACAACTTTCAATAAGTGAATCTCAATTTTTGGTTGGAATATTTTAGTTTTGAAATAAAGAAAATTCTCGTGATTGTAATTTTAATGTTTTGTAAGATATAAACTGTATGTATATGTATATATTTTTGGAAACATTATTTTAAAATTTCGAATTTTCTAATATGTAATATTTTAATATATATACCAATATTCGTATAAAATATTTATGGTGAGGTAGATTAACAATTTTAAAGGTTCATGGTAAATGTGCCTACCTGTTCGAATGCAAGGAGGGTTCATTTTTTGTGGGGGTTTACATTCGTGTCCTTTTCAAATCAGGTACAACCGTAAGACACAAAGGATTTTTTTTAAAAATTCTGAACGACTTAGGATGTTAAAACTTATTTTATCAAATAGTATGTCTTTAAAATACTATGAAATAAATAACAGTTGTGCAAACTAACATTTAATATTGCTATGACGTGGACATGCAAATAATTTCTGTTGAAATATTCGCTTTGCCGTTGTTTCGTAATTTTATGAAATTCAAAATAAATGATTATAAATTTTGTAAACACCTTAAAATATTCCTTTCAGAGTGAACATTTAAGTAAAAATGTTAAAATAATGTACTCACTTTATATACGGTTTTTAGGTCACCCTACTTCTGTAACATAGTCAAAACTGACCAATAGATATCGATTCCATTTTGTGTAGATAGTTTAGAATTTAGAAAAGATTTATTTTAGTTTTCAGAAATAAAAATGAAGCTATGAATTTAATGTGTTATTTTAACAGTATATTCACAGACATACTATTTTAACAAATATTTTATTCGAATATAATGTTAATAACATATATAACGTTATCAGTTTTTTTTATTGTTCTCCGCTTTAACGCGTTTCCGTGCCGTTTATTACTAACGGTTATACAATGAATTTCGAAATTAGTGGAAACGAAACGTGATATCTAAGTAAATAAATATTAAAACGTATAATTACTTTACGTATGTGCGTAAAATTTGTTTATTATTTATTTATATACCGGCGGTCCCACCAATTAATTCCGACTATATGTATAAGGACACGTAGTAGTTACCCTAAAAAATCAATAAAAAACTTGGGTTTTTTAAGTCGTTAAATTTCTATGTAGTATTACTGCAACCAACACAATCAAAATTAAATTATTAGACAAGTCTTTATTTTCTAAAAAATAAGGCAGTTTCAGTAGAGCTTTTCTATCGTATATTTATTCTATTGTCTACCCGATAATGACACATCCGTAAAAATAACAGGTTATATAAAATGTATTTACTTTTTTCATTGCAATAATTTTACATATAATTAGCATAGATTTTTTTAATAAACTTTCTTGAGTTCATGGGACAACATTGTGTATTTTTGCAAAATACTCAAGTTTTTGGTGCATTTATAATAATTCGATGTTTCATAATATTTTGTAAGAATAAAACCTTTACGCCCGGTATTGTTCGCGTCACCTTCAGTCTTGGTTCTGAATAATAATAATTTTAAGTAAATACATGGTTACAATATAATATATACGTACAATTTTCGCTGCCAATATTATACATTATCAGCACCAGTGTTGTTTTTGTAGCAATTAAATAATATAAAACGGTGGTTAGAGAGCTTACTTTAGACATAAAGCGTCTCTTAAAAAATAGTGGTAAGAAAAAGTCCATTCCACCATTCCCCTTTTTTTCCAAAAACATGAGTTTTCTGCGAGTTACTTTTTCATAAATGCCCAACTTCATCCGTGAGTTCGGCTATCACCGATGGTCTTATATACAATACGTTAGATTATATTGTTATATAATAGTTTAATTTCTATTAAATTAAATATTATAACCCATAAGTTGAATAATAAAAAACAATCTTTCGGCCAAATGTCGTTTTGTTTTAATTTCCTACTTAAGACATTCGAGGACATGCGGGCCAATGAGACCAACGTATGTGTTAGTAATTTCGCCACCGTCCATTCGTATTAACAATACAATGACCGCCGCCCTAGCCACTTATATATGATTAGTTCGACGAAGGACTGAGGACAATGATTCATCATCACTGCAAGGCATATGCCTCTCTGAAAGATAGCGACGGCGACTGTTCTCTTTAATGGGGAGCCTACCCGCGCCACGTCTATCGGCTCGTGGTCGCTACACGACAACCTTTCGGCCCCTACAATGATTATTCACCGTTTTCTTAACGCAAACGGACCGATGCTACGGAACTCTCAATTCAAAAAACAGTAATCCTTAGACATTACTGTTACGTCCCAGACAGGCATCGGCACGGTGACGGTTTTTACCTAGACGGTTTTTTTTAAATAGAACAGAACATCTGGAAATAAACAGACGCTATCTCTTTTTCTATCGACCTTACTGTATATCTTATTTAACCGTGTTAGCAACCGTGATAGCATCAAGTAAATAAATGGGTTGAGGAAACCATATCCCATCAATCGTAGCGAGAATGTCCTCCAAAGTGGAGAGCCTACCTGAGAGCGTCGGAAGATACTGTATGCAAGGCCGCTTCCTAGCGGTCTTTTCGAAAGTCAATGGGATAGGCCTATGTCAAGGAGAAGACGTCCTACGGCTGATGATGATGATGAAAGCAGCATGTCCAATTTACAATTCACTTATGCTAAATCCTTATGTGAATGAGCAACACAAAATTCGAATCAAAAACAAAAATACCATCTGTCGTTGACGTTTACATGTATAATTCGATTCCTAAAAATTCCTAACTGAAGTTAAATTTATACTAATTGGGTTTAAAATGTCCTTTGTCATTTCACAAGCTTTTATGATATATTTTAATATAGCTTTTTCACAATGAGTTAAGGGTTATCGGAATTTTTATGAATCTTGTCATTATTTTATTGCCTGTAGTAAAAAATCTAAGTTACAAGAATATTAAACAATTGATTTGTTAAGTATAACCGTACAAAAAATTTGAATTTAAGATATTCTGAAAAAGCTTTCTTGCCACACAAATCTAAGTTAGGTCTTTCATAACATTTGTCTTTATGTGTCGGTATTTATTAGTCATGTCTTAATAACGGCGACTTATTTACCTTTTTTATCGTTTTAAACGTTTTTACGCCATGCGTTTATGTAAGCTCTGTGATTTTTCCTCCTTTAGCACACTGGCGTCGCCATCTTATGACGAAATTTTTTTAAAACTGATAATAACTTCTTTATATTACCTATACACGATTATAATTATGGAATCGGAATAGTTACAGGATAGAGTGTGAGATCTTTTGTTAGAAAGCATTAATAAGTTTTAACCTAATGTCTTAAGTAATGGCGTTGTTGATTTCGCCATTAAAAGGCGAATCCGAAATTAATCCAGTAATTTTTCTAGGTATAGCGCTATTTAAATCGGACCTCAGTATCCAACCAGCTATATAGCTGAGGATAAAATAGCTTACGTAATTCGTTTCTTTTTATTGATATAATAGGATCGTTTACAGTGACCACTTGTGTGTGTCGCAAGACCAATGCCAGAAGAGCCCAATTTGATTTAAAAATAGAATCAAATTGAGCTTCCTTATTATGGCATCCTTCAACTTAAATCTACTAAACTACAAAGAATACCAAACGTATCCTGATTAATAAATAGCCCACAAAGAACAAAAATGGGTTTTTGCCAGGATATTTTTACAATATCCTTGATACAGTAGTAAAGAAATTCATTCCTGAGCTGTATCACCTTAAAAAAATAACTTCAACTTTACATAATTATAAGTTTTTTTTAAAGTTGTTGCTTAAGAAATTTATTATATGATGACTTAAGAGACTGTACACGGAAGTGTACAACAATACTGTATGGAGATGTCCTCAAGAGCTACCAATTTTAGTATATTAATATTAATAAATAGGTACCATCGGGTAGATATAGCGAAGAACGGAAATGTAATTCATCAGATTATACTAGTATTTTGTAATTTGTTAAGTGTTATAAAATGTATGGTTTTTAAGTTATATGTATAACGTAGTTACGCAAGAATAAAGTAGCAATTTGATAAAGATTATTTTTTATTTGGACAGCTTTCAACTAATTGAAGAAAATGTTGGCCAGCCCTGCAATGGAACTGCAAGTAGAGGAGACTCCGTTGGCTCTACGAAGATTGTGGAATCTTACTCGTGCCCGTCTAGCCGGTACCTCAACCACGCTTGACGAGCCCGCTCTGGTCGAGACTTTACCATCCGCTCAGGTAAATTATTTCCTACTGATTATCATACAGCCACGTGATAACCTCTATTAGTTACGTTTAATTTGTAACGCGATGGAAATTTTAGTAACACTTATTTTTTTTCTTTACAAGAGATTTCCACCTCATTACGAAATATCCTAGAGACTTAAAATTTGGTAAGAATTTTTCATTCGCCTTTTATAACATACTATATATATATATATATATATATATATATATATATATATATATATATATATATACTATAACATAAAACTTTTATAGATAAAAAATTTGTCAAAGAACATTCTAGTGTAGTCCTTTCGATGAATATAAAAAAAGACGTGAAACGATTTCTTTAAAAATTAACGAGGCCATTGTGACCTCGTCCCAAAATGCCTTGACGTTATTCAATGTTATAATCGTATATCAAGAATTTCTTCGGTCACAATAATCTATAGTTTTTTTTTTTCAAAGAAAAATAAATCTATTATTTATTATTTCCGTTTCGTTTATAGGTCAAGGCCCGATGTTATTAATGTTAAATATACAATAATAAGCAATTGACCTTATTTACCATATTTCTTACTGTCAATTGTTATTCATAATAAACATCAATTTCTAAGCTGATAATAAAAGACGGCATCTACGTATTTATTATTAGAGTGACACGATGTTTATACCGTTTTATTATCCATGTAAAAAAAGTTTTTAATGACTCGTAATGTGTATAGCGGGTTATATTAGATAAATAAATTTATGAAATACATAATATCTAATAGATATGAAACAATATATTATCGATATGAAGGTAGTTAAAGCTTTATAGGGGTGAAAACAGATTATTTGTCGCATTTGTCATATATAACATGATCACTCTCTCTCTCTCTCTCTCTGAATGTATTCCAATAAAAAAAAAAATTAATATTATGTTACATTAATTATTATTTTTATTGGAATGCGACGGGACAAGTAACTTCAGACAGTACACCGTCTATAGAAACAGACGGTTAATAATAATTAATTTTAATACGTAGTTATCCAAATTTTGAAAACGTTTTTTTTGCCATATTCTCATTACTTTATTTCTGGTACGAATGATTTTTGGAGAATGTACTATATATTAATTGACCTCAAATGAGCAATACGTTCATCCCTCTAAATCTGTTGCATCTATATTTTATCATCCTGTGTACGTTACCTTAATAGTAAAAGTTGATCGATGAAATTATTAATAAAAAATTAAAGAAAGATATATTTAGAATTATAACTTGCAGGAGCCTGAGGTGACATCTAAGTCATTGATCCCAGCACCAAGTGACTATGAGAGTGATGGGGAAGAAGCATTCCCGGAGTTGGACGTGCCGGTAAGTGAGATTTTTATGATTATACAAATGACAATGAATTCGGTTGACTTCGGTCCCTCCGGGTAATTGAAACCTCTCAATTGTAGAAATTATATGAACGAGTATAAAACATGAATGTCTTTAGTATTTTGATATAATGCCCGTTTTCTAACTTAACTTATATTAGGACTGCCATGTCGTTATGTATTTAATTACAAAACAGTAAATTGCATTCAAATATTACTTTTGCCTTAAAATTGTTTATCTGTTCTTCATTGTATTAACATTGTATATAATATAAATGAAATAGACGAAAAGAAAAGTACAAAAAAGCGGTCTTATCGCAACCGTTAGTTCGACTTCATTAAAAAATAAAATAGAACAGGCCGGTTGAATGATAAAAGAAATAGGAAATGTATACACATACATGTTACCGATTACTTATACTTTATTACTGCTACTGATAAGAAGTTAACATCTCAATTTGTGATAGTAGACATTTTTTTATCATCTTTTTCTATTTACGAAAAGTCAGAAAGCTTTAATTAAATTTTATTATCAGGTTAGTAGTAAATTAAAAACATAAATTAGAAAAATTGTGTAATAAAATTATAAATGAAGATGTTGACTTCCGCTTTTTTATTTTGCACAAAATAAAAATGGAACCAACGTTTTAAGTGACAAGTAGTTTTACCACTTATCACTGTAAATAAAGCTAAATATTACATATATATAAATAAAACGTTTTGGGTTTAACATACAACAACGGATAGCGATAATGAGATGCCACGCACACCGACTTGGATTGGCGACATCCTACAATGAATGGCCCTATTATATTTACTGAAGCATATGTAAGGTTTAAATGGTAGCGGTTGATTCCTATACGTACGAACATATATTAAATATCTTGAGGTTTCACTAATGGAAACGAAGCCCATGCAAATCTGGAGCAGCATCATTTCTATAAAGAATGAAAAACATATAGATGTTACAGAAATAAATTCCACATTATTTCAGTACAGTCGACTAACTACGCCGTACGCTTGTTCTACAAATAGACTTCGATCGATCTCCTGGACGGACAACGCCTCGCTTTTACAGCGCATTCGAATTAAATCAATTTGCCGCGATTGACGATTTGCGTCAGCAACGTATCACCGATTTTTAATAATTCTCTATGAAGTTTTCATTTCTTAAGGTCAACATGAATTCTTTATCTACTTTAAATGCTTTTTATCGTAAGGATATATTATTTTCTTGCCTCAGTTTTATGAAATAAAATAACTTGTTGGTTTGTTAGGGAAATCCCCCGGTTAAACAGGGAAACATAAATCGAGTCATGATTTATAAATAATTCAAACTTTAACCCTAGAAATACCTTTAACGTCAAATAGACGACTCTGTGAAGAAATGTTTGTTTTGAAGTTCGGTATTGTGTAGACATAAGTCTTAGATTTTTAATATTTGAAAGTTTTAGCTTTTATACCTACTTTCAACCACCTTTTAAAAATTACCACTCTGAAAAAAACATATTAGAATGCGACATGCCGTAAACTTGTGGCAGTATAAAGTCTAGATGGGCAGACGGTAATCAATGATTAATGTTAAAAACACTTTTTTCTTATTATATTATCATTGCGTTATCTATTATTTGTAAACTCATTGATTTTTGGAAAGCATATACCATACATTAATCGAAAACTAATGACCCATACATTCACATACTGAAGACTTATAGACCTATATCTAATCACACTTTTAATCAATGCAGGGTATTTCCTTAAATTTATGTTAGATATTTTATCGTATCACCTATTTAAATAATAAATCAATAATACATATTATTGAGAAATAAAACTAACTGGGAATGATTCTCAGATATCAAACTTTACTCAGGAGAGATATCTCCAATAGTTATGATAATGCGTTCTTGGAGAGCTAAACCAGGTTATTATTGCGTCGTTTATATTAGTACTGTACTGAGACGGTAATACTTTTTTCTTGGCAAGTAGTCTTAAATAATAATGACATATGGCTTGCACAATGAATGCCAAGGCGAGCTTTCTTTATTCCATCTCGTAGTGGCAGCGAGTGTAGTCATTATTTAGATTATTAAATATTCTAACTCCGAACATGCTAGCTGCCGTTCTATACGAAGAATGTGACATCTTTGTATGCGAAACAGTTGATGTAAGTTTTAAGTTACAGATTGATTCATACGAAGAAAAAAAATTTATTGAAATTTTTATTCGTTTATTTTTATCTTGCGATAAATATTTTTTCAAAAGAATTTGATCAAATTATATCGATTTTTTTGGTCTTTAGGAAGTGCCCGAGATCCCTTGCAAAGGTTACTGGAGTTCCAGCGTGTACGACAAAGAGGTCGTATTGGACGCGAGCACCTTGGGAGATGTTCCCGCTGTGTACCGCGTACCTCAACCCGCCCTTCATCAAATGCCTGTTATCGGTGTTTACATCGATCCAAGAGTGAGAACTGGCTTCAGATACAAAATAAGACCAATGCAGGTGAGGAAAATATTTGTTTACAACTAATTAAAACATTGACTCTCATTTCGTTGCACCTTCAAGAATTGTCGCAATTGTTTCGCTTCGCAGAAGTGTTGATGATTGCAAAGTGAAATTAACACAGTAAACGCAATCCTCCACATTTCATTAAACTTTATATAAAATCATAATTTTAAACGTAAACAAATTCTAGCGACAATTCTTCGAAAATATTTAATGTGGCTTGTTCATCGATCAGTCTGTATACGTTCAGAAAGCTTTTGTATACCATGTGAACTTTACATGTCTCGAAAAAAAAAAAAAAGAAAAACTATGAAGATCCATATAAATCAAGGGCAAAATTTTCCGACTGGACCGCGAAAGAAACGGCTACGCTTTTACAGTCTTTTCATTGAACTTGGACTTGTATATTTTTACATTTCAGTCATCTTTTAACATATGAGTGTATTTTCAACTATTTATTTCATTTAAAAATATTTTTAGCTGAAACTTAACGACTTTAAACTGACAGTGGTAAATCAAAGCTCGAAAAAACATTTTTGTATGATTCTTCTTTTCAGAAATCGAGAGGATGGTGAGTTTGTTTCCGAAATAATCATACAAAAAGGTTAATGTTATACGCGAAAATTCTGGAACTTTTAATTTCGTTACATTTAATTAATTATAAAAAGATATTTTTTATTTATTTTTTTAGAATTTTCGCTATGCTTATTATTTGACCATTGTTTGTTTAATTAATACTGTTTTGGATTCCCCCCTCAGTATAATATAAATTGGATTTTTTTTCTGAATTATTCAAGTAAGGTTGTCATCGTAAATAATAGTAATGATGTCACAAGGAATGTTTCGAAACTTCGGTTTGTTTTATTGCAAAATTATGATGCATAAATGCGCTGTCAATACGCTTGATGTTAAATGTTTGTGATATTGATGTAGGTGTTGCAAAAGTAATAAAAAAGCAATTGTAATGGCAACCTTACGAAACTGTTAAAAGATGCTGCCAAAGTAGTGATTGTAGTTGTTTATTGTTAAATTCTTATTACTATTGCGTCCAAGTTCAAGCATTGACTAGGCTAGTCGGTTTCAGCGGCCCAGTTCGATTTGGTGATTAGTGGGGAGTCAGTAAGTGAGTAGCGGTGTCCGTTGCTGAAATTTACAGAGCGACAAATCTCATCAACGACCAACACTGTTGACTTGCGTCTCTTTCGCCACTGGTTGTTTGCACTTGCCGTTGTAGGCGATGGTATGTGGATCGTCCAGTTTTTCAGAACCACGCCCAGTGCGGCGTTCGCATACAATGATTGTTCTTCAAGAAACCTCGCGGAGGACAGTGACATTTCTGGCCGCCAGCATGTTATGTCTCTAATAGGTAAACCATAAGTATCATTCATAAGGGCACCATGCCATTTTTCATGTAACTTTTGTTGTTTTTCAAAATAACTGGTCTGTAAATGGTTATTTTTCCACAACTTTATCGTTTTTCTGTGACCGAAAAATTTACAATTAAAATTGTAATCAACTCATTTAATAATTTTCATTTGTACTACTTATCAAGGTTGCATGTAAAAAAATAATCATTCTTGGGCCGTTTCTTAAGAAAAAAAGTTATTTTAAAATTTGTAACTATAACGGAAAATAAAGATTTGAGTTATCGAGGAATATTTATTAAAATTAAAATAAAATAGAGAATTCAGTAATGAGTATTGAATTTTTTTGTTGTGCAGAAAATAAATTAATTTTTAATTTTCCAGGCTTTGGATGCTCCTCCTCTGTCGGTGAAGCCGAGATATTTATTTGGAGAGAAGGCTCTGACTCTGCAATCTATCGGGCGTGGATTTGCCCGTCGTCTTACGTTTGAACCGACGGACTCTACGCTTAATGACAATACTAACTATTTCTGGACTGACTCGAGGCCTGAAGGTTTCTTGTTTGAGATTGAGGCAGTTTCTGTTGGGGACAAGTTTACCATTTATGACGCTAACCATGAACCGCAAGGCATCTTGGAAGTCGTTCAACAACAGGTAAATTTCTACTACCTTGTACAAAAAGTTATACATATTACATTTCTTATTTACAAATAAATTACGATTGCTACAGCCGAAAGTTTGGAAAAAAAAACTAACTAAGCTGTAATTATTTAAATTTCAGAAGAATCAAGTTGAGTTGGAGCAAACAATATCCAAAGAAGGCACCATAGAGAAGAAAGTTAAGATTAACACACTTTGTAAAGTGGAGTGGTATGAAAACGACGGAGCAACCAAATTAGTGCCCGTTACTGGAATTGCTCTCCTTAAGAAAACGAGTGGAAATGCCAAAGTTTTAAGAGTCATCAATGTTGCCATCGGCATCAAGCAATTGAAGAAAGGATATGAATTGAAACCTGGCATACAGTCTTCATCCCGGAGGATTACCGTCAATGGAGCTGACATTAAAGACATTCCTTGTCAGTATTGTGTTGTAGGGCTGGAGAGATATGAACTTCCAGTTATAGGTACATATATTTTTAATTTTTTTACTTTATTTAATAGTAATATATATTACCAGTGTGTCTTGCCAGTGATAATTTGCTGATCTCGAGACATAGTCCCTCACAGTGGACCTTATAAAAAGGCTCTAGGTCACACAAAGAGGAATGAAAAGAGCTTTGCTCGGTGTTTCGCTGTGGGATCGAATCAGGAATGACGAGGTCAGCGGAATAATCAAGGTTACCGACGCAGTTCCGGTGTACGATGGGGCTGAAAGATTCACGAGTGGCGACCATGTACCGGTAGACGCGGCGCGGTTAAACCTTCCAGTAGGTAGACTGTAGGAAGTCGCTGAATGCAAGCAGCCCAAGACCGGTAATCGTTTTCGGTCTTTGGGGACCTATGCGTTGCGGGCGTCTAACAGTTGAAAAGAAGTAAAAAAAATGTTGTATTTTAATTAGTTTCCAATATTTGTACGGCCAGCTCCAACACATCGCTTGATTCCCACCCGGTGTATTTTTCTTTCTAAATCAAATTTATCTAATTGTCGTCTTGAAGAAATGCGTTTTGCAATAGGTGGTTCACCAATTACGCTATTTTTTGCTTATTTAATGTGATTTCATGTCTTGTTAATATACAGTTAATAAATAAATACAACGTACAAAATTGTTCTACGGTCCAAATAAACATAGAGTAAGACGACCACCCAAAACATGGACAGGCGACCCTGTTGGAAAATGCTGGCCACTCCCAATCGGCCCTTTTGGAGGTCTATGGGGGAGGCCTAAATTCAACATTAGACGTTCTATCGACGATTATGACAAAACATTTGATATTTTTAGGTACATACGTCGATCCCCGCATAATTCCCGGTTTCTCGTATCGCGTGCGTCCGGCCTACAGTCGGCGTCATCTTTTCGAAGGCCGTAGCTTGATGCTGCAATCTGTTGGCATGGGTTACGGGAAACGCATTACCTTCAAGCCAGACTCTCTTAACGCTCCTGAAAACTACTTTTGGTCTGACTCTCATCCCGACGGTATTGGTATGGAGCCCCGTGCTGTCCATCCCGATATGAAGTTCACTATTACCGGAAATGGAGTGAGTAAATAAATATTTTTTAACATTCCATTATACATTGTTGGCTACCAACCAAATCTAATAGATTATTTTTAGATCTGGGCAAAGTCGGAATGTTTATTTGTTTACAACAGTGCAACATGGAGTGTGTTAGTATTTTTGGCCCATGTCCAATTTTAAATAGCGTTTTATAACAGATAATCTGTTTTCTTATCAGGGTTTACTCGGCGAAGCCAGTGTCTTCCGGGCTGATTTACCGCAGATCGAAGAAAAAACCGAATACATAGATGTACCAGGGAAGAAAGGCAAGGCGGTTGAGAAATACATTCAAGTAGATGTTACTTGCCATGTTAAGTTGGCAACAACGGGTGGGGGATCGGTGGATTCCGAAGTGCATCTCATGAAGGTGTCAGGAACAGCGCTTGTTCGCAAAGAGCCGGGGCAATCTTCAGCCAAATTAATAAAAGTTTTCAACGTGGGATTGGACTCTCAGTTGAATCTTCTGTTCGCTCACTCACAGACCGAGCTCACTTTCCACCCAGTTCCTTAAAGTCACTACCAACACTGAATGGTACTACAATACACGCGAGTGCGTATCTTGCGTTTCTCAAGTTGTATTGTGATATCCAAAAAACTCACTTGGCGCGACATGGGCTCCGTCACATCAAACGGTTTGGTTACGAATTTGCAACCTAGAGGTCTTTCATTGGACCCTTGCTGGTCGCAATTCCGTTGTAGATTCGTTACGACAAGGAAAGCGGAATAAATAATGAGCCTTCAAACATTTCTAAGCTCTTAAAGTCAGTGTAACGCTTTCTTTAAATGTTGTTACTATTTTATCACTAGGGGTTCAATAAATCTTTTACAATTGTCAGTATTTAATATTATTTAATTTTTACATATAAATCAAAGTTCATACTTGACATACGATGTAATTTTTTAATGGAGAGAGTAGAAAAGACTAGTGACTGACCAATGGATTAAATTGTATCTATTTCCTACATAAATGTATTGACTCGTGTATCAGAAACTGATTGATGTTCTCTTCACTTTTTGTGTTTTATCTTCAATAAACTGATATGATACTATTTGTGTTATTTTCATTTCTTTGACCCTTGTAAAAAGTAGATAGCTTTTTATTTTTCGTTTCATGTATGTATTGCATGATGATGACAGTAAATTATTACGAAAACTTTCCAAAATAATCCATTTTTTTATTCGTTTGATACTAATACTTGACAAGTTGATGAAATAATTACGATTATTGGATGTTATTATATTATACCTACATATAATGAGAGTTTTCATTTTTGTTATAATTTTCCTTCTCATTTTGATTTACATCTGTTCTGCTCCGTCCAAACGCTTAACTGGTAGAAAATGCCACCAGCATTCAATTCGTCATTATTGTAGTCGTCGATGTACACAATACACATTGTATAAGAATAAAAATTGTTTGAATAAATATATAATACTATAAACATTTTATTATTATTTTAAAGGATTTCCAATGTAAAACGTTGGCCTCTTCCACAGACTTTCAATTGGACCGGTTGGAAGCGTCGTCTAGCATCTTTCCACAAATAACAAGGCCATCTGTCTACCTAATGAGTAGACTACCTGTGTAGCGTTTGCTGATCCGTGGTCTGTTCTGCGCGTTAGACTTTACAGAATTAAACTTTAGTAAAATATGAGATTACAATTTATATATACTTTGAAAAACTATTTCACTAGAAGTTAAAAGGGTTGAATGTAGTTGTAATTAATTTTTTCCTCGTTTTACACAGAAAAACGCAAGGGCCCGAGTACGAGCCGCTATGTACTAATTTATTAATGGTTTACCGAATAACATATCTCTTAGAACTCGAACTACGGAGCACCCGTAGTGACTGTGACGACTCCAGTTTAACTGATTTCGATTTTTTTTAATTTCTTAGCTCACGGATCCGAAATCCGCGAGCTCTGAGTCCGAACAAGCTGTAAAGCTAGAACGGCTAACAGTGTCCAACACCAATCAAAACTAGCCTAGAGATGTTAAACAATATGAATCAAAGCCATCCGAGGGCGGTATCTCGACTCGGACAGTTGCCAACATTAATATCACTTCAAACCTTTATTGCTGAGCAAAGAAATTTGAGCAATTCATAATGAGAAACATACATTTCGGAATTTTATATTATTAAATATTGTATGGTATACTTATAAACAAGATGTTGGTATTAACGTTTTACATAATAACATTTTTTCGGACATCTATCGGATAATCCGTGAATTGTGATAATAATTAAATTAAATGTATGCATATAACGTACACACCTTTTGTTTTACACTACTCATGCCACAGATGGCTCTGTATTTAGATATTGTGATGTTTACTAGTACAAGGTTATGCAATATTTTTAAACTTGTGTAGTATTTAACTATATTCAAAGACGTTTGGTTCCGCTAACAACTCTTTCGAACTCGCGGATTTTGGAGGTAGAGTTTATACATTACGTTGTAACCTCTCCTATAAATTTACTAAGAACTATTAATAATAGTTCTTATAGTCGGTACGCCGATTTATTACTTTACACTGAACGACACCTTTAATTATCCTTATATTAAGCCACGATAAAACCTTCGAGAATTCAAAAGTTTTTTTTTATAAAAGATGGGTTTGCAAACTCTAAATTAAATTAATTTATAAATACATAGCAGCACCCACCGTAAATCGAAAACAGAAACTGCAAAGTTTGTCACCAGCTTAAATATATATTATTCTACGAAACAACTGTATTATAATATCTTATTTAATAATAATACAAATAGTGAGATAATTAGATTCAAGGTTACTGGTATATAGCATCGCTAGATGGCGCTTATGATTATTCTTCGTCTGATGTTTTATGAGTTCACTCGCCTCTGTCACGGGCGCTCGCGCTGTAGTGCGTAAAGTATGTAGAGTCAACAGAAACGTAACAAAACTTTACCGCGAACACAGAATACTCAGCCGGCGAGCGGCAACCGTGCTGGGGGTCTCGTTGCTAGTCGTGTTTAATTTTGTTTTATAGTTTACGAAAACCGCGATGTGCAAAAATATAACTGGTGGACAGTGATTTTGTGCAACATTATAAATTATATTACGATATAGTCACGAACATTATCATGGCTTTGAAGGTCGCGTGTTGGAATGTTTTATTTTTGTGTATTTTGCATAAAGCTGCCGGTTTTAACCTGGAGCCAAGGATTCCAGTGATAAAGCACGGGGAGACAGGTTCTTATTTTGGATTTTCAGTCGCTGAACATCTTACAATCAATAACACTAATGGTCTTAAAACAAGCTGGTAAGTTTAGAGTTATTTTCAAAACATAAGTGCTTGACATCATAGTAGTGTGAAGGTCACCGGTCTCCATGTGTTCGATAGCGTATCGCAGATATGTTTCTTTGAATTTTAATACGATGATTATTATAAATGTATATATCAACTATTAAGTAGATACTTTATATCCGATAATATGAAGATAATGTAGCATTGCTTATATATTAAATAAATGATTTATTTAAAATTTTTGAACAAGTTGTTGGAAACTTAATTTTTTTTATTTCTTGTACTAACGAAACTATGAATTATTAACTTTAAGATATGACTTCTCACAACTTCACGGAGCAACTGTGCCTGCTGCACCGCGTCTATTAGCTTAGTTTGAATGTAACTGTTTAGCTAGAGGTTACCAACATTTCAAGTTTCTTATCTGTCAAGAACTGGTGCGATAATAGTTAAGCTCTCGTTTACCGGTTTGCATCTGAAGCAGGATGTTTTGAATGGATTCGTTTGATTTATTACATTCATAATTATAGTTTAGAAAGTCGATTAATATTCGTTGATATTACTGATATACTAAAAACTAAATTAAATAACTGAAAGCACTGAAAGGTGCCAAATGCATAGCGAGCTTATTCGGGATGACTGCATCACGGGCCGCGACTTTCATAGCGCGATGACCTATATTATCCAAAAGCTTGTGTAACAGGACAAAATTTTCTTATCGTATCTTATACATACTTAGGCATACTTCAGCAATGACTTAAGTTGTATTACATGTAATGAACGCGCACTTAATTAGATTCTTTGTGATGCAACATTTTATCTTCTTCACTATAATACGTCGTCTCAATTGTCTGTACTAGTTCTTTTATTGTATTTCAATTAAGGAAAGGCACTCGATGATTGACTATTTTACCACGGTTATTGAATAGGAATGTACTGAAAAATCACTTACGACTTTATACTGTCACAAATTATTAAACAGTCTGGAATACGACTGAGAAAATAAATATATGTGACATATTTCAGAGTGGTGATTTGTGAAATCGGTTAATGTAAAATTAATTTTGTGATTGTATATTTATAGATTGCAGTTGTTAAAAATCAATATAAACTAGAAGCGCGTAAACTAACAAACGCGCATAAAAAATTTTAGCCTCGTTTTATATTATTAATATTTGCATAAAAACCTTTTGCAAAGTATTAGAAACCTGAAAAAAGATGAATGAAGGGAAATAAACATTAAACTTATAACGATTAGTTTAATGAAATTGTGCAAATGATACTTATAATTTCCGTACGTCCAATTTGTAATTAGTAAATGTTCAAATAAATCAGAAAAATAGAGAGAGTTCTTTATTTAAAAATGAGCTGAGCATTTTGTTTTAATATTTCCGGTTTCGACTTACGAAAACTTTGTGTCAAAAGAATGAGTCACACAAGAATTATAGGTAATGTTTGAGAAGGAAATATACTACCATATAACATAACTTGGATAGCTTCCAATGTACACTATTTTCCCGGCTCCCTAATCTTTGCTGCAGACATCTTTATATTCACGCGAAATAATATTGGTAATGCTGCAAGGTTCCAATTTTAAAGTAAATTATAATCAAATGACAATCAATAATTCTTTGCAAAAACATTATCACAATGATACAGCAGCAATGATTAGGATTGCTTATTTGATATTTTTAAATATTATACGTTTATTTTCATTATCCGTATGTTATCTGTGTAGGATCACATTTTTACACAATTACATTTTTATACAAGTAATGCCGTTGGCTCATGTATTTATAACTTCACAGGATATGAAGAAATAGAACGTAAGCCGAAATTTTACATTCCTTTGTTTTAAGCACACGTCAAATATTTTATATCAAAACTTCATAATTGTTACGTATTTATCGAAGTAATAAAACTTATAATTGTACAAGACATCTATTTACATTTACTTTACTTTATTATTACTTGTGTAAGTCATGAGAAGAATGTACGAAGAGTTCAATTTATTAGAAACTAGAATCAGATTGAGCTCTCCTCTAAATGCATCATTCAACTTTAATGGTTCCCGATGGAGATCTGACCTGAGAACAGCCCACAACAAACTCATGTCAATATTTCCAGTTCTGGATATTCCTTAACTGCCGAGAAAATTCTAGATGTGTTTTTATCGGTTTCTCTATTGACATTTTATCGATCTACAGAACCGTCTGTATTCCTTTAAAGTAAATATTGTCAGATTTATCAACTGTAGATACTAAGGCGTGGTATATTGTGATAAGGAAGCGATAATATCCATTGCTCTAAAATAGAATATGGATCGTTTTATTACAATCATTCAGCGAGGGACGCTATCTCATCGATAATGTAACAGGTCGAAACGCATAAACTACATTTGCTAAGTAAATCCGTTGCTGTAGCTCTTTAAAAAATAATACTCATTATGTAATAACTAATTATATAATAGAAATGTTTGGCAATAAGTAATTTTAATTAATTTATTTTACAATTATTTGAAATACATGTGGATAAAACAAAGCTATTTTAGTTACGAAAACATTTATTTTTCCAGAACACCTATAAGGATTTTTAGGATATTTAAGTTTATCGATTTTTCTTTTATTAATTTAAAAAAATCATAAAAAATTAAAATATCAATCGGCCAATATAAAATATTAAAATAAATAATTTGGTATTAAATTGTAAACCCAGACTAATTTATGGGAGGTTAGGCGAAATGAAGTTATAATATTACAGTAAATTTCCGAAATATTTTATTTAATATATATTATATATATTATAATATATATTTAATATATATTATATAAATATTTAATTAGGGCTAAAATTTTTTTTTATCCTGAAGCGAGAGACATAAGAAGAGATCAGAAATTCTGAAGCATATTTTTCGATAGAGCTGGCTTATTATGAAAAGTTATTTCTGAAAAAAAAAATCAGGTTTCGAATAAGTCAGTAATAATCGTACCTAAAATGAATGTGGACAAGATGAAGTTGATCTCTAAAGTTCATGTTAAGCTTGCTCCAGTAATTGTCGCAAGTGCTACGCTCGTAGTTGTAGACGATTTTATATATACGGGACAAATCGAACGAATAGGTAACTCCAACTTTGAAAAAGAGGTCACTCGCCATCCAAAATTCTGCAGTATCTGAAGATGTTGCTATTAGGGCCAAAAGTTTCTCAAGTGGTGACCACGAGGAGGTAGTCACTGTGTTCTCCTACTGGTTGGACCGACGACACTGTCAAGGTCGCGGGGGTCGTGGTGATGTTTAGAGGAGACCTTTGCTTTACAGCGGGTGTCTATCTGCTGAAAAGAAGAAAAATAATTGTACCTAAAATATAATAATACAATATCTTTTATAATTTACCTATTAGTTACTGATCAAAGCCGCCTCCATAACGATATGTACTTGTAATGAACTAAACAATAGTCCATTTTAAAATTCATGTTATTGCATAATTTATTCATCCATGTGTGTACGTGTATGGACTTTTCTATTTCACAATGTTTATCAACACGGCACATGAAAGCCACGTGGGAGTAACACGTTGCTTCGGACGTTTGCTCACAAATAAAGACATTTCTCATACTTTGACATGCACTCGTAAAAAGTTTGTTTACGTGAATAATTTTTTTACCGTTTTGGAAGTAATAAAAGAAACTTATGATCATCGAAAATAGCACCTACGTACAAATGCACTTGCGGCCGGGTACGTTTCACTAAAACAACGCTCTGACACTTTATTATGTGTGTAGCTCGGCTTACCGTGTTTATACGAATTCGAGGAACATGAGGTTAACTAATTAAATACCTTTACATTAAAGGTATGCATTTGAATAAGAATGACTTGTAATTTACATAAAATGTTAGTTTAAAAATGTATAATATAAATGTAATACGTTTTTGTCACCATCATGATTTCAGCCGTAAGTAATCCACTGTTGGACAAAGGCCTCCTCCAGAAATTTCAAATAGAACAAATTGGAAGCGTATCCGGCATCTTTCGTCGACTTTAACAGGGTCATCTGTTCATCTTATGGACGTCCTGAGCCTTGCTCGCCGGTTCTTGGTTTCCTGTCCAGAATCTTAAAGCCCCGGCTGCTATCTGAACTCCGACTGTTTTTTTTTTCATTTTGTTTTTTAGTTTTTTCGTAATGTAATTTTTTTTTCTTGTTAATAAGTTACGCCCAGATATTTAAAGTAATTTCCCAGGGTCTTTATTATGAAAACTGAGCAAATATCTATACTGTAGAAATCCTCGCAGCGATAATTTTTACCGTCAAACACATGTATGAAAGAATGGCGTGGTATCTCAATTAGATTATTGAGATGTATAATTTAAAGATTAAATGAAAATATTACCGCGCCGTAACTTAGATCGTTAAACGGGAACTATGAAATTAATGTTCATTGATATTTTTTTAAATATGTATTTTTAAAAAATAAACGGATGTATGAGTTTAATATATAGGTGAAAGCCATTTATTTAAAGTCTAACTCCACTTTGCCTAGAGAGTATAAGAAACTTGAAAAGTCGCACAAAGTCGTAGTAAAAATGTGGCGGCCTGAGCCAAGGCTCCCGGCCGACTTAGTTACAGCAAAGAATTTTACATTTAGCGTCTTTAGTGTCCGAGCACTTCAAATCTGACGTAGCTGTCGTAGTGAATGCTAGAAAAAAATTGACAAAGTGACATATTTATTTTTTTCGCTATAAATTGTTTTTGTACAAATATGGCAAACATTTGAGATGAACTCGACTTCGTTATTATTTCCGGTTTGATGCTTTGACGCGTGCCATTAAGTACGCAGTTTCCAATAATCCTATTTCTGTTTAGCTTAGGGTCGTCCCCCAATAGACGACTCTGTCCAATTAAAATGTTCACACGTCATGCTCAGCGGGGTGCCATAGTGACTCTCCTCTACTAGCGAATGACTCTAATAGGAGCACATTATGCGGAAGAGAATTCAATGAACAAATTCAAACGGCTTAAAGTGGTCCCTTCAAATTTGTGTTTTAATTATTATAAGGTTTACCTTCGAAAATAATACAAAATAGGGAGAAGTTAATATTGTTCTTTATTTGAATATTACATAAAGAGCATTGTTAATCAAGAACTAAATTTTTTTTATAAGCTGCTGTTATATATGTTTATAGCGGCAAAATATTAATAATAAATATACATACTTATGGACATACCAAACCACGTGAAAAAAAAACATTTTTTGCTTAAAACGATGCAAAAAACTATTTCCGTTTTAAATATAATGTATTTTAAAAATATTGTAATTTTTTTACGTGCATTTATTGTTTTTAGCAATCTTCAGCAAGAATCATATTATATTCTTTATTCTAAAGGTTGCCATAACTTCCTTGACTAACCAAGTTTTAGGATGATTGTGCTAAAATTGTCGCCAAAAACTGTTGTTGTTGGTGTTGTTTTATTTACTACAAAGTTTAAATTTTCATCATCATCATCATCAATCATGTGAAACAATATTCATAGTGTTTTATTAAAGAGATTTTTTATATTAACATTGATTTTGTTGCTGGTTAGCTTAGCTTATAGACTGATATAATTAAACATGACACACTGCTTGTGAAAATGTGTTTTTTTTGCAAAAATTGGCGCGAAAAAAAATTATCTCCATTATCAATAATAAATGCAATATATATGTTCTTTATTAGCGTTTTCAATAGCGACAACATACTTTCTGTGATATAATTTACAAAACAAACTACGTTTCGAAATGTTTTTTTGTTAAAATAGACGTCAAAATCTACCTGCGTTTGTGTTATTATATTAAAAGTTATTATTTAAAAAATTATAATTTCCTCATGTGCGTTCAATATGATAAATAACTTTTATAGCGTTTGAGTAACGACCGATAACATACTTTACGCCAACAGTTTATAGGCTGCTATAATTATGTTAGGCAAGCCTCGGGACACAGGTTAGCATACGCCCACAGTTGCGTAGGCGCTTTGAACTCAACAAGCCTGGTAACCAGTCTTAACCGTATAGCACAATGGGGCTGGATCAACTGGTAATTCAACACCAGCTATTTATTCAAATTAAGTGCGGACAGTAGCACGCATGCGCAATCAGGGCCAATGATTACAAGAGAAGGGGGCGCTGTGTAACTTAGGCCATATTCATTGCCTTAAGACGCTATTATTTTATGCTCAGCATCAATAAAAGTAGTTTACTCCAACCTGTTTTTGTGCGATGGTTAGAGACTGAATTATATAAATTGTATAAAAATGATGAAAATCCTCGCGAAATGCTATAAAATAGTTTTCGCAATACAATAAATATGTATTTTTAAGCGGTGAATAGGTGAATATAAGGCACCGTAAATAAGTCTCACTAAGAAATTAATTCAAACTCTTACAAATGTATAACCATTATCCTTAGTAGTCTAAAATTATAGTTCGCAGAGCACTCTGTTTCCGCGAACTCATTTCAGCGAAGCTGTGACAGCCCTAAAAGGGTATCAGCGTCGACGAACAGAAAGAGAGATAGAACAGTCTAACAATATGCGAACTTTTTTATAGCAAATTAGTTCAAAATCACTCTCGTCACTTGAATATACCAACTTGCACTCGTACAGATTTTTTTCAGCATAAGGTCTGATCAGTTTTTACGACGACTGTTGTTTCACTAGACGATCGTATACGTATATGTTTTGGTAGCTAAGATAAATGTGCAAGATCATATCTACTTATTTTTATTTATGGATAACTTACACAAAGCTAAACACATGCATTTAAAATCGTTTAAATAGGCCGCACAATAACAGGTTTGAGTATACATAGTTTTGTAATAAAATAAATTTATTTGGGTAGTCTTTAAACGTTTCCGACATTGGATGTAATAATAAAGATGGTCTAGACACTCGCAGTAAAACAAACGAAATTCGGTGTCTGAGCCATAATATGTTCAGTATTTTACTTCAGGTGACTTCTAGAATATTTAATCACCTACAGTCCGTTCATTTTAAGAATGCCGTGAATTAACTATGCCCGTTAGTCTACACATGATATTGTTCCTAATTAAAAAGTCTAGTTCAGTGACCAATTAAAGAAAAACGCAACGGTTAACAAGAGCGTGATTAACCCGGCGGAAAATGATGTTTAAAAAAATAGGGGACATTTATAATATATTTACAAGGCACCGTGAACAACTTGCTGTACCAAAATTTCGATTGCAAAAATCTTAATTCATTTCTAATGAACGTGAAAATTTTATGATAAAGTTCTCTATTATAAAATATTGTTAATTAAGTGTCAAAAAACACGTTAAAAATAAATTAACTAAAACGGCATATTATTCAATAAATAAGTATGTACATTAATATGACCATTTTGTTCTATTTAGGCCTCTGACAAAAAGCGTGTATATACACAAAGCGGTACTGGTAATCTTTTTCAAAACATACGTTGGTTGTAGAGTTTCTTCCTGCTTCATCTTTACAACAACAACATTGCGAAACAGAGTCAAATAGTAGATTTGTTTTAAAAAACGTTGTTAAATTAATTAATTTTATTTTATACGCTATTTGACCAAAGGAATGTTCCCTCCCATTTAAGTCAACTAAGTCTTTATGGGTCCAAAGATATCGTAATATAAAATCAACTAAATATACATTAGTGTATTGTTTGATAATTAATTAGAGTATTAATGATGTAAAAATTTCTTTTGTCAATTATCATATAAATTGTTACTTTTAGAATATTGTTTTATATTTAAGATATTGATGTTAGATAAACAATAAATAAAAACTTTTATTACGCAGTTCAAAAGGGGAAGAAGAATATATCTTTTTCTTTTTGATTGGACACTTAAAGTTAACGGAGTGTTTTATTACGATACGTTAATAAATCTCTTTTATACATATGTATTATGACTAACATAAAAGTGTGAAATAATAGAATTCAGCAAAATACGCTCGATTTATTGACTCGTTTTGTCGATTTATTAAAACTTGCGTTTTTCAGGAAATATTTTTTCGATTACATTCGAGTATACCGAAATCTTGTATAGCTAACCGAAATTTTACAGCTTATTTTGATTTTTTATTTCAGAAAGTAATAAACATAATATATATTTTTTATTGCATAGATCGATTTTGCGGGTAGTAAAAGTAACAATTTACGAAAAAAAGTCAAGACGAATTCTTCTATAACACACAAATGTAACATATGTGATGAAAAACGATATATTAAGTTTGATTAAAAGTATTTACAGTTATTTCGTTATATGGTTCAACTTAGATTTAAATTAAAGTTAGTAAAAAATATATCAAAAAACTAGTTTTTATTAATATATTCACATTATAATCCCAATAGGATCATTAACAGTGACCACTTGTATGCGTCATGAGACGGATACCAGAATTCGCCAACTTGATAGAAACTCTTTAGTTACGAGGATTCCAATCGCACTCTGATTAGTGAAGATCCCACTTTTGTAATAACTTTAATGAAATTATAGAGAAACTTATTAATTAGCTTTTATTGAATTTCTTTACAGCTTTTTGTATTACGGACTTATTTAAGCGTTAAATTATTTTCCTAATTTTTCTACAAGATAAATATAATTTAAAAACAAACTCCGACATTACTGAATTTAGATTAATTAGTCTAAATATTGCAATAATATGATTGTAGAATTATACGCGAGCAATGAAAATATCGAAGCTTTATTTTAAAGTTTCACAACGCTGCCCGGGGCACGCTTAGTGTAATCATTAATGTTAATTATGTATGATGAATCTCCATGTACACCAAACAGTCGGAAAGGGCCTTGTGTTTCACTATTTTCTACAATTAACGATAATTGGCATAATCATGCTTGCACGTGTTGGAAATTCCATTGGATACTTTCGGAGAAGGGAAATGATGAAAGTTTTCACAGAAAGCTTGGGAGTCAATGCTCAAAAATTTATAACATAATACAGACAATAAAATGACCGTTGCGTGCTTATTTTTATAACTGAAGCTGGTTGTTTAGAAGCCGTTACAGTACACGATTTAGTTTTAAAAAGTCACTTTCCATAGTATAAGTAAGCATCAATTTAATAAACATTTATGTAATGATATTCATTTTTTACCCATAGCTAAATTTTATAATGTATAATTACGTATTACATATATAATAGCGTGCATATACTTGCTTATAAGTTGTAATTCTAAACACGTACGTAAATATTAGGAACCTTAAATAATTAAAATTTTGTCTAATTACTTTCAATATGTAATATATGCAATATTACTAATTTCTGTAACAAAATTATTTTATTTTATATACCAATAATTTATTTTAGGAACTAGGTTTTGGGTAATTACTTTAAATTTCTTAAAAAGGAAAAGAAAACGATAACAAAGTTTTATCGTATTATTTTCCTCGATTCCTAATGCAGAGTTTTGTGATTATACGAAAATAAATAATGCCGCGTTTTTGTATTTTGGCAATCGCAATAACAGGTCACATCCGCCGACTCATAAGCGATATTTATATAGTAAAAAATATAAGTTACTGCTGTTAAACAGGATTTTTTTTTTATTTTAATTACATACACGAATTATTAACACGTATAGTCCAATCTACATTTGACTACTGTCAAAACATTTATTTAGTGTGAAAATATTATTAAATATACATATGCTCATTCATATCATCAGTATCTGTTAAATGTGTGCGTGTAGTGGTCTGTGAATATGTTTATCGTATCTCAGTAACCCAATTCTCGTCGCATCTGTCCCGTTTATAAAATACCAGATAACTTACATCAAATAATCTACGAATTTAATATTTTTTGCCTGATATTTATACACGTATATATAGTAGTTTCCGTCAATCTCGATGACGACAACAGATAATAATGATTCGGGTGCGAGCCCTAATGCGGCTCTACAGATAGTAATTTGTCTTAATACCACGAGTGGGTGTAGAGACGGCCTGCGAATTGTGTTTGAAAACGATTTTATTTAAAATAGTTTAATGGCACACATAACGCCTGGATATGATAGGTATTGGAGTCTTAACTTTCTGGAGTTTACGGGCCTGCAAGTGCCATATAGGATGTCCTCTCCAAAGGATGTCAGACGAGCATATTATTTAAATTAAAATGTCACCATTCAACCCGAAGCTTTCGACGGTCATCTATGTGTTATGTAGTCTGCCTATTAACCTGCCAAACCGTTTGGCTACAGTGCTTACTTGCGTTCATCTACGCATCTTTTTATTGCTGATTTGATCTCGTAGAAAAATTCCGAATATAACCCATTACATGACTCATTGCTCGACTCATGCAACTGCGAAGTGCAAAATGGCAATGACTCCCATCTTTGTATTAAAAATGTTATAAAAATAATATATAAGATGTAACCATGTGTCCAATAGGTTAACTATTTTATAGATATGTTCCCACACAGAACGTGTAAGTTTGTAAATTAAAACTAAAATAAAAAAAAACGGTTCGTCGCACTCGCGTTCCGAACATCGTTCGTCTTTTATTAGGTTTTTTTTGTGGTCTTTATGCGTAGGGTCTATTATTACTTTTTGTTGTGGCCAGCCTTGTATGGAGTGCAGCCTTCGTTAGCGAGCACAAGGTCACCCTGGTTTACATTAAGGACCAGTCTTTTACAGATAAGTTGGACAAAAACTACTACTTGTGGAATGAAAATACTATTCTTTGTTTTCTGTGGTTTATAAAGGAATGCTATTTTGAGATAAAGGAAATCGATTCGTAAACTTGTTTGATGAAACTAAATTTTTTGCGTGCATTTATCTGTAATTATTTACAAAACTTAGCATACTTTGTGATTTTAATTTAACATTTAAGGATATCTGTACTCAATGATATTCTGTTATTTAGAAAAGTATCATCTGAGACTTCTAATATTATTTATGTTAGTCATAATTATTCAAGTGTTCAACTAGTGGAGCGCTCATTGAATTGTTAATGTAATTAAAAGTAATAACAATTGCTACTTAAGCAATATTTTTACTACAAGATGGTTCGCAATTTTAAACGATTTTTTTTATTTGGGGACATAATAATTTTATGTTTTTGTTAAAAACTATCTTCCTAATCCATTTACGAATCACGAGTAGTTCGATGTATATCTTTGTCGATCTTTCATTTTAATCTTTTATTTAATTTAGATCCACTTACAACTACATCTATTTTAAGCTTTTATCTTCCAGTCCTGTTGGAAATAAGAGGCGGAAGCCTATATTCAACGGTAGGCAATAAATTTTACAATTTATTACAATATTTTTTACTATTGTCGTGGCCGGTACTAGTCCAATGGTAGATGTGAGACTTCCTATCGTAGTCCGCGGGTTCGATTCCCGTGATACAGTCTTAAATATCGTTTATATTTTGCGCATTAATTATATAGGATTGACACTGCTTACAAACAAGCTTCCAGAGGATAGGCGATAGCATCCTCTGCGTAGCGATTATGGTACATATCATATGGTACATATATATCTTTGGGGGAGGCCATGCAGTGGGCGTCTACGAGCTGAAATGGCGACTACGACGGATGTTGTTATATTATATCAAACAGTTGATTAAAGAAGTAAAAGACTGAGACGAAGTAAGAAACAGGAAAATGGGGTTTTTAAGTTGATTCCAGTGACATAATTTGCGGCTATGGTTTGACGCGACGATAAAGTTAGGTACCAGACACGTCGCCTACGTTAAAGGCTGTTATCGCGTCCATATAAATAGTGATAATCCCGGTGATATCATATTTGGCGACGCTGCTGCCCTCTGTTTGCTTAGCACTCAACGAACTATGACGCACAGGGCCCCTTGAAGTGACAATGTAAATGAAAGAGTGTGTTCGATCGCTCAAGTTATTGATTTCATGAATCTTATTAAATAACCAATATTTTTGTATAACGCTGTTTAAATTATTATGCAAGAATCATATACAGTTGTTTTTCATTTTTAATTTTTTATTACAGATATTAAAAAAACATATTCTTGGTTTTATAGCCCTGTTCTTAGTTGTGTAGTAATAGAGATTCCTTTTCGATGGTAAAAATAACACTATGAGGCCAATGTTAAATGTCACGAAATTCGGAAACTGCTCGTGGAACCAATGCATCGATACTGATGGAACTCATAGTGGACAACTTCGCCTTTCCGCTATATGCACAAACTGGATTTTAAATTTTTTGTTCACCAGGAAATACGGTGATAACTTTAAAAGAGCTTTATATGTGTGTGCTTATATTAAGTTGTTTTTGTAAGAAATTTTAAAACACCAACTGCCAAGTTACAGGGACAACGGATTCTATTGGAAAAATGAATTACCGTAACATTTTAGAGCGATCTGTTAAACGAAGATTTAAATTTGCTGCTCGTGAACTGTCAAACACGTGAAGTTCAAAGCCAGCTGTTTAAGGCGCAGTTTCGTCTTTTAATTACGAGGAATTATTCAGTTTTTTTCCGTTAGAATTTCCTAAAAAAGTATTAGAAAAGTTACAAAAAAAATGAAATGAATCAGTAAAGTCGTTCTAAAGTTGTGACTTAACCAATTGAAATAGGTATTACATTTATAAATATAGCGAAAAACAATTATTCTAGTTTAAAATTATGTATAAATTTCAATTTAATTGCTTGTCATTAATTCCGTTTTGTTTTAAGAAAGATGTATAAGTTAATATCGTATATGAATCGAACGAATGCCAAGCCATGAATTAGACGTCTGAAGTCAAATGGAGATACTATTATTAAAAGATCGATCGAAGCCGTTTCGGGTACACATAAATTTATGATTGCAACTATTGCTGTAAGCACTACATTGTTACCACTTGCTCATTTCTCTTGAGACGTCTGTAAAGTTCCATTTAAAATCGATTTAGACAGTCGAGCTGGCCGCGGTGTAATATTTTCTTCTCAAATGAGTCGGGTTCCCAAGCTATTGTCGACGCCGCCTTTTATGGTTAGCTTCGTATACAGGCATATCACAGACGTTATTTCGGTTTTAATCGCCAAACACTGGCAAGTTATCTAACGTTGTTTTCTTAATTTATAGAGTATATTTTAAACATTTATTTTAATAAAAGGAATGCTATTCACTGATGTACATACATATGCAATATATATACCAATTATTTTACAATAATCATTCCTTATTTTTGAAATAAAACTTGTTGATTTAAAAAAAATATATTACCAACATTACCTTGAATCGAACTATACTAAATAACTAGACCGTCGTATTAACGGTCAAGTGAAAAAGTTTCTAAAAGAATTACGAGTAATTGTCAAGATTGCCGTGTTATGGTTAACAAAAATTTATTGGTCCTTTACGTAAGTTAATAGTGCAGTAAAATTACTTATTCTCGTTTGGTATAAGGTGAAAATTTGTTTAAAATCTTTTGTGCTTCATTGTCGTTTAATTTTAATTAAAGTTAGGTGTTGTAAGTATTGTATCTTTAGAGGTTATAAATGAAATGCATACGGTTATAAAATACAACTACCTGTGAAGAACGACCGTCGCAGGGGCGCGCATTCCCTCTAATTGGACGTTTGCGCGGTCTGCCCACATATGGATTAGAACGACTGTCCGACACTGACCACTTTCGCCCGCTCGTACGTTGCGAAAAAGCCACAGATCTATTTTGATTTGTTAAGATTACATTCTATATAAGGCAGAACACTTTCCATAGACTTCTTAATTAATGTCTACACATCAACAATTGAAAAAAATATGATAAATTTCAAAAGCTAATTGATTTGTATATAATATGTTATCCTTTACGTCTTTCTATCTTTTTCAAACAACAAGTAATATCTGTGTACGAATATTGTAAAATGTGGATTATATTTTATTAGTTGGTTAACATAACCAATGTTTGCAATTAAAAAGACATGACTTGTTTTAGAATACCGCACTTAGACATTTTTTTAAATTAGGGTAATACCAACATCCAAGCAGCTGATATCAAATAATCACCGTTTATACTGTATATATATGATTTGTGTAAACATACTTAATTTGAACCATAATTATTCGATATACTTTTTTACAATACTGTTGTTGCGTAGCATAATTTTAGTGCGCAGGACTCATGTTTTTCTGGTTTTTGATACAAGGTTAGTGTGCAGAATTACATAATAAGACAAATTGAACCGTTTCTCGTGAATCGAACATAGGACCTCCAATTCTAAGTCACAGTTTTTAATCATAAGGCCATCACTACTTTTAAGACGTAACTTTTAAGCATTTCATGGATTCACTGTGCCAGTGCCGGGCCCTTCGCGTTGTACGGAGAAGTGCTGAGTACGGGGTTCGAGATTAACGACCCATCACTAGGTGATTTCTGAAAATCAGTGGTTGTATTCGTGGTGAGTGGTCATATATCGATTACAGCCGCTTTTGATTTTTGTCACCTCATGTATGTGTTTTTGCTGTGTCTGCGATGAATAAACTTTTCCTTTTTTATTTTTTTATTTCGTTTACAATCCTACCTGAATAGCTAGATCGAAGTTGAAATAAATTTACTTAAATTTTGTGGATGTATTTATATTATTAATGTGAATGTTTGTACTTGTGTTACCAAAGTTAATGTTTGTATGTGATCCCGTTCGAGGAACATAGCGGCATAAAGCGGGATTGTTTTTAGAAGCGAACAATACTCTCCGTTACTATTTTAAAGTGTTCGGTCACGTAGCCGGTCGCATTGATTGTCCATTGTTCGAGAATCAACGAAATGATGGATTTTAAAAACTATGGGAAAGTTCTTTTATTGTGTTACAAGAACACGCGGTTTTTTAAATTGTCATATTATGTTGAATGTTTGCAACTATTTTTTATTTGAATTACTAGTACTTAGTGTTATTTAAAGTTTTACTTCATAGGGGTGAACGTATAGCTTATGTTGTTAAATTGGTCTTTCTGAAATATGTTACATTAATTTATATCTTTCATAAGTAGGCAATTGGTCAGTAACTCCTAGCAGTACAGAATCTACAGGGACACAAATAAATTTTAATATGTAGTAATCTGAACTTTGAATACGCTTCTTATAATCTTTTTTTATTATTTCTAAACAATTGATTTTTGAATATGGTGCCACTATATATTAAATAAGAGCGAATGAGCTATACTTTATACCTTTTCTTCCGTATTTATTGCACACAATACATACAACAAAAACAATATTATTAAAAAGATGAAATTAAAAATAAAATAAAACCGACTGTACAATTATAACAATTAAACTAACCATAGAAAAAATTAACTAAGTTAGGATTATTTAAGTCGCGCAGTCATTAATTTGATTTTCATTATGAATGCAATCGTTTCGACAAACTGAAATATACCATAATTTACAGTCGTATTTTTTGAAGTTTACAAATATTATTAAATAAAAATGTGTACTACAAAATAATATTTCTATCGTTATTAACAGTTTATATTCCTTTATTCACTCATTCATCATCAGCCGATAGATTGTAAGGCACAGGCCTTCCCCAAAAGCTCTCCCTAATGACCGGTCTTACTCTACCCGCGTCATGCGACTCTTCGCGATCTTGACTGTGTTATCGTTCCACCTAGTGGCGGGCTTTGCCACGCTGCGTCTCAGTTTCGTTTCAGCTCATAGACTCCGATTACAAGACTAATCTACGGTTACTCCAAATATAACCTATTGGATATATACCATACTGTCACGCTTGGCAAGCGAGTTGGCGATCGCTTTGTGCTATTACGGTAGGCACAGGACGCTGCTGCCCAAACTTGGTGAGCAGTGGGAATTCTACATAATTTATACAAATAGGGTGAATTATATAGATTGCTTCTTGAGAATCCAACCCGCGACATACGAAAGTGTTTCTTACGTAACGTAGCCTCTCTTACGTGAGTCTCATTCCTCTATCGCTGTGTTTACACCTAGTAGGGGGTCTACACTGCCTAAAAAGACATTATATGTTTAATATTCTAAAATCATCGTTAGTGTATCTGAGATGAAAAACTCTATATGTTATTTCGACTAATCGTGGACTAGTGTTAAATTATATTACTATCTCTAGAAAATCTGTGAAAGAGTTTTTACGTTTCAAAAGTATTTCATATGTTTTGTACTTTTTTTATCACATTTACGCACCTGCCTATTTTTTATCTCTATTCCACTCTAGGTTGACTGATAAATAATGCGTATAAGGCATTAAATTCTTCGTTACAAAGTGTAATAAGACAAAATTAAATAAATCGATTTATAATTGGACATTTATGTTATGTTATAAATATATTGCAAAGCTAAGTTTCCTGAAAGATTTAACGCTCCCAAAAGTTATTGGCCAGTCAAAGTTAAACAAAAAAGTACTTCAGATTGATTAGATCACTTTTTATTTATTTAATATCTGTCTGTTTTTTTATTCAGACACTGCTAGAGCAAAATTGTAATGTAAATATATTTTCATAATAATGTTACAATGTGAGTATATTTTTTCAACATATAGTAACAATATATATCCTAACACGCCTTTTCTGATTGTGTTTAGTGACAAATTTTTGACAGGGACACAGAAAATTTTTGGTCTCCATTCATGCAATAACAAAAAGTCGAGTTTTGCGCATTTTTGTAGATTCTTTTTTATTTACATTGATAGACTATACAAATCATGTATAACAAATTAGAAATGTAGGTAATGCCATGTTCGTAAAGATAAACAAAACATTAATAAATTCAACACGGTAAACCACAACGTAATTTTATGCTGCCAAACAGGATAAAAAAGATCTTTTTAACTACGTAAAGCTGTGGGATAGAGATTTACCTGCTCAAGTAGAAGTATTGATGGCGTGCCTCTGAATAGTGCCTCGGTGTTACAACTATTTCCGAGAAACACGTCCCTTTAAGCGTTAATATAAAATAACATTGGAAATGTATATTGTCGAAACTATCCCCCTCGAATCGTTTTTATAACACCTTTTGTCGTTTGTAAATGGCGTACGTTTTGAATAGACCGCGTAGTGAAAATACGGTATATTAACAATGATAATTTACATTTAAACTCATTAATTATTATTGTGGATCAACAATATTTTTATCAAAATCTTATTTACTTTACTACTTTAAGCACAAAAATTGTTTCATTTAAATAAAAAATTTGACTGGAGGTAAAAATTAAGCAACGATAATCTTACTAATATTTCATGAAATCAAAGCACTTAACGTTCACTAAATAATATATTTTTAGCCATCAAGACATGTATTTTTGAATACGTTACCGCTAACTATAAGACGAAATTATTACCAATTTTCAAGAGAATGATTAAAGAGTATATTCTTGACATTTTATTGACTTTTAAAAGCACAATTATTAACTTCGTCTTTGCTTATTTAATGTATTTTTTTTATTATTTTTATACATCTCCAGGTATTTGTCATAAGTATATATAAATATAAGTTTGTATATATTATGTGTACTTGAGTTAATGTACTAGTCTTTTGAGTACATTATATGCTTAATATAATATAACTACCCCGTTTGATGTACACGTCAGCCCCTTTACTTCTTGTTAAGTTTCCACACAACTTTTATGTTATTATAACTGAAATTTAATGAAAAAAATAACTAAAGTATTGAAAAATCATATTTCATCTTTATGTTGTAAAAATGTTATTTTTTACATGTGCAATAGAATACAATAAACTATAAACAATCCTAAAACAGACCGAAAATTCTAAAACCTTAACAATAAATTTAGATAATTTTACAAACGCCACGCTTCAGTGAAACGCGTGATATTTTAATGGTTTGTATAACAATGTACTAACAAGTAGCGCGACTTGACGCCGCTAAGCGCTTGAAAAGCAGGCTGTAGCCTCAGGCCAAGTATTTACCATAACAAGGGAGGTCATACAATGGTCGGCCTGTGGAAGAATGGCGTAAAACCCGCTGTTTAATCTGCAGGTTTTAATACGATACGCCCTTTCTATTTTTCGAACTATATCCTTCGGTTACACGTTACAACGCTTTTGTATATGCATTTACAATATTTCTGTGGAAATAATAAGGCAATCATTGTAAAGTTATGTTGTGAAAACTGCATTGGTTAACACTGCTAGTCAAACCTAGGTAATTACAGGCAAACATTTTTTAATATCTTTATGAATATATAGCAAATATTAAGGGCGATTGCTTACTGGTGTAAGAACTTTAAAAGAGTGTATGCATAGTTCATGTGTCAGCGTAAAACTTTAAAGCTTTTACTCAGATGTCCGCTTACTCCGTGTAAAGAAAACATTTTTAAATATGTTACATTAAAATATTTTTTCTAGTGGAATTCCACAAGCCAATAATTACTGGTAATAAAAAGTATGCGGTGATGGATAGTAAGTAATAATTAGTTTTAATATGTAGTTACACGAGTTTTAAAAAGGCATTTTTCGCTATGTTACCAATAAGCTATTTTAATTTCTGAAATCGTTGATTTTTCGTTCACTTCTTAAAATATTTTATACCTAGAGCCAACCACTCTGTACAATGTTGTTGCACACATAAAAGGTTATCTTGTTTTTTTATTGAAAACAATTTACAAAGTTGTTTAACGAGACATGTATTATAAAATAAATTAAATGTCTATATATAGCTCCATCGATCAACCGTTGTCTTTTTTACACAACAAAGATATTAATAGTACATAGGAATAAGCTTAAAGCCCTGAACCTAATGAAGTTACTAATGAGGTGAGCCCACAAATAACTTGAAACTCGTAAATCGTTTAGCTTGGTTGCTAACAATGTATACGTAGGGCATGTTTAATGTTTTGTTTCCTATGTATAGATGTAAAAAATTACATGTTTATTTTTATAATAATATATTTTTAAGCGTTAATTTCATATTCTTGAAATTAATTCAATTATTAGTTTGTTTTACGTCATCGGGTGATAAAAGATAAAAAAGATAATTTTAAATTCATATGTAAACTGTCATGATAACTGTTACAAATCAGAAATAATGTAGTGGTCGGAGGGCAAAAAGGGGCCTTGAAAATGAAACCCGCACAGCGTGACAATAAATATATTATTTATTGCAAAGAAATAACACTTAGGCGAAAATCCTAACTGTAGGTAGTTAAAATATTAAATATATAATGTAATTAATATACTAGTACTCGGACTTTATATATACTGACAACAAATATCTTAGGATATATTATAATAATTAGTCAATAATAAATAAAAAACTCCATTAAACGAGTAATGACGAAGTTAATGTCTGTGTTTTTTAAATGGCAAGAAAATACTCTTTAATCATTGTAATCATTTGAAAATTGGTGATAATTTCATCTTATAGTTAGTAGTAACGCATTCCAGAATACAACAGTCTCGATGGCTAAACATTGTTTATCCACAATAAGAATTAATGAGTTTAAATGTAAATTATGCCACGTCATTTTGAATGTACCGTATTTTCACAACGCGGTCTATTCACAACACACACCATTTACAAACGACAAAAGGTGTTATAAAAACGATTCGATGGGGATAGTTTTGACAATATGCGTTTCCAATGTTATTTTATATCAACGTTTAAAGGGACGTGTTTCTCGGAAATAGTTGTAACACCGAGGCACTATTCAGAGGCACGCCATCAATACTTCTACTTGAGCAGGTAAACCTCGACCCCACACCTTTACGTAGTTGAAACAGATCTTTTTTTAATCCTTATTTTGCAGCACAAACTTACCTTCCCGTTCAATTTGAATAAATATTTTGTTTATTTTTATGAACTTTGCATTACCTATATTTATAATTTGTTATAATTAATTTATGCAATCTATTAATGTAAATATAAAGAAATCGTCAAAAGGACGCAAAGTTCTGTCTTTTTAGTTAAGGCCCAAATGGAGAGCAAAGTATGAAAATTTTCCAAAAAGGAGGAAAAAACAATTTTCTGTGGTCCTAAGCTTCTGCGAACTAAGAAATAATGTGTTAGAATGTATACTGTTACTATATTAAAAAAAATACAACTACATTATAGCTTTACTACGAAAATATATTTTTGCAATATGATTTTAGTTAAGTAGTGTGTGAAATTAAAAAAAAATTAGATCAAATCGATCTGAAGTACTTATTACATGTTTACTCTTTTTATTTTGACTGGCCAATAACTTTTAGAAGTATCTTTCAGGGAAACTAGTTTTTCACCATATTTGTAATATTATAAATTCCGGTATCAAATTGTAAACGGGTTTTTTGGTCATAACCTCAACTCTAATAACTCTTCCATAATTTTCCTTAAGACTATATAGATATTGTAAAATAAAATCTAATGCTAATGTGTTTGCTGTACCTAACCAGTAATTTTAAAACAATTTAAACGATAAAACAAAGCTTACGACCTAATATTTCGGGGCGAGAAGGTCAAATCTGATAGATGAGTCAGTACAAACTTGACGTTGATAGCACAACCCTAAAAGGTCACTCGAGGCGGACCGTCAAGCTGTTGGCGTCCAATTACTAGTAATGACCTGTCGCTGAGTGTACAGGCGTACGAATAAAACGCAAACTCACCTACAAATTCGAATTTATCAGGGAAATAGTTTAAAAATACTGTAATATATTATAAACTAAAAAATGCTAATGGCAATACGATTTAATACATGGTTTAAATATCCAACTTGAAATTCAGAATTAAAATTATTTGTTTCATCATGCAATAATTACTTAAAATAATTTTAAGTATAATCATACTTATATTAGAACCATCTGCCCTTCCTTAAACAAATGCAAAATGTCTACTTATTAAGAACATACAAACAAAATCGATTATATGTGTGTGTGTTTGTATTTGTGTATTATATTTAAATTATAACTCTCAAAAGGCATTCGATTTGTTTTAATTGCTAGCCAGGTCATGACAGCTTACATGTTTTGTGTGTCATGGAATTTAATTTTATAGCTGTAGAAATTAAATAACGTACTCAAAAAATAATAGATTGTTCTGTGTAAAATCAAAATATTTAGTTAATAAATCGAAATATTTATTTCATTGAATAATTTTTCCTTCATAACTTTGTCATCTGATATTTGAAATTGATAGATCCTCTATGATTTATATTGAATAAAATTGTTGGGCGAAAAGTTCAGGAAACATTTATATCAAGAATACATATCAATTATTTATATTGTAGCTAACTGTCATACTATTGAATCGTAAAAGCCCTTTAAAAGTTTGTTACAGATAATATATAACATAAACCCTTGGTTAGTGGAAGTAACTCATAGATTTTTTCATTTCAGCTAACTTTGATTTCCCCTCAACATTTCTCTTAACATATAGTGAAAAGCGGTGATATTGTTCATCTCATTGATGACGTCCATTTTAATTTTTTTATATATTTACATATTTAATTTTTTTGTATTGTCGTTGTCCATTTTAAATTGATATATTTATTTTAGTTTCACTACACTTAGTCACGGCGGATATAAAAGGCATTAAGCCTTATAGGTATTATTTATCAGTCAAACTAGAGTGAAATAGAGAAAAAAAAACATATGAAATACTCTTCAAACTTTAAAGCTTTTTCAGAGATTGTTTACAGATAGTATATATAACATTGACCCACGATTAGTCGAAGTAGCACGTTGAGTTTTTCATCCCAGCTAAGCTAATAATGAATTTTAAATATTTCATTGTACGATAGATATTTCACTTCATACTTCATGTTTTAAAAAGCTTTGATATTGTTCATCTCCTCCATAATGTTGTCATTTTGTATTCAACAATTTTTTACTTTGATATTTGATTGCGGTGGGCTCTGCGTTGTAGGGTGATCATCTCTCTGTGTAAAAGAAGAAGATATGGAATGCTACATACTATATGTAAATCATATCTACTAAACGATTTATCTAATTACTGATAAACACATTAAATGGGTGCACATAAAATACACATATGAATATTTAAGAACATATTTCTATAAGCAATGGTAGCTTGCTCTTAGAAATATGAATCAGCTTTAAATTTCTAGCGATGCATTTACTTTTCTAGGAAGTAAGAATTTATTTAACAGATAAAATAAAACTAGAAGTTCGATCATGCGTCATCACTATTTTATACTTCTTGTTATTGTATGAGTAGTGCGCGCGATGACTAAAATCATCGTCAATATGTTTCTATCCTTGTTTCAATATCCAATAACATTATAATATTATTTGAACGTTTTATTTATTCTTAGGTCGCTTTTAACAAATTTTAGTACATAAGCATATTTGTTCTTGTTTACAGAATAGTTAACAGAGGGTTATCTAAATGACTGCACCAATTTTTGAGATTTTATTGTTTTTAGATTAGTCTTCGTCCTGGATAGGATAATAAGTTTTAACAAAAATAATTCATTATAAATATGATATCAAAATGATTTTTTTTAAGAAATCAGTCACTTAGTTTTAACATTTTTAGCTTAGTCTGTGTTTTTTTAATTTATTTAACGTTAGAAAGGAAGAGCTGCAAATTTTTGAATGTAAATAGCACAAGAAACTTTAGTTTATATTAGTGTTAGCAGAGTTGACAGTGAGTAAAAAATAAATTAATATGTTAAACAACGGTAACAAGTGAAAACGGACAAGCCTCTGTTTGGAGGGGCACTAGGTGTCAAGATATGCATTTAAATTCGTTACTAGTTAGATTATTTAAGAATAAAGGTTATACTGTTGGTGTTAATCTCGCAATAATGTGGTTAAAAATGAGTTAGAAACGTATCCAAACTCAAATGATCGTTAAAAGTGTTTATGCAAATCATTTAATTGCTTACTAATCTTTATATACTGTAAGTGTAATGATAGTGTACTTCTTATCAAATTAATGACATACTCTCAATGCTCGTTATATCAAATCTCAAGCGTGCGTCAGCTCGCGACTCTTGTCCTGTCTCTTCATTGAATATTCTTGATACTAGAAATAAATGGTATTGAAGTAGTGAATGCATTTAAACTATAGGACAGATTCGACGAACTGATAACTGTTAGCGTAAGTAAGATGTGGGTTTAACGTTTTATACAAAAAAATAAATTACATGTTGGCAGCTATTAGCAATATTAAGTTTCATTAAAAATGTAATATGATCATAAAAATCTTGACGTAAATTATATCAATTTTTTTATACTAAAATTATGATTAGTATTTTTTATATATTCATTATAAAGTTTAAAAAGTAATGTATTTATATGTTTTTTTTTCTTGACAAAGTAAAAATATTCCTTTAAAAAAAGATTTAAAACATTTGTTAATCACTTTTAATTTATATACAATTCTGTAAAAGGTGAATAACACTTGATCATATAACATAGTTAATGCCATAATGAATTTAATTAAGTCTATATTGTGCTGTGAAAAAAATTTAAGAGATTTAATTAATATTGTTTTCGATTTTATGTTACGCTAAATTGTATATACATTTTATTTCTCCGAATTGGTATCTTCCATCTCTACGCCTGTGGCATTGACTTGCAGTTCGAAACGGCTCAATTATCTCGAACATTCGATACTATTTAAGCATATAGTCCCGCGCTGACGTTGAGTGCTTTCATTTATGTTTGCTTACATTTAGATGAAGGATTAAGTTTCTGTAATTTAAGTTATTTCTCTAAAATGGAACGTTGCTTATTTGAACACAATGGTAAATTTACAATAAATATTTTAACAGCATGTGATAAGTAATTCGAGAAATTGGAAATTAATTTAAGAAATAACTTTTTAAGTTCTTCGATAAGTTTAGAATATCGTCTATAGATAAGTTCTGAATTATATAATATTTAATTGTATAACCTTTAACATAGCTAACGTATATATTATTTAGTAGCACCATGTATGTCTTGAAGGACGAGAACGTCAAAATCGATGGACTTTGATAGACAGTGATCCCTTATTAAGTACACGTATAGTTCCAACTCAAGAAGGAAAGTGGAGGAAGCTAGATGTCCGTGATATAGCCCGGCGACTTTAAATTATTGGCCGTATTAAGGAGAACCAGTAGCTGACTTGTGGCATTGTAACTTGAGCGCATTATGTACAGTTAGGTGGCGCTAACGGTTGTCAATGCGGTCCGCATGTAGTACGGGATCATCTGTTTATGGTAGGAGATGCTGTTTGTTTGTTAGTAAAGTGAGGTGCCCAATCTTTCTCTAATATCGATTACTCTAATCTCTCGAATTATATTCATATAGGTTCATTTGTCATAATTATATTCATACGCTTCATTGTGAGATTTATTTGCGTACGACCTTTTTATTTCCTTTTACTTTGCGTACACTACGATAGCACTAAGCTCTCATTAGGTGTTTATCAATGATATCTTAATTATACATTTTTCGGATTTGAATTTATGTTAATACGAGAGAGTTTTACAGCGTCATGTGTTATAATTTAGTTTTTTAAGTTAATGAACACCTCCTGAAGCACTCTTGCGGATGCAATTTAGAAATATACGTTCGTAGTTAGCCTTTACTCGCTTAAAGAAATATTTTTACTAAATTTAAAGTATTTAGACCTTATGATCCTAGAAATATCGTGATTAGTCAGAACACAGGAGGAAATCTCTATTATCTTTATGTCAGTCTAGGCCACCCTCAAAGTTCGCCACTATGACCGATCTTTCACCCGCACATTTATTATATATAAATAATGAAATGTTACTATTTTAAATTAAATTTGTCACATTATTTTAATGAAGCTTAAGTAAGTTTTCCAAAGAATTCTTTAATTTTATCTTACAACACGTCTACTAGTTTTTCCTAGCTATTGACTGGGTCTTGGCTCGCGCCCGTTACTCGGTCAGCGTCGCAGATTGACCAGCTTCCAATGTTTTTTACTGCACGCAGAACGTTATGCGTTTTACGTAACTGTGCTTCTAATGGCTTTAAGTTTTTCCGACGATCTATGTAGCACAGCTTCATAATTGATTGTGGTTTGCGGATGACATAGATAGAGGTCGATCGTACGTGAAGATATACAGGATTTATATAATCAGGTTAAGAGAATTCTTAACTGTATATCATATCGAGTTTTAAGTTAATCACCAAATAAAATCACGGTGTTGATAATCTTTAACATATTAGGTGCATTTATAATTAACGTTCAAAGATATAAATAATGCGGTATAGTAAGAAAATATAAAGTCTTCGAGAAATTCCGACGAAATTTGAGGACTGTTAATAACAGGTAGAAGTTATTTCCGATTAGTTATTAAATAATGTTATTTAACCGTAAAACTATCGTCGCTTTTAGCGATTCGTTAGTACAGTAATAAATTACAATTAAGTAGACGCAATGGGCGTATCAAATAGTTGCTGAAGCAGGTTTAGAAGTAAGCGATACAGTCCAACAAAATTTAAAAAGTTGTTAATTGAATTGAATGCGCATGTAGTACAGTTTGTCACGAATGTAACGTTTGATAATTAATATTTTTTGACGGAATTGATTTCCATCAATCATGGCGCCTAGTAAAGAAATAATAGATGTTTTGGAATTTTTGATGAAATATCTGTCCTGAAAAATTGTTGATAATGGTTTTGCAGATAAGAATACAAGTCTGATGGATAATCAATACTGATTTAGATATACTGCTGGTGAAATTCATCATTATCTTTCAGTCGTTGTATGTCGAGTGAAGGACATTTTATCTATATTTCCAATAAGACATTAAAGATTTTAATGTCCACGTTTTTAGGGTCTCTCATTCAATCCCTGTCACCTGTCGACTGGGTTTTCATTTACATTAATTTTTCAAAGAATTTTAAATAATTTCATATTCTTTCATCCCTCTCAATGTCTTTCATTATTTCCTCTATTTTCTTTACCCATATCTTTTCGTTTCATATTTTTTATTAACTGTTTACTTATTTATAATTCCTGTTTATTTTCTTACTATCTATTTCGCACTTAACATTTCTAATATGACAGATATTTTATTACTGTTGTTAATTATTTTAATAATACTTATTATATATTTATTTATTGGTTTTCATTATTTTTCCTATTACCTTTTTTTAGAACTCCAAAATAGTCTGGTGGTACTCCAAAAAGACCGGTTGGAAGCGGTCCAAGTCCTGCGTCTTCCGGCGTCCTTATCAAAGTCGTTTATCTCCTTTGTGAGCTACGCTTCGTTTACCGTCCGTAGTCTCTAATTCAGAACCTTAAAATTCTAGCGTGCTATGTGTTCTATGGCAGGGATATGATAGCTAAGCTTGAAATGATAAAATTATTTAAGTGGTAATCGACGAACAAGCTAATGTAATTATTAATTTGTAGTGAAAATAAATGTTATAAATATTTTAGTATGAGTAATCATTTTTAGGTTCCCTAATTAGAAATGATGTCAGGCTACAGCTTAAGATTTACTACATCATCCGCTGCTGAATCATACGAAGTTCAAAAATCTCATTTCGGTCGTTATGTTATTAAGTGGAATGTTTCACGCCGAGTAGTGACTTGTTGTGTTGTTGCAATTGACGGGAATAAAAACGCGTTACACATTTTGTGAAGCTGGAATTGCAATAACTCTCTCAAAGAAATGTTGCATGAACAAAATATTATGACGGAACACAAGCGATATATGTATGACAATTTATAAACATTCTTATGCAGATAGACCGGTGTATAAGGATGTAGATAAATTAAAAAAACAATATGTACACAAGGTTAACACTGGAAATACATATACGTCTATTATACGTTTCTCTAAGTTTCGTAAAATTTATAACCCTTTTGTGGGCATCTTTGTACGGTACTACATACAATGCACTCGCATATAATGTCTCTGAATGACTTTGTAAAAAATTTAAGAAGTTCAAAAAACAAAAATTTGTAAAAAATCCTATTATAGTGTTAATGATGTTAAAAGTAATTATAGAAATAACAGAGAAATTAATTGTTGTTATGGAGCATTGTCGTGTAACAATATCACTTTTCCATGTTTTCTTGTCCAATCCTGTCGACTATGACTCATTGTTAATATTAATTTTTAAAAATTTTATTATGTAGGTAAAGCATCGGAACGGTTATGTTCTTATTTGCTTTTATATACTACAAAATAATGTATTAGTAGGGCGATAACATAACAGTTAATCATATTGCCGCATTATAAGTTATGTAAAGAGTTTTTTGCTACAATATATTTCGCCAACTCACGTGCTATAATAATCTTTGAATGAGATAATATATTCTTTACCTCATTAACTTGACCAGCTAGAATGTCTTCCGACCAAAGTACAATATTGTTTACGCACTTCTGTTCGGGGTCGCTGACCTCGTAATTATTGCACTAAAACCGCACTTGTTTACACCAAAACCTTGCTTGGTCAAATGCGTGGCGTTATATTTAAAATTGTTAGTCATCGGCCATCTGATATATTCGGACCCATATTTATTTTAATTAATTAACAATATATAAAATATGATATTAAACACAAACATTAAATCGTTTACAATAAATTACATAAATGTATAAACTAAAGTATGTACCCCGGTTATAAAACACCAAATGACATAAAAATAAATAAAAACTTTTTCAACAATAAATTTAGGACCAACCTTGATATCTACATTAAATCTTGATATCCCCCTACCCTAATTTCATTTATACATAGTCGCAAGACGAAGTGATTGGCGACCTGTTTGTGATACAGGATACAGGATGATTGATAATTGGTACAGGTGTAAATATTTTTGATCAATTCAGATTTCGTAGAGGAATACTGAGCATATTTATGGCTTACTGAACGACTGTCAGTTTGCCAAATAGAGTTTCAGTACCGTAAGATATCACACAAACATTGATCATAAATTTTGTCTTAAAGCACTTTTACTGGATGAGAGTATGTTTCGTAGTTGTTAAACTTGGTTTAAAGGTAGTAATTAGTTATTTTACGTCGAAAGTAACCACACAATCGACCGAGGTCCAGGCTAAGTGGTCGAGGAAGGCTGCCATACACGTTGAGGTGCATACTGCGCTTAGATATTAGCATATTCCATTTCAATTAACTTGCTTGTCAAGTTGACGGAAGCCGTCATTTAAATACCCACCTCACGATACTACCCTCCCCAGAATTACACTTGCTAATAACCCTCCATACATATTTTATGAAATATAACATTGGAAAGTCTGCGAATAACGTCGATTTTCTTACAAAGTTACTTTTGGAATAACATTAGGGGAGTTTCCCATTCACTGCTCTCGCAATAAAAGTTCCGACATAATATTCAGTCGGTTGCTTTTGAATGAATTATATATACTGATGTTTTTATATATGAAATGTAGATACTAGAATCAGATTGAGATCCACTATAATGGCATGTTTGAAGTAAAAACTATAATGTCTCCGAATGTCGCGACCACAGAATTTACAACAAACTTGGAAGGTTTGTTTTCTTGTGGTCACTTACTTAATCTCTTAATCTAATCTAATACATTAGTGGAGTAAACCATTCTCAAGCTTTATTATCAATAAAAATTCTTTACATCGGATAAAATTTTTATAAAGTATTTATTTTAATAAGTTGTAAATTTAATAAAATAGTAAATTAGCATTATCATAATATAATCATGGGTGTCAACATTGAAAATCATTGTATACATAAAATAATAGAAAGGAAGTGATAAAAACTATTAAAAAACTAATCATTTTTTATGGTCAATCATAGAATCATAAGTTCGGAATGCAGTGCAGAATTGGATTAAATTATATTACATATACGAGATAGAGCCTTCATCGATGGTAATAAAAACAAATCAAACAACGATCGGTCGACGAACGAACTCAAATCACATAATTTATACTGTATATGGTAGTGCTAATAGTGAATCAATTATTTTCAATGCGATATATTTATAGTAAAAGTGAAGCTTTATCTGTATAGAATAATTGAAAATAGGTGTAGCTTTAATGGGTGATAGCTCATTTGTTGTCAGTTTAGTTATGTATGGTCACCCTTCCGAAAAATCAATTAATTAAAAAATAATAAATAACATTATTTACAATGTATTAAGAAGAAACGTTTTCAAAATAGTGATTATTACATATTAAAATTAATTACCTTTTATTTAATTTTCTTTTTAGCTTCCTTCCCTACAGACTGCAGACTTCACTACCAGAAGTTATTGCATTCTGACAGAAAAATAAATCAGTGTAAAATATTTCGTAACGATCATTTTATATAGGGTATTTAGAAATAAGGGTAAACGTTTTAAAGTTTTTTTTGGTGAAAAATGAGCTCTTTAAAGATTAAATTTTATTACCAATATCCAATTAACCTGTAGATGGAATACCTTATTAAATTATTTCTGTATATGTGTTAAAAGAATAACGGATACGTAATAATACGCTATAAGAAAAGCAAGTTATAGTTATATATAAAGAGTATATAGAACTTCTTTTGAACTTTAACGATAGTGTCTTAGCGCCTTGCTCTTGCTCACATTGCAAGGAATTTGCGTGGGCTCAGGCCCGGTTGTTGACGTTGCCCTTTGTGTCTCAACGCTCGTTAGCTAGATGCAGCTGGCGCGTCTGTTGTTGATCTTCAAGGTAAATTCAGATTAAAACACTGTATATGTTCATGATGTTAAAACTAAATCTTATAAAGATAAGTTTAAAGAATATTTACATTTAGGTATATACCGGAGTGTAAATTATTATTAATAATAATAAAATGGACAATATGTTTACATACGACATTGACTATTTTAAGATATATAATCGGAAGGTCGACAAATTTGCACCCATTGTTAGAATCTGCCTGTCAAATCAATATATGGACTCTCTATTACTATTATTCTGAAGATAGAAAAGGAAAGGATGACATGGAAATAGCTTGTCATCGATTCCGTGAAGGCGTTTAAAGACGGACTCGACCTATAAAAAAATTTTAAGAAACGATGAACGAAGAGAGAAATGAGAAGACGTTAAGAATTTGCACTCGCCTTAAATAAAAACTAACAAAACTTAGAACTAATAAAAAAAACTTTGCTTGCTTTTGAAAGCATCAGTATTCATACTATATATATTGTCTTCAAAATATATGTACATAATATCTACAAAAAGTTTTGAAGATTAAATCTAGCAGTAATTTTAATCTACATAAAATATAAATATTTATAAAAACGAATGTTATGTCTGTTTGTCCTTTATCTCTATAAAGGACATACAAATCGTAAATTATGCATTTAATCATATAATAATCTTTAGCAAAGTTGCTTGGTTTTTTTAATCAATAAAATGACTCCAAAAAAAATTAAATATTTGTGTAATGTCTTACTTTCGAATTTTATTATTATTTATTTTAGTTGCTGGCGTAGCAACCCCCGCGCAAGATATAAGCTAGTTTTGCCTAAAAATTTTTTTCTTTTCTACTAATGTTAGACTAATATTAAATTCAATTATAAATATCTATTTATAATATTAATATTTATATATTAATATCAATTCATAAGAATAAAATGACTCAATAATTAAACGGACAACCACAAAACTTATAATAAGTGTTTCAATTTATATTTCATTTAAATTTTATTAAACGTAAAGAATTCAATGTTTATCGAATATTTCTGTTTATTTTTAATGTCACATCACTTTAATATTGTGGTTAAATATTCATGCATTATGTTTTAATATAATATCAGAAATGTGTAGTTCCGTTTTAATTTTGTAAATACAGATCGTAAAACATATATATTGTATTTGCTAAAATTATTCATCATGCAGGATCAATGGTAAATATAATAATAGTATATATTTAAGTTTAATGGGGGTGAAAGTATAGTTCATTTTGTGTCTATTAATGCATGGTATACCCTATCGCAATCTCTACCAATTAAAAATCACTGCTTTTTGAAATAACGTACAGATATTAACATATAATAAGAAAAAGCGTTTTTAAAATTCGGATAACTAAATATTAAAATAAATTATTGAATACAATTTGTCCCCGCAGACTTTCTATTTCCAGAACTTATTGGCCAGTCGCATTCAAATAGAAACACTAAATTAATGTCAGATATTTGAGAGTTATTACTATACACAAAGCGATAGTAAACCATACATTTATTCCTTCAACGCTTTTACACCTATATTAAATTACCTTGTGTAAAGTATACGATACATAAGTATACATTATATATTTATTACCTCATAAAAAAATATACCGGTTTTGTCACTCTTTTTGTAGAGTCTAGCATTGTTTTGTACATTCGATAAGAGAGTAAGTATTACGGCAAATATGGGGATTGGTTTTGTAGTTTGCGTTGCCTTTATCGCACAATGTAGCGATAGTTCAGTATATATATATAGGGTTGTTAAAATTGATATTAGATTCAAAAGATTATTATTTCCGACGTGCCAAACTATATGTCGGTGTTATAAGTTCATATTTATGTTATTATATAACATGAATAAATTTTTTGGTAATGTGGAGAAATTAAAATGGATTATCGATTTTAAAGCTTTTAATTACGTTCGTATTTCGAATAATTAATCTCTCTTATACAAATAACAGTGTGTCTCTTATATAGTGATAATAATGTAAAAGCTTGAATTGTGGTTTGGAAAGCTGTATTTGCTGTACCGATATGATTGAGCACGAGTGAAAGTAACCGGTGGACATAAATTGACGAGCATCTTTACTTTTATCGACATGTGCTGCGTAAGAATACATCACGCAACCGCTTGCTATGTGCGTTGTTAGTTAATCGTGCGGAAAATTATATTCCGACTAGAACCGCTATACTGCCGATTAGGTTCAGCATACGTAATGCATTTGCTTCTTGAGAAGAACGGCGATTGCTGTGTGGTATAATGGTACGCAGACGACGCTGCTGCCCATCCTATGGAAAATTGTTTTATGAGCAGTGGCAATCCTGAACAATTGATGGACAAATTGTAAATTAAATAAAATTTAATCAGTCCTCTAACGCTGGGCTACCACTGCTTTAATCCACGTCTACCAGTTCGTGGTCGCTACTCGTGAAGGGGCAAGCCGTTAGGGTCGAAAGGTTCTCGTGTAGCAATCATTATTCAGCGATCATTTTGTAATTTTTCAAAAACTTTTTTCACATTCTAAGAGACTTTCTAGCTTTTACAGCTCTTATATACTTGTAGTATAGTTTGCACAAACAGCTCTCTTCTGTAGCATAAAAATATTATCAATTTCAGTAGCTGTACCCGATAAAAGAAATCTTTAGAACATAATGCTAAAAAAGAATGAGATAAATAAATGCTTTGAAAATAATTGATATAGATTAATCGAGCTGTGCTAACATCCGTCAATAGAAGTTTTTTTATGTGTATAAGAATGTAGTTTGTTTTATAAATCATAAGTATGGGTTGTGTCAGAGATTTGCCCGAGAAAAACTGCAGCATCGAATACACTAATCACCAGGCCCGAGTCGTACATTGATGTTATTATTATTTATTACGCTTTTTCGTGTTAAACACCTCAATCAAAATATTTTTAAGGTTTTTGAAAAACTATAAACTGTAACACATAAATTCATTATACGTATTTAACTATTCAAACATTGAAACAAATGTTTGTAATCTTTTCCGAACTTTTTTTGAATAAATTTTGCACATTCGTAAAGAAAGGATATTAATATGACATACATTTAAGCATGTATTTAATTTTTTCTTCTTTTTAATATGGAGGAGGCAGTAAGGGGTACTGCAACTATGCCTTGTCCAAACGATGACTGGTATTGCGCAGCTTACATCCAGCGACACTACATATGTGTACATAGTTTTATTGATCCCAATTTCCTCCATATATTCGATTGATTTTGGGCACCTTTCTAGCTTTTAGTGTTTCGTCGAACTATATAGCGCAGAAACTCGACAGTCAAACTTTTAACATCAATTTTGTCATTTTTTCATGTTATAAATCTATTTGTCACATGAAAATCAGCGTGATGCCAGGCATGTTCGTCGTCAATATGCATATATTTAATACATTATTATATTGGTTTAAAAAAAGGCGTATTTGCAAATACTTGAGCAACGTTTACGTGTGCGTAGTGTCGTTCGACACGTTTAATTATACCGTTTAAATTAAAATGCCTAAAGCCGGCGAGCGATTTCACTTCTCAACGAAAGAAGGCTCAATCCTTTTATGGGAAACATAACGAGATGAATTCCCGCCGAGAGCGTGGCATTGTTTTTTCCGGCTGTCCGTGTTATTTCTGATCTGTAGGCCGACACAACTGCGCTGTTCCCTTACGGATACGTGAATACCTCCCTAAATTACAACGACCGACAAGGACCGGACTATTTCTGGTTTACAATGAACGCCTCCTACATAAATATGTGGCGCGCGGAGATCTTTAATTAGTCTGAAAGCTTCGATAAGGCAATCTATAGCGGTTTGTATAATGAAGTTGTGTTTAAACGCCGGTTAGAGATCAGGATTTACGTTGTTAGCATGAATGGCTGATGCGGTCGTGTTTTATTTTCATTGGAAAAAATTGACCGATCATTAAAATAATTGACTTATTGATATTCATTTTAATAATGTTATATTTAACATAATTTTTACTGATAATTATAAAAAGCAGAGCAGATGTTTATGGATTAATTATATCTACGAAACATCTTCTCATAAAATGAAAATATGGAACATGAAAGTCCTCGAACTGTGTGGAAGGAGCTGTGCTCACGATTTATCCACCAGTTTGAATCAGTGATAAGGTGATCCGAAGACGAATGAATGTAACCGACATAGCGCAGTGGATTTACAAGTTGAAGTAGCAGAAGAAGCCTCCATATTCCGTGCAAAAAAGACTGCCGTGAAAAATGCAAACGTCCACCTTCGAAGAAGACTGACAACCTTGTCAAGGTCGTCGAAAGAGGTTGAATTCAGACAGCTTCCAACCGGTTCTGTTGGAAACCTATGAGAAAGACTTATGTGCGGCGGTAGGCGTCATACAGCTAATTTTATGATGATGATCAATTATAGTTTTTATTTAAATCCGAAGGTTTTATTGGTACTACTTTTGGAATACTGGGAGCCATTTAACTGGTTTATAAATATAAAAAATAAATTATAGGCGTTTCGTGCCATGAAAGGCAACAAATTTGACAATTATTAACTCTTCAAAGATCGCATACACGGCGTTTACAGTTTTACGGTTATCTCTTTCTGGTTCGCTAGTTGTGCATCCGACCTTGGGGCCGGCAAAGACTACGTTAACACATTGGGTATTATATCCAGTATATCTTACGTGGTTAAAAACTGCAACGTAAGCCGTGGAGAAATGTCGACCATCAACAATGAGTCGGAGCGAACGGAAGGATTACGTTTTATGACCGAAAAAAGTATTTACTGAATTTATGGCACTGAGCCAAAAATATGTAAGTGTTATATCTATGAATCACAAGTAAATCGGTGGTTTTACGTTTTTATTTCGAGATCTAAGTAAACAACATTAAGGTTTATTGCAAAAGTTCTTCTCCAATGAGTCTTGTTTCCAAAGGGTCGACTTCTAAAGTCGAAACTACTGAACAAAGAGCTCATTAAGCTTAAATCTCCCCAGTTCGTTTCCCCTAGTCGCATTTGACTGGCGTGAAGTAGAATACAATAGCTTTTCAGAGTGGTCACCGAACATAAATTGTCAGGATAAGAGCGACGGACTGTCAGCCAATACTTTTAATTACTTTTACTTATGCTCCCCCAGTGCCGCAAAGTAAACAGGGTAGCGATGCTCACGTAAACAATTTACCCAATTGTTTCCCAACAATGGACACTTAATAAATTTACTAAGTTAATTGTTTTTCTTTGTTACAGGTAAGTGTTATCGTCGAGAAGCAACTGCCGGTAAACTGCTTATGGATTTATATAAATAAAATTAAATATTATAATAGGTTAGTGATTAAATTTGAATGACAAATTTGCATTCGTGTTGTATATTCTCTGGCATATATTTTTAAAACTTCCACTTTAGTAATTTACCCGTTATAATCTAAAGTTTGTCATTATATTACATGTAATGGTTTCCAAAAGGAAAGATCTCTAATTTCTTTATGTTATTAAGTATTTCTTTGATTATGTTTAATTAATAAAACTCTTTATTACAATTGCTATAATAATTTCGTACGGAATTTTAAAAATTTATTTGAAATGAATACACACGGGATTTGGAACGATTTTGTCATTTCCCAACTCTACTTTTCATGTGAAATCAAATTATTCATGTTTTAGTATTCATAACCTCGTCTACTTAAATACGTTCAGCGTCGGTGTTTTGGTGCGGGTGGTGTGTATGAGTGTTATATTCATGCGGATATTGAGTGGAACAAACTTAGCTTTGTTCCGCTTTGTTCAGTTCGTGAAACACTACTCGCTTTGTTCCAATTTGTCGGCAACGCGCAGCACCTGGCCCTCTAAATTAAAAGCATCAGTCGTTATTTGCACGGTTTTAATTTATTTGGAATTAGATGTACCTTTTTCCTTGCATATATGATGCAGAGTTAAATCATGAAATTTGTATTAATATCACAACAATATTATATAATCTACATTTGTGTTACACTATCGAAAGTGTATATACAAAAACTTAGGGTACATAAATGACTTTGTATGTGAGATCATCGACCTTTTAATGTCTGACATTTTACCCAAAAAGGATTATTAATAGCCATTGCAGGTAGCGCCTTATAAAAAATGCCCATATTGCACTAGACAAAGCCAACTTTCCCCGACCCCGATATTCATATGCACAAAAGTAAATATAATAATGTTTAGACGTGATGAAATACGCGCGCTAATTATTCGTGTTGCATTCAGACATTTTTTAAAAATCATCATATTCTACACTACAACTATATCCTTTGTTTTTACTAGCTGACTCGACAGATCATTTAAAGGGAGTCTAGAGTCGCCTGTCGCAGAGTAACAAAGAAAAGTAATCACTTTCTTATCATTTAATTTTTAATGACCTACTAAAATTTACATATTTCTTTTCTGGATACTTTATACGCTAAAATCTTTAAGTTAATATTACTAAAGTATTATTATATTAGTATTAGTAGATTTTACCATAATTGTAGTGCCTGGCACAATATTTTTGAGATTTGAGTATATCCTTTCTGCTTCAAATTGAAGTTATGACAGCTATGGATAGGTAGGTCAATTTACTCTGCAGTTTATATACAAAAATAACCGATTTGTTTTTTCTATTTTCCATACAATAAATTTCATGTCTTCTTCATGTAAGTTCTTTGAAGAAAACACGAAAATTGTTTGAATCGTCTGAGCTGTTCTCTTAATATTCGCGTTTTGCAATATATATTTGACAATTCATTTTCATTTGTAGACTAAGTAATTAATTATATTTTTACTTATGTTTTTTTTTCTTAGGCTAATTTTACCACATGTAGCATATATGAAAATAATAACTGCTGTAAAGCTGTTAGGATATACAGAAACAGTAATTAATAGTTTTTATCTCAAGTGTTTTATCTATAGTATTGAGCACTTTATAACATTATCCTCTTATGTTGTGATTCGTGGGCACTTTTATTACGGCCCACTTTCTGCAACACTGAGCATGTATCGAGGGCAAGCGGCAGGCGTTCAGATTTATTTAGCTGCGTGCCGGACACTGCGCTTCTCAAATTGATGATCGAAAGCGAAGTAATAATAGCCGGCGGTACCATGAACTAAAATAGCATTCATTTATTCATATTTTATCAACAGCTGTTCTTTAGAGATGCTTTGCTTTCTGTATAACAGCTGGTAAACTTTGTTTACATCCATATATTATAAAATAATTTTAAAACTACTTTTAATAAACGTTCCATTTTTATAATTTATTGCCTATTTGACATATATTCATTATAATCAAAATAGTCTCTAAAATATTACAAAATTATTTTTCAGGAATTATTTATAAGGAGAAATAGAGTTAATTAAATAGTATAACATCTTAAATAAAAAGTTTACATGCCGGGTCGTTATTTTGTTGAACACGATTTCTTACGGGCTGAGCCGCAGGTAAAACGTGTTTTGTTCTTTTTGGTTAAGGTTCAGCTTACTTAGTAATCGATTGAGATAAATAAATTTATCATGATTAAAGCGCCGAATTCGTTTTACCGAAACATTATAATATATTAGGCATTAAATATTGAAGTATGATATATATCTTAGTGGTTTTAACATAAAACAAAAATAACAAAAAAATTACAATACTAAAAATAAAAATTTGAATTTGTTATTTATTATTAAAGAATTAATTAATTTACTATCCAATTATTATCATAATGTTGTCCACTGCTGGACATACTCCTTCTCTTTAGATTTCCATTAGGACCGGTTGGAAGCGATCTATGTTTAACCTTTGCCTAAGGCCTTAACCTGTACGTCTGTTCCCTTAGTTTAGTTCCCGTCGGTACCGGTCTTTCGCCTTCACTCCAGAACCGGACGTCGGTTCTGCTGTGGCTAGCCCATTACCACCTGAACTTGCCAATGCGCTGGGCTTACTTATTAGGCATCGGTAAATATCGCTCCTCTACGGATCTTCTAAATACTGATTGATAAAGATTTCATAGAAAAATGCCCGGAATAGCTATATGGCTCTTTTTAAAGAGCCATATAGCTATTCCGGGCATTTTTTATTTCTTTTAAGAGTGAGTATGTTATATTGCCGTATGTCATCACTGGTAACTGGCACTTTTGACGAGAAGATATACAACAGGATATTTTATAGCATTTAGTGTGTAACTTTGTGAATCGCTAACGTTTATTTCCATTTCGCAAGAAAAAAATTGTTAAAACGAAGCGTTTTTCTTCGCTTTCCGTGGCTCATTCATTTTATCGATGTTTACGAACGTTTCGAGCCTGATACGTAAATTGACTGCGTTGAGATATTGCCTGAGCCACTCGCGCCGGAATGTTTATATTTGAATAGCAATTTGTTTTGTTTCCACAGAGGAATATCAAGTACTTGAGCGATTTTTATGTTACGAAACTTTGAGTATAACAAACAATGTTGATTAATGTAATCGACCATTGAATCTTTAATGAAACAATGATTAAATAATATTTTGTTTGCAGTAAATAATTACATATGATATAAAATATAGCTGGTAACATTGGTTTATTTTAAGTTTATTTATGTCCTAATTTTCGATTCGGGATGATTTGCTTACATAATAATTATTGTTATTTAATTTTTTTTAACATATATTGTTTTATAAACGGTTTTTGTTTTATTTTTTTTTTCATATAATGGGTTTTTGATTTAACAACCACGATATACAATGCATTTTGGTTTGTTTTTCTTTACAATTGTTCGTAAAACTGTTATACTCTTTTCAATGTAACGCGTTTGAGTGGGTAAAAGTAATCACACTCCCTCGTCTATAAACGTGATAGTGATGGAAACGTTGATAAATTAATTAAGATGACTTTGCTCGACGGGTGGCCTAAATTTACAATTCTAGTAGCATGTTTATATTTGATATTGTATTACTTTTCCGACTTTATATAATAAAAGCTTCTGGACTTCTGTCTTCATAGATAAGCTCAACGAGCCACGGAGAGGGCTATGCTAGAGATTTCTCTAAGATTTCGAATTATAAATGCGGCAATCTGTAGACGAATAGAAGTAACTGATGTTGCCCTGCGGATTAGCAAGTTGAAGTAGTGGTGGGCACGACACACCGAGCAGATGGCAGCCGAGACCTTAAAATTCTGAAGTGCAGACCACGTACCGGCAGGCGGAGCATTATACGTTTATCCACAAGCTGGACAGATGACTTTTTTGTGGACGTCGAAAAGCGAGGAGGGAGTTAAACCTAACAATGGACGTCGTATGACAGAAATTGACTCTAAAAATACGCTTTATTATTACTGAATTTTATAATGCTGAATTAAATGGGCCTAAGATTCTATACCTTTGTATCTAAAATCATCACCATAATATTATGAAGTAAGTTTTTACTGCTAAGGTAACGGGCAACCAATTAAGATTGTACCATTGTTACATTTATTATTATGTTAATTATGGATTAATATGTAAATGTTATAAATAGCACGGGGAACAGACAGCCGCCGAGACCTTCAAGTTCTGGAGTGTAAAAGTCCGGCAAGCGTTTTTTATTTACAATGTGGACAGACGACCATGTTAAGTTCTTCGGAAGACGCCTGGTGCAGGTCTGTTTCCAACTGGTCCAATAGAAATCTTTAGGAGAGGCCTATATCTAGCAGTACACATTTTGTAGATGAAATTACGATAATGGTACGCACTACTAAACATAAAAGTTGCAAAATATTCTAAGTAATGTTCTATTGTTTTTGGCCACACATCACTTTGTCTATTCATTCAAAAATCTGCTTTACTGTGAGCGTGTTAGTGTCTATTTAAGGTTGTTTGAAAATGAACGAATATATAATAGCGTAAACGAAGTTGGTAAGCGATTGGGCGGCGCAGACGGCCCCGGGGCTACCGTGTCAGCGATATCGGAGTCCGTTGCATTTCCGCGGCGTCACCGTGCCGTATTTAATTTCACTTACCGATCGCCTCTTGTCATTCTGTCCTAGATACAAGGAAAGCGGGTCCCGGCCTATCATCTACGATCCCGCTACTTTGTTTATAACGAGCTTTGATTTTATTGAATACTAAGTAATAACTATTTGACAAGATTATTTAATGATATAATTTTACAGAATATTGACGAAACGGTTCTAAATTTTGTAGCCAACCCATGAAACAATATTTTAATTTACGTAAAGCTATTAGAAATAAAGTATATCACAAAGAAATATCACAACCTATTTAAAAACTTTTTTTTAAAGAAAAAAAATTTTGGCACCAAAGTGGATCATCGATCATCGTTTCAGCTCATAGATGCCCACTGCAAGGCATAGGCTTTTACCAAATTTATCTATGGGGGATATACCATAATCGCCACGCTTGGCAGGCGGGTTGGCGATAGCAGTGTAGTATAAGATGCCGCTGTCCATTCTTGGGAAACTTGTGAGCAGCGGCAATTTTGAATAATCAATGCACAAAGTGTTAATTATATAAAATTGTATCCCGGGAATCGAACTCGCGACCTACGATCGCAAGTCTCAGTCCTCTATCCTCTATCACTGCTCAATGAAGCATATATCGGTGTATATAATAAAGAAAGAGATATAGAAGATATCAAGCCTGATGTGAGGGCAATTACTAATTCTGCTAAAGATATTACAAATTATTTAATCATAATCATGCAGGTCGTATACTGGTAGACATAAGCCACCTCGGTAGATTTCCAATATATTCGATATATGGGAAAATGGAAATAGCCTTCAGCGTTTTCCGACTAACTTAACAAGGTCACCTGCCTACCTTGTAGTTGGCCGTCTTTCGCCGAGCTTTTCAGTCCGTGGTCTCTACTACTACAGTATCTTAAGGCTTCAGCGGTCATCTTTTTACGCGCTATGTGGCCTGCCTTCGTAACTTTTTATTACGTTATGCATTTAAGCTGAATTAATTCACGTAATTTTTTGTAAAAAAAGATCGAAAAAATTTCATGCCATAGTCTTAAAACTGTTCTAGAAATTCTCGTACAAAACATTGTTTTAATAATATATACAAATAAAAACAAGATTGAAATAAATTGTTGTCATAATAAATCGTGTTAATATCACGTATTAAGTACAGAAATATGGATATCTGAGCTATTAAAAACAAATAACATATGTGTCACTTCCCAAATTCGGCTATCTCGTGACAACAATGATGCTGCTTGTCTCACCGCATGGTACCAACCATTAGGCTCGTATAGGATAAACAACTTAAAGGATAAACGCCGTTTAATAACATATTGTCTTCCATAACCGACAGATTATGCTTTTGTACTTCAAAGGTTCAAGTAAATAAATAAAAGTAAATAAGATTTAGACGTCAATCTTGGTACATAACAGAAAATGTTCGTACCTAGAACTTTAAAGAATATGAATAATAAATGCTGTCTGAAAAAATTAAGAAGTTTGATAGTACAGCGGAAAATTCAGGTCGGCAACTTTTTTATATTTCATCGACTAACCACACGTTATCATGGATTACGAATTGTGGTCTGTTTTGAGTTCTTTTTTTATTTGGAACTACTAACTACTACAATGTATATGTATTTAATATGTATCTTTTACATTATTCCCTACTTTTAACCCTTTATTGGAACTTTGAAATGGATCTTGTGTGTTATAATTTGATTACAAAATTAAATGTTTAATATCCAATAAGACACCAAGAGTGACATCATCAAATCTTGTCTACATTTAGGTAAGTACCCACGCCCATAAAACGCAGACACATTAGCTTGTAAAAACTAAGTATTGAGAATAAATTAATTTTTGAATAAACTATAATTTATAATCATTCTGCATCATTTGTCAATATGATATAGAGTATTTTTCACAATAAGCCGATAGTGCCGGTGTGGTTAACATTCATTGTGTCGTTTAAACGCAACGAGAATAAGCTATAGAACCTAGTGCGGAAACGTTGCTATGGCGCGGATTTTACGACTTCGGTAGCAGGGCTGTTGAGAAATAGACAAAAAAAAAATCATGACACAATAAATTTAAATGTTAAGTAAAAAGTGATCCTCCTTTAAACTATTGTGTAATGCGAAAAGTGGAATGAATTCAGACAAAACGTTTATAAATAAACGTTTTTCGGATTCAGTGATGATAGGTAATTTTTCTATTTAAAAAAGATAGCGTATTAATATACTATTAATTATAATTATTAATATATTATTAATATAGTATTAAAATACTAAGACTCACAAACATGTTTCCAGTGGATAGGTAGCAGCTTTCTCTGCGTACCATAATACCACATCGCCATCCCACTTGCTAATAGTGACGATTATAGTATATCCCCCATAGATATTTTTGGGAGAGGACCTTGCAACAGGCCTCAGTCGGCTGAAAGAACCACGGCGACGACTACTTTGAGGAGAAAAGTACAGTATTTTGTTAAACATTGACAAATTTACGTCTTAATAGTGTAAGCAACTAGCTTACATTTACCACTTGTACGATGTACGGACACTGGTTTAAAGTAATTTGGTTAGTAGCTAATCATCATTAAATGTTTCCAAAATATCAACATTATTAGTAGTATAGGACTTCTTTTTATTTATTATAAGGTTCTTCAACTGATTATACATTATAGGTGTGGTAAAATAAATTGTCATATTATGGTATGATATGCTCATGCGATTAAATCAGTAGACCACATTTATAAAAGTTATCCACACAAAAATCTTAGTACCACAAAAAACAACAAAATAAATAAAATAAAAATTTCAATATTACAAGAAATTTAGTAAAATTTGAGAAGACATTGTTATCTTTGGAATTCTTTTTTGTTATATTAACTTATTAAATATTGCATTTTCGTTTTCGTATAACATTTGTTCAGTCGGTATTAATAAATTCCACTAAATATGATAGATTAAGTTAACGAAGAATGTGTAAGTTTTTCGGCAGCCCTGTATAAAACCGGGAACACTTCCCGGTCGATATTTAGGAGCGGCAGTAAACTAAACAACAATGCATCGTACTACTTAATGCTGTTTCAGACCACCGCAGACTTCATAGCTTATGGAACAATTTCGGACGCCTTGCTATATAAATGCTGTATTATCAAGGACACATTATTCTATTACCTTACGAAGTCATCTCAATAAATACTGTGACGTATTTGAAGCTTGATATTTTGCAGTATATTCGTAATAATTAATTAAATTTATTAATTTATTAAACATAGCAACTTGATAAATCGATATTTATCAAGTTGCTATGAAACATTTATAATATATAAAGATAAAATACATGCATAATGTATGAAAAAGAAACAATATCAAACATAACTATCAAACAGTGTGCAACTGCCTTTTCAGACATATTTACAAAGCATAACATATTTATAGGCTTTGTTACATTCGTTGTACGTACCTGTAACTATAAACAGATTGTAATAAAAATTACATGATTTTAAAGGTAACGAATTATGGTACACGAAGGGATCATCACGTAATCAGACAGACCCCAAAAAAGATGCCTCTACTACTGTTCTTGCGTTTCCCGCTTCCAGCGACTTCTTGCGACCACAAAATTCTTTTTTCCTTGCAGCTCTGATAAATTTTCTCTCCACAAGTACTTTTCTTGTGATTTAATTTAACCTAAAAATATGGATAAGTTCTCGATTCACTAGCGACTTATTTGGTGATTTATTTTTATTTTCAAATATGTCGTTGAAATATTCTTAGAAGTGTTTTTAAAAGACAGATTTGCAAACATCACTAAATTAATTTGTGTGATTATTCTTCTTTTTAGTATAATGTTTTTATAAGACGATTATTGGAAATTCTTACGGTACAGTTTCTTTTAGATTCACGATACGTAATTCGCTGTCATTGAGTGACAATTATATTACCAAAGCAGCCCCATCTCATTAACATTCACGGCAACCATCGACATCCGACCACCGCCTCATTGATTGACGTTTGCGATATTTGCCGTCAATATTATACCATAAAATTGTAAAAGCTTTAACGGGGTGAATTTGTAGCTTCTTTGACAGCAAAAAGTTATTGAATCTTTTACACTTATTTGAAATCATTCTGTATAAACACGCTACGCTTACGCTGAAATATGTTACATAATTTTTTTTCCTTAGAATACAAGAAGCCAATAACTTTTTGATGTACAAATTCTGCATAGGATAGATAGTAAATAATCAGGATTTTGAAGTTTTTTCTTACATAATTATAACTAAGTTATAATATGTGTAAAACCATTGAATTTTGGATAAGGTTTTAATTTACATTAAAATACATTATGTTAGAAAATGAACTATATTTTCATCCATATAAAGCGTTTAATCTTATAACCCAGTCACCCTGTATGTACGGCTTATTGAGCATCTTTTAGGTGCAATTTTTAGCGAATCAACATAATTTCAAGCAACACAACTTACTTCGTACGGACACGTCTTTCGCATGTATGATCGTCGTCTATCCAAATATGTCTTCTCCTCTGAGATGATAGAGTGTAAGCGATAACATAGTGATTACCATTCTCGATGTGAGGATATATCCAAACGATTTTTGAATGCTTGCGCTATATTTTAACGCTGAAAGGAACAAGGTTCCCGAAGTTTATATTGCATATACACTATTTTAACGAGACAATTATGAAAAGATGCTTACCAACATACAACTATGCGAGCCAACTCTATCCAAAACACGTACGTAGAGTATATTAGACAGTTCGTTTCGGCGGGCTACATTAAAACCAATGATAAAATATTCATTTCTGGTATATGCGTTATCAATTATTTGATGGTTGTAGATTTTACTTTTGGTCTTACATAATACAAATACTTTTTAAAAACCGCTTATAAGAAACCAGATTACTAAAACAATCTTTTTCATAGGACTTATACAGCACTTGTCACACAGTAAATTGATTTTAATAATTAAATCCCAAATTGTAATTGTGTCGTTAGCGTATTACTTTAAGGATGATGTCAAATTAAAAACTTGAGAGCATAAATACAAAGAAATATCTTTTTTAAAATGAAACATTAAAAAACTTGTTTTAAAAAATAAAAAAAATCGTCACAGATGTGGCGTTTGCGTCATTTATGCCGCATGTGTTTAATACTATTGCCTAATCTATATGGCTTTATAAGTCTCGACTCTTGACTGATTTATTGAATGACGCATCTCGATCTTCCGGACTGTGTGATCATGCTTTGAATAACTTAATTCCAGTTGCAAATAGATTTGATAACATTGTGTGTAGCGTTGTATCATCAAGGAAAACTAATGGTCACAGTAACATATTAAATAAATTATATAAATTACAGTAAACATGTTTGGTAAACATTACGGAAACAAAATGTGGTGTGTTTTAGGACTGTTAACTTTTAAAAATATACTTAATTACGTAATCAAAACAGAACAATTTTATAACTTGTTTAATTAAACAGTAGCCCTTTGTCTTTAAGCAGTAATTTACTTTGCAATTTATCCTTGAAAAGTGCACTTGTGGCATGTCCCACGCCATGTTCCACAGCTATATTAATTAAGAGCTCTATTCGGGTCAGATGGTAATTATGGGCTACGCTAATGTCAGCCGCTAAAACGGATATTAAGTGTATCGTAGAACAGGTTACGTGGACTCCGTTACAAGAAGCCGTATTTTCAATTCTAAAATTAATTTAGCGAACCCACGCAGTTATTTAAAGACATTACTGGGTAGGCCGCTGACAAGCGGCTGTAAAACAATCGTAAAGAACCTTTTAGTGGTACTAAATTAAACTATTCCAAAAAACTTTTTTGTTATGTTCTTAAAAATGGAACTATGATTAATTGAACTTTACTTATGTATTGTTATATTTTTAAAAAAATATTAGGAGTAGTTGTTAGTTTAATGAAACAAATTATATTCGATCGGTTCAATCTGCTGATAGAACCGTCTGGGAATGTAGACACCAAGCCTCACCGGCAAGCTCTCAGTCGCTATACGAGCCACGGAAAGGGTTATTCTCGGAACTTCTCTTTGAGATCCAATTAGGCTTTTAGGTTTTGTAGACCATGAACCGACACAGCACAGAACATTCACCCACAAGGTAGACAAATGACCTTTTTAAAGCTGTCGGAAAGCGCTGGATATAGGCTGCTTGCAGTCCGCTTATTCGAAATCCAGAAAGAAGCTATAAACCCAGCAATGGACGTCCTATGGCAGAAATGACGAAGTATTGTAGACCATATCACTATTGTATTACCGATTTTCAAGTATCTAGTGTGTTACATATATACACTTGTGATTTTTCTGTTCTTCATTAAGTTAACAAAAGTTAACTTAATTACCGTCAAAAGTACACAGTGTAAAAACTATAAATCATCGAGTCTATTTTTCTCATTTTGTAATAAACGAGAAATATAATGTAAAATGTGAATTAATTGTAATTTAACGTTCTCTACTTCTGTTTTATGATCTCATAATCCACTATTTATTTAAATAAAGATCGTAAATGTGACACTGTTAAACACTAAAAATTTTTAACGTCACTCTAGAAAGATTAACTAATGTATTAAGCGATAGGAGGTTACACTTTTATTACAACTGGCCTGATTATTTTATTCAAATTTTAATAGGAAGTTTTATGTTTGAAACAGGTCACAGGTATGATCCGTGGTAAACTAGCTTTGAAAGTTAAACGTATTACTTATTAACACTTTGTCCTCACTACCAGAGAATTGTGAAAACTTTTTGAGAGACGATATTGTTTATTTGTCTAATATTTTGTATCTTTTTTTTATTTAAGGATAAAGCGAAAGGCCTCACTTTCTACGTTGGGGCGGTGGGCGTATGTAGACCACTTTGGTTCGAATGTAGTGTTTAGATTACGTGGACTGTGTTTTTATTTAGGTATAGATATTAGCGATTATGGCGTAGTGGTGTAAAGAAAGCAGTAACGGATCACTAAGATTGAACTTCAACTGAATTACAAATAAACATAAATTTACTTGAAATCGCTGTTCTGCTTATCCAGCCTCTTCTTCCTGATCTTGTTGTGGCACAAACATTGTAGCGGGTTCTTTAATGGTTCATCACTTCTTTTCTATTATTGACATGTATATATATATATTAATACGACTAATTTGCGGACAATAGCGGTTAACGCGTAACACGTGTAGCGTACTGTATTGACCAATCACTAGTCGTTTTCTTCTCAGTACATGTTTAAAAGGAAGGATGTTCTTAAGATTTGTACCTACGCATTTCATTGAAAGTAGAAATTGAAACCAAACATCACCCAATCTTTAAAAGATCTAGATCTTTCAACACAATCACAAAAAAGTAAGAGAGAAAGGGTTTGGCGGATGGCCATACAAAGATCTTAAAGAATAGCAATTAGCGAATGACCAAATAACAGTCTTAAAGAAAATAAAATAAAATAAACCCAATTAAAACTAAAACTAAGTCCAAAAATAGAACAAATATCAATATAATATGTTTTTACTGAGATGGTGTACCATCCGATTTGATATCTGGGCGAATATAACTCTTTTTCTTGGTTTAACTTCGGCGACACGAATCACGCACTCATCACCTAGCATTATTTTCTTTATAATTCCAAGTAGCGTTTTGATAAATCCTATTTATTTATTTATCTATTTATTTACACTTTATGTCAATAAAGGGATATTTGACAATAGAGGGAAAAAAGGAAACCATTCCTATGGTACAAGAGGCGGTCTTATCGCTCGTGGCAGTCTACTAGACAACCTTTGAATGGAGATGAGAGACATGAATTGTACCTACAGTTATAGGGGATGTAGGAGTATTTCATTTTTCTAGCATTTGTAATGTATGTCATACACATACATCATACTCGATCCGACATCTTCAGGACATCCAGGGGATACAGGCCCCTCAATATAGCGCACAGCTGGATCTCAAAGACGGTGCAGTCATTCTCAAGCTTGAATTTTCTTCCATGGACCTCCAGGCCATCTCGCCAGACACCGGCGCCGACACTGCACTGGATATTGCTTCCATGAATGAAGATCTGGAGCTCCCTACCCTCCCGATCTATTCTCCCAACCATTTCTGGAAGAAACACTGGCACCTGCACTTCAATATGGATATCTTAACAAACGACGCATTGCTCCCCGTAAAACCAGCGGCAATGCTATTGACGAGGGGCAATATCACCATACTTTCATATAGGGGCGAGGCGAGGGAAGTCTTGGTTAAACTATAAAACATATTCTGTCTGACCATCGACAACCGACTATCATTCAGACCACACGTGTTAAAAGTATGTCGCGAGGCCACTAACATATATGCAGGTTGGCGTAAGTACTATATGCGGCAAACGTTTGGGTTCCAGCTGCGAAATTATTATTACTGTTATTCCCTGAGCGCCTTGCAAAAGGGATTGGCTCGCAAGATTGTCAAGTCCTACCACACGGTCAGTCTCAATGCGGCGATGATCCTGGCGGTGATACTGCCAATGGACCTGAGAGCCCTTCAGTTTACCAAGTTATAAGTTAAAGTTATACTGATAAAGAAGGAGTTACATGATTGACGGCATGGGTGAGGAAGTTCGAGAAATAAGTGAGCTGCCTTAAAATGTCTCGCCCTACCATGGTGGAGATTGAAGACCTTGAGAATTCAGAAATGACTAGGATGGTAGATCGGTAAGGTGAGGGACTTCAGATATACACAAATGGAAGCAAGATCCAGGTCTGGGTCGATGCCGGTGTCTCAAACTGGCGGGATGGCCTGGAGGTCAGTGCCAGAAAAATTAAGCTTGAGGATTACGCACCGTCTTCCAGGCCGAGATGTTAGCTATTTTTGGAGCAGTGAAGGGCAATTGGGGACGTCGTGAAGATACCGGATAGGGCAATCGAGATCTTTAGGGACTCGAGATCATAGCTTGAGGTGTTGAGGGATCGGACTTCGTGTCAGCCGATTGCGTGTTTGAAACAAATTTTTCTCTAATTTTGGTTATCATTTTAAGTTTAAGAATAAATATGGCGGCCTTCTCAAACTTAAAACTTCGACGTAAGCGTAAAAAATACAATTTTAGCGGAGTTATATTTCCCAGCTTGTACAAAATATGTAGAAAATTTACGTTCAAATAAAAATAGCGGTTTGCGAGCATAATTATGAAAAACATAATTAGGGATTTCAGAAATGAATAGCGGAATTATAGCGAAATTAAGTAATATATGTGCTCAGATTATGTAGGTTTAATAGGACCACAATAATGCGATTTAGCTCGAAGGACAAAAAACGATGGCGAATAAAGCAAAATGCTTCATTCTCCACTTTGGCACGGTGGTGCGTACGTTGACCACTTTGGTTCGAATTTGTGTTTAGGTTATGTGGACTGTATTTTATATTTAGGTAAAGATATTTGCGTTGATTGCGTAGCGTGGGTAATATGAACTGCAGTGCGGGAGCACAAAGATTGAACCACTGCCGATTAAATGACAAATTAACATGCGCACTTACTTGATATCGCTTTTCTGCTTACCTTACATCTTCTTCCGGATTTGTGTTGATTATGTGACACTAACACTGTAGCGTGTTCTTTAATTATAAATGACTACTTTCTTACTTTTGCGATGTTAAGTGACGTTTCAAATCAGTGTTCGGTTAATTCGTGACGCGCACTGTATTGACCAATCGCGAGCAGTATGCTTCTTAGTATATTAAGAAAAGGAAGGATGTAGTTAGGATTATGACTTACGCATTTCATTCAACGCAGAAATTGAAACCTAACAAAATTAAAAAAAAAACTTATTTTCATTGGTTGATGCTTTAAATATACCTTTATTTAAATCACTATAATAATAACTAAGAGACTAGAGATTATTTCTTGGTAATTGGTGGTTTAATTGTAACATGTCTAGCAGTGAAATTCATCTAACTGAAAAAATTATGACGTTAAGATAAAAATAATTACTGCTTTTTTAAATATGTTTTAGTAATATATTTTTGTTCCCTTATATATTATTATAGTCCTTATAATATATGTTATACAGGCGAATGGTGAAACTTATGTTAAAAATGTAAATTAACATAACGTGTAATAATAAACCTTTAATGTAAGCATCCATTACCGCGATGATTGTCCTTTTTAAAGGCATCACTTGGGTGTGACTTTAAGGTTCGGTTGTGGCTTAACACGCAACCTGCCGACTGGTGGCGTCGTGAATACTCGCGATCGACACAATAAATGCATTTTAAAGTGCATTGCACTATTAATAAGAGACACGCCCTTGCTGTTGGTATAAAGTATGCTTTCTATGTTTTTTTATTATTTCTATATAAGTTCACAAGTATATATTATGAAGAAAAATTTGAAATATTTTAGTTAGTTTTGTACTGTAGCTGATAATTTTTAAATATCTGATTGATAAATATTAAAATGTTATCTAATTCAGACGTTAAAAAAATGTTCTCTCTGATACAAAATGCGTGTATGTAAACAATTGTTTTGCGCTTTATTAATGTTATGATAGCATTGTATAAAAATTACATTAAAAATTAGGAAGCATGCTCAAATTGAAATTGTTGTTTTGTCACCGTGGTATAATAATGATAAAGTTCGTGTGTTTATTTTTTGTCTGTGCAGACATAAAATTATAACTAACTTATAATATAAATGCTTGTGCTTCCAGAGACAATAAATTACTTTTTTTATGTATAAAGCAATAAAATAATGTAAATAATGTCTGTTGTGGCGCTTTTAAACCGGAACATGACAATGCTTTCTAACTACTGTTTGGCAATAAAAATGCCGTAATGATATATAAGATGTGGACTAGACGATCTACTGTAAAAGAGTTCAACATTTTTTTTTTTTACTTTTAAAGTTATGATATTATTCCACTTTTCAATATTATGGATTTGTTTTATTTAATATCGATATTTGTGTAATTACCATAGACAAATTAGGAAGTAAAAACGAATACACGTCTATTATTAATATGTGATGTCCAATATGGGGAATTGTAATATAAAATATATTAAAAAATATTCATATTCAATTATTTAATTATTTTTGATTGGCTACAAAACTTTCAATTGTAAATGTATAAACCGATACAGGACAGTTTTAAGTTGCGAAATTGATAGATAACCACAACAAGACACAACACAAAATAAAATAAATAATAATACAAAGTAAAAAAATACAAAAAGTGAATTTTTGTTAAAGATAAAAAATATTCAATAATTTAGTAATTACGAAATAAACCTTACTCTACAACAAACCATTTCTTCATAATTTATTTATTAGAGTTATTAAAAATTATATAGAAATATTGATTTATCATTATTACGTCGTAATTTTTTTCCTTAAAAGAAGACAAGGCATCATCATAAATATCTAAATTATTTATTTTCATGGCAACTTTTAACTTAATACATAAAATAACTAATCTTTTTTTTAAAAAAAAAATGTGATGACAAGCATAAAAGTAGAAAATAATTTAAATTCGACAATTTTTTTATATTTACTTCGATGTCAATCAAAGCCAAAAAGTGATGTATATCGTTTACCAATAAGTATTAAACTCTTTCAGAGTGTGAAATATATATATAATTTATTTTTGAATTTTTTTTACTTACGGAAATTATGTATTGTTCAGACATCAAATCAAATATATATATATATTTATATATATATATATATATATTTAAATTTATATATATATATATGTATATATATATATATATATATATATATATATATATAAATTGATCAATCTAAACTTTATCTAGTATTTTTCTCTGTATATAACTGACAGATCAATTAGGTTTGACAGTAAGAGTTATGTCGCGGTCTCTTTTTATAAATATAACTTAAGTCTTATATTTTAATCATAAAAACCTTTCTAATATTTTTGACGATCACTCCCTCGTCTTAAGTACTGGATCAACGGGCTTGTAATTCCCAACCCTTTGTTTGGCTTGTCGAAGAGATTTAGTCAAGGTTGTCAAAGGTTTTTATGGCTTCACAAGAAGGATATGCGTGGTATTTAAAACAGGCGGTAGGTATGTTAAGGTTCCTTGAACAAAATTATGTATAACGTACATTTTTAAGTTATAATAATGTCATAGATTGCTAATTTTATATTCGATAAAATTACCAATAAAATGTGATTTTACGGATTATACGCAATGATTACCATCCTATGAACATAATGTTGTCTTTGATTTATTTTTTAATCATTTCAATGTCAAATGAATGCAAACATAAAATAATAGTATTTTGAATGTTCTATTTGTGAAACTACCAACTCCTTTTCTTTAATACGTGTTTAATGTTACCGTAACCGTTGAACCGCGTCTTAGAATAACACAGCGAGCTGGGGTCTAAAGAAAAGAACGGAGCGACTCAAACTCTTCCTCGTCTCCCCCCCCCCGCACGTAACTATGGCGCGGGTCAACGGTTTCGGTAGCATTATAGAAGAATAATAAAAAAAGCCTCTTGTATTAAAAGGTATTTATTTAGTAGCATCAAATATTTTTCCATTTATTTTATTTGGTGAACATTATAATACAATGTTCATGCAATTTATAAACACAAGACTAAGCTATAAGGGATAAAAAATTAAACTTTGAAGCTGATACAACGATTATGTTCCCTAAATAAGTTCTTAAAACAGTCAAAAAAACTTGAACGACGCGAATACTACATTTAAACGTAAAAGACATAGCATATTTTATTTTTCAAATTGTTAGTCGCGATAAATTTTACACGCATGGTGTTAAAATTTGTTTAGAAATTCCAGATCAATAAGACGTCTCAAATTCTTACATCCGGCGAGGTACAAAAATAAACTGACGCGATAGAAACGTAGACATTTTACTTCCGTAATGATAAGATAACGCTTCTATAAATATTTTAAGGCGACGTCGTTCTAATTTCTTTTATAAATAAACTAAAATTAGTTTGTTATTATTATTTACGGTTGTGAAGTAAATGGTCTTTCTTAATACAAAAAGGTGTAATTTCATTTATATTTATTTGAATTAATATACTGGAATTAACTTTTAAAGTTAAGTTTTTTGTCAGTTGTTATTTAAAGAAATGTGAAATTTATTAGACTGGTAGACATATTCGAATTATCGACATTTATAAATACATCGATTATAAGTACACCTGTTCTAATTTATTACTGTCGTGCGGTAATGTAGATTTGTGAGATTATCTGTCTGAAAAAAATTGGATTAAACTGACATCTAGTACATCTGTTAGGTTAGAGAAAAAGTCACGGATGTTCTAGTTATTTGATGTAATACGACTTATAATGTTAACGTTCAGTATAACAGGATACAGCTGTCTTCAACGCGAGAGACCTGTTACTAATGAAATAAACATTTTAGTGCTTTGCGGCCTCGCACTGGCTGCGAACTTGGTGCATCAAACTTTTAAATACAGTTTCTTCTGAAAGGGATTCTCAAATGTCATTTCTTTTTCTTTTAATAAATGACTTTCGTGAATGGCTCGAGTTTCCGTTTCGTGCACGTTATATTTTTCAAACCGAAATATTTTTTATTATGAGCTGTAAAAGTTTCGCATCGGATGAATAATATAAAACTGCAGATAAATTATTTTTCTCGGCACAAATTACGTTAATTTTTAAAAGCCGGTTAAATAAATGAATATCAGTAATATTAATACATTTGAGTTTACCTCACCTATAAACTTAAAAACACTATTGTTTTATATATTTGAGACAAATGATTACATTTAAAGCCTTTGAACTAAAAACCGTGCACCCGATGCAGAGATTTTAAGACGATATCTTTAAGATGACATTGGAGGCCAAAACAGGTTTTATGATGAACGAGAAAAAGACCGAGCATGTTTTTTTCGAGCGACTTTGGCCTCTGTTGTATAACATTGCATAATACTTGTACATTATTATTTACATTAGCAAACAGTTAAATCGAAACTAAATTAATCTGTTCTTCTATTCATTAAATGTCGTAGATAGTCATGAATCTGCTTAGCGTCAACATTTGCGATTTAGATATAATTCATTGTGATATCGTGGTTGGTTTAAGCGAACATGTGTTGTACATCATCCAAACGGGTACAATGAACCTTTATTATAATTGCCTGCTAGATACGTATTTGAGAAGATACCGTATAAACATTTAGTTATGCTACTTGCATAATAATTCTTCTTCTTTACGAGAACACAGTTAAGACAATTATAACTGTTTTTTTTTTTAAAAATAAAAATGTTGAAGAATTATATTTAGAATGCCTTATAAGTGATCGATTGCTATGTTTTTGGGTTTGACTCTCTTTAGTTGATATTTCTATATTAAAAACAATTCTATTTTAAAAAAAATTCTTTACTAATAGTTCGTATGTACATTTATTATATGATTCTGTCAAATTGGTAACAAATTAAATATTGTGTTTCAGAGTTATTATCGATTTGTGACTTGACATTTTGCGTAATATAATTGTATGCATAATGTTGTACTCTAAAAATGGGAGGGACAGTAGGGGGGAGAGGGCTTGAGAACAAAGTTCAAGAAGTGGAGTTCCATCTTCAACAGGACATGCTTCAGCGTTTACGGCTAAACAATCGAATTCAGTTGTCGAATTGTTAATTCCGTGATTAAGCCTTATCTTTTATATAGCGATATATAACTTGTTGTGTGTAATACACAACAAATTAAATTATTAATGTGACTGGACATTCTCAAAACCTTAGTATATCTATAACTTTCGCCCTTTTTTAATTCATAAGGTAATTAATAACTGGCATAATTATTTTAATTACATGTAATACTTCTTATTGTACACACTAGTAGTAAGTAATTAGTGGGAATAATATAAGAAATAATTCAGATCTCAGTAGTTATTCACATTAGTTTATCTATACATTTTACGTAATTGGTTTAGATTGCTATGCAGGTGTTCAAACATCGTCTAGACAGCGTTTGTGTCATTTAAGCTATTGTTTTGTATAATGAGGCGATTTAATTGAAATTAACAATGGTATGGAACTTTACTTTAAAAAATTGTGTTCAAATATAAAAATAATGTTTTCAAATGTTTTCTATCTCTTACATTTCCATATGATTTAATAATTAAATGTATTAAGTAATATTACTGCAGTTATTTTTGTAGTTGTCATTAGATTTTGAATAGTAATATTATACAAATCGAACAGAGAACTACAAATTAACGTCTACAAATCAAAAAGACACCTTGGTCACATATGCTATGATCTAATTTTATCTAACGCGTAAACACTTTTTTAACAATGATGTCTACGAGAGGACTTCACATGGTAACGTTATAATTTGGATATCAGTCCAGACGTAACGGAGAGAACTTACACTATACACCACAAGAATGTGAAAATTATATTTTTTTGCAACGTTCATAAGAAATAATAGATATTTAACCCTTAAATGCATAATGTTGAAAAACTGCAACATACCACTTAAACGTAAAATGAGTATTACACTTAAAGGTAAATGTATAGTGTTGTATATCTGCAACTCAGGCTTTTAATATTAAAAAAAAAATCAATAATTATAAATATATATATATAATAAAAAATAATAAAAATCAATAATTATAAATATATATATTTTTTTAAAGTATAAATAAAAGTCGTGCATTTAAGGGTTTAAAAAACTATACATCACATGTTACTTTCGCTAAAGAAATCGGGAATGTCCTTCGTGCGTTTATTTTATTTGTCATTTAATTCCAGTTCAGAAAAGAGTACGAGTGTCTTTATAAATGTTCGTTGTTTTAAGCTTGTCTATGATATTCACGTGGATAAAATTTACATAATAGCTACAACGTATATACGAAGTCTTTTGTTTATAATTACGAATAAAAAGTGATCCTTCATTTACCTGTTAAAATAAATCCTCATCCCTACAAGTTTTTGCTCAAATATAAACTCTTTTTGGTTATTTAAATTTTATTATTAAAGAATATTAGAGAAATATTTAGTTAAAACTACAAAACGTTTTTGTTAAAACAAAGTTAAAACTAAAAATGTGTAAAATGATAAAACACAGTCCTATCTCCTTGCTCCTTGTTCTTTGAAATTCTGAGAGTCGTGACTTCCTCTCCTTGGCAAAAAGTGAGAGGAGTATTATTGGAAAAATGATATCGGTGGGCACCCACTTCCTTATAGATCCTGTTTTATGAGGAGAGTCCTCACGGCCATTGGGTAACCTTTAATAGGGGTGGCTATGGTTTCAGATTATTTCCCGTCGCTTGAGGTTGAGCGATGACTTTTTACGGTAGGTATGCTTCCTCGTGCCTGACCCTCCGCATCCGGGATCAACTGAAAAAATTCAACCAGGCATCGCTTGAATTAAAACACACTAACATTCCACCATTATTTTAACTATGTTATGATTAAAAGAAATAAATACGTGAACATAGATTAGTCATTGTTCTTATAATAAATAAGGTTTAAGTTGTTACTTTCAACAATAAACATGTGAAAAATTAAAAGGTCAATGGGAATTTGTATATATAATGGGTTTCAAAGGCAAACAGTAATTATTGGGTGCAGCGAACTGGGAAATGGGATACGATTGCGTTGGCGGATGGCGACTTGCACTATAAAGTACAGTCAGATGCGATGACGTTACTCTAAATGTAAATCGTTTGATTTGAGCTGTTTTCCATAAAAGTGTAACATCGATTATTGTTTTAATATTTTAAATATAAATTAATCAAGATATTTTTTAATTAGAACATTTTGCATACACCTTTGTATTAATTATTATTCAGTTAACGATCAGATAGTTTAACTAAGAAAATATAGAGGTGGTTTGTAATAACTTACTCATACATGTATCCACGACGAATTAGTTTTTCCTTGTCTCCTGCCGAGAACAAATACATGTAGATTGCCCTCTTATTCGCACAAGCAAAAATTTGTATCATTCGCTCTCTCGCAAAATGCATTTCAAATGCACTTCTATACTAAGCTATAACTTTAACATTTGGTTAATATGAATTAAATAAAAGCTTTTTGCCAGCATAATATAATATTAGTCGTAGTCCATCCACTGCTAGAGATATCAATAGATCCATGAAGATCGGTTGAAAGGATCTTGTCATTTTAGTTGAATTTAAAATAGTGGACATAAGAATACATCACATGTTTAACTTTGTTATTTGTCCAGTTAGTCATGATTGTATGTATAAAAGTTTGTCGGTGATTGTACGCTACGCACGACTACCCATGGATCTTTAAACGAAAAACGTAACAAAACTAACAAAAACGCTTCGTTCGTTTTGTTCGATACGAAAATTAATTATTACATTCTGTTAGTCACATTTAATGTATTTTTAAAAATAAAACTGCTGTACTTGCCTTTTGTTCTAATTCTATATCGAATATTTTTACTTTGATAATATTATTCGTGTAGCTTTTGTTCAAATGTGCAAAAGAAATTTAACTTGGAAAGGTATTTTTTTAATTTTGAATTACATCTCGTATTAAGCATGTTATCAGGGATATCGGGAATCCATTATTGTATTCTACGAATGTACATAGTTTATTATTGTTCTATATATCATATATCGTATGAAGAATTAACATATTATGAGTGTAAATTATTGTACTGAGAGATTTAAGTTGATTGAATTTGCAACACTGCCTCATCTTTACCTTGCAATAGAAAGTACATAGAGTTACACTTATATACGACTTTTCCCAAAACATATTTGTATGGAATTTTTAAGTCCTTATCACGAATATTTATTGTTAAATTGAATTAAAAACATGTTATAGATGTGTGTAGTGTAGTGTATTACATATATAAATGATATTTTTCACCATTTAAACTACAGTTTTATTAAAAATTAAATTATGTATTTTAACTCTTCAATCCCTCTTTCTTTTTGATAATAATACGAAAATTAATATAGCATTTTATACCCGATTAACATTAAATATTATGATGTTAAATTATTATATTAAACGCTAAACGTTGACTTAAAATCCTTGCTCTCAGTATTCATCAAGCGTTAGTCACAGAGTGCCTTATCTTTAACAAGTTTTAAGGCGCCTCTTGTTTGAAGGTATTAAAATGAAAAAGCCAGGACTTTTGGGACTGACAAATGCAATACCGCAATACAGCACAAAATTTGGTTTTTATTTCAGAGAAACTAGAGCTTTATTGTTAACAAAATTCGGTCCATTTTGCTTTTATTTGAAATTGCTCCGTTGCTTGTTTTGACTGCGAATTTCACCGATCGTAAGTTTTACGAGAGATCCCAGGTCATCGCCCTCGTGACGTCACCTTCTGAAACTACACGAAATAATTCGACTTTGGATCAGTTATTCATCTGAAATAGCATATTTTATCTTTATTATTATTTGTGAAACTGTTTAACAAAGACGGATTACGTTTTGATTTTATTCGATGATTAAACATATAGGTATTTGTCGACCAAAAATTGCGTAATAACTCTCAGTAAAAATGTTCTAATCGTTGTAAAAGTTAACGAAATATGAGGTATTTAACAAATTTTGCAATAAAAGACTAACTACTAGGAAGAAGAAAATACCTTGTTACGTGCAGGTTCCCTTCAATTGGTCCTGTCGAGAATTTCTGGGCAAAGCCCATGTCTAGCAATGTGCGTCTTACAGTTGATATGATGATGACGAGGAAACTAATAAAAATACCCATAATCTTAAATTTATCTCATAAATTTGTTTATCATTTAAAGTTATTTATTATAAAATCTTAGCATATCTAGAAGTATTTATTGAGACATTTATTTCATATTTTTCACACATGTATCTGCCATGTTATTTTATAAATATTTATAACACATCTTTCCCCTAATACGTTAGCTGATCATTTGTAACTCTACACTGGGTCCCTTATAAACATCGTCTTTCATCCTGCCTGCCTTATTACCACGTAGATTATACTACGAGCGTTGCAATAAAAAATAAACAGGGCGCCGGTAACCCAACGTACATTTAGGTAGCTTTGTGGTACATTTATGGAAGATGCTACTGAAATTAAACACCGGTTAGTTTGGCTTTGTAATATAATTGAAACCTTCGTAAAAAGATTTTTATGCATTGTAACCGTTGTCTATGGACAATGTAACGGATTCAAATTTCAAATTAGAATTCAATTTTTTACTAGTTTTCGTAGTTTAATATATAATTCTTATATGAGTTCCAAAATTCTGACCATTATGGTAAATAGCTCAGAAAACGTGGCATTTTTTTAATACCATGTCATAAATTGAGCACAAATATTTTACATATTCTCCGCGAGATCTGAAATAACAAGAAATTTTCAAAATTTACCACAATGTTGAAAAACTGAATGACTAAAAAAAAAAAAAAACAAAAATGTAAACATACATAAAAATGATCCCCCAAAATACAATGATTTTAATTAATTTATGCATTATTCAACACGTCGCATTTGCCTTACATGCCTTAGATAGAAATCGTAAAGCCAGTCGTTTTAAAGACACGCTTGATTTCAAGAGGCGACGCTCGGACAACAAAGGAGTTTTAAAAACAATTTACTTTCGAGGCACGCCGTAACAATGTTTACTTGGCGGCGGCTATCCTATGGTATCGCGTCATAACCTACAATTATTATATTTAAATCAATTACTGTAATTATGTTCGTAGAGCTATCGGGCGCACGTAGGCGTCTCATCTCGGTTCACTATAATTAATGCTGGCATGATAAGCGGTAAAACACTTTTAAGCAGAAGGGCTTATTATTTTAACGGACCAGTTCTTTATTTAAAAGCGTTAGTCAATCAACTGTCATAATGAAGTTTATTTAGATTTCACTTTACAAAGCATACAAGCGTACAAGCGTCTCCACGTGCTATTATTTGTAACTTTGGATTTTTTAAGTAAATACTTGTATCGGTGTAAAAGTTTCATTGTTTTATAAAGCTGAGAATTTTGCAGCGCATGAGCTCAACAACAATTTGTTTTAGGTAGCAATATCTGCCTATGAAGTTTGGTTGATAGTGGTTGATTTTGCAGGTAACATGTACCAAAGGTGAAAAAAAAATTTTAATTCGTACCAAATTTTAAAAATCACGTTATCTTGTAAGATACTTAACGAAATTGGTCCTTGCCAGACATCTACACTTTTATGAAATGCAATAAAAATAATGTTAATTTACGTTATAGCATAGAAAATGAAATTTCATGTTACTTGTTTAAACCGTAAGACATTGGCTCAATAGTTGTTACAGGTTGATCATTTACAACCCATTTTTATGTCTTGTCTCGTGGGCAAATCCTATACGGGAATTTCTGTGGCGAGAACGACGAAAAGGTTATGACGGATTAAAATCGACATTACCGGGTACGCTTTCGCTTTGTATTGCAGTTTCAACAGCATTGGCTTAGTGCATCAACGTTTTATGGTGGAGCTTAAGCTCCTTATTCATTATCAAAAAGACGTGAGCAAAATTACCTCGCACCCCACCACATGCAAAGACTTACAGACAGACCGAAACCGCCAACGCTTTGTTATGGGGTTAAGGTGTAGTAAGGACCGGCTATGTAGCCTCCTTTAACAACATTATTACAGTTACAACCTTTTTGCCTTACCTTATTCCAAGTTGATTTCCTAAACCATCAAGAGTCAAATTTTATGGTCGACCTGATTGGAAACATGCGCAACAGAAATCCTAAGCTTATATAAAATAAAACAAGGTCCGGTGCCTACGAGCTTCTGCGCTATAAGTACACAAGTTTATTTTCGTATGAATGAAAAGAAATTACAATTAGTTTATTAGTAAATTAGAGCGGAAATCAATGATTGATTGACTGTACTCAATTACTTAAAGACAAAACTCTATTTGTAGAGATGTGCTCCACATTCATTTTAATTTATTACTCCTTTATATCAAAGCAATAATAAACGTTATTTGTGTTCTATAATTAATGTTAAGACAGTACAGGAGGCGGTTGATATCGTAGTTCAAAAGAAACAAGAGACGCTCGGGTGGAGTCCTGCTGCGTACGTCATGTTACTCTCGAGTAGCATTTATCTGTTGAATGGACAGATATACACTGGCGTTCTAGGAAATTTTGTGTGAACCATTGTTTATTATGTAATCATTATCGTTAATAATATCAAAACATGTTGCCTTCATTCAAATTATCAGTTTACTAGTTTTTGGTATTCATAAAACAATTCCTTTATATATTTTCAATAGTGAAGTCCTTTACTTTATGATTTTTAAAAACGTTTATTATACACGTATCGAAAACGAAATACAAAGATTTATAATAACTTAAAAATTATAATGAGCGGTTTTAGGTCAAGACAATTTCTTACGGACTAGAAAAAGGACAAGTAGCACGTGGCCTTCTTCATACAAGCAAATATACACTTACCTTTAACATACATTTATTTATTTATACTAATAATAAATAAATTCGAATATATAATTATAAATACAACAATAAATAAAATCATCTGAGAGAAAAAAAAAATAAAACGGAAAGGTATTAAGATAAATAATTAATAAATTATCACTTGACAAGAATATATTTTTTTATATTTTTTTAAATAGATGTCGATTTCGCGCATTTTTTATTTACCGGTAACGCATTCCATAATCGAAGAACCTAATTATAATGCGATTTGTCATTGAAATAGGTAGTATTCCACTAAAATTTTTATCGTGGTAGGTCACTCTTACTACGCGGCATCGAAACCAACAACCAAAGATTACTGAGTAAGCATTTCTATGTTCTTATATAGTTGTGCCGAAGATAATGAAATTGGTGATGAAAATTATTGATTTGTACAGGATCGTATTTATTACAAACAAATAATTCTGGCTGTTATTTATACTTCTTAGAATAAAAAAATAAAATTACATTAAAACTAAAAGTTCCGTCACTCTATGTCAAAGAAATCTTGGCTGAGTAGATAAATTATTCTCAGAAACCAGAAGAAAAAAGCGGAAAAGTAATAAATAAAACATGTTATAGAAGTCACTTAAAGGTATATACAATATTATAAATCATTGTTCGTATATCAATTAATATGTACATTGTATTAATATATATGTATATGTATATTATGATATATTTATATGAGTAACTATAGTGTATATCAAGTGACGTAAACTTTTTATAATAAAACTTTCTTTGTATGAAACATACACGTATTTAAGCTATAATTCGTGGTTCATTATACTGTGACATTTCGAAGATAGTAATCTGCATTAAGTTCGCGAACAGAGGATTACGACAAGACCCTTAGAAAGAAGGCTTGTGTCCTAATAGTAGGTAGGTACACTAAAAAGCTAAAATGCTAAAATTAAATTTGATACAAGTAGTCTAAATGTTTCTGCTCTCTACGCAGTACAGTTTATGCTTTGCTATTTTAATGACATTAATACTTTTACGCGAGGTATTTTTGTTTCAAGTGGCAAGATCAAATAAATTTAAGCAACGGATATTAAATCTATTTAAGGTATTACGGTTATCTCGAGTGGGTGTTTTAAAGTGGCAGACCGCTACCACAGTTTGAGCACTTCCTTTAAAGAACTTGTGTGGTATTACTAATGCATATTTCTAGCTCTATACAAAATGAAATCGTCTTTTTTATATCATTACATTTTTATTGCGTGCGAAACTCGCATAAGGAAATCAGCACTCCAATTGCTTCCTGTCAATGTCGTAAGTGAATTTTTGTTACGAATAGGCTTACCCCATATGTGCCGTAAATAAAATTTATACTCCCTGTGGTGTAGATATTTGTAACGATTTTTCTTGCTCTATCCCTATTTTGTTGAGAGAATTAATTGTAATACATAGACTAAATAGTATAAATAGCTATAAAAACTAATGTTAGTGGTTAGATATAACATGATCGACTACGCGGATGCACATGGATATATGTAGTTGCTACAACGGTAAATCGAATTCGCTAAAAGAAAGTAAATTTTAGTAATCCGTGAAGCTAAAGAACGTCACCGAGTAATATTATAAAAGGAACAATAGCATAATGAACATTAAAAAAGTCATCGATACTTTAATATCAGATAAAAATTATAAATATTTTTAAAATTTTTAAATTGTTTTTTTTTTACAATAAATAAAAAGTTTCATAATCTTATCCACTGTACACGACTGTACAAAAGCTTAAAGTAAGTGAAGACACTGTCTCTGTGCGATGTAAATAGACGCCGTTTTACCTAAAACGTTGTATTTCGTCAGATAATCCGAGGGGTGATGGTTATCGACCACCCACTTCGATATCTAGACAGTTTTCACGTTCGTTGATGAAATAAACAAATTCATTGTGTACTGTTGTGATTAGTAACGTCTATTTGTTTTACACGAAGTATACTTGTCTGCTTACGTTGTACGTGAATCATGTTTTCTTTGTAAGTTGCAATCTATAATTTTTTTATATAGTTGCAAAATATAATTTGAGAAGGTATATTAAATTACGTTGAATATTTTAACAAAAGTTTACAATGTTTTTTAATATTTAAAATGTAATTTCAATCAAAGTATTTATAAATTATTAATTTGATGTTAAAAACAATATTAGAACTCAAAACAAAATATATATAATATAAAATATCCGCCACTTTTTATAAATGTTGGTGTTTTAATAGATCGGTTAATTTTAGCACCGTCATGTAAAAACAATATTCAAAAATCGAATGCGTACAAATAAAAATTCCGATTTTTTTAAATACGTGGTGTCGTGCCAGTGCAACTATTTAAGGATCGACTGCATACATTTATACTTTTATAAAATATAATTACTATAAACTACTAAAGGAATTCTGAATTGATAGAGTTTGTGAATATTTACTTTATAGCAAAGATTTTCGCCACCATATTGATGCATATTTACTTCGTTAGTATTAACCAAATTTCCTGGTATTAATTATGTCTGGATAATTTACTATGAATAAAAAATGTTAAAAAAGATAACCCGTTATTGAGTATGGGAGTGGAGCTGCTTAGCCAAACGAGGAAGGTCAAGATACTAGGGCTCACAATTGATAATATGCTCACATTCAACAGCTACGTTAAGAACGTGAGTAAGAAGGCATAGGGCTTCTATCGTCGGCTGTGCCGGGCCGCGAAGGTATCTTGGGGTCTGAACCCGGAGGTGATCAAGACGATGTACGTTGATGTACGTTGCTGTTGCTAATGATGGTATATGTTTTGAGAGCATGGGCACCGGCGGCCACGAAGCTGCTGGTACGCAAGCAGTTTGGCGCGATCCAGCGGGACTTCGCGCAAACATTTACGAAGACCCACAGGACCGCGTTTCTACACTCGGCCCCTATTCTTGTCGAGCTGCTTCCTCTGGTCTTTTCTCTGTAACTCGAACGTAGACCGGACCGTGGTGAACGTTATCACCAGCTGTTCCTCTTCAGATTATTAAGAAGAGAATGCCATTTTCGGCCAGCAGAGAGTAAAGGAAGACCAAATCGCCTCTTTGGTAAGCAACAAGGAGCATCGCCATATGTTTCTCAATTTCTGTGAAATGGTTATAAGAACATTAATAAAAGGTAATCACTAATAAAAACAAATCAAAAATCGGCGATAAATTTTTAAAATAGTGAATACCGCCAGTAGGAAATAGAACAAGAAATAAAAATTAACCAAAATAAATAAATATTAAACCAAAGAACAAAAGTAATAAAATGAATAAACGTAAATGTAGAATCCAGGAGAGAATGTGATGAAAGTGAGTAGATGTGTCATATATATGGAAAAGAATAGGAAGGAATGAAAGATAATGTAAAGAAAAGAGAACCAAATATCTACATATTAAGAAGAATGTAAGATGAGAATGATAATAAAATATTACATAAACAAATTATTATTGTATAAAATACTTGGTCACACATGGTGCTCCAGACCCGAGATAAAAAATGTTTAGAATTTATTTATTAGACTTTTGTATAGTAAAAAATATATTGTATAGTATTTCTTATTTTATTATACTAGTAGTAATTATAATATCAATAATCAGATAACAATATACTTAAATAATTTATGATTGTTTTATCTTAATACCTATTCCCGTTTATTAATGTTATAGCTTTAAAGTTAGATAAATCTTGTTACAGATAAGTGAAAAACATTTATAAGTAGTAAAGTCTAAAAATAGGCATGCGCTTGGAGTTAAAACACAAAGTATGCTATAAATCAACATCAGCACTTCTAACGGACATCACTCATTCCACCATTGATGTGGTGTCCATTAATGCGGTTGATGCTAACGTCACCAAACTCCTTGAGAATACAAAACTAAGCCGTGTCACAGACAAGGTCGCCACGCAGTTGTGAATTTTACGGACAATCCTTATAAAAATAGCCTAATCGTGACCAAATTATATTGAAGACGCCTATACTAAGATGTAATGAACCTTAACCAATTTACGCGTAAGGAATAAATATATGTTAAAACTACAATTTTATTCCCAAGCTTTAATATCGATTATAATTCTAATACAATAATACGATCTTTATCTAAGTTTTTATATGATAAAGTTAAAAAATTAGTTATATTAAGTAATAAAGTTACTAATTTTATGAAGCCTATAGAAAGGTATTAACAACATTATCTTAATTTCTAGCGATGATCTATGTACTATCTCTTTTTCATAATTACCAATTTTCTTATGCAACAAGGCCAGATTATAAAATATACAATGTACCATTGTATTTTATTTTCACTAATCTTCTCGAAGAAAGTCATAAAAGTAAACCCTAGGACGATAACCTTATTGATAAGTAAAACATATGACCGCCATATGCAGTTGGTATATAATAAACGTTTTGATTAAAAAATTAATTCATGTTACGCCTCTTCAATGATTATCATTATTGCTATCGAATTTTAACAATACATTGAACACGTCGCCTGTCATTGTTATTAGCCGTGATATGCTAAATAGGTTTTGAAATATGCTTACTTCTTAATTTAAATATTCTACGACTATTTGTTGAAATTATTTTGTTAGATATTTTTATTTTTAAATAATTGTCTCTCATACAGAAACCGTGGTATTATAGGTATGAGTATATAGTGGTGTCCTATATTTCCGAAGTAAAGTCTGGCAATCCTTGTACATACAACGTACGGACCCCATGTGACGTGCCGCTTCCTTTTGTGTGACTCATGCGCGGTAGTAATGAGAGTAATTGCTTCTTTTCTCACATCGTGATTCAGTTATTGATGCAACAAGGAGAGAGCCGCACTTCACTTTATTTATGCTCCCTTAAATGATCTGAATCAACAAAATGATTGTTTTTATGCTCGTACATTCCAGTGACTTGTGGTTCGTTATAACATTTAAAGATTTCATTTCCAATAAAAACGTTTATTAATAAGGTATTTTTATTCATTTTCATCCCATATGAAATGAAAAGAAATTAGTTGAAGTATATAACGGGCGTTCTTATCGAAATCGGCGATTTGTTCCAGACAACCTTTAGATGGACTCGATTAAGGAAATATAGATCAGGCCGTAATCAAGTTATAGAAGGTGGAAATGGATGCACATACAATAGATTACTTATAATACAAAATAATAACAATACATAAATGTACAAAATAAGTACATACTATAGGTTACATTCAATTTCCTTTTTATAATTGTAATATTAAAAAAATTGTTGCGTAAGTGTTTTAAAATAAATGTCTTAATAAATGACTGTACTTAAATAAATAAAGTATTTAGTTAAAATGAAATATATATATTTGAAATAGTGACTTACAGAAACTGCACTAACCTTTTGAAAACAATGTTCGCAACGATAAATTATGTATGTTCTCTGTAATCGGGGATAAATATTTTTTCGGTCGATAATTTTCTCAAAAGATTTTTTTTGTAAATATCAAAACTTAAGCTGTTAACGACTTAAAAAAAACCTTATTTTCACTTTGTGACATTTATAATAATATTCATATCTGTACATATTTTATAGATTACATAGCACCAGGCAAACTATATTAGAAATGAAGAAACGACATAAATATGTCAACAATGTAGAACTCATACAATTAATACGATATAAACAAGATTTGTTTGCGTTTGTCGATCACGTCTCTGCGATGTACATAGCGCCAGTGGTTGATTGATACTTGATGTACAAGGCCACTTACCTCTTCGTATAGCAGTGATTCAGACGAGAGATTGTAATGCGATTCACAGAAGTTCGTTGCAAATATTAAACAATTATTTTGTATTTATAATGGAGTGCTTAATATTCTTAGTAATCTTCGGGTCGCATGGGTAAGTTCACAGTTACTCAACGAGCCTGAGAGATCTCTATGTTAGTCATCTATGTTCGGGATTTTTCTTTAATACTGAATCAGGAATAAGGTAAACTAACAAAAAATAACCGGTGCAGGGTTTCAGATTCCCAAGTTGCAGGCCGTCGGGATCTTAATGCTCTGCCCACAAGGTAGACATGTAATCTTAAAGTCTTCAGAAATCGCTGGACGTAGGCATTTTTCGCCCAGTATTAACGGCTTCCAACGATCGAGGACCAGCTGTTTACATTTCAACAATAAGATCTTTTTGATTCCGATATGGAACAGATATAATTACAATTAAAAACTTCGTCGATGTAGCGTTTATTTTGCCGTTAAGAGTGGAGCGGTGAGATTAACATCTGTAAATGATGGTAATATGGCTAGTTGACTGTGACCGTAGGTTCGGGTCGCAGGTCGAATTGGGACCAACGCTGCCGTACGCCGAGCGCCGTCTCGCTTCTAACCGACAATAGTTAGTGATGTACTATGCGGTAAAAATACAGTTTTTATACTTTCTAAATATTAATTGGCACAATGTATTTGGACCTTATAACAAATGACACTGAAAGACAGCTTAAAAATATATTGGAGCAACTGAACTATACATATATACTACATACTATTAAAATTGTGTTATTTATTTGGTTAAGTAAGGTGAAGGCGGTTGATGGTCGTTGTCTCGAATCATTGTGATAGTACCACCGGGGTTTCAAGAGAATGCAAAAAAAAATCCTAATGAAATTTCCGGAGTCCATCAAAGAGACGAGGCGATCACCAATTTAGAGTACGAACCTACATAGTTTTGTCCTCCCCTTAGATAATAACAATCTCCTAAACATCCAGAAAACCTTTCCCCCACGAATCAAAAAAGGGTTAGGTTAGGTTAAAATGTACGACATTTCCTTTTTTTCTCTTTATCTTTTGTATAAAAAACTTTTCATCACATATGTAGTATATTTTGATTGATTAAAGGAAGAAATTGAAAAAAATGTATTAAGCTTAGTAGTTTAATTGGAACATCCCTACTTACCTGTTTTAAAATTCGAATGAAAATGATTTCGTTGAGAGGCTCGAATGAACATGTGATTATATCATTAGTCGTTAATTTCGATAAGGATTTTATCAAACCATCTGATAAAGTCACTAAAACAATTAAATTTACCATATAATTACAACACGTGTTAATTATTAGGAAATATGAATTAAAACATCGTAGTTTTTACATGTAAAATGTAATTTATATAATTATACATTAAGCTTAAATATATTTGATAAATTATTTAACAGGAATTTCTAAAGAACTTCTCGGACTGCTTCAGGTAACCGAGCATTTAAAAAATAATGCTTTTTTGTATTCATCTTCAGTGATGTTCTGTGATGACATTCTTTACAGCTTTACGTTAAATTAAAAGTATAGTATAATAGTAAAATCTTTTTTTTTTCTACTAAAAGGTGATGTAGAATTTCAAACATTGCGTTCATTTTGCAGCGGTAATATAAAGTTGAGATAAATATTATTTTTGATGAACATCTCTGGCTTAAATTTAATGTAATTAGAAAATATGGTTTACGATACTTTATGGATTATTGGCCATATGGAGCGTTCACGATGTACACTGATTTTTTATATTCCGGTTCTTTCTTACTAGATGAACGTTGTACCCATCTTGTCGCTTAATATCAAATAGGCTAAATAGTACTAGCGTATACTTTAATTCGTTATAGCTCTAGCGCGAAATATCTACGTTTTATTAACGTGACCGATTGAATCATCTAACGCCGCCATATCCATTGATGAGTCCGGTACGTGTCATTTCAAGCTAAATATTAACCAGGCAAGGCGACACAATTGTATGCAAATAATGTTACAATTTATTTTCGCATTCATATTTTAATGCTTGCCAATTTAAGTGTCATTACGATTTGAATTGATGTGATATACGCGTTTCCCAATATTAATGGCAAATTAAATCTATTTATTTATATATGATCGGTTATAGGTGCAAATACTTTTAAGAGGTGTATGTGTAGCTCATTTTCCGTCAATTAAAATATAGAATACCTACCCGAAAAATTAATGGTTTTAAAAATAATAACATAACAATAAAAGAGTTAGCATTTTTAAAATTAGGATTACTTCATAATAAAATTAATATTTTTATTATCTGTCCCTACAGACGGTACTGCCAGAAGTAATTGATCTATAGCATTAAAATATACAGATATAATTATTGTAACTTATTTCCTAATAATTATTTCATACGGTTTATATGGTTGATTGGAAATAGGTGCCTCTTTTGTTACTCCTATAACCAATCATCCTGTATGTTATATATATTTATTGTGCTCTTTAATAATTCTATCAATAATAACGCTAAACTTGCTAAACAGGTTGCTGTATGGATCTTTAATTATCAGTTCATCGTTCCGCAAATTTTAACAAATTATTGGTTTAATTAATGATGCTGTTGGATAGTTTATAAGACTAATATTTTTTCATCGTTTTAAGTAATAACGTCAGTCATATCAATCTATATCTTTGTAGATATGTTAAGTAATATTTTTAGGCGCTGCAACTACAAACAAAAACACTTTGAACTTTGCTAAAACTACACGAGTTTTGTAATTTACTGTCTTTTTAATTTATTTTTCACTTTACGATTAAGTAAGCTGGTCATCTTTTCTGCAGTATTCCGATTCCTTAGCGTACACCAACTGGATCTTTGTTACGAAACGCGTTCGCCCACGTCCAAATATCGAATCGACTTCGCTATCGAAAAATAGAAAGTCACGATTTGAGAAGGGCCCGCTTTCCAGCCGTTATCTAGGTTAACGCAATCTTTCGAAGATACTTAGCTGTAAATATACATGTTCAAACATTGCTGAGTTTACGACCGAGATATGGTGAAAATGTTGGTTTTCTAACCAATTTATTAATAGAAAATTTTAATGGTCTGACAACGATTCTGTGTGCCAATTGAAATTGGGACGCATTGATAGAAGGTGAACATTTACGATTCCAAGTGTGTGGCAATCGACCTATAAATTGAAGCAACATATGTTGTGCAGTGATTTCGATGCAGTAAAACTGTACGTACTCTACTTTACGTTTGGCTACTATTCTTTCATAATCTATATACAAAAGATTGTCACCTACATAGTTAGCCATTAGGACATCTCTAGAACCATAAGGCAAAGGTAATTTGAAATTAAGGCCCTATATTTCTCCTGTCGAATAAAGTGTAGCTAGGATACAAATTTAAGAATTTACACTCGTAAGGAGATTGTGGGGGCGTTCATTAAAATGCATGTACTTTACATACTGAAGATCTTACAGGTATAAAACTTGTTCAGAATATTTATTTTGGCATGTTAGTAATTACCAAGCGTAATTTTTATGAAATACACAAAATTATTTTTGTACAGCTAGTAATAAATAATATACGTTATAATATTTGTAAAATAAATAGTTCAATGGTAATTGATCATGATCGAGGTCTTACTTATTATTGACAGGTATTGGCGCTAACGAATGTTTTTTATTTGAAAGCCTCTTTCAAGTATTATGCAAGGCGTAGACTATTTTATTATGTATTATATCATTTATTGGCTGTAAAGAGGTTTAACATATGTTTATCATTGTTCCGAGTTCGTTTCCCAACAAAAGTAAATCTTATAAATTATCTAATATATCTACTATTACGAAAACTTAATTTTAAAAGGGCGATAACAAAAGTATACACATGCGAAACTATCATAAGTTAGATTACATAATGAAAATAAAAGTGTAAAATTCAGGTAAGTATTACGCAAATTAATGTTTCTTTTTTTAAATTTTATTGACTGATTTACCTGATTGATATTATTATAATACATGTTCATATGTATATATGAATGTACATAAAAAAGATTAAATTTAATTTAAAAGATCTGTTTGAGTTTCTGGCTGGCTCTCCTCAACAGATCAGCGTTACGACGAATCGACGATTCAAATGCCCACTAGAAAAAAAATGGAAAATGAATTTCAAGGTTACTAGATTACCTCACGTAACGCAAATAAACGAGCGCTTATTGTTTTCAGTGAAGTGAAAGCATCAGCAACAATTGATTTTGTCCATTCAACTGTCACAGCACAAGAACCTTTGTTTTATAAGAGTTAAAAGTTTCGCTTTGCATGTCCCCCAAGACAGGTAGACGCGATAGGAAACTATGCATTTTAACACATGGCAGCGTTGGCAGGTAAAACAAACAAAGGTTGTACAACAACGCAAAACTTTTAACTTCAAATATATCTTCGGACTTCCGAAGTAACGTTATTACTTAAGTCAATAAATATAAGTGTACTACGTTCTGTTTTCTTTTGTGTCTTGTTATTTTTCCAAAATTATCTTAAGGACTGTGAAAAAAAAGTAATATGCAAGACGATAAGATGGCAATAAATATGACAAAAAGGTCTTATCCTAAAAGAAAAAAAAAAGATTTACAGAGAAGTCTCGGATTCTTATTATTCTACATATGTTTTGTGAATTCAAATAAAGGGAATTAAAAAAATTGTAAATAGGTTATTTTATGTAAAAGGTTCAATGTCTAAATAATAAGATAATTCTACAGTAAAATAAATAAAATATAAATTGCAATGCGTTAATTACTAATAAATTAATACTATAAATAAGGCTCTTTTTTTCTTCATAAATTTGGTTAAAATATATTGATTTTGTATTTCTCAGATTTTTTTAAAACAACTTTTTTAACGCAAGATTTAATAAGAATATTAGAAATATATGTATATATGTACATATATGGTCAGTAATATTTTATATAATATTAGATAAGTATTGATCAAAACAGAATCTAGTAGGAAGTAAACACAGCTAATGCATGAACTATATTAGATAGCTTTGATGTTTCGTTATGTTACAACTCGTCTTTAACAATGTTAGTAACATTCTTTGATGAAACTTTTATCTTGAATTTTCCTGTGGTCTAATCGTTTTAGGGTACAGTATTGTTTTTTTATTTAATAAAATTGAAACTTTTTTCGGCAAGAAAAAATGAAAAAAACAAAGAATAACAAAAAACGAAAAGTTTCTTACGAATTTATACTCGAGGTTTCAATTACTTCAGATTTTAACAGCATCTCACGATGGTTGCCGCATATCGGGCGAGGTGTAAGTCTCACGTCTTCTACTTATCATAACAATAGCAGGTACCAGTACACGAGACACGGACGAAGCTATCCTCTATAATTTATGGTAATAACTGCGAACAAAAACACATGACAAAGGTGTCTACTCAAAATTAAATAGATGGGTCGAGATTTGTTCACCATTGTCTAACCATTGACTTTTCTAATCGTAAATATGAACCACACTCGCGCCGCTATTGTGATGAAATACAATACGTCTTATATTGACCGTGGCTTGAGAATTGAAAAAATCGAGTTTAAGCGCTCATTGATAGTTTTAGTAATCAATTAACTTTGACCAATAAAATTAATATTACATACTTACTGTATTGTATTCCAAAGATAATGCTAGAGAATAGACAATTTATTGGAAAATCATAATGACGTAAAATTGTATTAACATCAGTGAAAAATTGTCAGTTTAGCCGAGGGTATAAACAAATCGTGTTGCTTTTTTTACTTATTAATAATGTAAAATATAACGAATAATTATTTATAAAAAATCCATTCTTGCACTCTCTCTATAAACGGGTACATGTAAACACATTCTTAAATAAAATTAGAATCGTTGACGTCCATTGCCACTATCTGTCTACAAGCTAAATGTAGTATAGAAGTTGAGAAAGAATAACATTTTTAGACTGGTTTCTTTTAAGGAATCCCAGAAGAATTTTATCAGTTTACGAAAAAGATTTCTTCAACTCCTCTATGAATGGTTTTTAAAGATTGTTACGCTGTCGAAAATTATTAAAAAAAAACTGAAATGCTTATTTACTTCAGTTTTCTTTACATCAAGATGAGATAAAAGCCTTCACAAATTTCTAGAATAATAAATACGAGTATTAATATTTAGCGCAAATAATGGAATCCTGTAACTAAAAAGTTAGAACACATTTATCATTCGTTATTAAGAAAACTTGATACATATCTATGACTTGTGCACACGCTCGTTATAAGGCCGTGGCGGTTTCAGTTAAGAGCCGGACTTGGCTCTGTCGTATGATACACCGCCTGCTAATTGGTCACAATTCATTCTTCGGCCTTCGGAAACCGCTAGCTTCTTTGTTTATCCGAAATATTTATGTCGACCACACAGTTCGTAGAGACTTGTACGAGGGCCAAACTGAAAGTTTTTAGAACTGGCAACTTAAAAGCATTATGTTAAAAAAATAAGTTTAAATTTTGAAAATAGAACTCTTTACCAATAATATTGAGTATACATTTGATTCATTTGTCATTTGTTTTACGATTTGGCGGCAAATTGAAAATTGTCTGTGCACGTCAGAATGAATTTAAGCCGAGGAAATTTTCGTGCAATGATTTTTTATGACTTTCGATGTCTTATAAGTCAACAAGAAAGTTATGATAGACTTCGATTGGCTTTTCACAATGAAGCCCCATCTCGTGCCACAGTTTACAACTGGTTTAATGAATTCAAACGTGGTCGAACTAATCTCACCGATGATTTGCGTGAGGGACGGCCTTCTACAGCGACGACTGAAGACAATATCAGTGTTGTGCGGCGTATGATAGAGACTGACAAAAGAGTGACCTATCAGCAGATTCGGACAAGTCTAGGCATAGGTATGAGTCAAGTGCACAAAATCCTCCATGAACATTTAGCGGTTAGGTAGCTTTGTGCCCGCTGGATACCGCATAATTTGACCGAGGCTCAAAAACTCCGCCGTGTTGATTGGTGCCGAGAAATGATCCAAAAATTTAACGGAGGTGACTCAAATGCTGTGTTCGACATACTAACGGGTGACGAAAGCTGGATTTACTGTTATGATCCGGAAACCAAAAGACAGTCTGCTCAGTGGGTGTTTCCTTCCGAAGAGTTGCCAACTAAAGTGAAGAGAGGTCGAAGTGTTGGAAAAAAGATGGTGGCCTCGTTCTTCGGAAAGACAGGTCATTACGCGACAGTTGTCTTAGAGGATTAGAAAACGGTTAATGCAGAGTGGTACACTAACAACTGTTTGCCACTCGTCTTGGAAAAAGTTCGAGAGAAACGACCTCGCAGCAGGATCCTCCTTTATCACGACAATTCCTCGTCGCACACCGCCAGGCAAACGATCGACTATTTGGCGACCTCAGACGTGGAATTACTGGGTCACCCGCCTTATAGCCCCGACCTCGCACCCTGCGATTTTTATTTATTCCCGAAAATAAAAGAAAAACTTCGAGGAAAACATTTTATGGACGCCGAAGATGCAGTGGCTGCGTTTCAAAACGCCGTCTAAGAGACCCCTAAGGCCGAGTGGGCAAGGTGCTTTTCTCAATGGTTCCATCGAATGCAGCGATGTATTGATGTAAATGGACGCTATTTTGAAAAGTTATAATAAAACTAATAACTTGCTAGAATGCTTAGTTTTTGATTTTCTAAGAACTTTCAGTTTGACCCTCGTATCATGGCGTGCAATAGAACTTATAGGTCTAACATCCAGTAAAAATAAACCATTATCACATTTATGACAATAAATGTAAAACTAAATTCGCTGAAGCACAACCGCAACCTGCTTATTATCTGTTCGTTCGTGCATCGAATAATTAGTTAAAGTCGGCTCATTGTTGTACTTAAACAACTTTACAAGACCTTATTGTACTTCTTTAGAATTTTAACAGAGCTTAAACGAGCCGCTAGCAGCACATACTTTCGTTAATGAGCATCCGTATATGGATGTAATTAAAGAAGGAAAGTACTTAAGGGTTAATATTCCTCCAGTTTTATTCGAAGCAGGTATTGTTACGTCGCCTGCGCTTCCAATCAGTTTCAATTTCACCATATAAGGACTACTTGAGTTCAGTGCGGTGTTATTAAGGATCATTCCGATTGCCTTCTAAAAAGGGATGTTATAAAATTTGCATTTTTGATTTATGTTCAACGGTTTTAGTATAGATTTAATAATTATAAGCCATATGGTTTTAATAATTCTTATGTTTTTTATAAAATTAAAATGAACGAATAAATAAACCATAATAATATATATATATATATACATATATATATAAGCTGCTGGGCTATTCTATATTTTCTTTCTTAGTCTTTTCGTCTTGTTAATAATATTTTAAAACATCTTTACATACTTTTACAGGCTAATGAACTCGTGGAACTAATTTTAACAACTTTGTCCCTGGAGTTTTGATATGTATATATACTTTTTAAACATCATTTCATTACAACAAAACCAAATTAACCAAATACTCCACACTGGCCACAGCCTGTCTCGTAGAGTGAATTAGATGGAATAAACATTTTTGATTGGTGTTCAGTGTTAGACAGTACTGAAGAAACTTAGGTAAAGGTGAAAATCTATGTACAGTAGATTAATAACAATGCATATACTAAAAAGACAGATTCAATATTTAATAAAAATATTCTAGATTGACAATACCAGTACATGTTCGTAAGTTACTATAAATAGCATACATTAATCAAACCGGTGAGATTAAGCGTATTATTTTTGCTTATATTTGCAAATATGATTATTTTTAATTAACATAACGCATATAGCGTACTCGGGAAGTGCACACAACAGGGCATTATGGTCGCGGAGAAAGAATGTGGTAGGTGTAAATTTTCATGTCAAACAAATTCACCTGAATATGTCAGCCAGGGTTGATCTTCTAAATAACTTGTAGACAAAGGTCGTTGTCACGGTACAGTGACCTATTTCTCACGTGATGAGGCCATTGAACGGTCTACAGTCGGCAGTTGACTGCTACTTGATTCAATTGCCTCTTCCTGTTAGCAACATTGCGGCTAGTCAAGGTTAGCTATATACGAATGTGTGGCTTACGGTGTATTATTTGTATTGAATTAAAAAGCTGATTTAAATCGACATCGAAAAAATATTTTACAGTCTGAGTTTTTGTACAAAGGTTTAAACAGATGCTGATCGAAGTGATCTTTTCACTGTTAGTGATTGTACGATTCAATGGTGAAAAATATATATCAGTCTGACATGTTAAAATTTGTTATTTTTTTATTACAAGAGATATTTTTAACTAATTTCTAATAAACATTGTCAACGTGAACAGGACAAAAATGCGTAAGACGTATATAGATGTGTGCACGTATGGAAATAATCATTAATTAAAATTAATTTATTTAGAAGTGTGTGCTGATCCAAAGTGCATATCAGGAATTGTATTACACATAACTCAGCACTAGTTGACCTGAATCCTGTATCCCAAGAGAAGTTCTAAAATAGACATCCGACACCGAGGGTCGTTGCTTTTGTGTATTTTTGTCACTACGTTCCGGCTCACGCTGGGTCCAATTTATGTTTATTAGAATTAATGTATACATTTCCAATGCAGACGAATATTTATTTAAGTCATTGATTTATTCTACTTATTAAATCTTTGAATAGATAATTAATTAGCAGGACAGGGATTTTAGAGTAAGTTTTTTAATTAAATTACTAATAAATATTTATTAGTAAAATTAATCTTTGGCAAATTTTCATAAATTAAGATTTAATAGAAGAATTATCCGAGATATCGAAAGGGTAATTGGTTACATTTATAAAAGCTTTAAAACTCAATTGCTATCAGTTAAACTATGGTACGCCCTATCTTAAAATTGAAGGTTTCAGAAGGAATAAATACCGTAATGATAATTGGAGCAAGAAAGACCATTTCATTGATTCGGATAGCTACATAAAATGATTTATTCTTTACTATCACTCCTTACATATTTAGTAGTTTTGTCAGAATTTATTAGCCAGTCGTTTTCCATTAGAAAAAAAAATAATACAATATGTTTCGGGGCTGGCATCTTATTAGAGGTAATAGGTGTAAAAACTGAGGAGCTTTTTGCTGACAATTGAGCTATGCGTTCACCTCTTTATAGCTCTCAACTCTTTAAAACTAGCAACTATTTCCTATGATTGTCTAAAAATATTTTGGTCAATTATCTTCAATTTTAAACTTGAGTCATGAATTCCTATTCCAGAATTCATCACTTAAGTTATTAAGTTAAATTGCCACAATAAACAGTGCTCCGGCATATTGACACTCACTGATCGCAACTGCTAGCGGCGTGAGAAAGGGTCGACTTACGTCAATATTGGCTCTGGTGAGCGCATATTTCGACTTCTAGCACGGAAAAATTTTTAGGCTACGTAGTAAGTAAGATATGTAGTTAAACTTTAAACATCCTTTCAAAATTGTACCTGCAAATACCTAGACCATAATAGACTATTGTATTTGGCTAAATGAGAGCAGTGTCAAATAAAAGTAAGTAAGTAACTTAGAGGACGAAACCAAAACCTGTTGATCTTAATGATTTATTTTATTTAATTGGTGAAAGACATTTTTTTTTATTTTTGCTTTAGCTATTATGTAATGATAATGAGTATAAGCATTTAAACAAATGTGGGTGGCAAAAACTTCGTTTTTTTAAAAAATTTAATTAACTTCTGCCTATTACTTAGTTCCTGATAATGTAGATAGCTTATTTTGGTTTTTCCTTTTTTATTGCCTTTATTTTTTATTTTTATTGTTTTTAGTAATAATTGGAATAAAGTCTTGTTGCACCAAATTGAAATGAAACTTTTGTATGCTTGTTGTAGAGGTGTCTAATTAAATATAAAAAAGTATTTTTTTCGATGTTTATACATAAGGTTGAGATGTTTCTTACTTTGTACGTTATTAGTATTGTATTTCTTATTGCAGCGAGACAGTTTATAGGTCCGGTGTAAGGTTTTGTCGCCCACACAACGGGGGTCTATATCTGACTAATGCATACCAGCCATTATTTAGTTGGAGCCCGCAGAACAGGTTTGCGATAATCTGCAAGGGCCTCGTCCCTCGCTGCGTGCAGAGCTTACGTACATTGCGTTTGATTTATATTTTTGCGTATCTCGTGAATCGTAGATTTATAGAGGCTATTTGTTACACAGCCTACTTGCATTCTACTCTTGAAGGATAAAGCTGATTGTGATACTTGCCGGTTAACAATTTTAGAGAGTTATGCAATGTACGTCGACAGTAAGGAACTTCATATGACAGTAGTTGAATATTTATATACATTGTTATAATTTGACGCCCTCTTAACCCTTGCAGGTGAAATTACGTAAAATTTCGTAAGATAAATATTTTGCTGATTAAAGATCGGCCAAATTTCAAGTTTTTTAACATTATAAACCCCGAGATATCGTTATGAGTCAATACAAAGCTGAAAATGCCTTATACATATGTACAGAGTGATACGTTATAAGAGTAATAGTTTTTAAGTGATGAATATACAGCACATTTGTCAGCAAATCTATGAAGCTTTAACGACTAATACTATCCAGTCACCCGGTACAAAGTGATTGCACCGAAATATATAACATTTATTAATTTTTTCTATTCGAATTACTTCCATTCCAATAACTTTGGACAGTACATATACAGGACAGGTAAGCAATAATTAATTTTAATGTAAAAAATTATAATTTTGAAAATTCTTTTCAGTTCAGATAACGTTATTTTTACATTGTTAAACAGATACAGTAACCAATCATGCAATATTATTTATACATACATGCATGTGTATGTATATATATATATATATATATATACATATATATAAGGAAAAGGATAAAAGGTAAAATGTTCCTTTGAATTCCAAAGGGTTTTCAATTGCTGATAAAGTAAGAGTTAAACATACTTTGTAAGAAAAGCATTTTTCAAACACCGAAGCAATCTATGTAATGAATGCTTCTCTTTTTGTTTCAACTGTTAATTAATGCAATGAGAAAAAACGGAGCTACTACTATTAATTGGCTGCGTGTGAAATCTGCTTAACGAAGCGAATGCCGCAGCTAAGCTCAATCTTGGGCTTTTTTTATTGATATAAGTTTCTCCGAATACCTTAATTAGTATCATCCTTTAAAGGGAAGACAAATATCTTTGTTCAAATTATTTTATCATGTTTATGAATGTAATGAGTTTATAGAGAGATGATGCTAAGTAAGCCAAAATTTATTTTACTTTCTTTACTATAAGTCATTGTAGATTATTGTTAACGACATTTTGCATATTAAAACAAATTGATTCTAATATCTGTATATTCAGAATCAGTTTGATAGAGCAGTGTTAGCCTGGCGGTAGAGGACTGACACTAGCGATCGTACTTTGCGGGTTCCATTTGATAACTAAATATATTTAGTTTCACAGTAGTTCCCATAAAATGGGTTGCAGCGATCTCTGCGTAACATAATACCATACTATGATCACCTCTCCGCCTGACAAGCGTGGCGATTGGGAGATATCCCCTCGATTGTCATATATACCCTATTATACTGGGTGGTTGGAAATTGGTGACTGTTTGCTGTTAAATAAACTATACATTCACCTCTTCGAGTCTTTTACATCTATAACTTAATCAACCCTTATATTTTAAAGTTGAAAGTGAATTTCGTTATTATTAGGGATGCTTTAAAAAACTTATTTAAAAAATGGCTACCACTGTCGTCGATAAAGTGAAAACTATTACGTAGCACTAGTAATACAATTAATAATGACTTTTAAATTAATCGAAGTTCAATGTTGCAAAGAATGATGAAAATCAATTTACATAAATATTGTCGTCGTCGTTTCAGCCCATAGTTGTCCACTGCAAAGTGTAGGCCTGTCCCAAAATGGGTATTATGTAAGGTTGTAACCCGGGAATCGAATCCGCGATCTATGATCGCATGTCCCAGTACTCTACCGCTTTGCCTATGATTTATGATTATGATGAAATTTATATATATATCATCATTTTTTATGTTTTCAAAATTAGACCTGAAGTTAAGATGTTGCTACATCTTAACTGCTTCTATTGATGTATTATGCTTTGCTACAAATCTTTTTCTATTACGTTGCCCTACAAGATATGCACTTTTAAGTCAAAACGCTTTGCTATTAAGTAGTAAACTGTGTTCAAACAATCGCGGCGAGTCGAAAGCCACGACCTCGGGTCTCTCTTGAAAGTGGGTTTATCATTGGAAGATTCTCGGCGGTAACTAGTTGGTAATATTACTCAGACGAGATAACTTGACGCTAACTACTAAGTGGAATATTCACTAAGTAGTTGGCACCAGTTGTAACCATTTGTATTATTTTTGATTTCTCTTTCTGATGCTTTTACAAACTTAACTCTTACAAACAATTTTGTTTTTCGCTGATTTTTTGATCAAGGAAAAGCTGTCATTAATTCTCTACCGTTTTTTTTTAATTCTTGATTTAAAACTTCCCAAGTTGTAATGATGTTAGTTAATAATAATACATGGCACAAATTTTTGTCTAAAATCGTTGTGGTTATTATATTATTAGAAAAATAGTTTTGCTTAAAATAAACAAAAGAAACAAGATGCGTGAGAGAAGAGAAAATAAAGTTTTTCGTCTCAGTTTTCATTTACAGGCATTATAATTCATGGTAATAAATATATTTTCAAATTATATAAAAATATTTCATAGGATGTATTATTATATTTTTTATTGACGTCAATGACTCTGCCAGTTCTTCGAGAGATAAACGTCTCCTACCTGACTCATGTATTTTAGTCAAATACTTCAAAAAATGCTGTGTGATATATATTATTAACATTGAAATAGTTTGGAAGCAAATATATTATTCCCAAGGTGTAAATTTTATATAGTCATTTACATAGAAGTAACTCTTAAAACTATTTTTTAATTTAACAATAGGAGATTTTTAGCATATCTTTAATCTTTTCACAAAAGCATACACATTGCCTGTAGAATAATTCACCAATCGATGAAGACAAATACAGAGTTTGTGTTTGTACACCGAAGACTTGAATTTATTGAGAATAAAATTTTGGGTGTATAAGAAGTATGTTCTTGGCAAGATCAGTAATGTTTTTGTGGACACACAATAATTACATTTTCATGCAAATATTGAGAAGCGGCAGTCCATATTTTAATTCCTTTACAAATGTAATGTTCATGGACAATTGCGTGTGTTATTTCGTATGTATGGTCGTTGAAGCGGCCGTTTGTAAAACATGATTGTAACAAAAGGGCGAGTAGCATTGTAGAGGCCCACAAGCAAGTCACGAACTGACCACTATCTCGGGACACCGCTAATGAGCGATCGCGTCGTTTGATACGCAGGGCTGCCAGTTTTTTACTGATTAACTTGTAATCCTTTGTACTTTCTTCATATTTTGTACGATATTTGATTGCACTTGGTTCTTAAAAAAAATTCTGGTCTTATTTCTTTGGCTTATTATCTTGCTCTTTATTTTTAAGTAGCGATTATAATTAAGAAATACAACGATAATCGATAGATGAATACCAAACTAATGAATTGATGATATTTTATCGACCTCGAAAACGAGATCAAAATACAACAGGAATCAGAGTTAATTATAGTTTCTGTAATATTTAAACCATAATATTTATTTAAAATTTAGTTTGTGAAATCTATTAGAAATTAAGAGGTATAAATAATTATTATAACTAACAATTCACGTTAAAATATTTCTTTTGTTATTGTTACAAATTTTATAATCTTTATTAACAGAGGTGCAAGCATCTTTTTATCATTTTTATTATTTATTTTTGTACGTAATGAAGGACGTAATAAGTCTTAATTTGTAAGTTTTAACAGCGATGAAATAAAATTTTTTGAGTTTAACAAATGAAATATGCCGGTATAAATAATATAATTCTTATTGTATTAATATAGAAAGCCTTCGATAAGTACGCAATACTGATTTTATGAAAAAGGTCAGTGACTCCTTTGTTGTTTTTATAGATTTTACTTCATTAACTGTTTCAATATTTGCTGGCTTAATCCCTTCATTCTTTTATTTTTACTTCTTTTATACTACGCTTTAATGTATAATATCATAATTGTGTATTATTATAGTTTATTAATGATACATATTTCATAGTCATGTATTATTAATGTTACATATTTTTTCTTCTCTCTATATTTTTTTCTTTGGTAATACATACTTTTCACCTAGCTTCATTACATTATCTCTGCACCAAATCATTACCTCTTATCAAAAAGTTGACGCGTATAATATGCTTTTGGCATTTAGTTTGTCATCATATTTTTATATTAAGTGTTAAAGTAAATAAAGGAAAGTTGAGAAATTGTAATATATGGATCAGTCTTTTCTATTAAATTTTTTGTCTGCTAACTATTAAAAGAAAAAAACATCTTGTTTATTGCGAATAAGCGTCATTACTATGTTCTAGACTTGCAAAAGTCAACAATTATTGAGTTTACAAACTTAAATTGGCTATTGCTTCCAAAACATTCATTATAGGTGTGCGGTTTCGTCATTTATTCCGGGCCATGTAACTACACACCCACTCCATCACTCCGACACCGGTAATAAATTCTAAATGTCACAGAAAATGATGCGTTTTGAATTCATTACCTTTAAGCTTTTCCGATGCAACATTGAATTATCAACACTTATTGTTTTGTATTACGATGTATTTTCGGTTGGAATATAAACTGGATTCCCATTATCTTGATGTACTTAAAACAAAACCTCTGGTGACAGGAGAATTTGCCCGGGGTCACCGTTTCTTTATGTAATTGTGTATAGTAATTGTGGCACTGTTTAGTAAAACATTCTATCTCCTCTCTCTATTTAATGATTTTGACATAATTTTTCTTGAGAGAAATGCGTTCTCGTACCCGTCCTTGCGGGGGGAGGACGAGTTACGACGGATTTGCACCAACTAAAACACTGATGATTTTCCTCCATTTCTGCTATATTTCAGGACTCCGGGAACACTTTTCAGCAGCACCCACGTAGCCTTCAACCAAGGGAGAAAATTTCGCTTTTCCTTCCAAATGAAAAACTTGCCGGGACCTTTTGTAGCTTACTGCTCGGCATCTTTACGAAACGCGGGCAAAAGAATTCCTAGAGTCAGTACTCATAAGCATAGATTCTTTTCAGCCACCTGCGGCAGATTTCATCTTAGGCTTCTTCGCCAGCCATGCTCGTAATTCGGTGGTAGAATATTGTTGTCCCCCTGAATCCCATCGTCGCCGCATCCGAGGTTATTCCACTTAGATGCGAAGGATAGGAAGGGCGTAGTGCACTCTCGCTGGAAGCAGAGGTAGGGAAGGTCGACTCGACTCTGCAGCCTTCCTACTCACCTCTGAAATGGGTACATCTATCACTCTTAGAGCAGCCTCAGGCCAGCCCTAGTCAACAAGCTGCTCTAGTAGCTACCTGTTAAATATGACATTTTGAGTTCCATAACTTGGTTAAGAACTGCCATAGTTTTTAATTATTTTTTATGCGTTTTTATTTTTTGTGTTATGCCGGGTACTGGTGAATAATTTTTATTTGATTCTTTTTTATTATTTTAAGTCTCTTTCAATCTAATTTTCAGTTATTATATTATAACGATTCTGAATTGGTATATCATTGTATTTGTTAATTTAAAAGTTTAATTGACTTCATATTTTATTTTCTTTTAATCAGATTTAAGTTATTATTATTATTATGTATAAATTAATGTAACGCTATACATACTCTTAGTACTTGTCTTGGTCTCGTGTTTTATATTTGACAGTCTATAATATATTTGCGAACTGTGGATCTTAATGAAATAATATTTACTGATAGCATAAATTTTCTTTGTATTATCATACTTAAAGATAAATAGATAGACATTTTAAGGGCAAGGAAAAATTTTACGGATTCAAGATCGATTCAATAATTTATTTATGAAAACTTAAACCATATTTTCATTGAACATGATATTTGCATGGAGAAGAAAGCTTATTTCCATACAATTTGCGCCACACACGATGCGGTGTCGTCTTTCTGGGAAAAGCTCGTATGAAATTGCAATTCCAATTCCGACATGCTCGTTCCACTGTCCAGCAACAATATAAACTGATTTACTGCAGCACTTTTATTATTAAATTAACGAGTGGAAGAAAAATATTGCTATCAAATTATTTTTATTCGTTTCTTACCAAAAGAGACGATAACAAAAATGTTTATAATCATTTTGAAAGTACAAAACTCTTTAATTTTCAATTAGCCAACGTACTTTGTTTTCGGACGGAGCTGTTTTTTGAATAGTTTCCTCGTCAGTCTTAATTTTATTGGCAATAAAAAGCTTAAAATTTGTTTAACTTTAATTATTTTTGTGCACAAAATAGACTATAAAAGTTGCCAAAAACGTCTCACACGAACAGGAAACACGTAATATGTAGTAATTGTAATTTATTAGCAAATTTCATTTGGTAATTTTAATTCTGGTGAAATATCAAAAGTAGTTTGACGATTAATTTATGAATATTAAGTTGAATCCAAAATTGAATTTTAATATTTAGCAGAGCGCGTCATATGGCTGAAACCATGATAATAAATAAATATATACAAAAATATACAAAATGGAAAAGTAATTAATTTACTAAAGCTTTACGTTTGTATTAAAGTTCTGTTTTATATTATACGCCTTTAGCTGTTATCGACGCATTCAAAGACTTGGTAATATCCGTAAGTGGTTTTTTATTTTTTTTGTTCTTCAAGGATGCTTTTATGGGCATTTACAATAAAATTTGAACAATGGCCGGTAACTGTTCGCGGTGGACCACCGGGCAAGAAAGAACCTTCTTTCCACTCGTAATTTCTTATGTCGTAACATTTGTATTTACGGCGACGACATAAATTGGGGGAGGTTTTATGTTAGTTAAACTTAAATGTTAATATTAGAATTTAACTTGTTATGTCAACAACAAGTAAGAATTATTGATAAAAATTTTCATTGTTCAGGCTGTTTATTAAAATTAACAAAAAAGACAGCAAAAACAAATAGATGCATAAATATTAACCATCACAATTTATTTAATTTTTGAAAGGATATTATTAAAATTGTCTCCGTATATCGCATTAACCACATTCCTCGATGGCAACTTGCTTTCTTAAAATATTGTTTGTTATTTTTCATTAATTGAAATGACGATATTTTATATGTACTTATAATCTGAGACCAGTAAAACTAATGGAGCCGCAGTTTGACTCACTCCGGTGCTCTCGGATCGTGAAACTAACATTCTGTTGTCTCCTTCCCTTGGGTCGTCACTGCGCGGAACGTCCTCTTTATCTACCCAAAAAGTCTGTCCTTTGGAGCATCTAAAATCTTAACAGCATCGGACCGAGTTGCACCGTAAACGTATCGTAAATTGTTGATAAACCATTTAAGTCGGTATAGTTCATTATACCTATCACCGCACGCCGCTTCCTATTATACTGTAAACACACGTACACTGTATATGCGTAGGAATCCCATTCATTGCTATCTTGATCTCGGTGTAGCCCGCACGTTCGGCTGACGCTTTGATCTTTTAAATTCACTTTACGCAATAATGAGTTCAATAGACTACTGATTATGACAAACTAAACGACTTTATCAACGATTTGCTTCTTCTTTACGGCTAATACATAGATTTAATAAATTAGCTTATTACAAATTAAACAATCTTGCTTAATTTTGGAATGCCTTATTATTAACTATGTATTTATCCTTTAAATTAGACACGTTATATACTCTCGAATTTAATTGGTTTTGGAAATCCTGGATACTTGATTTTTGTAGCTGTGTTCCTGCAATATCCTTTCTTGTGTCCTGGACAAGGATAAATATTTGTGGATTAAATTTTTAGTTTTGGTTCTCTAGGACACAATTTAATTTTGGAATTTTTTTTAAACATAATTTAATGACTTCAATTAAAAATAATTCGTTTACTAAGCTTTGAATGTAAATGCTATAGATGCAGAAATCACTTAATATTTATTTATTAACAGTTTTTATAATACCTACTGTTAAATTAAATAATAGAACGGAACATGAAAATGATGAACATAGGAGGCCATTTACAAGTTAAAAACTAAGGTATCGATATTATTAGTATACAATTTTGCAATCTACGTATCTTCCCGACGCAAAATGAGTGACAGTGCTGCTTGGTTGCGGAAAATCAGTCTGCAGTAATAAATCTATGTATTATTTTAAAAAGGAACTTAGGTTGATTTGCCAATAATCAGAAATAAAAAAAAAACATACATCAAACCAGTAAAACAGAATTTACAATTATTAAAATAATTTTATACATATATATTCTTATAATTTGTTCTTTTATCCAGAAACATAAAACAATTGAAAATGAAAGCAATATCTTGTAAGTTATTATTATTATATAAGTTATTTGAAATTATTTAATTTAAAAGGAAGTAAAAGTTTTATAGATGTGTGCTTATAAATATTATAGCGTGATGTTGAGCTGTGTGAATACGTACCTGAAAAAGAGTGATAGGAAAGAAAAAGGGAATTTGTTAGTCTCCGTTAAACATAAAATAAATCAGCGGGCTTCGGATTCTGCCAAAGGTTAGCACTTACAAAACGGATAAAACTTGGGGTAACGTTGGATGAAATGCATTTTTATTGTAAATGTTATCTAAATGGTTGTGCAATGTAGTCACGGTATCGCCCGGTGTATGGAGAGTGATAAATTTATGGGAATTTATTAGTTTAGGAGGCGCGTCCAAGGATGGGACGCGGCGGGATGGGTGCGCCGACTGCCGATAGATGTTTGCATTTCGCCGCTTACCTAATGGAGGGATCCAGTTTCATTTCGCAAAGAAATTACGTAAAATTGTCTTTCATATAGTTAAAATGAACTAACCCATTTACTTTACATATCAGGTATATCTTTATTACCGGGAGAAATAAACAGTAGGCTAGGTAAAAACTTAAATATTTATATGCAAATTAACATATAAAAATATTAGTTCTCATGTGGTAACATTACTATTATTATTATCTTGTCTTTTTTGTTTTGTTATTGTATCCAGCTACTTGCACTGCTATCTTTAAATATATTACAAATGAATTAAATATTTAATAAACTTTAAACGAGTTTCATGATCTATTCCTTCATGTTTAGCTATGTAATGTCCGTAAAGAAGCGCGTAGGCGCACACCAAGTAACCCCAATGAGGGCAAGATCGATACGTACGATGTGGGCGTTACACCGTTGCACTTTAACGAACCCTTTGTATCGTAAATTGGTCATGAGGGCCTGACCGATTGCCTTTTGCATTTATAAAAATTAAGTCCACACCCACGCGACAGTTCACTTTGATTAAGATATTTCAACTATCGATTGTTTAATAGTTTCAAACGGTGTTTATTGTAATTTACTGTATTTACTCAGAAAACATTATTAACAATATTAATATTTATCTGTCTTCCCTTTATGAGTTTTAAAAACTTTTACTTTTAACCACTTTTACTTATGAAACAGCAGACGACATGCGTCATTTAGATATAAGCTAGCATAATTATAGCCAGGGCGGTGTACGCCTACAATAGGCAAACATTTAGTTTTATACTTTGTTAAATGAAACTGATGTAAACTTGTAATATGTATTGGCGTAAGAAATAAATAAAAAATAAACAAAGGAGTGAATGTCATCATTTATTAGTTATTTTAATTCCTTAAAAGGTAGTAAATAAATAAGTATTATCTTTTAGGAAAAATCTTTCTTCATTTTATTTAACTCTTTGAATCAATCATCACTTACGTATGGAGGGGAGCCCAATTTGACAACCTTAAAATGACTAAAACAGTGACAACCCTTAACCTAAAATAATCTACGGGTACTCGAAGTGTCGTGATTTAAAGAACCCGTAACAAGCTCGGTTTGTTATTTTGTGACCATTTTCACAGATGTTCTTTACGGAACAGTTATGAGATTTTACACCCAACCTTTATTATCATTTAGAATTTACGTATTCGATTTGGGTGGGGCAAGCGGTACACAACGATGTCTGTTTTGCAATTAAACAACATTGCAGAAGCGTTTTAATACTTCTGATGGCAAGGCTATTTTACTTTACAATATACATAATGAAACGTGCGATCTCTTGATAAGATAAAGAAAGCAGACCGTTTTGTCCCGCAGGCAATATATTTTAAAATAATACATAGCACTGTTTTCAGCTATACCTGTATCAGCATCTTTCATCATTTTACCCACAGAACGTCCACTGATGGTAGACCGGTGTCCATCAGTGGACGTTCTGGATTCCTTAGACCCCATAGATTTCAAATAGCACTGGTTGGTAGCGGTGCAATTAGCGTCACCACCGTGTTGCACTTTGTGAGTGGACGTCCTGCGTTGTGTTTGCCGGTTCATGGTCACCACTTCAGAATCTTAAAGCTTCAGCGCCCTACCCACTGTCCCTTGCTAGCCCACCTAGTCTGTCGGTTACTTTATTTGATCGCCTCATTTCTAACTCGATCTCGTAAAGAAGTGCCGGGCATATTTCCATAGCCCGTTGAACGATTTTGAGCTTGCTAATACAGTCCGAAGCTTATAATTGTCTGGTATAATAAATAAGAAAAAGAATTTGAACTGAAATTACAAGAACAGGCATTAATTCTAGCTAATATTACCAAATTAATATTTTTTATACTTATTTTTTTATTTCCTTGTTATTTTATAAACCTGGCTTGAACCGCGTGTATATTTCGGTAGATTCCGGTCGGACTATGGTATTGCAGTATAACAATAGTGTACTCAAGTTTTAGAAGTAAAGCCCCTGTCCGAGGCAAGACAAAATAAAAATACAAAAAATTATCATACATACGAAGTACCTACGTTCTTTTAAGTACGAACTGCTTCCTACGATACTCTTTACGTAACATTAAGATAAGACAATGTCGCAACACCAAGCAAAACAATAAGTTCTTAATTATATCTCCCTTCATGCTTTCTTTATTGTTATTGTAAAGGTTCGGCGACCTTTACGTGTGGGCGCAGTTGGTTACCGAAAGAGCCGTCTACATTTCAAAAAACAAAACTTGTTATAAGATAATCATGAAGAAAATACTTGTATATCTGTATTACAGTTCTATAAATTCCATCAAATTCATAAAAAGAAAAAAAATTGTTTTAAGCACATTCTCTCACCCCTTTGAGTGTTTTTTATGTTCTCTAGTATACAAATTTCTTTTAAAATCATTTACGAATCGAATAATTTATTTCATTTACATGAAAAAAATAATCCCTATTTCTCTTTATAATACATAATCGACCATAACATGAGAATAATTTTAACGATTTCATTAATCTTATTTTCTTCTACTCAGTCATTGCTTTATTTGTGAAGATCGTGTCCGTCGTGAACTAGGAATCGGTGACAAACTCTTTCGGCACCATATTTTTTATAAGTTACTTAATACTTGGCAGAAGGGTTTCTTTCACGATTTATTACAATGTCAACAAATAAATCGTGAAGGCACTCGCTGAGTATTTGTTATAACAGCCTAATTATTTTGTGAAATTTTCAATTGTATTTTTGGTTTTTGTTTTCCTAATCAATAACCAAATATGTTACGAAATATTAAAGACATAATTTTGAAAGCTAAATAAATCAAATAAGATAATCAAACCGGAATGAAACATATCTCCCCTCAGTTGACAACAATTATACTATTAATGAACATGTTGTATTTTGGATAAGACTTTTAAATTGCCTAGTATCCACCGTACAAGTATCCACAAGTATCCACCGATTGGCTTGATGGCAATATCATAAATGACACGAGTCTGATAATTTATTTTCGTTATAATAAATAAATTGGTTTGCCGTTAACTACAATAAAGAGAACAAAGCCGTCCGATTGAATATAAATATTGCATGCATTGGTAAAACATTTTCTGTAAATCGAATGATATCTTCCAGCACCTTCAAAAACTTTCTAAATAATAAATAGTCTTTTATTGTTAGACTATAACGTAGTATAATTTAAATTTTGTTCTTTAATAACATATTTTATACTACTCTAATAACATCAAGAATCTCTTAATCGGTGAAGATTAAATGTTTAGTCACTAATTGAAATTCTTCACGTAATTCTAGTTCATTCGCTACGGACTAAACATAAAACACTTTATGAATAGCTTAACATTAGGTAACCACTGTGCTTATTTTATATCTAAACGTGTAAATAGATATATTTTGTCGTTCTTAACCTAGCTGTTGAATCATTAATGTAAGGAATTATAGAAACGAATTCAGCTTTGCTTTGTAGACAACTTTGCTATGTTTGAAAACAACGCATGATTATAATAATTATTAATAAGACATTTAAATTCATTATATTATTATTGCAGTCTCGCAGACTATAAGTTAAATAAATATATCGTACGACATTATAATAAATCCTTCCAACACTCTGGAATGTTTTATTAACATGATGTTTATTTTAGAGCACGGAAATAACAAAATATGGAAATAAAATGAGACAGAAGAAACTTGTATAAATAAAAGCTTCTTAAGATGATACAATTATGTGATTTTTTTTTGTAATAAATCCTTAACGTTGATTTATATCAGTAAATGTATATTACTATTGTTAATTAACGCCAAAAATAAATTTAGTCGATTTCGCCGAGTCAGTTGCGTCGAATTCGTTTACGGGTAAATACCTCGGATTAACTTTTATAACGATGTCGAGTTTGATTATATTTGCTGATATTAAACGTAAATCTTATCTAACTGCTGCTAACGTTTAACACACGTTTCCAAGAAACGATTAATTGCATCATTTTGATCTAAGTCGTTAAACGACCCCCATGCAATTAAGCTCGCTCTGTTTTTGGTGGAAATACCCACACGATCACAAAGCTATTTTGTCCTGCATATTAACATAAAACATGTTTTAATTTCATTAACTTCATTACTGTTTTACCTTGTTATCAACTAATTAAATTAATGGAGCGAAAAGCTTTTGGCGGTTTATTGGTTCTGAATTTATTAAAAATGCGAAAGCGTACATTCTTTATGTGAAATTATTTACTATAAAATTATAATCTTGAGGAAATTTATTATATTAGTGTTTTAATATATTTATTAACAGTATAAATAAAAAAATCATGTATTATTTATTCGTCTTTTTGGGTATATTATAAGTTTAATATTCTAAACTATCTCGGGAAATACATATCTACCTGCCACTTTGGCCGCAGAACGGCGACTACTGGATATAGGCCTATATATTTTCAATAAAAACGATTAGAAGCGGCCTGCATTTAGATTAACACGCTGGATGTCGTCCGCTTATGTCCTGAGATAAAATCATGGTCTTTACTCATTGGGACCTCGGTGATGTTCAGTTATGCGCACTATACGGTCTGTCAACTGCTACTTCAACATGTGAATCCGCTGATCTATGTCGATTTCTTGCTTTTGTCTACGCATCTCATTATTTCATTTCTCTTCTTATATACATAAAATCAGATAGGAAAACAAAGTGATTTTTTTTCTGAAGTTACATATACAATTAAGAGTATTAATTTTTTTTATAAATTAAGCGCAAAGCTTTATGTTGGTCGTGATGTAGATACTTTCTCATTTCACTCACAAAACTACCATGACTAGTTGGTTGGACAAATTCATTTAATAAATATCATGGCAACAAGCGGGCCAGTTCTTCCACAATGAGCTGTAATGAGGCGGATATCGTTATGGCGGGCGCTTCATTATATCGTAATGCCAGACTATAATGATAATGTAGGGGTACATCAAACTAATCTACTTCGCTTATTCAAGCAATTTTCGTTGAGAACGAGATTAAGTAGATCACGTAATGACATTTTTTGTTCTGAGTGAAGCTAAATATTACATTATTCTAACATAATGATTATGCTATAACGATTTATTTTAATAATAGTGTCCTATATACAGTAGATTAATTAATGTGGCAATGGTACCCCAATTGCAGAGGACATTTGCGATCGTAGGTCATGGAAACTATTCCTGGGATACATTTCTTTATAATTCACATTTTGTGCATTAATTGTATAGGATTGCTACTGCCCAAAATCAAAGTTTCCAGAGGATGGACAACAGCGTTCTCTGCGTATCATAATACGAAATAATACGATACTTCGATAGCCGACCCTCCTGTCAAGCGTTGTGACTATATTATATCTCCGATAGATATCTTTGAGGGAAGTTTATGCTTTGCAATAAGCTTCTATGTCTTAAAACGAGAAATTATATACATGTAAATAACACGTTACATGAATTAATAAGCAAGCAGCAAAAAGAGAAATGATGGATTTGCAATTTATTGTAAGTGCTTAGCAAGAAAAGTAATTAAGTTAAACAAATTTGATTTAAGTTCAGTTAATTGATGTAAGTTCTGAGACGTAAAATATACATAAATTATGGTTATATATAATATATATAATAAGAGAATATATAATAAGAATATAGTATATATATTAAGAGCTGGCTTTTATAACCTAGTTCTACAAGTAATTACAGTTAAATAATTTGTTTACGAATAGAAATAAATGAATGTAATAATGTCTCTGAATGTCTACATCCGGGGAAGATGATATAAAAATTATGTAAAAAACACAACGATCTTCATCTTCCTTGTCTATACATATAAACATTATTCTGAAGTTATTGAGTCGTAAGAATTATAATTAACATGTTTACATTAATTACCACTATCGCTGCTTTTACAAATACAATTTCATTATCAATAAAGAGACAATTGGTGGTAATATCTACTAAAGCACATTTAAAAAGCTTGTTCAACAATTTAAATTTTTCCGAGTTTGCCTTTCTCAAGTTTTTTGATTGTGGTACAAACGATATACAATATTACATAGAAGCAGGCTCGGGGCGGAATATTCGTTAGCGCCTAGGTAATCTCTGCTAAGCGAATAGACACAAAGTACACCAGGCCATGTTGTTTTCTCATTAATTCGGTAAGGAGCGTGAATTAGCTGGGCATATCGCGCCCCATCTCAGTTTAACGTGGATTAGTCATACTTTAGAACGAAATGATGTTTCCTTAAAGACGCCCACATCTTAAACGAACGGAAACGCCGACTCATACACATTACTCCTGAGATTTACTGTAAGCGTCATCGTGTGTTAATATAGAGTTTAATTTTATAAACGTTTAATACATTAATATGTTCAATATGTTAATATGCACATCGTTCATGCAACTGACGGCTGTTGAGGCCTAAAGTTTCTTGAGTAGCGAACACAAGGCAGTAGACATGGCGTCGGTAGCCCACCATCAATAGGTAGACCGACAACGTCACAGGAAATTCTTCAATGCGGGTAGCAAAGGGCCGGTCATTGTGTCGACTTTTGGGGGTGTCTATCAGATGATATGTTGACGATGTTGATTTTAATGTAATAATGTTAAGACTCCATCCAGTTACGAAATAGTTTAATAGGCAATTTATACACTTTTACAATAATCCCAAATAATTTTCAGAAGGTTGTGCTTAGGGTACGAACACCAAATTTTCGGAATGTTGTATTAGTCAACAGGCTATTTCAATGTTTATTAAAGAAAGGAAATTTATAATTAAAAAAAACCATACGTATTCCTCTCACTCTCATTTGTTCTTCTCAAATCTGAAGCATTATTAATAAATTAAATTTTTCACATGTTGATTAAAGAGTTTTTGAATTTGAATTCAAATATGATTCACACCAGACTTAAATTTTCAGGTTATTAGTTGGTGCGCCTTTGGGTCAGAACCTTCAACCAAATACAACGAGGTCAGGGGCATTGTGGAAGTGTCGCCTGTCCCCTGCTGTTAGAGACTGCGAGCAAATCATCACAGATGGAAAGAGTGAGTAATATATTGTTAGAGGAGTTTTAAGGTCAGTGATTATAAGACATGAGTCGGCGTCAATAAATCGCTGAAAATATTTTGTGAAAAGTACGTCATCATATATCATTTTGAAAAGCCCCATTTCAATTCATGTCATTAACATTTGATCTTAGCTGATAACGACAACTATATTATCAAAAATTATAATAAATGTAAATATTTAAATTACATTTATGAATTGTTCTATCAGTTTATTAGAATTGTATTTAGAATCTCACGTCTGTAACTTACATGTTAAGTTTAAGTTAGTTTTAGATGAATTAGGATGTAGCCTTCACAACATTATATATTATATGAATAGAAGTGTTAGACTTGAATCACATGTGTGTACACATAGACTAAATCACGATGTTACTAAACATATGTAGCCACAAATTAGATAGCTTATATACACGATTGTAGGTTAGAAACCTAAAACGTAATGTATTAAAATTTGATTTATTATAGTAGTTTGTTATAAGTTTTAATTAAAATGTTGTCTTTTGTCGGTGGTGCCCCAAACAGCGAAGTACGGCAAGATAGACAAGAGTAAGTGAGCTGTGGTCTCAATCCCTTTTGTATTTAATCATTTTGCTCCTCGACTAATAACGACTAATCGCTGTTTTTATTTTTTTATTTTACTAATAGCCCAACTATGACTGCCCAGTTCCAGTTGAACTCTCATTACGTAATATTCAACGCATGCAAATATATCACTAACTATTTTTACACGTATAGAAACATCACATCATCAACACTAGCATTCATGATTCATTTCCCTAAAATGAAGTCAGTCCCAAGCACTGCAATTCGTATATTAATTTAATAGTAATAATTATTTAAATTACACTGGTAGTTTACTAGAAATGAATCTTGAATACAGCTGTATGAACCAACACTAACCGCTTGCAAAAACACCCTCACAGGCTTAAGCTAAGCAAAAATGTTGTTTAAATAATAAACATATTAAGAATTTATGCATTTTAGATTTGAATAAAAAAATAAATTTGCTTAAAAAGTGTCTTTAAACATTGGCATGTTTTGCCGAAATCCCCGTTTCAGTTAGTGCTTTTCAAGACAGGCGCCATTAGTAAATTATATTAAATAGTACATAGCATAGGATCAGTTCGTTAAATAGCTTATATAAAATTACTTTAGAAAATTTTAACACAAGTCGAAATTATACGTGGTGACTGGATTTTTTAACGAATAACAGTTTAACAAGCAAGCAAAATTAAATTATTAAAACTAAAAATTTTACACTTATGAACAGTTGAGACAAGACCAACATATATCTGGTGTCGTGTCTCTAATCTCGTCTAACAATTAGTGAATCGGAAACTAAAGAGTAACGCTGGGCCGATTAACATGATCAGTAACAATTAGCCATACTTACCGTAAATTGAAAATAATCATTTGGTGTTTATTTGGTGAATTAACGGTTCGGCCATTGATTAATTTGTATCAGTATCAATTCGAAATTAACATCTGTAGTATACTTCGATAACGATTAACCTGAGACCACACTTGAGTAATTACACTTTGTTTTCTTAATCATCGTTTTCAGGATGCGGATAAATGTCACCACTTTATTTTTTTAGTCACCCACTGTAAAAACAAAACGCTCATACGTAAATGTGTTCTGCATGTATACTATATAAGAGACAGTAGTTAAGTTACATTCGCACGGTGTTTGCGTATATGAAACTGGAGTTTTTGATCACTTTGCAAGAATTTATTACTTTCGCTATGCCAACGAATCATATATATCTTGCATCATCCACGCCTTTTGCAGTGCTTTGCATTTGCCGAGGTACCACCAAATACGTTTGTATGGGAATGAATTTATTGAAAAATATGGGTACAATCGGTATTCATATCATATCGTTATTTGCTTGGTAATTAAAACTAGACTCCAACGCGACTACTTAGAGTCTTTGCTATACTCGTTCTTAAAAAATGTATCAAATAATTGGGTTAAATTTTATTTATGTAATTATAACTTATTTGTGTCTAATTTGGAGCTCAAAAAGCTTTTAAATAATTATGTCAATAAAAAACAAAATTTTTTATGTTAAATTAAACGGTTTTATATTTTAATTCAATATTTATGCTTAAATACGTTGATGACTTAACAAAACATGAGACGCTTGTATGAATGATGCTATGTCTGGTTTTGTGTAACCATAAACTAATTAACTTTATGATATTTAGCTTTGGATTCGTACACACTCACTGCCCCGTATGAGGATGAAATTAAAGACGGACAGTGGCTTGGGGTCTCCGTCCGGAGCCAGGGTCCTGGCAGAAAAGCTGTAGTATGCGCCCACAGGTAATTTATGACAGATCGTTTATATTGCTATCTTTAGAATTATCTTTCTGTTGAGAATTTTTTTGAGAAATTTACAAACTGCATTAAATATATACTATGATTTGATTTCGACGTATTAAATGTTTACAATGTCACTATATTAAATACACGACACGAATATTTTTCTGAATATCTATTAAAACTTTATTAAATATATCCATCTTCGATAATGTGGAAAAGCCCATGTCATTGATTTACTGGTCGTTCTGGTATCTTGCCAGAGGCAGACAAGCTAGTTACCACGAGTTCGTCTTTATGTGACCAAAAAACTTTCGTTTGCGGCCAGGCAACTAGTAAAGAGATTGGATTAATACGTCGAACTACATATGTACGAGTACACAATATCCTTGTGTCTATACTTTTTTTTTAATTTAACGTACACAACAATGTTTCTCAGGGTAAGAAACTGAAAATTTGTCTTGATCTGTGCACAATTCTGTGTTTGGATAAGGTAAACTTTTTCATAGTTCTATATTAATATTATTATATCATGGACAGTGTGATTAAAATTAAAAATTTACCGATACAAATCAAACGGCCTAAAATTTGCGCACACTCACTCATAATATATGAGAGTAATGATATAAAATAGTGTTTGTTTATAAAATGATATCTAATATTAAGTGTGTAAAAATACTAAAACTAAAATATCACAATATCACTAATTACATTGCATATAATAAGTAAATCTATTGTACGCGAAAGAATTATAAAAAGAATGCCGAGTTATTACAAATATTGTATCGGATCGTAATCCAATTAATATAAATATCTTTTGACCCACTTAGATAGCACAAGGAGAACTGTCTATATTTTAATATATTTATAAGGTTTCAGAATGTATGGAGCAGGTTAAGCTCGGAAAAAATTTGTTGCTAAGAAAATTGTTTTTGGAATTGTATTGTTTTTTTCATTTCTAGGTATATCCGCAAGTCCGGCGAATCCCAGTTTGGGCAAGGACTCTGCTACACCTTGAGCAACGATCTTCAACTTCTCGATTCGTGGGAGCCATGTCGAGGGAGATCTGTAATCAAGTAAGTTTTTGGTGCTTGTTGTTTATTTCATCTAATATATTAATTTTTGTCATTTAACAAACATAAAATTAATTGTAATTTAATTGTTTTTAAGAGAACACGAAGAGTTCGGCTTTTGCCAGGTGGGAACGAGTAGCTCCCTTTTAGACGACGACACTCTTCTCATAGGAAGTCCAGGCCCCTACACCTGGAGAGGAACAATCTTCACCCACGACACTAACGATGATCTGCTAGAGAGAGATATGTCTTTCTACATGGCACCGGTTGAAGACGGCTTGAGCCCAGTAGAAAAATACAGTTACCTCGGTAAGGTGTAACAACATCAAACTTTGTTCCGCATTATGCTGTTTTTGAACGCGAAACGTTTGAAAAACCTATGTGTTAAACTCAGTCGTAGAATAACTAACTCTAAACATAGAAATCATAGTCCGTCCACATTATAATGCAGTTATAATCATTGTAAATGGAACAACTTTTTACGCCCTTTTTACTTAAATGTAAATATTAATAAAAAAAACTTTGATGTAATCTAATTACGATTTTGAATATATATTTTCGTTTTGAATTCTATTATTGTATTTATACAAAATTAAAAAAAAATAGTTAATTTTAAAAAGTTAAAGAAATACTGCCATCTCTTATTCATCTCGGTTCATGTCATTGTGTGAACATGACCCATAACCGACGTAGTGTAGTCTAGATAATATTGTTTTATCTGTTTGTCGTCAACGTTTCCTTTTACTCTACCACCATCTCTCCGCGCTTTCTTTTATCAATCTACAGTGCTTTGGGTAGCAGTATATTAATTTTTTTACGCCTTATTACAGGTATGTCAGTAACAGGCGCAGGTTTCTTCAACTCGGTGCCTTCATACGCCGCGGGTGCACCACGGTCTCGCGGCACCGGCCAAGTGGTAATCTTCAGCAAACGGGTGATAAAAGACTGGGGCAGAACAGACATCGACATACTCGAACACAGTTTAACATTAAACGGAGAACAGTTCGGTTCCAGTTTTGGTTATGAAGTCGCCTCAGCGGATGTTAATGGAGACGGGTCAGTTTTTATACTGTCGTTTTTAGCTGCATTTTAATATCGTTCGGCTACAAATAGACTACTAAATTATAACAGATGTTAATCTATTTTTTCCGGTGGTAATGTTTAGCAAACTTTGCTAAATAATTACACCGAAAGTATATTTTTAGAATTTCAATTATAATTGAAAATAACACAAGCGTATACGAACAACACCAAGATGTAATTGCTTATAAATTTCCTCAAGATAATATTGAATCATTTCTGATATTGTTTCATACAGTGTGATATTTTTTAATAATATATCAGTGTATACATTCTTTCATACTAACATTTATAGCAGACTGATATTTTGCCACCATAAAACGCATTCTTATTTTTTTATCACAAGTCTATTTTAGAATATAACGTTCCGACGAATTTTGTATTGTACATTTCACAAACAAGGGTTGATTTATTACGTAAACTCAGAAGGGAACGCAGACAAGCGATATTCCATCAGGGTTAAAACATCTTGCAAAAAGTAAGACTGATGTTTAATGTTTTTATATTGCAGTCTACCAGATCTACTAGTGGGTGCCCCATTTTACTTCTCAAGAGACGCAGGTGGAGCTGTGTATTTATACTTAAACGTCAAAAACAGTCTACGTACGGACTACGACGTGAAGTTAACTGGAAAGTCTGAATCACAATTCGGTATTGCTATAGCTAATACTGGTGATTTGAATAAAGATGGCTGCGAAGATGTTGCGATAGGCAGCCCGTACGAAGGCAATGGCGTTGTCTACATACATTTAGGCGATAGAAAAAAAGGCTTACAGGCGAAGCCCGATCAAGTGATAAGAGCAGAGTCGCTTCCGAGAGTTATGAAGACCTTCGGATATTCTCTCTCTGGTGGTATGGACTTGGATTCGAACGGATATCCTGATTTACTCGTCGGCGCTTACGAAAATGTAAGACACTATTACATTATATACTATACTGTTGTATTAATGAATAATATTTTTAGTCGTTATTTTTGAGATAATTTAAAAAATTAGAATGAAATTACTAGCAGTAATTTTTAAAAAGAAATATCTTTTTGACAATTATGAGCATGCACAATTTTATTCGTCGATTATAAGATATAATAAAGAATATGTGCGAAATATGTATAACACATGTATACATGTATGGTTAATTTATATATTTACTACAGCACCTATTTATGTGTGTATACGTGATTACCTTAAAAGTATAATACTATTCACTATATACACGTAGTATATGTTCATATAACTAATTAACTCTAATGTAACATTTAAACATCTGTCTTCCTCTGTACCATCTTGAGTTGACTGTTAGAGAATGTTTTAAAGCATTAAGTCTACCATTACACAAATTGTAGAAGCAGTAAATAAATAAATAATCGTGTGTTCGATTTTGTATAGCGTTATTTTATCCTACATTGCTCGAACAACTTATTGATTACGATAGACAAAAAAATGTCATCAAGGTAAGCATCAATGTGACCCCTGTCAGACGCCAAACAGTTAAACAACGTATACTTTTGAGGGGGCCGTAGCTGGTGCAATTATTGGCCTAATGAGGCATATTGTTTCACGACCTAAGGTCACGAGTGATGTGATATTATGTAGGATTATGTAATACTAAATTTTGCATTCAAAATTTTTCGATGCCAGCATTATTATGAAAATAAAATAAAAAAAATTGACAAGACATAAGAATTAGAGACAAATAGTGAGCTACAATGCCAGCTATTTATTGTAAATATAGGGCAAGTACACATTGTTCATATAGATGAATAGAATAAGAGCATAATTTAAGATAAGCATAAAATACGAATGAATATTATAGTTGAGGAAGTGAGTAGAAAAATAGTATGTATAATTTGATTAACATTTAGCAATAATCAATGCAGGAGTATAATAAGGAAGTAATAATTACGTGTCGGTCATAATGACAAATATTAAAAAAGGATTAGCAGTAAGATAAAAAAATGTAAAAAGTAGATAATAGATGTAAACAAATAAAAGATCTCTGTCAATTGGCGGCAGGGAATTACAAGTGGCTTTAAAAATATTATGAAGGACCATATTACTCTCTATTGAAAAGTCGAGAGTCTTTTCGGGAGGACGACACGCGGTAAGCCGTGCATAACGGAAGGTAGCTCAAACTCTGTGCGTCGTTTTCTTTGGGGCCTATTAAATGGAACTATGTTGATTATTTAAAAAAATATGTTATTGTAATGAGGGCCGCTATTTATATTTGAATTTAAATTTTCTTTCAGAGCAGCGTCGCATTACTTCGAACAAGACCAATTATTGATATTAAAACGTCAATAAAACCATCGAATACAATAATAAACGTTGACCCATCGAAACAAGGATGCGTAAAAGATCCAACATCCAACTACACCTGCTTCCACTTCGAAGCGTGTTGTATTATAAAATCTTTAGTAAAATCCACTCAAACGAATAGGCACGAATTGAGTTACGTCATCGAAGCAGAGACTTTCCCCGGCGGGAGGAAATATTCTCGTGTGCTGTTGGATTCCGAGAAAACTAATATTGTAAATAAGACATTGCGGCTAGACAAAGATGTCGAAGTTTGTAGGCAGCACATTGTGTACTTAAAGAATAATACGAGAGACATTCAAACACCTATTAAGGTAAGTAAACATTGTATCGTCGTGTTAATGCTAAAATTATAAAATCTTAAAGTTTTAATATAAATATTGATTAAAGGTTAAGAATAAGGTAAAGATAAATAATTCGTACAGCGATGTAAATGTATTTTTATTTGTAAGATATAATTCAAACTGCAAATCGCACATTTATCTTAGCATTATCTTTAAAACATTTTTTATATTTTAAAGATAATAATGTAATGTGTTATTAAAAATTTGTTATATTTACCTACAAACAAAAATTTGATTGTATACAGGTTTTAGATTCATCAAATGATTTCTGAAACAATCGTTTCTTTGAAAACCTTTTTGAAAAATGGTTACTCAAAAGTTTTAAATCTAATAACTCAAAATAAAATAACAAAATTATATTTTTCAGTTTATGGTAACCTACAAATTAGTTAACGTGGAACCAGAGTATTCGACAGTAAAACCTTTACCGAACATCGACGAATACCCGGTGCTGAACGCGACTGCCGTTACGGCATTCAGTGCCAATTTCCTCAACGATTGCGGTACTGATGGAATTTGCGTCAGCGACTTACAAGTTGAACCTGTTCTTTTGCTGCCAAAAAGTAAGTTCCAAATGCTACCGAAACCGCTGTACCGTGTGTGAGGAACGCGCGCAGTAAAAAGGGGAAAGGTATCAAGTTTCCTCAGTACGGTGTTAACGCTCGCGGCAACGCGCTTTTTTAGAAAAGCTTATTTTCTTCTAAAAGTTTTTGAATTTGTTATTTTAATATATAGTATCTGTAACATTGAGGAGCTATTCTATTATTGCATTAACATCACTCATATAGAAATACTATTGTTTATATACTTTTGTTTATTGGAAGAGAGTTAATTACTTTGAATGTCAATTAATTACATTAAAATGTAATAAAAATGAGGTGAAATTTATTCTAAGAAAACATAAAAATTTGTATATAATTATTTTTAAAATAAATCGAAATACTTTTAGACGTAGTATTTAAAACCATACAACAATAATATAAACAATAAATAACAATAATATGAGTATTTATGAAAAAGGAAGTTAAATTGATAACGTTTAAATTTTTGAAACAGGAAACAATCCATTCAATCCTATAAAAATTATAATATTTTCTGATCCGAACCTATAATATAACTAATGAATCCTAAAATTTAGAGTTATTAGTTCCTTATGATATGCGAAATTGTTTATAACTAAATAACAATATTAGGAAAAGTCCGATATTTAAGTTAACTATATTGTATTTTATTAAAGCGGAAGACGGCAAGTCGTACACTCTGACTCTGGGCCAAGAGGAGGAAATAAAGTTGTCAATATCTGTTGACAATCTAGGAGAGTCAGCATACGAAGGGCAACTGTTTGTGCAACATCACATGAACTTACATTACATTGCAGCTAATATCAGCGTGAGTGTGTTTTATTTTATCTGTTATTTTTATTTACATATTTATTTTCATCTTTTCGTTTTTCGGTATATTGAAGATGTTAATTGCTTATACGTTTTATTTTACTTTTTGCTAGTATAAAAAAACGTAAACCTTATGAAATTTTATGCACTTAAAAACCTTTTTAATTTTTATATCACAATAAAAAATACTCTTTAATAAAAAATTCTTAAGCCTCATTTTAAATAATTTCTAAGTATGGTTCAATTGACCAAATCATTTTAATAGAAAAGTGCTTCGCTATAATTAATGAAGTACATTTCTTTTAAATCTTTTCTATTTATACCTATGTAATTATACTTCATAGGCACTCTACGAGTGTGTTGCAGAGATAATTAGAAAGTGTGAGTTTGTGTTAAAAAATAATAATACAAAACATCTAGATACTATAACACATTATAAATACTATATGTATAATATAAATTGTACTTATAATGTAAACAAATAGATAAGAGAATATAATTGAGATACACATAAAACATTAATTATATACTATGTGTTCTTTACTCGGTGATTTTACTCCAGTTCCTTTAAAAACATGAATTATCAATATATAAAAGGGAGATCAACTGTCATAATAGTCCGCGACATTTTTCAAAATTTGTGTTTCTTCGCGACTCGCAATCATAAACGTATATAAAATTAGACAAATTGTAATATTGAAAAAAAAAATGAATTTTAAATATTAACAAATAAATTGATTTTACTTCTGTAGGTAAATATTTAAGATTCACTTAATCGGTGACAGCATTAATTCTTTTAGATATAAGCTAGTTAATGCTGATCCATGTTAAAAAAAATGAAAAGGGGACTCTAATACGTGCTTTAAAAAGCCGCATGTGGCTCGCGATTCGCAAGTTGGCCTCCCTTGATATAAAGTATGTTTGTTACAGTGTTAACTGTATTCCATAAAACAATACTACACGTAGAGTCGCATATAAGTATCTTAAACATTTAATGCATCCGTAATATTTTGGTACTTTTGTATTCTTTATTTATTGTAGTTTTATTCATTTGTATTAGTATAATTTAAAATTTCTTTGTGATGTAATATCGTATAGTATATCAAATAATGAATTAAAAATCTTTAAATTTCAGGACAAACACATGATATGCTCAAGTGTAAATAAGACAATTGTGTCGTGTTTACTTGAGAATCCATTCAAGAAGCAGCTAGACAGCGCCATTCCCATCGTGATGAGATTCGACGCGAGAGCCCTAGAGGACAATGAGGCTTCGGTTACGTTCACAGTGTGGGCTAATTCAACTTCCAAGGAACGGTATCCAGGAAAGAAGCCAGCTAAAGTGGAAGCTTTGATTATAAAGAATGCTGAACTTATGATCAAGGGGTAAGTGTGGCTTTTTTCTTGTCACTATCTAATTAGTCAATATGGTGAAAGTTATTACAAATTAACTTAATGTTTTATAAACATTGAAATCTTAATCATCATCACTTCACCGTAATACGTCGTGCTGGGTAACAGCTTTCTCCTTAGATTATCAAGGGGATCCTTTGGATGCGGCTAGCATCCAGTTTCTTCCGATGGTCCTAACAAAGTGGTCTATCCACCTCATGTCCACGCTGCTACAATATTAAATCATAATCTTTTTTAACTGTATTTCCTGTGTTCAAGAATTGAATGCAAAGATAATTTATTCATTTTAAAATTTTATTACTTATTAAGTCTTCTATTAACGATTTAGTTATAAAATTATAATATTTCAATCTAATTGTGTTATAAAAATGTTAAAATAGGATCAAAAACATAAAACTTAAATTTCATAGTAACTATACTACGAATATAGTTATTTACGTCGGACCGTCCTAAGACGGAAACATGCTTTAAATATTCCAGATGACTCGACGACAACAAGACAAGCAAAATATAAAATTGTTCGCAGCCACTCAATGTATCCGATGGCCGTGAAGGACCCCGGGAAGAGCCTTGCTACCAAAACCTTGGTTTAGGCTTGTTTTACTTGGCCCTGTCATCTTCAAACCCGAGAAATCTGTAAATGGCATTAGAGCAATAATAACTTCATAATGTTCATTCTACTGAATAATGAATCTACTATATTTCATTTATAAAAAAAAAAACAAATATTTTTATCGTTAGTTTACATCTTAACGTGATATTAAATATCTTGTATCATTAACCGCAATATATATATTTATATATATATATATATATATATAAGAAATGTATAGGTAAAAACAAATAATCGTTATGGGGCAAAGTAATAATCAATCAAATTATTATTGATTGCAGCGCTGCAAGGCCAGAACAGGTGTTCTACGGCGGCGAAGTGAAGGGAGAATCTGCCATGACTTACTTCGACGATATCGGCACACGTGTCGTGCACACGTATCAGGTATACGTTAATGACACCTCGTTGTATCATATAAAAATTAATATCGTTATAAATACCGATACGACATTTATTTCATCTTAATTATACATTGAACCGAATATAATGATAAGTCGGAAAATCAAACTTTTCAGAAGAAACGAAAAACGAAATTTAGGTTATATAAAGCAGTGAAAATATTTATAAGAATATAATTGTATTTATCCTTATCATGCTAAATAAGAGTAGTTTATACTTATATCGTATAACCTTTTTACACTTGTTTGTACTTTACTTTGTTTATTTAGAGACAAAAAGACAAATTTATCTAACTAAATTTTTAGCCAGAAAATTATGTAAAAAATTGACAAAGTGTATTAGAACTCGTAAATTTCAAATACCCATAAACTCGATAAAAATAATAACGGAGATTGTCATTTTATTCGGTGGGGGCAGCGAAAACTATTTGAGATTTTAAATCAATGTTTTATAAACTTAATCAAAAAAAAATCTTCTCATATATTCGTTACTTGGATTACAATTTTTACTGTTAGAACTATAGCCTATATGCGATGAAAGAAGGCAGTATAATTCTTTATGGGAATCTTAATACATTTTCTGTAGGCGATCAACAATTTACGTAATATATCACACAAAATGTGCCATATTAGGAATCGAACCGCTTACGTATCCTATTAGTTAAAGTATTAACCAGAGTATATATTTATATTTTATATTTTCTTTATTACAGATATTTAACGAAGGTCCACTTCGGGTTTCGTCGTTACAAGTTGTAATTACGTGGCCCCATCAAGTAGCTTCAGAGAGTCAGCAGGGCAAGTGGTTGTTATATCCCGAAGATCTACCCACCGTTGATGGAGAAGCTGGTAATCTAATTTATTAAGAATTGATTTAAAAAAAAAATTATAAACGGCGTTACTTCTGTTTGGCAATTGAATTAAAGAATACTTGCGGTTAATTTTACCGACTAACGACCAGAATGGCGGTAATTCGTGTATATTGTAATATAAAATTTAATTAATAAATTAAAAATTGTGATGTAATTCTGTGTCAATTTTTTAAAGTAATACACAAGTGATTTAATTATACTTGGTTTTCAGATCAAAACAACGGAGAATGTTTCTTATCCGATGGAAAGATAAATCCATTAAATCTTACGATACGACCTGGTATAATGGAACCATTATTAGAGAATTTGGAAATGGATCCTTTTCTTACTACAGGAAAACTTAGCGTTAGTTCAAACGAAAAAACATTTAATAGAACGAAAAAGATTGTTGAATACTCTACGGCAGTAGAGAACAAAGTGAGAAGAAAGAGAGATAATGATGTGGTCAAGGCGGAAGCGTATACGGATAAGGACGGACAAAGAAAGCATGTTGTTAATATGGCAAGTGTTTTAAATATTTAATATTTAAGATATCTAAGTATTACATACATTTTTATCGGTTACTATCGAGATTCGAAATTGTGTGACGAATTATTATTGGTTTTTAATTGATTTTCATTTATTTTTTATTATATCGTATTACTTTTATTTGGGACGATATATGGTGTAATAAAATGCGTGTAATAAAGCTTGTGATAAGTTTTCTAGAGTGAACTTCATTCGTAAAGCCATTTCGCACTCAAAAACATACTATTATAACAGCATAATTTATTAAATATTTATATTTTTAAATTTATTCGGTCTAATATGTAATTTGATATTTTATATTCAGTAATCTACACACTATAAATGAAATATTTAACACGATTAAGAAAGCTGCAATTTTTGTATAATTATTATTATTACTATATTTTATATATATTACTGTTATTTTCTTTGACAAAAATAAATTAGGTTTATACTTGTTCTTTCAAAACATAAAACTGTATAATAACATAAAACTTTAAGGAAAATGTTTTAAAAGTGAAATCAAAAGTGGGTAGTACTTAAAGGTGGTCCCAATCAATAATTGTCAATGGGTTCCGATATATATATATAAAGTGGTACAGCGTCAATACAAATTTTAAATATTTTTGTTACCAACTATAGAGTCGTAACGAACACGTTCATAATATAAGTATGCTATTTAATATTCTAGAAAATCGAGAATCAAGTCGAAGCATGTTCCTTCGGAATAGTGTTAAACAAGCTTTAACTACAAAAATATTACTAATATATTAACATACTTTTACATGATCGGATTAATTATTAATATACTTTTACATGATCGGTTGTTTTTGTCGGGCTTAAAAGAATTTCGTAATTACTTTGTAGAGTAAAAACATATAATTTTTTTTTTATTTTCAGAGCTGTCAAAAGAAAACAGCGAAATGCATCCAATTTCACTGCATTATATACGGGCTGCGTCGTATGCAAGCGAGCACCATAACGATCCGTGCGCGTCTATGGAACGCCACGCTGGTGGAGGACTATCCTCGAGTCAGCCACGTCAACATTGCTTCGACGGCCGCCATTCGCATTCCCGACAACTACAATATACATCAAAACAAACACCACGATGATATTGCTACGGTAATTATCTTTTTGATTATACAGATACACACACACACTGATGGTTTAGATGTAACAACTTTATACAGCACATTTGTCAGGAAAAGCTTTAAAGCTTTCATATCTATTTCCTATCATCCTGTTTACAGTGATCATTCTACAGCAATACGACAGAATTATAAATTCTGGCAGGAAAAAATCTGTAGGGACAGATAATAAACAATTCAAATTGATAATAACATTAGTTATCAAAACTCATTTTTGTATTGTTATCATTACGTTACATATTATTTGTGTGTCTATTGATTTTTCCACAGACATCAAAATCAAATGAGCTATATATTCACTTCTTTAAAACCGTTACACGTCTAACCAATTATCATGTATATCGATTGATTCATAATTATTTATAAACAATACAAACTTTTTTGATAACTCCTTTAAAAACATTTCCCCTAATAGAATGTTATATTGATTTCAGGTTGAAACAGTAGCGTATCCTGATCTGAAGATTAGCGAACCTACAGAGGTACCCTTGTGGGTCATCATAGTCTCCGTAATCGTAGGGCTCATAGTGCTGATACTTTTAATAATAGCCTTGTGGAAACTTGGGTTCTTCAAGAGAAGTCGACCAGACCCCACGCTTTCTGGCAACCTCGAGAAGAATAATCACGAGTCGAGTCCATTCATAGGAAGGGACAGAAACAACATTCGATAGCTGAGCGGTTGTGTACTTGGGACTTTAAAATCCAAACGTGGAACTAAAGTATAAGTACAATTGTTTTGTTTAAAACAGTGTACATATGGTAGACGTGTTCGTCGTTGTCTCTATTTATATGAAGTGTATGTAAGTTATAATTTATAAATATCATTTGACTGTGATGTCTTCGTAGAGGAAAAATTGCGTGTTTGTGATGTTGAAGTCACAGATGTTGTTTTGTTGATGTTTGAACGAACACTAAAATATAAAAAAAATCGTTTGTTTATTGCAACTGCATTTCTTTAGTATTTAATGTTAATATTAACTGTCTATATATTCGAATGAATATATATTCTTCTGTAAATAATTACTTGCCTTGACTTATTTATGAAGTAGAATTAGTGTACGTAAAGTCGACTAGATTTATTTACTAGTCAAAGAATTGTTATATCCTTAAATAAGATTTATTTTGCGATGAGTTAAAATGAAAGGAATAATGGACACAATCGAAAAGTATATTGTTTTTAATTTAATGACAAACTGAACTACTTAAAAATATTATCTACTCTCTTTTTGCGTACTTAATGTTAGTGATATACAAAATACTTCAATGTTTACGTTACACGTGGCACTTAGAGAACTATAGATATTTAATACAATGTATAACATCTTGACCCCTAAGTAGGCAAGAATATGTTAAGGAATGTAAATATTATTAATGAGGTTACTTAAGGTTTTATACTGTAATTGTGTTTGTTGAAGACATTATATACCACATATGGCTTCCACATTTTTATACATGACTTAATTGTAATCATCGCCAATATTGGACTATTGTTACATTATTTCGTAGTTTAAATTTAACCACCAATTAATAAAACTGGTTGTGACTAGTTTACATCCTGTCTCTCTTTTACCGTAACGTATTAGTTGATACGTTACCGTACTATCAGTTTATGGAAATAATAAAAAGGTGCCATTTATATATTGTTTGATTTATTAGCTAAATCTATTTCTGTACCTCGTCATCATCATCAACCGTAAGATATTAACTGATTGACAAGCCTCCCTCATTCCTGTGCCTATCCATATGTAATATACAAACTGATTGACTTCGGCGGTGTTTATCAACTTATTAGACTTTTAAATAATTTGCTAAAACTGAGTTTACTTTTCAAAAATATTCTGGCAAAAGTGAACAACAAAAATAAAATTAATTAAATTAGTACCTTTGAAATGAGAAGATAAAGTAGGTGCTTTTGTGATCTTTCACAAATATCCTCAAAATAATCTTTACACTGTAATAAGACTACTACTCTTTTTTAATAAAAATTATAATCTATGGTGTGATATTTTTCCACTGATAATTCTCTACATTTGGAACATTATAATAATACTGGAATTGTTTGCAATAACAAAAGGAATGTATTTTACCAAATAATGTCATTGCTTGGAGTTATGACCATTGCCCCCAGAACTAGGATGATTACAAAAATCTTCTATTTGTATGTTTCATAATTCAGAATAGTTAATTTAGTTTTGTAAATATGAACATGCATCAGGATGTTACAAAAATTTATAGTGAATTTCTTAACGTTGTCAAATCCGATATTTAAATTTTGGAAAAATTACAAGGTATCATAGGTTCACGAATAAGATGTAATAACCATTTTACCATTCCATAAATTTTAAACATACAAGTGTTAAAAACTTGTTTAAAAAGACAAATAGTTTTGGTAATACAGAACCTTGGTCTAAGCGTTAGTTGTTTGATTCGTGTGATTGATGATGCCTTTCCATACAGATAATGATCTGTTTTCATTTTAGTCCATAGACACCCATTGCAAGACCTTATGCCTTTAATGTTATCACGGAATATTATAAATAATGTGTGTATATTGTTGTAATATGGTATTTTGCCGACTTATTAGAATTCTGCAAAATAATTCTTCTAATTGAATAATTTTTATAATAAGATTAAATCTTTTCTGTGTATAATTAGTTTGTTCAGAAAATTTAGTAGGAAAACAGTTTTTGAAATGATCTTGAATAAATTTGTATACATATAAATCTATTTACCACCTAAAAATCTCTTTTCTAAAGTGTTTTATTGCTTGCGAGATTTTATGTAAATTACCTTTGGCAAAATTTAATTAATTATATTAATTAAACTTTGCTTTGCAGATTTAATACAGAACTAAATGTTACGTACAATGAATAAATGTGTTTATATATTTTTAACAAGCACAAGTTAATATTGAAAGCTAAATTAACACGAATGTTCTCGTCCCGAGACCTCGTGATATCACCAGCACTGGATCTTATCTGTTCACACGGAAACACTACAAGTGTTACGTGTCACTATAAATAAGAAAAGTGTATAAGCAACTTAAGTTCAAAAACATTTAAGTTCAATGTCATTTAATAATCTCTCGGCAATCTAATGAAAAAAAAATTAAAAGCAATTTTGTTTTCTTTAAATTATTCTTTTGTAATAAAGGTTAGATATCGTGATTTATTAAGTAATTTATTTGCATTTTTTCTTTCTTATACATACTCGTACATATTAATACATCAAAATTTAATATCTACATAAAAATCTAAAATAAATTTACTATCTCTATTTATTTTTAATTTATAAAACATCCATTAGAAATTTATATAAATACGCAAGTTGAATTTATATAATGATATAATTGTTTTAATTGTGACAAAAAAACCAGAAAACGATTTTTAAATAAATCAAATTCATGCTATTTCGTTCTCGAAAGTACATAAACGTACATTTATATAAATAAATATTTTTTTACAAAAAATCAGTATCATCAGATTTAACTGTTTGTTATATTATAAAATACGCGATGCGAAGCATAAAGCTTTTTGTGGACTAGGAACAGAATATTAAATGTCGCAAACCTCTTCAATACGGTTTGTCGTAGCCGTTGCGTGATTGGTTCGGCTTCTGGTGACAAATTTAATTTATTAAAATTTATCGATATTTTCTTCAAAAAAAAAACGCTCACTGCAAGGCAAAGGTCTCCCACAAAGATACGCCACGATAATCAGTCTTTTATTGCCTGCATCCAGCAATGTTTTACATATTTTGATATTTTATTATGTAATCTAAAATAATTATATTTTTCTTAAAACAAAGTTTTTTAATTATTGAAGGTCCTTAAACGCCTTAAAAGAAACAATGACCAGCTTTTTCCACACAATTTTATCCTTTGCTTTACTTATGATAGTAGTAACACGGTCTCCAGTTATTAAATTAACTTCATCAGATTAGCTAACAGGTGTTAATTCCACGTGGACTTTTACCGTCTGCTTTTCTTATGACCAGTAGTTGGTTGATGTTATCTGATTGTGTGCTGGCTATATGGCCAATATAACTAATGACTCTTTAATAATATCTTGACCTTGAGTTCGTGAGTCGTTGTCGAGAATGGATTTAATGGTAGGTCTTGATATCCATGGTATATGTAACATTTCGCATATTTTAAAGGCCCGTCCTGCTCTAGTCTGCTGCACGAATTAACTTTGTTTCACAGCCTTATAGGAATATCTCGAACACCAGCGTTTGCACGTGTATCATTTTGCTTGCAGAGGAGACGTTTCTGTCTTGCCTGGTTCGAAATTTTGATCTTAGCAACCTTTTTCGTTTTCGTATACCTCTAAATTTCCTTTAAGCAGTTTCCCTACAACCGATGGTCGTTGGAGTCGAACGATTTTCAATTGGCGACCACGAGCCAGTAGACGCGGCGTGGGTAGGCGCCCCACTAGGTGGACCGACGACTTAATTAAGGTGCGGGCAGCGCGAGATCGGTCTGCGTGACGATCTTTGGGGAAGGCCCATGCTTTGCAGTGGGCGTCCATCGGCCGAAAAGAAGAAAGAAGTAGTTTCCTTACTCGCTGATCATTGAAGTCTGGTACAAAAAATATTAATTGCGTGTTTATTCTAAATTACAATATATTAATTATTTTCGCCATTTTATCTTTATAACAAACTCCTACTTATATTAGTAATGACTTAAAAACGGAAGTGAATTTTAAAATAATTTTTCAAATCCTTGTTTCGCAAAGTCAAGGTTATTTTAAAGATGTTTTGAAGTGATAGTAAATGTTATTCGCCCACACGCCTTCGTGTAATGTGGCAAAGTATTGTCGTGTAGAATATTTTTTAATATAATTTTATCCTAGCAACAGCAAATAATACGTGACTGTGTTATTTAATCAGGGATGCACATCACTATCTCTTATCAAGTCTCGTCGATATTAAATTCGGTCACGATTGACAGCTCGAGCAGAACTCGCCTCAAGGATTGCTAGATACCGTTCTGTTACTTTATAGATCGTGCGTTTAAGGTACCTGAAAGTTTGGCGATGTTTTGATAAAATAAACCGAATTCTCGAGCTTAGCCGTTGCAAATAGGTATAGAGTAGCCCCTAATAGCGTGCTATCGCCTTGCTAATTAAACTGTAAATGCCATTGAAGAATATAGAGATCCGAAACAACTAACAAGAAACTGTTCATGTCGATCTTGGATGACATTTTAAATATACTCTTAGGTAATCAGGTTATGTGTTACAACGTTGGAAATTTTTTTTTCAAAGAGGTTTTATCAAAAAAATAATCACCTCTTTCTTAACCGTAGACCAGCAAAAGGTGCACAGCGATGTGTTCTTACAATTAACATTTTTTTGAAGGCAAGGTTGGTCCATTTCACCTGTAACAATGAACAATTGACAATCTTGGTAAAACTACTATATCTTGTCATAAATAATACATAATAACGAATTAAAAATAAATTAATTATTGAGACTATTTTAGATTATTTGAGCAAATTAATAACGTACACTATGACTTATATTAATTATGTATTGACGTTGCCGTCCGATTGCTGCATCAATCTTTATAATGCAGCATGAGCTTTCAGTTTCTTTAAACGTTTTCTGTGTCATACTTGTAATTTACGAACCAATATCACTGTAGATGCTTGAGTAAAAATTAATATAATTCTAACTTGAAGAATAGCGTTTTCTTAGCGAACGCTAGCGAACGCTTATGTCTTAGTACCATCTACATTGTTATCACACTATCACTATTGTAGGAAATATATATGATAGCCCCGTCCAACAATAGCAGTCCTATGGCTAAACTGATAATGACGATGATTGTAGTAAGTCTACATTTCCCAACAGCTGGTCTTTTGCCCTCCTGAATTCCTTCCAGCCTGTGCTTCTTGTTTGTTACGCGCTACCTACTTTCAACAAGTAAAAGAATGGGGCTATGCAAATTTTAGAGTCAGAGCCATACAAGTCATCGTATCTTATTCTACATTTCATTAATATAATCGCTGTATATATCTATTCCGTATGTTTTAACAGTAAAATGTTTAGTTAGTACCTGTATAAAGTTGGTTGTCGAGGTGCGTGATGTAGCTGCCGGCCAGTCTGAGGATCTCGATCTTGCTAAGCTTGCGATCAGGCGGTTCCGTCGGGATTAGCAGCCGCAGTGCATTGAAGGCCATATTGACGCTGCTTAGAAACCATACGGATATTTTGATAAAAATTTTAATCACACAAATATTCTACTGAAAACGAACAAAAAAAAATAATTTTTAGCTTTTCTTAAAGAAAGAAATTACAAAAAACGAAATACAGAATTTATGAAAGGTCTATTTTTTAATTCCTTTAAATCTTTATTTCTTTATTAATCAGTTAATTAGTAGGCGGGAGTATAATACATATTTAAAAAAAAAAATTTCACCTCTTATCACCAAACATATGTAAAAACCGTGGTTTTTCCGCACAAGGGTCATCAGAATACAATAATAAGTGTTATCCACAGTTTGGACACATTTTACAATTACTACTACTATTACTACTATATAAACCTTACAGATTTGCAAGTCTGCTCTTCGCATAACATGCAAGAAGCTTTTTAATGGTATATAACCAGATCTGAGATGAGACTCACTCAAGATGATAATTGAATAATTTCTACAGAGTGATATAATACCGGGTAGTGAATGTTCGGCGATGCAATTTAATAATGTAGAACAATCGTAAAATATTATTTATACTTTTACTAACACGTACTGCTAAACAAGTCAGTGGTATAGGATATTAAATATATATATTTTTATTTCCTATTTTGCTATAAAATTTTTATTCAAATATAGACTTATGTCTACATTATATCCCAGTAATTCAGATCATCATTATTGTTATCACATCAACCAACCACCGCAAAGTATATAGGACTATTCTAAAGATCACCTCGATGACGGATTTTACGCAGTTCGTTTTAAATTGAAACACGGGTATTGTAGTAATCTCCAGAGGTTAAAAGTCCTCCGAGCGTAATAATGGTGCCAAGAGACAATTTAAGTGGAAGGAAGAGTTATTTATCAGGACTACCTTTTCTTTGTGGGAAGTATAAATATTTTAACATAACACATTAATGTCTACCAATGTAGTGCGCAGTGATATTTACGTCGGAGAAAGACTTCATTTACCATAAAACATGTGACAAGATCATGTTATCTGCCTCTTTAGGCTAGCTTTGATCAGTGAGTTCTACCATTATTAAAAATAAAAAGTCAAACTTTACCGCACTGTACACAAACAAGCCTTAAACAAAGATATGCCATAATAAATATTAATTGAGATAAAAAAAAGTCGTTGGTGATGTTGCCAGCCAGTGCTCGTAACTGTTTTTAAGTAAAAATTGTTACTTTATTTATGAAGCAATCGATGTGATAGTGACGATAACAGGTATTGAATTTAAGACTTATTAAAGATTCACATAATTAAAATAATATTTACTAACTTTTGCGTCCTGTCGCGTTCACGAGCATTCGCTTGACACCTTTGCTTTGTGTTTGGCACTGACTGTAAGGCATTTGAAAATGGAACTGCATGCACTACATTCTTATCCCAACTGTCTTCGTTGTACTGGCAGTTAAAATAATTATCCATTTAAAATTCACTGCTACTTTTTTATTTGTGGACTCCAGTCAGCGTGGAAGTGTAAAGCGTACTAATCCGAGTGCGTGTTGTAGGTCCACTAATAAGTGTCCCGATGAACATCGCTCATGAAGGAGTCATTTAGGAAGAACAGCGCGCGCCACAGACCCGGCTCTTAACCGATAATTGTATAAACAGATGGCTCTCGCTTCAGTTCGTTCGGGTCCGAATTTATGTTACATAAAATAGTTTTAAAGTTTTTTTTTTTACTTTATTTGTAGCAGGCTGATACTCTGGTTTTTTATTTGTATGTTTCCGAGTCTTTTGTATTTGAGTTATTGATTTTTAATTTTAGAATAAAAAGAGTGTATATATAAAATAAACACATTAGAATATGATCTAATAATAAACAAGAAACACAAACATACTGTTGCTAAAATTTATTTTGTTAATTCATTTGTATTCTTAAGTTAATTTAATTAAAATTAAAGCTTCAACTTATAGAGTAGATTAAATTATTTTAGATAAAGTATTGTAGCGTATATGTAACATACATGTTAAAACATTTTGTAGCTTAAAAGTTGTTAAAATGTCTAATTGTTAATTAGAGATAATAGACTAGATCATCTTAGATCATCATTATTATCGTTATTTGAACCATACCAGTCCACTGCTGGGCCAATGTCTACCGGAAGGTTTCAACAGTACCAGTTGAAAGCGGCCTGCATTCAGCGTCTCTTCAATAAGATCATTTGTCTACCTTGTGGGTGGACGTTCTACGCTGCCATTGCGGTTTAAAATCTTAAGTTTCCATTAGTTCTGCATGCTATGTGACCTGCGCACTGTTACTTTGATTTGATTATCCACTGGGCTATGTCGGTTGCTCTCATTCCTGATTTGTTCTCGTAAAAAAATCCTGAGGACAACCCTTTTGTGGCTCATTGAGTGACATCTCAGATATACATACGATAATTCATTAAGCAAAATAATGTGTTCAAAGTGTAAATATAAAAATTTCATTAAATATTTATTACATTATTATTCAGCCTTTAAGAAAATTTAACTCGAAAAATTGTTAGAATATTTAAAGTAAAACGTTTCATGGTAGAATTTGAATAATAAAAATATTCGGGTCGGTAATCCGGCCCTGTCATGGCGAATGACTAAGTTGTCATCAAGAATGTAAAACGCGGATTGCTCCCCAGTGCCTTGTCTCTGTTAGTTTAAGCTAACTACGACAATAAATATTTTTAATTACCTCAATGATTTCTGAACGACTTGACTCACAAATTTCTTCAGATGAACATTTATGTTCTAAACAACTAGGCGTTGTATAATAACCAGCTTCGGCTGTTTAAACATTAACTATTGACTATTAACTACATGTATAAATATATTTTTATATACATAGCATATACATATAGTGCATTTATATATATATATATAAATAAATGCACTATATGTAAATATATATATATATATATATATATATATATATATATATATATATAAACATTTTATCAAAACAACAAAATATGTGTAAATCTTTCTCTTTTCTGTGTATACAATTTTATTTTTCGAGTTATCGTACAAGAGCAGTGATTACCCAGCGGTAAAGAATTAGGATCGACCATCGCGGGATCGATTTTCGGGGTGCAATCTCATGTAATTCGCAATTCATTAATTACAAGGGATTTCCAATGCTTACAAAAAGCTTTCAGAAGATGGGCAGCGGCATGATACAACAATGTGATCGCCAACTAGCCCGTCATGCGCGGTGACTATGGTATACCCCCCATATATATCTTTGGAGGAGGCCTATCTTCAGCAGTGGGCGTTTATCAGCTGAATAGATATAACAAAGCCCTCTGGAAGGCGAGGTGGAATCTTTATATGTAGTAAACGGTTTGAGTATAGTATGAGTTTAATGTTATCATTAATATATCGTTTAAGTGGCGACGAGCTAGTCATGTAGCACCCACAGCAGATGGCCACAGGTGCCTTAAGTATTGAAGAATAGACAACGGATCAGTAAGCGCAGGGTAGGAGGTGGAGCCATAAGGTGGACAGACGATTTAGTTGAGGTCGACGGAAGATGCTGCATGTATACCGCTTTCAACCGGTTATTTTAGACATCTATGAAAGGGGCCTATGAACCTTTTGTGGCTGAAATTATGATGATGATGATTTACATCTTTTTCTATGAAATTATAGGTTACTAGTTTGATTTTATTGTAATGATCTTATATGTAAATCTACTTTAACTTTTAATTTGAATTTATTTCGAGGTCTGTTTTATATTTTATTAAATAAAGTAAAAAAAAAAATTAAATTCCGAAAGGTATGGTTGTACATAAAATACGATTGCCCTCCATCGTTCTTCCTCTCTAGGGATATATTTCGTGGGAATCTGGTTTAATTAGTTGAATTGTACGAGCGGCACTTCCAACGCAGACATTTGTTTTCATTTACAACGTTAACGAGGTTTCGCAACAAAAAAATATCATGTGAGACAGTGATTAACATCTCTGTTTACATTACTATTTTAATAATGAATGTAATACACATGATGTTTCGAGTGTAAATTACATTAAGGAAGATTCTTTATTTTTAGTATATATATACTCTTCGAATTTCGTCAGCTTTTCTCATCAGCGGTTCTTTAACGAGCTATGAGCCCTCTTAATTGCTCAACACCAAATCAGGTGATGAGTTTCGTAGATAAACAAAAGTAGTCGAAATAGCCCAGCGAAGTAAGTTGTGGTGAATGCCGCTGAGGTTTTAAATTTCTAAAGCGGAGACCACGTAGCGGCGGGGTAAGGTCGTTAGAAGACGGTGCCCAGCTGTGAACGTCATATGACCAAAATGATGATGATAACATGAAACAAAATTATTTCAAAAATATTGTCTGTTAAATCTATTAACGAACCAAGCCCCAAAGGGGTCTAAACCTAGAATTTTTTACTTAATATTATATTTTATAATAATTAATCTTAAATTGAGTTAACGGATTTTGTGATTAAATTACCGTAGTTTTTTTTTCATATAAGTAATCACCTTTCTTAAACATTTTGATATGTGTATTTTTCTGTACGAACAATAATATTATAACCCTATTTAATATAAATACGACAAGACAAGGCAAGACGTTTTTTTAGATTTTAAAAATAAATACTATATTAATTTAGGTTTACGTGGTTTTCCACGCTCATATTTACTTAAACCTTAATTTAAATATTTAACTAACGCACACATTAAATTAGAAATGAAGTAGATATCAATGTAAATGCAAAAATATTAAAAGCGAATAATTTCGAATGTAGCATAAATTCAAAGATACTGTAAATTAAGATGTAAATGGAGAACACGACCACACGTAGGTAACAGTGCCCGATGGTCAAAATCGCGAAGATGCTCAAGCATGTGTTGATTTTGCAAGCGACGTCACCTCCCCCCTACAGCGCCGCGTCCAACCCGCACGGTCGCTCCACGGCCGAGACTTTCTCCTCCACGCTAGAGAAACGATCGAGTCGCGAACGAAAACCCGCGCCAGACGATCGCATTTAGCGACAACTAAACCAAATATCGTGATACTTCCGCCTTCGAAGTACACCGCTTTCGCTCCGTATACACACGCGAACGTTTCGTGTTTTCAAACACTTAATTCAACATCCTCCGGTCAAATAATCAGTGCGTGTGTTGGTGGGAGCCCGAAGAATGCCTAATTATTAATTAGAGGTAAGTAAGATCGCCTTTCTACTTCCCAGTGCTTGAGACGATGACATTCGATGATAAGGTGGGCGAAGAACTCTAGTGAATGCAAGGACGGCTCAATTCACACCATCGGACATAATGGACGAGCACTTGTCCACTAACGCATGCTTTACAGCAAGTTTAAGATATCCCAATCCATACGCAAAAATCTTTGCTTTTAAATTTTCTCGTAGTTTTGTTATATTATTTACAATACTTCTGAAATTTTTAATTCAATTATATAATTTGAAATTGTATTTCATTATGTTTTTTTCATGTCCACGTTAAAAGAATAAAACTCTGATTACCTAAGTAACTCAAGTTTGGAGGCAAAAAGTATCTAAAGTTATAAAAATATTATTTGATTTATCGATTTATAAAATTTGTAAATGAGTGTAGTATCTTCTTTCCAACAAAACTATTTATTGAAATCTGTTCTATGTACAATGAAATTAAACTTGTATTGTATTGTCAATACATTTCTTAAGCCTTCTACTATATTTATATTTTAATCTCAACAGTTGTCTTGGAGGGTATTGCTTATTGCTATTTATCGAACACCCACCTTGGCGCTGCTCTCATGGATAATGCTAACCAACTATGTAACATTATATGTTCATTGGTTAAGCTGTTGACCGAGCACATGGAGCAATTCATGAATTTTAGTTATTTATTTGCCAAAAAACAAATAAAATCTTAGTACGATCTTGTTGGAAATTAATTAATCATTGCTGTACTTTATTAGCAGTTAGCAAGAATCAAAAAATTTAAAATCCTTGTATATCTAAGCTTTCTTAGGCATTACCATGTGGCAAAACTTGATATCAATGAATCGGGTGTTGTTTAAATAAATTTTGTCTAAATCTTCATCTTAATTACAATTTTAATTACTCTTAAAAAAATTACTTAATCTTAACCACTTCTGATTTATAGTAAAAGCTTATTAATACTCCCATCCGTCAATAAGAAATCCAATAAGCAAGAATTCTTCAGCAATCTACAAGTCACTTGAGTTTTATATGATATAATGGCTTTCCAAAAAATTCTGTCTGTGCAACTGGTAATATTAAATTTATTTATTGCCCTTAATTGTGAACGTATCACGAGAAATGAAATCATAGAGTTATCATACCATAGAAAATTACATTGAGCGGTCTTATCACTCGAGGCAATTCATTAAAAGCATAAATTAGAAACAGAATACGGACAAGCAGTGGGTAGTCGATGTGTACGTTATGAGATTCGAAAGAACATAATTGTGTATCGTTAAACAAAAAGATTTTGATGTGACATTATAAATGTAAAGAAAAATGTGTCGCAAAATGTATTGCTAAATATAAAACTTGAGAAAAGCTTGATTACTTCGGCTTTTTTCCATAACTTTAGGAAGGTTGAAGAAAAATTAAACTATTATAACTATTATTGCTAATGGTTTCTTTTCAGAGACAAACAGCAGAATAAACTAAAATACTTTTCACTAACTGTCAAACATTTGACGCCAATCAAAATCAAAAGAGGAGTGTTAGGATCCCATTAACCAAAAAATATTATATATTATAAAAGCATTAAAATATGATGATGTTCTGTCTAAATTCTTTACACTATACGTGATAAAAAATATTTTATTTAGTAATCTTGTTTATTAATAAGACATTCAACAAACAAATAAATTAATAACTCTGGATTACGTTTTATGACAATAATCATTTTTTTTATTACGACAGGTCAGTAATTTTTGACAGTACGAAGTATTTCGGGGCAGCTCATAGAGTAAATATATTATTTAAATCCAGGATTTTTATATTTAAAAGAGTTAAATGCGAGATGATGAGGCATTTATATTTTTTTATATTTTATAATATCTAATGCATTTAGGACGCAAATGTTGAATTCTTGAGCTCTGAGTTTGAAGCTGTTATAGCTAAAAAGTTAACAACCTCGAAAATCATAGAATATAAATTAAATATACGAGATTACCAAACCTTTTGCCATTGGATTGACATTAATTGCTTCTGTCTTGTAATTTTACTAACGCAAAACAGAATATTTTTATTTTATTATTATAGTTTTCAGAGTAATAATCTTATAAATACTGTATCTTAAGTAAAAATAATCAGGTAATTGCAATGTTTCAAACATATTTTAAACACATTTGCATTAAGAATAGCTTTGGGCATGCATAACATGACAGGAATTATTATCTTTTAAAAACAGAAAAATTATTAACTTATTTTACGTCTCAAGACTAAACTACTCGTGCAGAAAAAGTCTATAGCTAAATTAGAGGGAAGATCATAGAATTTAAAATGACGTATCATTTAGACACAACCCATACATCAAAACTACCATTAGTTTTGCGCCTTAAGCTAGTTAAAGGACATTTTAAATTGATCAGGCATTCATCTCTCTCCTGAGTACTTACATATTTACTGCTCTATCCGATATTTCTCATAAGAACTTGTATAATTACCCCTCTCTCTATTTATTGTTTTTGTATATACGACAATTTTCATCCTTCATTAGACTATTTTAATGACAAAAATGTCGTTATAATTCTAACTGATGATTTACACATTTAGTATCAGTCTTGCAAAAAAGATTAAAAATTAAAGACAAGGAACTAATGCGCGCTGCTCATGTACCTTATGGAAATACGTGTGATTCATCGAGGATCTCCGTTGACATCCTGCCAATGACCTATTACAATGACTTGGTGCTGTAAAACGGACTTATGATACACACAACCCGCGGCACCGTTATTTCAAACCGTATTTGATAGCGAGTTATTTTACTGACGTCATAATAAGCTCATTGTTATATATTTCCAGATTTTTTACATTACTGATTGTAAAGTTGATAATTAAGATTTAATACCTCGTAAAACAACGTGCTTTTATATCTTGTAAAATATATGATATAAGAATTTGAGAAAAAAAATCTTGAATGGATAATGGATATTAATAAAAAACAAACAAAACCTATTCGCATTAGCATACTGGGTCAATAAAGTTCCAATTAAGTTTAATCGACAACTTTGCCCTCAATATAAACACATGTATAGTAATTATCAAAGTGATATATATTGAATTTCATAAGGCAATTACTGTCCAATAGTATTTTGTCTATTAATTTTTACCTAGTATGTGTTATTTTAAATACAAATTAAAATTTATTATAAAAGATAGCACAAGAAACCTTCCAGATTTATATTTGTACCAACAAAGTTTACATTAAATTAACAATGTTTAATTAATGAACAATATCCAAAAATGGTTTCAGAAATAATAAGTAGCGTAAACATAATATAGTAAGGAAATCTTTTTCAATATTCGTATTACTACATGTTAAAATTAGTTAATATTTGTACTCCCATAAAAAATTCGCCTGCCGTATTCCAATATAAAAAATACATATTTAGAGTGATCACTTTATACAGGCTGATTGGAAATAGACGTAAAAGATTTTTGCTGGTAAATGTTACATTTGCCTCTTTAAAGCTATTTTATATATAACCAATCAACCTGTATATTCCGTTTTACTTTATAAAAAGGTACATTTACCAACTACAGGAGAAACTTAAGAAAATTAGAAATTTTTATATAAAACTTTGGCTAATTTCTTTGCTGATTAAACGAATTCATTGAACGATGATTCATAAGACCATTCACATGACCCATTGTCACAAATTTCTTTTTTTTTTAACTTCTGCAACACAGATTTCAAATTTTAAGCCATCTTTTAACCAGTTTAATCAGCCATCAAATCTAGTTTCCAACGAATTTCTTATTCGTCTTTTGGTTGGAAAAAGCACGTGACTGTGACGTATTCGTATATCATCCCACATAAAGAATTCGTTAACATTCTACAAGATATTTATTAGGTTTATTTAATTTAACAAGTAATTATTTCTGTTACATCTTGATATTAACTTGTAAAATAGTCGTTAATCGTAGGTCTAGCATGTCAATTATAAATAGCTTAAACGTATCGAAAAATTGGCACAGAGCGGCGGAAAAGTATGCTGAGAATGTAACTAAGTAATAGCAACGTTCCACTGTATTCATTAATAGCGTTATTAATAAACATTAACAGGATTTAAGGTATATAATTTAGATCTGTTTAATATCGATTGTTATTATCAACTTTACCCACTAATCCAGGAGTGTTGGAAAAAGAACACAGATGGGCCTCTTGTCAAAAATACGTGACGGAGGTCGTAAGCAGTTGACGTTGCGATTTCAGCGGGTAGTTTAAAATTTATAAAAGTGACATAGTTCATACATTTCTTATTTACATACATGTCATAAGATGTGGCAACAAAACAATATGGTTAATATTTTATATATTGGTTACGTTTCACAATCCCATTGAAAACATTTTACGTCGATATATTTGCTGTTTACCGATTAAAAGGATTTGAACTGAAGGTTGTTTACTTTTGTTATTATTTCATACACCATAATAAGCGAGGATCCATATGTTTTTGCGTGTTCTACTAATGCTGATATAGCATCAGCATTAGTAGTAGTACTATACATTTCATACATGTTATTTTACTATTTTTTTGGTATTTTTGATCCTTTTGTTATGCTCATTTAATATAAAATTTAGATTATACATTTTTAAGCAAAATTAAAATTTAAAACATTTTGAAATTTATCATTCATTATGTATCTTGTTTTACGTTGGGGCCGAAAAGTTCTCGGTGGCGACCATACTAAGTAGACCAATGACATAATTAAAGTCACGTGAAGTGGCTGGATGCGCGCAGCGAAGGACCGGTCATCATGGCGATATTAGGGGTGGGCCTATGCCTCGCAGTGGGCGTCCATCGGCTGAAAACAAGAGTATATGTACATAATTTGAATGTATAGAATCAATGACAATTTTATCATTACTTGCAACTACAACACATATCTTTAAACCTATTTTATAATGAAGAATATAATATTTCCATACATTTTGTAGACTATTTTTAAAAGTTTAATGTTTAGTGACCTATATTTGCCACCGTAAGCCAAGAGAAATTACATCTTTTAATAAATGAGCAAATAAAATCTTTTGTTAAGCATTTATTGATCATTAGCCAAGCTTTCGGATTAATCCGAAAGCGGTAAGCCAGAAATGAGAGGCTCATATCAGACACAATCTATCAGCGTACTAATCCGTTAAAATTGCATGTAACGTAACTGCCCGAGCTACGGTTACCAAGGAGGCGCACGAGCTAGTTACGTAAACGAGGTGTAGGCTTTGTGCCTTCAGCGCTCAGCTCCTCAAGCCCGCGGAATTTGTAAACGTTAATATGGCAAAAGTGTAAATTCAGACAAAAAAAAATTCACATGTATTGTATTTCACATGTATTGTATTTGAATCTGTTTGCGCGAATGTGTCCGAAACGCATCGTAATCAGTTACTCGATGATCTTTTTATGTTAGTCACTAAATCGTGAGTTTAGGGGATCATGGATTCGGATTGTTTTATATTATATGCCCTTTGAGCACAACCGCTCCGGCGATGTGAACAATGTATAATGCTCGTTGTTTCTTCAAATAACACACAATAACATAAAACAATCAATCTTAAATCTGATGGGTCTTCGACTGACTTGTACTTCGACATTCATTCGAAGACACAAGTTTGGTAAGAAGGCCTTGTTAGATGATTTTATGGGTCATAAGCACGCACCTCTTACTAAATGCAATTATATGTTACCTGTAATTTTTTAATCTTATGTTTTGGTCGCTTATCGGCCCCATCATGAGAAATTTACAGAACCGTTTGTTTCATAGATTGTATTTACAAGAACGCTCAATGGTATAGATATTATAACAACGTACAGATGTCGTATTAAATATTTATGATATTCAATTTTACATGTTAAAAAACATTTTTTTAATTACTATGCGTATAAATAAATGAAGGTATTGCTCAACTTCCCTTCTTTAGAGATCTTTACGAATTGTAAGAAAGATAAGACATTCTATAAAGTAAATGTACGTTTTTGCCACGCACTGTTTACGATATATGCATTTTCATAAACAACTCAACTGTCTTAATTCTCAGGTGAAACAGTCACTTGACCTGATTGCTGTGTTATTGGACTGAATTAAATTTAGCTTTTAATTAGCATATAAAGCTGCATAAATATAACGAACTTTTGTAGCTTAATAATTGGTGATTTAAAAACAATTCTTGTACGAAATTATTTTAATATGGTTTTTTCTAGAAACCATAATATATTAAGGGTGAGGTTCATTTTATAACTTTTAAAACGTCTGTATCGAAATTATGTGGCGATGTTACTTCAAAAACTAACAATGGCAATTATTGTTTAAGTGTTAGCGTTAGGGGTTTCAGAGATTTTGGGTTCAACAGGGGAATTATAAGTGTAACAATAAACCAAAATCTTTTTTATACTGTTTACAAAAAGAATATCAACTCATCATGTACAACAAAAGACATGTGTGTTTGTTTTGTGCCTACGAGTATTGCGTTGCACAACATTACATATGTCGGCCAAGAATTTCGATAGAACATCTTTTCGCCAGTTTGATGCCCTTGATCGTATCTGTAGTTATAAAAAACATGCTATGCAAAATTGTCGCATATCGGTTTTCATACAAAATTAGTGTAATTATCAAAGAGGACTTAAATTATTTCAACAGGTGTGTACCAATTAGAAAAAACACTTAATAGTATAGTAAGTTATACTACAGTTTTTTTATATTTTTAATTTATTTGTTATTGTTAATTCAAAAAAAGTGCTGTGAACTCTTTCCAGATTAAGGCACTCTAGGAACTTTTGTAGTTTTAGGTTAAAGGATGCTATTACAGGGGAGCTCGATGTGTTTCAAATTGAGCTCTTCTGGCACTTCTCTTATACGTTTATAAATGGTCACTGTACTTGATGATAAATAAAATGTTCAAGCTTTTCTTTGCACTAAAATAAAGACATTAACCTACTTTATTCGATAAAATATAAATAACAATAAAATAAACATAAAATCTAGATATTCATAATGTATAGTTTATAAAGTGTCTATAAAACAAATTGTTACCTTATACGTATACAGTGACCTAGATCTCCGTGGACTTACTTGAATGGAAACACGTACAATCGAAATTTATCAAGCTATTTTATTTAAAACAATACAATACACAACAGCAATTGTTTTATTATTGCGGGTTTATATATATGCTAAATCTGTTATATCGAATAATAATCTAAATTACAAATAAATATACACAAGACAGAACTTAATATTAAAATGTTTATTGATGTTTAATTTAGACATTTTGAATTTTCGAAACATTTTAGTTGGTTATATTAAAACTTTTATTGCTGTTTCTATTTTGTTATCTTCAATAGTTTCTGAACCGAACAAAGAGCTCGGTTAGCTATTTATAAGACATGAAAAAACAAGAAAACTACATTCTGATTTTTTTATTATTCTGACCATATACTTTCTGTTTTCAGATTTCCAATGCACCTGACATAGTAATTAAATGTAATATTTTTTTAAGGATATACAGACAAATGCACGGATCAGAAGTAAAGGACTAAGACTTGCGATCGTACGTCACGGGTTCGATTCCCAGGATACAGTCTTATATAATTTACATTTAGTACATTAATAATATAGGATTGCCACTATTCACAAACAAATTTTCAGAATATGGGCAGCAGACTCCTCTGCATACCACACTGCCAACATGCCGCATCGCCAACCCAGCTGCCAAACGTTGCGATTTTGTTATATGTCCCCACAGATATCTTTGAAGGAGGCCTATGCCTTGTAGTGGGCGTCTATGGGCGGTATCGACGACGCCGATGATACAAACAAAACAATTAATGTATTTAGTTTAACACAGTATAAATATTGATTTTATTTTAATTTAAAAATTCATGACTGAGAGAACTAGTAAGTGTAGCAAATACGTAAACATATATTAGTTATTTTTAACACAGATATTAACTTTATTCAATCTGTAGACTTTATATATCTTAGTCCTCTTACATAAAACATGAGGTTGTAGCAAAAACTTTTACAATATGTATATTTTGAACAAAGAATGGGCAGGTCTCATCAGGTAGTAAATAAGTCACATGTAAAAAAAGTAAATGTAAATTCGAGAATTTCATTTATTCATGAGATGTCTGTAAAACATCTTTATTTGTTTCTTATATTCCAATAATCCTCTGGCCTGCGAATGTATTATTCATGTTAACATTTGTATTTATTCAGCACATTTGCACATTATTTTCCTTCTCGGTATTGCATTTCAGTCCCAAACCTGGGCGAATACTTTTGGAGTACAGTACATTCTCAGGGTATATTTACATTGAATAAAATCCTAATATCATGTTCTAATCGATGACAAACTAATCAAAACAGATTTATTAATAATTAGTATGTTCAATATGCAAATTTATTAACTTTTACGAAAAAAAATTACTAATCATAATTTAAATTTTAACAAAATACCAATAAATAACCGAAAGCTGTTCATTGCCTGGTCTTTACAGAAAATTTGAAAAAAAAAATGTTTGTAGAATATGTCGAAAAGTAGTTCAATATTTGTAATAGAATAATCAAACTAAACGGATTGAAAATGAAAGTGTCTCAGGCGGATTTGTTATAAGCGGTATTTACCAAAAGTCATGGCCTAGTGATACTTTGTAGCAATCGAAGAGTCGATTGTAAAATATACGCGAGTAACCTCAAACACTTGTAGGTACGAAGGTCTAGATAGTTACAAGTTGACATAATTCGCGTAAGGCTCGCTTCGACGAATATGGCACGATCTTCTAGTTCGATGTTTGAACGTGTTATTGATATGTTTATACATAAGCATAAGCATATATCTGCATAGATAAACGTCTTTAGTATCTACATATTTATGCATCTACAAAGTAGATATTAAATCTACAAATTTAGTATCTTCATATCTAAGCTAAGCGAGCACATTTTAGATAACTTAAAAGCTAAATGTTCCCTGAGAAATGTTTTTAAAGAAATTGGTATTCTTACTGTTGCTTTGAAATACATTTTCAATGATATATTGTTTATGAGTCATAATTTAAAATTTTTATGAAAAATAATGACAGATATATGATAAATAAAAGTAAACCCGTAACGCCTAAATTTCGTTTTTTAAAAAATAACAAATCTTTTATGGGTCTGGGTATACTCATATAATAATAAAGCTCCACAGAAATATTAGCCCTTCGGTTATTTAGTCTTAAACCAAATTAAAAGATTATTCCTAAATCCTATTATAGCAAATATATTTTCAACTATAACATGAATTTCTTTTCTTATACTTAATTAATTACTGATTACATTATTTCTTTCTTGTTATATTATTTCAGTCCTATCGGAAATCTATGGAGGAGACCGAGGTTAAACAATGAACGTCCTACGTCCTGAAATGATGATAATGTTGATGATGATACCATTTCCCAGTGCCCAAGCCAGTAAAACCTCCCTTTTCAAAATAATCTTATACAGTTAAGAAGGCCTAATAAAACTTGTCTATTCTTTTATTACAGGGCTGTAAAACATCAAGATGCACTCCGTTCTAATATGGAGCTGTTGGTTCAAGTCGCAAGCTATCATAGTGCTCCTCGCCGTTGCTCTGTGCTTTTCTGATCCAGGTACGTAAAACTTACGCGTTAATTGATTTATAATATACGTGCCTTTATTACACTTTAACCTCAGTTATAGGTCGATTATATACAAGACAGAAGAAGGCGGGTTATTATGTGCAAACAGAATTAAAATTTCCATCTTTTATTCTTTCAGTGAAGGCAATAGTTTATTTCAAGCAACTCTAGAATTGATTCAATAACATTTAATAGATAATTCTATAGAAATTTTGTTAGATATTTGCCAAATAAATAATATCACACAGTATTAAAAGCTCTCGACACGGATGCATCGTTGGACTTTGTGTTTATATTTACAAGGATGTAAATTGTTTAAGAGGACGTGTCATTGTCACCTGAGTACAACAGTCCTCTTTGTCACGAATAACACCTTCAATAATGCTTTATTAAGCTATGTATCAGTTGTTGACTTATTAATCTTTGTAAATAACTGTTTTCTAAGTACATCCGCCTATTGGTGTACTTACTTGTTACTACAATGTATAAACAAAATATATATTTATTATTGTCCTCTAAAAATTTTGTACTTGTATTAATGTTTGTAATCTTGTATTAATGTTTATTATAGCATAATGTATCATTAAATATTATACTATTTACAAAACTGTTTTTGCAGTTTTACCAGCCTCTTTAACTTTATGTCATTTATATCTATTTTTTTGTTTTAATAAAAATACAATTTTTTGCGTGTTTAGTGATTTTAAAACTAACTAAAAAATGTTAAAAGTAGTTAATTAAATAACAGAAGTAGCTAATAATAATAGCTTTTGGCAATTATAGACCAGCCCTGTGTAATTTCACATATTTTTTTACATTATCACAATTTCTCACGCTGGACTTTACCGAAAAATTTATTTTAAACGTCAATTTTTTTCTATATTCATCTAAAGAGCAACATAATCTTGTTACAAAAGAATTCTGTTGCAAATAAAGTGTATATACATAGCAACCATTAAAGTGAAGCTTTAGCATTAACGGGAATCGAAATTCCAAACGCCTTTTAATTGAATCTTTAGGTCTCTGAAACCAAGAATACCCTATACTTTTTAACCATCCTCGTCGGTGAGGCGAAACAGAAGGGTTACTGGAGTTTCTTCCACCACTTCTCCGCTAACGCTTTCCGAAGTCTTGTTAGCTAGGCCATAACAACTGACCAAGTTGACGTTCAATATTCTTGGGCACCCCTGAGTCGAAGTGCTAAATGTGTATTGTCATTGAACATGTCAAAATTCCCTCTCAGAGTCCCTTGCGCTGGATTACTCCATAGGGCATCAGCCGGAGAAATCTAAGAGCTCGACCGTCTCTTAATATAAATAAGCAATAAGAGTCGCTACACTGAAAGTAAACATCATCAAGTTTTATTGGTAACTTCTTATTATTCTTATCCACAAATATTAAAATTGTGCTACTTGCAAATTGTATTTGAAAACAATTGCGTGTTTTGTAATAAATCATATACACTGTGTAATAATTGTTTCAAAGGCGACTGAAGCTGTAAATATTAAAGAACTAAGATTAAAAAGTTATTTTAATAGTGTCATATAGTAGTTCATGTTAAAGTTTTTTTCGTTAACACTTGATCTCGATAACGTAACCTCAAGATCGTGACATTTTAGGCGCGTGTGCAGTGTAACAGAGTCACGAAATGCGCTAAGGAACATTTCTTCGCGACCTTCACGCTATTTCCGCTTCCGGAAGGTCAAGGCAAAATCAAATGGTGATTAAGAAATTCTTTATTAATTATTTTCATTATCTACTTATTCTTTAAATGCAAATGATGATATTCGATATGTTATAAGAGCGATGTAGAAACATTATTGTTGCATGACTCAATGATGAGCAAAACCAAATTACACATAGTTACGAGTATAACTTGAATTCTATCATAGTTGTTTAAATAACGCCTCTATATATATCCATCTAGCGGAAGTAATTATGTTTTTTGTAACAAACATGATATAAAATTAATTTACCAAAGTAAGATCATCAGAAAATAATTTAATACCAATCGCATCGCTGCAAACGTTATTGCCATTTTTTAGAAGGCCGCATATCGGCGAGATCTAAAGGAAGGGATTAATTATCAATTACTGGTTAGTGTGGAGGTTGAATAGCGCGAGATTGAAAATTCGCTAAGGCTAGGATCGCCCTACATACGAAAAGTGTTTATCCAATGATGTATGTAATGTTATATATACTTCATGTTTTAACACCCTGAGAGATAGATTATAATTCGTTAAATCATATAAAGCTTAGTTGGGTTATTAAATATTATTCTTAAATATTTTTTTTAGTTTTTTGTATACTTAACGCCCAGAATATATGGCCGCTGGGACTTACCGTAAGATCGGTCCTGGAGTGGATGCCACGGATTGGCAAGTGCAGCGTAGAACGTCCCATAAAGTGAACAGATTATCTCGTCAAGGTTGTTGAAAAACGCTAAAAGCTCACTGCTTCTTATTGAATATATGGAGGACCAACGGATAAAATTATGATGATATGAATACGTCGTTCATAGCACTAAATTAGAAGTAGATTTTTATTTTTATAATAAATATAGTTAACCGCTAGCAAACTCTTGTATCCGGGACATTTTTGACATTTATATGACATTTGTAAGTGACATTTTAAACACAACTAACTTCCTCAAATCACAACCTAGAACACGCTTCCTACTTAAAAAAAATACGTAATCTTAATTTGTCATTGCTTTCTTGCAACCCAAAATAATTTTGATATTAAATTCTAAGACATATAAGAAATTGTATGTATAAAATTTTATAACTAAAAAATAAGTTATAAATTAACGTAATTGCCAAGTTCAATTAAAAAACGTAGCATTTTTGCAGACCACATAATAGCCTCTAGTGTTAACATTTACACTATTGTTCATAAATATGTTTATGACACGTCAATAAACAGATATTTCTATAAGAACATATCAAAAATTGATAACGACTATAAGCTCCAAATATATGGATATTGTAATAGCGTTATTCCTTATTTAAATTTTTATTATCATATTTACTGAGAAGTTGGGATTTTATGTAACCTATCTTGTTAACTTTAAATTTATATTTGATTTATATTAGCTGTTTGTTTTTTTAAATTTATATTAGTCGTTAAAATTTAAAGGGGTGAATGTTTTATTGCTCATTGGTCACAGTAAGCTTTAAAGTTTTACACTTATTTCAAATCACCTGTATGAAGTGATCACTTTGAAATATGTTACATTAACTTATTTTTTCTATTGAAATTCGTCATGTCAATAAATAAATTTAAATCAATAAATAAATTTCTAACAGTACAAAGCATGCGGGGACAAGTAGTAAACAGAAATTAATTTTAATATAATGTAACCCGAATTTTAAAACCATTTCTCTTAGTTTTGGATAGTGTTCATACGTTCATTACAACAGCAAATGAGTTATACGTTCATTACTTTATTTTTTACACCTATAACCAATAAATCTGAATATTGACACTCATTGGTGTCGCTTCTTGTATCTAGGTTGTCTCTGATTCTCTAAACGCGCTGCCTGGTAATGACTGTCGTTGATCCGTATATGTCGAGGCTTACGACGTCCGTAATGCGTGCCGTGTCCACTGCACATGTCGCCAGAGAAAGCCGACCAAGGTCGCGGTGTCGCCCCCGCAAACAATGTAGATATTTAGACGATGACTCTTGTCGACAATTGATTTTATTTAAACAGATTTTGTTTTGTTCAAATTAAAGCGAAAAACTTTATTGATATCTGTACTCTCAATTAACATAATATGCTTTTGGTCATGGCCGCTTTAGGGTATAGATATATATATGTAACATATTATATATTTAATCTTGCATTACTAGTTTGAATAGTCTAACCTAGAATCTTCAAGTTATTGTTAAGTTTCTATATTAAGTGGAATTAATCACGATCCACAACTAGAGTAATAGGTAGAGAACGAAAGTTATTTCTGTAAAGATCCATAACCATAATATAAAGTAGCTTCATTTAACTTAGGATTTATGTTTTTTTTTTTAATTTTCTTATAGAAATTACTCATTAATATCTTTTATGTTTAACAGTAAAGTTTATCCTCGAAGTTTTTCATTCTTCAAATTTCTTATTTCAATATTGGGAGTGTCTCGATCAAACACCTTTTTTAATTTCACTTTTTAGTGAAAACTGGTTATACAAAAATCCAAAGCATTCCAATATTAAAATGTAGGAACTGATAAAGACGTATACAACTGTTTTAATTGGATGTTAGATAAAAGTTATCGTTTGAGAAATATACTAAGCTACTTGGGAAACGTGTTTTCAATTCAAAGTCTTTACATTTATGATTCAATGAAGGAAGTCGCGTCGTAGGAACAGTGTGTTATAAGACAAGATAGGTTGTTGGAATTATACATTATGTAACACAATTACTAGTTAGTAAGTTAAGTTTTATTTAATATTCCGAAAAACATGTTTTTAGAATAAATTCAACAGCTACTGCATAACTAAATAAACATGAAATATTACCTTCTTTCAGAAAACGATAAAAAAATAGAATAGAAGAGAAAAAAATATTTTGACATAATTGTATTGTGTTTAAAACAAATTTAGAAACTTGTGGTATGACGAAACGTGACTTTCCTTATTTTATTTAAATGGCATAATAATAATAATAAAAGATAAATTCAATATAAAAAAACTAAAAATGTTAAAGTCATAAATCCAAAATTCTTATGGACATCAAGAACACTTTCTTTTGAAATTAAATGAAACTTCCGGCCTATTTTTCAACCCCAGTCTATTTAGAAATACTAAATACCGAATACAAATTATTGGGCCTCTTGGCGTTTTCGAATATATCAAAAATAAGATTCGCAATAGCCTATGTTCACTACGACACATAACAAACCAGAATACAATATTAATTTAACGCCATTGTCTTCCGGCAGTAGTATATAAACGATTTGCAATCGAGATCTATAGACTGCTTATCAAGAAAACCATTAAAGATTATAAGATTTATCTCCACATTTAATTGGTCTTCTAGAATTAACATTATATGTTTAATAGAATGTATGTCAAAATAATAAAAATCGCGAAGGAATTACTACCTGAACGTATTAAATTTACCAGATGCTTACGCGAATTCTCTCGAGAGAATGTGTCATACCTTCGTGTTTTCATTAACTCAAATAATTAACACTTCGTCGAGTAAATAATTATTCGTCTGACTTCAAGTTCAAGTGATTCTTCCGTGTCAAGACTTGTACTCTCATAATCATGTGAGCCGATAGACGCCCTCTCTTTGTTGTTACTTATCTTGTTAAGTACATTTAACTAAGGTATCATTTTTTTTTACTTTTTAGCCTTTCTCAACAGTAAAACTTTAGTGTAAGACTTTTTCATTTCTCTCCACTTTTGCCTATCTTGGGTAGTAAGGGTCCTTTGGCTACTCACCACCTTCATAAAGTCACTTTACATCGCATGGGTGGCCTTTTCCTTGGCTTTTTCTGGACCCAAGTCTAGAATATAGACTTTGAATCCAGACGCAGGCGTTTACATCATGAATCTTATATTCAGTCAATATTGCCGATTTGTACACTCCCGCTTATAACAGCTATGATTTTTCAATAAGCCTATAGAAATTGGATTCTGAAGCTTCTTTCTACCTCATTTTCATTGAACGTTTCACTACTTGTCGTACTTGTTCAGAACTATGTTTTTTTACTATTTTTATCTTAAATAGCTTCCTTCACTTTGCGCTGTCTTGGAGTTTGTAGGTGATCGAAATATTGAGTTCTATTATGGTTCTTACCTAGTCGGACCAGAAGGGAACAACCTCGTATTAAAGTCAGTTTATCCAGATTGTTCAAATAATATGACAAGAGTATATTATGGACGTCTTTGTATCATTTAATCGAAAGCTTCGGCAATGATCGGTCTGTCAGGGTTTTTTTTGTTTTAAAATTTCTCTCGAAAAATACCCCATCTTGTTTTCGGGACGTGAATGTACACCCTCCTACTTTCACCTTACCTCTTTCATACTTCACAATTTCCCTCTTAATTCCCTCTTTCATCCTTCATATTTTTTATTATTTAGCATACATTCAACGTAGAGAATTAATCCACATTGCATTTACGCATCGCCTCCAATCCAACGCCGCACTTCCTGTTACAAGGTTTTATTATACTATTGGTTTGGTATTGGGAGTTGTACTATTGATTTGTGCACGGTATCCGTAACATCTTTATTTTCGATCCACGTTCTTTATTACACTTTTACTGGGCATGTTCAAATTTTTTTGTAATTATTTATTCTACTTGCTAGTAATTTCTAGTTACAATCAATAGAGTATTATTAATTATATATGAAATATATTTAAGCAAGTTTTTGCTACTTTATGTCAAGTATTTGAAAAAAAAAGAAAGTAACTATACTTAGTTTCATGAATCCACAGTCACTTCAGCCCATTGTACTAACAAGCGGACTCTATGGGTTCCGTCAATAAGTACGAAAACAAATCAACCCGTTTAGAATCCACGTAGAGCACACGTATATTATAAATACTAAAAGCTCATACGAATCTTGTATTAACACAGTGTTAAACAACAGGTTCCTGTTTAAAATTTTCATTTAAAGTGAAGACTCGATTATTTTTAACGAAGAGTACACATGTACAGTTATTACAGTACAGTACATAATGCACAGTTTTCTTGTATTATTTGAATTTATCATAAAAATAAATGTACGGACTACTAAACAATCAAGTGTATTGTATATTATATGTACAACTTCATCAATATCAAGAACACAGAAATAAAGCAGTGTGACAAAAAAATGGCATCATCCAATTAAGCATTCGCTAATTTTTTGTGGTCGTGATCTCATTTGCCGTAAGAACACAAATTGCAACAAAAAGTCATTTCTTATTCTTAGCAACTGAAGAGCCCTGCACACCATACCGGATTCATATTCACACGCGGATCCGGTACTGTTTTTGCCTCTTATCCATTTATAGTATACGTCAATTGATTGTTCTCATTAAAAAAAAACCTAATTATCGTTTTTGTGACGTAAAGTGTTACAATTAGCAAAGGTTTAGAGTGATTACAGTGTTTAGCACATCACGTCTTCTGTTTTCTTATCCTTCAACTTATGTGAAGGGCACTTAATTCTAACGAGTTAAATCTTTTTTACTTCTCATTCGTGAGTGTTAAATCAGAGCTGTCGGTTATTATATTACTTTTATAGTAAAATGTCTTATAGCAAACATGCTTCTTCTAATTTTTAATCTTTAAAAGAGTAGTAACAAATACCAATTTCGTGCAAACTTTTGTTCGCTTATATGTAGTATCTTTCTGTGTAGTAAATATTTGCTATTATTATTGTATATTAATATTTATATATTATTTTTAATTAAAAAATCTCATGGACATGCTTCTTCTAATCTCTTTATTTAAGGGTAGAAACAAATAATAGTTTCGGGAACTTTTGTTCACTTCTATGTAGTAATCTGATCTCTATGTTGCAAATATTTATTTAATTAATTACACGAAGATTATACAGAAATCTTTCTTTACGTAGCCGTAATTCACAGCTGGACATAGGTATCCCTCATATATTTCAAATAGGACCGTTTGGAAAAGGCGTGCATTCAGCGTCTTCCAACGACCTTAACCAGATCGTCTGCGTATCTTGTGAGTTGACATTCTACGCCACGCTTGCCGATCCGTGATCTTCAATCAAAAACCTTAAGGTTCTTCTTCTTCGGGCCTTCTGTTCTTCGCGCTGTGTGAACTGCACAATGTGAATGAATGAATGAAATGAATCCGCTGAGCTGTGTGGATTCCTTTCGTTTTACGTTTATAACTTGTTTACTTTAATAACGTAGATATTTTCAATTTATAAAAAATAATCAAAAACTTTATTTAATTTCATGTAAAAGTTTTTTTTAATTTGAGGATCGAGCTGCGTTTATGACTTTCTCTCATACATCACAAATATTTAATATGCAAAAAAATATTTTTTTACTATCGAAGTTATTTAAAATTATATAACACATACAAATACATTTACATATGTGTTGCCTTTTTAATCTACTTACGAAGTATTAATTAGTCTTAAATTGTTGTCAGATTAATGATGTTACTTAGAAAAATATTGTTTACATCTTGATAGTCTTCTTATTCGTTTTTATCTTAGGATCCGATAGACGTCCACTGCAAGGATTTAAGCCTTCCCAAAGATGACCACAAAGATCGGTATTTCACTTGAAAATCAATTATCATTTAACTGAGGTTTATTCTAACTAAATGAATCGTAACAAATAAAGACAATATAAAAATGTAAAATACACACAGTTGCATAGAACAATCGCCACTAAACAAAACACAGTGCAGGCATATTTTTGTTTCATTATCCCTTAATCTTAACAATTTACCTACTTACGCAACCATGCAATACACGAACGTCGTATAAATAATCCACAAACAAATATAGGCAATATAGCTTGAATCACTTACGGTCATGAAAAAAATATGAATTTATTTATTAAAACAATCATCGCAATGGTAATATTATTTAAATACATTCCAAATAAATGTTTATACTCCAAACAGTAACCTAAAAGTCACCAGTGAACTTAGGTAAAGTTTATACGTAAGAATAGTTTTAGTTTCTTCTATATCAATCAAGAATTGACGATAACTAGACAATAAGAAGAGACAAAATTGAGTCATTTTAAAGTATAATTTGTATATTGGTCTAGAGTTCAATTCTTTAATGATTCTTTATTTAATTTCAAATCGTTATAAGAAATCTAAAATGATATGAGTTATAAAAAGACTAAACCTTCTGGACATTCATCATATTGAAAGAACATGTCTACCATGCACTTCTTATTTAGACAAATAAAATTGTACGTTTGTAATCTACAGAATTAAAGTGACTACAGCGCTTATTTAACCAAAATACATTAAACCTTGACAAAACAATATCAATTGTTTCATATCATAAATATCTACTTAAAAAGTTAATTGGTTTAGAGGCATTATATATGGTCTTGTTACTTATTAAAAGTAATATTATTAAATATTTTACTACTATTCATTTAGAAATATTGTTTCATCAAAAGATAAAACATATGTCAATTAATAAATACAGTAAATTACAACGTAAATACGTGAACACGCTAAATATCATGTACGTATTAATTACCTGTAAAAACTTTTACTCCCTAGCTTTTAAGAAACTTTTATAATAAGTTTCTTAAAAGTAAGCAATACTACGTACAACGTAATGAATATATTTTTAAATGTACCCAAAAATCTATTAAGCTGTCAGTACTCATATATCTATTTATTATATCAATCGACAAATCGATAACTGCAGAAGCTACAATATCGATTTCTAGTTGCGAAAGTGGAGCGCGTCGGATGTACAATGTAGCAGCAGCCTGTCACTGTCACACCCACTGTCTATCAGGCATTGACCTATTGACAGCTGTATGTAATATTGACAGCATGTACTTTGCAAACGATATAAATCGATATCTTGATCGTACGTCAAAATGTAGACTGTCAATTTATTTTAATTACTGGCCAGCATTACATATAAAATTGAACAAACGTGTCCAACGAAAGAAATATAATAAACACATGATAACCCCTTGAGGCATTATTTCAAAATAATCATTATGTAGGTTCAAACATTTTCGAATGTAATCTGTATAATATATTATTTACACCTAACATAATTAACACCCAAGTACGGACTCATCACAATATCTCTGAAACCATAAGGCTTGGAAACTTGGTATTTTCAGAGAATATTACTTTTGCCAAGTGCTGATACATAGAGATATAGACTGCTATGTCTCTGTGTATCAGCACTTGGCGATATAGATATACACTGCTATAAATGAATTTTCAATGTTAAAACAAGTATGCTTTGTTTTCCATGTATCATCAAACGTTAAATAAAAACTTGCGGTTACACATGTTGACATAAATTACAATTTAAAACATATTTACATTTTTTTATGAAGTAAGTATTAATTTACTACAAATTAAACACTGTTACTGTGTCAACAATTCTTATTATACTTTATATATATAACTTTAACACTTGAGGAAATTTGACTAAGCTGAAGTAATTTAAAAAAAAAATAGAAATTAGTGAGAGTAATTGTGGGATTTAATACCTTCGCGTATATTATCATCGACATGATAATTAGGTGTGGCAAAACAAAAACTCGTGCTGATATATTTTCGATATTTAGCGTATGAGTGAAGGGCACTGAATTGCTCATGAAACATACATGATGCCGAGATAATATCTGCAGGTGCACGCGATGCAAAGCCACTTATAATTGCACGTTTTTCTTTCATAACCGTTGCCTTGTAAATATTTTATTTTACTTTATAGTCTTGTATGTTTATATTGACCTGAATAATCAGTATACTGAGAATACATTGCGCGTGAGCTTTCAAATAAATATAAACCGAACATGAATAGAATGTTGTATGTAACAATATAAAGCCTAGGTAAAACTAATAATGTGAGTTCAAGAAACAGTGATTTAATAGAATTAATTAATATTCTCAAAGATCGACCTTATTTAGAGCCTGCAAGTGCCAATGATATGTCTATGTCATGTTCTATTTATGATGTTAGTTTTTAATATTATACTTTATTTGTAATATTGAATTTTTAATCGATCTTCTTACACATGTGATTTGTAATTGTACCTATAGTACTTCAACACAGTAATAAATTCATTTAAGCCGAAATGTTTTGTGCGAATTGGAATAAAATCCTACGTTAAATATTTCTTATATTATTTACAATTTTTTTGTTTAGTGAGCATTATAACTTTAACTGATGATCAATTATTTTTAATTTGTGAAAACCATTTACGATATTACATTAATTTAAAAAAAAACAAACTAATTAATTTGCGTGCATTTTTTTATAAACAATATCATTAAGTTTAATAAAATGTTGATATTTAAATCTTTTCATAATTTATTGACATTCAGTTTTACATCTTTAACATGATGTGTTAGTTGTGCCTACGTTCTAAAAATCAAATGATTCACATAGTTACCTAGTTAGCTGGTTAGCATGTTAGTAAATAATAAATAAATACTTCGCTATTGATGGTTACTGAACAAGCGGCTAATTACGGATTCGTGTCGTCTAGATCAACTGCAGACTTGTACAAAAAGTACTCACGACAATAAACGTTCCTTCGTTTGCATCTCACGTAATAAGTTAATTGTATACGTTAAGGAATGTAGTTCGGGCAATTTTGTGAATAAATTGTCGAGGGCCATAAGTAGTTAGTTGATTTTTACAAAAAATTAGTTGACTAGAAGAGAATGTGTGCATTAAATCCATTAGATACATAAAGAATAAAAAAAATGTTGTCTACCTGTTATTTTTTTTTGTTTATAGAATTGTATATCGTAGTCGTAATGTCAGATATTAAAATTAACTTTAACAGTAGGATAAAGTTTAACATGTAACGATAACTTACTTGATAAATTTATCATTCTATTAATGATCGATTACTCGTTAACAAATTATATTACCTATAATTAAATAATATTAATGCCAACTATAATATTATAATTACAAAGAACGCTAAAGTTAGGAATCGAGGCAAAAAGCTTGAGATCAATTTATAACAACATAAATATGAGTTTAAAAAAAGGCGTATAAAATGAATATAATTAACCTTACTTAAAATTACTGTATGCTATTTCAACTGTTATTAATGACTATTTTTATTGTTCTAGAAATATACTATGAAAAACAACGTTATGATGGCTGGTACAACAATAGAGCCTACCCTGATTGGGGATCTGTCGGTAAGTATTTTTACTTCTTATGTATAACGAATGCTCAATTTTTATTTTCAGTATAACCATATTTCGTATTAACAAGCCATTTTATTAATATAAATGAAGTTAATAAATCAAATAATATAACAACGGCTTTAATAACGCACGGAGTTATTAAAAATACCCTGTACAACGCATGACACAACAGACAACTGGTTAATGTTTTTATCTGTTCCTATTGTCTTTACTGTTGGTATTTAGGCCAATCTTTGAAATGAATTTCATACATCTCTCTGACCTCCGCGAAACGGATCAGCTGAGTTTCCTCTAAAGAAACTTAGTTCACTTTCTGAGAGAGCATTTGTAATTCTGATTTATATTTCTTTTATATATTGATAATGCTTAGTCAAACTTTAAAACAAAATAATAGCAAATTTACTCTATCACTTTCGATAATTAGTGAATGTGATTCATGTTGATAAATATTTTATCCATCCTCAAAATATATATGATGAAGAATAATTGAATTTAATGTGCTTATGTGTAGACTAAAGCTCGGTACGTGAAATAATTCTGTTTTGCGAATTCCACAATTTTGCCGTAAAGTTTTTACATGTTTTTAGTGTATAATATATTTTTACTATATTTAATACACTTGTAAATTTAGGATCATAATTATTATGTCTTGTCGTTGTGTTAATATATAAAACCAACATGCGGTAAATAAGTGATTGTTAAATGACAATAATGAAATTTAATGTAAGACAATTGTTATATTAGAAGAATATGATTTTATTTATGTTTTAAAACTTAATAATAATGTACATATATATTAATATTCTATATATACATTATACATTCATTCATTTATCATTATATACATTATACATAGGCCTCACAGGAAATGCTAGTGGAATATTTTTAATGAGACTCATCTGTATATAAATAATCATGCGAATGAATTTAATTATCAAGCCACTAAGCTGCATTCAAACAAGATTAAATATTGTCGTTTAAAATATATATAAATGTTTAAATGATTGTTTTTTGTAGATAATGTATTTTAAACATAACAGATACAGTAAGGATAATGTTTCTTTTTGCTGATTTAATAATACTTATAAATTGATTTTAATTTTTAACAGTAATTTTACTTTTCTACAATAATTTTATAGCTGACACCTGCGTGATCTAACCCATCTCTTCGGAAACAAAATCGGATCGTATATCATAAGGAATGCCAACCCTTCGTTTATACTAGACAGAACTGTTGCTGGAGTTTCTCCTGTTACTTCTGCCAGCGCTAACGTTTTCCGAAGTGAGATTATACAAACAATAGCAACCGGCCAAGCTGAGGTATGTCCCTCTCGGCCGCCCTTACGTAGGAATGCTTAGCAGGTATTATCAATGAGTGACAGCCCAAACGGAGATCCGCTAGTGGGAGCCCATGAGCATAGTCACTCCATGGAGCGTTCACCGAAGCGATCTGAGATTTCGACGGCCTGCCAATCCGGTTAAATATTCATACGTAGCGTACCGAGCCGAGGCTACTTCGGCAACCTTCGAGCTTCGACACTTTAAAAAAGGCTACTTAGGCTTCATACCTGCGGAATCTGCAAATGCCATTTGGGCAGCAGTCAGACCCCACTAAAAAAAACCCCGCGTGGACTTGTACATTAAAAGAACCAATGTACAAAATTTCAAACGATAAATCAAATCTGAATTTTAAAAATTACTGATCACGATTATATAGAAATGACAAGTTACTTAACAACCACTGTTACTATAATCTCAACAAAGCTTAACAAAAATGTCTATGGAAAAGACTTCAACGTAGATCACATATTTACATTTTAATCACAATTATACATACAGGTTAGTTTTTGATAAGGATATAAAAGTTTATTTACGGTTTTATGTTTAAAACACAATAACAATATTTATACAATAATTATTTATTAAAAAAAAACAGATGGTAAACAATAATTAACTTTATTATTATGCAGTAATCCGAATTTGAAAAACACTTTTTATGCATTATGGTATTTATTATATATAAAACCATTGATTTTTGATACAATAATTTTTAGCTTTCAAGACAACCTATACCTACAACCAAGCAGCCTGTATAATATACTAAAGTATATTCTGATTGCGAAATATGATTAATTAGATAAGTACGTGACCCAGATATTACGTGAAATCATAAGTCGCACAAAAACGAATCGCTGCTGATATATCTATTGGAAAGCCCGCTTGATTACTCAAAGGTTACGTCACGGCCGATGGAGAACCTAATGTACCTAGATAAAGGCTAATTTAATTTGTCATTCGTATTGTGTAACTGATGGCTATCAAGGTAAATAGACACATTGGCATGTTCTGTACCAACGTAGGATAATACAGCAAGTGACGTGCGGACAAAAACTAATTGATGTGTTCGCGTGAACTATTGCTTGTAATGATACACGGTCACGTTTATTCGCTTGGTAACCATTATTGATTTTTATAGTTAAGTACATTCTGATCTTAAGAATAAATGATTTATTACTTACTATTTACTACATGTATCGCAATTCAAATAACCATTATACAATTTATTACTACTTAGTTCTTTTACAATATGAATAAGAGAACTTTGCATTCTTATTAAAGTAATATCTATTGAAGAAGTATGTTAAAAGAGAAAAATAAAAAAAACTTCTAATAAGAGCCCTAAACAAATTGAACAGGAGTAACAATATTTTATTGAAATAAATTACATCTCCTTAAATACAGGATTATTAATAAGCAAAAAGTTTTAAAGCTTTTACATCTATTTCCAATCAACCTACGCGATCACTTTGTAACTCTATAGGCATTCCAATAGAGTTGCCGTTAGGTAGGCCAATAACTTCTGGCAAAACAAAGTCTGCAGGGAGACAGAGTGTAAGCAATAATTCATTTTAATATTTAGTAATCAAAATTAATTTTAAAAACGCTTTTTGTTGCTATATGAGTCATTTATTATTTCTGAAGCTACATATTTTTGGATAGGATATACTATACATTAATTGATATTTCAAAGCTTTTGCAGCTTTAACCAACCACCCTGTATAATATGAATTTGATTCACGAGATAACCAAAACTTTTTCTCTAGTGATCAAATAATATAACATGTGTAAATTGTGTTAATAGAAATTACAAATACATTATTTGGTAAACAGGGCCATGGTATCTAATGTAAAAAAAATCGACATAATATAATTTACATTTATAATTTTGTCGATGTATGTGGGATTTAATTTCTAGCAGTCGTGACAAACAACCGTACAATAACACGTAAAACTTGTACGCAGTATAATATCTGTTGGTTGATAATTATAGTAATAAGAGATACGATACCATGCTTGCTATACAAAATTTACTTTCTACTAATTCACAGTAAGAATGATTTAATGCTAAGAAAACAATAACTGCAACGTTTTATGTCTCGAGATTACATGTCATTGGATATAACTTTTTATTTATGCATTATTTCGCGAACAGACGTAAATTTAAAAAAATTAATTTAAATTATTTTTTAATATTTTCCTACGTATTTAAAAAATTTTTATTCGACTTGAATGGATTACATCTCTTAATAACATCTCGATGAATTTACTGTCTGTTCGAATAATTAATGCCTCAGCCTAAATAAGAACAAGCGGGATTAGATATTTTTTGAAGAACATTAAATTACGAGTATATGTTTTTTTAATGAAATAGCCTAATTGGGCGGTGGTAACCCAGCGTTAGAGTAATGACACTTACTTGTTGCGGGTACGATTTTCGGAATACAGTCCTATGTACAATTCTCACTTTGTGCATTAATTATGTAGGATTGCCACTGCTCACAAACAAGTTTCAATCCGCCTGCCACGCATGGCAATTATTTAATTTATAAACGATAAATAAATAACCCTTATATATACCCTCATAAATATCCTATGTCCAGGCCTACTCCTTGCCATGGGCGTCTGTGGACTAAAATAATGACGATAGCCTGAAGTAGCCTGTCGGTAGATACCTAATTCTCAAGGTGTGCTTTTTTCTTATTTTCTTCCTTGGAGTTATTGGATAGCAATGACTCTTTGTCATCTTTTTTAAATTCAAGCAATAGAAGCTTTCACTCGCAGAAAGATTTACAACTCGATGAAGTCCAGTTTCAGGTATACAGAATTAGTTTTTGCTGCTGGTATTTACAATTTTTATATTACTTCCAGGGAAAATCGGTAGTTCCTGCGCTTTTTCTTATACGTATTTAGAAAAAACGGTCTTTGTTATATTTTTAACATTTTCGTCTTTAAAACAATACGACTATGCAAACTCTCAGACTCACTATGAGACTCTTTATTATTTGTACAATTAAAAAGATCGTATTACTCATAATATTTCTTACTTCTTACATGAAAAAAAGTTTTCTATCGTGCACCAATTACTATGTACTTTTTTAATATTTGATTTGGTTATAGATTTTTTTTATATTCTCCGTGTGTTAGCATTAATTAAACTATTAGCAAAGTGGTTAACGATTTCTATTTTTAGTTTGATCCCCGACAAATTAAAGATACCTCACTGATAAACACTCACAAATAATATTTAGCGAAGAAAAATACCAAGAAACCATTAGTTCTGGGTTCAAAATTCAAAAGAATAGAAACGACATATCAACATCGAATAACTTCGTGCACTTTTCCAATCTATGTACCCTTTCCATAGTAATACTCATTACCCGCCGTTAAGATTTTATAAGACTTAGTAGTAACATTGAAATCGCCCCCCGTGTCTACTTTACCTTCAACTGCGATAAGTAAACGTAAATCAATGCGATGATCTATCTATAATAAAATTTTTAACATACACAAACAAACAACTTAAAGTAATTTCAAGCATCACTATGTTTACTTAATTATTAAATGAATACGCCTTCCGTCGCTTCAAAGAATTTATCGTTTTCGCGACGTCAAAACTTTTATCGATTTATTTAGTTTATTTAAGAATGGCTATAGACTCTAGATCATAATTTCATATGACTATAGATTAAATGTAATGTAGAATAAATATTATTAAGACAATTAATAAAATGACTACATTTTGCGTAATAAATATCTCATGATAAATAGACCATGCCAACCAAATGCTTGCGTATATTTCTTTTCACAGCTGTCTGATAACCTTAAAATTCCTTTTTTGTGCTTATGGTAGGATCTCAAATACTGTCACCTCACAGTATACATAAGCTTTTATAGGTTTTCGCGGCTCTTTTCATTTATTTCCTTTCATTTTGTGGAGTTACAGGAAACAAAAAGTAAATTAAATATATATATAAACAACTTTTAGTTTACGGAAACATGGGATTTTGGACAGCGTTCCGAAGGCTATACCAATCTAAAGATAGAGGTCTGTGGTGTGTTGCCGGTGATGACCTACGTATCCGAAACGTGCTTGTTTACGGTGAGCATTTTAAGTAGTCTCAAGGTCACCCAGAGAACAGTGGAGAGAGCTATGGTCGGAGTTTCGTAGCGAAAACGAATCAGAAATGAGTAGATCCGCAGAAGAACCAAGGTCACCGACGTAGCACGAAGAATTGCTTATCTGAAGTGACAGTAAGCGGAGCTCATTGCTCGTGCACCGATAGCTGAAAGGAGTTCCCACTACGAGCCGATAGAAGCGACGTAGGCAAGCCCCTCACTAGGTAGACCGAAAACATAGTAAAGATCGCGAGAAGTCGCTGAACGCGGGCAACTTAAGACTGGTCATTGTAGCGATCTTTGAGAAGAGAAAAGATGGATTTTTTTATCTTACTTACAAAAGTAACTTAACTTCGAGGTTATTCAAGTCTCTGAGTGAAAGTTAAAGATAAAAATCTGTTTGAAGATAAAAGTCCAAAAAAAATTACTGGTTAGGAGTAAGATGTTTTCTGTAGACTGGACTTGCAGCCAAAACAGTGTCTGCTCTCTAATAGTTTGCAAATAGAAATATAATCTGCGAGAAAAGTCATATTAATAAAAGTAATGAGGAAATAAATTTTACGTCAGAAAAATATGCTTATATTGATAATATTGTACATAACATTACGGCACTTAATTATTAGCTTGTTTATTTACGATAATTTATTTTTAATTAATTCTAATCACAAATTTACAAATTATAAACAAATATTGCCTTAGGCAAAATTTATTCACTGACAAGCTAATTCATTAAGCGAGACATGACTTTATAATTTCTGATTGGGTTGATTTTTAATTTGATAACGATTTATTTATGCACTCTGTACTGTTAACTACTATTATTTATACATACAGGTTCCTATAAAAATATAAAAACTGAAGCGACTGCAGAACTTCTGTGTTTAATTCGATGGTTTAAATATCATGTTTCAGAATTCCGATTAAAATTAAGTGTGTTTCAGTAAACTTCGATCGTAATACTCGAATCCTTTGTTTGCTTTTTAACTCTCCATATTCAATTAAAAGAGCTTTTTCAATTTTTGCATAACACACATTCACTATATACTATCATCCGAAAATCTCGAGTTAGAAATTTTCAATCATACCATACAGTTTCCAAGCTAGTCATTTTTTTACAAACTACTCGTCTGTGGAATGATTTCCTGGTATTTATAAGATTTTATAAAGGTTGCACAAGCCTATTTCCTTTCTTGTAATACTTTTGCATCTTTTTGTGTTTTTTATGTATAAACATTTTTAGCGTATGTATTGTACACAAAATTTTTAATAAAATAAAATACGTAATTATTGGACATCGTTTTAGCGCATATATACAGTACTCTGCTGCCCATACTCTAGAAACTTGTTTGCAATCCTATATAGTTAATTTACGAAGCGTGAATTATATAAGATTGTGTCACGGGGGTCGAACCGGCGACCTTACGATCGCATTGCTCGAATAATAGAACACACCAGAAAATAGTAAAAAAAAATTAAATATTTGAAAATTATGTGTGAGTTTTATCATTAATTACGTTATAGGTATAATTTAACTTTGCCTTTTACTTTATTCTTCATACATTACATATTACATCTATTTTTGTAACATTCACTATTCCTTTATTAAAATAATAATACTTTTCAAATCGAGTGAGAGCGATAAGCCTGACAATTTACTTACTGCATTTTTAATTAATGTCTCTATATTACGTTCATAAAATGTACAGTAAAGTAATAACTAAATGACAAAAAAATTTAGAGGAATTTAATGATTATAAATGCAATATTAAATAGTCTACTGACGTATAGACCTTCTATTTCGTATAGTTTAAAGTAAAAAAATTTAGACCCATTTTTAGAAATAATATTATATAACGTTTGATTACTTTGTGTATCTAGAAAAGGAGATAATCCTCCATGCCACTATTAGATTTGTTATGTAAAAAATATGTACACGATTGGTTTTGTTCACAGACAGTAGACTAACACGGAAAACACCTGCGTCATACGCCGATGGTGTGTACATGATGGCAGGCGCGGATAGACCAGGAGCCAGAACACTTTCGAAACTGTTTATGCGCGGTCAAGATGGATTGCCTTCTCTATCTAACAGAACGTCCATGTTAGCTTTCTTTGGTGAGCACAAAAATAAAGCGACTCTTAAAACTGTTAATATTTTTTTATTTATAAATATTGTTAATTTATAATTTTACATTTATGACTACTCTTAGTCAGTTATGACTTACTAATTTATTATAATATTCATCCCATATAAATAGAATAATATTAAACTCTCCTTCATTTAATTAGTAAAACTCTTTTTTTTTTTTGAACAACAACACAGTTTGTAATTATCAATTATGTAAAAGTGAAGAAATCGACAATAACATTAATTAAGACTTGTATTTAAAAAAAAAGACTTGTATATGTATATAATCTGCCAAAAAACCATATCTCATACATGATCGTTTAAATTTTATCCACAGGTCAAGTAGTAACAGGGGAAATAGTAATGGCTTCCGAATCTGGCTGTCCAATCGAACACCATCGTATTCCAGTCGATAAATGCGATCATATGTACGACCCAGAATGTCAAGGCGCGAAGCATATGCCTTTCCTGAGGGCTGCTTACGACCGGGCAACAGGACAAAGCCCAAACAGTCCTCGGGAACAAGTAAGATAAAGTCTTTAATATTTTTCCATACATTATCATTTATTTATTTATCATATCATTATAATCATTGATTTATCTTAAAACATTTGAACTAAAATGTTGTAAAATTATAGATGCATGACCAATCTAAAAGCTGTGAACCAATCTAAATTCTATAAATATCTAGACTGAGAAAACACCTCAAAGAATTTAAATAGCTTTGATCCAGTTTCTTTTATAACAACATACATTGATCAGTGTTCTAATAATTAATCACCAATAGTAGATAATTTATACGATTATTTCAAATTAAGGCACATAGATTGCTGTTGCTATTTGTCAAAGATAAATTAAATATATTAATACATATTATGCAATAAAGATTTATGTCTACATTTAACCCATGTTCAATCTCGATTAATTTCGGATTCTTCTTTCATTAATGTAAACTATCTCGATGTTTTTTTATTTCTTGTTCAAATAAAAAAAATAGGAAATTCTTTTTTTTTGTTACGTATACTTAGATTTAATATAATGTTTTAATATTAATGTCACATTTATTCGTTCTTTATAATAAATCAACATAGGTAATAAAAATAAATCAGATGTAATAGTCAAAAGATGTAATTCACAAAGATCGGTCTCAACATAACCACAGTTTCTTCTAGAAACATTGAGAATCATATCTATTCAATATAGAGTAATTGGTTATATGTGCAAAAGCTTTAAACGGATGAATGTGTGAATATGAAACCGTTTGGTTTATTTGCTACCGGAAAGCTGAAAACTTTTCCTTCTGTATAAACGTGGGCGTCTACCGGCTCATGTATTAGTAATGATGATGAAAATGATCGTTCTGAAATACTTAACATTAGTTTATTTTTCCTAATGGAATGGAACATGCCAATAACTTTTGGAAAAAGTTCTTGTACAAAATCTGCAGGGAATGATAGTAAGCCATAATTGATTTTGATATTTAGTAATCTTAATTTCAAAAACGCTTTTTCTTACTCTATTATCGTTACATTTTTTATTATTCCTGAAACCATTTACAAGTCGATATGCTATCCCGTATATTAATTGACAACAAATGATAGTATAGCTATACATTGACCCTTTTACATCTATAACCATGCTCTTTGTATAAAGACAAGTTCTTTACTATGGGTGCAAACGTTATTTTTTGTTTCAGATCAATCAGATAACATCGTGGATCGACGGAAGTTTTGTCTACAGCACAAGCGAGGCTTGGGTGAATGCAATGAGGTCGTTTCAGGTGCCACCCCGCAGCCACGCCTGCCTCTTTATGTACATTTCTATACGAATAAGTACCCTATCAGCACTTGCGTGAAACAAAGATATTTGCCTTTTCTTTCTCTTTTTAACTTTGTTATGCGACTTAAAAAGCTACTTAAAACTTTGCGAGATCCTCAACGTCAAAATACATTAGATATAAATTTAAGCAATATTACTTAAGTAACTTACCGAACGATGAATTCATTGCTATAATTTTGCTTAAAATTTATTTAAAATGTAATATTTGTGCTCAAAACAGGGTGGTTTACTATGCTATAATACCAAAATTGTAATTCTCATTAATAATGATAAAAAAAACTTAATTTACATTTATATTTAGAGCAGCAGAATTTATGAACGTTATTAACAATTAAAAAACGATAAACACGATTCGCATTTAATATTAAATGTTTAATTATTCAAATATTACACATACATTGTCTTATCTTCGTATGCTAATGTGTTTTTTAAGTTGCAAAATGAATAAAATTACTCTTTCAGAACGGAAGTTTAGCGAGCGAAGGGGGGATGCCCCTGCGGAACACAAAGAGAGTTCCGCTCTTTAATAATCCTGTACCTCATTATATGAGGATGCTTAGCCCTGAGAGACTTTTTTGTAAGTTACCAATTATGATTTTTTTTATATTTTGTTTTAACTTTCGATAATATATTTACTTAGGTGAAAATTTATTATAACAATACAGGTAACGAACCAATACGGCGTATATTATAGAGTCTCCATTTTGATTGAACAAATGTTTAATTTAAAATATTATCACATCACAATAAGCATTGAAAAATGTAGGCCATTAGTTAAAAGGATATATTTAACTGTTATGTAATATAAGTTTCTTGTTAAGTTAACATACTTCCTAAACTTAATAAAATATTTAATTAGCTTTAGATCGTCAAACCCTAATTATTAATTATTGAAATGTCGATAAATATGATTCTTGCGATTATTTATACGTTTCCAAATGGCGAAGTAAAATAATCTTTTTTCAAACTTTTATAAGACTAATACGAGCAAAAATAATAATTTTTGAAAAAAAAAATAACGTGTATCTAAAGCGTATTTAGAACAATAATTTTAAACAAATTACCTGTGGAATCTAAATCAACAATTTTCGGGCATATTTTTAAATGAACTTAGCATTAACTATTATATTAGCATTCATTCGCAAACTAACATGTCAATAGGTCATGTTTTTAGTTTAAAAACTAAAAATTCAATTCATTCTGTTAAAGTCATGGAAGAATAATAAGTTTAATTTACTACTTATCATACTATGTAATACAAAAGTTCAGTAATAGCTGCATTAGTTCGCAACTGTGTTGCAGATACTTATATTAAAGCCCACCTTCGTAGTTTAAAGGCAAAAGTATTCATTATTTGATATAAAAAACGTTAAACGAAATTAAAAAGGTAGTATTTTTAGTGGCATAGTTTTTAATAGTAAAACAAAATAAGACTTTTTTACACAACTTTTTGATACACTGTAATAATCAATTCTGTTTGTTTCTAATATATACATAAATAATAATTCTTTAGCTATGTAGTGCTACGAAAGTTGTTAAATATAAATAATATGGTTTTTACAACGTTTGTGAAATTGACGCCTTCCAAAAGTACTGTATAATACGAATACTGTGTAGTATCCGATTCAAGGTACGCATGTACTGCCTCTCTGTAAAAGCGACTTGCCAATAAGTTATTTATCAGATTAAAACTATTTTTATGCTCGAAGTATTGGGAGATCCGAGGACTAATCAAAATCCTGCGTTGGTTACCTTCGGTATATTGTTACTGAGATGGCATAACGTGGTCGCCGCCCGCATCCACCGCCAGCATCCGGACTGGGACGATGAGCAACTGTTTCAAAGGGCACGTCGCATTGTTATCGCCAGCTTGCAGGTACTTTTTAATCAAATAAGATTATCTTAGGTTTTATTTAAACTTTCATTTTGTATTTGCTACCGTTATTGTATTTATATTTTAGACTAATTATATTTGAAGACCTACTAAAGTTCGTTCCACAGACAAACAAAAGTTAAACAAAAGGTCATTTTGCAGAACATTATCTTCTATGAATATGTGCCAGCTTTCCTTGGTATACCGCTGCCCTCATACGAGGGTTATAGAGCAGAGATTGCTCCAGGTGTAACACATGCATTTGCGGTGGCCGCTTTTCGTTTCGGACACACTCTAGTACCGCCCGCCATTTTGTTACGAGACAGAAATTGCAGATATGGTAGAGCACCTGGAGGTCATGACGCCATCAGGTTATGCCAAACTTGGTGGGACGGAAACGTAAGTACATTGTAATAATATGACTTAGGTGCAGAGAATATCAACACGACGGTAATTTTAATCCGCAATTGATCACCGATTAACAAACAGAAAATTGAATCTCTCAAAGCGTTTTTCCTTGATCAAAAACTTGTCAAAAAGTTAATTAATAACTACTTGTGTATTTGGACGTTTATTACTTTTTTTAATTTAAAATTCAAAAGTTTCGTTTTAAAATCATAATCGTTCCTTCTATTAGGTTGTTTGGAAAGTAATATCGTTTTTCCATACATAAGATTTTATAGTATTTGTTTGGACCCAGTTGATTTCGGCTTTGTTCGATACTTAAGTCGCATAATCATTATATGTTTTTAGAACTGAAATAGCATAGCTTGTGTGTTAAAAAGTTCAATTTTTCTATTGTACCTAATACTTTTTGGGTGGTTCTCTTTTAAATATGGAGGCCAATGAACAGCATTTTGGTCATATTTTATTTTTGATTGTTTACTTTTTAATTACTGTGGATGAAAGTTTTTTTACGTACTCTTCGAAGTTTTCCGAGATTTACGCAACAAAAAATATTCGTTAATCTAAAATTAAACCAAAATATGAAAGACTCAGATAAAAAGAGTTTAGCAAAAATTTTTTGATCAAATCTTTTAGAAACCCAGAGTAGCGGAAGTTTAACAGCTGATAGATAAGTGATTGCTATATTAATTGCCCTTTTGGAAACTTTGAAGCAGAGAAATGTTAAAGTATTTTAACTTAAAAAAATGGTAATTTCAGTTATATCAATTAAAAAAACTAATTAAAGTCAAACAAAATAATTTTTAGTACAACATAAAAAGACGTTAAAATATTATCTTCTAATTCACAACCAACCTACATAGATAGTACGAAATTGTTTTAGGATGTAATGTCGCAAGTGCCTGTGGAGGAAGTTCTAATGGGTATGGCAACGCAGATATCTGAAAGAGAGGATGCACTATTATGTTCTGACGTAAGAGATAATCTCTTTGGTCCAATGGAATTCTCTAGACGCGACCTTGGTGCCTTAAACATTATGAGAGGAAGGGACAATGGGTTACCTGATTATAACACTGCAAGGTATTTAAATTCTCCATGTATATGTATTCATTTAATAATTTATTCATATATTCATTGACTTAGGATCATTTAAACTGACCACTTACGTACGTCAGAAGTATGGTAGAAGAGGCTAATTTAGTTATAATGGTTCCAAGCGAGCCTTGATCTGACAAGAGCCCACAATAAATACAGACGAGTTTTTGGGGGTCACTTTCACATATCATTAATACAGTACAAGAGCAATTCTAGCTTATTCCTTCACACTTTAACGTAGTTTTGATCAAGTTTTTGTTTAGTGAACTTTTTAATAAAATTAAATTCTTAATTTATTACGTGACAATTAAGGGAATATCCCGTCTACATAAAAGTGTATAATAATTTTGAACAGTTTTTATTATTTAAATATGTTACAGATAAATAAGTACAGTTTTTTTTTCCAGAACCTATTTCGGTCTTCCAAAAATAAAAACTTTCAATGAACTCAATCCGGATTTATTTGAAAACAATCCCGAGCTACTTCAAAGATTAGTTCAAGCTTACGACGGGAAGCTTGACAACATTGACGTTTACATTGGTATGTTTGCCTGCATAATAATTCACATCCTGTAACCTTAATCACATAAACCTACTCAATATCCGTCTTAGCTAATATTAGAATAAATCGATAATTTTTAATTAAAACAACTTATATTCCGTTTGCATTTATCTGTGCAAATATCGTACTTTATCACACTTATTTTTTCCTTTATGACGAAGCTTATTATACCTTGTAATAGCTAATGTAGATTTTAGTTCCTTATCTTTTATGATTCTCGATCGTAAAGATTGATGCTCATTTTATTGCCTGTTTATCAAGAGCTATTGTTTGGTATAGCTCTTAATGTTCTTAGTGGATATCTTATCATGAATGTAAAAAATAAAAAAATTTCCAAACTTTCTTTTAACTTTTTAGGAGGCATGCTTGAATCAACTGGACATCCCGGAGAACTATTCAGAGCCATAATAATTGATCAGTTTACTAGAATAAGAGATGGTGATAGATTTTGGTTTGAAAATGACAAGAATGGGTAAGAATATATTCAGACAAATGTCCTAAATTGTGATTTAGCCATCACAAAATTAACAAAAAGCAAAGATAAAATTATGAGTACATTAATGTAATAACAATTTAATTTATCTACTATTTAAAAATAAATACGTGTATGTATTTACTTTATTATATCAATATATCATTATTAATAAATTATGATCTAGTTGTCGACTTTAAAGTCTTTGTTTACGTAAATAATTTATTGTTACTGTAGATCCATGCACTAGGCTCGCAAGGATGTATCGCAAAGATCAAGGCGGTTATAATTACGTTGTTGTATGATTTTATTTGTTTCACTTAATTTACAAAAAACATCTTTTGCCAAAGAGTATGTATCTGTGCTGAAACTCAGTGTATCTACGTATTCCAGCGACTGTGTGTAAAGTGTAAACACCATACAAGTTTGGCTTTCAGTTTCGTCATAATGCAGTTTATAATTTAAATTTTAAGGATTTTTACTCGCGATGAAATAGAAGAGATTCGCCGAATTACATTGTGGGATATAATAGTGAACAGCACAGCAGTCGGTCCTAACGACATACAACGCGACGTCTTCCATTGGAACAAGGGTGACCCTTGCCCACAGCCCTACCAGCTAAATGCTTCCAAATTACCACCGTGCAAATATTTAAAAGGATACGATTATTTCGAGGTACGTTACGTAAAATACCCATTATGCTCCTACGTAGTTTTTTTTTTTTATTTATACGTGATTTTACTAAACGACTATAACTTACCTTAAATATTGGCTGTTAAAGCAAATTATCAAGTCTCTCGCTAGATAATTGCCTTATATAAATGATCGCACAGTTGTAAAATTCAAACGTACCTCATCTATCTCTTGCATTATTAAAAATTCCATATTCGGGCGCAATCGTGCTAGAATGCTAATAAATTGCGCATTTACTGTTGACTTTTATAGTTATTCTAAGAACTGTCAATGAGTCATATATTAAATTAAATCAGGGCAACGAATTCGCTTACATCTACACCTGCCTCGCGTTGGCATTTGTGCCAATTCTTTGCGCCGGCGCTGGTTACGGAGTGGTCAAACTACAGAACAGTCGACGGCGTCGCCTTAAAATACAACAAGAACATCTGAAGAATGCACAGTATAAAGGTTATCTTTTTTATATTAAATAAAATATATGAAACTAACTACACTTTAATTATTTTGTTTACTTATTTAATTTACAGGAGTTATAACAATAACTCTCTTCCCATAAAATTTATGTGGAAACTTGTGAAAGATATGTATTATTTTTAAAATAATAGTAGTTATTTTTCAAAACAGTGTATATATATAAATCCTGACCTGCTTAAAAAAATTTGCTTAGCTAAATGCTACTTGGTTGAACCATGATTTATATAGATATGATATATATGATTTATATAGATATGTGAAAGCTATAACATCCATCAATATATTAATAATTTTTAAAAATCATTGTTTTGTAGTCCATTTATAGCAAAAATTATGAAAAACTTATGAAACAAATATGAGTAACATGAAAAATTTTAATGTCAATATCAGTTAGATTAAAGAGTTCTAATGGTTCTAAATAAAAATATTCTTTTCTAGGTTCAGTGGACAAAATGGTTTGTCGAGAATGGATGCATGCCTCACACAAGCGCCTGGTGAAATTGCGACTCGGCCCCGAACCCTCAATAAACGTAACCGATCGTAAAGGTGACAAATTACGAACAGTTCCGCTCGAAAATACCGATCAATTGACCGTCCTCGAGAGCCAGGTTTGTGTATGTTATTTAAGAACCGATTTCACACAAACATAAATCTTCAAATTTGGGTAAAATGAAAAAAATGTGCTAATCCTCACCATGCTAGGCAATCCTTAGTGGAGGCCTTTGTACAGCAGTGCACGTCCTACGGCTGAAATAATATTGTTAAACATCAAGCCTTTTATTATAATAACAATACTGTTTCTTATAAGAGATTACTAATTCACCATGTTTAAAGTTTTATGATAGTGAAAAGAACTTATAACATTACCATTGCATTATTATCTATCAACGAGTAAGGAAGGTTCACATCTTCATCATTTCAGCCGGAGGATGTCAACTGCTAAGCATTGGCTTCCCCCGCAGATTTCCAATACGTCCGGTTGGAAGTGCCCTTCATCGAGCGTATTCCAACGACCCTTATACAGTCTTCTGTCCATCTTATGACTTGACGTCCAACGCTGCGCTTAATCTCCGCTCTAGAAACTAAAAGCCGCCATCTATTCTGCGCGCCTGCGTGCGTTGCCTACCCAATACCACTTCCAATTACTAACCCACTGAGCAATGACAATTACTGCTCACACATGTCCACACATATCACCACTATTTTATTCTGATAATGGGAGATCGCCGAGCTTTTAGATCATTTAAGCAAAAAACATCGTGGATAATGAGTTGAAGGTGATCCTGTAGGTTGCTTCGGATGATTAAGAAGACGGGCATTCATAATTTTGTTGTTAATGCTCGCTTTCTGTTGTTGTAGATATTACAGGGCTATTATTATATAAATAACGCAGTCGGCATCAAAACTTAACATCGGACATAATCGCAAATGAGCATACTTTTCGTTAAGTAATATTACTTACAGGAAACCCGAAACAACAAGCGTCCGCTGGTGCTCATCCGAGCTCCTCGAGAACATGACCTGGTACTAGAAATGGACTCGATGGCTTCTCGGCGCAAGTTTCTCGTTAAATTGGACACTTTCCTTGCGCAACACAAGAAAGCTATGAACCTTACACAAGTAAGCAAACGGCTATTTGTTGGTTAAATTTTACGTATTTTTAAGCTTGTCACTAGTTATTAAGGATAACAAAATAAAAAAAAGCCTTTACAAACTCCGTTTTAACTGACCTGGGTTTTTACCTTTTGAGCTGATTTATTAAATAAAAGCAATTAAAACGATCGAGATGTTAAAGTTACAATTTTTCGAATTCATTGAATTCATAATTGTTTCTGATAAAGTTAATGTTGTTATCCCAAAGGCTTTTACAGCTTCATCTGGCATGAGTTCACGAAACAGAAAGGTCCGTGAACTAAACCAAATTTAACATAGTTCAGATTTTACGATTACTTTTGCACGAAGGTAAGGGAAGCTTACTTCGTCGTGGGAGTGTATTTATATCGAATTCACTTTTTGTTGATTTATACGCAACGAAAAAGTCACAGTAATATATTTCGGAATAATTTTATTACGAGTAATAGAGTGTTGTAGTAGCAATTAATTTTCGAAGTAAAAGCTTTAAAGGGGTGAATGTATAGCTCATTTGCTGTCAAGCAATGTATGAAAAATCAAAAAATCCTATCAAAAATCAACGGTTTAAAAAGTAATAAATAACGTTATAAAATTTAAGTAAAAAAAATATTTACAAAATTGGTATAATACTTATCAAAATTAACTATTTTTTATTAATATAGACTTGCACTGCCAAAATTGTTTAGCTTATAGCATTCGAATACAAAAAACTTATTCATTTGTTTTTTGTATTTTTCAGAATGACCACTGTATATAGGTGATTAGAAATAGGTGTAAAAGCTTCAAAGCTTTTTGCCGACTATCTCCTTGTATAAGAACACCTCTATATGTAATTTCATATATGATTGTTTGTTTATATTTCATTTAAGCTCGTTTTCAGGGTCATAGAGATCAAATATTGGCATCTGCTGAAACTAGAGAAAGAAGGCAACGCAAATTGGAACATTTCTTCAGGGAAGCCTATGCGATTACTTTTGGCCTGGCTCCAGGCGAGAAGAGACGGCGTTCAGAAGATGCTGATCCTGAAGTACAAACAATTTTTATTTTATTTATGTACTATGCTATTAACTTAGTTATTCAAACTTTGAGGACGAAACACTTCTCTGCGACAATGTACTATGGTTTTTTAACAAGCAAGTCCAGTGTTACTAGAAGCACGCCACATACATTTCTGGATTTAGATCTAGAGTTTATAGATTTTCTTTTGTAGTTATTATAAGCAGTGTACGAGTATTTCATGCAACTTGCATACTCGTATTATGGCATACATAGAGATAAACATGCCTGTGATTAATATTAGCATGATACTAATCTTTCACATAACAAACAGAAGATTCATAAGAAGAAAAAAATTAATAGTGAAATTGGCCTCAACAGAACGACTATAAAATTTCTTTCTTAATTATTCTCAATAAAATCATCATTCCGAACATGATAGTACATAAAGAAATTTAGGAATAACAATAACATGTATAAATGTATATTTAAATGTACGTTATATCTATATCTTCACTTTTAAGAAGTGCTTAACAAAACATTTTTTTTATTGTTTATAATAATTTTAAGCCCTTTGTTTATAAAAATTCACCTCCTAAAATGACATAGAAGTTAATACTTGTGTTACTATAGTGCTACCGAAATCGCTATACTGCGGCGCCCTAGGTATGGGCGCGGCGAGACGGAATATCGTCCATTCCATTCCTTTATTCCGCTGTTAATGCTCGCGGCAACTTCGTGCTTACTTTCCTCGGGTCCCATCTTACGGCGTTTTCCTAGGTTTTGGTAGCGCTATAAGAAGAATTTATATGAAGCATAACAATTTTTTTTTCTATATTGTTATAGTCCATAGTAATGAGGACATCTCTGTCAAAAAGTGAATTTGCGAGCGCTCTTGGGATGAAATCAGACGCAGTTTTCGTGAAGAAGATGTTTAACATTGTGGATAAAGATGGCGACGGTCGAATATCGTTTCAGGTATAAATAACTACTTCATTATTAAAAAAAAAACTTTTTATTTCATACTTTATTCATCATTTTACTTTTATTGACAGGAATTTCTTGACACCGTAGTATTATTCTCTCGAGGGGCAACAGAGGATAAATTGCGAATAATATTTGACATGTGTGACAACGATCGCAACGGTGTAATCGACAAGGGTGAACTCAGCGAGATGCTGCGTTCGTTAGTTGAGATAGCGAGAACCACATCTTTACGAGACGAACACGTGACAGAACTCATTGATGGAATGTTTTCCGTGAGTATTAAAATACATTAATATCATATCAGCCGATAGACGCCCACTGCAAGAGATAGGCCTGCTCAAAAATCGCCTGTCCTCATTCACCGACTTTCCGCGATCCATATTTTGTCGACCGTATACCCAGTGGGGGGCCTCGAGAACCTTCGACCTTTCGACCCCAAGTAACCCAAAAGCATTTAATTAATAATAATATACTACGTAATACTTACAACATTAATTTTAAATTACTTTTTGTTAAAAACACGATGTGTTATTTATTTATTTACTTGGGACCTTTACAGGCTGCAAAATACACATGATTATATTTCAATTATCTTATTTTGACTATATCTCCTATTATAAATGGACACCGTGACACAGAGACTTGACCATGCACATATCATAAAATAAGTTTAAATTGATTTAAAATAATAATGTAATGAAATAGTAATTTTTAAATAAAGCTAACCTTTACAGATATTTAGAGTGTAAATAATAATTCACAATTATTTTCATGAATATGGTTAAAATACTTTCTGATTCTATACACGAAGAAAAATGCTATGTATCTTTACAGCATTTTTTCAAATCAGAGGCCATTATATTCGTCACTTTTGACCTGACAACAAAAATGAGATGATGTTCAAACTTTTATATCTAATTGTAAAATCACAATCTACATAACTTTTAATGTTTCATTTTAGGATGCAGGCCTTCAACATAAAGATCATCTTACTTATTCAGATTTTAAATTAATGATGAAAGAGTACAAAGGAGAATTTGTTGCAATTGGTCTGGATTGTAAAGGAGCGAAGCAAAACTTTTTAGATACTTCTACCAATGTCGCAAGAATGACTAGCTTTCACATCGAGCCATCTATGGAACAGTCAAGGTACTACAAACTGCACTGGAATTGTACAATGAAAAATGTATTTCCAAAAAATTATAATAAAAATAGAACAAACTTTCTACTTATTTGATTTTTTAATCGATTAATCGATCTTTTTTCCGTATATTTTCAGGCATTGGTTGCTCTTAAAATGGGACTACATGACAACCTTCTTAGAGGAGAACAGACAAAACATTTTTTATCTATTCATATTCTACGTAGTCACGATTGGTCTATTCGTAGAAAGATTTGCTCACTATTCCTTCATGTCCGAACATTTGGATTTGAGACACATCATGGGCGTTGGCATCGCAATAACGAGAGGTTCCGCAGCATCTTTGTCATTCTGCTACAGTCTCTTACTTCTAACCATGTCCAGGAATCTCTTGACTAAATTAAAGGCACGTATGAAAAGTAAATAATTATTTATTTTTATATTATATATTATTTTTCTTTTAGTTTAAGTTTTTATATTTGAACGAACCATAATTAAGCACTGTCACCTTTATATAGGTAGTATATTACGTAGCCACATAGTCTTAAACAAACGCAGGTATTACTAAACATTTTTATTATGCAGTACAAAAGTTCGCTAAAAAATCCGAAAAATCACATATAGAACTATTATGGACTATAAATGATCAAATAGTGATCGTAGTCTTTACAAGACCTCAGGTGTCACGTCTGACGTAAGTTTTTTGGTAATTTATTAGATCGTGAATTCCGGATTCGTGAGCCGTGAAACTTGATTTTCAAATACGATGTCTAAATTATTCACGAATGAAATGTTAATTTAAAACAATAACAACGTAAAAAAATTTTAATGAAAAAATCTCGTATTTTAGGAATTCAGCATACAACAGTACATTCCACTGGACTCAAGTATTCAATTTCACAAGATCGTAGCTTGTACAGCATTGTTCTTCTCCTTACTTCACACAGCTGGTCATATGGTCAACTTCTACCATGTTTCCACTCAGCCTATAGAAAATCTTAAATGTCTGACCAAAGAAGTGCATTTCACATCTGATTTTCGACCTGGAATCACTTATTGGGTGTTTCAAACAATTACAGGTTAGTACTATCTTCTTTGTCTACTATATGCCAATTTAATTATCTAACGTTTCATTAAAAAAAGTTTAGATATATAACAGTCCTTAATAGATTAGTTATCCTAGTACGTAGGTACAAGAAAACAAAAAAAAAACACTTCTGAATAGTATTACATTAATTCTAAGTATATGTAAAAAAATTACTAAGTCAAGAACTATAATGAAATAAAGTCCGTCTTGTTTGCCTCTTGACAATAAACTAAAGTAATAGCAAGAGTGTGAATGGCGAAATTAAGAGTTTGCAACAAATGCCAAGCGTGGTGCATACGCATGGTAAAGAATTGTATTATAAAATATTTCACGAATCGTTATAACTACTTTTCCTACTGTAATCGCGTTATTTTAGTTGTATCGAACATAAAACAGATAAATAAATGGTTCATTAAAATATATTTTTGTTATACCAGGTACAACCGGCGTGCTGCTTTTTATAATAATGTGCATAATCTTCGTTTTTGCCCACCCGGTCATCCGCAAGAGGGCGTACCCATGGTTTTGGCGGGCGCACTCGCTATACGTGTTATTGTATGCACTATGTCTAGTCCATGGACTTGCGCGTCTCACCGGTGCTCCACGCTTCTGGATTTTCTTTCTCGGACCCGCCATTGTTTATACTTTGGATAAGGTGAATAATAAATTACCTTTATTATTTAATCATTTAAATTTGATATTATTTAGAAGAAAAAAGGGCTTTCTAAAAAATTTCGTTTAGACACTAATGACAACAGAAGTTAGTACTTCTGTGATATTTATAAGACTGTAATGAAGGTCCTCTGACCTCCTAAAGGAGCTCTACGATCAGTAGAACTGAAGAAACTATGGTACTTTTCATTCTGCCAAAACTTCTAAAGTATTTGCGAACGGGACTTGCAGGTTAACAGTTGTACGATAGGTGTGAAACTTCTAGTGTAGAAGCTGCAGTATGTTCACTGAACTGAGTTGATAAAAACTCCTTCTCACCTGTGTTTTTGTAAGCAAATAAAATGGACAGCAGACGTCAACAATTCTATGAGAATTTAGGGATCCGATTACACGTATCTACTTTTTAAAATGAATACAAGTAACAATTAATTAAATTCTTGATTAGTCGAAGCCTGATTTACTCTGTTTTTTTTTTACAATTGTTTTAACAATTATTTTTCTTAACAGGGGCTACATTTTATTTAAGGCCATATTGATTTTATTGGATTAGTGTTGTACAGTTATTTTAAATGGTCCAATTTACATGACATTAATTACTGTTTCTAGGAGGTCAAGAACATTATAATCAAAAGACAAATATAAATCAGTTTCAAAATATGACAAATCTTAATGTTAGCAGAAATAATCAACATAAGAGCAAAGAATGCATGAATTACGCTGTGGAGACGATAATCTGATAATTTTTGGCCGTGTAAATGCAGCTTTATCTCGTTAGTCGTCACCAACATGGTGCATTTTCTTCTATTAATTCTGTCCAATAAATATAATAAAATCGCAAAGAATTCTATAGGATAATTTTTCAATATCATGTTGTGTTTTAATTTTGTATACGTTTTCAGGTTGTTTCACTGCGTACGGAATATTTGGCATTAGACGTTCTGGAAACTGAAATGTTACCTTCGGATGTCATCAAAATAAAATTCTACAGGCCGCCTAATCTTAAATATTTGTCAGGTACAAATTTATTTGTATAAACTAACTTACTTATATTCAATTACTAGTTACTAATGTAATGCAGTTATAGACTTTTGATCATAAGTCGCGGGTTCGATACCTACTGATGGCATACTTATGTGAAGTCATAACTACGAAGACAAATATTCTTAAAGGACTGAAATATAATTAATTTATTATTTATTTAAAATTACATGTCTTTTAATTCTAGAATGTCGTCAGCATCCTTCTCCTTTAGAAGCGAAATAATTAATTGATACATTCAAACGTACCACATGCATAAAAAATTTAAAGTCAATTTAATAATATACTACCATATACGCCACTAATATTTATTTCTACGTCAATAAGTTTTTATGTATGTGTGCAATTTATTTGTGTTTTAAGTGTATAAAAAGTTGCACAACATTTTGCCAATGTCATTGTAATTTTCTTTTGGAGACCTTTTTTAACTCTGCTAATAATTATACTAATAAAACAAACTAAAGCATTTTTACACGTCAATGCCATTAAATACATATTTTTTTTATTTTTATAAATCAAAATCATAACCCTCCATTCCTAAGAAGTTAAGCATTGTACTCCTTATCATTAAACGATGCAAAGATTTGATTTGCTGGTATAAATGACGCATCTAGATGTCTATTTACATAATTGTTTATTAATATTGATTACTCCGAATTGTTATTGAAAACTCTTCCAAACGGCCATCATGTGTATAATTTATCAAGCATATTTTTTGTTTGCCTATTATCTACAATACTTAAGTAAAATAGACTTCACCTGTAACACCATAACTTGCTTAAGCAAATATCTGTTTACATGTTTATAGGTCAATGGGTACGACTCTCTTGCACCGCTTTCAAAAAAGAAGAATATCACTCTTTCACTCTTACATCTGCGCCTCATGAAAACTTCTTATCGTGTCATATTAAAGCTCAAGGACCTTGGACTTGGAAGCTTAGAAATTACTTTGACCCTTGTAACTATAATCCTGAAACTCGACCTAAAATAAGGTAAGTGATTCTTTCTCAAAACTTCGTTCTTTTTTTATCTACCCGAAAAACAAAAACATCACTGGTGATTACTGTGCCGAGTAACGAACGGATCCTAATACCTTTATAACAGTGTACTTTACGTATTATGCATTTGTTTCTATAATTTTTGAATTACGAGTCGTAACCTGAAAAATTGAAGTGGCAATGGGCGGGGCAGATCGTTAAAGCAAACGACGGCCAAAAGGTTTTCGCGTAGCGACTACGAGTCGATAGACTCGACATGGGTCGCCCCGCAATGGGTGGAACCGACGATCTTTAGATTAGGCCAATAGCTTGCAATGGACGTTTATCGGCTGAAATGGTTTTGAAGATATATCATTTGTATTTTATGTTATAAATAATCTGTAATGACTTACGTTTTCACCATAGATGGTAGACAATAGATCGTTTCATGTCTAATTTTCCTTATTGCTCCTTATTAACCAATCGTATTCTGGATAAAAAATTGTTTTTTACGATAAAACCGCCGATAAACTTATTGTTTTGCCTGTTACATGAGATTTCCTTTTATAGGGTATAAAATTGTACAATAAAGAGTTAATAAATAAATGACATTAATAATAATTTAAACGTAACAAGAAGTCTTTCTTTTCATACTACTTCAATTAGTTCCGAATACAGCCGTTATCTATAACGTTATGTTGCTAGAATCCAGGGGCCGTTCGGCGGTGGCAATCAAGATTGGTATAAGTTTGAAGTGGCGGTAATGGTAGGGGGTGGTATTGGTGTTACACCATATGCGTCCATACTGAATGACCTGGTCTTCGGAACATCGACCAACAGATACTCAGGAGTTGCCTGCAAGAAGGTGAGTACCTAAATAGAAAGCTGTAATAAAATGGTATAATTTTTTACCAAAGTTGTAGCAGAATTGCATACAATGTTGGATATGGTAAATTTTATGATGGTATCCTATATCATAACATCATATTACTAATATACGATCTATTTGTTTCATTATGATTATTGCTTGAATTAAAAGATACAGTACTCTAACAACGGTAATTAAAAATATTAATATGACATTACTCTGCTCGTTTCTCTATGAGATCCACTCAGACACGAGTAGTTCCGTGGACGACCTTCCGTCATAATCAAAATAGATCAGAGGATTAGCGAGTTGATAGCAGACAGACCACCAAGTAAAAGTGAATATTGTATAGCAATTTCAATCATCTACAGGTATACTTCTTGTGGATTTGTCCATCGCATAAACACTTCGAATGGTTCATCGACGTGTTGCGTGACGTTGAACGGAAGGATGTCACCAATGTGCTAGAAATACACATATTTATTACTCAATTCTTTCACAAGTTTGATCTACGGACTACTATGCTGGTAAGGCATTCTTTCATAAAATTTTATTTAATTTTTGTAACACTACAATTATACGCCACAGACCAAAAGGTGCAGCGTAGAATGTTTAACCACAAGGTGAATAGACGACGTCGGAACGCGGGCCGTATTCAACCGGTTCTATTGGAAATCTATGAGGAGGCCCATATACAGTGAACATCCTACGGCTGAAATGATGATGACGATAGTGTTAAACTTAGGAGGATTATTTTGTCTCTAATGTTATAGTTTCCACACTTTAAACAGGTCGATAAAGAATTTATTTAAATGGAAGTACAATAATTCCAGAAACACTTTTTTATCGAGAATAATAAATGTTTACGATCATTTTATCAGGCATTAAAAATATAACTACACAGTAAAAGTCTTTCCTTCTGCGCATTTTTTAGAATATTGTTCAAATTCCTCTGCTTGGACTTTATAATTGACTTTCGATGACGTCGTTTCGATCATGTTTGTAAAATTCATTTGTTGCAGTACATCTGCGAGAACCACTTCCAGCGACTGTCTCGCACCTCCATGTTCACGGGACTGAAGGCTGTCAATCACTTCGGCAGGCCCGATATGTCTTCTTTCCTCAAATTCGTCCAGAAAAAACATAGTTATGTAAGTTACTTCAGTAATCACTAATAATTTATGAATATTTTTTTTTGATTAATTAAATTAGATCTCATCAAAGTCACTTTATTTTGCCTATTAGCGTCATTAAAAGAAATCATATTTTCAAAGTTTAAATAAATAAGTATTATTTCTAGTTGACTGTAATTAGTTTTTAACAAAGAAATAATAATGTGTCATAGAATAAATAACTAAAAATATTAAAATTAGACTGTAGAACTTAAAAGTAAAAACAGTTATTTCTTTATTCACTTTAACTGCTAACAGTACAGATATGATACGACAATTTCCAGTGTCGTCGTAATATAATATCCAACAAAGCGAAGAAATATTTAAGTGACAGAATAAATTATTGAAAAACATTTAAAAAATGTCTACTAAATAAAAACACATTAAAATAATAATGCAAACATTTACCATAAACTTAAAAAAAAACTCTTACAATATCTTTTCAATGCAGGTTTCAAAAATCGGCGTGTTCTCTTGCGGGCCACGGCCGCTCACGAAGTCAATTATGTCCGCTTGTGAACAAGTTAACCGCACGCGCCGTTTGCCATACTTCATACATCACTTCGAAAATTTTGGATAACAAAGTAAATAACTTACATTGGTCATTGCCAGACTAGACCAAACGAAGATCATATTAATAGAGAGCATAAGATTTTCAATCTGATCTTTTCTTCAAAAAAGTTTGAAACGAATTTGAAAACTGGTTTCTAAATTAAATTTCTTCAAATATTAAGAAATAAAACGATGGAACTGTTAAAAATCTTATGTTAATGACAAATAAGCTAAGTCAAACTGCCTTAAAGTAAATTTTATACTTAATTTATTTTTTATGACGAGATGTAATAGACGTAAGTTTTTTTATTATCACAATGTAGTTAATTTATTTATTCTATTGCAATTGTAAACTTTTATTAACATTTTGCAATGATTTAGTACAAATATTAATTATGCATTTGAATGTACAAAAACAAATTTTTCTTTAAGATTTAAATAAATTTTCGATCAAAATTCATATGTTATTAATTAAAATGCTATGTAAATATTGTATGTATATGAAAATAGGAATTCTAGGAAATCGGCTATTAAATAGATGAACAATTTTTACAAGTATTTAATTAACATGTAAATAGATTTAATTTTAATACATATTGTTTCCAAAACTTGTGCATTTTTATTAACTCGTTATTCAGGTGTTTTTTTTTTATGAGTTCAGGAAACGATGACCGAGAAATACATGACAAAACACATTACTGCATTATTTCCAGGACAATTTATGTATTTTGGGTTCTTTTTTTAACTTTTCTTAAAGAATTATATAACATATTTAATTTTATTTCTTCTTTTAATAATTACGTAATCTCCAGGGGTCATAATACTCCTATTGCCTTTAGTATGTTGGTGACCCTGAAAATTTTTAGAAGCTGCAAGTTTAAATTTTTTTAATTTGAAAATACTTTGACTTACTATTAGAATCTTAGTAATAGAATGTTTTCCTTTATGTAGAATTAATTTGTCATTTGTTTTATCAAATAGGCGGCAACTTAAAAAATACGACGATTTTTTGTAATTACATGTGTTTGTAAATTAGAAAAAAAGTTCAACAACAACCTTCACGTACCAGAGTCCTTTTTCATTGACCACACGTCAGCGCTTGTCAGCTGATTCCTAATTTATTATAAAGTATTTGAGTCATGGCATTGCAGGTGTGGAATATTATGTAATTCTTTCGTTTTTCTCATTTATTGCCAAAAATAAAGGAAAAACAGTGTAGAATTAATATTATTCAGTGATACTAAAAAGATGGCTACATAAAAAAACGTAAAATTAAAAAATGAATCTGTCAGAGAGGAATGGGTCCTCTGCTTTCTCACAGTACCTTTATAGAATGCAACACGCACATGTTGTTAGGGGAACTATTTAGGAAAAGTGATAGACAATTTATACGCTAATACTTTGTTTTATTTTTGGTATTAACGTTCAATGCAAGCTCTCATATCTTCTTTTTATTTCAAAAACACAGATTTTTAATACAATACTGAGTAAAGATTTTCATATCCAATAATAAGAATTGAAGATGAGTTGAAAAGCGTATTAATAAAAGAATCGTCAATCAACCCAAAAACATTAATAATTTAGTTTTCAGTATTCCAAATGTTTTAAGGATTTTTGCTTTTATCATTAAATTTATTTACTCAAGGAACTGTCAAAATTTCTAACGACCAGTCTAGACCATTTTTGTACATATACGTCCAAGTGTTACATTCACAAGTTCTTAAAATAAAATAATATAATGAGCAGAGGTTAGGTAAATTGCTACATAATAATACTTTACAATAGCTCTCAAACCTTCGGATTTATACTTGAATTATTAATGGTCGGTGATTTGAGACTAGCGCATAATTCAACGTAAGAGGCAGCAATTAGCCTTGCTGTGGCTAAGTGATGTTTCGACTCGTGCACACGATAAACAAACTTAACTAGCTTTGTTTACTTCTTAAATATTATCGAGACGTTTTACGACCAAGTAAACCACAGCTTCAACTAAATACAAAAATAAATAAACAAGATATTTATATTTTGTACTTAATATCGCAGTAGCTCAGAATAAAATTTTATCTGTAAAAATATTATGTACGTAATATGCAGTGGCAAAAAAAGTACATGAAAATTGTCACGTTTTTTTTTTAAATGAATGCTTTTTAAAATGAATGTTGCTAACAGAGAGTGAGTAGTAAATTTCATTAACTAGTTAAACAAATTTCTAATACAATCTAATTAGTAATTTTTTTATATATATATATATATATATATATATATATATATATAAATATATATAAATATACATATATATGTATGTACATATACGTAAATATATATAAGCACTCTCCTAACTGAAGTGCTATACTTAATTTTGAATAAGATTTAAAAACTATCTGGTGAATAGCACACTCGTCCTACAAATAATGTAAGTTTTGTAAGAAAATATTCATGGAAAAATCTAGTTCCAATACCCGCGTGTCAACAAAAATAGAATGTTATACATGGGGTATAATTAAAATATTATTGATGTTGCATATTGAATGGCAGGCCTCAAAGAAATGGGATGTAATTGCTCCGTATATACTTTGCTATACTTGTAGATTAAACATTTTAAATTTCTATATAATAACACTATAAATCTCTTCAGTTGATCTATCAAACAATAACAACTTTAAAGAAACTGGCAATCCAGTTTATGTCCTACCTTTAAAACTTTTATTCAACCAGTAGGGTATATATGGATATACACACTTCAATGTTGTAATATTGAATAAACTAGACAGGACCATGAAATAGAAGTAAAATAAGCTATATGTTAATATCCAATCCTATTTGTTGATATCCATACCCCGATATTATTATGATTACTTTTTATAATACAATTTATTAATATAATTATTAAACAAACTTAAATATTGGGAAACTGTTTTTTTTTCATTAATTATTAAGGTAAAAAAATTAAACATTTTACATTTGTTTTAAATTAAACATTACAAATGATTACTAAGTTCAATATACCAGTTCTTATTACAAAATATGCAAATCTTGAGATAAAAAAAACCTTTCAATATTTAATTAGAAGAATAATATTTATTTATATTACAATACTTCAGATCATTTCTATTCGTTATTAGAAGAATGCCAGAAGAGCTCAATTTGAAGAAAACTATAATCTAATCTCTTGTAATAGCATCATTAAACATAATATGAAGTTATGAGCGTTCCAAATAAATCCTGATAATTTCAACCTTTAAGCAGGTTCATAAAACAACAATTAATTTTCATAAAGTTTGGAATACTATATATAATTATAGTGAATATTTTTATATTACCGGACTGCTTTTATTTCAATTTATCAACTTCAATTTAACATGTTTAAAGCACTAGCTTTAATGTTTGACATTACTAAAGATTAAATAATAGTTTTGCCATGATAAAAACAAGTGACCCAATGGCAGTCAATTGTACAAACAATGTGCTCTCCTAGCTGGATTTTCTCATTTTTAGTTCAATCTTGTAGCAAAACTCAAAGTCTAGCTCTCTTTTCAGGAATGTTATAGTTACTATAAGATAGTTAAATCCATTTACTTCTGTTTTTACATGATTTGTATTAATCAATCAATATTCAAATATTATTACTTATATTAGAATTTAATCACTTGGAATTCTTATTTATATTCAGGTCACTTAATTAGGACTTCTCCGTGCTGCTGTTACTTCTTGAGCTTCAACTGGAGTTCATGAAGCTTTAGAACTCAGAGATAATGTAAAACGTGAATACCATGGGAAGGGTGTTCTTACAGCAATTAAAAATATCAATGACATCATTGCACCTGAACTGTTGAAGAAAAAATTTGATGTTACGCAGCAAAAAGAGGTAAGTTTTAATACCGATAAATATAATTACCTTAGAACTTTTAATGTTATCCACATTGTAATATTGTAATTACATTAGTACATTGGTAAAAGTTAAATTGTTACGAGTGGGTATATGGTTGGGACGTCGTATGTATACCCTCAATTTGTCAGATTCTTTAGGGCTATAATTTTTTGCGTACGCGCGATCATCAGACGTTAAACACTTTGTCTGTCTTAATAAGATCCCTAAAATCCGTAAATTTCAATGACTTCATGCTACTCTATAATGATACCATTCGACGACTGGTAAAGTTGTACGAACTCTTATTGATGTACGGCTCGGATACAATTTCCACGAATAAGAAATCATCATTAAAACGACACATTGATGACGATGAAGATGATACAGTTGCTGCTGATAATGCCAAAAAACCTTGCACATCGTCAATTGAAAAGGGTGAAAAATTTATCGAAGACGAAGACAACAAAGAGAAGTACGAAGACGATAGCGAGGATGATGAAAATGAAGCGGACGTTTAAATGTGTAATATGTGCTAGTATCGTTTAATGAAACCCACCAAAAATGTATAAAAAAATACATTAATTATCTATTTCATTGTCGTCGTCGTCGTCTTCGGCGCCGCTATATTCACGGCTTATTGAAAAATGAATGTGTCGTATCCACGCCTCTATCTACATTGAATAAATTGATACGTAGACAACTCCTGGCAAGGGGTGCAATGCCAGATGAAAAATTTGGTATACAAACCATTGCACCTGCAATACCACACGATTATTATCCACAATGAATGTGTATGATATTTCGAAGTTCAATAGACATAGAAATATCAACACTACCATTAAACATTAAAGCATCGGTTTGGTTGTGGCATAGAGATTTTGAAAAATTTGTCTAAATATTTGTTTAATTGTTTTTTTTAGTGATGAACAATTTTGCTGATGTAATGGTATGCACAAACTATCTGTGGTCCGATGTGGTTGTCGATGATGATTTGTTGACAGACTTGTGGGATGCCATAGAGTCAGAGTTTGGTTTGAAAACTAACACATTTATAACACCCAGAAATAAGACATCTTTTCTAGAGACTACCGGCTGGCTTAAAGTCACTCATTTTACAGATAAATGCGTAGAGGCAGATAATTTTACATGTCAAAATGAAACATGTTTAAATGATTTGCAAAAATTTTACTTAATTTATGAAAATGACACAATACACACTAATGATCCAATTTTATAGTTTTTCATAAAAAATATTTTGAACACTTATCATTATATGGATGGAGAACACAAAATGACCTTATTATATTATTTACCGCAAATATTCGAAAATTGCATAAATTGTATGCGTAACCATTGACGACAAGAAAATAAGCAACATCAGTCGTAACAAATAATTATTTAACACTCTTTTTCAATTACAATTGTCAGTGTAATAATTGTGCCAAAAATTATATATCTCTTGGATGTACATAATTCATGTTGTACAAATTCACACTATACATTAGACTCGTCGAACTAGTTGAATGATCTAAACCCAACACATGACCTAATTCATGCAACAAAACAACATACAAATTGACACCGTTCAAATGCACATTATTGAGGTCCATCAAATGGGCGGCGTGATCCAATGTAAAACCGTACCTAAATTCTGGACCGCTTCTCGTGTTGTACAATACCTAGTTGGGATTTCTCGAACCCGCCATATACCTATAGTGATTGACATTGATGTGAACAAAATTTTGATTGGCATGAGCCAAAGTGTTGGGGCTATCAAAGGACTCGCCTTTGTGATAATAATCATCGAATGATATTGTTATCGAACCGGGTGTGCCGTATTCCACTTGTTGTACATATAAATTTTCACTTTCGTCGATGGTCCATTCGAAAAAAGCATTATCGATGGCCAGTTTCATAGATTCACAAATTTGATCGGGACTTAAGTTGATAAATTTCCATTCACCCGTATACGCATCTAGAGACAAATGCTTAAACTCATTCTGTTTCAGCTTGTATACAGAACTGCAATCGAAACCCCATCTCATAATGTTTTCTTGTCTCCATCGATGATGTAACGGTGAATTTCTCAAAAATCTACCGTATTCGTCGACGGTATTCAGCGGATTCACATAGTCACTTTCGTTGCCATGATTGAAAAACTCGTCGTTGTACACATGAACAATTTCGTCGTAGAGCGTATAATTTTTGTTATAATAATCGGTGTTATCAATATCTTCGAAAATATCGTTCATCTCATTGGTAATATTGTACCACAAAGACATTGCTTCCACAAAGACAAATACAACCGGACACACTGTTAAAACTCTTATGAAATGCATCTTGCCTGTTTTGGTTATGCAAACGGAATGTAAAAATAAGATGTCCACCCAATACTTATACGCTGTACCCAAAGTGATTCACAATAGATAAAAATAATAGATTTCTTAATGATGTTTTAAAAGGTTTGCCATTACAAATGAGATGATTTGTCCTCATAAGGATGCGGATATTAACTGGTCCTCGTTAATACCGGTATACACCTTAGCAAAATGTCTTTATACTGGTTTACCATCTTCATTTGCTCGTCGAGTCTAGTTAACAATGCATTCGGACACGGTTACATGCTGCAACCGACGCAACGCAGTAGTTTGTGGCGTTTCAATGTTAAAGCTTTAAAAAATTACAACGACAACGGGCTCAATTGTGGATTCGTACATTCAAGTCAGGACAACATCATTTGCGGTGTGTGCGGAGATGCATCGGGACCGTCGATTTTACAAGCAAACTCTATACATGGAAAATATGGAAAACAGCGTCATTTGAGTATTAAGAGAAAAGGCGACCTGAACGTTTTTAATACCACCGAAATTCATGTGTACGTGGTTTTGACGGCCAATCATGTGGGTCATTTTGATATACAACTATGCAATAAAACAATCAAAAATGACCACTGTTTTGAAACCATCAAAACTGTCAAAGTTTTACCACATCTAAACAAATACGTAATACCTGTATCGGTTAAAGGGAAAAATTACCATAAAGAACCTTTTTGTATTATGAGATGGCAATATGTAACCGCTTCAAATCGGGGCTGCGACAATCGAATTGCGTAATGGGTAAGAAATCTTTAGAAATTGTGCTGATCTTCGTGTAATTCAATATAAATATTGTACATGTGTATTGGAATAAAATTATTATAAAAAAAATATTGTTTTATAAATATTTTTATTTTTTTTACTATGTTAGTAAAGGCGTCCTCATAGGTTCTTTACTCGTACTCAACTTTTTATACAAAAACACAGAGAACATTACACCAAACAATATAGCCACTGCTTACTGGCCGATGTATCCCAAGCGGCGCACTCCGGCATCTTGTTGTCATTAAACAATCTGGCCCTTTAACAAAAATTTAGTATATTTTTCGGGCCATCATAATCGTTGGAATAGTAGTATTGATTTAATTTTTGTGTAAATAAATTTATTTGTAAATGTGCAGCATTTTCTAAAATTGTTTTAAAATTGTCCATACTGATACTTGTGCCGAGAAGTTCTTCAATTTTAGCTTTATTCGTACCGTTTTCGTTGATAGCAAATAGTAAATATAACGCTATATTATCCAATTCCATTTTACCTTTAAAAGCTAAAACCCCCCTTAGGAACCACCGAATTGGCGCAAGATCTTCCAGTTACTTTGAACGATTCCGTGACACCGTTTTGTCGCATCAATATATAGACTCCGTTTCGAGCCTTGGTTGCTTTTATCAAATTGTCATACATGTCTGCGCCCACTGCAATGGCGGCTATAACGCCTGCCACAACACCTGTATTGGTTGCATACTTTTTCAAATTGTCCTGAGCTGTGGAAAGACGACTATTTTGTTTCGGTGTCAATTAAGCCTTCAATTCGTGGGGTGTTAATGATTCCACTACCTTTATATCAAATTCAGGATACAAAACTTTGGCACGATGTATATTTAAATCCATATCCATTTATCGATCCGTCTGAACAAATCCAAGAGATCGTCTCTACGCAATAACCGGTCCAATGAGTGTAACGGTACACCATTTGCACTTATCAAACTGTTTACGGAACTGATGTTGAGTTATGAAAACGCCTTGTCCAAAGAGCTCAATCCGGTATTCGGAAATTTGAACATACTCACCACCGAGTCCGGCACCACTTTTGAGGGCTTCAGTGCCTTTATAAAGTCTGCGATAAATTTTATGGTCATTTTAAAACTATACAACTACATTTAGCGACGATGTCGTTTACGAGTTATTATTTTTGTCATTCACATTTTTATAACTATATTTTATATGGAGACTTCACTTGGTGTTTCTATTTGCGCCAATTATTGCTCCTCTCCGGCTTTTTGTTCCAAAAACTAATCTTTTTGTGGTATTCATTGTATGTAGTGTCGCGTCTGAACGTTTGCGTTTGTGCATCTTTGGTGGCCGAAGACGATGAAGAGCACATGTGACTGGAGCCTCCTACTTTAGAATTGTAATTGCCTCCTCCGTTCCAACAATTGCACTTTTTGTTGGCAGTACAGCAAGAACAAGATTTGTTACAGTTTGACATGATAACTCGTTAGGACGAATTTGCAAAATACACTTTCTAATAGCACCACCAACTATTTATACCAATACGCCTTGAAGATTTAATTACCGTACGCACGTACACAATAATCTACGTTTAATGTCGTTATCTATCGAACAATAAATTATTAAACAATTATGGAAACATTTATACTTAAATATAGAAACTACTTAACTCTGTTGCGTTTTAATAAACCCATGTGCGACCTTTTCGGTCTTGCTCAAACATTTGATGTTTGCAAACTACTTGAATCGAATGAATCAAAACAAAATTCGGAGGACAATTAATGTGCTCAACTCGAGTATATCTTGTTACCAATTTGATATCTCAAAGTCGCGACATTTTTGACCGATAAAAAATTGCAATGCATTTTTCTCAGAACCCTCATACCTAAACGCAGTGTGTATCGATGGATTGTCGAGTGTTGATAAAACCACTTATGGTATAAGGTATGCAATTGAAATGATAAAGCCAATGAGTGGTTTACATTTTGTTGCAAGAAACACGCATCCCAGTAATTGTTTAGGTTATTTATTTAAATTTATTCACAAAATGTGCTCCAACTTAAACAGATTCGTTGTGTACAATCGCATGCCCATAAACACTTTAATGTGGAACAATATATGAAACATGATGGGTTTGTTGCACCGACAAGTGGAGGAGCAAAAGTTGGACATTTCAAAACCAAAACTATCCTTCAGAGACAAATTTAGATTGTTTCATTATACCAAATGTATGGACGATTTAATAATGGACGACTATTGTAGACTGGGTAAGAATATCATTGTTTTTGATAGTAATTTGGAGCGTGCAGCGAAACGTTTGCATGATCGCAACGAAGGCTCGGATAGGGAAAGTTCGGGATGGTTGTTTTATATTTATTTCGCATACAAAATGCTTCAATTTAGATGGCCTCATTTGTTTTACATTATCGATTTGTACGATTTGAATGGATATCTTGATTTGTTACATTCAGAACTGCACAGACTGGTGAAACGTTTACAAATAAATATGCCGATTGTATAGAATCCCTTTAAATTTGAACCGCTCACTCTGGATCACACAGGCTGAGAGAAAACGGCCCTATTACGAGGACAGAGTCTATTTAAATTTACACAAATCATCCTCGACTACCACCAAAACCAAACCAAAAGAAATCCGTATCTGTTTTATTACACTCAAATGTTATGATTAATAGCAAAAAACAATAAAGAATTGCTTTTTAATAAAACAACTATTGAAAACTTTTTCATTAAAGTAGATTATTATCATTAGACAAGGACTGGACACTTATAACGGACACGTATGACATTATAGAATTTCTAAGGATATGACGGTGACCATCATAAATGCCAACCATACCACCACGAACACCAACTCACCGTTCTCTAAAAACAAATATACCACAATCACATACAACTGAGGTGAACAAGTACAATTATTAAGTCAAACAAGTAACTAGATATAAATTCAAAGAAATTTTGTTTGTGGTGGATATAAGAGCGATAGGTATTAGAACGATATCTCTACATACGCAGGACATAAAGAGATTTTGCTCTTGTGAAAACTTGAAAAGTCGTTAAAAATGCCAGTGAAAATGGCAGCAATTAGCCTTGCTGTGGCTAAATGATGTTTCGACTCGTGCACACGATGAACAAACTTAACTATCTTTGTTTACTTCTTAAATATTATCGAGACGTTTTACGACCAAGTAAACCACAGCTTCAACTAAATACAAATATAATTATACAAGATATTTATATGTTGTACTTAATGACGTAGTAGCCCAGAATTAAATTTTATCTGTAAAAATATTGCGTAAGTGTAGTGGCAAAAAATGACATGACAATTAAGTAAGAAAAGAACCAATATTGAGCCACTTTCGCACATGCAGTGGTAGCCGTGCAACAAAGTGTACCGCCCGCCAGCCCGCCGATAAATGCGTATGCGGCAAACAATGCAAACTACACAACTGCCACCGTTAAAGTACTCAACACGAGTTTCACCCTTCCACGGGGCATCTTCAGGAGTTATGTTACACCGATTAGTGCCAAACACAGAGTCTAACAATCTAAGCCTCCCTGTATATATACATATATATGTATATATATATATATATATGTTTATTTATATATATATATAATTAATGATTATATATACATGTGTACATATATTTAAATATATATATATATATATACATATATATATGTACATATATTTACATCAATTGCTGGCAGTTAATGTATGATATAACCTATCCAAAAATATTTAATCAATCAATTAATTTATACCAAAATTAAGCTAACTAAGGTTTTAAACCTACAACTAATAATCCTGTACAAAGATTAATGTTTTTAAGGTTCCTACATGTAGGGGCGGCCTAGGCTCTTTGAGTTTTAATTAAACTCAAAAATGACGCATGACGCGGTAACTTAATAGTAATGTCACCGCTTTCCCATAAGAAGGCAGAATATTTTTAATAAATAAGAAGTTACGTACTCTTAAGTCAGTAATTTTACTAGTTAAGCTATTTTGCAAACTTAGTTGCTTTATCATTATACATATCTATTTGACAAAGCGATAATAGTTCTCAACCATCGCTTTTTGAAATAAACCTATCATTTTAAAAACAAAGTTTACCTTCCTCCTTATTAACAAGACCTCTCATCTACCACCCACGGTGCCCATTATCTACATATATAGGATACACGAGCACTTAAAAACTGATATACACTTTAGATAACCTAAAAGAATCATTGTCAAGATTATTTTTGTATAAATTATATGTATTCTGTGAATATTGTGAAACCTCTGATACTATTAATACGATAGAGCAGAATCTGCAATTAGTGTCCTTTGACAATACGAAAAAAATGCGCTGTACAGTTACATAATACTGGTCATTAAACTATATCTACACGCATAAAACCATGAAGAATGGCTTAAGATAAAAACAATGTCTTCTCCAAAGATTGGAAGATCCTTGGACAGATGTGACCTGCATCAAACGTCTTCTGACGACGTTAACAAAGTTGTCTGTCAATGTTATATGTGGATGTGTTACGCTGCGCTTACCAGTCCGTGATCTTTATAACCTTAGGGCCCGGCAGCCATCTGTTCTGCGCGGCACATGGACAGTCCAACGCTAATCGAACTTGTTTATCAGCTGGGCTGTTGTTTACTTTCCTTTGTCTATTGATCTTGTCATTACATTGTGATCTTATCGCGCATTAGATAAACATTTAATTGAACAGGCCCTTGACAAAAATTGTGAGAATATTTTAGTGTTATAGAAACTAATAAATATAGGCTAATATCTATTTGTATTATATTATTACTCTGAAAAGTGAAAATGATTGTAACAGAATATTGACACAGAATTGAGTTTAATTTTTTTTTTCTTAGCATGTTCGACCAGACAAATTATCATAACATAAAATAAAATGATCTTCTATTTGAAATCATAGTATAATTATCCTACTATTACATCTTGTATATCAAATTGAACCATGGTAAATTTATTTTTAATTATAAAAATAATATATAAAATACCATTAAATTAAATGTCGTTTTGTGAGCGACTGTCTGTGCAGCGTGGTGAACGTGATCGGCGAATCATTCGTCTGGTAATTAAGGCCGCAGACAACGCGAAGTGCATTTAATGTTATCATATTGCAGTTACCTATAAATCGCTGCTCTCGTTTTGAGCTCGAGCTTGCAACATACTGCAGTACGATGCGGGCTCTGACCTTCTTTCTATTCTCCTATTCGCTTATATTTACCAAACCAAATCAGATATTTTAGTCGTCGTAGATATTTAGTCACTTCTCGTGGCCCGTACAGCTTTTTGAGGATGAAATTTTATTAACACCTTTCCTTGTAATTTTTAACGAACCAAATTATTATTCTGACCATTGACAGTTTTACGCACAGAGGAGCAAAAACAAAAGAGATCTGAGAATTTGTATCTTTTAAGAACACCTTTTCAACCAGTGTTGCGGACAGTCTCTGTAAAATTTAATATATCTGACCTCTACTTAACGAAAGGACCATTCTTATCTAATTTCCAGAATCTAAGCCCTATGTTTACAGAGATATTGTGATGGGTGATTATATAAGTGAAAATCTCTTAAGTACATTGATAAGTTAAAATTGTAGAAAGGTTTTAAACCTTTTTAGAGTATAACTTTATGATAAATGGCGCAGCGCGATATAATGCGTTGCTACGGAAAGATTTCCATTAAACGAAACACTAAAATTGAAAGCACCGCAATAATTTTACTAGCTGCTAGAATTGTCGAACCAAAATATATTGACGCTAACAAACTTCTATATGGTACTAGAAATGGACACTGCGGTGCATCCAACTAGCATCTAGGAAGTGACCTACCGTGAATAATAATAATGTTATTTATTTTATGCATACTGCTTACGCTAAATTACAACACTTGCACTTGTCTAGCCCCGATAAAACTACAGTACTATACGAAGGTATTGTCCTTTTGACAAAAAACGTTAAAGAAAATAGTAGGTATTTTATCGGTAGAGGTCCGGCGCAACCATTTCGTTGCCTCTACAACAAAAGTAGAAGTGTCATAGAGAGGATTGCCCTGCGACCTGAGAATTTATAAAATTAGTTTTTACTTAACCTGACAAATTACGTTCTGTCAAAAGTTACAGGAATTCAAATAATAAAATATAAAAAACCTATCTCTGAGTGATAGCTTTTTTATTGATTTAATATTTCGAAAATAATTGATCATCACTTTTCTAATTGGCTCACTGCAAAACTTAAGTAATATTGCGCCCGCTAAGCGTGGCAATTAAGGTATATCCCCATTGATATCTTCGGGAAAGGCCAATGCCTTGCTGTGGGCGTCTATGAGCTGAAACGTATGTGGTTTGTGTTAAAAAGTGTCATTATTATCATTTTCCTCAATTGAACATACAAACTAAAACTAAAACAAAAAAATTTTTTTGAAACATTTTCCTCGTGCCGTATCAAAAAATTAGACAAATTGTGTTTTGCCAAGTTTTGCATTAAACGACACATTTGGCAATTATTTTGTTTTAATGTATTTATGCATACAACGGCACTATAAATTTTATTTCATAAATAGCATCAGAAAGTGATCTTCATGAGAATCCTTGTACTGATACTATTTTCACCAATAACTGTTGTATTATATTATTTTTTTTTACTTTCGAAATGTATTCTTAGCGAGTTAGGCAAAACATCAAGTAACTTTGAAAGCCTATGACAGCAGATAGACAGTTCTGACAGAATCAAATAATGCTTGTTTTGTATTCGCATTCTAGAACTTGACCCTTAACATTAAAGAAATTAGCTACATTGTACTCGTATTGGTAGAAAAAAATTACAAATTTGATTTCATTGATATTGTCAATCTTAACGTAACAGTCTATTGCGAACTATGTATTATTGTACTATGACAGAATGATGTTATTTATTAGTTTTAAAATTATTTTATAGTCAACACATTCCACTTTTAATTTGATAATGGAAGATACTTCTCTTATCAAATATATTTATGATTCAATTAATTTTATTAATTAAAGTAGTCTTTTCAATGCAGTGCGATATTTGAAGATAATTTTTATGATCAATTTCATTTTCCGGTACCTTCATTGAGTTCTTAATACAAAGTTACCACACTAACACGGAATGTGCCGATGGCAAATGTGCGACTTTTCATACGTACGTACGTACGTACATTCGCTAATCTTTAGACAACATCGATAATTGTATGAAACATGTAGGCGTTAGTTTTGACACTATTACCTAGTGACATTAGAAAATCAGATTAGTTTAGTGTAAGCTAGTAAGTTTATATAGTGTTCATCAAAAGAGAATGGCGCTACATTCTAGATTAGAAAGTCTCATTTTTTTAACGTAAGTTAATAATAACAAAGCAGTATTTTATAATTGAACTTTACATAAATGATAGTATTTTTTTAAATTATTTTCTTGTTTATTATTACACATAGCATTACATATAATAAAATTTTAATACTAGATTCTTAAAAATTCTTAAAAGTGAAACATACACTACATTCACCACGAACAATAAAATAAACTAACCATTCGGTCATAATATTGCAAATTAACAAACTAATTCAGTTGTAATATAACGCTATTCCATATAAATTTCGTTACATTGTTACTACAGAATTCACTCCGATAGGCTAGATTTATTAATATACCATTAGAATTAATAATCGTAATGATCCTTCTCCCGCCCATTTATTACCTTGTTTTTGATTTATGGTTGAGCTATTTACAATTTGTGTTCGTTTATAACTGGTCGTGAAACTTATTATAAAATAATGTTGACACATTAAAAAAATTATGCTTTATATACTAGTAAGCTTTCACAGCTTTCAGCGAACCTAATTTAAAAAAAAACGCCTGAAGACAATATAAAAAACCTCTTCAGTAACTTTTTAAAAATTAACTTAAGATAATTTGATTTTTATGAATAAATACAGTGGTTATATGAAACTGTGAGCGTAACCCCGTTCCTGCATTGTCATGGAGATTGCAAGCCTTGACCTGGTCACCCGAGAAAAGAAATTATAGTCGGCAGCAGAGCCTAACTGTGCGCATCGTAAAGTGCTGTATAGACTTATGCTTTCAATTATTCAATGTAGTAACAATGGCTTAAAAACAGCAGTTGCTATTTGCTAATTTTTAAAAGAGTTTTCACGTGGCATTGCTCACGCTTTATCATATTTAGCTTAATTTTAAGTTAACTTTTTAATAATTATTTTTACATATAAATCACACTTTAACATAATGTTTCATATTTTCATTAAATTTTAAATAAAATGTCTTACATCAGATAACAAAATTGATATAATTGCTACCTTGGTGCATCTATTACATCAGTTTTAAGCTTTATGTATTTACGGTGACAAATAATGTGATATTTAATTTTCATATAGGTAAATTATCTTATGTTTATTACGCTCAAATGTTATGATTAATAGCAAAAAACAGAATAAAGAATTGCTTTTAAATAAAACAACTAATAGAAACGTTCTCATTAAACTAGATTGTTTTCATAAAACAAGGACTGGACACTTATAACGGATTCGTATGACATTTTAGAATTTCTGAGGATATGACGGTGACCATCATAAATACCAGCCATACCACCACGAATACCAACTCATCGTTCTCTGAAAACAAATATACCACAATCACATACAACTAAGGTAAACAAGTACAATGATTTAGTCAAACAAGTAACTAGATATACATTCAAAGAAATTTTGTTTGGGGTGGATATAACAGCGATAGGTATTAGAACGAAATCTCTACATACGCAGGACGTAGAGAGATTTTGCTATTTAGGTCTATCAAGAGCTCATTTATGGAACGGTTTTCCAAGCAGCACTAGTTTATTTTTTATGATATTTGAAATAAAAAAATGTTTCGAATTTGGCTAGGTAATGAGCGGATTCGGGCCTTCCTAGACCTGTTAAGGGTCTTGTCTCCGAGCACTGTACACAGCCTCTTTTACTGCAATGCGATTGACCTGGCACCCTCAAGCATAGAATGCCGATGAGTTAAGCTTTTCTTATATCACATAAGATGAAAGTAATATTTGTAAAAAGATTACATGAATATTTAACCGCTAAATTTACTGTGTAGACGGTGGAGAAATGGAAGAAATGTAAAGAATATAGTATTGTATACAATAAAAAATAATAAGGTATAAACAGCCTACTTTTCGCTTTTAATTAACATTGTCTACAAATCTATTTACGTCACTTTTATACCTCTGACTTAATCATTTGCATATTACAGCAGATTTAAGACCATAACTTAAATCATTAACGATCCGTGGAGCATTGTCAAATTTAATGCTCTGTTTACTTCATGTTAGATAATACAATTTTTTTATGCAATAATAAGACCTAAGACTATTTTTTTAGTTTTTTAAAATTTGATAATAACAGTACCTATCAACATAAAATTTTAAAAATACACTTTTACATGGATCTTTTTTATAATCCGAGTGATGTGCTTTTGATTAAATTATATTATATATTTATAATATATATATATATATATATATATTTAGAATTATAAAAAAAAACTTACTATATCTAATATATCTCTCTTATTCATAGATCAACGTATACTTTTTTTTTTTTAAAGTACCAAACGACGCGGTTAATTCATTAATTTGTAAGGAAAAAAATATTAAAACAATATTTTAAGAACAAACACACAAAAAAAAATATTACAAACCCCACTAAGTTCTTCTGAGTTCTTTTTAGTTCTTCGCGTATGTAACGCATTACAAACTAACGGAAATTTAAATATGAGCTGACAATTAAACGTGATTGTTATGATAAATAAAGAAATTTCGTTACAATTAATAAATGTGCCTGTACGTCAGAGCAGGTAAAAAAACATCTATAAGACTTTTCTTTCATTAATTAAAAACCATATTTGTTCGATGGTTTTATAAATTAAATGGACGCTAACAGTAAGGCACTTTAAAAGTATAGTAAACATTAGGAAAATAGATAAACTATTTACATTGTAGATAGATAATCTTGATACTTTACAAGGCAGTATTCTGCAATAGAATCAAAGCCTTTTCTCATAAAAAATACTTTATAAATTACACGAAAAAAAAATTAAAACTTGAAAAGACGTTGAAAAATGCCAATGAAAATAAACATAGCCGCCGGAGGAAATCAAACATTTATCTGAATATTAATGTAAAACATTGAATCGTAATTACCTTACTGTGCGTAAAGAAAATCGGAGAATGTGTGTAATTTCACACTTCCATTCTCTTGCCTTTTTAGTATCTAATGTTCGCAAACATAAACATTATCTTGGAACCAATCGCTAACATTACGTTGTAATGGGGTCAATCTTGGCTGCAATAACTTAGTAAATAATGTATACGTGAAACTAAATTTAAAATACAGGTAAAAGCAACACATTATTAGATGGTCTCTTCTGCAACTCGCTGTACAAGTAGGTAATTAAGCCCATAAACTGTAATGTGCAACTGTTACTGTATTACAGTTTGAATTGCTTCCTTATGAAAGTTTCATCTTATCGCTATCTTGTGAACGTGAATGCAATGTTCTATATGATGTTTTATTTCAAATGTCTGGAAAACGCTTCACTTGAATAAACAAGACATTGTTTGCCAACTTACTAGTTAATGGCATACAATGTCATGTCATGTCTACTGACAAGGCTTCTTCGATCAGATACTTTATTATATCAAATTTTATTAAAACTATCTATTGAAAATCAATAAAAAAATGTTGATGCTGATATATCATCTGAGATGGTCGATTGTTATTTTCCGAAAGGATTAAACACGGCACCTACAGAGAATAAAATCCCGCTCAGAAACTACACCACACAATTCAGAGTCACGATTATTTACAGTAAGGATCCTAGGCTCTCTACTAGCTTCAGCAAATCGATACAGATGGATGATATATCGTCATGGTCTAGTTTTATTGTGATAGCGCAATTCAAGTACTGGCAGTAGCGTGATCGACGTTTATTGACTTTGTTAATAAAGGGATAAGTAAGTAACATATTTATTGCTATTAGTTTAATAAGGTTGTAATTGTAGAGACTACTTTTTAGAGAAATGCTTCAGGCCGGCCATATTAACGACGCATGTTCAGTGCAAATAAGCTTGAAAGATAAATTTATATTTAGTCCTCCCCATAATCCGATAATATGGTATGGACGTTTTATCCCCTTGTCATCAAATCGGAATGCTTAAGTCGTTTCAAATGACGGAGTCTTGTACTTGCACGCAATAAAGCTTTCGCCTAAACGGCCCAAGAGCTAAAACTAATTTGTGTGAATTTTTTGGCAGGCTAAAATTACGTATTTACTCAAGAGTCGAAATGTCTAATTTTTTTTTAAACTATTTTTGTACTTATATATTAAAATTAGATTTGATAGTTAGTTTTATTTATACAACATAGTTGATTTGTAGAAAATATACAGCATCGCACCTATACATAGCATCAAACCCAGTTGCGACAATGGCATGTCCATACCTTAACCCGGTAAAACTATATATGTTATCGAGAATGCCTCATTTGCCAATGAAAAAAATTATTGGATTTATAGAGTACAACTTAAGCACCGTATAACTATAAAAATCTAATGCCTAACAATATTTTTGAATGACACAAAATTCAATTATAACAACGTAATTTATTAATCGTACATCTTATGAATATTACAAAAAGCCTAAGACTGTCGCCAAGTAAGAGCCCAATGACAGGCCCCTTCGTGGAAACCCTTGAAAAAAGCCATGGAGCGAACGTCTGTCTCCAGTAAACAGTAGTAGTGTCAACAGTAAACCGTCACCGTATATATACTATATGTGTATATATACACAACTTTCAAGTTAATTGAAAAAGATTTGTATTTTATTATTGCATTTAAAAAAACGATTAAAACAAAAAAAATTATGTATACAATATATGTATAAAGAGATTGTCCATCATTACCTGTATTTAAAAAGCGAGTCAAAGAGCACTATTTATCGCTAGTTGTCTGGTATATATAATATTTTTAGTTATATATGTTATATATGTATTTATGCTTATATTATGTATATATATTATTTATTATGCTTATTTATGTAAGTATATAATATGTAAGTATACATTTATGTTCATGTTAAGTATGTAATTATGGTCAAAAGTCGTATCTATTGTAAATATTTCAATTTAATTATTGTGCACGTTGTGTCTGCCTTACTTTTTATGAATCTCGTTCCGTAGGCCTACTGGAAGAAATTTCTGGTTAGAAATAAGTAGTGCCTGTTGTGTCAGTTATATTTGTATTGTTACTTTAGTGTTTTTATTGTGTACAATAAACTGTTAAATAAAAATAAATAAATAGACATTGATGTATTTTAACTCACAAAGTAAAAAATACTAAATAATATACTAAAGTACATATCAAACATATACATTTTTAATTGAAACTTATATTAAACAGACAAATTTAACATCATGTCTACTAAGCCTTTATGTCATAATACACACTTCTCATTAAAATATCAGTGTAATATTAAAATTTAATATTCATCATTAAAACTGTAATAAAAGTTTTAAAGTGTTATACAATACGAGCGGTAACCGCAGAATATTAAAAGTAATATAAATTCTAAATAGTTAACAACATGCAGATCATGCCTACAATCGCTTTTGGAAAGACAGTAAATTATATAACAGTCCATCAATTTAGAAATTGTGGGCCGAATAACATAAAACTCCGTGAGACTTGATAACCAACTTCCTCAATGCTTCACGTCTCCCTGTTACCAACATTCGAATGTTATTGTAATCAAAGTGTAAACCCGCCCGCTGTGCAATTGTGTGGGAATGGGTACAATTGTGACTTAGAAGCTAGATGACCGCGAATTTTTTCATATTAATATTCCTACATACCTTTCACTACATTGTAGACAAGTCTATTCTCTTTATTTTTTTGTAAAAAGCTATCAATCTTTTGATTATAATAATACAAGTTGTATATGTGCGCGTTATGTGTTATGTGTTACGCATCTAATAAAAAATCTAAACCAACAAAAAGTAATATTTATAAAACAGCGCTGGGAATGTACCTGTATATGTATATGCTGTTAAGATTCAAAAACAAATTTCTCATTGTTATTTTTATTTTATAAGGTGAAAACCATAAACGTTAAATATTTGTGCATATCTGTCAAGTATTTACAATTCCTAATTTGTTTGTTACAGAATGAAATGTCAATAAATTTAAAAGATTTAATGAAGTTAATTAATAGCTAATTTACCGTCAATTAACCATGGTTTCAGAAATAATAAATAACTTCAATGCTTTATGTAGTGAAATGAGCTATGCATTCGTTCCTTTAAATCCTCACCTATAATTCGACATTCTGTGTATATTTCAAACTATAATATGAGTATGCCGTATCTTGTGATATATAAGCAAAGTAAACGATAGAAAAAATATTGCAATGTACCGGAAGCCACAGCGAGTATGCTACAAACTTCCTGAATATTATTACATGCTGCCTGACAAGGAAATGCTGTTTAACGATTTCTATTGTTCCTATTTTTAATTAGACATTCGTTTTATTTATTTTAGTGAATAAAATTAACAACACGACTTTTACTACATTATGAAGAGAAGTAAAAGTTTATGAAGCATACCGATGAGGATAATCATTCTTAGCGGTATTTTTACATTTAGTAGCAACGAAATTATAGTCATTTTAAATTAGGAACATAACTGGCATAAAATAACAAACCAGGGAATCTTGGTACTAATCGACTATTTTAAAATACATTATAGATAGCACTTAAAATATTCCTCATTTAAAAAATTACGTTGCATTTTTTCTCTGATAACCGTTTCTACTTAATTTTTTAACGTCTAGACATGTTTATGCTATTCGCCATTTTATAAATATTGTAAAATACTTTGAAAGTATAATATTTTTGCAAGCATAATTCATAATTCGGGGAAAAGTTCGGAAAACTATTTAGCATCTTTTAAAATGAAGCATGCAATTAATTAACAGCGTTTTTAATTAAGTTTTGATACTCTTATTGATAATTCTCACAGATCTGATAATAATGTTCATAATTGTCAATAAATTAATCCAATCAAAGTGAGCTATCACAGATGAACTGAATTTAAATAAAAACTATATTTATCTACAATTGATTGACAATAAAGCTGTTTTCGCTTCACGAGTGAAAGAAAGAAATGACCGGTCGTCCCTTTCTAGCACGCTTTCGTTCTGAGAAGGTTCAGAGTGCGATGTAAGTTGAACGAGGTTAGTTTGCAGTTAACGCGCGACCGCCGCGCTCTCTGCCGGCGACCTCCGCAGTTTCGTAATATCGTTTCCTTGTGATTGTGTTGTGTTGTTCACTCTATTGGTCCTACGTAGGAGTCAAGGGCTTAATTAACAATCTCTGCAGGTGAATAAATTTAATTAATGTTCCCTACTGTATGTATTTACCTAGAAAGAGGTGAGGTATTCAAATTGACAATTTTTTAAATAGTAATGAATTAAACATTGTTAAGTTTATTAAAGCTTGATGTATATCGAGATAAGACTTTGACTTTTGTTAACGAGTATAAGTTCATTGTAAACGCGTTGATGTCTTCTGTTCGTGAACATACAAATATAAAAACTTTATTTTACTTTATTTTTATTTTACATAAAAATTACTAGGCATTTTATGATTCTAAACTCCATTTTTAATGTACATACGTAATATTTAACTTCGTCAATGCATGATGTCGGTATCTATGACATCACGCTATGTAATTAGAAAAGCGTTGAGACTTCGTGCAATCGTCGTACATCAACATACAATTATGTACTTTATGAAAATACAAAAACACTTCATAATATTTCCGAAGTGAAACGAAGCTGTCAATTCTCAAAAATAAAGATTAATAAAATAAACCAGAGGCTATGAAACAACTTGTTACTGGTGTCAATTTTCGTAACACTCTTTATTGTATAAATAAAATAAACCAAAAAAAAATTCTGATTTATCAATGGATATTATGTTTAACTCGTTATTCGTTATTGTTGTTATCAGTCAACAAAGAAAACTTGTTGAAATAATACACAAAAAACATTAGCATGGCGATTATTACAAATGTGTGAATACCACTAGTCTACCGAGAAATACAAAACGAAAGTCACACATACTTGGCTTATAATAATAATTACAATCTCAATTCTCCTTTAAGTAATCCCTTATCAAAAACTTATCAGTTTTTACCAAAAATTTATTTACATTTTAGAATATTAACTTTATGATTTTCCTATCATAAAACTAATACAATATTTACAGGGATTAAATAACCAACCTGTAGTACAATAACGTATAATACAGACGATTGTCATTAAAAACATCATAATAATTAAATTTTATTATAAAAAAATATTAAATGCTAAAACTAAAATAACACAAGAAATCATACGTTCGATTTTTATAGGATTAGTCATGATAGAACTATTATATTATATATATGTATTTTTATGCATAATAATATGCCCTGAAAATAAATTAACAAAATCAAAACTTAGATAGTTTGTGAGCTATTTATTTTATGCCTTTTTTATAAAACAACATTTTAAGTAATTAATATGAATCGCACACTTTATAATTATTATCACTATTTGACATCGACCATCTTAAGCAAAAGAGTTACAACAGAAATTATTAGCAACCATTGCTAATGTACCGATCGATTCGCTAGACTTATTTCAGTTGAGTTTCGCTACTATGGACTGGTTTATAGAACCTTATGCAAATGGTTCAAAAACGCAATTACATTTCCCATTTCAACTTGTAATTTATCGGTTGTCAAAATGATATAACCAGATTTATTACAGTACGACTTCGATACAAGTAAAGCTTTACCCGTTAAATCTATTTTAAATCTTGATGACTCATTTATCGTGAAAAATATAAGACTAAAGACGAATGAAATGATAGCGAAAGTCGGAATTCGGAGAGTGATAAAGTCAATTAAAAAGTAGATGAAAATTTATCCTATTTATATAAGTTAATATGATATTTCAATTAAATGTTTTAAAATATTTGAATTCAATAATATTTCTAGATGCCTAAACTTTTTGTTGCTTTTGTTGTCGATGGTGTTAAATCCTCTAAATACTATTTAAATCTTTACTATTTCTCTTTCATAATAAATATAAAGTTTAAGTGAAAAAAAGGCAAGTGGTAGTCCAGTGGTAGAAGACGGACACTTGAAATCACATGTCACGGGTTCGATTCCCGGGACACAATCTTGTATAATTCCAACTTTGGGCATAAATTACTTCTGCCACGGCTCACTAACCAGTTTCCAGAAGATGGGTAGAGCGTCTTCTGCGTACCATACTTCGATTGCTCACCCGCCTGCCAATTGTGGCGAATATGCTATATCCCTCCATGGATACCTTTGGTGGAGGTCGACGCCTTGCAGTAAGATCTTTAGCAGCATCTCTATATTTACCTGAAACTTTGCCAATATTTGAGCTAACAGAGAAATTTTCGACTAACAGAATGTTGACGTAAACATATGTACATTAACATTACGAAAGCATCCATATATATTTAATTTTTATTAACTGGTCGATGTTTTGCATCAACGAATACATAATAAAGGAATACACGAAATTGCAATACTTGACTCTTTACTAGTGTTACTATCACTGTCTTCAATTAGTCGAATGCTTATTTATGTTTAATCATAAATAATAAACCTTAATTTCGATTTTTTAATTGAGATTGATTATATGTTAATCTCTCAATGGAACCCTGCACTCGGCATATCAGGTTCATCCAGCTCAGTCCAAACTTCTCTATACTTCGGTTTGATATTAAATGTTTAGACGATATATAAAATACATAATATGTAAATATATATACTTATATTACTCTTAAAAAGCAATCATCATTTCTCTATAAACATTAAATATAAGAGTAATCTGCAGATGCCATAATAACTGAGTATATTGATGCTGAAAGAAAAATATCGTCAGCGTACTAAAAATTGTTAATTATTATACTGCTCGCAAAAGTAAACTTTTATAAAAATTATGTCAAAAAATAATAATTTTCCAACGGTAGAAACTGCTTGCTGTAAAATAAATGTTAAATATGTGTATAATAAACGCATTAATATAAATGTATTATATTATTGTTAATTATGTTAGTAAATTTATATTCATAGTTAACGATTAATGTAAAAAAAACATAATGTTTAAAAAATTGTATTAATATAATGCGAGTAGAAATATCAGCCATTTTTTGATTAGAACTGACATGAACAAATTGCATTTGCTCTCCATATTTATCTATATTAATATTAAACTTAAACCCGTGACCTTTATTTCCGATTATTTTTTAATCAGAAAAATAGTGGTTTCCCACAATATATTTCTCTAAAAAAAGTCTAAATTTCAATTTTTTGTTCACATTACATGCTCTTAACAGAAAACAAAATTTAAAGGTAATTAGAAGGGTTTAAATAATAATATTAAAATTAACTATTGCCTTAATCATTACTCTCATAAATTCAGTAATTTCACTGCAAAAATAATGAAGTCATTTTTGTTCAATGAGTGTTATAATCATGACTTTAGGAATCTGTCTATGTGGCGACCACTGCTGCACCTATTGCTGCTGTAAAGTAGTAATAAGCAAGTAATGTTTGTTTGTGTTACGGTTTGAAAGGCCTCGTGTCTATTGAAAACACTGCCTTGACGAGACATGCCTTCAACTCAAGGTGACGTGCACAATAAACATGACCCCATAATTAATATGACAGTTTAAACTTCGTCAAACGTTATAAGGTTCATCATCATTAATTAGAGAAAATACTTGCTAATGGCTAGCATTTAGCAATAGATTCGGAAACATTGTTCCAACTTCAAACTAGCAGCGTGACAAGCGTTGCGACACTGTCGCAGCTGCGCCTACGATCTTGACATTTGCATAAAATGCCCACCTGATATCCTTATCATTAAACTTACTCAAATTATTTTCTCATTTGTAGCTTTGACAAAAGCAATATATTAGCAACAAAGTAAATAAAAGAAAGCTAATATAATTCAACCACAAAGATTTTATAGTATTTTAACACATAATTAAAAAATAAAAACATTCAATTTACGACCTAATTAAATAAGAATTCCATAGTGTTCAAACACAAAAACCAATCAATAAACAAAAGAAGTTACGTCATGATCACACAAATTAATCTACAACCCAATAAACTTGTCTCGATTGGAAATCTTAATTAATTTTATTTGAGCCATTGTTCGTGATTAGATTCGTGAGCAAAAGCTGCGTGTTCGTGCAATATAATCTTTCTAACCCACATCGCGAACTTTTAAACACAATGTCTAACTGTTTCTCACGTACCCTAAATATCGTCGCTGATGACATGATATATACAGTATAGTCAAAATTCGTACACTATATTAAATGCAAATCTTTATATAAGTGCGGTTAACAGTTTAAAAATAAATACATTGCATAACAACACTAAGGTGTCTACAGTAAAATAATTAATAAGCTAAATATTTATCGATATATTTACAAAAACACATCCGACGAACGTGATGAAAAAACGTCATCGAGCTATTATACAAACTTCTGTTCGTGTCAACTATTATTCATCTAACTTCAAGATTAAATAAAAAACATTAAAATATAAATTAAACTTCGCCGAAAAATCTTTAATGTAAAAAAGCGCACAACTGGAATTTCAAATTCTTGTATTTTTAAAAATATTTATGTTATAAATTATAGGTATTAACGAAAACAAAAACTATAAGAAACTTTAAGTTCGAATAAAAGATTACTTAAATCCCCTAATACTTTAGATTCAAAACTATTGACTGCTGCCGCGTCTATGAAGACAGCACTAATGTTGGTAATGTTGGAAGCCGGGAGAGGAATTTCGGGCAAGGCCGTCAGTGATCGATGTTTGTCCGAATCTTGCGCAAATTACTTGTTTGCTTACTACGTTGTTACTGAGACCTGCTGCAGACGTCGCCATTACCTCGTTCGCCATGTGATTTTCCTTATGTTTACATTTTATATTGTATTATCTATAACGATTTTAGTTCAACTGGTTTACTAATCACGCTATTAGCCATGCAAAAAAATACTTAAATAATTTTTTTAGTAATATTTTATGTTAAAATTTATGTCAATGACCATATGTATAAGACGTATGTTTAATAATAAAAACCATAATACACACGCTATTCGCATTTAAATTTAATTCACTTTATGTACTAAATTAATCACTTTGGGCCTCTTTAGCACGCTCATAAACGGTGAACGACCCACTTTGTTAAGGTCGCCGTGAAAAGCTAGAAACAGGCCGCTTTCAGTCGGTCCTATTGCAAATTGGAGGCCTAAATCGTATGAACCTGTTATGAAGCCAAAAATCCAAATTTACAATAATATTATTTATAATGACAAAAAAATAAAAATGATAAAATTTGCAATAATTTTATGACGTATACGTACAGCTTTTTAAATGTCATGAAATGTAGGCGTTCACAACTACAAAGTTATATATTTATGTAATATTACTCCACATCTAAGTGATCAGTAAAAAGGTAATTCCGAAACTGTGTAACATGTTACAATACACTCCATCTAAATTAATTTGTAATAAACTTAAGAAATTCATTAACCGCAAAATCGAAAAATCTTATAATAAAGTAAGAAATATCTTTAAATAATGCTCTGTTAGGGATATTGTAAAGATGATTACAAAAAATATCCGTCTAAGTTTGTTGTGGTCTCTTCTCGTATAAGAGCGCCTTTGGAATTCATTAGATCCTAGTTTATAATGAATTTGGGCTCTTCTACCATTCTTCTCATGACGTTCTCATGTGATAAATGATCTAATGTGGACGATAACATAAATAAGTAAAGTGAGTTGGAGGTAACAATAATTGCATATTGGTTGTAGATCGTCCAGCATCATTAAAAACTATTGCGGGGGTTGCCGATCAGGTGATTGTGTTCGTTGCGCGTGCATATGGCGCCTTAGGTCCTGTCGGCCTAAAGATGAAGGTCGTTTTGCAATTGATAACTGACCTCAGGCATCGAACATATTATATGTATGACTTAATACCTCTTTGAAATTCAAATTTAATACAAACAACAAGATATTCCGAATAGGTAGTCATTAAACCTGTCTACTTTGCAAACTTTAATAGATTTAAGCTACTGCAAACGATGTAATGTCACACGAGTCTCTTTGAAGTGTCTATTGGAATATTGATGTGTCGTTTTAAATTTAAACGTGATTGTCTTAAGAAATCGATGTGATCATGCTAAGTTAGTTTTATCTAATGCAAGCTTTTACTCGTGACTTGGTCGCTCGTGACTACATTTGCATAAATATGCGACTATTTCGTACCTTTCCGAGTAATTTTCATTTTTAAATTAGAACTTTTTAGTAGAACGATGAGTTTTTTTTTGTTATATTAGGAAAACTTATAGCTAGGTTATATAATAATAGGAGAACGTATATACTATAGGGCTGTTTTTAATTTTACACAAATACAAAAACCCATAAAAAAACCAATGTAAAAAATGCTATTGGTATCATTAACATAAAACTTTGCTATTTACATATTTCTCAAATTTTTATTAACGCTGACTCGCCAATCCTTAATGAAAAGAAAAGAAAAAAGGACAAGACAAGACAAGAGCAATTTAATTAGATTTTTATAAATTAGTAGTAGTCGATAGACTACTTCGTTGCTACTGCCAGGCGAACTTACATTTGAAACTGAATTTATAATGAATACTGAAACAGATATTTAGTACAACTACTATTGTAGACACATTTTAAAAGATTAAAAGAAGTCTCCTAGTTGCTAGATTACAGTTTTGTTTTGTCAAGACGAAAAATATATTTATCGTATTGTATTGTATAGTAATTATTGTTTTTCGTCAATTTAAATTTTATGAAATTTGCTATAGATCCGATATTTTATTTTTAAACTAGAGTACTCCACTACATGGACGCTGCTGTAATATTAGCAAATTAAAATATTTAACATTATTAAAATCGAAAAACATTGAAGCATTTCTTGTTATAATTAAAATATACTAATATATTTTACCATAGTTTTAAGTATAACTTCACATCACAATGGAAACTAATCGATAACAGGAAGAAAATTTTGTTATTTTTATTCATTAATATTTTATTTTATTAATCTAAATATATTTAAAAGTAATTTGTTCCATTACTTTACGTTTTAATTCAGTATAAGAGAATGTAAACTTATGTTATAAAACAACGACAGCTCGTTAAAGCGATCCTGTCTAAATGAAGTTATCGTGTTAAAAAAATTCGGTATATCATTGCTATGATATTGCATTGCACATGCCATTCGAAATCTACAGAGCATCGGATTCCTTCGTATTGAATACACGTACAACCTCTTGGCAACTGCAACACATTCGCAACTTCTCACGACTTTGCGCGACAACACGAACGACGTATAATAAAATGCTTCTAGAATATTCCACGACATCGGTGTGCTTTCGATGTCGAAAGGTGCGAAACTAAAGCGAAGAATATCCAAAAAGTTTTTATGATTTATTTCTAAGGAATAAAACAGAACTACAAAATATAGATTACATATATTATATAAAGTGTTTTAGTATACACATATAATTATTTATATACTTATTATTACATGTAACATTTGATTACTTAATAAAAATTTAATAATCAACTATTTAATTATGTAAATGACATTAAAAATATAATTGGTGTCTACAATTTCATAGACAAACGCTTATTATTTCTTTTATGTAGCTGTTACACACTTAAACTTAATAACTTTGATTTACTTATCTGCTAGGCTATCGGTTTCTTAAGCTATCTATCAGTTTTGGTTACGAAAAGCTTTATATTACAACACGCTTGGATAAAAGCGAGAGCAGCTGGATTGTGCGCTTACCGCGGTACTGAGAGCGCCTTCACAATATACTTAATAAGAGCGAATATTAACCCTACAACTGTACATTATTATTTTATAACAAAATTAATATAAAATTTAATTGTAATTATGCTAAATAAGCACACTTCATACTTATATATATTATACATTGTATAAAAGTTTCTGGTAATGAGAAGATTTTGGTGCAATTTTTTAAATTGTTATATAAATTATATGAAAGTCCAATGTTTTAGTAGTATTAAAAGTGCTGTCGGCGAAGGTTCCACTTCTTAATAGCATATATATAGACATACAGACATATTATTTATGACATGTGTATTTTACATATCTCAAAGTTATTTAATAGGCATCAAGATAATATCTTTAATCCTACATCATCGCAACAAATATTTTCATAATTTAACTTTTAACTTAAGATTTGCTCGCGTTGCGTCCAACTGTAATTAAAAGTAAAATGAATCTGTAGCGATTGCGTATTCAAATAAACTTATTTTTATTTTATATTACCTGAATTAATCATTTGCTTTGAACTATTACAAAGTAAAACATTCAAAATTTTACAGAGTCCTTACTACGACAGAAATAGGTTACCTTATTACAGTAACTATTTACGGTACTTACTTATTGTAAACATTAAAATTAATGCGCTATAACAAATGTAACCACAGAATAAAGATTAAATCGTGAATATATTAGTGAAGTTTTAAATATATATGCCATGTATAAAATCAATTTCCGCTAAATTATTATGTTCAAAAATCTTTATATTCTTTATTGTAAAGTATTGAGCGCTCTATAAATTGTAATGAAATTTATAAGAAGGACAATTTTTTAAAAAAAATTAAAAGTACAAAAATACATATTCTTTCCATTATATACAAATATCTATACTTGTTTTAATATAAAAGTTTCGGCGTGAGTATAGCGTTTATCTGTTAGTAAGTGATACATGAATATACGCTATTTGACCATCTATTAAAATGTAATTATAGATCCTTATAGTTCTTATACATGTTATAATATTAAAAATCAAAATTGACAAAAAATCTTTTAGTTAAGATGTCAAGACTGTGTACATATGCATTTATATCAGTGTATTCTCATTAACAATACCGATTCTTATTGCTATTTATGAGTAATTTTTCATAAGTAGAGAAGCAAATTAGCGACGATAAACACACTCTTATAGACTATCCAGATACATCTTGTTTACTTTACAACATTAAAAAGGGATTGTTATTTCTAAAGCGTTCTAAGTGCGATATTATTGGATAAACAAATGTATTCCTTACTTTAATAGTTATTAAACTATCATTTAATAATACAGAACATTAATATTTATAAACGAAATATACAGTATTTATTTAAACCGTAGTAAAGATAAAAAAATTAAGTAATAATTACTATTACATCTGTAGTAAATAGAAAGTATGATTATTATTCTCTGCTTAACAACAGAATGGTTTTTTGCGAAAAAAAAATCCCGTTCAGAGCTGTTGAAAATTTTAATAAGACTTTCTAATTAAAATATATTTATTTAAATAAAGAATAAATTAGGATTTAATTTGTTGCAGTCTGCAGGGCTCCCGGAGCGTGAAGGTGGCAGTGAAACTAAAAGTGATTTCAACAACGTTACCTACTGTATCGAGAGACCATGTGTGTGCGTTGTGAAATGAACAGTGAAACGTTACTGCTCTAACCAAACGCCTGGAGATGAAAAGAGAAAAGTACAAGATCTCCGCAGAAATCCGGTTTGTACAATATTTTTAATTGTCTTACTATTTTTATGACGCAGTATATTGTATTCTTTTTATGGCAATAAAACAATTAACCCCGGATTTTTTATAACGTAACATTGTGATCAAAAACTACGGTTAATGGGTTTTTATAAAATGTAAATTCTTTATTTATTCTTCCAAATCAATTTCATTACACAGTAATCCCAGTCCGATAAAACGCACTTTTGCCATCCAGTCCTCAAAACAGTCGGAATAATCTTATTCCGATATAAGCTTCAAGATCCTTTTCGATTCGGTTTTTATCCCTACGATCGTGTCAAAACGGCCTCACCGCATTGGTCCTTTGAATTTACTGAATAGCTAGAAGTCGCACGGAGCGAGATCAGGCGAATACGGTGGTTGCGGAACAACAAGAGTAGAGTTTTTAATGCTTTTTATTTCCAAAAAATTGAGCGTGTTCATCACCAATCGAGACGACGTATTTGAGACACAAAATATCCTTCAAAATGGTTTGGGCTGAGCCAAACGACATTCTAGCTTTTAACAAACACTTTACCTGCCTTCCTAGTGCTATAGTGTTTTACATGCTAATTTCATTTTACTTTTTTGATCACAGATTAATATCAAGTATTTGATGAATAAAAAACTATTCATTTTTTATGACTTGCTTTGATATGTCAGGGACACGTACAGAATATATAACATGTTTTGAATTAAATTTTACTGCAGAACTAGGTTACAGAACCTACCTCCGTGGTTAAATCTTATTTTTAAAAGTAAACCCATCTTAATTAACCTAGTAAATATAAGTAAATTAGATTTATGATTGCTTACTTAAAATTACTTATTTTACATTACATATTTTTGAATTACATAGTTAAGTATAACCAGAATTTTATAAATCTATGTCTATACTCTCTTTATTGATAATCAGTTTTTGAACATTTGATCTCTGTTTTTAATTCTATATCTTTATTATTTCTTATTCTATTGTACAGAGGACATTGATAATTACATATATTATACTTTGGCTCACCTCCGGGTCACAGGCGGACGCCGGACTCTCCATACATTTGAACTTATATACCTGAATGAGCACTGTCAAACTCCAGTGCTTTTACTACAGGATAGCCAAATACAGGATAGGTAATCGCGTCCGGGAAGAATGTCTTAATAGTCTTAATCACCTGTCCTCCGCTGTAACGGCTTTTCCACTGAAGTAACTCCGTACGAATTTTTCGCTTAATAAAAGAATCTGGAAACTTATCATCACAGTGTGATTTTTTTTTCATTTTAAGACTGCTTCATTAGCTATATTCTATTATATGTATGGATAAAGGATTATAATCATTAGAAGATCAACACAATCGAAATATGTTTTACTAAAATAAATATTGTATAAAATTAAATGATTGCAAGTAGTAGTTTTGTAAATTACATCACAAAACGTCGTCAAAATTTCACAAGACCATTGGACAGAAAAAAACACTTCGCTTAAGAATTTCCGCAAATAACCTCACCACAATGTAAGGAAACCGCTTAAACAACTGTTGTACAGCTATTGAAAAGCAAATTTAACATCACAATAGACATGTGAGAGTAAACACTTTGCCGACGGATACATACATGTAAGCATTTTATAACTGAACATAGTTAGTAAGGCATAACTGTCTGTCTACATCCGTTTTGCAAATTAGTCATTTTCTATCATTATGTATCAGTTAATACTACTTAGTCGGTTAAGTCATAATAAAAGGATTTCAAACGAGCGTAGTGATCCAGGACCAAGTAAACCAAATCACCTAGTGCGATACTAATTGTTAAAAAATACCTCCTAAACAGAACCATGTCGCAACCAAACTCGTTAAATTTATTGACCGTTTCATAAGGAAAATTTACGAGTATGTTATTTGAATGAATTGATTAAATTTTGAATGAAAGGTAGAGAATGGCATGTCACCATAATTATTTAAAAAATTTAAGAAAATTTTAGTAACTTACCGAGTAATAAAAATAATAAGTATTTGAAGTAAAGTAAGTTTAATTTATATGGACATGTACAATCGGGTAGACCATATAGTACAAGAAACAGATATACTCGGTCTTCCTAACGTTCTGGAGAGGAGTCCACGCGATGGCAAGCGTAGCATAGTATGTCCTCTCATAAGGTGATCATACGAGTTTTTTTAATGTAGTGAGGAAACACTGGACGCGGGCTACTTCCAACCAATTCTTTTTAAAATATACGGACTTCTCCTATCCTGCACTGAACATCCTTCGGCTGCATATAGTGATTATGATGATGAGCCATGTACCTACAAAAATATCAATTTATTATCAATAAATATTTATAATTAATCAAACGTTATTAGCCATTGCATTATTTGTTATTATTTGCTTTTGTTTTTATATTATACACAATCATGGAGTTCATTATTATAAAACCTACACATACGTTCGGTTTCAGTGATAAACACTGACTGTACGTAAGAGCTGAAGGTTCTACACTGTTCATAAATATTTACTTTATTTATTCTCTTTTGCTAATTATATCTAAAATAGATACAAGGTCAAACACAGCTTCGATTCGATTTAGAAACTTCCGCAAACGTAAAAAGAATCAAATAACTAAATTACGATAATACTTAGTGAATTCTACAAACGGATGACGTAAGGAGAGATTGACCTACAAGAGTAAAAGTTATGACTAATTGGTCGATCGCAGGGCTATTGTGCCACTTACTGGCGACCATTCCATCGTTATGCCTTTGCATTACGACGTTATGCCATTACGCAAAGTTCAGTAAGCAAGCAAGTGCAGAGAAAGTCTAAATAACAACATTCTTGAACTCATAGTAAACTATCACCCACTCTGATATGCGTAGACGAAAAACATTGTTTACGTTTTTACTTAAAAGCTAGATCGACACTATAACGATTGAAACAAACAAAATTCAATTTACAAACGTTTGCCCAGTTTGTTTATACCCGATTAAAAAGAAGATATGTTTTTTATTCATCTAAAAAAATTGTATTTCTAGTCAAATTTATAATCGAACACCATATTAGATTTAAATTTTAAATGAAATGTAAATTAACAATGACATAACTTTACGATAAACTTTAAGGTCAAAGGATCAGTGGAGACGACCATGTGATCTATTGTTATAAACTAACTCATAAACTCAACTTTTTTTGTTAATATTTTAACTTAGTTGGAGGGACAATTTCATGAAAATTTCGTTCCGAAACGTCAAGTCATGTGTAAACGTAATTTAAATAAGCGACATCTAACAGAGTAGTTGCAATGTCCGATTAAGAAACGCCGCGACGATAAAGCCTCTATAATTTGACATTTAAAAAACTACGTCGGTCATCCGTCGCCGCGCCCTTAGCACGCAGCCGGGTGCTTGCGACACGGTGATAAAGAAAGTCTACTTTCTACAAGACTTTTCCCTAGACAACCATACTATCCTTTTGAATTATGATTTCCTTAAGTCGCAAAAAATGTTTATTTTTTTAGCTACGTGTCGGCCAAGATCATGACCGTAACATGTTATGATTTAGTTGACTTTAGCTCCAAGGTTTATGGAAATTAATTCTTATATTTTTACAAAGCCAGGTCACATCTAGAATTTTCGTAATGTATTCTAGCAGGTTTTTCTAAAAAAACACCAGTGTATTTTTTAAAATAAGCGAATCATCTTTTTGGCGCGCATGTGCGAATTAATAGACAGAGACGTAAGCAAAAATCATCTACAATAAATTATATTTTTAAGTAAATTGTATGTTAATATGGTTAACTGGCTATATAGGAATCTAACTCGCGACGTACGGCCGCAAGTCTCAGTCCTCTACCGCTGAGCTACCACCACTCAATCATCTATTTTTGTTTATACTATTTGCTTTCTATGTTTGCCTATGGTGTTGCAACTTGTTTTAAATAAATACATATTTATTCTGCCTGTAACAAGACAGTAGATAATGACATCAGTAAGCAGATCTTTTATTACATATCTAATTTAATAAAATATAATATGAAATATATATGGTTTACTTTTACTGTACAAATCACTTTGAAACTAAGATCTATTCGTATTACAACTATTTGTTATAATACAGCGAAATTTATCAAACATTGAAATGCAATCAGAACAAAATTAAAAATTTAAATACAGTTGTCTGTTGTAACAAAGGTATGTTCATTGTATGGTTACACAATAGGCGATATTTTTCAAAGAAAGTTATGTGTTAACATGTCACCAATGCGGGCGCATAACAATATGACATACGAATGCTGTTGCCGACACAAATTGACGAGATAACACTGTCATTCGCGTTCCTGTCAGTGCCTAATGCAACGCCATCAATCGACGATTCACCATACAATAAATAACTGTGTGAAATACGCCATTACTATTAATGGCCTCCGTGGCTTTTTTAATATTATGAATACGTAACATAACTTATTTCTTGTATATACGAGGATAACTAACTACAGATTTACTTCTTTAATAAAAATTGTGCTCGAAAATCGATTGTGTATTTAATTTATTGTTTATATTATTATCCACATAGGATCATTAATAATTATGAACGTCATGAATGCCAGTAAAGCCTTATTTGATTTTAACTAAAATCAGATTGAAGTCCCCTCTAATGGCATCTCTCAATTTAAAGCTACGAAACATACAAATTCAAGTCTAAAAAGAGCCCACAACAATCTCAAATGGGTTTTTATTATAATCACTTTACCAATATCCTTTCTAATGTACATACATTACTACTTCTACATAAAAGAGCAATTCATTACTAAACTTTATAATAACTAAAAAAGACGTTTGTTAAATAAACTATAATAAAAACAATAGCAAAGGTACTCGTACTGTTATTCAAATTACAACATCTACAAAACTAAAATAAAGATTCCTATTCAATGTCATTGATACTAGAGAGAAATTTCGAAATTCGGAAATTTTCAAATTTTATGTCTAGGTCAAAGCGTACACGCGATTGTTGTAGTACAGTATAGCAGTAAAATAGCATTGCTTGATTTCTATTAATTATTGAACTGACGACGCGAAGCAAATTTTACTACGTTCTTTATTTTATGAAATAACATACTAGCAATAAGAAATATTTTTAGCTAGCTTTTATTGCTCCCTAACAATAAAAATACACGAGTTTGCAAATCAAGCATTGTTACATAATTCAAAGGCCAGTCACATAATTCACGCATTACACAATCGGTTAAGAACAATGTTTCTAAAAATTCGTGTGTTCGAACCATGCGAGACATGAAACAAAAAGTAGAGATCCCACCTCTGACGCAGTCATTGACACAAACTTTTTTGGTATAGAGGTCACTGGCGGAAGTAATTTTAATTAGTCACACACGTACAATGTGTGACCTTGTATTATAATATTATTTATGAGCATGAAGAGCGTGGAAAGATTACACAAATTAAAATTTAAATATTACTGAATTTTCACTTAAGAGTTGGCTTTACCCTTTAAAAAATATTTGTAAAGTAAACAATGGCGTTGAGTACGAAAAATAAAAATAAAAATTAGACAGTAACTTAAAAATTTATAACGCACGAAAACGATTCTCCTGAACACAGTAGACGGATTCTCCAAATTACCGAGACATCGATTTCCACATTTTGGCTAAACGCGAACAGGGAGAAACTTATCTTACGTAACATCACCTTAGCACATGCGATTGTTACTTGCACTTTCTTTGGTTATTCGCATGACTTAACTTCAGTCAGTCGGCGTTACGGCGACAAAAAATCTTTCCGTTTATTCAATCAATTACTTTAATATCAAATTACAGTAACAAAATTCTAGCTATAAATACAAACTTAATATTTGTAGTGTAATTTATAACATATTCACGAACATAAATAATACGAGCTATTTTACGATTATAAAAAATAATCACTCTTATAATTTCTCTAATAATTTTCATTAATCTTTTTACTGTAAACGTTTCGTTAATAGAATATTATATTCATCAATTTATTTTTAATTTTTTTTTTAAATTAAATAAAAACTATACATAGTTCTATTATCGGTATCATAAATATACATTTCTGTTATCTACCTACATATCTTTTAAAAAAATTCCATCGATCAATATCTATCATTAATGTGTATAATATAAAATTCACTATAGTAAATGGAACGGAATAAAAAATATATCCTGTGAAAAAAAATAGGAACCGACGCGAACGTGGCAAATCGTGTCGAGGTGACGTCACTACGCGTGACTGACACCTCACTGAGAGATGCACGTCGCTATCGACAATCAACGCTCTATTAGCAATTATAAAAAGCTGGCCACACATGTACATTGCTTAGTATCGGACATCACGTCTTTAAATAGAAATATAAGTTTTATATTGTTTTTAGTAAATATGTAGAGTATTATTTTAAATCCACTATAGAACGAACAGTGTATGTCGTGTACGCGTACGCTGGTCTCCTGAGATATACGAGCGACAGGGGAAAGATTTCGTTTTATCAATCGCGCCTTTCTTTGTGTCTCTGCTCACATACCTTTGCCGACAACTAGTACTTTCGCATACACTATCCTACCACTCAAAGTGCAAGTCTTGCACGACCTTGTCCGCAGAAGTCATTCGCTTAGCTATTACAGCTAGGACTAAAAATTCTGCGTCATACGCCATAATCACCAGAAGTCGCACAGATTTACTTCTACTTTTCTTTTAAATTTAGGAATATTCTTGGCAGCAAAAACTTCAATATTAGTGAAGCAGCTTCAATAAATTACCACTGTGCTAGAAGTGCACAAACATGAATATGGAATAAAAATGAATACAATTTGATTATACTTACTTACTTCTTGTATTCTGATCGGCAATTTTATAGGTAAAGACCTAATAAAGGATGTACCATATTCAAGTTATTCTAAACGTAATTGTATTAAAACTTTCATTTTTTTTCCTAACAAAATATGTAACTAAGCTAATATTGAGTTATAGAAAATCTTCAATATTATTTTATACTTTCACTAGTAGTAAACTTTTCTGCGGTACCATCAATATTTTATTTAAAATAGCCTACGACAATTACACAAATAAACTATCAACAATTTACCTATATCACGAGAGTTAATCTAAATTACTCGGATTTGCGGAAGCGTTTGATTTTCCTGTCCGTAATGATGGCATGCAAAGGCCACTGTGAGGTCACTCGGGTACCGACTGCCTCAAGGCGAACCTTTAGGATCACCTAATGTCAGTTACTTGTTCCGCTGTATGACATTGTTCATGTACTCTGTGCTACAAATCTTAAGAGGAAATTAATTCCATTAGTCATTCCGACATTAACAGGTAAGAGTTATTTACGATCGCTGACCATGATCCTTTATAATAATATATACACTATCGTTTGTAATTTGCCTCGCTGATAAATTAGTTTCAAAATTTAACCAACTGTTTAAACTTAAATATATTTTCTATGTTACGCTCTTGAATTACTCAAGAAAAAAATAATCGCCGAGCGTTGTTTCCACGGGTAAGTACATATGTTTATTTGTATCGTTCAAACGTGGTTAAAAATTTATACACAAAATTTATTTTTGCATGAAGATATGTTATTAAGTATACTTTAAACCTATATTTATATAACATATGTAGCAATGTTGACGAAAAAATGTTATACCATTCTCTAAGTTTTACAAAATTAGTAACTTTTCAAATTAAGCAAGCGAAGCATTATTAATGTTCTCCTAAATTATTATGTAATAAATGTAAAAAGCTTATAGTTTACTTGTGAACAAATCCTGTTATAGTGTAAAAGATTTTTATGTGATAATATAAACATGTATTTTACTTTCTCCATGATCACAAAAAAGGTGTAAGCTAAGGGTTCTTCTTAGAGCGCGGTGCATTTGGATCCTTCGTAGGTTTATATTAACGGAGCCATTTTATGAGAACTCATCTTGATTTTATCAAATTAAACTCTTCTAGCTATGTTTTTCATGAAATTCACAAGTAATCAGTATATCAAATGATTCTAAATTCTTAATGGATAATTATAAAAATAAAGAAATTAAAACTAATACGAATAACATTCATGTGCAAAGATAATTGCAATAAAACTTTAGCTACGAGTATTTCAGAAAAGTATATTTGGCAAATCATACTCCAGACAAAGAGTAATATAAACATAAATTTTACTTCAGTGAAGAAAAAAGTGAATAAAGTACATGTACCTATTAAATAACCAATTCTTACCATCAATCTAACATCCATCACAAGCATAAATACATCAAACGACTTCACTTTCTGTTATTAAAAATTCGACTTTTACATATAGTGTTTATTTTCCATTACATAATGAGTAAAACCGATCGTAAAAAATGGGCGTAATTGGATCACACGGATGCCGATTGCGTAAAAAATTATATTAAATTATGAGAGCAATTAATATTGCTGTAATAAAATCAGGTTAAGATCCTTACAAACAAACCAGCGTGGAAACAAAACAAGTTTTTAAATATTGGGTCAAGTATTAAGAAGTCTGACAAATATTGAATTATGTCTTCTTGGATAATATTGAAGTATTATCATTCTACTGGCCTTGATTTCGTTTATTCAAAAAAACACATATACATTACATGATCATTAAGTCGTGAAACAACTTGAATACTCGAGTTATAAAAACAGATTATGAAAAATTAATGTTTAACATTATTTTATATCACTAACATTTCTTCCTAAAGCCATATATATGCATAATATTCCTGTGGCTACATGACATCATTAGAACGTAAGAACCTTCAAGCTGCCCTGTAATTATTTAACAATTTCATAAACATTTGACGTTATAAAGGTAACATAAATTTTAATAGTACTTGAGACGCAAGGTGAATGAATTTATGTACATTTGGAGAAGGTATTATTTAGCTTGACTTCATACACAAATGGCAGACATTTTTTTATACAATTGCCTAAAAAGTAAAGCAACATTATCAAACAGCGATCGTTTGAACTCAGTTAACCCAGTGACAGAGGATTGGGACTTGCGATCTTAGGCCACGGGTTCGATTCCAAGGATACCATTTTGTGTTATTTACACATTTTAACAAACAAGTTTTCAGAGTTCCAGCGGCGTCCTCTGCGTATAGTACCATACTACGATCGCCGACTCGCCTGCCAAGCGTGACAATTACGATATATCCCCCACAAATTTCTTTGGGTGACGGCTATGCCTGTCAGTGGACGTCAATGGGATGAAACAACGACATCGACGATCGTTCGATAATATAAATATCGATTTTTTTAAATCTTTGAATTAAATAATTTTGACCAAGGTCGTCTATTAGTCGCATATCTAATAAGATATGAAGTTACCGCATCGGTTACCTTGTATACTCATATTGCTGACTTAATACATAATATAAAGTCGTGTAATGTGTGTATATATATATATATATATATATATATATATACACACATAGTGTTGAGGCCACAATAAATTTTAATTGCCATGAAAAGATTATCACTTCATTGATTTGAAAGTTTTGTTTCATTACCTAAGAATAAATATAGCGTAAGACTTCCACCCACAAGGTGACTGACGACCTTGTTGAGATCGTCGGAAGACATTGGATGCAGACCGCTTCCAACTCGTCTTACTAGTAATCAATGAAAGAGGTCTATGTCCAGCTGCGCACGTCTTACTGCTGAAATATTTATAACAAATTGCTACTTCTAGAAATACTATCAATAATGGTTTTAGTTTAAATTATCTGCTCATTAAAATTACAGAACTTCTGAATAATCAAAACATTAAAAACTAAATTTAAAAGACCCTTTTGACGCTACTTAAAACAGTTTAATGGCTGCCTTATCTTAATTATAATACAATATGTCGAAAATAATTATGAAGGTGTTGACCGAAGACTAGTAATATTTTAGAATATAACAGATTTACATCACTTCGACTATGTATTTTTCTAAAATAGAACAAAAAAGTAACAGAAGCCTTTCGAAATTATTTAGAGCGTAATTATTCATTTAAATGAACGTGAATACTTATTATAATTTTACGACTGAAGAGAAAATTGGTAATTAAAACCACATTTTATTGCTTGGTTTCACACTGAAGGCAACACACACGTATTTAGTTCAATGTCGTTTCTGTGATAGTTACAAGGGAATTGGGCGTTGATTTCAAACCTTTTCGAGAAATATTTATCGATTAAGACAACTAGACAACTGACATATGTCGGTGTCAGACGTATTTAATTACCTCAATTATTTGTATTTTATATTTATATAGTAAAGACACACTGTATGCAAGTACATAGAAGGTTCAAATAAAGAATCATTAACAAAGAATTAAGACAACGTAAATGTAAAATTAAATAATTCCACGTACAAGAAGGAAATTGATATTTCTATTTCCAATTAAATAGCTATGCTTCTAGAAGATTCGGGGTTAAACAACAGTAGCCAACATAGCCCGACGGATTAAAATTTGAAGTAACAGAGAGCAAACTATGTAGTGCGCAGAACTAATGGCCCCGCGTAGCCGGTGTGGCTTTCTAGAGTGAAGACCACGGACCGGTAAGCGCAGTATAGGATATCCACCTGTAAGGTGGACAGACAAGACTTCGTTAAAAACGGCTGGATGTAAGCCCTTGCAACCGGTCCTATTGGAAATGGAAGAGAGAGCCTATATCCAGCGTGGACGTCCTGCGGGTATTAATATTCTAATGATATTACTAGGAATACTACCGTTAATAATTAGAAATCAAATACCAATTAATTAAAAATGATGAGATATCTAAATAATCGAAATATTAATACATGAATTTAATATCCTTTTCAATCCAATAAAACGATTTAATGGCTGCCGTATCTTATCAATTAGTAACGTTACTTTCTATAAGAGTGTAATATTTTATATACGTAGACTGAATTATTTATATTGAATATTATTAATAACAATCTTTTAATTTGTTCTAGTCAAATTTAAGACTTTAAAGATTTTAAAGATTTAAGATTAAAAAAATTAGAATTTTATAACAGGATGTGTCGAGACAAACAAGACGTTCGTTTGTTCGTCTCGAGCCATGTATAATTATATAAAGGCTTATAAGTTAAAATTACACGTTCCGACATTGTAAAGTTGCTGGATGTTGGCAGCACAAAACCGGACATTGAAGTGATCTTTGGGGGTGGCCTGTGCCTAGTCTTGTGGACGTTTTTTTTAATGGTACTTCCTCTGTTCTGGGTAACAGTTACAATCTTTATTTACTTAAATTTCTTACTTCCAAACTCTTCTTTCTTTTGTTAGACACAAATTTTCGCGTTACATTTCATTCTTTGTCTCTCTTATACACATCGCCTCACTTAGCCTTTTGTGCCCTTCCCTAAACAAATAACTGTGGGTGCTACTATTCGTTCCTATATATTATTTTTTATTTTACTTGTGGGTTATCGGCTGACATGAAGATAATTAGTAAAAAAAATATAAAATCACAGTATAATTACATAAGTATCAAAGATAACCTAAATTGCATTTAATCCTGAGTTACATACATACATACATATAGATGTGTGTGATTATATCACCAGAATCGAAAAGCAAAAAATATTATACCGACATTAAAAGTTGCAGTTTGAAAACATGATGACATCTTTTGGAGTTTCCATACGTCAGTTTTATACTGCCAGCGAGTACTGCCGGTATCATTAAACAAAGAGTCTTTTATGTGCTCACTCGAGCTACATTCATTGGAAATCCCATTACGTATTCTTCTTCGACATCATAAATATTATTTTAAATACTGTAAAAACCCTTTCAAACTGTATATCACATCTTTTTGATTTTATTTTATAATGTGCATCAAATCCATAAACATAAATGTAAAAGAAAAACGTGACAACAAATCATCTAATCAACTAATATGAAATAAATGCATACGTTAATGTCAGATGTGCACAACATCTTCGTTTAAATTCGGTGCAACCAAATATCATACAATGAAACTATGGGGAAAACAATAATAAGTCATTAAAGCAATAAGATAATAACACAATAATAAAGGCAAAATAAACATCAGAAACTATGTAACAGTCAAAAGATTTTTTTATGAATGATCTGTTCGGTGATAAACATATGGCTAAATAATCTATGAAAGATTCAGTAAATTATTATTTTACTTTTACATATTTTCGAGAAATGTTTTTATAAACGCGGATCAGAACACATAATATTTAAATACAGAATCACAAATGGTAGCGGTCGATCGATATTATGGGTTTACGAGCAGCTGTTATTTGAAATTTCTAGAAACATTATGATGGAACCGAAAGTTTTTTTACGTAAGTAAACGTTTCTGTCGACATATTTTACAGAAAAACGTTTGATTTTTACCGCTTCGGCATTGAAAATTTGTATACTAGATGGCAAAAGGTTGTTGATAATGAAGTTGAATATATTGTTGTTTAGAAATAAAAACTTGTAAGAAACATAGTCGTGGGATTTAACTTAAGAAAGCGACATTACTTTTATGTTCCCCTAATATAATAATTTCAAATAAATAGCTCCAGAATAGTACAAACACATAATAAATTTAATTCCAATAATACTGATCGAGCAAGGCACCGTCGAATCGAATGCTAAACACGTTTCGAGTGTCAGCCCAAGACGAGGTCCCCTCTCGAGTTCTTTGCCCTGTACGGAGAACTTGGTCGCCTGTTAATCCCTTGAAATAATATCGCCGCCTAAACCGTAGCTCTCGGGAAAGCCATTACGTTAAGTTACAGTAAACAACGCTGGGATAATAACATGTTGAGTGCTCTACCAACTTAACTATATATGCTTACAAGCTATAAACGCAAACTTATTAATGACATTAATTATTATATATCAAAATCATTAATTATATATCAAAAAATACCATATAGGAATACAGGTAAAAATTACTAATTTGATAGATATCCAGTTCAATTAACTAACACTTTCTGAGAAGTCGGCATTACATGACTTATTTCAGTAGGACCTAGGAGGTTCACTGTTGGATATAACCCCCTCTCACAAATTTTCAATGGGACAGTCAGGAAATGGACTACGGCCGACCTTTACATGGTCGTCTGCCTACACTGTCCCTTCAACTTGTCAATCCTCTGGACTAAGTCGATTCACATCATTCGTCTACGGATCACCTCGTACCTGATTCGGTCTCATTAAAAGGCTAATAACAAAAATTCTGTCAAGGCCACAATAAATAAACAATCTTCAATGCTTGTGGTAATAAAGTCCTTTTTATATCAGCTGCGAGTGATCGCAGGAGGCCGTCTTACCGTGGGAACTTATTCCTTCTTATTATTCATAATTCGATGTACCAGTCAATATCTCTGCGCTTAACAAATGCCGCTACTTTGTGAGTTTATGAACAACATGAATTAACTATATGCATAACGGAGAAAAATTCATAAAGCCAATTTAGTGATAGTTGATGACTATCTTTATTCGGTAGAATTAGCCTGTTATTTACTTTCTAAACATCGCACGCGATTGCTAAGTAATATCTTTTTTCTCCATAATTTTTTTATACTTTATTGGTGTTTAAAAACCAGAATTAGTGGCATCTTTACTAAAACATAGCTAATACATTCAGTACACATCATTAAGGTCAAATTGAGCTGACTACAGACCAGCTACATTACGTGTAGATAGGGGCTGGATCTTAAAGGTCTCCCACCCTTCTACTATCCTAATAATTTAGACACGGCTTAGGATGTCCATCCACAAGGTGTACAGATGACTGTGTTAAGGTAATTTAAAAGACGCTAGAAATATGCCGCTTACCGGTCCCATTGACAGCCCATAGGGGAGGCCCAAGTCGGACAGTGAACGTCCTACGGCTGAAATAATGATGATTAATGTATATTTTAAGAGTTTTATCAATGGCTAATGCTGTTTGTCCGTTCGCGTATATACTAAGTTTACCGTGTTTGAGATTGGCAAAGCGCTAAAGATGTTAGACTAGACTTATTTTTAGTATCTAAGCTAATCGATTCCGTCAAATGCTTCGAATTGTTATAGACCTGTATTTGAGCTGCCACTCGAAATGCGTTTGGAATAGAGAGTCCTGAAACTCGGCTTGATGGGCTAATATTGGATTATTGGATGTCTATGGAGTGAAATCAGGAGTATATATATAAGTATAATTTGAAAGTTTATAACGTTCAACGATGTTTTCTTTACATTTATTTTGTATTAAGTTTTTGTCTGTTTGACTGCATTAAAAATCGCGTAATTCTTGAAAATTCATTATTGTAGAGTAGACTACAGTAACAAATTTTTAAGAAAACAACAAATAACGTATTATATAAACACCTGATTGTAAAAATATTAATTGTCGAGTGTTGAAGAAGTATTTGTAAATTTTGTTAGTAGATATAAAAGTTGGTAATAGTCGCTTTAAACGCGTTCAAATCTTTCAACGCGTTTAAAGCGACTATTTAACATTTTTTGTGCTGGGAGTAGAATATCAGAAGATTATCCAAAACTACGTGATTCACACATCTTTAAAAACACCACAGATGCTATTTTACTTACATACTTAATATTCACTCTTTAAAAATATAATAGCCATACTTAACATTTATTACCATTGTGCATATTTAAGGTCACGGCTAGTAATTAGATGTGCGCGAGTTGTTTTGAAGCTTTCAATGTACAAAATGACCTTTCAATGATATTCAACGCATGTAATTGTAAATTTTATAAAGACTTAATTCTTTAATTTGAGAAGTAATAACAATTCAAGCGATAACATGTTAAGAGCCATTGATTAATGATACATACATAACATAATTATTTAAATAATTTTATAATTATTCTATATGCATAAATATAAGTTAATCGTATTTTTAAACGCAAATGTCATGAACGTCAATCAATTTGGCAATTATATTTCATATTTTCTTGTAGCCACATAGAAAATTCCAAATTACATTTGTGTCATTCACGTAATAGCGGATAGTAAAGTTCAAATTTTTTTAACAAAATGGCGCAAAAACTCTTTCGACTACCATTAACAAAATTTAAACGGCATATTAAAAATAAATTGACGGAAAAAGCTTACTATTAAATAAACTAATGTTTAAAGTGAAAAGTATTTAAAGTGATGACCCCTTTTTATTTTGATTTCATTTAGGCTATATAGTATAAAGTATATATGTATAAAAATGGGTTAAACTTTATTAAAAGATGTGTCACAACTATAATACCTTACGAAGCAGAGAAGAGTTAAAAACAAAATAGATTAAAAAATAAATACACGATAAGTTGAAAATCAATGAAAGTTCATTTAAAGGTTCCAATGTTGATTAAACGAATTTTATCTTTATCTTTGTACCACATTGACAGAAAATGAATTCAATTGTTTTTAACAATTTTAGAACAGTACAAAAAATATTCTAGGAAGTTATCAACAAATTGAGAACTCAGAAAGCGATGTCAATTTCTCTATATACCATGTACATTCGAAACTTATAGCAATCCGCTCGTATATCATTTTTCAAGCGGATTAAAGGATAAATTATATGGACGTTAGAATGCTCAATCGATTTTACCATCGCCAGATTATTAATATTTTAAAATAGAAAAATGAAAAAAAATTTTTTTTTTAAATTTTGCCTTGTTTTATTTATTGTACTTGAAATCTGATAATCAAGTATTTTAATTTATATTTATATAACAATATGTTAACATTTAATGCCTTTGTTAAAAATACTCATTTATTAAAAGATCTTAAAAGGAGTAATTATTAAGAAATTTTTAAAACATGACAAAGCAATTAAAAGCATTTAAAATATGGGAAAATTTTTAAGAAACTTTAAGGTTTTTTAGAACTTAGGAACTTAAGATGGCATTAAAACTTAAACATAAGCATTTTCAATCCAATTTACAATAAATAAAGGTAAGTAGAAAATTGTAATAACTTTAGTAATTATGTAATTTAAATAGGTCTTTTTATAATATATTTATATTATACATCTTAGTATACATAGCTAGCAAGATAAGCATAAGCTAGCAAGAACATCAGGTAATAAGACACTTTTTGAGGAAAAGATTCAAACAACTGTTCGTAATGTTGGAAGCACAGAGGTCAAATGATTGCTACAAAGAAATTTCCAGAGCATAGATAGCGTCTTTTGCGTACCTTAATACCATATGAGCGTCAACCCGTCTGCCAAGCGTGCTGATTATGATATATCCCTTTAAAGACATTTTTGTGTAAGACTTACTATGCCTTGCATTTGGCGTTTACAGGTTGAAACGATTAATAAACTGTTATATCTGAATTTGTTTAGTTAGTCTTTAGTTACTTAATATTTTCTTTGCTTTTGAGAAAGCATTAATTTATTCAACAAAAAAATTCCAATCCAATATACGCTTTACGACAACACACCTATAATTAAAAATGTAACACAAATTGCAACTAAATATTATTCGGAATAATTACGATAAAGTTTGAATGAGTACAAATAGCTAATGTAGCAGTGTATGTAATTTGTATTGTAATTTTTAGCAATAAACTTAAAATAATTATAAATTCTTTATTACAGTTTATTGTTGAGCATCCAATGAGCTGGAGTTATAAATATGTGAATTACGTAAAAATTTAAAAGTACTGAAATAATCATTTATAATAAATTTCACAAATTTTGTGCTGGTTACTTAATAAAAATAATAAATAGTTTTTAATGTTATGTGATAAGTAAACTTATAAATATATTACATAAATGAAAAATATTACGCGATGATCGATTGTTCTCACGTTAATACTGATAAGAAAAATGTCAGATGACAATCAAGTTAATAGCTCATTGGGTCATTCAACTCCAATCCTCGTATTTATCAGTTATTGATGGACGTTAAGCACCGCCCTAATGTCATGCTTAAGGCTAGCTTTTAATGTTGGTTTAAGATATCTCCAATAGATGAGTATACTATCACGCGTACCTAATTATGTCAGCCATGAGTATTTAATTCGCAGAATCTTACCTAATTAAGCAAGAGATTTTGAAACTCGTTTACAAGGCACACAAAATGAGAACTGTGTACACACTCTTGACAGTATTAGGCATCTTAAAAACTTTATTAATCGAGTCTAAACCAAAAAGAAACCCTACTTGCACCTATGTATACATAATCCTCGTTATAACAAAATTGGTAATACATAATTAACGTCATTTTAACTATACGTTTAATGTAACGTCTATTGCTGGACTACGCAATATATCGACACCCATCAGGGTACGCGGCCAGCGGGTCCGCGTAGTCTTGCGCCATAATGAGCGACTCGCGGTCCGCCCTCGAAACTATCGCAAGATCGGACACCCTCCATCCTTTGGCGTTAAGAGTGAAAGAGAATATTATGAAAGTGAGAGAAAATGGGAAAGATAAAAGACTATATTGGGTGAAAGCGCACGCGGGGATGGAGGGTAATGAGAGGACGGATCAGTTGGCCAAGGACGCGGCCCTAAAGAGCAAACATAAACCTGAATATGAGAGATGGCTTGTTTCATTCGTCAAGCGACAACTGAGACCGAAGTTGCTCGACGAATGAAATAAGAGGTATATGGAGGGTACTACGGCTTCAGTGACAAGGATATTTTTCCCGAACGCCACGCAGGCCTACCGCGTGCTCCGCAGTGTCGAGATGGATGCGATCTTGGCCCAGCTCTTCACGGGTCACGGGGGGTTCTCTGAGTACCTTCACAGGTTCAAGCTCAAGGAAGACCCCTCGTGAACAGGGCGTGGGCCAGACTATGGTCCACCTTGTGGCCCACTGTCCGGCGTTCCAAAAACTGCGCGCAGATTCCGAATGCCGGATGGGCAAAAAGATAGAGGAAGGGTATATCTCGGCCATCATGCAAGAAGAAGGGGAGAGAGAATCCTTCCTCAGCTACTGCAGGAAGGTGGCCTATAAATGCCATAAGTAAAAATGAAACACAATATTAGATTCAAAAAGTATTAGAATATGTACAGTATATAGTACTTGAATATGAATAAAAAAGAAAAGCAAACACTAAAATAAAGAAGGAAAATAAATAAAGTAGTACCAAAAACAGTGCAATAAACAATATAGTATAATATGATAATTATAAAGAAAATATGCGTTAAATGTATGAACAATAAATGTAATGTTGCAAAAAAAATGTAAAATGTGATATAAATAAAATTGTAAGGAAACCTAGAATGTAGTGGTAGAGGATGGATGTATGGCTAATGGAATGAAAGAGAAAGACTGGGAAAATTGTAGAACGAAAGAAACAGTACGATAGATATTAAGATACATGAAAGAGGAAAAAGATAATAATAAAAAATTATATGAATAAATTATTAGAAATAAAAAGTACCTGTCCCATACAAGATAGAGGAACGAGAGGTCCCCAACAGCGGAGACCATTAAAAAAATATATCGACACCCATTCCGAAGACAACACAAAATTTAAAATTATATTCATCGCTGAATGGTAACGACCACTTATTGTATTAAATTAAAATTTTCGAATCTTACATCGAGCAAATTCACTCAGTACGACGACGTAGTCAAGGAAATTGCTAATTATTAATTTAATAAGGAAAAGTAATGCCAATTAATTAGAGAATTTATGTATTTATTTAATTGTTATTGTACATCGACACAGGCATGAAACAGGCAAAAGACGAATTACTGTGGGTGCTCATATCTCAACGGCTATATCTTCCAGACGACCATTAGATGGTCTTGGTTAATAAAGAGAAATAGGACAGGCGGTACAACAGATTATATATAAAACAAATCACACAGAATATATATTATAGAGTATACTGATAATACATATACTCATAAATTACTACATACTAATATAATAGATAAACTACACAAACGTAGATATGTATTTATAAAACCTGTGTACTCGTAGCACAGAAGTATTAGTAGGACGTAAGTAGCTTAAAGCTATACTCGTTTAATAGATTTAATAAAAAAAATATTTAAAACTTCCAATGATGTATTATTACTTACTATTAGAAAATATCTTTTACCCGAGAAGGTTATTTTAAAATGTGCGACGTTAAGTAACAATATGTCATTTATTAAAGTCACATTTTAATATTAGTGTCATCTGCATGTTATTAGCCAGGCGGAAGTAATTTAGGTATTTAAATAGGCAAGTGGTTGTGGTGAGCTTTGAGATTTATAAAAACAATTAAATTTGAATTCTAAAGAAGCATTTACATGTGGTTATTTTTATACATGAATTGCAAGTAATATTTTTCCATTCCATTTTTTATTAGAGTTTACCCATGAATTTAATTTAATTACTTCATAACATAATTATACGCGAAACACACCAAGTCACAGTTTAAATAAAAAACAATGTGAAGAAACGCTAAATCACAAGTTAAACAGGAATGAGTCTAAAAACATGTCAAGTAAATAGGAACAATAACGTATCGTACCTATGTAACGAACTAGTTTACACTATGTAAGCGACAGATACATGAAAATGTCATTTTAGCACGATATTACTAATTAATGACGTAAAAACTATATTTTCCAGTGTTAACTCTGTCTAACAAATACAGTATAATAATTGCTAAATAGATTTTCAATAAAAACAACACTAATTATTGGTGCTAGTCGCTTAAGTCGGTACAAATAGGACATGATTATTATCTCAGAATACCTACGCGTAAAACAAGAATATCTACGCGATCGTTTCCACGACTGGTCAATTATTCGACGATCTTAGAACGGCCTTCTAAATAAAAGGAAGTGACTGCAGATTAATGTTATACGCTCAGCTCTGACTGAATGCAATAACTTTAAATAGAGAGGTCATCGAGATACGTCGTACTTCCGTCGTATTATTTTTATTTTCATGTTAAACAAATAAGATTTCATTATGATTTCGAAAGTACTAAACAATATATGATTTTTCAGATGGTATAAAAGATTAATTTTGATCATTTTAGCCTTAAGAAGTCCACTGCGGAACACGGGCCTCCCCGATACATTTTTTATAAAACCAAATGGAAGTGACGTACATCCAGCGTGTTCCGACGATCTTAACAAGATCTTATGTCCATCTCGCGGATGGACGTCCTTAGCTGCGCTTGCGGTTCCCTGGTCTCCACTTCAGAACCTTAAGGCCACTACCAATACAACTTGCTAATCCATAGGACTATGTCAATTATCTAATTAAAATTATAAAAAGCTTTTTAATATTTCTAAAACTTTTAAATTAACATAAATTTAAACTTTTGTATCTCATAGACCTATGAGAAACCAATCACTTCCCCGGGCAATTTAATTAAAGGAAGTAGCAATGTATTTATCCTTAGCTCGCTTATAGTAGAAAGGTCGTCGAGATAAATTCTGTAATGTCCGACTTGTTCATGTCATACATATCAACGCAATTAGCAACGGAGCTTTAACATTAATAATTTTATGAAAATACTTATTAGTTAACCTTGATGTTACAAATATTATTTAGCTTTTATTCTATTTTACAATATGTCATATAAGGGTCCAGCTTCTTTATTTAACATTAGAGAGCTTTTAACCATTACGAAAATCAGAAACAGTGCTCTTTCTATGGGTACTTTGTCAAGGCGAGTTTTTTTTCCCGCAACAAAATAAACAGAAAAGTTTTTTTACACGTAAATTTAATAAAAACATATAAAGTTATATTTAAACATCACACGAAAGATATATTGAAATAATTAAAACTTATAAGTATGTAAAGGCGAAGCTTAAAATAAAATTTAGTTTGAAGGAAGCACACAACGCATAGAACTTAGCACGTATGCTATATCTTTGTTCATAAAAGGTGAAATGAATTGAGATTTTTAGTTGTTTATTTAGCGTCGGAAATGATTATTTTTTTTTCACTTAAACAAAAAAACAATGATTAAGTTCTAACAAACCGTGTAAAAATTATCAAATACGTCCGATTTTTATTTTCATTTTATGAATTAAATACACTAGATGACAACCAAATTAATACTGTTAATAGAAAACCTGTTGTGTAGAAGACTATAACGTAACATACTGACCTTGACTTTCACACATTCTCCATTTTTTTCCATGACAAAAACCTTTTTAGAGGAATAGTATCCTTTCGGAAGAAAACATTGAATGCAATTTATTTATATATTAATTTTTGAATTCTGTACGATTTTATTTCCTGCTCTATTTATATACTAGAATTAATAAAGAATGTTTTGTTAGTTCTGGCTTTATTAGATGTTCCACCGCATTACTATAACTTAAGATTAACTGTAAAATAAAATGTGGGTTGGGTGTATGATATTTGAATTATTTTTTGCTCCTAGCTATTTTTCTTTCATTGGTACAATATTAATAATAAAAGTTGAGGACACATTTTAATTTCCCATTGTTCGCTATTTCGTCGAGTCCTGGGTGTCACATTGGATTATACAACAATACCATGTGAATTTTGTTAATTTATTTAAGACACAATTTTAAAATCATCTTTTAAAAATGTTTTATAGCATTTTTGCATTCAATTTCGAAAACTTTTTGTGTGCGGAAAGCCAAAACGCTTAATCGATTAAGTTTTTTAAATCATTGTCAGTGTACTAATTTTTAAAAGCATAGAAACAATTCAATCAATCAGCCAAGCCCCTTATGGTTTTTTTAAAAAGAATCCTTGTGATGCAAAAAGTAATCAAGGAAAATCCCATTTGGCATCACATCATCTCTACGCCCAAATTTATCACTCAGGTTTTTGTAGGCATTTCATATATCCGCTTGTTTTTGCAATAGAATCCATTGGCGTTTTTTTAAAGTTAAGAATACAGTAAAAAAATAAATATTTAATCGCTTATTAACTATCCCAGATTTCTTTCAAGTTAATAAATATATTAAAAAATCGTAAAAATTGCGGAAAAAGATTATGGTGATTAATCCCATTATCATCAGCTCTATATTTCAGATAGGGCTGATTGGAAACAGCATGCAAGGTCGACTGCCCTTAGTGTACATGCTATGCGCAATCGCTTTTATACTTTAAATATATACGTATTAGGCCATTTCGTTGGCTTATAGTAGGAAATCTCAAAATAAAATTTATATTTTCATGGTCATCTCGTCACCTTGCGGGCATACGGCCTACGTAAGTAATAACATATTAAAATGAAATTCTTATGTTTTTACTACCTACAACGAGAAGGATTTACTCGACTTCGTTAATCATGTGTAAGTCATAGAGTTTCATCACAGTGAAACGACTGATGCGCATGCGTCATCCATACGTGTTTCGTGTACTACCGCACGCGCACCTCACGCGGCAATGGCAACACTGTATGTTTTAAAAACATCGTTTCGTACATCCACTCGCATAACATTAATATTGAAGTTTTACATTGATATTACTTCAATCATCGTTTTTCACTTGAACATTTTATTTCTTGACTTATTAACAACACGAATACATGACATTGATTCAAAACAACTGTAAAAAGTACAAACATTCATGATTATATTTATGTAAGCTGTTTAATAAACTAATGCCACCATTTAAAATGTAATGAATAATTAAAACATACACTCTATTATTAATTAAAGATAAATTATATATAGATAGATACACAGTAATGACTAAAGCTTGTACTCATATTTTTGTTTGCGTAAATGCGTTAATAGAAATAACAGGTTAGTTGGAATTTTCTATTTTATTTTTTATTTTAATGCGTTACAGTTTTTAATAGTAGAAAGCGAAATAAAATACCCTAGTTTATATATTTTATTTTCTTTAAAATTTATAACATTAAATTAAATAATTTAGAATTAACGTTAAACTATTGAAATGAATAATGCAGTACAAGTGTATATTTGTGAGTGTACACACTCACATATATACATATATATACATATAGATGTATATATATATATATATATGTATATATGTGTGTGTGAGTGTGTGTGTGTGTAAAAGTATATATTATGAGTGTAACGGCCCGCTGTTTCGGAAATAAAAAGAAACGTAAACAAGAACAAACGTTTTCAAAATTGAGATTACTTCATATTAAAAAATTAATTACTGGTTACTTTGTCCTGACAGACGTTACTGCCCTGTTGCAATCCACTAGACAAGAAATTAAAATAATTCATAGTGGTACTTGATACGGGATGATTGAAAACTGGTGTAAAAGTTCAAAAACTTTTTGCTTATATATGATTTATTATAATGAGCTATGTATTTACGATTTTAAAGTTTTTTCGTCTATAACCAATTACCCTGTACACGTATTGCCGATAGAGATAGTCTTCATTTATTTTCAGAGTATATTCGAAATATGCATAGGTACACCATTAAAATAATCATTACTATGGTATTTTCTCTTTATCGTGGAACTTTTTCTATGGAAATTAAAGTAAATGATATAATAAGTTATATTCTACTAGTCAAAAAGTTTTGGTTAAAACCACTTGAATAAGCGGTGACGGAGACGAGGCGAACAAGCGGAGCTAGTCGTGAACGACAAAGGCAACGGCAGATAAGCCTCGGTACGTGAGTCGCCGCGGCCGACGAAACCTTGAGTACAGCCGCGCTCCTTCCCTCGATATAATAATAAAGCGCTCAGTCCGGGCCGAGCCTTTAACGACACAGCACGACCGATTGCGACAACCCTTCGTCCCGAATCATCAGTCGAACAATGATTCCCGAATGAGCGAACCAAGATATTCCCAGTGCCGACGCGAAATGCAGTGACACAAACAAATTACTATAGTGTGTGTGATGTACTGTGCCATATTAAGAGTTAATTACTACTAAAATTAAAAGGTAGGTTAATAAAAATTCTTTACTAATATTAAAAGAATATAATAATTTCTTGTTGCATACCAATAAACAAGTTTGATAGAATAGTAAACACATTTACATTTTTGCTTAAAGGTATACAAGGTATAATTTAAAACTACTCGCAGTGGTAAATGCATAATGTCTGCATATTAAGCCTAAATTTTATATTACATCATGCTTTACTTGACCTGACGTACACTAGAAAAGTACTTAATATTAATGGATAAAGTAAATATATTTAAAAAATAGACATTTTTAATAAATTTTATTTTTTTAGGTATCATAAGCTCGATACAGAAAATTGTAGTAAATTGGAGATTATTTATTTATTACATAAGATTCTTATTTAAAATATAAATCAATTGGACATTATTAATTACACACAGTGTAAATTATATAAATAAGAGAATGTAAACTAAAAATGCAAACAATATTTACGAAAGTGTACAGATTTCAAAATTACCGTCACCGTTACATGCTTTATTTGTTATTATATATACAATAGAAATTTAAAGTTAATTATTGGTTAATAATAAAAATTCTCAACGTTCCTCGTTTCTATTACGACACGCTTGTCATATTTATTGATGCGCTGTTTCCTCACATCGTAGAAACATGGTCCAACTGCCGGGTACAACGTTCGCCGCCGGAAATCAAATATTTTCAATGTCAATCGATTTAGAATAGAACCTTCGATCACAAATAAACTTAGTTGAGACGGTTTTTATTAAATAACAAAAATACATAAAATTTTGTCACCATATTATTAGTTTTTTACGAGTTTAAACATTCGTGATTTAAAATATTTTATAATAATGATGTCCATGTGTAACATTTAATGATCTCAATACAAAATGAATGTATTACAATTGGCTACAGAACGGTCAGTTATATTACCATGTTCTTACTAAATTGACAACACATTATTAAAATTAGCTAAGCGTTATAATTTCATAATACGTACGTGTTCTTTTACTACCTTACAATATAATAGTAAAGGTTTCTAATTGATTGCATCATTTACTAGACGTTAATATTTATTTATACAATATTATAGGGAATTTTGTTAACGATCTAAACTAAAATCAATTTAAAAGTATATAGCAATAGCACGAATATTATCAATGTTCTTGTATAATTTTTTATTTAAATAGGTCTTGCATTTGTTACAATTTGTAATATCAACAATACATTAGTTTAGTTTATTTTCATTATTAATTAATTAAAATTAAATATATAATTTTTTTCGTAATTCCGTTAATTTAATGGGTAATAATGTATACGACACTACAGTATCGGCCGGACAGAATTAATACCAGAAAACGGTAAATTTATCTCAATTGTGATATACAATGGATATCCTTGTTCATATCCAGCCAACGACTTAGCGAGTTTCAAACTGATTTCTATACGAGGAACTTCAAAATGTTAAGGAGAACGTAAAACCAATAATAAGTTGATTATACGAAAGCAATTGAAAATGTTAATATTAAAGGTAGAAGTATTCGGCAGTCAAGAGATAATGATGAAGTTTTGAAAAATGGTATAAAAATTTTAATTGGCTTTTCGAACTTTTCGAAAAAATGGCCATATGTAATCATATCTATACGTTGTTAACACCCTCAAAACTGTTCTTATAAAAATCCGTTTAAATAATAATTATATTAATTCTACGACTATATGGCGAACATTGTACATAAGACTAATACGAATGATATAACTAAAATTGTAGATTTACATTTACTCATATATTCTGATAAATTATTATTCATTTGAATTGAAAAGCTCTGTAAATTTAAAGGATTAAAATAAGCCTAACATTAATATAGAAAATTATTTCCAACTTGTTTGTAACAGTACAAACTATTGCAATGCAGCGAGATACATTAATAATATTTATAATTCGAATTCAAATATAATAATTCAAAAACCAAGCATCGGTATAGAACTGAGACTTGCGGATGTAGGTCGCGGAATCGGTTCCTGGGATGCAATCTGATATAATTCACACTTAGTACATTAGTTATAAAGGATTTCCACTGCTCATAGAGAAGGTTCCAGAGAACCACATTGCGATCGCCTACCAGCCTGCCAATCGAGGCGATTATGGTATATCCTCCATAAATACATTAGGGAAGGCCTGAGCCTTACCGTGAGCGTTCATGGACTGAAACGACTATTTAAAAAGAATCTTGAATTATTATGTACAGATTTAAAACTTTCGATAAAACAAGATATCTTTTAAATTTATTACAAGCTTACTCGCAAGAAAATTAGAATATTTAAGCATTCGATACGTACCACTTTGAAATGGCATCATAGTGGTCCCGAGTTCAACATATTAAATTAAAAAAACAGAGACGATATCACTAAAATATTCACATTTTTTTTAGTTTCATCACATTGCGAGGCGTTAAAACATCCCATCCAGAACAAAATTGAGCAATTCATCTTTTAATTTCAGGAAAGATGATACATTTCATTAGTAATTTCGACGGCTCATTTTAAATTAAAAACACATAAGTAATGTTTGCACACTATTTTTATAAGTGGGTAACATAGCAACACCTTATTTTTGTGTGTTACAATGATATAACCTAGACGGCATTTAATTTCTTATAACATCTCCATTTCTAAAAATAAATGTTTAAATTTCAGATCGTCATTTATTTTAAGACGACTTTAACCTCAATTCACCTTATAATGCGGTTAAAATTTTATTATTTGAATCTCTTTCATAATATCACAATTGTTTTAATAAATTATCAAATGGTCAAAGCTCGATTTCTATACCACCTTTAACTTTTATACTATATTTACTATGTACCATGTTCTGTATGCCGTATATCTATTATATTAATAACAATACTATTTTATTGATCAAACACGTACTCCCCACACACTCAAGATACACGCTCCGTACACATTTTCATAATACCTATCACTTGTTTAGTTTTTTAAAATAATTATGTCTATTGTCCTAATTTAAAAAAAGTATTAATACAGTAGTGTTAATGTTAATATTCCATTATATATGAATTATAGTACGCTGAGGATCCTGTTGTCCTTCCTCTGGAAACTTCTTTGTGAGCTGTAGCAATCCTATATAATTAATGCAAAAAGTGTGAATTGCATAAGATATGGTCTCCCAGGAATCGAGCCCACGACATACAATCGCAAGTCATTGTGCAATAAGAACCATATTACCACAATGCAATCGCCAAACTGCCTGTCAAACGTGGCGATTATGGTGTATCCCCATAGACATCTTTATAGAGGCCCATAGGGCTAAATCGACAATATATGAAATGTCAGTAATAAAGGACCACCAAATAAATTTCTTAATTCTACTTTCCATGCTCGTACTATTACCTTTATTCCGATATTGTATTACCTAGTTTTTTTTTTAATATTCAATAAATTTCAAACAAATATACTATGGCGAAGTGGCTTTGATTTGAGATGAGCGTAATGGAAAATAAAATGTCAGAAAAATAATAATTAAAGAAATAGACACTGAATAATTACTTTTAGAATACGTCCTCAATTACAAATTCACTATTTGTAGACACTGAACTTTAATGTTAAGCCAAAACAATATTTCGTATCGATTAGTCACCTTATTTACATTTAGATGCATCGCAAAGTTTACATATTACGTATTTATGAATACATACAAAACTCCAACGACTTTTTTTAATTTGAATTCAAATTTACATTATGTCGTATACGATGCATCTCATTAAAACTCTAATATAGGTTGTATCCGATTAACGAAAAAAAGAAAAACGTATCATGAGCTATTTGCATCATATTATATATTTGTACCAAAGACCTGTACGAAAATGTTATCAATCCTATTTTCGTAGTTAACCAAATGCTCTTTTTATTCAATATTAGACAAATGTAATTACACACGTGGTGTATTATGTAGCATGTACTCCTGACGAAAAATATAATAAATTGTTTATTAAACGGTTGTTTCATTTAATTTAAGATTAGAACTTTTCCAAGAAAATTTTTTTTACGTTCGATAATTAAATTTAAACACAAAACTAATGACATCAACATCATCGATGCAAAGTTTTCAATAAACCTTTTTTGGCGACGTTCGTAGTAGGTACCTCTGTTTAAAACACCAGATTCGTTACACTTCATCAGTCTGTCCTATGTAATAATATTTCAAGTATTAACAAACTGTGTTTCATTTCTCAACCGAACTCTTTAACGAACTATGATCTAATTATGCAATGTTAATTCACAAAACACAATAACAATGCTGGAGTAGTTCCTCTTGTCATTACTTAACCATAACAAGTGGATCATAGTTAGCAATAAAACTATTGTAATTAACGTTGTCAGGTAGCCACGCCATATTTTGTAATAAATAAACCGATAGTTATACATTAGCTAGTGTTAAAACTAAAACTAACAGCTAGATAGTCTAACACGCTTTTTAATCTTTAATTTAAAATAACATGCACATGTGTATCGGTCGGTTAATCAACAGACTTTAAATTACGTGTTTGTTTAACGACTAATAACATGTAACGATGCATATATTTTTAACTCGTGTTAGCACTATAATAACTTGTCCCTTTTTACTTATTCTCAATATAATCACTAACATTCTTTTCCACCTATCGATTCTGATAGCATAAATGTAAGTAGAATATGCTATCTAATTTAATTAAAACTCTTTTAAGACTTTTAAATAATAAATATTGCAGTTATTTTATTTTTATAACTTTCTATACATTTTTAAATTATATTTGGGTGCTTCTCGAGCTACTGTTGCATTTTATCCCACCATAGACGGACCTTCTTATAACAATTTCCAATGTTTAATTACCGTAATCGTCATCCGGTGCCATAAATACACACAGCTAAGATTTTTTTTATATTTACATTGAGTTTTTCAAAATTTATTAAGAATATGATTTATTCTGCATTATTTCGAAGTTAGTTTCTCTGCACCTAAATTAATATGGGCAATTGCAAGGTTCAATCGGCAGAGACTGCACTCGCCAAACTACCTGCCAAGCTTGGCTATTATAGTGTATTCCTCATAGATATATTTTGAAGACGGCTTATGCTCTGCAATGACCGTGTATAAGCTGAAACCTTAAATAGCAGATTGCCGAACTATGGTCTCCCATGTCAAAGAATTGCTCGTGTGAAGTGGTTATAAGCGGGGTACATCGCTCAAGCAATCGACGACCTTTGGGATCGAAAAGTTCTATGTGGCGCCTACAGCCTGGTAAACGCGGCATAACTAGGCACTAGGTAAACCGACGACATAATTAAGGTAGCGGTAAGCCGCTAGTTACAGACAGCGCAAGACCGGTCATAATGGTGAGCTTTGTGAGAAGCCTATACCTTGTACTGGGCTATGGGCTAAAACGATGATGATGATAACAGATTGAAGTAAAGTATCAACAGAAATCTATATTTCACTGCACTTAGCGCTCCAAATGGAAACAACTGTACAATAAGTAATTTTGCTTTCAACATTCCTCTACCAAATGGCTTCTAATTCGATCAAGTTGCCTACGCTATTTAGTAATTGAATAAATATTAGGAGTTTTATTTTACATTTTTAAATGTCACCATGATCAAGTTCAAGTTGATCTCCATATCTTTTGAACTTTCTATATGCGCATAATATTTACATCACGATTTCGCCGTATAGGCATAGACATACACACATGTAAAAAAACGCTTGCTAAAATTTTCTATGTTAAATATTATAAAACATTCATACTTAATACATAAATTAAGTTAAAACGTTTCTTTGACAATTCGTATATCGTGAAATTGTTCTTACAAAGAAATATTTTTTTACGCGAACATGGCAGAATATGCGACAGAATTTAATAGTTAAGAATATTAAAATGAATGTGACAATATTTGATTTACAGATTCAATAAATCAATAATTTTTTATTGGATAATAGAGGGATTTTTTATTCACATAATCATACTATTATTCACTTAGAATCCAATCTAAGAATAAAAGAGATACTAGAATCAGATTGAGCTCTCTTATGATGGCGTCCTTCGGTTTAAATGTAAGACAGTTTCTCAACTCTCCCGGATCTGAGAAAAGCCCGCAATAAACTGAGAGGGTTTTTTGTGGTTGCTTTTACAATATCGTATATAATATATAATATATAATTAGAAGGAGAGCAATGTATTTCCAAACTTCATTATCATTTAAAAGTCCTTTACGTTGTATTTTACATGCTTATGTTTCATAAAATTCGAAGAGTTTATTTAAATTTATTACGTGGTAATTCTGTATACAAAGAGAAATTACATAAAGCCTTTGGAAAGCTTAGAATAATTAAATTAAAAAACGATAAATGTTAAGAACTTCTATAATTAACAAATATGTCCATATTTAATTTACAAATTTACTATTTATGCTATGCATTAAAAATACCTTTTAAACGTTCTTACATATGATATTCAAAGATAATACTTCCTAAAAGTCAACGTTGAATTAAAAAGAGTCTATAATCATTCTTCATTTTATATCCTTCATAGCACGTGTTTATTGTGGCCGATTTAACATTACCGATATTTCACCATTTACACTAAACCTGTTTAAGTTTAGTTGTAGAATGACGAAAGCATAAACAGAAATACAAATTCAACATCAGAAGGGATATATCTACTTCTGTATTACAATTTATAAGACTTTAAAGTACACTTGAATAATAAACATGTACATTGCTTTTAAAATTATAATTAGATAGATAACAAAGAGAAACAGATCTCTACACGATGAGCCGGCGACTAAAGGTCTTTTTGCGACCTCGTCAATGTACTCAACTACCGCAATTGAACACACAATCGCATACTAATACACACAGACATAAGCAAGTATGTCTAACACTTGCAGTCACTTTCCTAAGAATATTTTAATGTATTATATTTTACTTTAAAACCTTACAAATAACATCATGCCAATTATTGCATAACTGACGGTTATTTCTGAAAATAATGTATATACCGAATAGAACTATAAATATAAAATTAAATAGTAAATAAAATCTATTCTTTGTGACTTATCGACTAAAAAATTGCAAAGTTAATCAACAAAATTTTTTTTTAACTGTGTTAAATTCCCACTGTTGATACTAGAGCCTTTTTTTAGAAAGTGATTTGTGTGTGTCGGCCATCTTGCGAATGTTTGATCTCACCATATCTCAATAACAAAGTAATCTACAGTACAAATGCGTCATATAGTCATTTAATTTAAAAGTTTATGTCCAGTGTGTCAGTGTTATGATTATACAGAATATTTACTTGTGGGTGTAAATTTCATTTATCAGATATAGCTTTAAAACAAAACTATTTACAATCACTCTGCATAATCACTTATAAATATTTTTATCATAATTCAATTTTAGTTATTGGAATGCGACAGGCCAATAACTTCTGGCAGGGCAGGGTCTGCAAGGACAGATAGTAAACCATAATTAATATTATTACGTAGTTTAACAGATACGTTTAATTTTAATACGTACGCTCACTGTACTATTGTTACTTTATTTATTATTTCTGAAAACAATTTGAATGGGGTGTACCGTACATTAACTGACTGCTAATACATATACCTTTTTAACGCTTTTACACCTATAACCAATCATATTATGTGCCAACGTAAATACTCTGTTAAAATTCAAAAGTAAGTAAAAATAATATTTGTTATTTTCTTCTATGCGATATGTAAAAATTGAAGCACTTATGAAGATTGATAATATCCGTAGGTAGTGAAATTTTATAAGTTCATTTCTAAATTCAATTCATACTTGCGTAAAGGATTTAAATTTATCCAATAAAATAATTACTTTGATATAAGGTATCGTTTATTCATCACTGTTATGACGCCTACCCCTTTACTCATAAATACAAAAGGAAACCACAAGAAGTACTCGGTCCGTACACACAGTACATGAGCCTAATTTAAATTAAATCTGAAAAGCCGTTCATGAATTTATATTTAAAAACTATATATTCATCGAAGGGAAGATAACCATAACGATTTTTCACATAAGTTTGACATTTATGATGTCACGTTACTAATTAGTATTTTTATTATTAAATTTAGTTATAACCACGCAAAACCTAGAAAATTTTGCCACAGATTAAATAAAAATAAAATGTAAAATATAACCTTTAATAATTTACCAGTTTACAGTAGGTATTTGAAAGTAACTGAAATATGAAAAATTAACTTTTGACTATAGAAGCAAACTATTAGTACTGACAAAACAGGCAAGCAAGTGAGATCATAATATTAATTACACGTTATCTGTTCGAGCGGAGCACAATTCTCTTGATTCTCAATGCACCTATCTAATCGGAATATCTCATTACTGGGCCTTGGCTCGAATACCGTCGGTCCGTTGTTTTTATGCCGAGCTGTCATTTGAGAAGGTTGTACTGAAACACATTCAATGCAAACTAGTTACGGTAGAGTTGTTAAAACCTAATGACACCAGTTGTTCCAAAAATAGCCAAGTTAGAGTTACAAATGATCCTTTTTAATACCACAATGATACACATATGTACACGTATTTTTGACTCAACCCTTATACAAATATCTGTTTTTATTTCAGTACGTAAGTTCAGTAAGTAAGTTTGATTTAATTATGGTGCTATTCAAAATGATTATTTGTAAATTTTATGAAATAAAAAAGATATATTAAATTTTTCACCTTTTGTAGTGAAATTTTACATATACTTTTAATTTTTCTTATTTTACGTAACGGAATGACATCAATTAATAATATACATATACATATATTCCATTTCGGAGTTTGTGCAATAGTGCATTCGTTTAACCTTGAAGCAAAGTGGTCAAGAATTTTTTGTAGTTGTAGTGCTTCTAAACCGGAATTATTAAAAATAATATCTTAGTCATATCACATTGATGCTTGATTGTAAAAATCGACACCGCATTGACATCACAACCATTTATTAGGAACATACCGTTTTTAAGATTACACCACTAATACACGCATTATTTCACTAATAGTCCTAAAGAACTCTGGATAGATCCGGACATTCATATTCGCAACTAAACGTCTATTTTACACATTTTATTGTTAAAAATATTTTAAAATTTTCTTTGACATGATAAAGGTAGAGATAAATTATTATGTTAGCGTGTTTTTAATCTAAAAAAATAAAACGCATTATAAATTTACTTTCTCTGTGAAGCAAAATACCAAGGACACTGGCTGCGAAATTATTTCATAATTTATCTGCCAGGAAAGAACCCGACAACTCTTAACTACACAAAATTCGTTTATATTTATACACAGTGATTGATTTTAGATGTAAAGGCTTCAAAAGGACAAAATTTATGGCTCATTCACTGCTAATTAATATATGGGTACACCCTATCCAAAAATCAATGGTTTCAGAAGTAATTAATAACATAAAGATAGCAAGAAGAAGCATTTTTAATATTCAGATTACTACACCTTAAAATTAATTATTGTTCACTATTTTTCACTGCAGACTTTGTACTACCAGAAGTTATTAACCTGCTGTATTCCTATAGAAAAATAAATTAATGTAAAATATTCCAGAGTAATCACTTTATACAGCGTGATTGGTTTTATTGAAATCCGTGAAAAAGCTTTACCGGTTTCAGCTGACAAATAAGCTAATGTATAGCCCCTTACAGCCTTTACTTCTATAACCAATCAGTATGTATATTTCATAAGTTTCAAGAGAAAAACTATATTTAATGAGAAATAAATTTGGTTGTATTACAATTATGACAATGAAACGTGATGTGATAATAATTTGAATTAGAAATAATCATTTCAAAATCAAGTTTGAATACGACTTCGAAATGTAAAAACTAAGACTTTAAATTTTTTTAGTAAAAAGATGATACGTAAAGAATGTTTAGCCAACGCAAACGTGTTCCCTGATCAGATGATGTTGTCGAACTATTAACAAGGTCAAGTTCCGAGTAGTCGATCGGAACTCGCGAGTCACTTACATAACGCCCAGCCCACATCAAGTGCAGCGCTATAAATAGTCCCTTGGTAATAATTAAACTCCATATAGCGTTAAACGAGGTCATTAACTTGTTACAAATATAGACACGCCTTCCTATTTTTTTTTTTTTATATTATAGAAGAAGAATATTTGCAATTTGAAACGTAAAATTTCATTCGAAACACATCCCACAACAAAGACATTTGTCTCTAACATACTTATTATAAATTGGTAATACAAAAATAATTCCGTAATCATGATTAAAAAGACTTCCATTTTCACTACTGTTCATCTTCTTGTCATATTGTTTTAAAGTTTTTTCCATATATTCCAAATTTAAAGTCATAATGTCATGGTCATCATTAATAATGCTATAATTATTATATATAAATTTAAATTCAACAACTTCCAATTGAAAGAAAGCTTAAATGTCCCTTTGTATTTACAAAAACGCATTGAACCGAAACAAAGCTAACTTTAATATAGTACCAAATGTCTAAATTCGCTTGGTTATTAACACCTAAGAATTTCTAATGAAATTGACGTTGTTTATTTAGTGAAGCATTTGTGTTTATTTTATTTGTGGATATCGAGTAATATCATCTCCTTAATAAAGGTGACAATAATCATTTATAAGTTGCAATGCAACTTAAAATAATGTGTGGTCATTTGCCAAAGACTTTTCTAATAATTAAAACACACATTAAACCAAAAAAATAATTATCATTTCTTGCCACTATAGAATACACGAGTAAGAAAACTTAACAATGGCCTCATCCCTTTATTTTGCAACATAGGGTATAAATGCTATTTATATATTTACTAGACATATTATAATTCCATCGCGTAAATATATTTCATTAGTTCTCAGCAAACATATATTGTTATTTAAACTAACATTGCAATGTTAAATGAAGGTTGTTTGCTTATTGTGACACTGTTAACTAATATTTTTTACGAAAACTTAACTATTTTAATTAAGAAGTGTCTGTAAAATTGCATAACACTAATAATGATATACGTACGCAGTTAATGTGAACTGAAACTTGGCGAGACTTGCAAAGGTTACTTACTATTGTTACGCTAACTTCCTAATCCTTTAGAAAATGAACAAGGACGAATATCATTCAAACGACTCGAATAACACGAAGTAGTTTTAATAATGACCACAGTTTATATAATTTTTTTTTTTGTGAAACCTTGCATGCACGTACTATATATATATATAAATATATATATATGTATATATGTAACATCTGACTTATAACGTTACGTCATATTTTTTTATTATTATTATTAAAAATATTACATTGACAGCTACAGAAATAAATCTGAAAGTAAAAAAAGATTCGCATTTAAACATTTCATCACCATAATCATGTCAACACACAGACGCCAAGTGCAAGCCATAAGACTCCCCCAAAAATCGCCACGTGATAGGTCTTAAGCCGCCCATGTCTATCGACTTCCCACGACCTTTACTAGGTCTTTGGTGTAATATATTTATTCAAATAAATCTATTTCAATTACTCGCACTTTTTTAACAATGATATACTTAATCAGATACATAAAAGTAAAGTATTTTTCCACTAGACTTTAACTATGGATAAGTGCGCAGCTAATGCCTTCTCCTTTTTCTTTCTACGACTCTTGCCAGCCATACATTTACGGATACACTTTGATGGTCTACAGTACGTCGTTGTACCAACTTCACATAAAATGGACTCGCACCATCACATAGATGTCTCTCCGGGACCACGCGTTCATTGGTCAAATCAAATAGCGCGCTTCTTCGGGTTTCTTTAACACATTTTCTTCTTTTTTCACGAAATCACATCCTGGAAAAACAAGCAGCAAGAGCAAAAGCATTACATATCAATAAGTTGTAACAATGCGTTCAATCACTATACAGCGTGATTGGTTATAGATGTAAAAACTTTAAAGATGTACAGTACCTGGCGATAAATATTGCACATCGATATGCAATATTTATCACCGGGTAATGTAAGTGTATAGCTCAGTTGTGTGCACAAAGGTTTAAAGTTTTTACACATAGTGCGCATCATTTTTTCTATTCGAGTTCGACAGTCCAGAAACTTCTTGCAATACAAAGTCGATAATACAATAATTAATTTTAATGTAGTAAATAATAGTAATTTATTATTTCTAAAATCATATACTTATTTAATAGTTTTTACACTTATCACCTATCAACCTATGTATTATTGAGTAATCGTGTTCATCAAGAAATCAAATATACCTTTAAGTATAAATTATCGTTCCTCATAATTTTAATGAATTTTTAAATAAACGACGATAATTACGAGGTCATTATGTAGAGGATGTACAGATCTTTAAACTAGAGGTAACTGACGTTGTCCGTCGACGTTGGCAGCTCACGTCACGTACCTTCATTTTATGTATTTTGATGAAATTAACAAACTGCTCAACATGATACTCAAATGTTACCAATCATTAAAATTATGTAGTAAAATGTACTAAACGAAATTTAGTGTTTTTATTGTTATGAGAGTATTATAGTAGTCGATTTTTGGAAATAGTTTATCTACCCTCTCTTGAAAAACGGTAATGGGAACATCGCTTACAATAAACGTGGGAACGTGACGTAGGAACATCGTTCAACGAGTCGTTGTAATACCGGTGCTGCTATAGAATATTATTCTTTTAAGGATGATTTTTATATTGAATGTATATTGAGTTTTATCAAAAACGTAAGTTTCAAATAATTAGAATCTTACGTAAGAAAATACCTTCTTTTACAATTCATTTAGAAATCATTTTGTAACGGAATCTAGCCTTCTGTTTATACATTAAAATTACCACTATTTCATACAAAATATACCCATTAAGGCTGTCTGGGTATCTTTGAATCGTAATACTATTTTTTTTAATGATAGTCCAAACCAAGAACTCTCTCCTTTGCACGTCACTGCAAGGATCGATGCCCTCCCTCTTAGTTACTAGAATATAACTCTTAGCACTAAATGTTCTAAGCACAATAGGACCTTAAATACTAGATAATTGTAAACTTCCTGAGGCGAATAGACTCTCTGAATTTGAAGGTATGTGAGGCGTATCAACCTTACTGTTCTCAACCTTAAAGTATGAGTAACCTTAAAGAAAAAAGAAGACTACTTGTTGACGTAGTATAAAATGAATATAGAATAAAGATAGTAATAAATGAAGATATTACTGAAGTACCAATAATGGGGATTGTTAGCCATTATAGCCCAGAGGTCCATAATAGGTATAGGACTGAGGCTTGCGATCGTAGGTCGCTGGTTCAATTCCTGGTCTCTTTAAATGTGTAGGAATGCTCACAAACTAGTTTCCAGAGTATGCGCATCAGCGCCTTCTGCGTACTATAATACCACACAGTGATCACCAAACTTTTCAATGGGCATCCGTGAGCTAAAACGACGTCGGCCAATAATGAGAACCCTTACTCAGCCACGAACTCAGTACGGCCCAATATATACTATAGCGCTATTTTTCAATAATAATTCCATAGAAAACAAAAATTTTAGAGTTTTTAAAACTTAAATTTACAGTAATAACTTTTTAGCACAGGGCTGTAAACTCTTTTCGAGTAGACTCCTAAATAACACGCACAACTTTCTAAAAATGCTGACAATTTTTTTTTTAATATTTATCACAATAAACTCCTCAACAAAATCTATTTACTATTCTGAATTCTAGTTATATAATCTAAAACATTAATTAACTCAGTTCTCGAAAATCCGACCAATTCACTTAAATGAGTAGGAACGTAAACTAGTGCGATCTAAACAACTTGTCAAAAACTATTTTTGGTAAATACTGAATGGCTTGACTAAACCAATAAAGCATGGCTCCATCCTTACAACAGAAGGCCGTTAAACATCAATTTCTCGCCACCATGTTTATTGTAATTACTATAGACTAGGTAGTTACAACTTTAGACAACGAATCTGGATGTAAGAAGGAAAAAATCTCCAGTGTTCTTTTATTTACCACATACAAAACAATATCACCTAATTTAATTGGTACTTAATAGGCCATTTAATCTCAATTTATACTTTTTAATAAAAAAAATTGTAATTGTATTTAAAATTTAAATCACAAGAATCCACTAGTTTACCTTCGCCCATAGTCTGCATGTATAAGAATAACGCTAGGTCATATTCTTGATATCAAAAATGCTAAAAATAAATCTATAACTTGCGCTTTAATAATAATGGTTTTATTCCATATAAAAATATTCAGATAAATATATGACATAAAATTAAAAAATTATTATGAGTAGTATTATGCAATATTATTATCTTTTAAAACCTGCACTAAGCCAGTTGGCCTGTTAACCTTAATTTGAATCCACAAATAACTAATAAATAACATTATAGATATAATATAAAAGTATAACTCGTTGCTGTGATTAATAACTGGTTTCGGAATCCAGCTTTGTCACGTGATTTGTCACATGCCATATAACACGCTCTTTTATTAATTTTTAAAGCAAATTAAAATTATATATTTATACGTTTATACGTAATTATATATATATATATATATATATATATATATATATATATACGCACATAGTTTCTACATACAATATGTTTCAGAAGAAAATTAGTAGCCGTGTAGCTGTGTATAGTGTGGTTGCTTACAAGTAAAAGTGAATCTATAGCTCATTTGCTATCAAATAAAGTATATTACACATGTATACAAAAATCAACGCCTTCAGAAATAATATATTACGTAATGATAATAATACTGTAAAAAAAGAAAGTGTTTTCAAAATTCTAACACATTTTCAAACAAATTATCTGTCTGTCTATCAGACTTTATGTTGCCAGAAGTTATAGGTCTGTCGTATTCCTACAAAGTTTACAGTAACCACTTTATACTGAGTAATTGGAAATAGATTTCAAGGCTTTAAGATTTTTGCCGGCGAAAGTGTTATAGATTTACCCCAAGAAAGCCCTGTAAACAATCGATCTTTATAATTCAATATCTCTGGCTAAAAACATTAATTAATAACAGGCTTTAAGCTTCTTTCCTATCTTTACCTTTCTGAACAAATAGTTTTAATAGTATAACCGTTCCATAGCTAAACTATCTTGTGTTGCAAGATGTAAAACAATGTAATTTTTTTTGAATAATTTACAACCGTTAAGTATGAAAATTTCTTTCGATATGGTTTTGTAAACTAAACGTTAAGAAATACCTAGACCTGATGGTTGCTCCAAACAATAAACCCAAATATAACATTTTCTCTCTTCTCTCATCTTCCACTAGAGAAAATTGTTTTAAAAGTAACATTTAACACTTTTTGTGCAAAGGTTACCAGTTTATTTCGTGAACATAATTCATATCAAATAAAATGGCACAGCATCAGCAATAATCTTATCAACAATATATCGAAACAACGATTAAACTGCTGCATGCTAGTAAATCAAGTCAAGAAAGATGAAATATAAAGCGAAAATAAAATCTATTAAAAAATAATAGAAATATAGAACGTATAAGTTATTGTTCTATATTTCATTTAAGAAACTGATTTCTTAATAAAATTATGAGGATTATGAATCAACTATAACGTTACCTAAACTGGTATACCACGCCTTAGGTATGCACGCGGCAAGACGGGGGAAGTATGAGGTGGTATTTATCAGTTGCAGTGGCGTACTTGTTTTATTTTTTTTAAGCCCTCGCTTTTCTAAAACTCGGTACAACGGTTACAGAAATACTATGTCCGATGAAGCTGTAAAAGCCAAAACAGCTAACAGCGCGCATCAACATCGGAATACAGCCAACTATGAAGTAAAATAGAATATCGAATAGTTAGCAGGTTATTACAACATACAAAACCTAACTAGAGTATGTAAACTAAGCAAATAATAGAAACGTGAGGTGGCAGTAGGTGACGCAAGATAAACATTAAAGATAGTAATGAAAGATGTGAAATGATATTGAAGTATACAATCTTAAACCCTCTCCAGTTGTAACAGGAAACTCGCTTTAACACAACGCACTCGGTAGCAATTAAGATGACTTGAGATTTAAAATGTTATTCTTTATCCTGTTTATTATCCATAACGGCCATGGCATCTATACCCGCCCTTGCTATCACCAGTAATGGAAACTGAAGGCCAACGAGCCTCGCCTTTAAAGCATTTGTTCCTTCTCCGATGATGCCCGACCTTTTCAGTCAATTCATCGAATTGCTTTCCGGGTGAATATAATCAAAGGAATTTTAAATAGATTCTTAAGCCTTTTTAAAAGTTATATTCTCTAACAAGCATTTAACAAAAAGTAAAGACATTAATAAGAATCATATCATTCATATTATCTTCTTGGTTCAGTATATTTAAAGGTAAGGAAAAATAAAATAAATTTTGTCATCCAGTGTCAAAGAATAAGCATTGTGGACAATAATACACGAACAATACAATGTGTAAGTTAATAATAATTTGTAAATTAATAAATAATGATTAATATGATTTTTTTATATTTTTAACCTGTACACAAAATAGCAATATAAATAAGGTTAGCATTAGAAATAAAGAAAAGTTTAGTTTAGTTTTATTAGTAACTCTTTGTGGGGGATTGTGTAAAACACAGTCCCGTGTCCATGCCTGAATTATCATACAAAAAATTAAAAAGTTTATTAAACTAAATAACCCTATCACAATGATTTTTAAGTGATAATAAAGCTTGGTAGTGAATTACTCTACTACTGTAGTAAGGATATTGTAAAAGTGTCACAAAAAAGCCGTTTGAGATTGTAGTGTGACTCAGATCATGACACGTTTGGGATTCTCATAGCTTGATCGTTAAAGTATGATCGGCATTATGATCCTAATGAAAAATATAATAAACAACCAATGCCACATGAGAAGAATGCTAGAAGTGTGACTAAATACACAGATAATTCATTGCGTTGTTCAGAGGAAAATGTAGATTTGTTAATAACATTTTCCTGTAGGGACAGTAAAGTTAAAAAAAAAAGTTTAAAGTAATTACTGTCTGCTCAAATTTACATTTATAAGACATTACTATTCCGATTGCTAAACATTTCGTTGCAACTTTTAAGTATTTCCGGATAAATCTAACCATGAAAAATAACTTCATTTTCCTTAATTTATTTGGTTTTTGACCGTCGTAACACTCGTCAATATTTCCTATATCGCACTAAGTGTTTCAGTTTCCTCAATCTTTTAGCTTTTTTTGCATTGTTATTATATATATTATATATATATATATTAATTTTTGTTCCTAAATAAACTACCTACAAAATGAAACTAATTATTAAACAAAAAAAAATATTTCGATATTCGATAATTAATTATATGAATTTTTTTTACTATTAATGTAGAATCACGAATGTTCAATAAATTTCTAACTAATTATAAACTTCTTTTTACGATATCAACGCCCATACAAATAACAAATTATATAAAAATTACTAAAATTAAATTTCCAATTTGTCTAGACATTTCATTATTGTGAAATTTACGACTTCATAACAAACATTTGTTGATTACTCTCTTTCAAAGGAACCTTATATCCTAGGAAAGGCAACATTATAAATCGTATATGTAATGTATAGGATTTATATCATCAGAAATTAATACACATAAAATAATGAGAATAAATCTATAATAAATGTAGTATAAACCGCGAGTCCAGACAACCAAGTTCGGTGACGCACTCTTGAACTCGTTGTGACATATCTGCCGAGGTTATTTGAGGTAATTCATCTTATGCGGTTCGACCAGCACATGCCAAAAAGCCTTTGGAAGCTTAAACTAAACGGTTTAAAACACTAAACGTTTTTTATTTTGTAAAATTTTCTTATATCTTATTCTTATAAACCAATTTTATACCTTAAGAATTTAATTCATAAGAATTTTTTTTTGTTAATGTTATTTTGACTGAGTTAAAGAAAGAGCTTTTTGTAGTAATAAATATATTTATAACATAGAACGGTATACTATAATAAGTTTGATACATCGAGTAGCCTATTGCTGGCATAAAAACATAATAATATGAAAAACATACAATTAATAACATATATCATATTTAATTACGACAGTCGTTGTACTTTTGCAGAATTGTTGACGTACACATGTAAATTTAACGAAATATACGAAGTAAATAACAGTAATTCAGTTATATAACTACATTAAATATATTTATAATATTTTTAACAACTACTCTAAACCTATTATTACTAGAAATCGTGATGAAATTATATATCAGCTCCTTAAAATAAATATATTAACTCACGTCTTATGAAGGTCAGCTTACTGTGTTATAGACACTGCTCATTCTGTATTGCAAAATGAAAGAAAAACACAATTAGGCAAGCGTTACTTATATTTACAATACAAGGGCTCGGTTTAGATAAATCTTTGTTTAAAATTTAACGCCGATTGCAAAAAAATAAGCCAATTTGCTGTTAAGGAAATTTTCGCATTAAATCGCAACGACAAAAGCATTTCTTTACGTAATTACTACATGTTTCATTAAAATTAACATATTGAAGCATTTATAATCCTTGTCCGTAGAATAACGAAGTAAATTTGTGTTCTTTTTTTTATATATAACGTAGAAATTAATATAATGGCCCATACGAAAAAATTCTAAACAAGATGTTAAAAACGTGCCACAAGCGAGTCTGAATTATTTATAATTTATTTTAGGGAATATTTCTCCGTCACGTAACTTTTTAGAATTAGTCGGTGTTGGTTTTTTTTATGGTCCCCGCTGGGGACCTCTCGTACCCCTATCTTTGGGAAGGAAAGGGTCGTTTTATTTTATTTAATAATTTTTTAACAGTGCTTTATTTTCCGCGGTCTTCTTGCATTTTTATTATAATCTCTCGTACTTTATCTTTCTTTCCTCATTTCTTCTACCTGTCTTTTTCATTCGATCTTATTCATCCTACACTTCATTCCTCAGTTTTACCTTTCTTTATTTTAATTTTGTTTTATTTGCTATTTAAATTAAAAATATAAGTATTGGTTACAGCATATTAGCTGTTTTATACACATATGTACCATGTAGTATCACAGGTAACCATTTATCCATTAAGTATTTTTTCTCAAAGTTGTCAATATATAGTCACAGAATATTGACATGGTTCCGACTTCCGTTCAAGAGATAAAACCTTTAACTATGAAAGTAAAGGTCAGTTGTTTTTAAAACATAAATAACAAATGGTGTTTATATTTAGTATTTTCTATTTAAAGATCAGGTTTTTTTTTTAAATAAAAACAACATTTATATATTTTTATTTTACCACTATTTAATTTCTTAAACCAAAAGGTCTTTGTTGGTATCAAATTTATTTTTATAATTTATTGTTTAACTTGCTTGCGTTTAATATAGATATGTAGAAACTCCCAATTTGTTGCAATATTTTATTTTGTCTTAAATATATAGAGATAAATTGCAATACATATCTAATTAGACAACTCCGTAACTTTTAAATCAGAATTTGAAGCCAGTGGATTCATCTTGATGCATTAAGACAAAACAGTCTGAAAATTGCGCACTACGATTAATGTATCCACTAGATGCTTTATATTTCGCATTGTGCACAATCTCAGCATCGAGAACGCAATTTAATATGCTTTAATTATCTGTTAGCGAGCCCCATAGAGCGGCAAATTCTACATCCGTTTCCCGAAGGCGAATGCAACTGGGCCATTTCGTAAGCGCAAAACATTCCGCCACGTCGCACTCCTCTCGGCTATTCGGTTAAAACATATACAACTTATCACATTATTATTCTTTTCGAAATAACAACTAATTATAGAATAGGGAATAGTTTGCTTATGGCATATTAAAAATAAATGTAAAGCTTTTTTGCTTTATTACGTCACTTTACAGAAGGTCATTATAAAACCAACACAATAGTTAAAATTTCCACAAAACAGTATTGTGCTAGAATATGAACTACTAGATGTCTCGCCGGCGTGGCTCGCAACATTTTTTATGGATGTAATTTCATAAAATCCAATCTTGGTAATTTTTAAGACGCTAAAAAGAATATTCTGGCATATTTGATACCTAAAGGAGCTATAGTTTGAAAATATATATTTTTAATGAATTCAGCTCATTTGCGGGTAGAATTTTGTGAAATTCATTCTTAGACGACTTTTACTTTACAAAAAAATTTTTCTACAAGATTTCAAGTCTTTAAGCCTTATGGTTTCTGAGATATCGTGATGAGTTAGACGAAACAAGACGCAATAAAAGAAGTAACATCGATCGCGTTCAAATAACCAACACCTTTTAAGACACATTAGCATTTTTTTTTCGATTTCTTAAAATTTCTGACAAAGAGTTTCATTAGGTAATTTCTTCAAATCGTCATTGTTGTATTAGTAACAATTTAATGGTCTACATTCTAAGACCCCGCCTGATTGAAATAGAAAAATTCAAATATTATGCAGTCTATAATTTTTTAAGTAAATGTGTTTCAAAATTTCACATGGTTAGAGTCGCGAGAAGGCGCTGGATGCACAAAGCGCAAGTACGATCATTGTGGAGATCTCTTTCTGGCTTGCAGTGAATGTCTATCGGCTGACATCATAATGAAATGTTTTTCGGATATAACAAAACTTGTTTGTGGTTTTCTTGTTGTTTATTTATTACTAGTATACTTAATATTTTATTACACTTACTGACCATAACATATGAAATTTTCAGGCAGGGCGAGCGATGAAGGGGTGGTTCGATGCTTTCCGCGAGGAAGGCGGACCGACCCTATATGCATACCACAACCGTACGGCGGTGGCGGCCGATATACCGGCTCTGGCACTTCTGCTTGCCGCACTTACGCTCTACCTGGCATTTCTCGCGGTCTTCCCTGGGATTAGAAAAGAGGTAAACTTAATTGTATTTTATTTGAACAACTTTTGCAGTTTTTCACATACATTATTGATTTTTCTCCTAATTTTAAAGTCGACATCGCTGTATTATATAATACAGAGATAAATAATATTCATTGACGTATTTTTTATGTATTTATTTGAATAAATAACAAATACGTTACATTGTTATACTAACAACAACAACCTTGACTTATTATACTTTTACCCATTATATTTGATTTTATTTATAGGCCTAACACATTTACATAAAAACCTGAAGTTTTATTGAAAACATTTGCTTGTTATGTCATATACCAAAATATTTAATAATATAAAAAACTCATTTTTTTTACGCAACCCAAAGCAAATTACGTGAATTTAACAGCAAATCATTGCTGAATGACACCTGCCCTTTTTTCTTTATTATTCAAATGCATGGTTGTCAGTAATCACCGTTGGGATAAGACCATTCTTTGTACTTCACATTTATATTCTTTTATACTGATCCATCTCTTTTGATGGCCTGTTGATGTACAATAACAATTCAACAAATATATATCATTAGAACGAAATCGCTGCTATGATCGACCTTGTAAAAGAATGTAAGTTAAATAACATCCGGTAAAACCTACATTCTTTTAAAAGACCTATTTATTTTTAAAGGCAACCTAACCTCTGTGAAACAAATCACTATATTTTTCTCAAAAGCAGTCATACAATTTTAAGACACAAATATACTTATACAAATCGTAGTAACATTTCATAACAGAAACGTCTTCATTACTCAAGGGTCGTCTGAATCATTCATTCATATTTTGACTACAAGGTCAAGATTGTGTGAATAACACAATTTAATATTAACAACGAACCAAACATACGCCGCCATTTGTATTTGATTCAGCGTCCATGTTAGTGGGAAGGGAAATTGACGTATACAATATCAATAAAAATGTACTCAAAATTTAGCAATTGATTTTTAAATAGATAATTTTTACACATTTGTAAATCAAGTACAAGTGTATTGTTTTGTAATATAAGTGGTATTCTTATTTCGATGCCAGTCTAGATGGTAGATGGTAATGGAAAATAGGTGTAAAAGCTGTAAAGTGGTGATAGTCACGTTTGGCAGAAAAAAGTTTTAAAACTTTTAAACCTATCCGGTCACCAGTTTAAAGGAGACACTAGAAAACATAATACATTAATTAATTATTATTTTTAAATGCATCAGCCTATAATTTACGGCCACACGTCTGCTGGAACGTGTATTAACAATAATTAATTATAATACATAGTAAACCGAATTTTAAAAAATCTTTTACTTAATATGTTATCAATAAGTTATTTATTATTTTGGCAAAAATCGATTTTGGGATAAGGTGGACCATATATTAATTGACAGTAGATTAGCCGTACATCCATCCCAAGCTTTTACATCTATTTCCAATCACATACGAATAATAGAAGATCGACCAGATTAGTCTTTGAAAATAGTTTATTTTGATTTTACTGTGTGTTGCAGAGAATAACTTAATGTAAAACAGATTAAAAATTCAAATAATAACTTCACCGTAGGCGTTATATAAGGCACATAAGACAATTAGATTGAATATAAATACATTTATTATACTATTTCCTTATCATTTTTCGCTTACCATTAGAACACAAGCATAAGGTATTTACTAACAAAAATCAAAATAAAAACCAGACATGGACGCTAATTGTAAACCAGTAACTAAGTCTGTGATGACAAAGTTATGTGATAGTTAAAACAAATCTGTCATATGAGAATGCAGGAGAGGGATGTAAGAGGAAGTCTGAACGAAATGCAAAGAATGTATAGAGTGACAGATATTTCGAAGAACGAAAGAAGAAAATAAAATAAAAATCGAAATTGATAAAATCGTTTACCCTTGTGAACTAAGTTCCTATCCCACATGTGGTGTGAATGAGAGGTCCATGAAAACGGGGGCCATTAAAAAAACACTACCATAACCTGTTTTAGTCTAAAGGACGCGATTATTTCGAAATATTTTGTTACTACACGAAATATTATATCTTACATCTGAACTTAGCGAATACAAATGCACAAACCCGAATGACTTTATGTTCAAACTGCGATAGTGACTGTTTATGTACAAATAGAATTGCAGTTTTACCACTCAATATTCAACCTGTTTGTCTTATGGGTTCTCAAAGGTTTAACATTTCAATAATAATATGTATAATTATACAAATTATTCAAAAATTCTTGTGAATCCTTTATACGAAAGAATTCTGGAGTAGAGACCACGAAGCGAATGAACGGATGAACAGACGATTTCGTCAGTGTCATTGCGAGATGCTGAATACAGGCCACTTTAAATCGGTTTTATTGGAAATATTGGGGAGAAGCGTATGTCCAGCAGTGGACGTTTTGCGGTTGAATTAATAATGATGATTATCTTTTACAATCATTTGATTCGATTCCTTGACATTACACAGACGGAATCTTGCTGGCAGACAGTGGAGCGAAATGACATTTTGTTGACTTTATAAAGAATGAAGTTTACTTTCATTCGTCTATGTATCTCCACATTCTTATGGTAATTGCTATTTCAAAGAAATGTTATCTTACGTGTATATACTTATATGTATGTATATATCTTATACAAAAAAAAACGCCGTAAATAAGTAAACGCTCTCACTCGCCAAACACCGAGTTACATGGCCACTCATAACGAGAGCAGCGGGGGCACTAAAACCGAACAAGACATGACCACGACCATTCTAACAAGAGTTCACGAAGATATGTATATATATAAATGTAGTGTGCTTGTGTGTGTGTATATATATATATATATATATATATGTATATATATATATGTATATATATATGTATATATATATATATAATATATATATATAACTGTAATAATATATATATATATATACCATTTGATAGTTCTGCATATACAAGACAGTTTTTACCTAATTCTTCTAAAATAATTTGAAATTTCTTATTTTGTTTCAGAAATTCTCAACGTTTACAATAGTGACGCTCAGTCTTTTCGTAGGCACAGTGATTCTTGGTAAGTAGTTTTGTTTTAAAGACATAACAACAACAATTTTTATAGAACCATTTAATGTCACCTCAGTAGGTTATCGTTAAGATGCTCACAGTAACGAAAAATAGGTTTCCAAAAACAATTGTTTCAAATACATTGATACAATAAGCGATACTGAAACCGCTGCACCGCGCCATGGGTAAATGCGCGGCGAGACGTGGGGGAAGTATCGGCCGCGCTGTTCCGTCAAGCCAACATCAACGCTCGCGGCGGCAGCACTTATACTTGATTTTCGTTGGTACCCAACTCGTCGCGCAGGACTCAGGAGTGGTACATCAATTATGATAGAATTATAGTAATACAACGTGCTATTGCCCGAAATGAATTTGTTTTATATCTATCAATAGTTTTAACTATCCTTCTATAAAACCATTTGGGTGGAAATTGATTTTCATGTAAGATAAGTTATTAGTTAACTTGTTGTTGTTTGTTCAGTATAAGATTTTATATTACTTTGGTAAACTTTTTTTCATTTTAAGATAAATAAGCAAATAAAAGTTATATATTTTGTATACTTTTCATTTTTATTCATTATTATAGTATATTGGAAACTGAATTTATGTGGCATTTTAACCTGTTTCTCCATAATTAATTTTCTGTTTATTTCCCAAAAATTAAAAAAATTGAAAGGAAGGGTAATATTCAACAGTACGATGCCTATAAATTATAAAATCATTAAATTTTTTGCAGAACCTATAGCACGAGTACGTATTTTTGTTCGGTGAATACCATTTTGTGTCTTATTCCTTAACTAAAATCATATCGCAATCTTTTTAAGTTATAATTAATTAATTTAGATCATAATTTATTTAAACATATACTACATTTTTGACAAAATGATTATGATTAATGGCCACGAAGAACTGGTGGCGATCTTTGGTACTAAATCTGTGCTACTTTTTAATTATTTTGCTATGAAAATTAAAAATACGGTGTTAGTAAGTCCGTACCATATTGGTACTATAATTAAGTTACATTGTAAAGTAAATAAACTAAATTTAATTAAACAATTTTACCGTTGGCTTAAATACTTATCACGTGTTATTACAATAAGTGTTATACTGTTTATATATATTATATACATCTATAACAAAATATAACGTTTCAGTGTGCAAGCACGGCTCGTCATGGCACGTGGCTGGTGCTCGAGTGGCCCGCGCAGCCTATCGCGCCTTCTCTGCCGACCGCCTCGACTGCTGGCTGGCAGTTCACGTCGGTCTGGGACACGTAAATGTTACTCTCACCGGTACTTTAATTTTTTATTCATAAAAAATTTAAACGACAACCTCATACAATCAGTACCACCTAAATCGACCGCTTTGACGGCTTTATAAATATTAATAGAACATAAAATCATGAATTATAAATAACCTCGTGGCTTAATAGATCAATTGAACTCGATTAACTTAGGAAGATCCTTTGTTACTACAATTATGTCTTTTAATTTTTGATTGGATTTTTAACATGGTGTGTCCACCAAAACTTAGACAAAAAAGTTTGTGAAACGAAAGTAACCTACAGTAGTGCCTCTTGGGCGGTATGGTTTTAGTGTTGACCACTAACTGGCACGGGTAGCATAGGACGTCCACTCGCAAGATGAATAGACGAACTCGTCAAGGTTGTTAGAAGGTGCTAGATGAAAGTCGCTTCCTATCGTCACTAATGGAAGTCTATGGAAGAAGCAGTGGGCGTCTTACGGCTAAAATGATGATGATGTTACGATTTCAATGTATAACTCATTAAACTAACCAAGTATGAACTGTAATATAATAAAATTCCAGCTTTATCATGGGGTAATAGCACAACAGGGGACCCAGGCGTGGACTATAATGAACAGTTTCGCTGGGAAGAAGCTGGCGCTATCCAAGAATGGTATCGTAAAGGACTAGTTCGCGGCTTACCATATCCTCTACTATCAGTAGCAGAACATTTCGCAGCAGAACACGAGGGATTTGAATGGGGGGCAAAGTATCGTGCGGCTGGTTACACGACGTCAACGTTACTCTGGTAATAAAGGATGTTGATAATACGTTTGTTAAGAGAGAACAAGATGCAATAACCTAATTAGTTGTTTGTATACAGGACGGCGTTGGCACTGTGGCTCCTTATGAATCTACTGTTGGTGGTAGTCCCGAGATACGGTGCCTACGCTATGACCTCGGTCGGTGTCACCTTATGCGCTGCAGCAGGAGGCTATTGGGCTTCTTTACCTCATGTGCCCCTGGTCGTTAGACTCGATGGCTCTATGCTATTCTTCTCCCTAGGCTGGTGTTTCTACTTAGTGCTCGTTGCAGGTACGTTTGATAATGAATCACAAGCTCTAATTAATTTAGAAATAAAAAAAGATACCGATTCTCGACCAGATTCCGAATTCTATATAATATAATATTCAAAAATCTTCTTATTAGGCCGACGCTGGGTACATACCGCTTTCTACCGATCCTTTCAGATATCTTTCGGAAGAGGCACATGTCCAGTAGTGGACCACTGGAATTATGATGGATATTCCTACGACTATAAATCATCAAAAACTTTTTAGAGACCCCTAAATTATACATTTTGTACTATTAAACATTTATATGGCATGGTGACGATTGGCAAATAGAATAGATTAAAAACAAAATTTTTTACCTTCATCTCGTTAATAATGTTCAACACTATGTTTTTATTCAATTTATAATATTTTATCTTTTTCACAGGTTGTTTATGCTTAGTAGTAGGTCTTGTGATAGCCGCATTGGACCTGATGTGGCCGCATCGATTCTCAACAGTGCTAGAAGTGGATTACGACACTCCGTATGATCGGCACGTGTTAATCGTAGACAGTCGACAGAGAGCCCGTCCCCAAGGGCAAAGCTCACTGCCAAGCAGAATTCTTAGGTAGCTGTCTATTTTGTCTATCTTGAAAATTCATAGTCACTCTTTTACATCACAATGCGTGGTTTTTTTTTAAGAAATGGTGCGTCGATACAAAAAATCATAATATTTTTAAATATTTGTTTTTTTTTTTTCCGAAACAACACATTTAACAGAAAATTTTGACAGTTCCGGACATAAAAAAAACTGTGTATCTGTAGTCTAAATATGTACTACATTCATTCGCACAATAATTATTAAATATTACGTTTTAGTATCTCTATTATAAAAACAATGAATTTCACCAAAATTGTAGCTTTTTATATATTTTACTCAGCATGTTTACGAATTGAAATTACAGGAGACTTTCTTCGAAAACACGTGACGCGGAGCGCACTGTATCAATGTCGATAGTAAATGAGAATAGCGAGCGTGGGCGTGACAATCCAGCGTACCAACACGAACCGAGGAAACCAAACTCACCGTGGAGGTATCCACTCTTTAGAAGACAAATTGACAGGTATTACTTTTTTAAATCGATACAAGAATTTTGTTTCGTCTAATTTTTTTTTTCAATGGGATTTTCACATAAAAATCTTCATCAGCCGTAAAAATACTTAATTTTTTTTTAGGGTCGATTCTGCATCAAGTATGGGATCGAGTATTAATGGCAATACTTCTGGCATCAAAATGTCACCACTGCCCGGAAACCCCTCTTCTAAATCGCTTGCCATTTCTCCACACAGGTATAAAGTATAAAGTATATTCTTATTACAAGTTTAAATATTATACATTTTATTTTTACCATAATTTATAACAGTGGGCGGGGCAAATTGCTAGTGCAATCGATGACCGCTGAGGCCAAAAAGGTCTCAAGTGGCGTCTACCGGTCGGTACGCGGCGTGGGTTACCCTCCACAGAGTGGACCAACGACATCGCGAGAAGTCGCTGAATGCGGGCAGAGCAAGACCAATTATCGTGGCGATCTTCGAGGGAGGCCTATGCCATATAGTAGTCATCTACCGGATGAAAATAAGAAGAAACGTTCATAACAATTATAAGCTCTTTTATAACCAGCGCTCTTATAAATCTTATAGTATTTAACGCAATAGTTAGAGCAATTTATTTCAAAGTCTTTAGTGTAGTATAAAAGTATAAAAACTTATTACATTGGAATTGTAAATTGTTATTGAAAATCTATGAATGGGGTGCTATGTCCAGGTTCTGTTGGAAATGTTTTAGATCTTTTTTTTTAACTTCAGGCAAGATTTTTGTAATAATACACGTATAATACATATAAATAACATGTATTCTCTACCTACTACTACTATTTACAACTAAATTATTAAAATACGCTTGTAAAACATTGTAACTTCATATTCCAGGTATCGCCCTCAACTGCCGGCAGCTGAACGAATCAAAGACATGTGGTGATATAGACAATACATTGACAATGTGATTACGATGTCTACAAAATTATTTGTGAGACCGCATGAAGAAATTCATGACGAGAAATGTATATGTAATATTAATTGCTACTGTAAATATGTAAATTGTTAGATAATATTCTAAATTATAATGAACGTATCCAGTGTAAGATACGCCAGGCTTTGCCTAGCTTATATTATATAAATAGCGAATTTATAGCTGACAACGACTAAGGAGTGAATACTTCGTGCCATGAATAAAAACAATAATATTGATCCTGCGTAAGTCGCAAATTGACGCAATGTGATCTAATCGCCTGAGTCGTTATATGATTTTCTTTATCGACACATTCAAATGATGTAAACAATTGCTCAAGAATTTAGAGTAAATTAACTATATTTAAAACCCTGTATTTCTTTTGACTGTTGCTATTTTAGCGACTTGATGAAACAGTTATATTTCCATCAAATTAATGTTTATTGAAATTTATATATAATTTGAAATTATATACAATATTCCGTATGCCTTTTTAAAAGCATACCGTAGTAACTTTCATATTAAAAATTAAATAAGATAATTCCATCCTACACATATATCCTTAGATATAATAATGTATGCATTATTTTAAATACATAATAAAATATGACTCAAGAGACCTTGAAAATTATGAAATATCACGTATTAATTAGCGAAAGGAAAATTACCTTTTCTTAGAATCTTTGGGTAAAACTGTGATCGTATAATATTTATCTGCTTTATTTAAAGATGAAGTCATTTAGGTATATTAATTAGCTAAGTTATTTATTCTTCATTTTTTGAAATAAAATATGAATGTGTACAGCCTTAATTCGACAACAGTAATGAACAGATGTTAAATGTGAAAACAGACAACCATATAAGAAACAGCGGCATTTGTTTTGAATTGTTATTGTTGGATAATATTTTTTCTAAAATAAATCATATGGCTAATTAAAATAAGGCAATTGTAAATTGTACAATACTTTAAAAACATTGTGAATAAAACAGAAAAAGATTTAAATATCGTTACAGTATTTTAATTTAGCAGAGATGTTTTTGTAATAACGATTTCAATGTGTACATATTGGTAAAGAGTAATGATATTTATTGTGATGAAATAGAATGAAAATAACATATCCTGCCTTTTATTAACCATTTATTAAGGGTTACATGACAAAAGCATTAAAAAATCTCGTACAGCTAAATTTAGTAACAATAATATTCAAAGAAGATATTGTAACCGTTAGTGGTATCGTATCTCAAAATCTTAAGATTTAACGACGTGTTCCAAATTTAATTGACAGAGAAAAGCGTTCCAGTTTACGAAGCCTTCCTTAATAATAGCTTCTTGTTCAGACCAGAATTTACACTGAAATTTAAAATAAATACATACATAACTAAAATCAGTTTCGTACCTAGTAAAAATATGTATGAATACAAATTTTGTAGCACATAGGTAAAAATAAATAAATAACAGAAACAAATTCTGTAATTTTTAATATTTTCAGAGAACATAACTTGAAACAATTTTAAACACTAAATTAAAGAATACATGTCGGGCACCTAAATAGAAGTGTTTTTAACGACAAACACAACGCATGCCTTACCACGATAAAAAAAAATTATGTACTTGCAAAATTTAAAGGAAGTTGCTTAAAAGGATAGCATCGAAAAATAAATTAGAATCTTTTATGTTTGAATTTGATCAAAACAATTCACTATAGAAAAGATTATAAAGACATTCTCACCTCTACGTCTTTCAATGGCGGTGCGTGTCGAACAATTTTAGTGTAGTCAGCGTCGCTTAAATTGACAACCGGTCGAGTTTGAAAATCGAGAAAATCCATCAAGTCTTGGTAATAAATATTACAATTTTCATCTTTACGTAGTCTGTCAAACATAATTGGCATAATGGTATTAGGTGACGACTTATTTGCATTAAAAAAAATTGAGAAGATATTTGAGCTGATCGACACAGTGATAGTCACGGTCGCGGGAAATCGCTGCATGCGCGCAGAGAAAGACCGTCGCGATCTTTGGGGGAGGCCTGTCTTGTAGGCGTTTTACAGCTGACATGAATGAATAAATAAATAAATAACAGATAATGCTCACATTCCCAACATGCAGTCCATTAGATCCGTATTGATAGGTAACCGATGAGCAAGAAGGATCTGTCGCAAACGAGGAACAGGCAATGTTCCAAGTCCTGTTTCATCAGCATGCAATAAACCTTCACGCAGTCTATCTCGATTGTCCCACAAGCCTCTAGTTAATTCTGTGAATACCAGGGACCTACAAAATAGTTGTAAATATATATGAATGAATGAATTATTATAAGTGTCAAAGCTTCAAAGGGGTGAATTTATAGCTCATTGCTGTCAATTAAATTATAGTCACAACTTGTCTAAAAATAAATAGTTTTATAAATATGAAATAACAACTACTTATATAATAATAAAAAAAAAACTTTTTATATTTCAGATTACTACATGTTAAAATTAATTATTGTTTACAAGCTGTACCAGCAGACTGTAATTCCAGAAGTTATTGGCCTGTCTGAATTAGATTTTACAGCTTTTATCCTTATAACCAATCATCTTGTTTAATGTGACAGGTTATTTTGTTTCTATTTTATTGCGATAACCTTAAATTCAGTTCGTTTATATTGCAGTTACCTTATCATCTCTCGTCGCGGACTTTTTTCCTTCCCGGGATCACCACGGAAATGTCTTATTATAGTGAGAAATTCATGTTCCGTCATTTTTTCACACATTATTTCTTTTAGCGCTTGTCTGTAACAATATGAGCTCTGAAAGCGTTAAGTTTTATTTGACCCGCATAACCGTCATAATATTTATTTGCTATTTTATTTTTTAAATTCTAATAAAAACCGCTTAAGAAAATCTAATATCAATTTTATACACTTGCTTTAATGATATCAGTAACTGGAAAAGACTTCTTTTAATTTATAGCACTGATAAAACAGAAAAATAGAAATCAACCAAACGTTTAAACTTTGATCTGGACGGTCATCAGCGTCGTCATTATTTCTACCATAGGACGCCCACCGCTGGACACAGGCCTCTCCTCTAGATTTTCTATAAAACCGGTTGGAAGCGGCTTGCGTTCAGCGTTTTACGATTAGAAGGAAGTCTGTACACATCATGGCTGAACGTTCTACGCTACGCTTGCCGGTCCATGTTCTCAAACCGAAAATTTTAACCAGAAGACTATGTGAATCTTTTCTGGGCACTATATAAAGTGCCCATTGCGACTTCAACTTGCTAACAGCTTGCTACTTTCGTTCGTCTATGGATCTCCACATTCCAATAGAAAAATCCCGAGCATAGTCTTCGCTATTGTTCGCAAAGTTTGCAATAAAAACATTTTCATGTACACTTGTTTTTAAGAATATATATAAGAAACCGTGTAATTAAAGTTCCCAAAAATATTACATAACCCTTACTTAAAGCATTTGATAGACATTAGCTCCTTTTTATCCGGTACGACAGCTTCCATGTATTTAGCGACAAAGTTCTTATACCCATTTTCTTCCATTACTAACGTTCGTCTTATTTTATCCATTATTAGAGCTATATTAGCCATAGGATACTGAAAAAAAAATTTAGAAATAGATCGGAGTAAAAATGTATGTTGTTGTACAAAATGAAATGTCTACCTCATTAGCATTAAGTTCCATGTAGCGAAGAGCATACTCGTCAGCAGCGATAAGTCGAAACCGATGTTTATTGATTACTAGTTCATTTCCAACCCACATGTCCTTATCAGTGTAAGCTGGGGGCTCTTTGGGTACGAAGAAATTTACGTCGGGCAAGTACATTTTGTCACGACGAAAGAATTTACCTCCCTAGAAACAATATTTTAAATTAAGAAAATTATGAGCAAAACGTATATTCAAAATTTAAATAAAAATAAATTGAGTTTTATATTTTAAAATATTACGAACAATTTGGAATGTTACATTTAAAAAAACATTTGTAGTTTCTAGAAAAACCCATGCAATAAGCTTTGCAAAAAATCGTCGAGTAATATTTTATTCGTATAGTATGCAACTGGAAGTCGGTTAAACTGTATTAGATATTTAAATACATATTAAATAGCTAGATTAATTATAGCCAAGATTAGATTCGACGTTACACCCTGGTGGTTAAATGGGCAAAGTATAGGATACCAACATTAAAAGCAATTTTTCGCAATAATGTTACACATGTGATATGCATAAGGATTGTGACACCGTACGTGAACTTATACACAATTGAAATAGGTAGTAATAATCACTTATTGTTATTTAAAGAACATGATTTTCATAAATAAGATACAAGAAGAATATATATGTTTGTAAAATCTTATTATTTTGGATGTGATACTTAATACAAATAGTAAAAACATTTCTAAATTTCCCACCAAAAATCCAGAATTTCTTTCACCCAATTCATATACACCGATAGTATCGTCGCACAGATAATATAGAACAATAAAATATCTTTCAACATCTTCAGGATTGTCGTTGATGAGCCGTGCAGCAAAACGTAAGATATGGGAATCAAAGCCAATTCTGCAAAAAAATATATTTTTATTTATTAAAATAAACTCTCCTAAAAGAGAGAGTCAAATTTCATTCAAATTTCAGTTTTACGTCACTAATTAAAGCCCTTATTGAGTATTACGACATTAATTACTGTACTGAAATTATTATTATTTTATCCTAGACGTCAACATTTTGTACTATATAATCATTCGGCTATTAATTACAATACGTCATTACTGATATAACATAGCATTACAGGATTGAAAAATATGGTCCGAAAAACTGTCGTTAAGAGGTTTGGCACTCTCTGGCAATCTCGAACCAGAATGTTATACGTGTTTCTAATGTTAAAACAAAGGTCGATTTTCGGCTTCTCTTACACCCGGTACTCGACGGAGCGTCTGATTTACATAAAGTCACTACACACAGTTCTACGTCATAAGGAAGTCGCAAGATAAATTATACATACTAATTAAATTTACTGCAGCTCTGCATATCATAATAAAGTATGATGTTTATTTGTCATCATTACAGCCGTAGGACGCCTACGGATGGGCATCAGCTCCCCTCTCTCATAGATTTCCAAAATAATATGTATAGTTGTAAAAATAATTAACAAAATATTACATTTAAGGGAATTTGATGTAGTCATGTACATTAATTTTAAATCCATTATACAAAATACTGTTACGCAAAAATACCTGTCCTTGTGTAAAAATTTTATGAAGTCTCGATGCGGTGGTTTTAGCTCTACAGTTCTACAATTTTCCGCGGAATCTTCGTAAGAACCATAACCGTTCCAAGGAGGCAACTCTCGATTCGCCATGTCAGTATTTATTGATTCTGTATGCTCATTTGGTGTGGGTAGAGGATCGAAATTATCTAAAAGAATCACGTTTTGTATTACTTTCAAATAATAATCCGTTAACTTCACAATTACCAGTACATACGTAATATAATAGGAACTCCTTGGAACTAACAAAACATAAATATAGTAAATAAAATGTGTTAGTTTATATAGTATAAAACTAAAATAAGAATTATTATTCAATTTTAAACACATTTTAACTAAATTAAAAATAATATTGTCAGCGTTCGGTTGACAACATGTATAAATTCTTTCACGTCTATATTAGCTTTCAAAAAATAAAAAGAGCCTTTTCTACTAACCAAAACCATATGTCACTCGATAATATTCTTTAGTATAAGGATCGCAATCGGTTAGAACCACTTTTCTTCCATATACGTTGAGGACCGCTCCTATACTTAGATCAGCTGGAGCGTACGATTCGATCTTAGGCCCTCCAGTCATTTCTACGCGGGATGGTATTTTCTAGAAAATTTACTTTCATATCATTGAAATAAAACTGCTGTCACTATTCTGGCGAACAAAAAACCATAGATTCCCAATAAAAGCGGTCGGAAGCGTCCAATATACAGCATCTTCTTACCTTCTCACCAAAATAAAAAAAAAAACAAAATGGGTAACAAAATACATTTAAAATCTTTTTATTTTCATTATGGATAATAAATATAAATTTGAATAAAAATGTGTTAATTTCTAAGTTAAATTACTGTAAAGTTACAGAATTTATAACTTTTAAGTACAATTACTCACACACGATGTAATACACTCGATGACCTGAATTCTTGCTATGTTGTGAATATATTTCGAATACGCAGTTATTCGGTAACAATATTTAAGCTAGGTTAATGTTCTTTAAATACGTATCGCCATTATTAAATAGATAAGGTCTTTTTGTTATAACCATAAAATGTTATAAGTAATATAAAAATAAATATAAAGAAAATTAAAAAAAACATCATTTCAACTGTAAGACCACTACAAGGCATAGCCCTGAAACCCATTACAAGATTTCTCATAGGACCAGTTTGAAGCAGCCTGGATCCAACGTCTTCCGACAAACTTAACAAGATTATCTTGCGAGTGAATGAACTACTCTGCGCTAGCGCTGCGTGGTCTCCGCTCCAGAACTCTAAGACCCATCGACCATCGGTTGTTTGCATTATGGCCTGCCTACTGCTACTTCCCACTTAGCTGGGCTACGTCGCATATATTACTTAACAGTTTTGGTTAAAAAAAAATCATACTCTGGGCAAACGCATTCTCTTTAAAAACATTGGGCCAGCTTCGACACCAGAATTAGGAGGAAGTTTCTCTTTTATCTCAATTGTATCGTCAGCTAAAAAATAATGGATTTCTAGATGATGTATTGTACCAAATTGTGTAGGTCTATCGTCCCAGTATCCAAAGAATCTATAGAAAAACAAACAACTCATTATTATCTTTAAAATTGAGATAAACGTGATTTAATTAGGCTTAGAATAAATCTTACCGTAACACCTGTCTATCATGGTCTAAAAATTGTCTAAATGGTCTGTGTTTTGGCGGTTTACCAGAGTCAGGAGCCCTCTGAAAATACATTTTAAAATTATTGGTTCATTATCTTATTTTCCCTATTATTTAAAATAATTATCATTATCATCATCATGTCGGCCGACAGACACCCACTGCGAGGCATAGGCCTCCCCCAAAGATCGTCCTGAGACTTCTGGCGACCTTGACTATGTGACTGGTCCACCCAGCAGGTGTCTTATCGACGCTGCATCAGCCAGCTCGAGACCGTCACACGAGAAACTTTCGGGTCCAAACAGCCGTCGGTTGCAGACGTCGTACGATGTGCTTCACCTACTGCCACTTTAAACGAGAAATTCTCCAGGCTACGTTGAAGGCCTTGGTTCTTCTTCAGATTTCAGCAATCTCAGTGACCTTTAGCCTTCTTAGAAAGCCATTAGTAAACGAGCGTTTGAATCCATAAGTAATCACCGGCAACACATACTGGTTAAAGACTTTCGTCTTCTGACATTACAGCATTCTGAACGGAAGATGTTACTTTAAATATCAAACCATAAACTCTTACCTCAATGGCGTCAGGCCACGGTATTGGATCTGGCACATTTATACCCAGCCGATTCAAATATACTCTGGTAAAGTTATCGCAATTGATGATCTATAAATGAAATCGATGCAATAAAAAACTTTTTGTTAACTATACAATGTTGTGATAACTAACTATATTTCATAGTGAAATTAACAAAATATAATTTACATAGTTATTTAACCAGAGATATATCACAAAGTAAATAAAGTTTTTCCGTAAATCTACTTCGATCGTTAATAATTGTCAGTTTCTTACATAACAAAGTTATTAATAGTAAACGAAGTAAAATAATTTTAGGTAGAAACCCGCATAAATGTTTTTCCAGTACTTAATATAATTTGTTAGAACTGTAAAAACAGCCATTTGACTGTTTTATCTGATTTCAAAAGAGGCTGCCTTTGAAATTCGGAAGATGTTGAGCTACATACAGCTATATATACATATATATACAAAATAATATATATTCAAATCCCAACAGCCACACTGTTGTGTACGAGCTGTTTTTCTTACCATCTTTTAAGTCCAGTTTATCTTATATCTTTTTACATATAAATATAACCTTCTACCATGTTTTATTGTGTATATATCAAGTTTACGACAAACCAGTCTTTTTCTCAAAAATCGTAAATAGGATGATGGAATCTTTGTATACCTACCTTAAATACTTTGCCATGAAATGTTACTTCTCTTCCAATATTTAAATCAAGAACATCATAATACATATCGTAGCTATGGGGAAGTCGTATTCTTTGTCGAGTAATTAACGTTCCTGTAAATTATAACTTTTTGGAGGTATAGTAACGACAATTTGAAGAACATACAGCATGATTAGTACTAAGTGTAAAAGCTTCAAAGGGTATAAATAAACGTATAGTTAATTTGCTGTAAATTGATAAATGCTTGTGTAGATACCAGCTATACACAAAATAAACTTTTCGTTTATATGTACACAGAGTTGGTTATAAGTATAGAAGCGTTAAAGGAACAAATGTACTTTTTCGATATTACTCTTTTAATTAAATTGCTGAAATGATCTTTGTAACGATTATTTTTCATTTTTTTTTTCACCTTGAGATAATCCACTGTTTTCCGTTCTAGGTTCCATTACTTTTATAGTACCGTCTTCAAGAAAAAAGTATATTTCGACTTTGCGAAGTATGTGAGACGCAGAACGCATTTCTTGAAGAGTTTGTTGGAAATAACCTTGAAAATGTAATATCTAAAAAGTATAATATAAAGTTTTAATGTTTCTTCTTTAGTTTGTATCAATGAAAACTTGATTATCAACCTTATTTCGATTAAATATCAATAATGTATGTTTTTATATTTCATCTCGAAATTAACCTAAAGTAAGTACTTAAGTGACATCCTTCACTTTGTTTAACTGTGACGGCAACGTATTACTAACTAAGGTCGGAGTTAAAATTATTTAAAAAATATATGTTCCTTGGCCAGGAAGTGAAATTTATAAACAGCTAACGAATATAGGTAATAATAAGACTAGGTAGGACAATATTCTCAAAATTCGGGTTTTTCTTCAAGGAAACCAATGCGCACTATCATATAGAGCAGATACTTGGACTTTACAAAGTTATAAGTAAGTTGTGTGTGAAATAACAACTAGAACCTGGTTGCTTAAGACAGGGAAATGCAGACAGAGATGAAGGTTGCTTGCACTAAATTTTTAGATGAGGAACGCTGAAAAAGAAATCTTTAAAAAAATGTTTATTATGCTTGGCCGTTTCTTATTTAAAGTTGTATAGAAGTAACAATATCAAAATCAACGTAACGATGTAATGATTTTAAATTTTATAATCTCTGTCACATCCCATAGTAAAAAATCATGTACATTGTTTGTGTCCTGGTGTAATTCTTACAACAGCAATAGTCGTTGCATTTATAATTATTATTATATAATTAAACAATCAACGATTTTCTATAACAAATTTGAATTAATTCGGTAATTTCAGTATGATATCCAAAAACGTTTTTAATTATATAAATAAGGACCTCATGTAGATCTCACTATTAACAGGGAATATATTTCCAAAATATTTTTCCCCAAAATCTCAAGCCGTTAAACAAATCAAAAGGTTTTTTTTTTTAAATAAAAAGCTTAAACAATGAAACGAAAGGAAACAATCTTACGAACATGTTTGTCATACATTATCCACGTGGGTAGCTCAGGAGCTTGTTTTCTGGCATAAAGCGAAGGCACTCGATTTGTTCCCTCTGATTTATCTACTAACATGTTAACTTTATCAATAGATGTAAATACCGGGCGTACGCCAAAATTTGTTTTTCCAATCTAAAAGTTAAATAGCATCATTAGTTGAAATAAAATTGTTGTAATTTTAACCCTTATTTTTTTTCTATTAGAACAAAAAGACATTGAATATTCCTTGACATTAAGTAACAAAAATCAAGTTCAACAATCTCTATACACAAATGAATCTTTCTTGTTCTTTAGATCTAAAGATTACCATTCAGTGAACTTCGTTCGGGGAATTTGAAATTAATATAATTTTTAGTTTATCTAAGTGAAATATTTGTAAGTCTTTAGTATAAAATCACAATTGGTTTGAACATATTTGTAATGATAAATAATTCTCACAAGCGTATTCGTTCCATAGCCAGGTAACAAAGGCAGCCGAGGATTTCGTATAGACATTATTAAATCTCTCAAAAAGACTTAACACCACAATACAATATCAAAAAGCTTAGTATAAATAAGAAAATTTCAATTACAATACAAAATCAACAAAATTGAATTGTTTCTATGGCAACGTAATATAATTTGATTATCAAGATTCCGACTATTATAACTATACTACATATACATATACTGTACTACAGACTGAACAAATATCAAAATTATGTTTTTGACTTTTGGAATTGTTTAGTGAGTAGTTTATTTTTTTCCGTGTTTATCTACAATTAGTCTCAAACTATAAGCAGAATTCTTCCTATTCCTGCTGTATACTGGAGTACAGCTTCCTCTCCTCAAAGTAAATGTGACATGTACGGATTTAATTGCGCTGGTTTTGATTCTCCATTCCTGAATCCATTCAGTACAGTATCATGACTTTGTTGCAACACTGCTTATGCAGCGATAGTCCTATCGCTTGCAAGTATTGCAGTTTTGATTCATAAGGGTTTTCCACTCTCTGATAGCTTTATTAAGTGCAGTCTTTTCACTTTTATAGCTAGTTAGGCCATATCCCTCGTAATCTACTTTTCTCTAGTATTTTTAACTTTATCTCGAGTGATATGTTTCCAACCGCCTGACTATTTGTTTCTTTTTGTACAAGTATAAGAATTCCAGCAAGCTATATGTATCAGATTAGTAATGTATTGAGTTGCTTCATCTATCACCTCAGGTGTTTTTAGAGAGACTTTCAACTCTATGCTTTCCTCAATATTCACTAAAGCCTTCTCAATCTGTATGATTATTGTACAAAGTGTCGGGCCTTTCATAGCTAATTATGGACATGATAATAGTTAGTCGTGCATGAATGTAGTCGGAACTACTATATAGACACTACTCCGCCTTAAAATAATTTGTCGAATATCCTTTTATAATAAAAAATCCAGCAAATCTGGTTATTTACTTGGATTTGTAGACGTGGGTTGGTTCTCTGCATGGAACACAGCTAAGTTTGTTTTCATCGTAACTTAAATTTAATTGTCTGCCTCTGGTTTTTGTTAGCCTTTTTGACATTTCACATACCACCAACCACAAATTCCACCCAATATTCAGAAGTATTCTGTGAAATGTGCTGCAATTCGCATGTCTCGTTGTACAGTATACCTCAGACAAGTTAAGCTGCCCGGTGCTACTTTCCACTACTATGGTCGCAATATGACCTGTTTTAAATTTTGTAAATATTTGGTAAATTTAAATATGAATAAGTTAATATGTTATTGATTTTATGTAACATTTCCGTATGGTATCAAGAATTTTGCCTTTTTAATATAATAAATCAAGAGGCGTCATCTGTCAATCTGACAACCTTGTTTTTAATTTTATGTTTACTATTTAGTCCTAAAAGTTAAAAAACAATCGCTATAATGCTAGACGTGAATAACGAAATAAGCTCATTCTTCATATTTAATTCAACTTTTGGTCCTAAAGAAGGAGAAGTAAGTAGTAACTGTAATTATTTATGTAAGATTATTCTTATATTCTAAAACATTTTCTAACTTTGTAGAACTTTCGAAATAATGTTAGGTACTTTTACGTTTTAGGAATTAAAAAGAATATTATTTTTTCATCCAAGCCATATCACTGCAGATGCAAGAAAAATTCAAGTTGGATTATGTGAAGCTGTAGTAAAGTTTATGTCGTGAGTGTAACACCTATAATTCTCAAGCGTTCGCTTTTATTCAAATTATGTTTTTATTTAAATTATTACCGATTATGTTTATTACAGGACTTTCTCAAAGGAACCATGTGAAGCACTGCAAACTCAAACAAGAAGATATATATTTTTTCAACCAGAGAAAAATTATTGGATGGTTCTGGTAAAATGCTTTCTAAATATCACATTGTTTGTAAAAAAAAATGAGTATTATAGTTTTTACAATTTTCAGGTAGTAAAGATTCCATATGCAACTAAAGCACTAACATCAATAGGAGAAAAAAGAGGGGATATGGTAAGATTTATTGTTAAATAAGTATTTGAAACAAAAACATAATATCTGAGTATACTGAAAGATTATTTATATTTTAGATCCAACCTTCAATAATGCAAAATTTACTTGTGACTGCCTACAAAATGTTTAGAATGTTTGTAGGTTTATTTGCTGATATTTCATCAGAAGATATCTATACAAAATGTCAGCAGTTTTTTACACCAGTAAGTTTTATACAATATAGATTTACATATATTAATAGTTATTCATTGGGAATAAAGAATAATATTTTTTTCAGTATATACTGTCAAGAAGTATCTCAAATGATGTTACTAATGTGATACAAGGCATTAACTACCTACCACTTGAAAAAAAATCTTTTTTTAAAGTAGTTTGCTTTATTGATTTATTAGAAATCAATTTCCCAGACTTCAGATGTGTGGGATTTATATACAATGAACAACTTATCTGGTATGTCATTTAAAATTTATACAAACAACTTATTTATATAAGTCTCAAATAATTACACAAATCATATTTACATTTAGAGTATGTCTCTTTTAAAACACGGTTATTTGATTAATTAACAAACCACCAGATTATAATAAAGGAAAATATTGACTAAAGATAACATAAATAAATTAAAAAGAATTGTTCCAAAATTTTTTGGTCATCCAGAAAAGAAACATTCCATGTTTTCTACCATCTTTAAGTGATGTGTAAACAGAAATAATATTGCTTCAAAACTGGATTGTATTTGATTTTGGTTGATATTGGTAAAAGCATTAAAGGGGTGAATGGTGCTCAACAACCTTGCTGACACAAATTTTAGAGCTTTTACACTTATTTATGATTACCCTGTATACAGTAATCACTCTGGAATATGTTACTTCTTCAATTTACTTCTTCAGTTGAAATGTGACATACCAATAACTTTTAGCAGTACAAAGTCTTAGTAATAGATAATAAACACTTATTATTTTTAATATGTTGTAATCTGAACTTTAAAAAAAGCTTTTTACTCATTACATCATTTATTATTTCTGAAACTTATTGATTGATTTTGAATCGGGTGTACTTTACATTAATTGGTATAAAATAAGCTACACATATTTATCTTGTTCAAACCTATAATCAATTAACCTGCTTAAACATTAAGAGATTTGTTATTTATCTATTTTGAAACTGTTTTAGGAATGGTCTTGCAATAGATGACATGTTAATTTTGTACCAATATTTAGTACAAAGTTTACTTCCTAAACAAGTAGAAAAAGAAATACAAGGAGGTGCAGTCACTGCTGCGCAAAGACATGGTCGTTTTATAACTCCATCTGATGGTATTCATACAAATGATGATATTGAAAGACTAATAAAAGTGTACCTGAAACTAGAGGATGATATAGAAGCAAAACAGTACAATTTAGTAATATACAGAACTTTGAGTGCAACTATATGCCTTGCTGTTGAAGGTGATTTTTATCATATTTTATGCATGTTCAATATCATAATATTATTTATTAGGTACCTATAAATGTAGATTATTATTATAGTAGGATCATTTAATAAGCCATGGAAAGGGCTATGCTTGGGATTTCATTAAAAAATCAAATCAGGAATGATAAGATCCATACACAAACTATAATAACCGACATAGCCCAGCAGATTGGCAAAATGAAGTGGTAGTGGGCAGGCTAGATAACTCAAAGAACAAATAACTACCTTAAGATTTGGAGACCATAGATTAGCCGGCTGCGCATAGGACACACACCCTCAACGTGGACTAACATCCTTATTAAGATCATTAGATGACACTGGATGCAGGCCAAATCCAACCAAACATTTCCTATTAGAAATCTATAGGCTAGGCCTTGTCCAGCTGTGAACATTGTATGGATAAAATGATGACAATGATGGAAGTAAGCTTGTTAAGATGGTTCTGCAGACAAACTACAATATAAAGTAATAGTAGGTAGTATTGTAGGGTATTATACTAGGTTATGAAGATATTACAATCTATCTCCTCCTCATTACTAGTATACATAGTGAAACACTGTTTTTGTTATTGTGGTTTTCTTCTCAGCAATAAGTTTCACTCATTGTGAGGTGCAATACTTTGGGAGGCTTAGCTCAGGTGGCAAAATTAATTATTTAAGACCAAAAGGCAGATCAGTTCTTAGGCTGCATGGAATATTTGCGTGCTAGCGCAGTTGGAAAGAAGGAATGCTATTACAACTGTAAAATCCAGTCTACCAGATCTATCAGATCAGATTCTCTGTGCTATTAACTTGTTAAGTTTTTACATTATTTAGCAGATCTTTATTAACAATGTTAAAACAATGATAATATCAATAGTTCTGATAACTTAATTTGTTTTTAGCCAACAACATGTTAGAATTGGAAATGTTCAAGTCTCTTGATGCTTTTATTGGACCGAAATTATCTTCTATAGCGTCAACTATCAGTGAACAATGTACAGCACATGCCTTGCAAAATGCCCACCTTGCTAACACTGATAACAAATTTTTATATTTCAATAGACTTAATTTAGCTTTTAAAACATCAGTAAGTATTATAATTTATCATCTTTATTCTGGTTTAAATACTAACGAGTACTACTATTTAACCAATTTCAATAATAGTTTACTGTTTTATTAATATTACAACTAAAGCAAGATGAAATTTCATCAAGTTGGCTTGCAAAAATCTTATCATCATTATTAAAACATTGTTTACTAAAACTCCCCTACAGGCAAAGATATTTACAGCCGTGGATGTTAAGCTGTCATTATTTGTGCCAATCAAGCGATCCATAGACAAACAAATATAACCAACATAACCCAATGACTACTGGTACCTTATGACTTAGCAGTAGAGACTATGGACCAGTAAGCACTACATAGTCCACTTGTTAAGTAGACAGACCTTAAGGTCGTCGGAACACATTGGATACAGCACACATCACACCAGTCTTATTGAGAATCTATGGAGAAAACCTGTGATGGGGCATCCTACAATTGAAATGATGATCATGAGCCAGCTACTGTATTGTTTCATTTTTCTGTAAGAGACATAACATCTGTTTGATTATTTTAGGCACCTGTAAATACTTTAACTCCATCAACAGCAATCAAACCTGAAGTGTTAAATATAATAGCAGGAATACATTCAGACAAGAAAAGGTATACCCAAAATATTTAATATATGTTAAGATTTCCTCTGTAACCAAGGCTAAAAAGTAGTAGTTAATTAATCAATTCATTTTTTTTCCAGCCTTGGTAATTATGGTGAAATTATTATCAAAACTCTAGATGAATATTGGATCACTGGAAAATCATCAAATGATAGGGAATTTTACATTGTTATACAAAAAAAGAATGCAAATATCATCGAAATTGCAGGTAAATAAAATAATTATACCAAAAATTATTTTATGCATAAATTGTACTAATTTAACTATTTATTATTACAGAAGAAGTAAAACAAATATGTGAAGCCCAAATGAAAGGAATTTTCTTTTATCCTATGTGAAATATAGTAACAATTATAGAAAAAAAATAATTCAATCATTGTAAAATATTTTTATTTATTGATACATTTTATATTGTTACATCTGCTTGGATATTGAGAAATATAATATTTGAAAGTTGATAATATGTCTTACATGTCCATCATTTTGTCCTTTTACTAATCAATTGATGTTTTACTGTCTTTATTTTTAAATTTTTTTAATGAATTAATAATAAGATCTCTATTTTCATAACACCATGAAAATACAACAAACAAAAAATTAACACCACCAACTGTTATATGTATTAACATAGAATCTGGCAAAATTCTGTATTCAGAGATTTTACAAATAACACCAGCAATACATAATGACAACAAGAAAAATTTACCTACGTAAAGACCTTTTAAAGGTTTGTAACTTGTATTTTTATATTTTTTATTTATAAAATGAATACTATGTATAATTCTAGAAAACATGTTGATACAGTTAGATATAATAAAACCAACAGGTCCCAAAAAAAAAGTTAACACATATGATAAGACAAGGAAACTAATAGAAAAAAATACCATCAAGTAATTATAACTATTTAGTTGTATACTTGTCATTGTTGCAAAACAATAACATTCTGTAATACCATTAACAGCTAACAAGACTATAGCTAGACAATGACTTTTTAAAAGTTGAACTGGCAACTCACTCTCAACAAACACTTCTCCACCATACAAGAACAATAATGTTTTTGAATAACTCTGCCCAAATACAAGAACAACCAGTCCAATAGAAATAACAATTTTACACACTTGAGATAGAACAGTACATGACTCCTGGATCTTGTATTGGTCTTGTTTTTGAATTGGCAGCTCACGTTTAACCATTTGTGTAAAGTAAAAATAGCTACTATCCTCTATTGGTCTAAAGATAAATCTTGCTGCTAGACTACCGAGATTATTAACCACATCATAAGTAGCTTGTTGCTTAAATGTCATCACGGGACTCACAGACATTACATATTTCTCTCCCTCTGTTAATAATTGTTTTACTACACCTTGCTTGGCAAAGCTAACTGTTAAAGTGCTTAACTTTTTATTAAACAATGAATTTATTGATCTTGAGTATTTGGGTAAAAAATCACTCAGAGATGTAAAAGTAAAATCATCCATATTATTAAACAACTTATCCATGACTGAAATTGGAATTAATTTACTTTTAAGTGCTCCCTTAGTATATAAAGGTTTACTCTTTACATACCAATAAAAAAATATGTAATAACTTAAAACTATAACTCCAATACTGCCAACCTGTGCTATTGAGAAAGCAGTTAGTGCTAAAGATCTATCATATAAGATAATAGAGACAAACAATAAAGTTCTAACAAAAATATGTAAGGAATCTAAAATTACTCTTAGTTTGACAAAACAAAACAATTGTGCTATAAGAGCCATATTAGCTGAAGAAAGTTCCAAAATACAAGAAAATGCTACCGATACACATCCAAATGCATATTGTGATGCATATTCTGGATGACCTAAAGGTAATATGTTGATCCATATATAAACAAATATTACAGACAGAACGCAACTAATAGGTACAGACAACCAAATTTGATTCATTATGTGGCTCCAGCTTACTTCATCTTTCTGCCCTAAACAAGCTCTGTGAAACGGCTCCCTACTGAGAAATAAAATGGTACTTTCCAGAAGCAGCAATCTAACATTCATTATTCCTAGCACTTCATGGCCTACATTTCTGATAACCCATGCATTAGTTATAAAAGTGACACATCGAAACAAAATTTGGAGCACTATATTAAAAGACGCATTTTCTAAACTGCTCATCAATAAATTTCGCCCCATGTTAACAATTATTTTTTCTTCTTCAAACAGCAATAGCGTTTCCTTCTGTGGTAATATTCTGAATACTCCGCTTAACTACATATATTTTTTTGTTTGAAATACATATCACGTACCAGTGGTCATCATATGTTATGGATATTTTTTTAAAATTCTCATTCGGCCCAAACGCCAATGGGTCGACTCTAAAACAAAATATTATATTATATTATAAATATATTATTTTATATTATAAACAGGTACGTTTTCGACTTACGTGTTCGACAGACTGATAAGATCAATTATTATCGTCGCAATACGCTCATCATTTTCTAGTTCCCCACCAGATTCAAGGACAGCGCCGTCTTCAGTTAATATTAAATAACCAATCTGGTCTGGAATTTTTTCCATTATAACTGAAATGTGCATACAAAGCAGGACAATAACAAGCGAAATCACAAACTATATAGTTTTTGATGAAATATATGTTTCGGTATACGCACTTTTGTTCTCATAGTTCTGCTGATTTGTCAAAATCAAACATTCAGAATGTCACAAAACATGACAGATAAATACAATTTGCAAAATATGTTTGAGCTATATAATTTCATCATAAACATTGACAACAACTTCCTTTGATTTTGAAAATCGTTAGAATTTCTTTCGCGACTTCTCTCAACGCTTATTCTTTCCCAAGCAGTAATAAAGATTACTACAGAAACTTTTGCGATAATCTAATTAACTAGCAACTGATTGAGTCGAATTTTGACTCTTTCGGGCACCTTCGAATAACACAATCTTATTGACAGGCCCAATCTAGATCCTTTTTTGGAAACCCTTGCGCTTAATGACTTCATAAAGTGTGTTTGAGAAAGTGGCAGAGGAGTTTAGCTACTACCAGCTCCAATTTCGAAAATTAATATTGTATTGTAAACCGTTGTTTTTATACATATTATAGAAATATGAGTTAATTTATTAAATTGAAAAAATAAAATAAATTAAATAGAAAAATATATATGCTTCACGCTTACGGACGGTTATTTTAATCTATACCTTTTTTATAATTAGTCTGTGGTAATTATTATAATGCAGTAATATTCTAATTCGTATAGGCTGTGATTATTCCTCCATCGTATATCATAGTGATTTCTCATTCATTGGTTAGTTGCATGTCAGTATTTTTTTGTGATATTTGGTAGAATTGGATTAATCTTCAATGTGCTAAAGTTATAAAAAATAAACAATTGACTGTATACACAGGTATTGACGTAGTCTTATTATTATTTAATACTTTTGTTTATACTATAAGCAATTGATTGCACAATACGCCGAGTTTTCTATAATATTTAGTTCAACCAGACGACCATAAATATTTTCTCTTCAATAAGAGCTTAAATATATTCAATAGCGAAATACAATGCTCTTGATGTATAGACATACAGCTTCTGTCATTTACATTTTATCAGAAATACACATACCTAATACAGCAAAGGTTGTATAAATTGACATAAACATATGCCTTATCTTCTTTTAAGATGGCAATTCCTTTTCACAACTTATTCGATATTTGATGTCTTGTTATTATTATATTTATTAACGATTTTAAGTCAAGTATTTAATAAAAATTACTTCGTTTTATTTTAAATATCCATTATTATTATTGTTCAATTTGTTAATATCATATAGACACTCAACAATAAAGTTTGTTCTTAACTGTTTTTAGTATAATACTAAGTTTCCATTATCCATAATGTTTATAAGTTTACATTTTTTTTGCTTAACCAATGCATTGTTATACATGCTTTTATTAGTATGATCCATAAGCAACAGTTATCTTGTTTGGGAAAATAACCTATTTAGCTGACCAAGTATTTCATATTGTATTTTAACATTATATATATCTGTGTATGTACATATAATTCAAATTTTTTTTAACATTATAGAACAAGGAACAATGCTGAGGCTGCGTCCCAAGATAGTATCTGATCGCAGCAGTGAATGGCGCTGTTGCTTTTGTCTTCATGTACGCACTGGTACAATTCTGCTTGGCACATGGCATATGGTAAGATATACTTGGCCAAAGCATATGTTATTACATGTAAATTTGAAGTGGACCCCTGTGGAGATGTGAGTTGGTTAGAGGTGGCTGTCTCAAATAGCTTTCTTAGTGGGCTTGACAAGCCCACTTCACAAGTGAGCAGATCATCTGAAGCATTGACAAAATAATAGTTATTGACCACAGCCTCTCTGTGGGTATTTTTTATCCTCTATGATCAAATTATAACTGAGTCCGAAGCCAAAGACAACACTCATTAAATGCAGGCACTGAGAAAGGTCATGGTGCAGCAGATGACTGATGTCCCTCTGAGGGGAAGGGAACCTCATTAAATTAAATGCTAGGAAAATTAAGGCCTGTCTTTTCCTTCTATCTACACTCTTTCAAAGTGTTCCTGTACCTTTCATAGACAACCTAGAGCTCCTGAAGTTGACTCTTATCCTAACCCTCAACTATATAAACTACTTTAAGCCTAAGGCTAAATTAGCTGATAAGAAGCAGGGGGTCTTGAATAATGTCAGATGGTTTTTCACACTGGAACAGTTTTGACTAAGTAATAATGCATTAATTTATAAAAAAAAAATTCTCAGCCTTGAACACCACCGGCAAGTAGCAAGACAAGATAATTTTTTTACAGGATTCTTTTCAGGGAATATGGTAGAGAACTTCACAATCTTTTCCCACCTTCACTGTTTCTTCATAGGTTGTGTACGAAGTTGGCCTACCACCACTCTTACACTATGGAGTTTCCTTGGAGACATACCAATCATTTAAACTCAATGTTTCTGATTCACATAGTCTGAGTAACGAATAAGAAAGTGTTTAAAAAATTATAAATAGATTCACTGCAAGACAATTGGGCAATTTTTGCTGTATTGACAATATTTGCTGTAGCCCATAGTAGGTGTAAAGCCTAAAGAAATAAGTAAGTTACTGTTTCACCTATCCTCAGGAAGACGAGAGATATTTCTTTCCTTAACAGGGCTATCTAGGACAAAGTCACTGCTAAGATTTTAGATGTGTGAAGGCATTTCCGGAAATTTGTTGTACAGAGATTATTGTCTTTTTACCTTCCTGTAGACCAATAATAAAAGAAGATCAATGAAATTTTAATCAGTACAAATGCAGCATAATCAGTTCTCGTCTCTGCAGTCCACAAACACTTTTCAACAGGAATAATCGAAAAAATGCTCTGAAAATTATATCAAATGCTGTAAAATATGAATTAAATTGAAAACAGCTAGTTTAATACACTACTGTGCTATAAGGATGTATGTATCACTGTCCATCAGCCAAATCTAACCATTTTTTCATATAAAAACAACAATGTTGAGAATGCCTCTAAGGCATTAAGTATGCATTATATAATACATGTGTGACAAGAGTAAAAACATTTATATTTATATTAAATGATAACTTAGAAATAATTATTATGGGATAAAAATGTTTTTGATCACATATATTAAGGAGTCGAGAATTCAAAAGAATGACTGTAATGCTTATTTTGTGTAAAATTTAGTGTTGAATCTTTACCTTTCCTCTATAATAAAACATTCCATTATGTTACATATAATCATTGACACATCAATGCTCAATGTCTACCAAAGTATTCTTTACTTAACATCCCTTTTTTCTACCTGAGAGTGTAACTGGATGACTCTAATGCTAATTTAAATGGTTAATGAAACATTAATGAAGCAAGTCACAAATATTTTCCGACTTTTAGACCTTTGTCTCCATCAGTACTCTGATAGCAAAAGTGATAAGACTGCTAAAAAAGTTGTAGCTTTTCATTTTGTGACCTGTATTTTTAAATTTGTACAGAATTTAATTTGATATGATTGCTATCACTAAAGAATAGAATTCATAGAGTAGTACTCATAAAAATAGGCAATGAAACAGATGATGACTTACAAAGAGCATCTTGGTACTTTAGTTTTTTAAAACCTTGTCCCAAATTAATTGTATAATTATTTTTTATTAAAGATGTTGCACCTAATCGCTTTGGGATTCTTGGCGGCGATTGTGCGTGATCCTCGTCTGCTCGAGGAGTTGGAACGAGATTCCGCTCCAGCAGACTGGAACTTGGGTGCTGCAATGCCGACCCCGCTGTCAAACATTGAGCCTCCACCAAGTCCTTACCCGCAACATGGCAACCAGCCTCGCGATCATAGTCTTGTCTACCGTAAGTAGCCATTATGTATTTTTTAAGAATCTTTAAAAAATACAAGTGAATTTAACTCATATACTGTTCTACTTGATTTATAATACATCATTTGTTCCATGCATTTTTGATTTATTTTATTTCTACTTGAACTACTTCTATTAATATTCATCTAATTTTTTATCAATAAATCATAAAATTTAATGTTTTACTTTCTATCAGACAATAAATTACAAGGAAAATATAGACAAACAAATGTTATTGCCAATCTGAAACACTGTCAAGATTTCTATCAAGAAATCAGTTAACTAATAATATATGTGCGTTAGACGATGTGGATGTCGGCGCACTGGTTACAATATGTACGTTGGCCATCACACTCATGCTGATTTATGGAGCCGCAAGAGGGAAACCTGCTCATCTGCTTCCCTTCTTTTGCCTCCAGATATTCGACTTTGCTATTACTGTGTAAGTTGTTATAACTTTGATGATATTATAAAGTTTATCTTAAAACCCTTTTTACTATTTGTAATATTAATGGAATGTATGAATAACTTTTTAATTGTATTCCAATAGCAATTTAATATATGCTATTTATTATCCTATAAGTCATACCCTAGATAATTTCAAATACATTCATGCAGTACAATTCAATTGTTCAACAGATTTAACGTTTGTAATTTGATTAATTTTTCATTTTAAATTCACTCTGACTATTAGGCTTATACCATTTTAATGTCGTCAATTTTCACTTAATTAATTTTTTTTAATGCTTTGTTTAGCATGACTGCAACTGGATACCTGTGTCACTTGCGGTCTATTCACCACTTGGTTGCTGAGACAAAGAGAGTCCCGTGGCGTGCCCAGTTGCTTCAAATGCCAACTCCGACTCTGACTCTCATTGTTTTCGGCGCCATCTTGCTAGCTATTTTAATAAAGGTAATATAACATGGATAACAGTTGTAACACGTTTAACAGTAAAGTTCTATAACTTCAATATGAAAACTGTTTGCAATGTCTTTTTTTAAATTAGTTTGTAAAATTATTAGATGTTCAATATAATTATATTGTGAAATTCGTTTTTGTGTTTAATGATGTCCAAGGAAAGATATAATATTAGGTAAGATTCTTTTTAACACAAAATTTTTGAGTAAATTAAAGGAGCTGATTCTCGTTATTATATTTAATAATTCGTTTTATAAATGAAAAAAAAAAACACTGGTCTGTGTCACAGTTTCATATTAAATCCTAGGCAAGAATTTACGTAGTTGAAACAAATGAAGTTTAAGTATCTAATCGCTATAATCCATTAAATATTAAAGTAAGCAAAATATGAAAGTTATTGAAAGATATCTCAGAATAATTTGGTGATGGGATGTGGAAAATTTTAATGGCCTATATTATAAGCCAGTTTATTGTCATCAGCTGTACTGCTTGCGAATGGTGTGGCGTTGCTACAAGTTCCTAACAATGGTGGTAGTGCCGCCGCTCACTCCGTTCGTGATCTCTAGCGAGGTGACCACCCCCGGACCGGTGCCCTACGCCGCTATGCCCGCACCGGACTACTCAAGCTTGCTACCCGACTACGAAGAGGCGGTCAAACAGACACCGCCCCCCTCCTACCGCGCCGCAACCTTAATGACCGATGTCGAACCCATAGCGCCCACGGTTCGTTGCCTAACTGGTTTTGCAGCTGTATAATAAATAAACTATATATCCTTATTTATAATATAAAATTATCATCTCATATAACATAAAGTGATCCTAATTCCAAAGATGAAAGGCAAAATTTACAAATTTTTAATAAGCAATTTTATCTACACTATAATTTAAATAGTTTATTCTGTGTTAGCTGTGGACCTATGTTACAGAAGTCAAGGTCCGCATTAATAAATAGGAATTGAATGTAGGATTAGCAGATGTAATGAAAACGAAAATTCATAAATGGATGCTTTTGATAGGGGCTGCATACTTGTGAGTACATACTTATAATCTTTAATGTTTTGTACATACTTTTGTAGTTTCTGCCATGTTGGTAAATACATGTGTGTGATCCAGTATTTTCTTGTTAAAATTCAACATCCTATATTAAGGCAAATTTATTCGCTTGTTGTGGAACATCTGTTTAACCAGATTAGTTGTTAACAGCTGCCTCATCTAATTCTACCTATCTAATCTGTAAAACTTGGGTCGTTTTATAATTCAGGTCTGTCGATTTGCGCCGTCAACACTGCTGGGTCTAAGATCTTTTACTTTATTTCTCTATAATAGACAATGATTATTTACAAAAAAATGTATTTCATATACGACATGACTAATAATCATGTGATTTTTTTCATAATCATGCTTTTTGTATTAGTTTCCATGGACGTTAAATGTTTGTCAGCCAAAACTGGTCTTTTAATTTAATCTGGTTTTAGGATAAAGAAAAAAGTGTTACACATTTACATCTGAATTTTTTCATAAGAATCTCTCTCTTCTTTATCTCCTCCTTCATACTTTAGCTACAATCTTATACAATATAGTCTAGTTGGTAGAGCCGAGTTTTAAAATTTTGCGCTAAAAACTACTTAGTAATTCATAATTACTTATGCTAATGACTTTTATAATTTGCTTAAATTTGATTCACATTATACAATCTGCATATATCTACTTTTACACTTAACAAATTTGTTTAATTTTTATAATATTATTAACAGATAATTACACCTGAGTTATAAGCGCAAGCAAACTTCATATTTAGCAGTTTGTATAAAACATCATTCAAAGATGTGCAACTTGGTACATGGATGGTATTTTGTGATGTGAATTAGGTCGTAAAAGCTCTTTATAGAACATTTGCTATCATTCAATGTATGGTACATCCTATCCAAAAATCAAGTTATAGCGATATCCAAGATTGTTTTTTTTTTAACGACAATCCCTGTTTACAAAAAACTTCCTTATATAAATGTTAGAAATTTAAACTTTTTCTTCAAAGTTTAAACCAAATTGTAATACACTGCAAATAGTAAATTGACATGTGGTTTAAAAAATTTGCAATCATTCATTACAATTATGTTATAAACACAAAACTAATGAATTACATTTAAAATTGTATTATCCTTATTAAATGTAAATCTAATTTTAATTTCTATTAAATTGTGTGCTTCTGGCATTCTTATCACGACGTATGCTAGAGGTCATAACGTAAAATGACAATCCCAATGTAAACAGTTCTATGTAGATAGTAATGCGATTAAAATCACATTATTTTCTATTGACAGATGGAGAGTGTGGTGGAAGAGCCGTCCGCTGCCCAGCCTAGGTCTCCAGTAGCAGCGTCAACGGACACCATGGTGATGTTGCCTCAACAGGGCACCCAGGCGCGCGTCTGAATCTCTTCGTACTCTATAACTACACGGCTAATGCCTCTTACTAAACTTTAGAATAGAAAAAAAACCTAGAGCATATTCCACATCTTTTTCTTAATTTATTAATTTTGTATTAAATAACACATTCTAAATCAATTTATGTTCTAATATTTAAGTGGCAACACCTTGTTTATCTAACATAGATAAAGTTTGTTTCGTCTATCTTTGTTTAAATTTTTGTTTTTTTTTTAATATTTTGTGTTTAGTGATTATAAAAATTAAGCAAAAGATAGTCTCTTCATAGGAATGATTATTGTTTTAGTTAATTTTCAAGTTTATATTGAATGTATTAAATAAAAATTGTTTATTTATAATTCGCTCGGACTATAACCACAGTGCCATTTCTGTTTTAAATGTTTAGGCTTAACTAACATGTCAATTGCTTTTAATGGTAACATTCCAATGAAAATAGCCCTCTTGCCGTTTTTCTTGATTTATAGCGATATCCGTCCGATTCCTTTTGAAATCTGGTGTCATTTTAATATATGACTATAAATAACATGACCAAAATTTGAAGTGATTATAGACTTTTGTAAAGTACATAATGAGGCCCTAGTACTTTCATATACCAGAGAAGTAAGAAATAATTATTGTTATGTTGGTCTTTCTGGAAATTTTCAATAAACTAGCTCTCTAACAAGCACTTTTTTTTTCAATTGTTTAAAATATTAATTTCATTGCAATACTTTTCTTAGAGATTTTGTTTTATTTTAATAGAAAGCCAGTATCAATTTATTTATATCTGTTATCAAAGATTATTTAGCTTGCACATCGTAAGTACTATATACTTTTTGCTAACCAAAATATTTAGGCCTTATTTTCGACTTACATCAAATCCAACAAGTTATTTAAATTACATTAAAATAAATATAACTAAAAAATGTATGATCAAAATTTAAACTACGAATTCAAGTCATTTTTCGCTTCGCCATATTTCTAAATTTAGCTGTAATTTTTTATTTTTAGACATATTAAGGGAACAATCATGATAAGCGTTGTCATTTAGCTATATTAACGAAATTTTGCTACACTTTTTGACGTTATCATGGTGCCATTTCAATCGACGAAAAATTAAGTGGCCTAAATCGTATAGGATTTAAATTTTTTTTATGTACTTACATTGTTATATTAGATTAAAAAGTGTTTCGGTGTTTTATATCGTTTGGATTATTTCATACCGAGCATACAATTAATATTATTAGTAATGAGCAGTATAATAGTATGATAGATAATGTCAAGCACTACTAGTTGAACCATGTATTAAATTATTAATGCCAACTTAAGACACTTCGATCGAAAAATAAATAATAATACACAATTTGATTTTATTTTATCCTCAACGCGACGATTTTTCCTAATAAAGGATTGTTAAGAAAAAAAATTAAGCATTGTTTTCAATATTCTGAAAAGCTTACAACTCTTAAACAAAACATATGTAATTCTTCAAACAAAACAGAATATATGTCTTCTTTTGAAAAGGTCCCAACGATGACCGGCCTAGTGCATCCTGATGGATGGTCCATCCATCCAGTCCAGATCGTGTGATGGATGGTGATCCATCCATCTGGACTGTATCTTGTCCACCCAGAACCAACCGAAGTAAGGTCCTACGCCTATACCAGCTGGCCGTTGTTACTCCTTATGACCTCACCTTTCCTTTCGACCTCAACGGCCATCGATTGCACAAGCGATGTGCCCAGGCTACTGTCACTTCACATGTGCAATTTTTCGAACTACGTCGATGGCCTTTGTACTTCTGGGGTTCGCTTAATTTTTGATTCGATCTCACAGGAAAACTGCGAGTGTAGTCCTTTCCATTGCTCTCTGGTTGATCTTGAACCTTCTTATAAGGTATGTCGTAAATGACCACAACCAGATACATATGTTATCACCAGTAACACAATGATCAAAGACCTCCGTTTTGGACATGATGTTTTAAGCAAAAATAATGTCTTTAGTTTTGGTAGGCCAATCTTTGTCTCTGCCTAAGGCACCCTGTCCTCTGGGGTAATGTTATTTGGTATTCCTGTCCACTAAAACCATGACCACGTTGATTTAACATGCGCTTGAATCGTTAATAAATATATTGAGAGTAAAATAAAAAAATGAATAATATTATATTTACTTAAAGATGAAAAACATTGTCAAAAAAGTTTGGTAACTTTCAACAAAAGCAAATTGCGCGTTAAAACTAAATAAATCCTACTTAAAACATTTCATGAGACAAAACAAAGATTTGTTATACAACTTCAATATAGATATTTTAAACCCATTATTTGTTTTACATGCGTACTTCTTATCAAATCGTATTATTCTTAATAATACTAAGATTTAGTTTAAATCACGTCTGTTACCGAGTTGTTATTAGTGTACGTTCAACCTTTCATCAAAGCGGATACGTCGCTCCAATCAGTTTTAAAGAGTATTTGAGTTTCGAAGAAATGGTAAGTTCTTTTATTCGTTGATTTATTACAACATATAATAATAAGTACTTTTTAAAAATGTACGATCTCTAGTAAAAAGTTATTAATGAAAAATTATAAGGAAATAATTTGTATAGTTGACAATTCAGAACAGCGCTAACTGCATTGTTCTGAATCACCAGAGTGCAGCAGACGCGTATGTGATCATGTGTTTATCGGTTGAATAGGGACTCGCGCCGGTGATTTGCGCGCGCTTTCTATTTATATCGACTCCTCTCCGCGCCCCCCAGCCTGCACAGGCGCAATGTAACTGAAAACGTAGAAAGTGAAAATTGCACATCATGGTTTTGTCATCCACTGTTCATCGTATTCAGTTATTAGAGAGTTAATTATCACCAGTATACTTACAACGGACTTGGCGGCGATAAGTGCGCCGCTATGGGTTATGCCTATACGGCGCTTGTCGGCTTTGCGGTAACACTGCGACAGAAATCAGCTGAGCCGGCACGGGAGCCGCAATCGTGACGCTTTACTCGAATAGTGCAAAGTTCACCAGAAGGATGGCATCTACAATGCAACTTGAATTTACTCAGGCGATGACTGATTTCAAGACCATGTTTCCCGATATGGATGACGACGTTATAGAAGCTGTACTCCGATCTAACCAAGGAGCAGTAGATGCGACTATTGACCAGCTGCTGGCAATGAGCACAGACAACCAGAACGAACGGCTTCGACTGGAGATGGAGCGAGTTGATTGCAACTCACCTCGCCGAAAAGACCGGCGACAAGCGACTCGAGTTTTTGAAAATACTTTGGATCAAGCACCCGCAAATTACATGTAAGTTATTTTTTTAGTCATTTAATTATTTACCATTATTTAAACGTAAAAATATAACGATTTTTGATAAATCTCCTTGAAATTTCCGTAGTTGTGGTATAAGATTTAAAAATTAATACGTTGAAACCTTACAAATCGGATACTACACTACTTCATTGATAAATAATAATAAACACAAATAAAACTGTGAATGTTGATGTTAAAAGTTTTTGTAAGAATTTTTTGGTAAGGATAATACAGACGATTACAATTAGTATTTTTTGGTAAATTAATTAGTGTAATTTTTTAATAAATATAAATATACTTTCTTACGTAATATGAAAAAGCTTAACGTTTAAATTATACTTATATATTATATTCTATATAAAAAAAAACTTTATTAAGTTTGTCTAATATTATTAACAGTTTCAAATAAATTTTTAATCGATGAAAATGTACTTCATGTCAATTGGGCCCGAAGGATGTATGGAACGGCGTCATATTACTTGAAACCCGAACTAATAGGACTGCAAACAAAACATCGATCGTGTTGACTAAGTTCAAGTAGTCCGATGACGTCACGTCTAGCTTACTAATGTATATTTACGACGGTAAGCAAGACGACACGGGACATATAATTATACAAACTATGCATACTAAGAATGCAGACACTCGATGCCACTTGAAGTTATGAAGACTTCATTAGTACTTTTAACTTTTAAAAGTAACTTTTAAAACTACTATAAACCTATAAATGATTTTAATTTCTGCAGTAATGCTTTATTGTTTTTAATTATTGCAATTTAGCTTTTACGATAACTGATAATTGGTATCCATAATTTACTAACAAAATTCTGCAGCACTCCCCAAAGAGTTCAAATATTGTCATCATTCTCACTTTCAACTTTTACTCCCTTTGAAGAAATATTTAATTAGAAAAATATCTCCAATTTCATTAATTGCCGCCGCCATTTACTTTAGCCATTTATTTAATAGCTCCATGGACACATACAGAGTGATTGATTATAGGTGTAAATGCTTTAAAAAAGAATATGTATAGCTCACTGTCAATTAATGTGTGGCACACCCTATCCAAAAATTATTGATTTCCGAAATAATAAATAACATCATAATGATTTTTAAAAGTTGGATTACTAATATTAATACTAATAATAAAATTAATTATAATTTGTCCTTACAGAATTAACAAAAATCATACATCCTAGCATTAAAAGAACTCACTTTGCTCCAATCATGAACAGGATTATTGCTAAAAATTATCCACCACTTGTTCTCTCACACTTATACTTCTGAAGTGCATGGCTTGATTTTGGTTAAAGTTGATGTTGTAAACCCGGGGGCTTTTACAGCTCCATCGAAACTGAATTCACGGAGCGGAAGGATTTGTGAACTTAAAAATAAAACAGAAGCTGGACAGACGCTTTCCAGTTTGATTCCAATGCGTTGATGTTCGCAAATGTAAACCGCTCTACCCGAGTAGAGCTGTGTAGTATTGATGTTTTTGAAGTAGTAGTAATGTTAGTGCCATAATAGCAACCGATCGAGGGTCGGGTGCACCTTCGATAAGGAATACTAATCCCTTATTTAACAGATCGGTATTTCCCCATTCCCGTTATGCGGCCTCCTACTGTTACGCTATCGCAGAGGTGGACTAGCGGTGCCTATCTGCTTTTTTTCGCCAATGCAACCGCTATTGTTAACAGAAAACAGGAAGGTCTTGTCCAATTTCCTAGACCATCCTCCACTTGAAATCTATATAACCTTTCCCAGTGTACCTAAATTTGCTTACTCTGATTATTATATATATTATTATATGATATATTTAACGAAACCAATTCATTGTAGCAGTTACTTTATGGAATAAATGTTACAGCACTAACAAAGTCCACTTTTCTTTCATGCATATTGTTAACGATTTTTCGGTTGTGCCCGGCTAACTGAAAAATACAAAATAAAGACAAAAATTTCTTACATTGTCAATCAATTCGTATGTTTGTAAAAAGGTTACATCGCCGCTGTCCATCCATAAAGCAATCGGTGCTAGTAACAAAACATGAATTCGACAATTTATTTATTTTTAAATTTTAAGGTATACTGGCTGATTAGTTATAGCTGTAACTTTAGACTCATTCAACTCATTTGTTAGAAAAAACGATTCAAAACTTATACATTTATTTCAAATCAGCCTGTACAGAGTGATTATTCTGAAAATTATTTTTTTATTGGAATGTGTAGTAATCCGAATTTTGTAAATGCGATATCATTATTTATTGTTTCTGAAACCACTGAATTTTGCATACAACGTACCAAACATTGAAAATAAATAAATAAAATAGCCTTTGTTGCTGCCTTTTTTACACAATAAGCCTACTTAGAATATATTTCTTAATAATAATAAGGTAATACAAATAGCGGCAAATGGTCGTTAAATCGTTTCAACTTGTCTGACCAAGGCTCCCTTTAAAGCTTTTCATTCATACATTAATTTATAGCAAATGAGAAAAACATTTACCATTTTAAAGGTTTTACATTTAAACCAATCAGTTTGTTTAAGCTGTTAACCTTTTGTCGTACATCATAATTTTTATAATTAACGTTAAATAAATAACAACCGAAGACACTACACGAAGCACTTTCCAGTTATTAAAATTTTTAATTTAACGTGTTACTTAAAAAAATATGATACATATGTAGTGTAAATAAAATACAATTTGACGAATAAGAAGAAGATCGTTTATGCGGGAGAAATACTCATTTAATGTTACCAGCATAGTAAACATTAGGCATTCGTATAATAATAAAACATTTATACATATATTACCTCTCTCCTGGCGAGGTTCCAAAAGCAGCTGAGAAAGATACTCTAAGTCTTCTAAAGTGCTCTTATTCTATTTACGGAAACTATATCTCGGAGCACAAATATGTAATTTATACCTGTTGCAATGTAAGCATTTATTTAAAGTTATACCTACACATTAAGATCGTTCTTTATTGTATCCTCTTAGGAATTTATATACAAAAACCAATCTTAATGTTAAATAATATTTCTCACGTGTTTGCTTACAAAAGTGGTTAATCACCGACTACCAAATAATAATTTTAGAAACTTATTACTAATGACACCTTAAGGTTTTGCCTTATTCCAATATTTTAGAAACGAACTACAAACCTGTATTAAAATATATATTTTTTTATAAAACTGCCTAAACTTTAAATCCATACAATTTTATGTGTAATTTAATTTTTTTTTGCTGCGAAGACTAGATAGAATAATTGGATAGCAAGTCACGCTAGCTACGGTTTTGAAATACAAAACCTTGCTTAGCACAGCGTTTGCGTATTCAAAGTGGTATAAAAATATTTATTATTATTATCATGAATTCAATAATTTATAAGATTTTTCTTTAAAGGCACCAATTTGGTCGACCTATTGAAAAAGTGATTTACCACAAGTCTATTATTACTATAAATATAAATAACAAAAACGCCGCCTAAAACGTTTGCACCGCGTACAGTCTTGTATACCAGTCCAAATAAGAATTAGATATCAGTAAATACGAGTGGACAATATGCTAATTTTAGTGTATTTTCTTGAAAGACATTATGTATTCTCTAGTTATAGTAATACATATCACCAAAATTGTCTATATATATTTACCTATTTTTGTCTCTTGAAGAGACAATACAAATATGGTTTACACGAAGTAATAAGCGAGAGTGTGTTGGGTGTGATGTTGCACAGGATATTTCGATCGTGTTACTGCACCAGGCTTTCATTTAATCCTAACCAAGTTTGCCTAAAAACAAATATTAACAAAAAACTCAGAAAGATCGCGGGATAATACCGTTTCTTTGTCTCCTGTTATAATAAAATCGTACATGGGATGCCCTTCTCCTTCCGACTAAAACCAGTCTACTTTGACTCTTTTTTAAAACTACTGGTACACCTTCGCATACTAACGTTGTTTTAAAGGCGTTGGCTTAGGGCCTCGACTTCTTATTACATTGGATCTGCAGCTCTCCACCCGCTATCATACACATGCGAGAAGAATTACGTCACGAGGCTAGGACATCCGTAAGGAGAATCGCCCGAGTTCGCTGCTGCTAAAGCCTTGTGAAGGGCAGGCGAGCTCTCATTAAGTGTTACCTTCGTATAAAAACACATTCTTTCTGAATTTTTCATAAAATAATAATAATATAAATATAATAAAAAACATTAACTTAGTGCTATCATATCACCGATTCACAAAACTTATGTACAATATGATAATTACTTAGCTGACATGCTTAATTATTTTTACAATTACTGCCCTCAACTCTTTGTGAATATTACTTGCGTATTGCGTTATTTACTTGTTTTTTTTTTAATAATACGTCATACAGTTCTTCTCAACTTTAGTAGTAGTCTGTGTATAGATTACTATAAATAATTTCCCCATAATTTCATCTATTTACTTTTTTACATTTTTATAGCAATTGACATGTACATTTTGATATAGGTGTTATTTACAGAGATGTTAATGACCTTACCCTACCGCTTGCTATACGAAGAAGATGGATCCCAAGGATGCTTAGACCACTTCCACCGATGTTCCTTCGCATAGCGCCGGGAACGGATGCGAGGGTTGACCTCAGTTTAGATATGGATGACGACAAGATTGCCGCTTTTTTACAAAACGAGGAATTTATGGCCGAACTGCGATGGAATCAAGAGTTTATGGCAGCATTAGACAGTGAACAAGGACATAAAACTAAAAGTCACGATGACGAAGCGGCATTCAAAGAAAGACTGAAGAATATGGGAAAAAGTAAGTAATGTTGTTAAACTATAACCCGAATACCTACGACCTTGTGCTCATTAAATTGCTTTCCTTTTTTTATTTCTACAGCAAGTGTGTTCGTTCAACAAACATAAAGTTATGCGTTGTATGAAATCATTTTACTAAAAGTACGAAGACAACCTGGCTGTATTTAAGTTTATTAGCTGAGCTTAAGAAAATTAAATAAAAACCTCCCTAAAATCGTGTCATTAATTTATGCCTATATTGATGGTTGGTGATAGGTGTAAAAGCTTTTACATCTATTTCAAAGGTAAAAAGTGATCGATCTAAAATATGTTACATTACTTTATCCTTTTTTTTTGTAATGCGAAAGGCTAATAACTTTTAACAGGCAAGTCTGTAGAGAAAGATAATAAATAATAACTAATTTTAATAAGTATAAATCCGAATTTTGACAACGCTTTTTCATACTTTATTATGATTACGTTATTTATTATTACTAAAACCATTGAGTTTTAAGTAGGGTGTGTGTACATTTATTAAACATTTATGGACAGAAACAAGCTATATATTCATTTTTCTAAAGCTTTAACACAACCCATCGCCCTGTACTTTTAAGTTACGAGTAACATAAATTGTTTCCGTATTATATCAATTGATGATATTACGTCTCATAAGTTGTCTTTTTTTAATATTATTAGAACATATGTGTTGGTTTATTCATTCCAATGTTATCTGAACATCTTATAAAGTAAACCAATTAGTCTGCATCTATAGCTATTTCACGAAATCATTAAGAAAGAAAAATTACAAAGCTTACATGAGGTCATTTTTCCTTCTAAGTAAAATGGTATAACTTTATTGCGTAAGGAAACAATTTCAGAGACATGCACAAACATAATGAAGCTCATACGTTTCACATGCTTCGTCTGCCGAGCCAACAGTGTGTAAACAAACGCAACGATGTAAACACACCCCGGTCGAGAATGCTATTCATCACGCTTTAATGAAATCTGAAAAAAATACTCTACAGTTACTGGTGATCATACAATAAGATACGCATCTTGGTACCAGTATAGTTTGTAAAGAAGTTAAATTATATTATTATACCACCCGCATCTTTAATTAAAGTAAAAAGATTAGATGCAGAAACATTACATAAAGAAAAAGCTTTGTTTGAATGGATAAATGTTGTAACTTATCGTTATTAGTTTATAAAAATCCGCACTCTGGGCATACGATATAACAGGAGAAGACTATGCTCGGAGCTCTGCAGAAGAACCAAGATAGCTCGAAGAATTGCTAGTCTGAAATGACAGTGGGCGTGGTACATCGCGCGTTCTACCGACGGCTGTTGGGGCCGTAAAATTATCGAGTGGCGAGCATCGTCTCTATCGAGACGCGCCGCGAGTAGGCCACCATTAGGTGGAACAACGATACAGCCAGCTGCGGGAAGTCGCCGGATTCGAGGAGTGTAAGATCAGTCATTGTAACGATCTTTGGGGGAGACCGATGCCTTGCAGTTGGCGTCTATTGGCTGACATGATGATGACATATTGCTTGCTCTACATTTTTACCGCTCATCGACAATAATGGTTTTAATGAATATTTCCGGCAAACCACGACTAATATTATTTATTTTCGAAATTTAGTGTCGCGCAAGAAATTCGCCCAGCTGTCGAGAATGTTCACTCGTGGCGGTCCGCGACGCAGCGGCAGTTCTCGTGCAATTCCTCGGGGCCCACCAGACTCACTACTGCTGCAGGAAGAACACAGCGATGACGAAGACCGTCCTCAAAACAAAATATAAACTGAAATTAGACTGATTAGAAGTGAATTTAATATAATAAACTTTAAAAACTTCCTTACAATCTTCGAAAAGCTTGTTATAAAGAATCACATCTCTCAAAATCCCAAAATGTTTTTTGTTGACCAATCTGAACTTAATTACGTAACTATCCTTTTACGTAATAATTAAAAATTACTGTACCAAAATTGTTTTTTTTTTTGTTATAAACTCCAGGTGGCAACAATTAAATTTATCAAATAACGTTATTATAAACTTAAATACTAATTCTGCTATGCTGACATCAAACATTTTTTTAACTTATGTGTGCCCAAATTATATTGTCTTTAATATTAAATATTGTTGCCTTTAATACAAAAAATTGTTAATAGGAAAAATATGTATAAAATTTTTCTTTTCAATATTCAATATTTACCAAAGTTTTAATATTAATAATTTCCTAAAAAATACTCAAATTGTTTATTATTTCATCATTATTACTATATATATTGTTGTATAAAATATGTTTTAAATATTATCTGAAATGCATAGGGCTGGATTAACAAAGAGCACAAGCTACGTACATTGCTCGCTTTTAAATCTGCAGCTTGTCGATAAAGCATAAACAATGGGCAATTACGTACATAGTTCAGCAGTTTTTTGTTAAGCTCTTAAAAAATTAATATCAAAGTTTAATTGTAAAGTAAATTTTTGTGGTTGTTCTGTATGACGGCAAAAACTACTATAATCTTGTATGTATTTGTGTTGATACTTTTTCAAGGAAACTTATTAAAGTTGTAGTTATAGATTTCATCATTTGATAAACATCAAAACAATGGGTCTTTCTAAAGATTTCTCAAGGTAAAAGAGTCTGTTATACGCTTCAGTCACTGCAATGTGATTGTTAAAAAAATGTGGGATTTTTTTTGTATGTGTATAGGCCTTAAATGCGCTGCTTTGTAACAAACAAACTGTCGTATGGTTTCATAAAATGAATATAGTGTAGTTTATTAAATAGAACATTGAGAATTATACAAAAAAAATGTTTATTTTAAGCCGTTACGATACTTTTACGGGCTAATGCGACATTTATTTCTCAGGTCATTTTCTGTGTGTGATTGAAATGGTAATATTTTTTGCTGCTAATGCTGTGTATTTATTAAACTTATTTACATATAGTAAATCAAGTTAAAATATCATTCTTTTATTGACATGTCTTAGAGTAGAAACATTTCACCGCCGATCGAAAACCAATCGGCCTCGTCGGAATCGAGGTCGGCTCGTGTATCACAGGGGTCGCCAACCCCTGATCATTCTTATAGATTAAAGCGTTGCTAGAGTTTCTCGCCATTTATTCTTACAGCGCTAAAACCTTTCGAAGTGGTGGTAATGCTAAAAAATAGCCAGGTAATAGCAACAGACCTAGTCGCGTTACGGACCTCTCGGGCGCCTTTGAGTCAAAATGCTAAACGGGTGTTATCGCCGAGTGAAAACTCAAACTGAGATACCCTCGTGAAAGCACTCCATGGAGCGTCCGCCGAAGCGATCTAAAAGCTCAGCAGCTTTCCGATCCGATAAAGTAGAAGTATGTAGTGGCCTCGGCCGACATTCCCCAGGGAGGCTACAAGCTTCGCTGCTTTAAAAGAGGTTTTAGGCTAAAAGCCCTCGCTCCCAAGAAATCTGCAAATCCTACATAGCAGCAGTACAAGTGGTCAAAAAAATCTTGGGATACTCTAAATGACAGCCTTATTATATTTTTCATTGGCATCTACACATTTATTATACCTTGGTTGGTGAATGAAAACACTACATAAATATTTAACACATTATCTTTGAGATGCTAATGATAAAATATTAAATAGCATAGAAACGTAAACAAATAACTTTTTCTAAAATGCAGAGAAAATTCAATTTTTTTAAACCGTTTGTTTTTCAGTGGAAATAGATTGTTTTCATTAATGATAGAAGGACGCCGGTCTACGATCCCTTCTAATTTGAATTTAAAAGTGATGGTTAACTTCGACAGTAAAAAAAATAGTCTAATTGCACCAATGGCTTTCATTGCAAAAAAAAATTCAATTATCAATCTCATCAAGAAAGAGGAGATCCTTAGACGAACGAAAGTAAGTAGTAGTGGGCAGGCCGCATAGCACTAAGAACTAATGGCCGCTGGGGTATTAATGCGGAGTGGACACCAAGGACCGGCACGGTAAAAGGTGTACAGTAATAATTAATTAAATATTTTAAAATAAAAACTAAACAAGACAATGAAAACGCGTTTTTCGACCTTATTTGTATGAACTATAAATAAAAAGATTTAAAATAAAAAAGACATAATCTTGTAAAATAAACCACTCATAAACTTTTATCAAGTTTAATTAGATGAATTTACATAAAATACCGATTATTTTGATCTTAAAAAGTCTATAAAATATATAGATTGGTTATGATATTTATTCTAATATCCTCTACAGTAGAAAATGTATGTATGTAAATAAACATAAAAAATTCATGATACAAAGACCTTAAAAAATTTAAACATATTAAAACCAAAAGTAAGGGATCGCTATATCGACATGCCTTAATAATATTAAGAAATTATCAGGACGCGGTAAGCACTCAATTGGCGCATAAACAGCAATACGCTCTTCAACAAAGACCACGTTCCGGAACGGGAAAGTTGCATAAATAAGGAATGCATTAATTTAATACATCATTATCATATTTCTTCTTCTCATATCTAGTTTATACATTTCTGAAGGTCGTATCAGTCTTCAAACGTCTTGACGGACTCGATGACAGGATTCTCTGCATTCCTCAGTGCAGTTGTAGTGGAGAGTCCAGTTATTGATATGACTCGACCAGACCGGGGGAAAGTGATCGACCATGTCGTATTATATCGTTCACTTTCCGTACAACCTGTAGTTTGTCAAAGTTATCTGGATATTTACGGGCGATGTCTATACAATAATTTAGGACTCGTTGGTAGCATATATGTGGAGAACTTAGCGTTAATCTTGAGTTGTTCTTGGATGGATTCATCAATGCGTCATCAATCGTGATATCCATGGTATTCGCATCATTTTAATATTATACAAGTTAATTGTTAGTAATCCCTCTAGGTCGACAAACAGACAACAGGCTAAAAACATTACATATGTATGCTTTATTGAAATAATACGGAACCTAGAAAAAATGCAGAATTATTAATTTATAACAAATAGTTAATTTATACATTAAATTTGTAAAATATAACCCAATAACTATACATAACGAATAAATATTATAAATGTAAGTGTGTACAAGTATCTACATGATCATTAATAATTTCAAATAAAAAATATTATAAATTGTCATTTAGGGCGGTAAAAATATGCTTATAAAAGTGTGTTGTCATTTTTAGAAACGTGTCTGGTCTGTTTACTACATAATTAAATAACGATCTATTAAAACAGCCTTTTTAAAAAGCCTTTGTTCAGATGAAGATACTTTTAACAGTAAGAGAATATCTTCTACTGCTGGACATAGGCTGCCCTATAGATTTCCAATAGAGCCGGCTGAACCAAAATGCACTGGCTGATCATAGCGCTAAGTCGCCTGCACACTGCCACTACTTTCGTTCATCCACAGATCTTCTCATTTTTGAAGACGTAAATTTAAATACTAATTATATCACCAATTAACAATTACCTTGTGATGTAAGCACTGAGCTTATTTAATTTGTGTATTTTTATTTGTATTATTCCATTTTTAGACGATTCAATTGAACCGGAAATTAAAATAATATTAAATGAACCTTAACGTCATACGATCTAAATGTTTTACAGAAAGAAGGAGAAGAAATAAAGTTTGCATTTTTCTTCTTCTTTTCAGTCGACTGATGCCTAGATAGGTCTCCCCCAAAGATCACAACGATGACCGGATGTTGGATAGTCATCTATAGGGGGATATAACATAATCGCTTGGAAGGCGGATTGGTGATTGCAGTGTGGTGTTATGGTACGCAGAGGACGCTGCTGTCCATCCTCTGGAAACTGGGCCCTCGGTTGCCTCGTACTGCACCCACAGGAGGAAATAGAGGGTGCCAGTACTACGCCAAGCCCACAAGGCCAAGCTTGCATTAAATTTAAGTAAATAAAAAAATATTGTAAGGATCGTCAGAAAACGCTGGATGCAAACCGCTTGCAACCAGTTCTATTGGAAATCCATGGGGGAGTGAAATGTCCATCTGTGGATTTCCTGCGGCTAAAATGATAATGATGACGATTATTGTGTCATGCAACTCATGGAATATACGAGTAACATAATTTTGTTTTTTGCTAAGTTTATGAAAAAAAGGATAATATAATGGAAGATATTTAATATTTTATAAATTTTATTTCAGTGACATTCATCGTTATCTGTAATGAAGTACATATATTAGATAATATATATTATGCAAATATTACATTACCTTACGTTACGTTTATGAAATAAGACAGCGGAGTAAAAGCGAGCGTGGTATTTTTAACTAAAACTAGTTATAAAAGCTGCAGGCTATATGATGACGATCCTTTGAAAAAAAAAACAACGTAGCAACGTTTAAACTATAAATTAGCTACTAAACTAAAACTTAAAAGAACTGAAAATTGTAAATGCAGTACAGTGCTTCGTTCATTTAAATAGTCTTATAACGCGAAAAGCATTCATAGTTTTGAAAGTAGTATGTAGCGGCCTGATCCGTGCCTCCCCCGGGGGCCTTTGTGACCTTAAAAGAGGTTTTAGTTTAGGCGCCTTCTGCAGCTTGCTTCTGCCCGCAGAATCTGCTGAAATGAAACTTGGGCAGCAGTGAAGTTGAGTTAAAAAAAGTATTGAAATACCAAATAGTGAGCTGCTCCCATTTTAGCTAATGAAAAGATATGTTTCATCAGCCAGTAATGTCTTATGCACTGTTGCTTTTAGCAATAAAAGTAGATGATACAGTAGTGCCTAGGCTGCCTTGAAAGCCAACAATGTTGAATTTTAGGTACTTCATTCCTTTTTTTATTTAAATAAGAAATTAATTAATTTTTATTACAAGGAGATATTTTTACCTGCTGTTCACAGAACATCGTGTTATTAATGCGTCGTGAACTGTAAAGTATAAATATTTAAACTTGCTATATACACTTGTGAAATAAAGTTTACTACCGTATCTTACTTTGATGATGCAACTTGCAGCCTATTATCTAATTGTCTGACGTTAGCGGAGCTTTGAACTTGCAAACTTTAGGGTTTGTGGCAACTATCTACATTTAACCTTAAATAACCATAAAGAGATATAGTGGATTACTATCGTTTATGTGCAACTAATGGAATTAATCACAACTTATCTTATGTATTTATGTAACATTTTTTTGATAATGACACTTCGCGTGGTTTATACTGACTTTTGTGGTTGTAATTTCATAAGATCCAGTCAAGGTAATTTATAATATGCGAAATCCATATTTTCGTGGTTTATTACATGTTTAGTTTATTACAGTAGTTAAAAATATGCAAATTTTTAATTAATTCTCCTCACCTGCTATTATGAGATCTTTTACATAAATGTAATGTTTTCTTAGATGACGCTATATTTGAAAACATTTGTCTACATTTTGTATTATTCCCAATAACTATTTTTTTTTAAATTGACGTAGAATGCAATTAAAATTTTAAAAATATTTATTTCACTAAAAGGGCTACAAAAATATTTTTTTTCAAAGCATGACTATTTTAAAATATGTAATAATTAAATAATTTAAAAAAAAATTTTGAAGAGGCAACTGATCGATCTTGTGCTGGTGTCCTAAGCGTGCAAAATGGAGATGCGCTTGCGCTTCAGGCACGTGCAGTTGTCACGCATCACGGATACCAAGATATTCACTTAGTTTGTCGTCCGACATCGCGCCATTCGCACGCATGGAGGCCCGTCATTTCGCGATCAGTGATTAAAATTATTTATCAATTAATGTTTACGCTTCACGTATAGTGTTGTATTAAATCAACTTTAGGGGTTCCCGGGTAATCGATTCGTGAGTATCGATTTTTTAAATAAACGTGTAAGGGCTTTGACCTACGGTTGTCGTGACTCTTGTCTCTCGTCGCGGGCTGAGTCCACCCCGATCGGAGCTTAAGCCGTTGTTCACCTTGTTTGTCAAGCTTGCCGATCTTAAAAGTTACATGACTGCAATTTTTTACTTAGCTTCTACATAATTATAAAATGGTTTTACTATAAATTGGTATATATATCTTTAATGATCTCTAAAAATATTGAAATGAAGTAAGAATGAAGGTTTGCCTGTACCTATTTGAAGTTTTATACGCTGGTGTATATAAATTTTTGTAGCCATAAGCTAAAAATATTTAATTAAGAAATGGCTTAACTTCATTTAATATAAATATCATAAATACATACTGTAAATTTATACGTATGTTTAGATTACGATTTAAGATAGAAAATAATACTCTTTTACACTTTCATTATATAGTTTTTAGGGTATACCAATATCCAAGTAGACCACTATTATTAGAGAAAATTACGTTTACACTAAAATAAGGCAAAATGAGATCATTAGACAATTTATAGCAAGTAAGTAGAATTCATATGTTTCGCATTTTAAAATATTACTGCGTAGAAATGACTGATAATAATTAAATAATTGTATAATTGGTTTTGTTTACCTTAGATTATATAGTTAAAACTTGAATTCTTCAGTAATTAAGAATATAGTAACAAATTATCACTATGATTATTATCAGTAAAAATATTTTAAAGGCGTCAATGTATAACTCAATTCTCAGCAAAAAAAACTTTTACGCCTATTTCTAATCATCATGTATACAGTGATATTACTCTGAAATATGTTGCATTGATTGTTTTTTTTATTGAAATGCCACAGGCTAGTTACTTCTAGCAGTACAAAGTTTGTATAGATAGTAAATAATTATAAATTTTAAGTGTAAGCACTCTAAATTTTTAAAATTTTTTATCTTACTACAATATCATTAGGTTCTTTTTTATCTCTGAAACTACTGTACATTCTCTCTTTTACACCTGTATTTCATAGGTTTGTCCCTAAATTGTCGCATGTATAGACAGTTTATAACAACTGCCATAATGAAGTAAATGTTTTCCGTAAAGTAATATCGTTGAGAATTACAGCTATTGCGCTTAAAATATTTATTTATTTAAATAGAATTTAAAATTTAATGGCTATTTGTTTAGAATATTGTTAAAGTCAAAGCTAAGGGAGTGGCATACAAAATTTTAATTGTATTATAGTTGTCGGGTTCAGGTGTGGCTATTTAATTGCTAAATCGCCAAATATAAACTTGTCGGCTCTACTTACAGGGCAAACTGAATCAACAGCAATTTTATATAAAATTAAAAATTTCTATGATTCATCATGATCAAAAGCCAAGAAGAAAGTGTTTTTAGAATTTTTAATAAGGCGTTCGTTTCGTATCCGTTTTCGTACCAAAGCCACGATTACAATCTTATCAGTTTAAATTTGCATTACATAATATCTACTCATGTCATATTTGATAGCAATCCGTCAAGTTATTCATTGTGATACATTTAGATTGAATAACTTGGCGGATTGCCACCGAAATATGACAGCATTTTCTTTTAAATAAGCATAAATATTTAAGAAAAAGTTCCACAAATAACACTCTCTGTAAGATACAGAGAGTATTATTTCTCGAACTTTTGTAAACAAATAATTCTAATTCGAATAGTTTAGAATTAAATATTATCATGGAATATGATAGTATACAAAAAAAAGTCGCTTAATGGATGTTGTGAGATCGAACGGCTATCCCCAAAGTTCGTTATCTTTGGGTATTCATCATCAGGTATCATCGCCTATAAGGTCGCCGATGGCCTGTACATTGAAGTGGGTGTCTATCGGGTAATATGATAATGATGGTGCAGTATCTATATACTCTATAACAGAGGTGGCCAAACTCCTTTCTAGTTCGAGTCATTGTTCGAAATTTGAAAATTTTCGCGAGACGCAATTTAATACGCATTTAAAACACGCAAAGGAATATTTTTTAATTTTTACAAAACATATTTCAATTGAAATTATTATCTTTTTGAAGACGAAATTTAGGCGTTACGAGTTTATTTTTATTTCTTGTGTTTATCATTTGTCTATCAAATTCAAAAATCGTAAAAGATTTTAAATTATGATGTATGAATAATATGTTATTAATTTTCAGTGTTATTATAAAGCAACCGTTAGAATATAATGGGTAAAAGAGGTTTGACCTCAAATATCGGATGACATCAGTATTTTCAAGACCCTTAGTTTTTATTTGATATGTCATGTTTGTAATTTTGTACGAAAAAAAATTGTACAGCATAGAATGGATTACACCTGTTATTAGCGACAAGTTAAGTCTAGTTCATATGATAAATGCCTCAGACTTGAGAAGAAAGAAACTCAGTGGCACTATATATTAATTTATATTACATATTAATATTTTACTTATGACTATATACCATATATTTTTTAACTACCTGCGCCCGCGACTTCGTCCGCGTGAAATAATTTTTTTTTATTTTTCATTTAGGTTATTTAGTTTTCTTTGGTTAAAGATTTTTTATAAAATTAGTTACTCATTACATCTTCGACCCGCCAATATATCCGCCAGTACCGTCAAAATCGGTCCAGCCATTTCAGAAATTAGCTGGAATAAATAGACAGACAAAAATATAATAAATGTAACTTTTGTATACGTACCGAATATATATTCATGTGCGTTTAGTAAAAATAGACTATTTTAACATTACACACACACTCCAATTTTGTTTATTTGTATAGATTTAAGATAACACAAAATGACGTTTTTAATAAATAATTTATATAAGAACACAAGTGTACTATCTTCTATAAAGTCATTTAAATTGCTGTTAGCCCAAATCGTTGATAAAGCATTTTTTTAAAATATAAGTATACATTACCTATAGAAAGAATTAAAAAATGCAATGATATAATGTCTTAGGAACACAAAATTTATATTTTCATTTCTGGTATTTGCAAACCTTTGGTATTTACTTGTCGATATACGTAATATATGCTTTCTGGGAAAATTATCAGTTTTCCTTAAGTACATCTTCCTCTGTCCTTAAGAAGCAACAGTAAATAGAAACATTAACATTAATTAAGGTATTATATATAGTTAGCTATGTTGCAGTCACTTTAAAGAAATTTTATATATTAATAATGTATGAGTAATACCGATTATTAGCCTACTTAAACTAAGCCCTTCTAATGAAGTTTCCGGTTGTAACAGCGCTGTAGATTAGGATCGCACTATAAGTTAGATTTGTCACTTAAACCTGTTTTTTGTTACCTGTTTTTAATGTGTTGAATTCCCATATTAAAAGAATGTATGGCAGATGTCGTCTCAGCGCAATCAGTTCAGCCGAGTTTCACCTGGAGTATTCGCGCTGTTACTTTTACAACGCGCGGCCGCACACGAACAACGCTCTGTTTCCCGGAGTCTCATTGTCTCTGGTATAACACGCGTTTTAATGTATTACTTTGGCTTTCCACTATACCAACTTATAATGGTATATATAAATAACATATCCTTAATCGTATTCTTCATCACTGAAGGTCGTGAACGTTTTGAAATGCCTTGGCGGAAACGGTGTCGACCTTTTTCCACGCCATTCTGTCATTTGGTTTCCTCAGGACAGTGTTACTACTGGGATCCCATTATAGTCATAATCTGATTAGTCTACATGATCTTTTGCCATCAACAAACAAACAACCAGACAAAACAAACAAACAAACAGTCGTTTTATAGTTGTCAAAATTATCTGATTGTCTGCAGAGTATGTAGCCACAATAACTTAATACTAATTGGTATGTAGCATTTCGTGAAGTGCCTTGTCTCAATCTTCAATTGGGTAAGGATGGATTTGTTAATGCGATTTTCTGTATAATATGCGTAACATTTGTACCACTGCGTTAAATATACTATCACTTAATATATTTTTTCCCATTAATTACAAACGTGGTATAGAATAACGTAATAAAAACCTATAATATGGGTGGGGTTGGAAGAAACGTGATTGTCGGTGCATATTCTGTTCCCAGAGCTCTCAACCGTTTGGTTATACCTATAGATACAGTACATCTGTCAAACGCAGCTAAAATTCTAGGGTAATAGTTCCGGAAATAAAAAATTAAATTAATCCCTCCAAAAACATGGCAACGCTCTTTTCTAAACGTTACCGCTTGCCTCTATCAGCTCTATTCATATACATGGACAGTCCAATGCCATGGGTGACTCAAACCACTTTCAATGCGCACATCGAAACAGTGCGAAAAATGACAGCCTCCGTGCTTCTATCAATCGCTAAACAGCGGGAGTAAAATATCACTGTTGAATAAAGAAAGACTCTTTAAAGCTGTTATCAGACTCGTCCTAGCATACGGAATCCTGTGCTTCGCACACGCTCTTCCGTGCATCGTTCACAAATTACAGGCCGTACTGAACAGTTTTAAGCGTCGGGCCACGGGCGCGCTGTGATACGTATGCAGTGGAGACCTGTATGTCGATCTACCTGCCAATGATCGCCTAGTACCTATATCGGGCAACAATTCATTACTTTGACTCTGCTGCTCAACAAACAAATACAGACTGTAGGGACCGCCACCTACAATACAATCACATCCACATTGTGCATTCAATCGCCGCACCGTTTTCAAACCGAGACAAGTACTCAATTTTCCGGGCAATGCGACGACAATAAGACAAGCCTTGTACACTCCATTTCTTCTTACCAGCGCTAACACTCTCCGAAGAGGTAGTAGTGATGTTAGCCAGGCAATAGCAACCGGTTGAGCAGAGGTTCGGTCCTGTCGCACGCTCTTGGATCGGAACGCTCAGCGTATATTATCGACCATGAGTGACAGCCATACCGAAGTCGAGGGGACTGGGGGTGAGGACACTCCATTGAACGTCCGGTCCGAAAAATATGTCACATTTAAGAAATGTTTTTAAAATATGTAGTCGATTCATTTAACAAATAAACAACCCTCCTGTAACTAGACACACGCATTAATTTCTCAATGGCCTAATTTTGAAAGAAAATATCACTTTATTTTAAACTTCTATTTTTAGACAAAGGACTTCGCATATTTTTTCAATATGAGCAGTTGCGTCCTGCCTCTTGTAACATAGACAAAATTAAAAGGTTATATCAAATTTTCTATTACATCCCGTACAAAGTTTTTTATTACGTTCCTAGGGTAAGCCCAATACCCGTCCTGTCATCCGATTTTGGCTGAAGATGTTTATTTTTACACTTATTTAGACATTTTGTATTACATACATATTGTTTATATAGTAAACGCAAGCACGCAGAAAATGTTACCTACTTGTGGTCCAAGTATCCCTATCTGTTAGTTTATAAGGTTACACGATTTAAAAAAAATATTTGTTAACATCTATATGAGTAGTAGCAGATCACACCTTTATTACATAGTCATAGTCGCTTGCGTGCATTGAAAAATTATTACTACGGACGGAAACGGTTTTGCGTGTTCTGAGCTTAAACTGTTTTATTGGCCGTTTATGGAGTAAGATTACAAAATACATATGTAATGTTCCCATATAATATTTTCTTGCCTTGCTACGTAACGGAAACATTTAAAAATATGTCTGTCTTATTTGAACTTGTCACGGATGGAATATATTTAAAATAGGTAAAGAAGTAATAAGTAAATTTAATCTTTAGCACGAAGTTATGTTCTTGCTATACACCAGTATGCGCAATGTACGGTATACTACATCTTTTCTTGTTACAAAAAGTGTTATAAGCCTAAATACCCAAATAAAGTGATTACATTTCTTATAAGAGAAAAAATTCTTACAAATTTGATTCTCATCTGTACTCTGCTAACAATTTAAAATATTATGTTGATCAATGATATCTCGTTTAATTTATCAAACCTTTTTCAAGTTTCATTGTTTAAAACAGGCAAACAAAAAATGACGATAAAAAATAGATCTCTAACGATTTATATTTAGATAATACTACACTATACCGTTTTTGTTCCGTCTATATGCCCGTCGGCTTGTCGATTCGGTTCTCCCCGAGAGGTTCACGAAATTGGTTCCCGTTATTTAAGCTCCAAATCACATACATGCAGTGCTCGGTTTAAGTTCAAAGTCACGAACCGACTTCATAAACTATTATACAATATATTTTCTTATCTGCTTCTCCTTATACAGGCACAAATTCGCGAGTAATAGCCTTCCTATACCTTTTCTGGGACTTTGCGGAAACTTCGTGCTTGCCAAATTTGGACAAACTCAATTAAGCTAGCCAGGGAATATAAAGTGAGAAATCGTTCAAAGATATTAATGGGCCCTTCTGTAAAGATAAATGAGGCCCCGTTTCGCAAAAACGTTCTAGAAGTTTAACACGTGGATATAGCCGTCTAATCTTTATATAGTTTTTAATACTAAATTAAATTTAAAAACACTTAGTGTCTCTCTAAATTTAATCATAGATTTTGTTTGTTATAAATGAATGCCTTTATTTTTGCCATTTTCGCGTACTTTAAACACCTAAAATATGAGATAATTCATTATGGAGTGGATCGATGATGACTCTTCTTTAGCATAGTGGATTATTTCCTTATAAAAAATCAGATTCTACTCTTAATATATTATATATGTATACCTCACCTAATAGCGCGCTTTTCAAATACAAAATACTGAATAGTGCTAGTTTTTCTCTCATTCTTTAAGGATATGAAATGAAACATTCTTCGGCGACGTTTTCATCAGAAAAGTACAAAAATATAGCAGATTTGTTAGTTAAAAACAAATAGAAACTTTTAGCTGCCCCAAGCGGGGTTTGGTGAACCAAATATTTTTAATACTATTCGCTTACCGGCTATTAGTTGAAATCTTATATTCTTTGTATATTTCCTTAGATTTAATTATTAAAAAAAAGGTTCATGTCATAGAACAAAGACTTCGCTCTTTTAGACCTAAAAATAAAAATAAGTCAAGACATTTCCAACCATGTTGTTCCTCTTCTCCCTCACATGCATAGAGGCATTGCTGATGTTTCTTCCGCCACTTCACCCAATGCTAACACTTACCGAAGTGGTAATAATGTTAACTCATCAATAGGGGTGGGTTCTGCCAGTCCGGGATCTGTATATGCCAATAGGACAACAATAGCCGAGTCAGGTAGAAATCCGTGTAGTGTAATTTGATTAATTATCTTTGGTCTCAACAATATTTCTCGGACGCACAGTTAATTAATATCCAAAGATAGATTTTGCAGAAATCGTCCAAGCTTAAAAGCCATAGTAATGAATTTCTTAATTAATAGATCTCTCCGAAAATATAATCACAACACGAATCATATCGTGCTTACGCCTTTTAATATACTGTTTAAGTGGTCCGCATCATGATCAGAATACAACAAGTCTTATTCAGCCTGCTGAATAAGACTTGTATGCATATTGCCTGCTGAATAAGGCCAGGGCCTAAAATTATGGAGTGAAGAATAAATTTCAAAATCTAATCCAATCCAATAGCTATCAAAGTCATTGGTACTTCAAAGTATAATCAAAACAGAAAATTTGCTTTAAAGAATGTCAGTAAGTTACTAATGAAAAATCGATCGATGTTCAATAAGTTTTTCCGTACATCTGCCTTCAGGGGATGTGAATTAATAGGTTCGTTGCTCCTATCCGGTCTGACGTCGCGCTGTAATGTCGCGACAGACATCTCTAGGGCTACCATATTTGCTACACACGTTCGCATCATCATAGTTTTTTTAACATTTTTGTTTTTATTTAATATTCATTAAAAATTGCTAGTGAGACAATTTTAGTTTAAAACTTAAATTAGTTTGTCTTAATTAAGTATTAATTATAGCGCAATGATTCTTGCCGGTAAAAGTAGTTAAATCTTGATTGCGTTTTACGAATTTGGCTTAAATAATATTATTGGTAAAGACTCCCAATTACCGTATCTTTTACAGCAATAAATAATTTATGTATCTTCTATAACTTGTTAATAGGTTTCGCTTTTCTTGCTAAGTTTGATATTTGCTAAAAGCTTCATATTTACAATCTATCCGTTTAGGGCCTCAGAGTGAAGAGCCCACTGGAAACGATGTAGACTAAAATAAAACAAAAATAACCGAATCGGCAAAGTTAAGGTCCCTAGAGGTGCAAGACGTCAAACCGGTTTAACCGGGAGATTCTTTGTTTGGTTATCTCAAAGTCGAGACGGTGCGATCGGACGCCGGGCATTTGGCGCGAGACTGACAGGGCGTTTTGTATCACAGGAGTCACACATTGAGCGCGGATGTGTCTCCGGCGGAGGTCGGGCAGCTGAGGCCGGGGTGGCCTGATGGCGATAGCAGCAGTCCGCGCACTGCTGTTCACGGCAGCGCTGGCCAACCTGGCGGAGGCCGGCGCGGCCCGCTTCGGCGACCGCCTCGCTCCGCGAGTATCGTCGTATTCCCCACGGCCTGCACCATCAGCACATCCCTACGCTGAAAATGATTACGAAGAATATGTGCAAGATTACAACGAAAACAATCATTTCGCAGAAGTTGAAAAAGTTGTTCCCGAGACGGAACCGCCCCTACGTCGGCCAGCTCGCACCGAAGCCCATCGATTAGAAATGAGCACAGAATTCTTTATTATTCCGGAGCGTTCTTCCCCGAAACCTCCAGTGACTACCTCACGAGCCGTCATAATTTCTAAATTACCATTCCCGAATAATAACACGTCAATACCTATTCTAAAAACATCGTCTGTAGGCGCGTTGAGGACAGAACCTTGGGCGGTGCCAGTACTTGCGATAGCATGTGTTAGTATGTTGACTTTAAGTGGATTCGAAATTTTCATAGTGTGGGGTGCTAGCCGTAAGGCACCGAGTCATCGTCATTTATTGCTAGGTCAAACATTATTATTTGGACTATTTTCTAGCGCCGCTACTGCAGCGGTTTACACCTCAACGCCAAACACTTTTACATGCGGTGCAGTTCGTTTCGGAACTGGTGTTGCTTATGTAATTGTTTTCGCATCGCTACTGGTTAAATGTGTCTTCTTGTTGAGTTTAAATGGCGGAGTTTATTTACCGGCGGCATATCAAGGACTACTTCTATTCTTTGCGGTTATGATACAAGTTGCAATCGGAGCTCAATGGCTCGGCAGCTCTCCGCCGAGGGTGTCCTCTGACGGTACGCGATGTGAATCTGCACTATCAGACCTACTGCTGTCATTGTGCTATGCTGCATTTCTAATAGCAGTAGTATGCGGAGTAGCTCTACGATCACGCGGCATACGAGATAACTACCGAGAAGCAACACATATTGCTGGAGCAAGCGGAGCGACCGCCGCCGTATGGGTGTGCTGGGTAGCGGCCGCTTTAGGTGCACCGGAACAGCATCGAGATGTGTGTGTGGCAGCGGGATTATTAGCTACATGTGTGGTTGTGTTCGCATTAATGTTTGCTCCTAAAGGTCGAAGGTTAGCAGCATTAGGCCGAGAGGGCCGGTGGGACGCAGACCGAGAAGAAGGGCTGAGCTCCTTAGGCGCTGGTGGCTCGGGGTATTCACCTTCGTTTTTCCACTTCAAGCCGGTGAAATATGGGATGGTATCGGCAGCGTCGCCTGCAGCCGCACCGCCTCCTATCCTCGACCGTAAAGAGCCTCCTGCTCAGCATGCCGGTTAGTTAAGTATCTAAAACGCGCTAACAAGTAAGAACTAGCGCTTTTAAGCACCAGAATTTGATCGCAGCTCACCGCATTATGATTACAGATTCATACGGCGCCATGTTCCCGAGCTCACATCTGCACGCACGCCCCTTGTGCTCACCGCCGCACTACCCCTTGCACCCTCTAATGCACTATCAATTTAATTACCCGCCCTATAATTATCTACTTCCACCAGGTAAAATTTTAAACCCAGCTTTCTAAAATTCAATACTTAACAATTATATTAAAGCTAATTAAATGGTTATATATTCACCAATCAAAAACATCAGAAGTCAATGTAATTACAGTAATTTAGTAAAACTCTTAACTAATACTTTGTAGTGACTTAATAATTTATAGAAGTAAAATAAAGGTAGCATATTGTCGAAAAAAATCCATAAAAATGAAGCCACAACTAAGATTAATTTTTGTTGTGGGGTATACGTTTTATTTAAATGTGATGAAAGATACTTAATGCCCATTTAGGTCACTATAACCACCTCGACACACTCATACCGAGCGACTGAACCAGTTTGCTTTGCGGAAAAAAAATTGTATTTACATTGTTAATTACTAATTGTGACTATTCTTAATACAGGCGTGATGATGCGACCAGAGGAGGGCAATGTGTACACGACCGTAGAGCCCACCTTTAGTAGCAACCCCAACGTCTTTTTCCAACGCACAGAACCACTGCACGTCGGCATGATGTACTGAGCCTCTGACAAACCAACGTTCCAAACGAGAACAGTGAGATTTGACAGTGCAACCGCCTGCCACCTACTTGTTAAAATAAGAAAGTGGACATTTAAAATTTAAGCAAATAGGTTAAAGAAACGTCAAAAAATTCATGAATATATGTAAAATCATAACACTACTATTACTCAAAATAAATTTAGAAATGAGTGTGAAATTAAACTAAAGACTAAAAATTGTGTTCAAAAGACAGTATTTTCATAAAATGAAAACTTTTTTATAGAGACAATTAGTAAAAGTGTATCGAAAATTCTTTTATTGAATTTGCCTTACAGAACCCACCCTAACAAGTTTGTAAAACACCTATCATTTTTGTGTTAGTAAAATAGATTAAGTTTATATTGTGGATTTGTAAATAAAACTAGAGATTGTTCAAATTTTTTTTTATTTCTTAACCATATCATTTAAAATTAATTCTATTAACAAAATGTATCTGTAAAAAGCACATACTTTAAATAACTTAAAACTGAGTATAGACTCTCTGTTGTGTTGTGCCTCAAGATTTGTGCGCATCAAGCGTCTTAAGCACATCACTTGGTCATCAGTTGCTCCCTCTTCATTTAGATCCTGTAGACAGCAATGCTAAGAATCCAGAAGCTGCCGTTAAAGACACAATATAGTTTCTGTAGATTAATGTTAAGGAAATATATTGTCAGATAGTGTAGTGTACTTCTAATCTGCTTTTTTTTGACTGGACATCCTATGGCTGAAATGATGATGATAGATAAATGAATTTAATATTTAAAAACTACAATGTAAACAATGTGTTTAAGACTAAAATATAAAATTTCGAAGGCATAACTGTACATGTTTATTAAAATCATGTCCAGTTACTTCTCAAGATATTTATGACCTATAGATAAAAAATGAATTATGTAATGGTGATCATTTTTGATTTTCTTTTGTGTAAATTCACCTATAGTAAGTTAAATGCCTAAAGAAAATATAGTTAACCATCAAATCTAACATTTTAAAAATTTTGAAATAAATGTTCATAGGCAACTAAAAATAATAACATTAACATTGTTGAGTCCCTATCATCTTAAGATTGTAAGTCTCATTTACGTATAATATTTACTTACAATGATGATACTTATGCTACTGTTCATGGAAATAAAAGCCATGGTCACCAGTAGACAGCCTTCTGCAAAAGATTATCCACTAGCTGTTGTGATCATTAACAAAGTAATTTTGTTCCCTTTAGTAATGGACCATTATTGACATACCACTTTACTTGAATGTAATTGTTGTGTATGTCTTGAAGTAAAATTCTCTAATAGCCATTAGAACAAAGATTACTCATCTCTTTCTCCCAAGCTAAGTAAATGTAAGCTTAAAGGAATTATAATCAAGAGAATATACAAGGGCCAAAGATGATGTTTAAAAGCCACTAGATTCAGTGAGGATAGGCCCTACTCGGTGGACTGAGGACATAGTCAAGGTATATAAAAGTCTATCAGTCGTCGGGTATGAAGTCACTGAATATGGACAATGCAAGATCAGTCATCATAGCAAATTTTGGGAGTGGTGCAGTAGGCATCTATCTGCTGACACGATGATGAATATATAAAACCTGTCTATAGAAAAATTGTTAATACTATTAAGTCATTCACTCAATATTTTTGAATAATTTTGAGATAGACATAGAATAATTGAAAAGGATACACAGTTGGTGTGAACGAACGCAGTAGGTAAAAACTGCTCAGGATCACAATTGTTAAGAACAAGGCGTTGTTGTAGAAGATAGAAAAAGTAGTAGCCTCATAATCTGCCACTTCATTCTTCTTCCATAAAATCCTGAAATTTGATTATATTAAAGTATGAATACAATGATCACTAATTTACCTTATAATAAATTAGAGTTTATTAAACAAAAGCTTGTAAAAAAACCTATCAAGGTGTAATCTTCAAGTTAAAAATGAAACAGGAATGAATTGCTCTACTACTTTAACAAGGAAATTGTGAAAGTGACCACAATAAAAATCCATTTGAGTCTGTTGCAGCCTCTTCAGATTAGGGCACATTTAGAACCCTTTTTGCTTTAATTTGAAAAATGCCTTTGTAGGGGACCTAACTCAGATTCTAGTTTCTATCAAACTGGATTCTTGGCATTCTTCTAATGACACACACAAGTAGTCACTATGAATGATACTATGTGGATAATAATGTGAGTTATTGAATTATTCAATTCACAAGCTGAGCCACTAATAATCTGTTCTAATTTTACTTAACCTTTCATCTTTCTCCTTTCGACTCATCTTCTTGTCATCAGCCAATTTCCTAGTCATCTCCCTTGCGACGGCATCCTCTCTACGTACAGCTACGCGATGCTTCAGTTGGAACTTAGTGTTACGGTATGCTAAAGCTAGTAGCCAAGTACTGGCAGCTGTTACTACTGCAAACCAGGCAAGTGAAGGGCTAACTTCTAAGGCATGAACTCTCCAAAATAACCCTGAAATTTTAGATATTCGTTATTATTACTGCATCTTTCGAAAATTAAAGACTCAACTTTCACCTGACTTGATTTTAGTAACTGAATTTATGCAAAAAACTTTTGATTATGTTGAAGAATATGATGAGATATAGTTAGTAAATATACCATTAGTACTTACAAATGGGAATTGCAGACACGATAAAGGCATTTCCATAGAAAAGCGCTGATGATTTAGTCGACACATTTCTGCTGAAATCTTGAAGAAGAAGCTCTTCTTCTTTTGTGAAAGCTTTATTACCTTTTCCGGACATTATACTAGTTAAATTTTGTGTTAAGAAAAACACCCGATTTGCCAAAAAGAAAACTAATACCAATTAATAAGTATAACGCGTACCCAACTAGCAGCCGACAAGACAGAATAAGAACCTCAACAGTATAATGTAGATGACGTTAGCATTACATGTCAGTTGACGTTTCAATAACTACAAACGACGTGTCAAAAATTTGCCAACACAAAAATTTCTTCCATTTACCAAACATTTCCTTATATTATATTATATGTATTCCTTATATAATATTACATTATCTATAACTTATAACTAATATTTTTCGCAAAAGAAATATTACTTAACAGAATCATTTATTAAATAACGTAAAATCATAATTTTTGTACATTAATTTTAAGATTTAAGTATGTACATGTGTATTACAATATAAGTATTCGTCGTGTGATTACGAGTCAAGAATGTGTTTATATGAAACAAAATGTTAGTTTAAGAAAAATATCTATAACTATATTCAGCTAAAACAACAGTTTCACGAAAACTGCTTTGAAGAATATTGGTTATGTATTGTTTTTTAAAAACTTGCCACCTTACCAAACATGTCATTAAATTTATTTACAATTGTAGACTTCCTCAACAATTATTTGCTCCTTCTAGTAGCTAAATAAAGTGCGATTTATAAAACAATTTTAGTAAAATAAATATTATGTATTTTTACTACACTGCCTACAAGATTAAAAATTTTAGATAGAAATCGCGTATTAATAGTTTTTTTCGTACTTACTGTCACTGATTTATTAATAGCAACACTAAATTCAAATTTTGTTTATTAACGACTATTGAAAAATAGTGTAGTTGTTGATTTTAAATTAATGGAAAAATGGTTATAGATTTTTGTATACCTTTACAAAAGGACGAGCTTTTAGAATCCTCTGCAGGTCGTTATCATGTTGAGGATGTGGTACAGCCGAGATTACTGTTATCTAAACTACAAGGTAAGTTTTGTAGTAAACAATGGGTAAGTCATAATATTATTAATATTCTTTAGCATTTAATCGTCAAAATCGAATATATTATTTAAAAAATTTAAAGATGCTGCGCGGACTTATAACACTGATGGAGTGGGGTACATCTTGGAACATTTTGATACCTACTTTTCGATAATTATACATGGTACTAAACTAGAATGGAATATGATCAATAAAGGTAAATCATTATAACTTTTTATCCTGATATTTTTTTTTATTAAACAGTATTTTATACTCGCAGTACATTATATGCAAACAATTTATTATGCTACCTTTACTTTTACAATGTAACAGTGCTAATGTTTTTTCTACTTATTATATTCCATAAAAAGTTGAACAGCTTATAACTTTGCGAATTGATTGTATATGGCTAATAACATAATGCATATAGAATTTTTATCAATATTAAGTTTTGAACATATTTATAATACTAAATTAAACTATGTAATATAACATAATCCAGTTTTGTAGGAATATTATTCAAAAATGCCAATTAAACATATGTTGTTGCAGGATTTGACCATATTCTTAGAGCTGTTAAATGCCTTTGTAACCAATTGGAAACAATTTTTCAAAATCAAGATATTGATACAGAAGTACGATGTAAATATCTAAATATAGTTAAAATGGTTATGTACCTTTTTACACAAGTAATGAAAACTAAGAATGCAAAGTTAGCAGCTGAAGTAAGTATGTCTCAAATTTGGCTATTTGTTATTAAGGCTCTCACTCCATCAAACACCGAGCTACATAGCGATGCTTAGCAAGAGCAGCAGGGGCACCTGAACCGACCGGTGTATGACCACAACCACTCTGTCAAGAGTGCATGAATGAGAGAAAGTATTAATGATCACTACAAAGTGGGAGTAGATGTGAAGCTATAAATGTATTGCTCATTTATGGACAAAAAGCTCTAAAACTTTTAAACCTATTTTCAATCACCCATTGTAAAGTCATCACATTGAAATATATTACATTACTTTTTTTTGTTTTTGTATGTGACAGGTCAATAACTTAATTTATTTTTCAACAACACATTAATTGAACTATTCACACCATTAAAGCATTTATGTCTATTTCATGCAATATGCAGTATACAATAAGTTTGCTTTTTATTTCTTATACATGTTTGACCAAAATATTTAGTAAATGCTATGAATAATATATATAACTTGGATAGTGAACTGTAAAGTAACAATAAAAAGTTTGTTGTAGAATTCTACTAAGTTAACATTAGGTAAAAAAGGTAAGAAAAACAATGATGAAGAATTATGTAATTGGACAGAGTCTGAAAAACTTGAAGCCTTAGTGGCTATGCACATGTTGCTTCAACAACCACTCTCTCGACTTTGGGATCCTCCACTTGCAGAGGATAATTTTGTTGTGTGAGTTTTTATTTTCTTATTTTATAGAAATACTGAAACAACTCATTGGTGCAACTGTAGAGTATCTGACTCCAGGTAGAAATACTGAATCTAATGGTTAACATACACCTTAATTAATATATTTGTTTTCAATTTTTTTTTGTTAAAGTGAAAAAAGGTATTCTAACTTTGCTAATATTAATGTGTTATATGTATTTATGTTCTATGAATTTTTTACGGCTATGGTCTTTGTTTGACCACTACCTCACCTGGTGGAAAGTAACATTGTGGTCAGAGACGATGCTTGCAGACTTGTAGGTAACTATTCACTCTGACAGTGAAGAGACCTGGGATGTATATATGCATGTTACAATGTATTTCTGTATGTAGTACAGTGCTATTGAGACTGCTGTACTGCAACACACAGTCTCTGCACATGAGAGGAGGAAAGGGACTAATGGCCTGATAGCCATTACTGTTGACACACACAATGTTACAATGTTGTGTACCAATACCGAGGTTTCAATAGCACTATAGCTACTATATCCGGCGATAAATATTGCACATCGACCTTTGGAAAGAGACAATCAGCTAATTCTGGCTTCGTAGAGCGGTATCTCTATCGCACGAAATACAAACGACTGATAAAACGTCACATAGGTAATGTGGGACAGAGATAATGCTCTACAAATCCGAAATTAGCCGATTGTCTCTTTTCAAAGGTTGATGGACAATATTTATCACTGGGTACTGTACAAAAATTTTCAGAAAAAACTAAGGCTTTCTTTTATTTTCTGTATATCACAATAACTACATTCCTAAACAGGACATTTATATTCATGAAGAGCATTTAGAGTTTCCTATAGAAACCTCTTCTCAGTAAAAGTATGACACCATTGTTTTGAAAGGTGTGCTTTACTCAAAATGCTTAAAATGAACAAACTTTTTGAAAAACTTGTCTGACTGTCTATTATCCTGTCTAAATGTAGCGCTTTTAAGCCCTCATGGTTTAAGTTAAAATTGCAGAAGCTGCATTGAGTCAGCCTTTTGCCAAAAGCTTAGCGTGGAGGTTTGTCTTGGCTTGTCAATACTGTCAAAATAATATCCCACACCTTTATAGCCATCATGCTCATGGTGTGATTACATGTATGCTACTAGAACTTTGCTGTGATACCACTGGAAACGACATAAAAAATTACCATGCTTCACTTTCAATGTGCATGATTAACTTACTAGCACTGGCCAACCATGTGTCCTCGCATCTTTTTGAATTTGATGCTAAAACATTGTTTATCGTTTCAGCATGGTTGCGGAACCGTGTTATAAGGCGTTGGAAGAACAAATTATAAAAACAAAGACTGTAAGAGAAACTGTCTTTCAAGTTCTAGGAGTATTAATAAAGAAATACAACCATGGTACATCATGCCTTATCAAATTAGTTCAGGTACAATGTATGACTCAAAATATTTTTTATGTATGGTATAATATTGTTACAACTGGCATAGATTGATCGAGAGAATATATATCACCCATGTTAAAAAATTTCTATCAAACTTATCGAAACACAACCTTATATCTTTTGTAAAGAAATCCAATCAATGTATTAGGAGGAGCGGAAAGTAATATCGCTTTCTTAAAGTAAATTCACACGACTACATTTTTAACAAGTTTTTATTTCTAATCAACAATATATTCACCTTCATTATCAACGTTATCATCTTCATTTAGTATACAAATTTTCAAGGCCGGCGCGGTAAAAATCCATATGTTTTTCTGTAAAATATGTTGACAGAAACGACATTACTTTCTGTTCCCCCTAATTTAATAATTGCACTTTTTTTCAGATTTTGGAAACTGCAGAACATGCTGTTATGCCGATTTGTGCAGGCGTAGTACAATTGACAAAAGAATTTGGACTTGGCACTTTTGGTCCACAAATGGTAAATTGTTTTATCGAAATCAAATCAATATTGGCTATTTACATTTAGCTTAAGATTTTGATATTTAGCCTACATAATGAAACTATTACTAAAATACGAAACCATTGTACCACGCGGTATATGCGCGGCGAGACGGGGCAATGGGCGGGTATTAGTCGTTCCACGATATCAGCTCGCCATCATGCGCTATAAATCTATTTCGATAGCAATATAGCCGAATTTTCGTAATATTTACCTTTATGCTTTTATTTAAAAGTATAAACAACGTTCCTAAATAAAACTATTTATTATTTGAATACTTTTAATAATTGAAATATAAACAGTTGAAAGTTGAATAATACTTAAATAGAGGTCAGAATTTATAAACTCCTTTCAAACTATAACTACGCTTTTGTTGAATCCAGCGTTTGCATAATTTGCTTCCAGGTTCGGGAAATAGAAGTAGCATTAGCCTCTTCTGAAGAAGAGTCAGGTGGTGCGGGAGCAGAACAAGGTGCTGCTAAAAACTGTGGCACATTTTTATTAGAATTGACTAAAGAACTTCCGAAAGAAATGACAAATGCTATTTCGACATTGCAACCATATTTAGAAACTGATGAGGTAGAACCTATATAATAATAGTAATATTTATCCTATAAATGTGTGTAGAAATAAATTACTATCCAATTAATTTTTTACCATACGGTAATCTATAAAAAAGAGTTAATAACATGAAATGGAATATTTCTCATTCGCCAGTAATAATGAGTTTACGTGCCGGCAAATAGGAGTTCTGGAATAATTTTGATATAACCCGGTGTTTCTCAACCTTGTTTTACCATGCCCCACCAAAGCCTTTCGGAAACTCTTACGTCCCCCCTATGTTACATACGTTTTTTTATATTAAAGCGAAAGGGTTAAACTTGTGTTGTCTATTTTCGAATTGCCCCCTGTGGGGCGTGGACCTCGCGTTGAAAAACAGTGATATAACTTGTGATTGAAACATGGTTTGGATGTTGTAGAATTTATATGAATAGAATGAACCATTGGTATTTATTTATATTGTAAATAATTATATCACAAAGAAAAGTCACTACTTTTATGTATTAATATTAATTAAATTTATTCTCAAAAAAGTAGCAAGTAGTGCATTTTCAAATATCTATGCAATTGTTAACTCCCTTTTGCAATACACATCCCTTCCACTTGCTTGAAGTGCAGCTGTAAGAAGAGATACATTAAGTATGCTGAAAGAATAAAGCATAATTCTATTTTAATAAACGATTATTTACAGAGTTACACATTGCGCATAACTGTATTGGGCATGATGTGTGAAGTTGTAAGCGTGGAGCTACGCGGGGAGGGGCTGACGGACAAACAACGATCGCAACGCGACGAATTTCTTGACGAACTCTTTGAGCACATGCATGATCTCTCCGCTTATGTCCGCCACAAGGTATCTATAGAAACTTCTAGATTAAAAAAGGATCACACTCGCAGGCCTTCACCAGATTTTAAGCTCTAGGTATTTGTAAAAGAACAAAGTTATCAATATTTATTGCTATTTGGGCATCTGCAAACATCAGCCGTTAAAATTTCTGTCCTTATATAAATACCAATGATATGCCTATGTCTATAATTATGCTACTTAAACTGTATTAATAATATTTAAGAAATTCACGAGTTGCATTATTTATAAAAAGTTATCAAAATATCACATCATCATAATAGGGTATCTTAAAATTACTAGATCAAATTCATAACAGTTTTCATCTTCAAGTTCGTAATGTTACCACCAAAGCACAGTAGAGATTCTCATTCTGGGTAGCCTAAAACTATTGAGACAGTCTTGGGTCTTTAAGTTTATGGAAACGGGGCCATAGACTGACGCAGCATATGGAGTGTAAACCCATTTAATATCTTCATGAGACCCTGGATTCAAATCTCTCCCATCTCTTGGTATATACAGCACTAGAATTCCTTCAATGGAAATGTAGATGATGATTGATTTTGTATATAAACAACTTTCGATTCATTGACTCTCTCTCCATTTTTCTGTCTTTTGTTTTTTTATCTATGTTAGTTTAACGAATATTTTTAGGTACTTCAGTTCTGGTCTCGGTTACAAAAAGAGAATAGCGTACCAGTTAGCAAGCAACATTCTGTTTTAGAGAGAGCAATCGGCCGCTTAAAGGATAAAGCAGCTTTGGTTCGGAAAGCAGCAATACAACTTCTTAAGGTAGATTGTAATACTTATGTAATTAATAATATGTTCTACTATTTTTCATTGTGAATCAATAATGTATAAAATTTTTACAGATCTTCCTTGAATGCAACCCATTCTCTGCACAATTAAAACTAGATGTCCTAGAAGAACAGTTAACAAGTGAACAGAAAATATTAGAAGATCTTCAAAAGAAACTCAATCCAGGACCGGACCCAAAACTTGCAAAAAAATGGGAGCAAATTGAAGAAGATGTTATATGTACTATTAAGGAAAAGATAGACACTCTCACGCAGGACGAACCTGAGTTGTCGCAGTCAACATTAGACAATTTATATGACGCAATACGCAACAGTTTGAAAGAAAAGAATTATTATAAAGCTTATTTAATTGTTAAACATACTGAGAGGCAATATCCAGATGCAAAATTATTAAGATGTGATATGCCTAAAAGTGATCAGGTAAAATCTCTTAAGTAAAATCAATAATGTTTTACTATTTCAATATAAAAATTTTTACATTAGATTTTATGAACAAAATTTATCTGTTTTGTCGTAAATCACTATAACCATTATGTTTCCCATTAAAATACAGTCGTTAAATATATTTTATTCAAAAGTTGAATTTTTTTTTTTCGATTTAAAATAATTATTAAAAGATTGAAAAAATGTTTGCCAACAAAAGTTATAAATTTCAATATTTAGTTTAATTTAGGACCACTATTTTACAGTAATGTTTTTAAATATATTCATATTTAAATAATTTTTTTTTTCCAGATTGATTACTTTGTTGCTCTATTACGAAATGTTTTCATAACGCCTGCCAGGAGGCAATCCGTGACTTTGACACAACAATGCGAAAACGAATTAGCACTCTACAAGAGGGTGGAAGAAAAAGAAAGTATTGTGGCTTTTCTTCAAGAGTCTGTTAATTTTTGCAGAATGATATCAGAGGCAGTGCCTCTAGTGAACTCTCTGCTCATGTCGAAACAGGCCGGTGATGTAAATGAAGCGATTGACTTTTTTACGACAGCACATCACTTTAATATCGAGTCTGCGAAAATGGGTGTCGCTAATATGCTGTTACTCGTCTGGTCACCTGATCAAGTATGCTCATTTTGTTTAATTGATATTTGGGCTTTTATATGTATATGTGTATGTATGTGTGTGTGTGTGTGTATATATATATATATATATATTTATATATATTTATATATATTTATATATATATATATATATATATATATATATATATATACGACGGGGCGTGCATTAAGCTGCAATGGGAGTCTATCACTCACAATAATTTCTTAAAGAGAACCATTGTTTAGAAACTTTAGAAGGATAAGAGTAGTTCAGCGTTTGATAATCAATATAGTAATATAAAAGAGCTATGTGCATACGTTTCTTTATAACTAATAAACACATTAATATATAAATAAAAAAACATCAAATCAACTTCTATAAAATCAACACTTGCCAGAGAGAGAGAAAAGAAGAAAAATTATTTCATAAATAAATCAATAAAGTATCTAGAAACCACTATATTAACCATTTTATTATTAATAAAATCTTTTATATAACATATTTGGCATACCGCACACTAAGTTAAAATTTCTTTATGCAAATTATGAATATCAGGATGTGTTGGATAAATTTCGAGAATAACATATTTCAATTTTTGTTAGTATCTAGTTGAGCATATTTCTAAGGTTTCCAAAATGTAAGTTGTAACATTTAGTCATTTCTTTTATAGGACAAACGAGAATCTGTAGAAAGAGCTTATAGGGAAATGTATTTAGAGTGTGATAATAAAGCTGAACGCGCCCGAGCTTTTACGATCGCTAAAAACCTCGTCAATCTCCTGACTCGTGTGGACTATGGGAGTGCACTGGCGCTCGAACATCTGATAGCCAAATGGATTACTAAGGGTGATATCACTCCTTCTATTATACAGGTGAAGTGAAACAAAGTAAAACATTTAAATTCATTAATACAAAAATAACATACAAATTGTTATTCAATTTAAGGTGTTCTGGGAGATGTTTTTAAAGAAAATCGACGGGACTACGGACGTGGACAGCTATGCCGCTCTGTCTCTGCTCGCGATGATAGCCAAGGCCAAGCCGCAAGTTGCGCAAGCAAACCTCGAAGTCATTCAAAACCATGGATTCACTGCAGATTATGACACTAGAAACACATGCGCGCGCTTGTTGCTCTCCCTATCAAAAAAAGATCAGAGATATCCTGCCGACCACACCATATTTAATTCCCTTCACGACAGTTTAATGGAAACCTTTAACAAATTTCAAAATTTTTATTCTTTTGCTTCGAATGTCATTGATCTAGTTTACGCCGTATGTGACACTCCCGACATATTCTGTGCTAAATTATTAACAGAAATGTATAAAAATATAGAGACGGTTACGGTTAAAGATAAAGATAACGAGGAAGATATAGAGGTCCCTGTGGAGCTGCTATCTCGATTCGTTTTCGTGTTGGGACATGTTGCCTTGCAGCAGCTGATTTATCTTGACATAAGTGTTTATAGCGAACTAAGGAGACGTAACCAGGTGAGCATTTAGATATATCTTTAATCGAGAATTATAAAAAAAGAGAAGACTGTAGAGATAATTTGATAAGTGATAACGCCGACACAACTGAACCTTTAGGGTGCATATCCACTAGAGTTGCTCAAGGATGCAGTGCAGCTGTGTTAGCGAGGCTAAGTAAACATCTCTGGTGAAACGCAGGCTTATGCGGGCGAGTAAATATTTTATCAAGGAACGTGTTAGCCTGCCCCTTAAAAATTAATTTCATTTGATTAAAAGCTAAGATACAGATCCAATATTTCAATCCTTCTTATTTCAAAAGTTGTAGCAAAATCTTTAGCCCAAGTTTTAAAATTGTATTAAATTGTAGTTTATTAATTTGCTTAAATTTAACAGCGGGTGACTTATGAACTCATATTGCCTAAAGACGAAAGTTTACGCCTGATATGTGTTACCAGTGATGACTTGGCATTGAAACATGGTCTCGCCTTCGGTCTCGCTAGCAAGCTCACAGTCACTCAATGGCCCATGGGGTAAGATGACCACCGAGGCTTTAAGCTTCTGGATACAGCAGACCAGCAAACGCAGCGTAGCACGGACGTTTAACATTAAGATCGTCGGACACAGGATGCAACTGATTCTGTTACTTATTTCCGACAATGCATGTCCTGTGGCCGAAATGATGATTATAACAAAATAACATTGGTATCAAATTTGTTAATTTTATTTTAGGTACGCGAGGAAAGAAAGGCTGAAGAGAAACGTAAAAATAAAGTAGGAACGTTCGCGACGCCAGCCCGCCGCGGTCGCGTCGACGACTTGCGTCGACAGACGCTCATGAATGCAAGCAACGCTAGTGCGTCTAGTCGCGCACAACGCTCCGCCAGTGTTACTTCTAATAAAAATGCTTCGGTAGGTTCGATAGGTTTTTAATACTCCTATAGTTGCACCCTTAAAAGTCACGTGAATGCTGGCTATAATATCCGTCAACATCTCCAATCTGATCATATTTCACCAAAAACTCCTCATTTAAGGAAATGGTTTTTGCTTCTGATATTTATATGACGTATACAATCGTCCCAGTTCCTTGGAAAATCAATGTTTTTGTGAATATAAATTTTCATACAAGTAACGATTAAAAAGGGAGTATGAAAATTACGTACTTGAATAGAGTTATTTAGAATTTGAATTGTTTGAATGTGAATTTTTATCAATGTGTACAATTTGACGTCATTAGAGAAACACAACAATGACAGAAGAAGAAGCAGGTCTTGAAGGCGCCGTCGCTGACGACGCTGACGCAGAATACGTGCGATCTGTGTGCGAGCGCGACGTGGTGGGCGCGGGAACGGTGCTCGCCCGTTACGTGCCGCTGCTGCGATGGCTGCTGACCAACCCGACGAAAACCTGCGTCGCCATACAAACAGCCGCTGCCATTGCCTTCACGAGGTGCACTACTCTGTTAAACTTATTCAGTGGCTTCACAGAGCTGTCTTTACAGATCCATACCAGGTCCCTAGGCTTTTAGATTTTAGGACATTTCATTCGTCTATCGTAATAATAGGCGAACTCAAGATCTTGGGTTATTCACACTACACTGAACAACTAATCTCTGTCTAGGTCTTTTTTTTTCGGTCTAAGTATGACAGAATTCGATTAAAAATTAAAAAACAGCATAGACATTTTAAAAAATCACAATGTTAGTATTTATATTTAAAAATTAGGTTTTAAACACAGAGCGCCAAAGATATTCATAAAGGTGGTTTCATAGTTCTGTACATATAGCTGACTAAGTTTTAAAGACTCCTTCTTTTTTAATGATTCTAAGGACTAGATAGGACACTCGGGCGGCAATTATAAGCGGCCATGGCATGCATAAGAATAATAGAAACACATAGTTGAAAAAAATATAAGACATTGTTAAAAAAGAACTAATAACATTTTTTTATGATGAGCCTAACATTAACAGCTACTTAATACTTTTTCCATTCTTTTTCCAGTATAATAAACTTAAACTGCAATAAACTAGTAGAATAAAACACAATATATTCGCGGTTCTTAAAAAAATATTTATTGTTAAGTGTAAGACTCGAATTAACATGCTACTGGTACTCAAAAGATGAGTGATTTTAACATAACAATGAACAAATAATCATTTATTCGCATACAATTTCATACCTACACGAACACTGAAGACCGGTAATGTGCCGACTAAAGCTTTGTTATCGATATCGCTGACGAGACGTGGAAGGATAATCTCCCGTCCTACCTCGAGATCCACCCATAAATGCTGTCGGCAGGACTATACTTTATTTAATCTTAATAAAGATACAATTAAGCGAGGGACGCACAATAGAGCTCGCGTAACTTTCTTGACTTATTTGAACGATCGTCACAATGTTTGTTTTAGTAATCCACAACTGCCTTCGACGTTTACAACCAATTTATATTTCAGGTTCATGCTGGTATCGAGCACAGTCTGCGAAGAAGGACTCCAGCTGATGGTGACTATTCTGAAGAAGTCTAAGAATGTATCCTTGAGAACTAATTTGACAATCGCCTTCGCTGATCTTACGTTGCGTTTCCCTAATCTCACGCAGCCGTGGACTTGTCACATTTATGATATGTAAGTTTTTTATTCTTTGTATACTCTTCAATCTAGTAAGCTCGTGTTTTTTAACGTTTCATTATATGTGTATCGTAGTGCTAGGTTGAACAAGCCTAAATTTAATAAACTCAATGTTACAATTTGCCCTTTACAATTTACTGTTTCACCAGATTTGAGCTGGGGCAGCATTAAATATGATTACACCAGACCTTATCTTATTTGTTCACTCATTTGAGAAGCTAGCCAGTTCCTGAAATACGTCTCCTCCCTGAAAATGCTACGCCACAAAAACTGGACATCGCCTCCCCTTCTGAAAATAATGGATAATCACACAATTTTTAAAAAAAAATTATAATATAAAATAATGTGAGAAAAAGTCATCCCAGTGATTCATATTTCTTGAATAAAGCTTTTATGAAAGGCCCCCATAGAGTCCCCGAGAAAGGGTAACTCTGCTTGCATCGCTCGAAACATTTGATATTAAAATTCAAATGTGCACAAAAGAGTCCAACCACAGCCCAAACAGTGACTATTGTGAAATTTGTGTTATGTATATCTCTTTAATGTGGATTTTGTATACTAAAACTTTTTTTCTAAATTACATTATAATTTTATATAAAATATAAAAAAGTCTCTCCATTTATATACATTTATGATAATAACTCTATTTCCCTAAATTATGTGTTTATTGACCATCTATAATTATTTTTAAAAATTATAAAAATTCTTTTAGTTTAAGTGACGAGGTACTAGAGGTCCGTCAATGCGCCGTTAAAATGCTGTCATTCTTGGTTCTCCATGAAATGGTGCGCGTAAAGGGACAAATAGCAGACATGGCGTTGTGTTGCGCTGACAAGGATGCACGGGTGGCGAACATGACGCGATTGTTCTTTAAGCAACTTTCACAGAAGGGAAACGCGCTGTACAACGTAATGCCTGATATTATATCGCGGCTAAGTGACCCTGAACTCAATGTACAAGAGGAGCAATACCGGTTTATTATGAAGTAAGTGCTTTTAAATTAAAATAACTACCAAGGAAGAGTAGATTGATAGTTACGATGGTAATGTATTTTGTTCATCACCAAATCACTAAATAAATCTAGCACATGTGTCAATATAAAATATTGCACATAACAGCGATTCCTTCCCACGCCTTGTGTCATTTTACATTGTGATTGGTTATATGTGTAAAACCCTAATAAATTAGTAAATTCTCATTCTAGTTTATTGGCAAAAAGTTTTACACCTTAACATATTTTCAAACATCTTTTATATACATTTGTAATCCCAATCGAATGTTGCAGTATAAATGCAGCCTATAATATATAATTTTGATTTTGAAATTAGACAAACAATCAACTTAAGTTGCCTACATTATTTTCCTGTAGAGAAGTATGAACATAGAACTTACTCTTGAACACACTGTATGCTTTGTTAATAAATAATATAACTTTACAGATATATAACATCTCTCATACAAAAGGACAGACAAATGGAAGCATTAGTGGAGAAACTATGTCAACGGTTCAAATTATCTACAGAGGAGAGACAGTGGCGGGACCTTGCTTACTGCCTTTCCTTGTTTACTTACAATGAACGCTCGCTCAGAAAGCTTATAGAAAATATGGATTGCTACAAAGATAAATTACATTGTTCCGGTGTCATGGAATCTTTTACCACACTTATGAATAATACATCAAAGTTAGCTAAAAACGAAATTAAGGCAAGTGGTTTATAATTTATAAGTCAGAGTCAGTCATCGTCATCATTTCAGCCATAGGATGGGTGTCCACAGTTAGAATTACTTATTGACACTTTCAGATTTGTCGCAGTTGTCTGGTTTCAGTATTGCTTGTAGTTAAAGCATGAATGTCTGTAGTGAAGTAATGAAAAAATAAAAAGTATGTCTGTATGAAGGTCATTTATGATAATTTATTTAACATCAACTTAATATTGCTTAACCACTGGCAATGTGACTTATATTGAGATTCTCTCACTGTATTGTCACATATAACCAAATTAGATCAGCTTAGCTAGTCAACTTACGTAAGACACTGAGAACATATATAAACAGATATAACCTCCCAACAGATATCCAAGGGAATCAGTTGGCCTGCGTGCAGTGTCTTCCAACAACTTTAAAAGAGTTTTCTGTCCACTTTGTGGGTGAGAAGATATGTGGTAAAGAAATAGTAAAAAACGTTTGACTAAATAGTTTTCCTTAACATCTCTAGAATATCAGACACCGGCAACTCACTTGTTTAAACATTGAATTTTAACATGTTATAAATCAAAATATCAATCTTTTCACTTATTGCAGGCATTAGTCACGGAATTAGGTGATAAGATCGAGGAATGTTTCGCTGTCTGTGACAGAGAAGAAGATGATAGTAAAGAAGAGAGCGGCGACAATGTCGAGAAACGAAACGATGCTCCCAAGCCCACACCCAGAAAGACTGTGACCAGAAGAGGGAGGAGACGTTCGTCTTCCAGTCCCGATGAGGTAGGATAAATTTACTTCTTACCTAAATCATGTTCCCGTGTTTAGCAATAACTATTACAAAAAAATGTTTAATAATAGAAAATTATCAAAATACAAATTTATTTTCATTTTAGAATGAACCACCTCCAAATAAACCATTAGATACACCACAGTCAATAAGAAAATCACAGAGAAAAGTCCCTGTAAGGAACAAAAATATGGGAAATGATTCAGAAGACTCTGGTATGAAAACTTAAAATATTATAATTTTAATCTACTCCTTTGCCTTTTATAACGAAAAACATTTTTCTTTTACAGACGAGGAGGAATTTCAAAAAAAATCCGATGTTTACGTTTTTAAGAAACCTGCCTCACGAAAAGGAACACGTAGAAAAAATTGAGCCTTTGTAAATATTTTTACTAAGAAATAAACACAATTAGCATTAAATTACTTTCTGTATTTTTATATTTTCATTTTATTATTTCCTATTATCGGAGACAAAGTATAAAGCATTCATGTTTTACAACTGCCATATTAAGGTTAAACCAAGGAAGGTTCCATATACTTACATGGATGGACCTGATAATGTGCACAATCGCGTAGCTGTGTCCCTTGATATAAACATTATAGATCACCGTGAAAAACCTACTTTTCCTGCTGGTTGCCATTAGGAAATTATGCAAGCTACCTCGTTAGCACTTTTAATTATGCCTTACGACGGACCGACGACTGACGGTAACATATTTACTGTAATGTGAACATCGCGACTTGACCTGAAAAAAAAAATCTCTCGTAAGAAGTAGAGATGATGGCTTGTAACATAGTGGGCGTTTTTACGTCATATACGCCCCAGAGAAATCTGACATATGGAAAAATCAAAATGGCGGCCGCGCTAGGAGTGCCGACTTATTTCTATTTCCCGTTTCTTCGGTACCGGTCTCGTTTTCATTCAATTAAATCCTCGATATGGGGTTAGCAAATGTGTCCCCTACATGTGTATAACGTTATTATACACAGGGAGAGATATATAATCATTCTTATAACAGACGAAGATATCCTGGGGTTTGAAGTGGTCGGGATGTTGTATCTGACGGTGCTGAAGCCTACTATATTGTATGCAGCATGGTGCATAGTGTCTGTCGGTAGAAAGCTGCTGCTCTGTAGGCAGTTAAGCGCGGCCTAACAAAGCTTCGGACAGAAAATCGCGAAGACTCACAGGACTGCGTCGCAGCTCTCTGATTCCGCTGGACATATTTGAAATAAAACGTGGCTATTCCAGAGAGGCGGTAAGGGTTCGTCAACAAGTCTGCGCAATGTTACGCCATACTCAGCGACTTCACGATCCGCCCTCTAAAATGTCGTAAGATCTGACACTCCATCCCTGACATTAAGAGTAAAAGAACATATTATGAGAGCAATCGAGAAAGAGAAGAATGTTAAATTATATTGGGTGAAAGCGCAGGGCGGGGATAGAGGGCAAAAAGGGTGAACCAGTTGGCCAAGGACGTGGCCTTGGAGAGCAAAAGCTAAGGCACGCTTTACCAGTGGAATAAGAGGCATGCGGAAGAAATGACGGCAACTCGAATATTCTTACCAGACCGGGTCGATCTCCAGCGAACTCCGCCACATAGAGCTTAATACGGTTCTAGTCCAAATGTTCACGTGGCACCGGGGATTCTCTGAGTACCTTCACAGGTTTAAGCTAAAGGAGAGCCTCTCGTACATCTGTGAACCAGGAGTAGACCAAACCGTGATGCATATGAAACTTGCTGTCTTGTATTTGCACGGCAACGGACAAATGTGAAGTTAGGCTAAAAAGAAATACTGAATCTGATAGCATTGCATCATTGGTAAGGGAAGACTGATGTCGCCAAAAGCCTCTTGAATACTTGCGCAAGGCCGCTGAAAATGTAATAAGAAGTAACAAAAAATAAAATGAATACAAAGTTATAAATAGAATTAGTCTTAATTAAATCTAAAAAAATAAATCAAATATAGATACAGAAATATGAATAATAAACTGAAAAAATCGTACAAATGCGCCAACTCAAAATTTAGTCATAGAGTGGATTAAAGAAAAAAATGTACCTGTAATATTTTGGGAAACGTGGAGAGGAATATTGAAATATTAGATAATGTAAAGTACGATGGACGAATGAAAGAGAGATCATATGAATAATAAAATAGAAATATAAAAATAAAACATGTCACTTGCATATTTCCGACAAAAGCGCTACGTTAGCTCATTATGCACATGTAGTATACAAACAGAAAGCAGTTACGTTCAAAAAAGAACAAATTTCTGGACTCCTACTCACTTATTTCACCAGAGCAACGTGAATTTTGCTGGGGCTTGATTTTTTTATAGGAATCCATTACAAGGAAACGCCTTTGCCACACCGAATGGCCCGCTCACACTGGCGTCGATGTTGTTAGGAATGTCTGAGGCGACTTGCTGTTGGCGTTCACAGTCTTATCAATGACTACTTTGGGGTCAAAAATAACTAAAATATGTTAGCTTATTAAATTTACTATTTAATAAAGAAAGTAGTTCTCACAACAAAATTTGGTGTGAATGAATTAAAATTCCTTTGTAAGCTTAATTTAATTGACAAGTTAGCTTAATCTTTAAAATAAGGCAAGTCACGTAGGTATAGATGTAAAAAAGCCGATTTAAAACGTTTAAAACTAAAAGTGGCGGTTTAAAACCCCAAATAAATCTTTTTAAACGGTTTAAAACTCGCCTACTAAAATATAAGAACAGTGTTTTTACACATCATTATCGACAATACTTGGTCTTGTGTTAGTTACCTATGCAGTTTATACCTATGTAGGTAAATATATTACATATAAAGTACTATAATTATAAAGAAACAATATTACATACAATAGATTAAAATATGTACCTAAAACATAAAGAAATTGTGGATAGGAGTTTTGACCTTTATTTCCAAGTAGTTAAGGTCTACTCAAAGGTCCACTCCTCAATTTCTGTTCAAAGAGTTTGCCGACAGAGAGCCACCGCCGACTGCTATGCACACACACAGTCTGTCAAGAAAGTCATGAAAAGAAATAAAGTGGTGCCATATTTAATTTTAGGACAGAAATGTCAGTCAGTTTTACAAAGATAGTGGCGCCTCATAAATTTTCATGACTTTCTTGACAATGAAGATCATCATGTTGTCGAGTGGACTGTGTAAGATTAGTCAGTTTTTTTATTACTTTCTAGAAAAAGTCGGGTACCTAATAATCTAATTTTATAACAGCTTATTACATTTTAGTTATTTAGTATCTCAATCCAAATTTGTACATTTTTTTACAATACTGGCAACACTGAAATGTCCGCACGCAACACGCTATGTATGTGTGTGTGTGGTGTGGAGTAGGCGAGCTGGCAACGTTGCATCTTGACGTCTCTCCGCGTGAGAAGTGCAAGTTTGGTTTTAAACCGAATGAAACTGATTGATAAATCTTTTCAAAATAACCAATATAGTTAACTAGGTAATAGTTTTTCAACTTAGCTAGGTAATGTCTACGCTTGGAATAGATTATGTGTTTATATTTAAGAAAAACATAGTCATCAACACTAAACGTTTAAAATCGAAAAAAATGTTTTTTTTCGGTTTTAAACGGTTTTTTTCGTTTTAAACCGATTGGTTTAATTCGTTTTAAACCGGCCTTATATCTATAGTAGGCCCGTCGTCCTACGGCCGGATCACTGATCCGGAAGGGTCCTCCACACTCACCCCTGCCACAACCACCATCATCTCAACACGGTCTTTAATCTATCTCTCGATATACATCATCTCATAATACAAATCAATCTACCAATGGTTTGTGCAACTTACCCGGGCGAAGGGTAAGTACTAACCAACCGTCGTCGTGCAAGAATCTTACCACGTGAGACCTGTGACCGTTTTACCAATCAGTCACAGGCCGTAGGTGACCTCAGAGCTGCTGGGTGGCGGTGCCACTCTAGTCACCGTCTCGCTCCTCGATCTCTTTCTGTGTCGGTGCTTCGTGTGGATGTAAAGCGTAGCGCGGCGTATTTAAAAAATCGATGTTTTAGATTTATTTATTAGATTAAAGGCTATTTACAAATTAATCGGTTTTTACATTAGACCCATGTAATAAACTTTCAAAAAACCTAATAATATTGCATAAATTGCAATATTTTTACTGAAAGAAGAACTTAAATTATATTATCTTACTTTCCATTAAAAACTAACTTCAAAAAAATTTGGTTAATATTGACATAAAAATTATCCACTGAACAAGGTAAAAAATAAGATATTGATAATTAAAACGTAGTGATATTTATAAAAAATAATTAAAATTAGTAAAGTATATATTAATATGTTTAGAATTTCAACTTGAATAATGAAACGCTATGTTGTTTTGCGTGAAGTATGTGGTCTGCAACATTCATGTTTGACAAACCATGAGCGGTAATTATTAGTAAAAGTAATAGCATCACACAACACATTAATGTTGGTAATCCGATAAGTGAATTGTTTAAGTATGTACCCAATTTAAACACTATAAAGCAATGAAATCGTAATGCGTCGCTGATATCGTCTCTATTATTTTTTAAAAAATTGTATTTAAATGTACACCTTTATTTTATTCTGTTCCATTTTTTTTCTGTAACTGAAGTGGAACCAGAATTGATTATGATTTGTCGACATGTAAAAGCGCGCTGCGGAATTTATCCTCGATCAACAATCCAGAGATTTCCGGTACCCGATGAAAAAGTTAGTTGGGCTGTTGAATACAAGGAATATAATCCAGTTAATTATACATCAACTTCAGTTCACGGCAAACCTTGGGCTGATCCAGATATAGGTATATAATGTATATGTCTATAATAACTAATTGTTTTGATTCTATTCTTGTAATAAATTTATTCAATTTCAGCATCCATTATAACTAGAAGAATCATTGAGTTAACATAAAAAGTGTATTGTTATACAATATAATTTTTTTTAAACTATTATTAATTAACATTTTTCAATTGTTTTAAAAAGCAATTCAATTGTTTTCTTTCTTTTAGTTGACCATAATTTCAATCCAAAGTGGAATAGTTTAGATGGAAATGTAAATAGAAAAAGTCATTTAGGCTCATATGCAATTGTAAATGATTTACCTATAAACCCAATTGGAAGAACAGGCATTTGTGGCCGAGGAGTGTTAGGACGTTGGGGTCCTAATCATGCAGCAGATCCAATTGTTACACGATGGAAACTACATATAAATGGTACTAAAGAAACTGACAGAATAAATAATAGGCAAGCTCATTTTCAGTTCTGTAATTAAATTGACACATAGTTTTTGTAAAACAAATCATTTACTTACTAAAACCACATTGTATTTGCAAGTACCTTTTTACTTACATGTTATCATTAAATGTTTTAAAATTTGATAGAATTCATATTGATATTTTACTATTAATCCATTTGCAATTAAATAATTTCCGTCTACCTGCATTCAGTGACTTCCCTCAACCTTGACCATGTTGTTAGTCAACTTAGTGGTGATCATTAGGCAAGGCCTATGCTTTGCAGTTGGGGTCTCACATTGGTTAACATGATGATGATGAGTTTTCTCCTATAAATATTTAAACTACTAGTTTTTTTGTAGTGAATAACTACAAATTATAGTATTTCAGATTTGTTTAATGGGATTAGACAGGATTGATCTTGTTGAGATTTTTCTGACAATAAACATTTTGTACAGCATGATTAAGATTTTGTTTTGTGTAAGTATGATCGAATGATCATTAAAATAATATATGTTCACCACCATGTAGCAGTTGTTACTGAAGATAATTATTAAAATTGTGCCAAAAGTCTAAAATAAAATGTAACCTAACCATTTTAATAGTGTTTAGAAACAGCTATGAGATTTATAAAACTAAATGGTTAAGTTAATTTTATTACTATATTATTGTTACAAAATTCATATAATTGTTGAATGAATATGTGAACAAGATTGTTTTAATAGTTATACCTGCAAATTTTTACAACAAATATTCCTACATTTTTTAGCAAAAGTATTAATAAACTTATAAAAAATGGAATACCCTTGACTGTATTCAATTCAAATCATCATCATTGTATCAGTTGATAGATGCACACTGCGATGTATAAGCTTCCCCAAAAGGTTGCCACAATAAAAGGACTTGCAATACCTGTATCCAGTGACTTCCTGTTTGATTATATTGTAAATCTGTATATGGGCTACCCACGCCGCCTCTACCGGCTCGTGGTCAACACTCGAGCACCTTCCAGCCTTAACGGCCATTGTTTATATGAGCAATGTGCCCCGCCTATTGCCACTTTGAACTACATTGGCAATCTTATTTCTGATTCAATCTTATAGCACAGCTCTCTGTTGCTCTCTGGGTAACAAACTGGGTTCTGTTTTGTATTCAAAGGCAGTCATATATTAGACTTTTCTTTCAAAATATTGGATAAACAAATATTGTAGCTTGTCTATTTTAAATAAACTTTTTCAGACCCATCCTTCAATTCATAGCAATAAAGCGAAGTGACACTGGAGAGTGGGCATTGCCAGGCGGAATGGTTGAGCCTGGTGAAAATGTTGCTATTACAGCTGTCAGAGAATTTCAAGAAGAAGCTTTGAATTCCTTATCTGCTTCTGAAGGTTTATATTTTAACTTGACACATAAGAATATTCTTTTTATTGTTATTAAAGTTCTTTATCCAAAAAGTTATGTGCTAACTGATTTAAGTAGATAGTTAATGATATTTTCTAAAAAGATAATGATACACAAATTTTTCTATTACTAAATTCTTCCTATTGACACATTGTCATAGCGAATTGACTAAAGACATAAAAAGATGTTTTTGCAGCCTTGGTTTCTACTACTTAACAGAAACAAAGTTAAGCTTACTTAATGTAGGTGTAAATGCTTATTAAAAAGTATATATATTAAGTCGTTATGAGTGGCTCTTTTGCACTATTGTTATTCAGGAAAATGTTTGTTACAAATTTTTAATCCATTGTTACTGACATTTTCAGAAGAAAAATTACAATGGAAACAAAAGTTTGAAGAGTTCTTCAGTAGAGGTGTTAAAGTATACAGTGGTTATGTAGATGATCCAAGAAATACTGATAATTCTTGGATGGAAACTGTTGCATACAATTTTCATGATGAAGATGGTACAAAAGTGGGTGCACTGAAACTGAATGCAGGAGATGATGCAGTCGGTGTTCAATGGGTTGATATCACACCTGATATAAAACTATATGCAAGTCACAAAGACATTGTATCAGAAGTATATAAAAGATTGATTAAATAAATATTTGTTAATGCATAAAATAATGTGTAATGTAATTTAGATTATTTTGAAGTAATTCAAACGAAATAATAAAAGCTTAATCAACATATTTTTTTTATTTAACAGTTTAGGTGCTGGTTAAACAACCATACATACAACATACATACTATTAATCATAATGTATGACTAACTAAAAAATTAACTAAGCCCAATTCTTAATAAAATATTGATGTCATAACCCGTTGTACCATGTGAGTGACAGTTATGAATATTATAAGAATTTAATTGAGATCCAATGAAGTGTTGGTCCCTTATCAGTTTTTTCTGACATATGACAGTTTTTTAACAATTTTTGTTTATATTAGATGAACACAAAACACAAATAGGTTGATTTTCCAGTTTTAATTAAATTCTATATTAATATCCTCCCGCCAAATAATTTAAATAATTACAGACCAGTTTTATTAAGAAAAATATAGGGATGTACCCTAATTAAAAATGACTAGTTCTTATATTGATCCAAAATTTTGAATTGGCTTTGAATTTATCAAATGGATTACAAGTATTTCAAATCAATACCTTAACTATTTTATTTTATATAATATTTATTATTCCACTCAAGATAAATTGTTTTACCTACAACTATACTATTTACTGTGCCAGGCGTACAAACAACATACCACATATTATTCTTATGGTACCTGATGGGTAGTACTATCCCATTGTGGGCTTTTGAGCTTTTCATGAGGCCATTCTAAGACAAAACCAACAAAGTACTTTAAAAAAAAAACATTTTTATCTAGATAGTATATTGCAGGAGGGAGTGTTGGAATTATTTTTTATAAAGTGGTGGCTTCATAAAAAGTTGGGCACTAATGACATATAAACAATAAAAAAATACATGTTTAATGAATGTCTAATAATCTACTAATAAAAATAAGTTTCATAATAGTCTTAAATTCGACTCCAACATTCGACACGTCACGAACATTCTTGAAGCACTAGCATGTGTGTAGTTACAGGGAATGTTATTAATGTTGGTACAGTTATTTTAATTCTTTTTATTTGAAAAGTTCAATCTGGGTTCGCATTCTTTTGTTCTTACATAATAATACATATGAATGTTTTAAAATCAATTTATCAATTAAATTTTCTTATTTTTCAAATAAAACTTACATATTTCAGGACATTTGTGATTCAAAATAGGTGAAACATTTACATAGATATTTGATATTGAATGTCAAAACATTTATGTAAATTTAATTGCACTTTGATTTAAAGATATTTAACAAATGATATATATTTTTACATTGATATACAAGAAAATTAACCCAAAATTCTCCAATGTTACAGTACAAATTGTTTCACCAAAATTAAACAATCATATCTGTGGAGGCCAGTGATTGGTATGTCCGATAACAATTCACATCATTCATTAAACGTTGTATATTCTGTGTAAATGATGGCAGGTCCTGTAACAGAAGAATAATATACAGGTCTTTAAAAAAAATCATCACCAAATTTCTTGTCAAGCTCGAAACTCGAATAAGAAAGTTGAGAAAGAGAGGATTATATCCTTGCATAGCCCCCATTGCTATCTGGCGAGTAATAATAATTAATAATTTAAAAAGCTTATATATGTGTAATACATACAGTGTCAGGTGGAAATTGTTGTAAATGTGGGGCATGGTGCGGTTCGAAGCCAGGTAGGGCATTCAGGAAGCTGGGTAGGAAGGCCAGTCGGAAGGCAGGGAAGTCTACGCAGGCCATCGCGTGCGCCGCTACCAGCGCCTCATCTCGCAGCAACGCGCGCGCACCACCGCCCGCCAGCCCCGACAGCAGCACCGACAGGAACTCGCACAGGAACTCCGACCGGAATATTGTCTGCCACAAATACATAATACATAAGACAACTTGAAAGCAAAAATGTCATGAAGCATCCTGATGCACATCATTCAGTTCTGGTGCTTTTTTTGCTGCAAGAGCCTCTCAGTGAATAAGGAATTGAGTACAAGCTATATGACCATAATGAGCTGCTTGAAAAAATGATTTAATACCAACATTTTTGCCAGTCATCACTGTTGCAATATCTATGCATATTCAACAGCAATTTTTCCATTCTAAACCTTCGGCTTTTCTAAATTTGTCAACTTTATAATTTATGTCTTTTCTTGCAGCATGGTTTTTCATTATACGACAAAATAAAAAGTCTTCTTCTACGCTTTCTTTATTAATGTACCTGACATACTAACAACTGAGCCTATTTAGTTAAATCAGTTGTTTCATCCAACTGAATTGAAAATTTTGGGTTGTCTCTAATATCATAAATTCATTGGAAGCTGACAGGAATGTCACACAGGAATTTTGGAATATCATCGCTACATTTTTTTCCATGTAGTATTTCTACCATTTTAATAGCAGTAGGTAATACAAGATCTCCAATGGTGAATCACTTTTTATTAAAGTATGAGACGTCATATGACGCTAGTAAATATTTTTTATTAACGGTTATAGAATTTTTTAACTTTATTTAAAGATTTATAGTCTCTAAAAAAATTATTTTGGTTTATTACGGCATACAAAACATCCTTTGATTCAAGATATATTTTTAATTTTGATAGTTTCATATTCTCCAAAGCCAATAATTCAGTGTATATTATTATAAATTATTACATAAAGCCAAATTGAAGAAAAAACTCATGGTATTTCCCTTTTTGGACATTAGATGCCTGTTATACAATACATTATCCTGGCCGAGAAGAGTTTATAGCATTATCATCTGCGTCACTACCACTCTTATTTCAGTTCAACCATGGCCAAACATTATTTTAATCCTAAAATATAAAAATAACGTATTGCATAAAAAAATATTTATTAATTACCAAATAAACAAAAAAAACTAAAACCTCGTTACGGCGGAATACTGACATTTGACTATATTAAAAGAGCGTTAATACTATTAATGTACAGTTCACATTGCAGTTGTGCTATTGAATCATGTCTAATGTCTATGCTAATGTCTCGCCGCACGTGTACGCGCGAGTACATTCCTCCCTTAACTTGTGTGATGTTATAAAATCTTGTATTTAAAAATTTGTCATTAAAAACTCGCGATCGTAGAATTTTGCCACGCTACCCATTGTTAAAGAAGCCCTGCTCTAGGGGTATTTGATAATTCGAAAACGTTGCAGCGCAAATTTCCATAGTTGCATCATATTTTTATCGAATTTTGGGAATACGGTAAAATGGAATTAGCAAAATTTTGCTCAAGTATTTTATGAATAGTCCTTAATTCACGTTATACATTTGAGTGTTTACCTTATGATAGAGCTTCCATTTAGAGTTGAGGAGTTCGAGAGCGGTCAGCGCAGTACGCAGCAGCTCGATGTCGTCAGTCAGCAACGCGCGGCCGAGGGCCGACAGCGCCCCTCGCAGCTCGTCGCTCCGCCGCGCGCCCTCCGTGCCCTCGCATTTGTGAGGAAAGAAGTACCGCCAGCGGTGCAGCAGCACGCTGCCACAAAGTTACGCATGAACACTGCTTATTCGACCAAACACATGCGAGCTGTACAGCTCAGCACATTAATTGACCATTAATGGAAGAACAGCGCTTCTTCCGTTCGGAATAAGTAAGGAATATTAATTAATTCCTCCTTTTTTAATGAGTAGTTATTTGTCTGCTTTAATTGGTTAAATAATTATAAATGAACACGCATCTCATTTATACCATTATTACTTTCATCAGTCATAGGAAGTCGTCAGCTCGCAAAGCTCTAAGCCATGAAGAGCACTATGTCCGAGAGATCGAATCAACAATATGGAGATGTGTAGACGAACGAAAGTAAACGACATAGCCTAGCTAACAAGTAAGATGAAGTTTACAGTCTATACAGTATGCAGACCAGATAGCCTCTGGTGTTTCAAGGTTCTGTGATATCATCCTTCCTTCCAAAGTAGACGGAAGATTTTACTGAAGTCATCGGAATACACTAGGTGCAAGCCGCCTTCAACAAACTCTATTAAATAGCTCTGGAGGAGAACTTTGTCCAACAGTGGACGCGTTTCGGTTGAAATATTATGATTCATTTCGCTGGGTAGATACTGTTAAAGTCGTCACTTCTTTTCGATTCTCTTGGAAATTTCTGTAAAATCTATATCCAGCAAAAGACGTCTTACTGCAATAATAATAATTCCTCTCTTTGTGTAGAGGTCTTTGAGAGAGGCTTGTGCCCTACAGTGGATGTCTATTGGTTAATGTGATGGTCATGCGATTCGACTACAATGTGCTTGTAAAAAGTTTTCTTATAATTTGATAGTGAAATAAGTGCCCGACTGTACCTGGCGAGGAGACGGTAGGCTGCGCGGGCAAGCGCAGGGGCATTCGGGCCGGCGCGCGGCAACACGTGCTCGTGCAGTAGCGCCAGCACAGCGCGAACGCGCACGCCACCGCCGCCAGCCTCCACGCCCAGGCGCACACACTCCACCAACCTCTCCAAGCTCGCCTCGCTGTCGCCTCTGCCGACATAATACACTCCTTATATAACATATGTACTGTTAAACTTATATAATTATTTAATTTTATATATATTTATATATACTTAAACATCGAAATTGTTACTTTGGTCGGCACTAGTAGTAGATTGCCTCAGATTATCGTTTAACACTGGTTGTCAAATATATAAGGGCCCCGCTTTGTGTTGTGACAGAAGTGATAACTGAGCGATGACTCTAACCGATCCTCTCCCAACTCCGATATCGATTCAGCTAAAATTTCTCCGAAAACCGAGTAGATAACAATTAATCAATACAATACCTCAGGCGACGCATCTGTCGTTGATTTTATTAAATTTATTAGCTCGCAGATTTCAGATGCGCGAGCCCTGAGTCTAAAGAAGTTGTAAAAGCCAGAACTGCTAACAGCGTCCAGCACCAATCGAAAATAGCCCACTGTCAAAACTAACTTAAATAAGTGGTCAGAAGCGACAACAGTAAATATCACCTAGTCAAGAAAATTTGTCAGGCTTCACATTGGATATAGGTTGAGTTTTTTATGTTTCATTGTGTTGCTTTGGGTTAATTATTTTCCTATTGTATAATATAGCCAGGAGTAACTTTACTAATTATGGAAAGGGAATTTTACAACGAGAACGAATCGGAAATTAGGAGATCTGTAGACGAAAGAAAGTAAATAAACATCATAGCTTTGAGGCTTTGCAAGTTAAATGACAAATAACAGGCGAAAATGCGCGCAGAACCAACAGCCACGGAGGCTTTGCTGATTCAGGTTGTTGGAAGTGGCTGGATGCAGGCCGCTTCTAACCATTCCTATTGGCCCATATCCGTGGACGTCCTATGGTTAAAATGTTAGCCGAAAGACACCCCGCTACAAATTAAGCGCTAAATGCATCCAGCGACTTCCCGCGACCTTGATTTGATGATTGTATAATAATATAGAATCCATTCATAAATGATTTGGCTTTCATTAATCACTACCGAAACCTCAAATATATTAATTGTTCGCGAGAAGTTTATGTGAACTGACAATACATTTTAGGGAAAGCCTATATTTATTAATTTAAATATGAAATTTAATTTTACTTTTGTGCGACCTCCAGGAAAACATCTATCGCTGTGTAGGCGAAGTTTCCTAGCTGTTGCAAAAGAGCCGTGAACAGTGCAAGGAAAAAGTCTGTGATCTCGGGCTCCGCGGTGGCGTACGTTGCATCGCACAGCATGCGAAGAGCTGTTTCTGCAGCTCCTTGGATTCCCTCTGCTAGTATCTGCGAAGATTTAGTTCCTAGTCTATTAATAACATAATGTCTCTTTAAAACAAGCATGAAATAATTTCAAGTTAAAAAAGCATATATATAGGTGTCAAAGCTTTACAACGGTAAAATTACAGCTCATTTGTGACAAAAAGCTTTAAAGTTTTTGCACCTATTTCCAATCAACTTAAATAAAGTGATCACTCTGAAACATGTTGCATTGATTTATTTTTTCTATCCGAATGCGACAGGCAAGTAACCTCCGTCAGTACAAAGTCTGCAGTAATACACAGTAAACAATAATTAATTTGTATGTGGTAATCCGAATGTTGAAAACATTTTTTACGCATTGTTATTTATCATTTTTTTAACTATTGATTTTTGGATATGGTGCACCATAGATTAATTTTTCGCAAATGAGATACACATTCCCCCTATAAAGCGCCTATAACTAATCGTTCTGTATACAATTATTATTATTTTTTTACTTTCACAAACTATCAGCGATGTGAAATGACTTTATCTTGATATAAATTAAAAAAGTATTTTTTTCTCTTTATAAATAATCATAATGTTATGCATAGTTTATTTATAATACCGTTGCGTATTCTTATTGTCTCCCCATTTTAGATTAAAATAATTGAAAGAAGAAGTCAACTTCTTGTTAGGGTTCAATTTTGTCGAGTGGTTAATAATTGTTTTTTGGCAATTTATGGAGTGTGTAATCTGGTACTTTATTTTTAAGCAAGAATACAGAACCAACTTACTTATATACACTACTCCTACACTTACATCTAACTTTTATACATTACTTTGGGATAAAACAGTTTTCCAATGTAATAAAAAAACTTTTCATTAATTTATGTGTCTCATACGAAACCATACATAATTTTATTAATTATAATTTTATCAGAGTTTACACAAACTTATCTAGAGGAATAAAGTACAATTGTGAAAATACCACGTTCTTCAAAGCCAACAATTGTAGTAGACTGTACTGACTGAATATCTGACCTATCTAATGATAAATGTGCACCATAATTATGAAGTAGCAATAAATGGTCACAAAATTGATGTTTATTTTTCAATGTCAATTTGTCAAAATATTAACTTATTTTTGTACGTATAGATTGAGTTTTGAGTGTAAACAAATTAAATACTTTCATTTTATAAATACTTGTACATTATGGTTTTTATTATTATTTATTTGGCACGTTTTATTGAGGAAAAAATATAGGTTTTTCATATTACACGATATTCTAAAATTGGAACGTATCCCTAAATTCACAACATGTTACATGTATTTAATAAGTTTTTTTCACGCTTTTCTAAAAAAAAGGTATCCCCTGTATAAAAAACAGTGGGGTATATATTTAACATACTTTCTTAGGCTGCGTGGGAGCGGCTGCAAACGCGTGCAGAAGGTCGGTAAGTGGGGGTAGAGCGGCAGCCGGTCCGGTATGCAGCAGGGCTCCGGCCCACGCGGAGAGCAGCGCACGCGCGGCTTCACCGCCTGCGCCCGATGACCCTGTGGGAACGCCCATTCCCGTCGCAGCGCCTCCTACACCCGCAGACGGCCCTCGCGACAACGCCAGCGACAGCAAGGCCTCGCGTACAACTCCTGCTGTCTACCAAACCAATTGAAATTTACTCTTTCTACCCAAATTACACTTAACCTAAACACAAATGTATACGAAAACATTACAGCAAATCTTAAAACTAGTAGTGCTTAGGAAGCGTTTAAAAAGCGTATGCACGTATTACCACACGTATAAAGTTATTCGCCTGACGCATTCCAGTGGAAAAAATAGATTAATTCCAGAGTGATCACTTTATAAAAGTTGATTGGAAATAGCTGTAAAAACAGACGTGCGATTTACTCATAATAATTCGTCCACAAGAAATATTCACAACATTCTCCAAAGCGCGCCAGACGAACAATTCTCTCTCCTTTTGCACTGCCATAAATATCCCTTGTCATTGGTCGCCGCCATCTTGATCGTAATATCGACACTGCTGAGATACTATATTTCTTTTAATGAACCTCAGATAGCTCAGAGAGTAGTCAATTAAAAATGTAATCATAGTTATTTATCGTGCTACCGAAACTTATGCACCGTGCCTTAGGAAAGCACGGCGAAGTGGTGACCGGGAATAAACGCGCTGAACGGAGATTGCGAATTTCGGAAAGGACTCCCCCTTTTTCGCGCTCCTAGGTAAGGCGCGGTACAGTGGTTTCGGTAACACTATAGTCTACAAAGCAAACGTCGGTGTTTACGAATCAGTTATTTTTATAGCGCTTTAAAACATTTTCTATTTAACATCGACTTTGACACGACGTATAATTTTGTCATTTACTCTTATTTCTTATTCACTTTGTACTTATTTAATAAAATACCTTAGGCTCCAAGTAATCCAGAGAACGTTGCGCGTGGTTGTACAGATCGCCCACCAGCATTATGGGGTCCGTTGAGAACTTTACGTTTTTGGAAAGACTTAACAAGAGATGTGCCGCGGCGTGACATAGTAGTGGGGGCTCCTAAAAATATAAAAATAAGCTGTTTTCATAAAGAATATATTGATGTTTAAACAAAAGTGCTGATAATCAATATAACCTAAAGTAAGTTCTTTTGTCAAATGCTGTTTGTCAGCTCAAAAATTGTCTCAATAAAACTTATGTAGAGCATTGAGGGCGGTTGGTTCATAACTTTAGTAAGGTTTTTTTTCAGTCTGGACATCTGCTACCTTATTAGCATTTGCTTATACCACGGGCTTGAGTGTAGAGCGCTGAAGGCGCTACGGCTAAACCTAGTTTAAGTGCTTAGATGGAAGGATTAACCCTTAGAAACCTTTGCTCGGGCTGTTATATCACAATATTACCGGATTAAGACTCGCCGAGCTGTCTAGATCGTTTAGACAATCGCTTCATGTATTGAACTGGTTCAAAGTGAAAGTGTTTCGGTTTACATTGTAACTCATTTTGGGGTTTAACATTGCGACTCGAGCGCACGAGAGGGTCGAATCTGAACTTGATCGGTTGCTATAATTTACTAACAAGACTAGCGCTAAGAAAGCGTTAGCGCTAGGATAAGTGGAGGAAAAATTCCAGTAAGGCTTCTATTTAGGATGATAGGGGGGTTGTCTACACGCTGTTAATCATTCTTCCTGGAAAGGAAGGCTCGTTTTTGATAGTCGAGAGCATGTCTCGGCCTTGGAACAACGCGACTCATCTTCATGCGTTGCGTTAGTAAAATAAGCTTGAGAAAGCATAAAATATTCTATGCCATATGGAAGCTGTTAATCAGACCTGTGACTCGAGTTATATAGGTTCAAGAGTGTACTTTGGTACAGTTTGCAATTATTCAAGTAGTTTATATATGTATAGAAAAAAAATCATAGGCCTATTGCAAAGCTAAGGCCTCTCCAAAAGATCGACAATGACCACAAGTGACCCAACAACATAGTCAAGGTCGCGGGAAGTCAGTGGATGCGTGCAGCGCAAGATCGGTCATTGCAACGATTCTTTTTCTTTTAACGCTAATGGATACACTGATGTTATTCGATCCTATTAAAGAGTATATCTGTTAGTGAATAAATAAGAACAAACTTACAGCCATTTCATGTGGTATTAAGAAGGGGACTGCAGAATTAAAAAGGCCTTCCATTGTCTGTATGGGCACGCTGCATTCGCTTGCGTAACAACACCATGCGCCCATACATGCGAACATTTCCGCATGACTAGAAGTATGAAACAAGAAATATTTAAATTATTATATTATCGATAAAGACTTCCTTATTGAAAAGTATGGTGAATTAAATGTTAACTTTAAGAAAAACAATGACGGTAGGATTAAAAATACAAGCTAGATTGGTATACCGTTTTATAGGTTATACTAGTTTTTATTTTTAAATAAAATTAAAATGTAGCCATTTTATGGGCTAACAAAGTTCCCAGAGTTTTTTCCACTTTCAAAATTTAACTGGTTACAGTTTCACCCTGCATCTACATATTAATCATATCCTTTATGAAACTCTAGAGTTTTTGGAAAAACTAAAAATTAGATCTAACTATGTTAATTAGTATTGTGGTTCAGTTCCAACCACGAAATGATTGTTAAATAGAATAGTAGCTGAGTTTCTTAAAATATTACCTGCCTACATTGATAGGTGAAGTCGCACCGACATTTTAATTCTTCACTATTGAAAGCAGATAAATTTTCAGAGTCCACGAAAATTTATCTGCTACGAATTGTACACCCAATGCTTTTTTACGCCAATGTATAACGTACTAGCTAGATCACTTTGGGAACTAAAGGGCTAACAGATGATGAGTAACGGCTGTTAAGTTTGTTCAGAAAGGAAACCATTTACCTCGCTGCGATCAGATTGCCAGTACCTACCCTTACCTACCTTTCCGGGTATGTTGCTTAATTTAAAATGCTACGCATCAAAGTATGTTTTGTATCTATTGTAAAATTTTGTCAATTTGATTAATTCAGTCTTGTGTTTTCTCTCTGTTGACTTCATCTCGATGATGTTGAATTAATAAACTAAACCCAGATGCTTAACTTTAGCTATTTATAAGCAAACTTCTCTTTTTCGTCTCCTTTCTTCGCTTTTTTTTTATTGAAACGAGGGGTTACAAAAGTAAATTTGCGTATACGTACACTTGTACAAAAGCGTGTGCGTGTACGTGGGTATTCGCATGCGCACGATGCGGCCGAGTTAGGGCTGCGCCCGCCAACGCTGCGGCTGCGCGCTCCATCAACGCAGCCCCCGCCGCCGAGCCTCGCCCTCCCTCCGCCTCTGCACAATGACGATTAATGACTGACTGACAAGAAGGCACGGTTTGCGAGTAATTCTCATATGTGTTCGATCGGTCTATGACTAATGTATATTGCCAGTGATGACTTACGGGTAAAAAAATAATTTATGACAAATAACACCACAATGACACACACAATTTCAGGTACAAAACAATTACAAAAATATAAAACTAATGACAAAAACCTACATTAAAACAGAATAAAATGAAATAAATAATTAGAATCAATGAAAACGGTAATGAAACGAGCCGTGGAGAAGACTCGGGATTTCTCTACAGAGCAATAAGGAATGGTGACATCCTTAGACAACCGAAAGTGACTGACGGCCTACCGGATTGGCATAGAGCGCAGAACAGATAGCCACGTTAGTTATAAAGTTTTGGAGTGCACCACGGACCGGTAAGCGAAGCGTATGACGTCTATCCACAAAAATGACGGACAGATGATTTTTTATGATGACCTTCTGATTTATATGATTACTAAGGAAGGGACTAATATATATCTACTTCCGCTATGTAGCAGTAGTCGTGCAATGAAGTGCACCGCTCGCCAGCCCGCTGATAAATGCGCGTGCGGTAAACAATGCGGTCGTATGATGACACTGGATGCAGGTCGCTTCGAGAAGGCTCTATTGGAAATTTATGCAGAAGGTTTAGTTCCCAGTGGACGTCCAATGGATGGGGGTCCAAAATTAATGTGATGGTCTTGTTAACGGCCTACAATCGTAACTCTTTCTACCTTATATTGACCAACGAGAAGATCAAAGGAATTAGGAAAGGCCGGGTCGAGTTACCAGAATTTTGAGAGATATGCCTTCTTAAACATTTATGTAATGGTTTATAAATTCGGAGAATTTTTTAAAAAAAATTATGAAAAACATGGACACGTCATGAATTTTCTGGGTCGTGGGCTGCTTTCAACTGACTCAGTGGATCCTACGGCTGAAATGATGATGTGATCAGACTAACCGGCTAAAAGTGCGGGTGCTAGACGTCCCAATAAGCGAGTGAGAGTGGCGAGGTCTAGCAAGGCAGCGAGTAACCGCTCGGGCTCCCCTCCGGTAGCGCCACCTGCCGAAGACCGACTCGCGGCGCGAGCGTACACTCCCGCTAAGCACTGCCAGCGTTCCAGCTAAAATATAATCATGCATAACATGGTGGATAATAATAAAGAAATTTTTAATTAAAAAGTAATGTATATATTTAAAGATATTATAAATCTACAGACAAAAAATGTTTTATTTAAGAGCAATAACTGTTGAGTTTCTGAACGGCTCAACTTAGAAGATAAACAATCTAAGTAGGTAGTAGCTTACTGCCTATAATATTAAAATAATTGACGATTCAAAAGTGCGTATAAATGCCTCCTTGAATATGGATATTTTGTTTTTTTTTTTTACAATACTCTTTCGTATTAAACCATCTCGCAATTCTGTGGGTAGTTTGATTTTCAGTCGCTGTAAAGGAAGGAGGCAGTCGCCGTATGTATTATTAGAACGGGACATCTCTAATTTTTAAGCAATAGCTCGCGTGTACATACGGTATATTAAATCTTTATTTTTAGTTCCGATTTTGGGAAAGTGTTTTACGAGCAAAGTTTATATGAACGTTAATGTGAAGAGGTTTGCAAGAAATGAAATAGAGGACTTCTACTTCAAAATTATTTTTCTTTATTCACATCTATAGCGCTCCCAAAATCTCCGTACCGCGCTCTAGGTATGCGCGCGGTGAGACAGGGGGAGTATTAACAGTTTCGTCCGTTAGTCTGAAGTCGACTCCTTGCGGCACTTTTCTGAGACACGGTACAGCAGTGTCGATAGCATTAAAATTTAATAATTGGCCATAAAGAAATATTTATAAAATTATTTTCATTCCTGAATTTTATTTAAACATAAATGATTAGTTTTGATTGTATAACAATATAATTCTTGCGGTTTATCAAGGCATCGTATAGCGGTTTTGCTATATATCCTATATAAACCAATTCATTATCAGATATATATTAGAGGGACTGGAAAGTAATGTCGCTTTCTTAAGTTAAATTCACACGACTATATTTTTAACAAGTTTTTATTTTCAATCAAAAATATGTTCACTTTCGTTATCAACAACCTTTTGCCATCTAGTATACAAATTTTTAATACCGGAAAAATCAATAGGTTTTTTTGTAAAATATGTCTACAGGACCGACATTACTTTCCGGTCCCCCTAATATTTTGACATAAGTAACTGGCCATCTCAAAACAACACGTAAGTGTATTAGCCCCTTCCAATATTAAACACAATAATTAAAATATTAACATACCACAGATGTGAAAACTTCTAATGGAGCCAGATCTGCCACCCGTGCAATACACTCAATGCAATGCTTTAGGAATGTTTGCCACTCGGTTTCGCCCTAAAAAAATATAGAATTACTACAGTACTTCCCATATTAAACACTAAAACATTATGTACTACTGTTACTTACGTCATCGTCGCATACGTCGTTATCTAAGTGCTGTAATTGTGCTTTATTGTGCTGGAATTGTATTTTATTCAGCACGCCATTTACTAGAGCTTGTAATGCTTCCCAATATCTACACAAAATATAACAAGTTACATTATTTTCTTAATGAAACTTTATTATTATTTTTCAATCTATTTAAAGCTATTAACAATATTTGTTTTGGTTTGAAAATTACAGGCATTTATTTTTGAAATTAGCTTTCAACATAAAGAATACTTACTTAGCCGTATCTTCCGGCTTTAAAATGTCCATAAATTGAATCCATATGTCTAGGCAACTTACAAAAATAGGACACGTAGGAACCTGGAAGATTAATCTTTTGTTTAATTTTTGTAATTTTGTATTTTCAGGTAACCCTCCTATGGCACGGTAGTTATGTGCCTTGAAAATGCCGTGTTGTATGAGACCCAGAGTTACTACAAAAATGGTGGTTTATGAGTGGTTCCATTTCAAAATCTTATAGAAAGATTTTTTTAAAATTCAACTTAAACAATTTAATTTTTATTAAAAATATGAACGTGTACAACAATAAAAAAACAATGTTATAATCTAACGCAACCCTAATTTAATGAATCTATTCGTCGTCACTGCTCTTTTTGCATTATTTAAAGTTTTTGTATGTTTTCCCCTCTTACAAATTTTGTTCTTAGTAGGTCGTTGAAAATTTCGCGGTATGAAGCTTAACAATTTTGCAGCACTCTTGAATTTTCGACTTCTTTCCTTGAAATGATTCAAGAAAAATGATTCGGGATTTTCCGCTAAGCGTAAGCCTTATAATGAATAACTTAGGTAAATCCAAACAGAAAACAGGCAGCTTAAACTAGAACTATTGTAGGCATTGCCTAGTTATTAAGCGGCATTTAGGTGTTCCCATCCTTACTAGGCGTATCCTCATGTCCTACGAGGGATACAGGCCACGATAAGAGAAACGATGTGTTCCAGTAATTTGGAAGTAACAGTGCAAGTGGTTCGCAATGCCAAGTAAACCACTTGATTGGATCGTAAATTAGTTTAAGGCCAAGACCGCGGGGAAAACTCTAGTAACTAAAAAGTCTTCGTTCATTAAGTACACGGACTGCTCCGCCCCATTAAGTCAGCTCCGATGAAGCTGTAAAAGCAATCGGGCTAAGAGCAACAACATCAAAATAGAATAAGTAGTCTTCATTAGAGACCATCTCAAGTGCCGGTTCATGCCTTGGGATACCTAATACCTATCAGAGGCCTATCGCCTCGTGTGTGCCTATTTAAAACTTTCACTACAAGTATGGTTAAATACCTATATACTTTTCTACAACGCTGTATCTTTAGAACAGCAAGCGTCACCGCGGCTGCAGAAGTACATACACTTTTGTAAGTACAAAAGATTTGGAGTTTTCTCATCAATTTATAGCGAATGCGTGTTATAGCGTGGCGTGTTGTACGAGGGTTCCCTCAATTTTCAAATCGTGTTATAACGAGATATTATTATATGAGAGCTACCTGTAATTATGTCAATAAAAAATTCATACCTGGAATGTATACTGGAATAAATAAGATAAAAATTCAATAGCATCAAACTCCGGTTCAGCCTCTAGTCTTTTAAAATGCAGAGATACAAAGAGTTTCAAGAACTCGGCCAGTTTATTTAAGTAACTGAAAAATGAAGCAAATATTAAACAATTTTAAAAATGAAATTTATTTTTGTAGCGATTTATAACAAATTAATTTTTTTATAGATCTTATCGTTATTATAATTTCAGCCGTAAGACTCATTAAATTTCCAACAAGATCTACCGAATCGATTTGATGTGATAACCTTTATAACATCGTCTATCCATCTCGTGGATGGACGTACTTCACTGCGCTTCCCAGTCTGTGGTTCAGAAACTTAAGGACCCTGCGACCACATTTTCTGCGCGCTGTGGCCTGTACAACTACAACTTGATAATCCACTGTGCTATATTGGTTACTTACGTTCGTCTGAGAATCTCTTCATTCCTAATTGGATCTCGTAGATAAATAACGAGTACAGCCAGAGGCCTATACTACTGTGGCTCTCCATAGGTCATTGGAACAACAGCGAGCTTGCTAATGATGCCCAGAGCGAGAAACCATATTTTAAATCCCTAATTCATCACAAACATACATTGGTTTCGGGACGAGAAGATTTTTCGTGTTTTATTACCGAGCGCTGCCTAGTAGAATTGGATCGATTGACCTCTTTCTTGAAGTTGACTTAACAGTTAATAGTTTGACTGTTTGCCCTAGGTACAATACTTTTGTTTTACTATGGATCCCCTTGTTGCCGATTCCGTCTCGTAGATAAATCCTACAAATGTCTGTCCAAGTGTCAATGCCGTAAGTCAACACTGATGACACACATTACATTACGTCTGAAAGCACTGAGGGATATTTCATAGATGTTGGTGTTGATGTTTAGATTGAAATAGACTGCTGAAGTGTTAACAACTTAGAGAAAAATATGGTTAAATATTTGATAAGTAATACATACTCGTGATGCGTGTGGTAAATGGTGTGTTGAGAGGCATGAGTGAGATGGCGCAAAAGACGCAGTGAGCAATGGTGAAGCCGCAGTGCAGTCGCCGCAGAAGACGGAGGAGCGTACCGACGGTACAATAACTCGCACACACCGCCCAAACCAGCCAGTGCCGCCTCCGTACTCTAAACAAAAAAATAGCACGTCATTACAGTCTGTTCGCTTTCAGAATACAAATAATAATTGTTCGTCACATCTCTGGCGTCGGATCAGCTACGCCCACAGTATGGTGAACAAGAGTAGGCATTCTTTACTTGAAAAGTAAAATTTTAAATTCAAATTTTAAATAACTTTATTCAAGTAAGCATTTACACGCACTTAAAGCGTCAATTATTTTTACATTATACAGTAGTATGTAGTACTTGCTCGAAATACTAATCTGCTGAGAAGAGCAAAAACTCAACAGTTATTCTTTTTAAAGCAAACTTAAAAATGCTAAATCTATAAATAAAACGGTTGATACCGAGTAAAAGAATCGACAAACCAAATTCCACACATTTCGATCTGCCACTATATTTTTTCGAAATTTAAGATGCCTAATGGACTTTAGTTACATAAAAAAATTGTTAAGGACTGTTCTCCATAGGCTTTGGAAGAGTTTAGTTTAAGTTTTATATGATATTTGATGTAACACTCATTTTTTGTATGCTGGACGCTAAGTTGATGTTCCGCAACAGTTCCTAATTGTGCTTGCAATACTTTAAAGTAGTGTCTCAACCTTGTCACCGTAAAATTGACTTCATAATTATAATCAAATTTATCAAATAAACTTGAATACATAGATCCAAAACAACGATCCATAATAGTAATTTGCTTACGTGCACTAATTGTTTTAAAATAAAATTTAACCTTATTGAAACTATAAACAAAAATTCACACTTGTACCTGTGTCTGTGTTGCTATACTGCCCCAATAAAACACAGTTGTTACCAGTGAAGGAGGCACATGTGATGATAAAGGGAGCCATGAGAAAAGGTGTTGCAGTGTTGATAAACATTTTATAACTATTTCCATATTTAAAACTCTGAAAACAAACAATCAAGCAATCATTTCATTAATCAGTAATGTTTTACCAAACTATTGAAAAAGATACACAAAAATTTTAACATTGAAAAATTGTTTTGTAAAGTGTTACCAAAGCTGCTGTACAGTGCCTTAGGTATGTGGGCATCTAGACGGGTGTTCCAGTCCGTCAATGACAATGTTCATGCTCTTTATTCATGGCATTTATTCACCAAGTACATTCTTCGATAAACCATAAAGATGCAGTTCATAGTTTACAAAAATTATTAATCGTGCAATTAAAGTAAAAAATAACAATCATAAATAAAAACTGACTTATCTGACGCACACACATCATGTGCATTTGCCAATAAATCAGGGAGAGCTGATGTTTGTGGAAACCCACTGGTAGGTGATGGAGGTGGATTTGATTGTCCTTCTTTCTGTGCATTTTTTTCCAAAATGTCTGCAAAGAAAAAAAATTACGAGAGCCCTTTTCTAAAAATTTACTTTCAAGTTTCAAAAATGATATTGATAGTGTTAAAAACAAATTATGGGAATGGCAGCCATTATTTTTTTTTTAGGAAACATTAGTCTTCTATCTCACACAAGGTATATATTATCTCTCTTCTATTTACATCCCTACATTTTTTGATACAAAGATGACTTTCTTAATAATCAAATATTATTAGGTAATTATGACTCTGAATATCAGATCCCTTATTATATATAAAATAATATTTATTCAAATAATTATTATGTATTCATACAGAAACTTGATATACAATGATTGGCGTAAAAGCTTTATAGGGGTGAATGAACAGCTCATTAGTCAATAAAAAGTTTTAAAGCTTTTACACCTATCTCTAATCACCATATTTAAAGCTATCACACTAAAAAACATTACATTAATTTTTTCTCTATTGGAAAGCCACAGACCTGTTACCACTGGTAGTATAAATCTGCATGGATAGATAGTAAAAACTAATTTAGTTTATTATATATATTATATTTTATAATGTGGATTTCTTGAAATCATTCTAGTCTAGGAATGGACATCTATAGTGCCTAATCATCATTTTTTCTCTTTTTATCTATCGGAAACTGTGTGAATGACATGTTACTAATTAATTTTTAATTCAAGCAAGTTAAGTTTTCTGTTTTGTCATTAACTTCAACTGTTATTGTACAAAATAAAAGTTTTACACAGAACCAGTATTTGTAAGGATGTTCATAAATAAAAAATAACCTAAAATCCTACTTTTTGTGATGTTAGCAATTAATTAGTATTTGGTAACAACATCAGGTATATTTTACCACTAAGAGCTGAAAGCATCTGCGGCATCCCTTTTAACATAAGTCGTTCAAGTTGCGTCCTGCGTGCTGATGGCAACAAAACACCTGTATCTCGAGCTGCCCCTAGCTCTTCACTTGCTGCCTGTGCTAAGATCAAACCCAAAATGCAGCGTTGCCCATCACTTTTAATAAGCTAAAATGGTATAACTCTATGTCAATTTTTTGCATATTACTAGAAAGATGGAAAAGGTTTAGGAACAATAAATCAATAATTGGGTATGACTTAACTGGCGCTTGGTGTAAATTAATAGCAAAATATAATAATTATTCTAGCAGTTAATTTTATAAACTATCTCAAAGATGGAATTTTTTTGTTTTTTAAATCAATTATTACAAAAAAAGTACAAATTTATTGAACTATGTACAAAAGGCTTCTTATTAGCATAAAAAAAGGCATTGTCATAACATTTAAAAAATTGTTGTTCACCTCAACAGTATTGCTAAAGAAATCTGGATATTCATGTGGCCAATCATAGCGGGCTATCGCCACCATGAGAGAAGCGAGCTTATTCCTGATGAAATATTGCATAACTTCATGCTTTGTCATTAATTCATTCCATAAGGTAAGCCTTATCTCTGCCCTCTCATTCTGTGATAAACTGATCCACAGCTTATTGATGATATTCTGAAAAACATTTGGAAGCATTTTCACAGAACAATAATGTATAGAAAATGACATTCTTTTAATGAACATGTCTCATTTAATTTTTATATTCAACCTTTACAATAAAATTAAATTCAAATATTAGTATATGTATGTACTTTATGTATAATTATTTGTAAACAAAAATATTGAAAATGATAGCTGGATTTGAGTAAATTATAGGCATTAGAGCATTTTGTTAATCATATAAGATATTAAAAAATTATATTTCCTTTTTTTTTAATTAATAACTACTATTGATGAATTTTAACATTAAATGTTCTTACCATTACCAATTTAACTAAAACCATTAAGACTGTTTTAAGAAAATAAAGTAAGTACCACAAGATTCTATGTATTTAATTTATTTACTACATATAGTTTTATAGGTACCACATCCAATGTATTTCTTGCAGCATATTATTAGTAAAAATTTACATAGTAACACTAAAAATTATACAAGTATACAATTACAAATGTCTAAGTTTTGAAAATAGTTGACGAACATTAATGCATATAAACATACCTCCAGAGTAGTCAAAATAAACATTAAAACATATTGGTTTTGAGATTTCTGAAGAAACACTAAACAATGTTTCCATGATCCTCTGCCGTTGGAAAAATTTTCAAGCATACCCTCTATTTCTCTTTTTCTAAAGTTATTTGTAGAAGATGCAAAAAATTCAGACATCAACATTTCCAATGAGGCTAATGCCTCATTAACACTAAAGTCACCCTGAAAAAAATTACACTAGATCATTTAAACATCGGAGGTAATAATTACACTCTTAAACAACAATTATAATAAATAAAATTAAAACATTCACACTTTAACATATAATTTCCGTACCATGTTTGTAAAGGTGTGTCAATAACATTAATTACATATTTGAAAAAATAACATAACACTTATTTAGTTTATCGCCAATTCCTATTTACATAAAGTCCACATAAATGCAATTGAAAAATCAAATGCAAACCGTATAACCTGACAGAATTATAACATATGAATTATGACAGATTAAGGGTTGTCTAATTATGACAATACACCTAGTGTAATTTTAAAATGTATAATTGTAACTAATAATAAGATTTTTTATTTAGTATCTTCTCCACGTTGGTATTAACTAACCTAACCCTTAAATAAACTATATTTAATAATTTGTACACTTAATATATTTTAAAATGCAATGCATTGACTTTTTATTCATTGTTTCTGTTGTAATTCCTATAGTTTGCAAAAGACTACAATTTTCGTTACAGAATTCGTAACTCCTTTAAAATTTAATCAACGATATACCATGTATGTTATAAGCTAAACATATAATCATAATTATTTCAGTCGTACGATGTCCACGTCTGGACATGGGCCTCCTACAACAATTTCCAATAAGATTGGTAGGAAGCGGCTTGCATCGAGCGTCTTCCGACGACTGTAGCAACCGTGTAACAACTTTAGAATTATGACTATACTTTGGCTAATTCGTTGTCGAATTAAACTAATGTTTTTTTTATTAAGTTGCAACCTGAGATATTATTAATTATGTTTTATCATATCTATTAAATCCTATATGGTTTCATAACATCTCGATCGTATATTTGCTATGAACATGATTAAACAAATAGAAAGATGCCATAATATTATAATACAAAAAATTATTCGCCTTACGAAACTCTTGAAACTTCAAGTTTTTTTTCTATCAAAATTATGACTCCCCCGGCACTTTTATTGCACCGAATGAGTGCCGGTGTGTGTACATTTTTGAAATTAAAATAATACACAAACATTACAATTAATTTGATTTGGAAAATACCAGCCATACCATATATTATCTATGTCACGCTAAATTGTAAACGTTATTTGTCAAACATCCACCGAATCCAGTGAGCAACAGTGACATTAAATTGTATAAACATTACAAAAAGCAAAAGCAAACTAATAAAAAATCATGGACTTAGAGCAGCCACAGTCTTCAGAACTACAAATAAACAAAGTTGAAGATACATCTGCAAATGGCAATGACCAAGACGGATCTAATGCTATTAATTTGCCGAACAATGACAATGAGTCTGAAAGTGGAATACAAGCAATAGCTACGAAAGATTTACAAAAGCCATCTCCGAAAAAGCCCAAAAAACGGAAACCTAAAGTTCCACGTGATGTTACAGCTCCAAGGCAACCCCTCACAGGTCAGTAACTACTTTTATTGGATTTTAATTGTATATTACATATTTATAATAATAAATATTTTTGGAAATTAATAGCCAATTTTGTTGTTTAAATAATACATATAAAAGTAACTTTGGAAAGAGACAATCAGCTAATTTCAGCTTCGTAGTATTGTGTTTCATATTGAAACCTAAGTTTGTATTAAAAGAAATAAATGATACTTTGAATTTATTGGCATTTTATAAAAATAGGGCATAATTTAATAGATTTTTTAAATTAATTCTATTTATGTATTGCAATTTGATATTTCTCCTATATATGGTTTGTTTCACTACTACTAACTTTCCAGGTTATGTGAGATTTTTAAATGAGCGAAGAGACCAATTACGAGCAGAACAACCTGAGCTAGGTTTTGCAGAGCTTACGCGTCAGTTAGCTAGTGAGTGGAGTAAACTACCAGCTGAGGAAAAGCAACAGTATTTAGATGCTGCTGATCAAGACAAAGAGAGGTATTATATCAATAATAGTAGTAATGTAGTAATGTTCCTAGTAGTAAGTATAAATGTTGATTGAATGAAATAATATGAATTTCTTTTATAATATTTTTAATTTAATTGTGGTGGAAAATTAGTTCTAATTATCTTCAAGTGAGCTGTATGTAGTGATTGGTTATAAGTTTAAAAACTTTAAAGAGCTGACCATGTAGCTCATTTTCTGTCAATTAATCTATGCTACACCCATTCCAAATATCAATGATATAATTGAGGATAAAAATAAGTACATTATGGAATAAATTGCCCAGTAATTACTTTGATTCTTGGTGACAAACATTGTTAGTATGTATGAATACACTAAATTGTTAAAGACAACCATTAAAATTAAACAAAACTGATTTTAAACAAATTATACATTTTACATTGCAATTGGTGAAGCTTTAAAGGGGTAAATAAATAGCTGTTTCCTGTCAATTAATATATGGTACACTCTATCCAAATAACAATAGCTTTAGAAATAATAAACAAAGTAATATAATAATAAAAATCATTAGAATTGCATCATGTTAGGATTATTTTTATTATCTATCATTGCAGACTGAATTGCCAAAAGTTATTGGCCTATTGAATTCCAATAGAAAAAATTAATTTATGTAACATATTCCACAGTAATCACTCTACACAGGGTAATTAAAAAGTTGTAAAAGCTTTAAATTGTTTTACTTATAAATAAGCTTACGTTCTCTGCTTCAAAGCCTTTATACTTATCACCAATGAACTTGTTTGAATGTGGTCTAGACATGCTACGAAAATGTTTTCAAATCTGTTACTTTTCCAGGTATATTAAAGAGTGGGCTGAATACAAAAAGACAGATGCATATAAAGAATTTAGAAAACAGCAAATGGAGCAAAAAGATTCAGTGAGTGCAAGCAAAAAAGTAAAACATAATATACCTCCTGAAACTTGTAGCCAAAATGTGGCAGCTGGTAATAACCATTGTATTTAAATCTGCTATTTGATATAATAAATAGAAAGGCTTTGTTAATGGAGTTTATATTCTTTAAAAGGTGCAGCCCAGCAATCTGAACACAATGTTATAACTCAAAGTACTCCTGTTGTAACGAGACAGCCAACACCGCCTCGGCCAAGACCTTGCATCACTCCAGCTTTAGTAAGGTTCCACTTTCAAAATTACACAGAACAGGACTGAGTTTTATGAAATATTACAGAACTGCTTTGAATTTGATGCTTTAAAATAGATAAATTGTTACAGTAACTTATTGTCACAATATATTTGAATACAATCTTCAGCATGCCTATCAAACTTAATATCTATGGCATTTACCTGTGACATTTTTGTGACAAAGACTCGTGTTAAAATTTATATGGAATAACACAATTCTATAAGTTATGTATTCTGAACTTAACCTAGGTTGAAGTTTGAAGAGCTTTCATTTTTAAAGCAAAAAAAAATGGTACTGATAATTACATAGTAAAACAAATCTAATGGTAAGATGTAGTTCATAGTGATTTTTTATAACAAATAATGGAAGATTGCAACTAGGTAGTAAAATAACAATCTAGGGACTATGTTAGTTGATCAAACAGGAATATAAAAGCTGTCCCCATTTATCTATTTATTTATTTTTATTTTAAAAGCAATTTATTACTGGAATATCTCTTAATATCACATATTTACAATATCATTTCTTTCAGGGTGATGATTTGATTGGTGGTGACACAGATATTCCTATTTTCACTGATCAATTTCTGCAACACAATAAATTGAGGGAATCAGAGCTGCGACAGTTAAGAAAAGCCAATTCTGATTATGAGCAACAGGTAAGTGTGCAATTAAGTTTCATCTTATTTTCAAAACTGATTTTGTACTCAGGTTCTTTTTTATGGCCCCGTTATTAGGGGCCTTTCATACCTCCAGCAGCTTTATGGGTTAGGTACTTTTATTTCCTTTTAATTAATTTTTTCTCTAATTATTTTATTTTAGCGCTCTTCTTCCATGCATCTCAAGATCTTTCATTCTATTCTTTGCTTTCTACATTTCGTCAGTCTTACCCTTTCTTTCCATTTTCCCTTCTTTTCCAATACCTTTCATCCATCGCCTTGTTCCCAGTTTTTACAATATTGATTTTTATTTTATTTTACTTTATATCATTTATGTACGTATTTCTATTCCTTACATTTTTTAATTTTATTTACAATTTTGTTACTTTTAACTTTTATTCTTATTTATTATATGTGCAGCAATTCTCTTACAAAACCTAAGGAATTCAGGACGTGTCTCTTCCTCCCTGATAAGCGAGGCCATTGAGTCCTCGCCTATCAGGGACCTAACCTTAATGCTTAATGGGCATTCGTAGTCCACACGGAGTCCTCCGAACGCGAAACAGTGTGTGGGCTACAAGGTGGACAACGGTCTGGTTCACGCCCGGTTCGCACAGACGCACGAGGGGCCCTCCTTGAGCTTGTGAAGGTACTGAGAGAACCCCTCGTGCCCCGTGAATCGCTGGACCAAGACCCCGTCTACCTCGACACTGCGGAGCACGCGGTAGGCTGAGATGGCGTCCAAGAAAAACTTCCGCGTTGTCGACGCCGTTGTGCCTTCCTTATACCTCCTATTCCATTCTTCAAGCATTCCCAGCCTAAGCTATCATACACAGCTGACACAGTCATGAGAATCCGCTGGGTGTTGGTAGCGCAAGACCGACCAACGTCGCCATATTTGGGGGAGCCTTACAGCTATAGATTGTCGTGATGATTTTAATGCACATATAAGATTCCAAAGTAAAACAGTAAAATATTATCACATTATTTCAGAATGCAATACTTCAACGACACGCCGAAGAGGTGAGTGCGGCGACGACCCGTCTACGCGCCGAAACTACAGCGGCTGCGGAACGCACGGCTTCACTAGTCGCACATCGACGTGCCCTCGTTGCAACCCTCGTACAAGCTTTGCAGCAACTTGCTCTGCCCTTGCCTGGTACTTTTCAACTTAAGAATTGTATATATACCACATAATATGCACTACTATCTACACAATATCTCTCTGTAAATGTTCTCTTAATCATTTAATTAATTGATATCTGCAATTACTTTCTTCTTATATGATCTATGGTATTGGCATTACATGTTATAGGCCTATGCCTAATTTTTTACCTATGTTCCGTTGAACATATGGGTAAACAAAATTGGCAAATCAGTTTCACATAACAAAATTGGCGATGAAGTTACAATTAGTAGATTAGAAATTGTTTAGAGAACTAAATTTATGTATTATTTCCCTGAGCAAGAACAAATTTTCTCAATAGGTTCTATTTTAATTTTTTCCTAATGAATGAGTATCATGATTTATATAATTAAACATATTTCAGGTGGAACCAGTGGTGCAACGGAAGCAAATATAGATGAATATATGGATAAATTGCAATCACTGGCTACAGAAAACAAAAACAATAATATTGTAAAACAAGCACGCGATATATTAAACAGAGTGGATCTGCCGATTACATAAAACAAGTTAATAAATAATTTCCATTATTTCCGTTCTCTTTTATTACATAGTAATTAGTAATAGGGCCCACCAAAAAATTATTACTTTTTTCTTATATTATTTTTTATTAACTATGTGCCAGAATCGACGACTTTTAATTTACAATATTATTAATCTTTTTCCATTTAAAGCAGAAGAATATTTTTTTAATAATTACAATAGATATATATATATATATATATATATTTGATTTATGAGGATATATGAGTAAAAGATGTGATGATTATAAATAATACATCTTGTATTATTTATAATACTTTGCGACTTTTATAAGCAGAGTCGGAGGGGCCGACGCGTACATGTTGGTGCTGACATATTCTTTTTAAAACTCCATCAAGTGGCTTTGTTTGCTTTGCCTTATAGTTTCTTTAATACAATTTGAATTTAAAAAATTTACACAAGGACTTTCAATCTGTCTATTGAGCTGCTATACATATGCATACATATATATACGATACTATTCAGACTAGAACAAGGCAATATATCGGAGTGCTACAGCCATAGGTATCGTCATTAAGCCATAGTCATAGGTTTACAGTTTGGTTGCATAGTTTTTAAGGTCTATTTTTACAACAGGTCTCCTAAAATACTTGCCATTCCATTATTCTTGTCCACTCGCTCCAGGTTACCAAATCAAACAAAATCTGTACTAGGTTCAAGCTGAAACTTATTGAAGTTTTGAACACAGGCATGAGTAGATCATAGCATAGACATCACAATGATTATCAATATGTACCCATAACTCGCATTGCATCTCAAAAAAATCTATACCTGTTTTGAAGTTTTACTCGTTACATTTCAACTTCATCATACAATATGGACAAAACACAGTATAATGAGTTAAAAAAGTGCCTCAAACATAAGCTATGAACTTAACTCTGCAAGTCAGGATACATTTAGAACTCATAGCTGTAAAGCATGTTTGCACAGACTTATTAAGACTGGGGGCCACTCGGGCAAATCATGAATTGATGGCGGGCCGACCGCCAGAAGTATAGGTAATTAAAGACAATAAAAAATTGATAATAATTCGAATTAAATATTTTTCGAATGTACGAGAGTATTATTTTTGCCATCGGCGGGCCACCAATATTCGACCGGCGGGCCGCGGTCTGTGCATCCATGCTTTAAAGTTTAATCAAATTAGACTCTTCTATGTTAAAATTACTTATCACTAATCAAGCCCTTATATTCCAATATTTATATTTTGAAAATTAGTGTTTTCTTAGGGGGTTTAGAATAGGAAATGAAACTATAGTTAGTGATTTTTTTTGTATTCTGTAGTCATTTGGATACCTATCAAACAATTGCCTGTACAACAGGTATATTCACATGTAAAATAGATATCATGCATGTTTATACTACAGGATAAAATACTCTTAAATCTAAGATTATTTGTCTAGGTAGAGTCATAAAATTGTCATTACCAAGACATACAAAATGAAGGTAGTATTAATTAATCTAACTTGTGTCCGAATCATAATCAGATTCTATTAAATTAGTTTTGGGTTTTGTCTTGCAGTCAATGTTTGTGTTTGGATCATAATGATGGAGCTTAATCCTCCATAATTTAATTTGTGCATCCCATGATCTACGGCTATATTTACAATATTTATCCGGGGTTTTAGGATCTTCTTTAGTACGCTTATCCCTGTAAAAATTTGAAAAATAGTCTCAATAATAATACTGAACACTGTAAATACAAAAATTATACAATGGAATAACATAATAATCAGCAATAACAATGTTTTTATAATACTAACATAGGCACTTCTTTAGTATAATTGTGATACCCAACAGTATTTTTCCCATAGTCAATTTGTTTTTGACGTCTCTGCAATATCGTCGGATCTGTTTCAACTTCAGCAATTTTTCCAGGTTTACTAAAACAATAAATTAATGTATATCATATAAGTATATTATATTAAAAGGCATTCTTAATAATTAGCTTTATTAAAACTTCAGAGACAACAATGAAAAAGTATTACTAACAGCCCCAAAATATTGACAAGAAAATTAAATGAAATTTGATGATAAAGTAATGTTTCTAACAAGGGTCAGGAGGTAGACTATGTAATTCACAAGCATCAGAGTGGAATATTGCCATTAACATGGTATTTTTTAATAAATTAAAACAAACATACCTGGGTTTGGTTTCCTCGCTTTTATTATTTGGTTTAGACCGTTTTCTGCTACTTGAATTTTCTCTGCTATCCGCTTTTATTTTTCCTTTCGTAGCTTTTCGAACTGAAAGTCGATAAAAATATTTCATATCAAACTGGTTAATTTAAACATTATCACATTTATACTTACCAAAAGTATTAGGTTCAAAATTATCCTCTCGATCGTTATCAGAGCTCATTTTGATGAATCAAGTAAAGTAATTTAAAAACCCCTTTTGTTTTTAAAACATGTTTAGATTTGATTCATTCTATCTAAGTTTTTTTAGTAAATAAACGGCATTCTACGTCTATATTGAAAAAGATTAATAAAAATAAATAAGCTATGTCATAGCTAGACAAAATGCAATATTATATTCTTGAAGAAGTATCTCAAAACATGAACAATAACTTCAAACAAAATTTGATGAAATGCGGTCCCTACAAAACGACAACGCGCGTAATTTTGACAATATGACATTGACAAACTGAAGTATTGCCATAAGATACGTTTTTTGAAAAGAATTTAATTGTCTTATGTTTTGTAGGCAAAATTGCTTGTGTAATTCTACCACCATGAGATATTTTTTGTACTAACAATTCTATAACGTAATCCTAAATATTTACCCTGTAAGATATTTTTAGTGTATAATAAATACACAAGCGATAAAATTCTTGAAAAAAAGTGTTAATCTTTTCTGAATGAAGCTAAAATTAAGTTTTGAATATTAATTTCCAAAATGTAAACTTGAATAATTGCAATCATTTCTATAAAATAAATAATTAGAGTAGCGAAAATACAAACCATTTAGCCGCCTCAGTTTTTTTATTTTTAATCAATGCTCTGGAAACTAGTTTTCATGGCAAATTTTTGCGAGCTTCCTTAAATTAATAGCCCACCGCGGATGTGACGGACATTAGTCAGAATAAGTTTAAGACTGCTTTTGAGACAAAACATTGGAATAGAAAACTGGAGACTTTAAGCTGAGTCTTTAACCAAAGAACATAGCGAGTAATTAAGAGTTATGACTGGAGAAAAACAACTACATCTCTCTCGCTTACTACTCCTAAGGATTATTCTACAGTGAGGTACACGACGCCCTTCTTCTTCATGGACTTATTATGTCAGCGCAGTATCCAGGAGAGGGTGGATGAGTAGTGCAGAGTGAACAACGAATGGTAAAAGTTCTGCCAAGCAGTTTAATGAAAGTCTATTGCTTTTAGGTCTATGGTTGCCCAAATAAGATCTAAATACACATAAAACACCACCAATTCCATGATGTAATAAAATCTTTTAACAAAAAATTCTCATTTGAAATTACTTCGCATTTTCTGGTCCCTTACAATATTATCAATTGGCTTGAATGATCTGTTAGCTCTATTTGAAGAATATACTCTACTGCTTCATTGATGTAACTATACTACGGTCAGCGTCCAACTTCAGTCTGCGGGCGCGGGCTAATTAGGTTCTAGAAAAAAGAATCGCTTGGCTTTTATCAAAATTGACGTCTATTATCTATTTCCTAAACCACTCGTCTAGGTTGGTGGCTGCAAATTAAAGTTGATTTGAGAGGAGGGACAGGCAGGACTAACCGATATGTAGATCGAATTCGAGTGTCGGTCTGGCGTTAAAATCAGGAAGGAGTCAATAGCCTCCCTGATAGGCGGAAAGGATACTGGGGAAGAATTCTTCTCATACTGCAAGGAAATAATTAAAAAAGTGATACAAAAAAATAAAAATTAAAAAAAAATAAGAAAAATTTTAAATAGACGATAAGAAAAAATGTGATAAAATGAATTTTGAGTTAAAAATGTGATAAAAATGTAAACGAAAAGAAATAAAGATAAAATGTAACATGTAATGAGGGAGGAATGAAAGGTCACAGAGTAAAAGGGAAAGATAGCAGAAATGTGGCATGAAAGAATGAATTGAAAGAATATGTGAAGAACGAAAGGAGAGAATGGAAATAATAAATAATTATGTGAAAAAATAAATTGCCCGTAAAGTCCCTGTCCCACCAAAGATAGGGGGTACGAGAAAAAAAAAACCGATATGTAGAGTACGGAATCATGCGCAAAGAGGACTAAATTAACCTCGGGATCATTTCAGGGCACTTATTGCGTATGATAGACGAAGAAGTTGACCGAAACAAATCAGAGGAAGCAGCGATAGTCACGAAAAAGGACGCGGACGAAACGTGCGATTACCACTGAATATCAGAGCCAAGTCTGCCTATTGTGACTATGAAATATAAGTTCTATATCATTTAATTAAAACAATCATATATTTCCAATTATTTTTAATGTATTGTAATATTTGATGAATACCATCTTTACCAGCACTACCGTCCAGATATTCCATTTCAAGAATTAATTTATTTTGTTTTTTGTAAATTTTAATAATTCCTTGAATAATTGGCTTTCCACCATTTACTAAGGCACTGTGTTCATTACCATTGTCACTTTTAGTTTCACACAATAAATTAGATTTTTCTTCAGTTTGTGTCTGACTAACTTCAGAAGTTCTTTCATTACCATCTTGATATTCTAATTTTTGCTTTTTTATTTCAGGTTCCGCTAATCTTTTTAAAAGTCTCCGTTTACGTCTTTGATTAGACCATGTGTTATTTAATCCTACAAAATTAATTATCACTTCATTTCTTTTTTTAGTCATCTGATCATAATCAATATTAAGGCAACTAAAGATGGTTTTTATCTTTTCAGTTACATTTTCTACTTCATAACTTTGATCCTGTACTGTAGGCAAGACACATGTTATTGGTACATGTTTTTTCTTATCTTTGTGTCTTGGTGGAACTGAAAGAGATTTCAAATGTTGAATTAAGAATATTTTTGCAATATTATACATAATGAAATGGTGTCAGTGTATAACACATGTAAACATGTAACATTTAAGGCATATAAGTATTTTAAATAAAATTTCTCACCTAAACTATGTAAGTCATATTCTTGGTATGTCCATGCTAAGCCCCAACGAGTGACTCTACCTTGACAGAATTCTGTAGTAGTATATTTAATACCTTTTGCTTTAAGATCAAGCACAAGTTCCTTCATATTATACTTGTGTCCAATCATTGTTGTGAAAATGCTTTAAAAATAAAAAGAATGATTTAGTAATATTTCTTAAAAATAAAAAAACGAAATAATTTCTAAGTCATAATCAGGTTTAGGTGATAAAACATATGTATCCAAGAGGTTCATCATCATTTCATTTATAGAACATTCAGTGCTGGTTATAAATCTCCCCCATAGATCCAATAACACCAGTTGGAAGCAGCCTGCATCCAGCATTTTCAGACCTCTCCATTTTCAGATCCTTAAAAATATCATATGTTTATGTTTTGGGTGGATATCCTATACTGCTAAGAAGTAAAATGAGCAATAACTCTTGGCAGTATTATGTTAATGTAATGTGCAGTATTCATTTATAATAGTTAATGTGGTTATATTGTATTCATAACCTAGTTAAATGACAATTTAATTTGACTTAAAGTTCTATTGAACAATTTTTTTAAATCAATGGTCAGATTACTTACCTAATGCTATTTCTGTAATTTTCACTTTCATTAATAAGCCTCCTGCAAAATTCTAGCTCTCCGCCTTCTGTTATGAGCTCTTGAGGTGCTCCTGTAAACCCATTTTTCGGAGGAGGCCTTGAAACATAATAGTGATATTTTTTGCTTAAATAGAATAGAATTAATCATTTGTTTCTAGTTTTCTGTTTACAGGGGTGTAAATATTCATTGAAGTGGTTCACAAAATCACTGGCGGTCTTCAACAACAATTAACAATCAATTCCAAAGAAAAAATTACTAACATTGTTGGCTGCCTACATTAAGGAGTTGAATTACTTAGAAGTGAAGTCTTCTCTACAGCTTTATAAATAAGAGAAAACACTAAAGTATTCTATTCCTGCCAATAAAGAGTTTTTAAGCTATTTCTAAATCATTAAAATATACACATACAATAACAGATAACATATGCCCTAAATTAAATATTACTATAAATGATTGGTTATAGGTGAAGCTTTAAAGGGATGAATGAATCTCATTTGTCAGGAAAAAGCTTAATTGCTTTTAGACAAATTTCAATCACTGTGAAATAAGTCGTATTAATTTTTTTTTTTCTTTAGGAATGCAAGACTAATTCTGACAGAATAAAGTTTGAAAGAATAGATGGTAAACAATAATTAATTTTAACAGTTTAGAATATGAATTTAAATTTGGTTTTTGTAATTATGTTATCATTAATTATTTATTAATTATATGTTGTTGTATACCAGATGAGCTGTACGTTCACATTTTTATAACATTTATTATCATATAAGTTAAGATAATTAAAGGTTTTTCAGTTTACCAAGTATAAATAATGATTTTAGTAATTAAAAGTAAATTACCTTGCAGGGCTGCGTGATTCCCATAAATCTTGAATATTACTGTAAAATGGTGGATTGCACATGCAAAAATCAAATTTAAGATCAGTTTCGGCCAAAAACAAATGTTCTATAAGTGATGAAGTAGTATTCTTTTGCACTGTAATCATTGATGTAAATATTTATATTTTTACCTATTTTCTTAATAATGTGCCATGATTTAATATTATATATTTAAGTAAATTTTAAGTTTGGACGTCTATTGCATGTAGGTCTATCCATTAGATTTCTAATAGGAAATGTTGGATACAGCCCCTGATGCCACTCCATAGATTCTTCCCTAAGGTTTGCCACAATGACTGGTCTTATGCTGCTCGCATACAGTGACATCCTGTGACTTTGACTATGTCATCAGTTCACCTATTAGTTGGACCTACCCAATTCACATCTACCAGCTTATGGTCTTTATTGGACAACAACCTTTTTGGTCAAACATACATGAATGAGAGGAATTACTATGCTTGTTTGCCTCCAAAAGAAATCCTTCAATTAATTTAGTTCCAATGTGTACATCAGTAATTAATTAGTCACTTTTACAACTTATAGGCAAAGAAATAAGTTTAGAGCAAAACAGAACTGATAATCCACACTATTACTATTTAATTACCTTATTTGCTCTGATAATGTTTAAAGTAAGAAATAAAAAAGTTGTTAACACTGGTTATTCTTTACGATAAAATTTAGCAAAGTAAAAATAATAGACATTGACGGAGATATTTTTCAATTTTTAAATAATTGTTCTTTATGTTATATTTATAAAAATTAAAAGGAATATGAAATAAAAACTCAGAAGCTTTTCAAAGCATATTACTAACCTTTTATAAGGTCTTTAAGACTATTTATTTCTACATTTTCCCTAGCTTTTTCCAGGCTTTCATCATCCTTTTCTGTTGCAACCATAGACCATTTATTTTTTGTGGCAATTAATAAAGGATATATTGCACATGCTCCAGTACCTAAAATTTTACATTCATACAATTATAACTATAGTAATAAATCAGGACAATAAGTGATAATACCAAGGCAATTAACTATAAAAGAAGTTTTTTCTAAAAGTTGCATTGACATAATTTCTTGACAGATTTTATGAAACAATTTCCTCCACACATATTACAAATACAACTGAGAATGTATAGGCAGTCATAACGTCATAATGTCATTATTAAGTATTGCAAATGTTTTAAGCTTCCTTGTAAGAAATATTTGGTAGATTATCTTTAACAGCCATTAGGGTCCAAATGTTCTCAAGAGGCACTAAAATCAAATTGAGCTCCCTTTTAAAAGGGAAACATTATAAAAATTCAACCTGAGAGGTATGAGGGACCCCAAGCCCCATGGTCTGAGAAAAACCCAACATAAACTCAGATGGGTTTTTCTGTGGTCATTTTTACCTTAATGCTGTAGCTGACTATTTTTTTCCCTGGCTTTATTATTACTTTAGAAAATCTTTACAATATAACAGGACTTTTTTACAAGTTTTTCATTAATGATCTTAAATTTATAATATGATTATTTAGATTGATAAATGACTCGTAGTATTGACATCTAATTGCTAAATATTTAAATTTTAATTCATACAGCAAATAATTGATAATTCCCGGCATTTTAGTTATATCTGAAGTAGTAAAATAAATACCTACCAATATCTAATCCAGTAATGTTTGTTTTTTGAATAGACATCATTAAGTCTTCAATCCACAATACATAATTAAGTCGTAATGGTAGCGTAGGTACTAATCTATTTTCTGGTATCACGACATTCAAGCCAAAATCTGATTTTAATAAGCACTTAGTCAAAATTCTTAGAGCACGTGTATCCTTAAAGTCGATAGTTATTTTTCCAGTGATATCCTAAAATTAAATTAATATATTTTATAAGTCTTTAGAAAAAGCGTTTAACAAAAATTATTAAATAAAATATCAACTAACCATTTTGGCAATACTTGAAAATTCTTCATATGTTTTGTATAACTTTGAAAAATCTGGCGGCGTTTTATAAATATTGCGAGGGTGCATGAACTTATTTAAAGCCATTTTCAATTAATAACATCAAATATGACAAAAACTAGTTCAATTCTATACCTAATTTGGATACGCTTTTTGACAGTCGGAGAACGACAATAATACAATCATGTTTCAAGATTTGACATTAACAAATCATAATTTGTCCTCTTAATTATGTTTACATTATTTAGTATTTTTAAACATAATCAAATTTGGCATAATAATACAAAAAATAGTTTCAGAAACATTTTGCTAATTTGCATTTGTTCTTTTTTAGTCATTATTTTAAAAGATTTATATTATATGATGATAAAAAAAGCTTTTGTATCAATCCTAGGCTAAAGTTATTTTTTGGATTTATTTTTTATTTGTATGATTTTATCTACTTATTTGGGCTAAAAAAAACAACATTAGGAAGGTGGCAAAAACAAACTTATCGAATATGAACAATTTTTTCGTAATATGTCTCTATTATTTAATTTATAAATAATTGTAATAAATTTTGTGGTTATGCAGAACTCTGAAAATCATGTAATAACATTCAAGTCAATTTATAAGATTAACTTTTATCGATTACTTACGTTATTTACGTACGTATCGTACGAACAGGCATAGACGTAAAAAGCGTTGTCTATGCATTAGCATTAGGCACATCATTTACCCCAGCTCCATCTTTACTTTGAGAAAGATTAAGCGTGCATACGTTTCTTTGTTTTATAAATCACATTAATAAGGATTGAAAGCAGTAATTATTTCTTAGTTGTATACTTATTTAAAAGAATTAAAAATGGTTGATAGAATTGACATGGCGTTGGACGACATAATAAAATCCAGTAAAAAAGGTAGAGGAGGTGGCGGTGCAGGCAGAAAATTTGAAGTGAAACGACCAGTTCGTGGTGGAGGAGGTTTCCGAAATAATCGTGGTGGTGGTGTGTTACGTGGAAGAAATCGCGGAGGAGTATCCAAACCAGCTAATTACACAAGGGTAAATCAAAATACTAGATGATCTTACAATTGCAAATGGCCGACAAAAATGGATTATGACGCGTGAAATGCAATCGCATATTTTTTTCTGCAACGCTGTTATTGGAGTCTTGTGAAAAACATAAAGTTCTCCACAATATTGTTTTAACGAGTACCAATTATTGTTTACCAAAACTATTCCTTCAATTTAACCCTTACTGCAGTAATTACATTTTATTAGCATGCAAATCCTAGGACACCTTGGATCTTGCAGCACAATGTAACAATGGATATTACGTTATCTCAGTGTAATTTCAATATGAATTTATATTTGGAGACAACAAGCTACTTTTACTTTTATGGATATGAGATGGAAAACAACTGCATAAAATTGGGGCGATTTCCAATATTTGAAGCTCATTGTTTTAAGCTACAACCGTCATGGACCAGAAATAATAAGTGGGATTGTGTATTCGCGTGTGGGACTTAATGGTGCTCAGAGAATAGTTATTTCAGAGTGTTGTGTGAAAGTGATAAAATTCTTACAATTCAACTAACTTCTCCATTATTTTGTAACAAATGTGCCCGATGTATTCACTATTGTTATGCTGTATTTATGTAACTATATATTGATTAGAACATGTACAATTGCCATGTAATTTGAGTTTGTATGCTCAGAGGCAACAGGTGGTCAGTTGGCATGATCTATGAAGGAAAAACTATTTCAGGGTGATGTTAACAGCACTTGGAAACATGATATGTTCAATGACTTCAACGACAGGAAGATTCAGAGAAGTGCCCCTTTGACGACTGGCCCTACAAAACTATTAGTTTCAAATTTGGATTTTGGAGTTTCAGACTCTGACATACAAGAACTTTTTTCAGAATTTGGCATTCTTAAGAGTGCCGCTGTACACTATGACAGATCTGGCAGATCCTTAGGTAAGAACTTATCATTTTGTATTATTAGAGTAGGGTACCAAATTTTTGATAAAGCAGATTGCTGCAGCAGTTAATGCCTTGTTAACAGATGTTTGCTTTAAACTTATAATAAGTATAACTTGTTTTAAGTAGAAAATGAAGTTCTTATCTTCAAGTTAATGATTAAATAAAACATTGCAGGGACTGCTGATGTGGTTTTTGAAAGAAGGGCTGATGCTTTAAAAGCTATGAAACAGTACAATGGTGTTCCTTTGGACGGGCGTGCAATGAACATACAATTAGCAACATCGGAAATTAGTACCATAAGAAATGAAGACAGAAGTCGGCCATTAGGGGGTAATGCACCTAGAAGAAATATCAGTAGAGGTTAGTAATTCTTTTAACATACATTTATAAAAGGTGGCATAAGTTGAAAAGTTATTAATAGCATCTAGTTCAGAAAAACATATTATATTAGTTTAATGTCAAAAGTTCTAAGATTCCTGCGTAGTCCATAATTTATATTAGTTATTAATTAAATTTGAAGCTGTAAATAATAATAATGAAGATTTTTGAAACTTTTTTTGAGATTTTACATAGTATAAAATAATAACTAATAAAAAGTATAAAAATAAAAGTATAAAAATTTGATTTTTAAGGTGGAAGTACAAATAAAGGTCAAGGCATTGGACAGCGAGGAGGAGGAGGGAGGCGTGGAGGTCGAGGTGGCGGTGCACCACGTGGCAAGAAGCCAGTACCAACAGCTGAACAATTAGATGCAGAGTTGGATGCTTATGTTAAAGAAATTAAGTGACATAGGCTTTGGATACAAAAAGATATTTTGTAAAATAAAAATATTAACATTTAGACCTAACTTTCAATTGACTGTAACGAATTTAACAATTGTAAAAATAACTTCTCAACTCGAGTGAAAGAAATGTAGAAAATTATCATCAGTAATAAAGTACTGATAGTAAAACCATTTTATTTTTTTTACATCTCTGTCTATAAAATTATAATGTGATTGCTTAATATTTAAATTAAATGATATGAACTTTTCAAAAAAGACTGGGTAGTATTAAGTGTTGTCATTTTTTATTTCCAAAAAATTAGTTTATGATAATGCAGTGTTTGTAGGCAAAAGATCAGATGGCGTGAACTGCATTCAATTTGTAAATTAAATCATTTAAATAATGTAGCTTTCTTGAGTTGATCTAGATAAGCTAAGAAACATACATCTAATGATGCCTTAGAAGCTGGACTGTCATGGAGCAGGCCTGTTAATAATAACAGCCACAAGTTTGGATGGGATTAGGAACATGCCTAATCATTAACAAAGATAAATGTGGTAGGAAAATAAAATTAAATAAAAAAAATATACAAAACACCAGAAGCTGTCACTTTTTTCTATTTTTTTAAACAGTTTCTCAATTTGTGTAACCAAGGCTGCTAAAAACCTGATGATATGACCATGGGTATGCATGATTGTCTCTTCAGATTTTATAAGTATTATCATTGGTTTTGTAATGCCAGTATGAGTTTTTCTACCCACAGCAGCATAGACGTTGTGTTTTGAGCAGCTTTTTAATTTTAGAAATGGTAGGTAACTTCAATTTTTTCTTTCAGTTTTGGTACCAAACAAGTACAAAAATCGTCAAGAAAATCTTGAATTTTCGACTTTGGAATGAGGACGTAGGTTCGAAGACTTGGATCATCAAGCATCTGGTAGGATAGGCTTCAGCCGGCATCTGCAAGCTTCACAAATTTACTAGATATCAAAAAGTTCTGTAACAAGGTTGAGAAAGACATTATTATATTTTGAAGCTAATGTTACATCAAATTTACTCATTAATTTAATGAATAATTAATACAGGGTCTTAAATTTATTTTTGTTACGAAATTTATAACATTACGCTGTTTATTTTTATGAGTGTTCGTTTTTTTTAATTACTGTACTACAATTCTGTACTTTATGTTTTAACATGTTGATTGATTTTTTTTTTCATTCAAGTCTGACCTTGTCATGACCAGATGACATATTAATGACACAGAATGTATGTTGATTTTATTAGATCTAGTTCGAACCCTAAGAATCGGGGTTTCCCTAATTGGGGCTCTCTCTTTAAACTCGTTTAAAATTTTGATACAAGAATCTTTCAAAGGATGGAAGCACGCATTGATCGATTGCTATTATCGGCTCAAGGAAAATTTTCTACAAATAACATTTTTACTTCAGACAGATGCGACTGCTTCGCAATTTACGGAAAGATTAATAGAATAACTCAACCATATTATTTGATTACTGAGAACTAAAAAAATATTTGCAAAATGATATTTCGGATTTGTAAGCATCTAGCGACTCCTACAAAGTCAATATTAATTTTAAAAGAGTACATAATTTCTTTTCTTTTACTACTCTTTCATTGGTTACCCAGTAAAAACTTTACCTATAAAGAGCAAATTCTATCTGCAATCGCATTGCTTTGAAAAAGCAGCGCAAAGAAAAACTTTATATTATGGGAGAAAATCGATAAAGACCCATGTTCACACAATAAAATAGTAAAATTTCATTTGGTTTTAAACCTCGATTGGACAGATGTCAAAATGCTGAAATTATTTACTTATTTCTGAATTCGATTAAATACCTACCTTGCTAACATTTTATATAAAAAAATTTATTTATTCAAACCTTTGACGCGACTATTCACACAACCAAGTATAAGGTTACCATTACTTTATTATAATTTTATTGTGCAGGTACAATAAATGTTATTCCTACAGCAAAAAATAATGTTGTTCAGTTCAGAGAAGAGGGTCCGTTGGTCTTCAAATATAATAATCAATTAAAAGAATTTGTTAAACACAAAACCAAAGGGTACCACATGACCATTGTGGTACCCTTTGGTTTTGTTTTTAAAAGTAACATATAGAACAATAATGTACGTAAAAAAACCCTACGCCCCATGTTTTGTTTTGATTTTATAGCATAAACGTCTGAACTCTTGATGTTTTTTCACAAAACTTTGTTTTCGTATAAACAAAATTGTGATATTTTGAGTAGAAGAAATTTGCCTTAGTCTACTCGTTGTGAATTTAACATAATAATAAAAAATAATTATTATGTTATTACTGTACAAATAACACTGAAATCATTAGTTCTTGTAGTCTGTGGCGTAAATTGTCTATGTTCGCTGTGTCCCCCTTAATAATTATGATTCTATATAAATAAAAATATTAATGTGGTATTAAGCCTATTAGTAATATAATATTTGATTTACTATAAAATAATTCATTGTAGTTGAACTCTTTGTTCATACAGCGGAATTGATAATGAATTCTGGTAAGTGCGTAGTGAAAAACTTATTTACCAAACACGATTTTGTTATCGTTACTATCCAAAACACCACTTAAAGTTAATGATTTTTACATAATAGTTGATACCAATCCAATTCTTTATTTATATTCTTGCACCAAATAAATTTTATTACAATAATTGAAAAGAGAATATCATTTTATTAGCAAAAGCCAACAAGAAAACGGCTAAAAATTGGCATATCTTGAAAATAATGTGTGTTGACAAATAATTACAAATTATTTGCTCTTAGTAAAAAAATGTTTGAAGTTTGATTTATTCATTTTAATTAAAATAGGGCGAAGTTAGAAGATTATTGGTAATACGGTTCGGTTATTTTGCCTTTGGACTTTAACTGAAATTCTAATTTACGGCATTCATAGCTTTAGGCCCTAATTGTAGAAGTTACTTACCATAACAGTTATTATACTTCTTGTAATATTAAATCCTTATAATAGTAATATATTAAAAGAAATTTACTGCTGTTTTATTACTGTGCTTACTGTAGAAGTTGATATTTAAAAATAAATATGATATTTTGGTATGTATATAAAAAACTAATGTGTGTTATATATCCATAATTTTAAACCAGATCCTACATCAGATGATGATTCCAGTAGTGATGTCAGTTCAGTTCCAGCAAAACGAGCAAGAGGTGATACTTATCGAGCATCATCAACCACATCTCATGGATCAGGTTATCTGTCAATAATTTAAAAATGAAAGAAATAGGTTAAAAGAACTGTTATAAGATAGCCAATAGGGCTATATATATATTATAACAGTTTGTTGTAATCTTTTGACGTTTAAAATTATGGGATGAGCATTCAATCACATATAACTTAGGATCAATATAATGTAGTTTATGGAATAATACACTTTAATGATTGAAAACAGAAAATTAAGTTTTATGGACTGTAAAACTTGTAAAGACTTCTTTAAAATAATGCATAAAATATTTTGTTATTATTTACTTATGAATATAATTATTAATTTTTTCTAACATAAGGCATGTGGATATTAAAAGTAAAATCAGATTAAATCTGTTATTCAACTAAAGCTTTTAATATGCAGTTTCTATGTTTAGTTATTTTCATAAATTCTAATATTTGTATTGTATTACAGTTTTGGCAGATTCCGATGATGATGAAACTCCTGACACTTATGATAGCATACAGACAACTCAAACTTCTCGTCCAAAAAAGGATTTAAATTATTCAGAACAGAGTCCAGAAAGCAATAGACTTAGCAGGAGTAGTTTGAGTGAAAATTGTTCATCTCCCAATGACCAGTATGATGATTATAGAACAAGCATTGATGACGCTGATGGAGAAAATGATGACATTTTAAGACCAAGTTTTAAAAGAACAAATGATACAGAGAGACACACTGGGTTGGTCGATGATCATGGTGGTCAATATTCAGAAAAATCTAAACGTATGATGAGTAATATGGGTTTTAAACCTGGAAGAGGTTTGGGTAAATTTGAACATGGACGAGTGGAACCTGTCGAAGCATCTACACAAAAAGGCAAAAGAGGTTTGGGATTCCAAGCTTCTATTGTAGGAGAAGCACCTAAAGATTTCAAATGGACACCAGACAGTTCTCCTCCTTCAGCCGTAGAAGAAGTAGTAGGTAACTGTATTTTAATGTATTGGATTGAAAGTTAAAGTTAATTTAAAGCCTTAAATTATTACAGGCTTGGATGCCAACTCCACCTCCAGAGCCGCCCTCTGGTGTAGTTTTACACGAATGGCTTGAAAAAGGATCAAAGAAACTAACTATTGATGATGAAACTAATTTTGTTGAACCTCGCATACTTCAAGGAATTCTTAAGTCTAAGGTAAAATAAAACAAGTACCACCTAGATTAAAATTAAAGGTCATTTTTGTTGCAGCGCAGAAGAAAATCTTTGGCAATGTGTCAATAAACTTACTATAAAAAATAAAACTCAGATCAGGTGGTAAATCACTTACTTAGAGTCACATTCAAGCATAAGCTTTGAATGTGACTCCCAGCAATACATATACTGCAGGTATTACTGTTTCTGTACACAGGGTGCTAATATAATTCTTGAGTTAATGTAATGTACCATGGAAAGCCTATGTGGATAGCAGTTGTGTGCAAGTTTAAAAAAATTCCATGACAATTGAATATGAAATTATTTATTTTATAAGGAGTTTGTGTTTATAGAATTCATTATTACAAATCCCCTAAATGAATTTATGTAATGATGGTTTTTTTTGACAGTCCATTTTTGACACATTGGACGATGAAGACATGAGGCATGCACGTTTTCGAAGTAATCCTTATGAAACCATTGGAGCTGTAATCTTTCTAAATCGAGCTGCTGTTAAAATGGCTAACATAGATGCTGTATTTGATTTTATGTTCACTAAACCAAAGAAACCGACTGGTGAACTGGCAGTTGACACTAAAAATATTTTATACTTTGCTGATGTCTGTGCTGGACCTGGGGGTTTTTCTGAATATGTTTTGTATCGGAAAGGCTGGAGAGCTAAAGGTATTTCATATTTTATTGTTTTGTCAAGCGTATGAACATTTACTGAATTAAAATTTGTAGTGACATATTTAAACAATTTTAAAGCCAACAAGTTTCTGATTATTGTTTAATGAATGCCAGGACTTCATATACACATTTAATTTTAGATTAATGTTAGATATGAATTAAATTTTACAACATGACTAAAAGATAAAATCAAAGCATTTTTGAGTAAATGTTTGTGTTTGAGTAAAAATTGAGAAAGTGTTAATAAACATACATATTGTACTTTCTGCTAAGGTCCATGGTATCAGAGATGGGCACACCACGGTTAACATCACAATGTCTTAAGGTTATGTATTTCCAATGTTCAACATTGTACAACAGTTTAGATTCGTTTGTGCATCAACTAGTTATGGTATCATTGGTACTTAATTGTTAATTTTGTAAGAAATCAGAATTGTTCACCTTTGCTGCTATTTGATATTATTATGTATAAAAATTTTATTCAACTAGATAGCTTTTTTACTTGTGAAATTATTATTTTCAATCATATTGATATTTGGATAAGAAAAAAAGGCATTAGGATTCAATCAATAAACATGTTCTAGTTTAATACAATCACAAAACAAATTTTGCTTTTGTTCAGCCTTTTGCAACAAATTTCAATGTACAGAGCATGTCAAAAACAAAATACAAGTTGTTTATTGTGTGTATGGGCGTCTTTCAAAAACAAGTTTTATGTATAGTCAATTAATCGAAATTGAAATGGTTGTACCTTTGAGCCATAATGCAAAATGTCCTTTTTGATTAATCTTCATTAATTTCCTTATGGAAAATATTGTTTGAAATTAAATGAAATTAAATCATGTTATGAGACAACATCATGCAATATTACATTACTTATTTACATAAAATATTGAAAATTTTGCCCACATAACCATCGCACAACTGACACTCCATATACTATTGACGCTGTAATTGTGAACAGTTGGCACATAACCAATTTCTTTTACATGTTATGTACATTAACCATATTTTAGCAAGGTTTATATAGTAACTGGTATCATTTGTAGATATTGTTAAATATATACTATAATATTACTTTTTATATTACTACCACTTGACAATTCTTCACCTACCTCTAGGTTTTGGATTTACTTTAAAAGGAGCAAATGATTTTAAATTGTCTGATTTTTATGCCGGCACTCCGGAAACCTTCAATCCTTTTTATGGAGTGAAAGAGGATGGTAATGTTTTTGATCCCGCTAATCTTACATCCCTTAAAGATTTTGTGCTAAAACAGACGGATGATCAAGGCGTTCACTTTTTAATGGCAGACGGAGTGAGTATGTTTTTAAGTTATTTTAAAATTAATACAGAGTACTAAGAAAAATTGGTTTTAGTTATATGAGGCATGGATATCACAAAAATAAATTACTGGTTGAAAACTAAATAAGTTTTACAGAAATAATACAATTTCTGTGTCTTAGTATTGAGTAGGCATTAGTGTTTCAAATTAGCGGTAATGCTAATGGAGTTGTTAGTTATATAATTTTATGCCACAATATGATGAAACAGAGTGAATGTTATTAGCTTAACAAGCTAAGAAGACTTGGTTAGATTTTTTTGTTATCAGTTAAAAGTCACCGAAGAAATTTAATAATTTTTCATTTCAAACGTAATTGCATAAACATTTACAAAAATACGTAATGTTTGTGATTTCTAGCAATAAAAACACAGTGAATAACACCTTTTTTAATTAGAAATCATTTCGATATAATTTTAACAGAAGTTCATATTAACTATAAAAATATTTTTTTGCAGGGCTTTTCTGTGGAAGGTCAAGAAAATATACAAGAAATCCTTTCAAAGCAACTTTACCTGTGCCAATGTCTTGCAGCATTAATGCTCGTTCGCACTGGTGGACATTTTGTTGTAAAATTGTTTGACATTTTTACGCTTTTTAGCGTAAGTCTTATTTACATCATGTACCGTTGTTTCGAACAAGGTAATCATCTTAAACCTAATATATGTTTAATCAAATCTTGATAAATATGTTTGTGTTATTTTTCGTTTCTATCCAGTTTTTTAAAATGTGCATGTTCCAGTTTCTATTCATAAACCGGTAACATCAAGACCAGCAAATTCCGAAAGATACTTAGTATGTAAATGGAAGAAATTGGGTACAGAATCAGCAGAACAACACTTATTTTCGGTGAATTCTATGCTATGGAGTGGATTAGACCGTGATGAGGACATTACAGCATTGGTGCCATTGAGTGTTATTCAAGAGGATACTGCATTCTTTGATTATGTATACAAAAGCAATTGCATGTCCGTACTTATTACCACAAGTAACTCATTCTCTTTTTAGATACATTAGTAGTTATTTTTAAAAAAAACTTACAAATCTACACAGGGTCTGCATGATGTAATATGGCCTCAATTTTTGTATTTGAAACTTAGTATGTATATATATACACAGATATGTATGTGTAAATGTTTAAAAATATAATAATAGCAATCCTTTTTTAATCTCCTGCCTCGATTTTCATTCTTTTCAGTTGTGTTTAAGTCAATAGCTGTTTCAACTTTTTGTTTACAGACTCGGAGAGAAACAAATACTAAACTTATTAAAGATAGCTGCTTTTAGTAAAGACAAAAATTTAATGGAGTCAAGTCAAGCGACTATTAGAACGGAGTGCTTGAAATTATGGCAGGTATGTTTGAAATTGACATAGAATTTACTTTAATAAAATGTATAATATATGTGTTATAAAAATAAATATGTACTAGTTTTTAGTAATAATAGTCACTTATCAACTAACATACTTCATAGATGACCATGCTAAATAAGAAAATGGGGTCATTATTTTTTTATAAATGTTTATTCATTAAAACTATATTAAAATTATAAATCGCTGCATAGGATATTACTTTATTTCAGTTACCAGATAAAGTAAGAACTCCGCCAGAAAGTACTCATGCTGATGAGACCATGAAGAGAATCTTAAGCAGTATGGAAAGGAAATCATTAGATTCACATGTAATATTCACTAAACAACCAACATATCTAGAAAAGATTTCTGACTTGGAAATACTAAAGAATGTCTATGACTGGCATTTCACATTCTTAAGTAATGGAAAAAATAGTCCACAATTGAAAATATTTATAGGTAATATGTATTTGTTATCTATATATATATATATATATTGTTTTCAGACACTGTAAATAGACATTGTTAAACATTACTTGTGCTATTTATATATACATGATTCAAAGATCCTCCATTAATGGTTTCTTTTACTAGGAGCTATATAATCTACCAATTGACAGTAATATGTGTTATTGGGTTCTTGGCTCTAGGGTACCACATCAAATAAAAAAACTGGATTGTTTGGCTAAAATATATGTACATAATATGATGTTTCAAAACAAAGGTTAAAGAGTAAATAATAATAAAAACCATTATTTCAAATGAAATTATTTAGTGATAAATTTAGACTAATTGCTAGTTTCACTTTCTACCTCCTCTTTGTGCCACATCCAGGCAAAGGTCTTCACCAACTGTTGCTATGTTTGTCTGTCCCCTGCGAGACAAACAAAGATGTAGTGTTAATGTGATGCTTCCCAGAATTGTTAAGTTCAAAACCATAACTTGTAACATATTGTTATGAACAGGGTGTATAATTTACTATCAGATGAAACTTAAGCCCGCCTATCTTTTTCAATTTGGGATGTAAAAAATATCTTGATGTGTACCAATTCAAATTTTTTAAGGTTGTGGAGGTAAAAAAGTCTTTCAAAGGGAAACTAATGGGTGGAAAAATCTAGTAGATGTTCACATAACTCTTCCAGCAAAAACATTGTTTTATGGAGAGGTAAAACTTATAATATATTTAGTTTTTGTACTTATTTTTCAAAAAAGTTTTTGTTGTTTTGGTAATAATGAAATTAATTAAAAGCATTAAGTATATTTTAGGTTGTAAGGGAGTATTGTGGACAAGGACTTAATCAGTTGCATAATAAAGTGATTCATGTTATTGATGCTTTAATGTTAGGCGGTATTGATATATCATACATGCCATTAACAGAGAGGTTTGTATGACTATACATTATATACATAAAAAAATGTCTGGTATTTGTTCAAATTATGTTAGCATGATATTTAAAATTTCAGAATAAATCAATGCAATTTATTTTGCACTGCTTTGGAAAAGCAATCGGGCGACCTTGCAATGCATTGCAAGAGGTTCTTTAACATGGAAAATTTTTCAATGGCAGTGGGTAATTTGGAATACAAGACTTTGAAAAGAGGAAATAAAGTTGTTGCTATCCAAGTGCCAAGGAGAAATAGTGGAAAGGAGATGTACCATGTTGTGGGATCTGTGTTGTTCTTAAAAGAAATTAGAGGTGATCAGTAATATATATTACCTGTATTATTTTTCGGATACCTCAAGTATTAAGCTGATTGAAATAAAATTTATATATTTATATTAAATGTTGTAAAGATAATATCAATCAATATACAAGTAAGAAAAATGCTCACGGTATTCAGACTTCGTGAATTTATAAATGTCAGCACAAGGTCTTTGGTACTAGTATTGGTGATTGTAGTCATGATAATAACTAAAATATAATTTTTTTCAGAGCCCTGGATTGCACAAATATCGAAAAAAACCGGGTTTAAATATTATTTTAAAATAGGAAAGGATAGAAAACCAAGAAGTGAATATTTTCTATTAGAAGAAGCACAATTAGACATGCTATCTGCATATTCCAGTCGTGTTTTGTGGCCTTGGGAAGACTCTGCTATTGCAATCTTTGAAGGGCAACCACGAGTGGGAATTTCGAGAGTTGATATGGAAGAATACATAACACAAAATATGACGAGATAAATCTTATGATCTAATTTATGAAATAAAATTTTAAATGAAATGTTTTTTTAAAGAAATAAAAAAGGGAATTTGGAAGTCTAAAATAAAGCATAATGCCTTTATTTCATCCTCAAAATAATTCAGTTAGTTACCTCAACATGTCAACACCTTTAATAAAAAAACACTAATGTTTTGTTTGATTTTACCTCAATATGAAGCAGATTAGGTCAATTTAAGGCAGATTAATTTCAAATCATTGCTTACAATTTATTGAAAAAACTTGTAAGTAGTCTTTAACCCTAGAAAGATAACCTACGTCGCAGAGGCGCCTGCGAAATAATGTTTACTATCTCTTTGTATTAGGCGCACGTATTAACTTGTCTTTCTCAGTCAACTCAGTCATCGGTCTACCCTGTCGTGGGATGATTGTGTCTATGCTACAAGTAGCATAGTTCAGCGGCTATGACCAGTTGATGCGCTCGCGAGGCGTATGGTTATCTTTTATGTTGTTTTTTATAGTTATTTTTTTATTTTTCCTCTCCTCTCCTCTCGCGACTTCTCGTGAAATCACTTCTTCAGGCACCGTACAGACTGAACCTTGTTGGCCCTATAAGATCTAATAAACGCAAGATCCCTGAAGAGTTAAAAACACCCGATCTCGACCAATAGGCACATCAATGTTCTGTTACGATGAATGTTTGACACTAGTGTCATACAAGCCGAAGCCCTCGAAGATGGTTTATCTGTCATCATCGTGTAATGAAGAAGGTATCATTAATCCAAAAACCGGCAATCCCGAAATAATGTATTACAATCAGCCTAAGGGTGGCGTTGACACATTTGATCAAATGTGCTCAACATCGTCCTGTTCGAGAAAAACGAATAAATGGCCAATGACCATGTTTTATGGCATACTAAATATAGCATTTATCAATTCATATGTCATTTACTGTCAAAATGTTCTAACAAAACATGATAAGCCTTTAAAACGGAGAGAATTCATGAAAGAACTCAGTACTCAACTGATTGCACCGTGGATGACGCAAAGACGGCAAGCACCCACTTTGCCAAGGCATGTGCGAAGCAACATTGAAAATATTCTTCCAAAATCTACTGTACAGGCTTCCACAGATGATGCAGAAGAACCCTCAGCCAAAAAAAAAAGTATTATTGCAGTCTTTGCACGACTAAAAAGAAATAATTGCAAAGATGACCTGTGCCAAATGCAAAAAGACAGTTTGTTGTGAACACAAGAAAGACTTTTGTCTTGACTGTCTCTAAAGAAATTTTTCATGATATTAGAGTTTTTTTTTAACTGTTTATATTATAGTCAACTATTTTGTAAGGATAAATAACTATTTATTGTGATATTTTACTGGATTTGTTCCCATAAACCGATGACTGTTGGTTTTTGTTAATTTTTCATAGAGGTCTTGTGATTTAAGTTTAAAATTACTTAAAATTGAAAAAAATATCATATAAATGCATTTCATTTTTACAATAATGCCAAACCTATAAAATGACTAGATTAACTTAAATAAATATCCATTGTTATTATAAAATTGACGCCTTAGAAAAGCATGCGCCTCTGAAGCGTATGGTTATCTTTTACGTACGTTGTCATGTGGTTATCTTTCTAGGGTTAAAAAAGTTGTAGATCAAGTCCTAGTAACAAGGGTATAAACGCGTTGTACTGTTTCTAATTTAAATATTTTTATTACAATGTAATAAACATGAGAGTGAAAACATGAGAGTAATAAACATTCAACAAAAACCACAGAAGTTGTCTAGGCGGATTTTTCCGAACGTCTTTATTCTAATAAAATTTCCTAACTGCAATTGTGATTTATATTAATAGTAAAAAATTTTTTTTTATATTTTTAAAAAATTAAAATTATTTCTATAAAATTTATTTTTATAAACAAATATCAATAAAAGATAAAATAAGCTGTTGCAGAGATATGTGGTAGCGAATGTTGTGCCTCTTCTAATCAGGAAATATTTTGGGAAACCAGACAACGTAGTCGCAGATAAGTGCGATAGAATTCTACCGACTTTGCAATTAATATATGAAGTATTGGTTAAATATAAAAGTCGGTAAATTGATAAATGATAATAAATTGTATGTAAAAAAGAAGCAAATGAATGATTAAATAAATTATTAAAATATAGATGTACTCCGGCAAAGGCTTTTGAATTCTGCAATAACAATTTCCAAACTTACAAAATGTCATTCATTGCAAGATATTTAAAAGTTCAACTGTCAAATATTAAATTGTATGGTTATGTTTGGCGCGAAGATAAATTAAAAAATTGTTATCGAGACCTTTGTTTTATATTTTAGGATAAATTACAAACAAAAGATTGAAAAATGACAGTGGGGGCAGTAAACCAGAATTTGCCATGGTAATTAATGTAATGTTGATAAGTGAAATTTTATGTATTACCGAATTAATTTTATTGTCTTATTTGTTTAATAGGGTAGAAAAATACAGACCCTCGAAATTAGAAGACTTGGTGTCACATGAAGATATAATCAAAACAAGTGAGTATTACATTTGTTAAACATTGTTAGTTTTATAGTGTTTAATTATTGTTGTTTGCTTCATTTCAGTTGGTCAGTTTATAAAAGAGAATCAGTTGCCTCATCTACTATTTTACGGCCCCCCCGGTACAGGAAAAACTTCAACGATTTTAGCCTGTGCTAAGCAAATGTATACACAACAACAGTTTAATTCCATGGTAAGTGTTAATTTTCTAATTGACTGTGTTAGAAATTTATTTATCTATTTACTGATTACCAAAAGCTTCAGTTATTGTTTTGAAAATCATGGTGTTTTATTACCGATCCTTTAAACGTGATTTTTGTAATTGCAATGATTAATTTTTGTTTATATAAGTTTTATGTGTCCCAGTAAACTAGTATTTTGGGTTTATTAATTTTAGGTGCTGGAATTAAATGCATCTGATGACAGAGGAATTGGTATTGTAAGGGGACAAATCCTTAGTTTTGCTTCAACTCGTACAATATTCAAGGCTGGCCCAAAGTTAATTATTTTAGATGAAGCTGATGCAATGACAAATGATGCTCAAAATGCACTTCGGAGAAGTAAGTTCTTTTTATGATTCTTATTAAACAATACATTTATTTGGTAAGAAACCATTCCACTTATTCCATAAGTTGCAATTTTACTTCTGCATTTGGTATTTATTCACATTAAATCAAACACCCTTAAAAATATAATAATAAATGGTGATGTTTTAAATTATGTAAACTCTGATTTCCTATATCTCAATTGATTCTAAACTTCAATGGCGGCATCACATTGTCTCTTGCGATCAGGCTTAGTGCTGCAGCTTTTGCTCTTAGGAAAATAAAATGTTACTCTGATTACCACAAGGATAGTGTCCTTTAGTTTTTACCACAGCATTGTGACCTATGGATTGATGCTTTTGGGTACAGATGTGGATATTAAAAATATATTTATTTTGCAAAAGAGAGCCATTCAAGCTATTTTACATATTAAAAGTGAATTGATGGAAAAAAAAAAACTATTATAGTGAGTAATAATTTTTGTCTGTTCTGTATTGATAAACTTTATTAAAGGATGTGTTATTGTGGAGTTTATTCCTGTTTCTTCTCCGCAATTACAACAACAAAAGCTTGTGAAACAGAATAGTCAAAAATAAAATAGACTAAAAAAATAATAGGTTGATGATCAATACGAGTTCTGTTAAAAGTTCCAATGTTGAATAAATCAATTTTATATTTATTTTTACCAATATTCAAATTTCTAATGTTATACTGAGTACTTACTTTACTACCCTACTGGGCTAAAGACAATTTATAATAATTTTTATTAACTTTTGACAAATTATATAATTAGATGAATGTGAAGGTAATAAATTCATCAATAAATATGCTGTAGTTCGCGTCTCACATGCACAAGTCGAAATTGGATAGTTATCAGACTAGCATTAGCCAAAAAATACTGTTAATAGTACAATTTTTTAGTTAAAAAAGTGTCTGATAAATGTCTGATCTTATATGAAAATGTGAATCCGCAAATCCGTTCTCTGATGATGGCCAATTTTTTTTTAGGAAAATTTTATATTTTAATTTCATGATATGACTGTTGATCTGATGATCTGGATCTGGGGTACCCATGTCCAGATTTGGATGTCTTATTGTCGAAATGATAATGATACAAGACTAACTAGTCTTATAATGTTATGTATGTTCTCTCTGTTATTAAAGAGAACTTAATATTGTCTATTTCTTTTTTTCTTTGTTTATAAAACTTGTGCCTGGCGGTTGCTATGGTGATTGAAATTTTATGTTAATTTGAGTTTATAACTTACGTTTCGGCCTGAACAAGTTACATTTTAACTGATTATAAAATGATATTACACTGAATATGCCACTTTTTAGTAATTAAAATACAATACGCGTGCATTAAGTTTTTTATATAACTGTCACGTAAGCTACTTCATGTTATTTTACTAAATAAATATTTTCGTATTTATATAAACTTAAGTGTTTGGTGTTCAAAATGTCTGATACTGAGGACGAAGAATCTGGAAATAGAGAGGTTAAGATTACCATCCTTGGTGAACCTTTTACGGGAAAGGTAAGTAAAATAATAATAAATTTAATGATCACATTTAAAACAATAAACATGTTGTTTTTTTGTTTCCAGACAAGTTTATGTCATAAATATTTCGGGACGAATGGTGTCGTACAGGGCGGTAGTACTTGGGGAGCAGAAGTCATGGCTGGGCAGTGCCTAGGACTTCGCCCTCCGGTCACGTTATATTTATGTGACGTCGCAGGCAATAGCCTTTCTACTTGCATGCTCAGGAACTATTTGTATACTTCTGATGTTAGCATTTCATCCGTTTTGATTAAATATTTTAAGTATAATTGTTGAAATACATTAAATTAATTGCTTTAGTTAGAATTGCAGCTTGAAGTGTTTGCCATGCAATTTGTGTATCATAGACTTTTTAAAAAGATTTAAAGTTATTAAATAACTTTTTTAAGTTAAGGTTTAATGGAAATACATTTTCAGATAGTGATATTCGTTTACGATTTGACTAATTTGCAAAGTTTCGAAAAATTAAACGAATGGATAAGAGCAGTTGATAAAATTGTCGAGCGAGAACCAAAAAAACCATTACTTGCGTTATTTGGAAATAAATCTGATTTGGAACATCAGCGGGCCGTTCGACTATCTTGTGTTAAAAATTTTGCATCGGAACATTTATTAGAAAATTTCAAAGGATCTGCCAGGACTGGTGAGATGGTAATTTTCTTTTTGATTTTGAATGAAAATTAATAAATTGACTACGTTAAATTATGTACATCGTGGTCATTTCTTTGTGGTCAAAATCAACATAACTTTATGATAAAAGATCATTACTATCATCTATAATTTTCAGCTTAAAATTTAGTTTACTTTGGTTCGTGAAGCGCCACCTTTTGAGAAGAACTAACAAGAAACTTAGTCTGGTTTATATATTTTTGGCGATTATATTATATATGTATATATATAGGTATTAACAAAATTTTATTTCTTTAAAATTAGAACAATTCACTATCAAACATTTTTATCATGAACATGCTATGTAAAGAACAATATGCTTTTTGAAAGAGCCGCCTATGCTAAATAAATTTCCCTTGATAGTTTGTAAATAGAATCTTATACAATGACTTAAATAAGGTCACGCTAATTCTTGGAAGTCCAGTTTTTTTTATCGCCGCTATCCTTTTGCTTGTATTTTAAGAAAAAAAGAAAATAGTTTTTTAATACATTCCATGCGTGGGGTGTATACGACCCCCGCTGCACTTTCCGTTCAAGCCATTTGCAGTTCTCACTGAAAAACAAAGAATTATTAAAAAAGGAATTGCAGGGTCGAATATTATATAAGAATATAATATAAATAACTTCACATCAGGTATGCGCGTATGTAACACATATTAAAATTGATAACTTTTTCTCGCTAATTATAGCTTTGCAGTATTGTGTAAAGCATATGTCTTAAACTTTTTTTAATTTTTAAAATGTGTGTCGTATACGCCCCACGCGGCCTGAATGGAAAATCTTCAAAAATTACCGAGGCGCGGAACGTGTTGATAGTTGAAAAATACATTATCTCTGGGAATAAACGTAAACTTATAATTAGATGTGTTTTAAAGTAGTCTTCAAAATTTAACGAAAATCTTATCATAAATCGTGGTGGAATTATGATTGCAAAGAATACATGTTATTTTTTTTATTTTTTAATGCAATTTTCGATATCTTAAAAAATCATTTAGGTGCACTAACGTGTTCGCACGAATGAGCTACAGCGTACATGTCATTATTGTATATTTTCAGGTAAATTATTTATTCTCGAACCTCATCGGTAGGTTATTGAATTATGAAAGTCAGCAAATCACACCACCTGCAGCCGCATACCCAAAACCGATTATAAACGAAATAGAAGAACAGTCTAATGGTCCAACACAAAACGTTGACGCAGTACCAACGTCACCTTTAATAATGAATAGAAAAACTCTGAGGAAAATACAAAGAAAAGCTTCTTCATCAGTTTGCTGTGTCCAATGATAATAAAATATATAATTTTTATTTGTGTTATTTCATTTCAAATACATTCTATTTCAGTTTTTAAAATCAATGTCTCCTTGAAGTAAAACAAAATAAATCTAAAATGTTCACACCTACAATACCCGACGATAAATATTGCACATCGACCTTTGGAAAGAGACAATGTGCTAATTTCGGCTTCGTAGAGCGTTATCTCTGTCGCACGACTGCCAAAACATCACATAGGTAGTATGATGAGAGATAATTCTCTACGAAGCCCAAATTAGCCGATTGTCTCTTTCCAAAGGTCGATGTGCAATATTTATCGCCGGATACTGTACGATGTTTCCGTGTTTGGGCTCAAAAATTATATAAAATGAAATGTAATGTTGCCTGTAAGAAATCGTGGAATGTATTAACCTGTCTATTATACTTCTGTATTGTTATTGGGCTTCTTTTTTATGTTACTGTCTTTATTATGATAGTAAAGTACTTTTTATATCTATTAACTAGTAAAACTGTAATACGTGCTTTGGTCTTGAATCCATAACTCGGAAAATATCAAAATATACTTTTTACATCTTTTTATTAATTTATTAACTGTATATGTTGCGTGTTGGCGATTTTGTTTAGAAACAAAAGTGGTTTCTATAATAATCGAACAATTCATCTTGATTTATGTATTTAAGCATCTGTATAACTCTTCTTCTTCCTTCCCTTTTCTCTTTATTTGGGGTCGAGTCTCCTTATCAATTTGCGCCAGGCCACTTTATCCTGGGTTGTCTTTGCATCAAGTTGAAGGGTTTCCAGTTCCTTTCTGATATTTAGCCACCACGTAGCTTTTGGACGCCCTCTCCCTCTTGGGAATTCTGGGAGGCTTAAGGCAGTTTTTACCACGTGGTCATCTGGTTTTCGTTGAATGTGGTCATACCATCGCAATCTATTTTCCTGTAATTTGCTGGGGATCGGAGCTACTTTAAACGAACCTCTGATATATTTGTTCAGTATTTTCTCTATTCTAGTAACGCCACCCGACCATCTAAGCATCTTCATCTCATTGACATGAAGTGTTTGCTCGTGTCTCTGACTTACAGTCCAGCATTCCGAGCCGTAGAGCATAGTTGGTCTACGGCTGACAACGGCTTTGTAGACTTTACCCTTGGTTTTAATGGGCATACGGTTATCACTTAGAACGCCTGTCACTTCCCTCTACTTCATCCATGCGGTTTGTACCCTGTTCTTGACATCAGCGATTGAGTCTGCATCGGTACTTAAGGTCGACCCTAGGTACCTGAACTCAGTGACGGATGGTATATCATTATCGTCTGTGTTTTCCTCTGTCTATAGAAATTATCTCTCGCTTTCTGTCTTTTTCTCTAGCTTTATGCCTTTAGGTCCTCGTCGCTTTCCGAATCTTGCTAAGCCTTCAAATGCTCTTTTTTGTTTCGCACTGCTGCTTTCACCGTATCGTTCCACCGCTACACACACTAATGTCTTTATCTGGAATTATGCCTTTTGACTCTCCTAGTCAAGTTTTTGCTGCCGAGACCGTTAGATCCTCGAATTTGGACCACATTTCATTTACATTTTGGTACTCGTTGTCCAAGTCAGATTTTAAATGGTTTGTAATACATTCTAATAAGCGGTTTCCTTCTGGTCCGTTCAGTTTAGCCCATTTGATTTTCGGTGTTTTATCTTTGACATGTCTCAGTGGTTTCCGCAATTTGAATTTCGTAACAAGTATTCGATGTTGGCTTGTTAATGCTTCCCCTGGGATAACCTTACAGTCCTTGAATCTAGATATTAAGCTTTTCTCTCCCAGTATATAATCAACCTGCGTCTTTTTACCTCCACTTTTGTAAGTTATAAGGTGCTCTTCCTTTTTCTCAAAGCATGTGTTAATGATCATTAAATTGTGTCTACTTGAAAAATCTAAAATACTATGTCCTTCTTGGTTTAGCTTGCCATAGCCAAAACCGCCATGGTGTTCACTGCCATTTGGAGTTTTATGGCCAACGTGCCCATTAAGGTCACCGCTGATTAGTTTTAATTCACTAACTCCTATAGAGGCTATCACATCATCAAAGTCCTCCCAGAAATCTTGTTTTTCCTCCTTAGAGCATCCAACTTGAGGAGCGTATACTGATATGATGTTTAGTGGTGGCTGATTGTCAAGCGCTAGTTTTATGGCTAGGAGCCGGTCAGATTTCCTATTTATGCTAATGATTCTATCTTTTAGATAAGAGATAAAAGCTATGGCTACACCATTTCGGTGCGTTAATGTTCTATTATATATTAGTTTAAATCCTAGTCCAATATCACGAGACTTGGAACCCTTTCACTTGATTTCCTGTAAGCAACATGCATCAATGTTTCTTCGTTTGAGGACTTCACTTAGTTCGCTGGTGCGACCGGTAAGGGAACCTAAGTTCCACGTAGCGAATCTCAGAGTGTCAATTACCTCGCTTGCGGGGGACGCCCTAGTGTTGTCTTCTTTTGTCGCTCTTTTATTCGCATCTAAAGTATTTGCGTCGCAGTATGATCTCGTCTATTATTTCTTGTAACTTTCATGATAAGGAGAATTTGTTTTGGCAATTGGGTTTTTACAACCGGCTGCCGCCTGACGCTAAGGTAGTAACTCTCTTGGAGAGCTATGGGTGCTTCTGCCGACCGCGGTCTTCATCACCAACCCTACTACACCACGCCACCTGGTAGCGTAGCTCCAGAGCAACCTGTGACCCCAATATGTGAGGGCAGCTTGCGACTGGGGTATTTGCCTCTTCCGCCTGCTCTACCGTACCAATGGACTCCATCTCCGCCTTTGTAGCCGTTAACGTCTTCACACGTAACCCTGAGCAAGGGGCCGCGCTATACCCCGCGGTACTAGGTCCCTATCCGAACTCTGCCACCAATTTCAAGTGATTGAAAATAGGTGTAAAAGTTTCAACACTGCTTCACAGCTTTAACACCTATAACCAATTATTTGTTTTGAGCCGTTTAAAGCCTTAGCACTCACGAGTAATGACCCTATATATTCAGGAGCGATTCCTTTACCTTATTATTTCCTTCCTTTATTAGTAATAAAGACAAAACAACACGATAATTATTACATCTTTTGAATGATTGCAACTGTAACGTTTTTAATATTTTTTTCCAGTAATAGAAAAGTATACTGACAACGTGCGGTTCTGTATTATTTGTAATTACTTGGGCAAGATCATACCGGCCCTTCAGTCAAGGTGCACGCGTTTTCGATTCGCTCCTCTACAGCAGGACCAGATTGTGCCGCGTCTCAAGGAAATCGTTGTTAAGGAAAAGTAAGTTAATAAATTCAAATTACCTTTATTCAAATAAATATATACACACACACTTTTGAATCGTCAATTATTTTAACATATAGTAAGCTACCACCAGCTCGGAATGTTCATCGACTGAGAAGTGCCTGCCAGATTCTCAAAATTATGTAAATGAGCCAACAAACCAAGTTACACACATTTTGTTTTATTTAATGATATACTTTTAATTTTAGATGAACAATTATTAGACAGGTCTAAGATATCTTGTGAAATAATATATTTTGTTTGTTGCTTAACAATTCTATCTTTAGAAAAAAAAACTGGAGTTTCATTTTATTTTTCTCTAACGTCGACTATAGGCGATGTATTTAAATGCCGTACGCTTAGAGACACTACGCCAAGAGCGGTTTACTGCTTTGGATTCCCTCGATATAAACTATTGTAACAATGATTTTATTACACTTTTTTTTGCAGTGTAAAAATATCTGAGGATGGTATTAACGCCCTATTGGCATTGTCTGGTGGCGACATGCGAAAGGTACTCAACACTTTGCAGAGCACTTGGTTGGCATACCGTGACGTCACAGAAGACAACGTATACACCTGCGTGGGCCATCCTCTGCGCTCAGATATAGACAGAATTCTGAACTGGTTGATGAACGAAAACGATTTTTCCACCTGCTTTCAAAGTATCCTTTTTTACAGGCATTAAAAGATTTAGTATAGTTTTCTGGGAAATAAACACCAGTTTTACGGCTCATTATATATCATAACAACAATTTTGCCGTGTGTATAAAAACAGTTTATATTCTATAGTGCTACCAAAACATATGTACCGCGCCTTAGGATCGCGCAGAGAGTGAATGAGAAAAGAAGGGCATTAGCTCCTCCGTCGCAAGAGTTGTCGGAGGACTGGCTGAACGCAGCGGCTGATATTCTTTGCCGTTCCGCTTCACGGTACTGCGGTTTCGGTAGCACTAAAACAAAACAAGACCAAATTTATAACTAATGAAATTTAATCTGTGTCAAAAAGAGTGGAGCTACTACCTACCAAATGTTTGAGATTTGGTAAAAAAGAAAAAAAAAACGACTCCTTTAGGAGTGACAGAACAAAGCGTGATGACTCCATGAAGTCTAACTTCACAAAAGGTCAAAAAACGGCAACTCCGACTTTGCGCAATTTAAAAAAACGGGTTCTAATGCATTATAGATAACTTAAAGCTTTTATTTTCAAATTCTGTTTCTATTCTTGTAAAAAGAGGCGTATTATGTTTTGATCTGGATCTGACGAAAATAGCATCATTGGTACCAGATTGTTTGGAAACTTGTTAAACTTTTAATCTCCGTATCAAAAATTAATAATTTTTGTTAACATTATGTTTATAAATATTTTTGATTTTCTTTTTTTATTGATTCTGTTTATTGTTATTTTTAAAATGGAAATGTCATGATTTACATCAAACTACTTTCGAGGATATTTATTACGGGAATAAGCATGATTTCAACCACATCAGCCTAACGGGCGACGTAATTTTATATTTTGTCGAATTTTGGTATTTTTTTTAGAAAAAGTTGAATTATCATTTTTTGTTCTGTTACTCTTCATTTGATAATATAACTTATATCACACGAGTCATAATGTGCACATTTAATTTTTATACAGCCGATAACATGAAACTGCGGCCATTTTTTTCTTAATTTTCCTTAAGGATACTTACAGATATACAAGAATTGAAAATTTTGAAAGGTTTAGCACTTTGCGATATCTTAACGGAAGTACATACAAAAATTCAGAGAGGTATGTTTTCTTTAAAACTACATTTCGAGGTTATTTATGCTAAGTACAAAATATATTATAAACGCAATAAGGCCGAGTACAATAAAGCCGAGTACAATTTTGTGTCTAGTCTACAACGTTTGATGTCATTGCTAGGACGAAAGGGTAAAACCGTAGAGTTTAATAATGTCGTAATTGACACATTGATCGAAATTGTGTATTCAAAAAAAATTGTTGTCCTTAAATTTACATATAATACTCGTATATATATTTATTACCTTTATCTATCAATTATTATTAATTTAAAAAAAAATTTTTCTTTTCCACTCTCTAACCGTGCTTAACATGATCGTGACTGTGTCGAGATTATTCATTAATTGAAAATAAAAAGACAATAAAAACTAATACAGACAAAGACCACACAAAGTTTGAGCATTATGCATATACTACAATTAATCAATTATTTTATAAGTTTATTTTATCTATATATGTATATATCCCACATTAGCGTCTGTTCCTTTATTTTTATTTTACATTTTCTTTTCTTTTTTTTTGCTCTTGTGCCTGTTAAGTTATTCGGGTCTCTTCTCAAACTAGTTCCTAAATTAAACAAAGCAAATCTATTATTGTTTTGGTATTTTTTAATTATTTTATATATTATCATAGTCTTGATTTTTTTTATTACAACGCCCTACCGATAGTTATGTTAATGACGTTTATTTACGACGTATTATTAGGATAAATACTTCACACATTTCCCACTGGACCCGCTACCGTCTACATGAAAAGTTTTAGAGTCTATTACAGGATGTTACTGCTTCTCTTCATATCATTTTAGCTGCTGAACGTAGGCTTTTTTAGAGATTTCCAATAGGACTGGAAGAAAATGGCTTACATCTAGAGTTTTTCGATGACATGAATAAAGTCTTCACCCACAAGGTGGACTACCCTGCGCTTGCAGGTCTATGTTCTTGGGAAACGATGGCCATGTAACCGACAAGTGCTCAATTAAGAGGTAAAATAATAGACTAGATTCTATTAATGTTTATTGTTTGCAGTAAAATTCCCACCAGAGGTGCTAATATCGTTAATAATCAAAATGGCGGATTCAGAAGCAAGGGTAGCGAGCGGCTGCAGCGAACGCATCGAACTGTCAGCTCTGATCGCTGCATTCCAGGTTGCAAGAGAACAAATCGATGTGGCTTTACAGGATTCTTGATCATACTGTCTTAAATTTATTAAATTAATATGTATAACGGATTTTGTGTGTTTCTTTTTTACTCTGTTTCCACGTTTCAATATCATTAAAAATGTAGCAACTACATAAAAATAGAAAATACATAATGAGTATGCAAGGTCAACTTCCATTAAAGATGTTACTGTTTGATTAGTCTTAATAGTACTCATGAAGGATTTAATTAGTAGGTAAAAAATTTTTTTCTGGATCAGGTAAAATAATAAGAATGAAGTTTAAGATAAAAACAAACAATGTGCTTATTTTCAAGGAACGACTTTAAGGGATAAAACAATATTTAAAGTCAAGTACACGCATTTAAAAAAATAAATATGGTTTTCGTCTGACATTTAAGATAAAAGGAAGTCCATATTAAAATAAATCTTTTCTTGAAAAAAACGTATTGCTCTACGCTTCCTGTCTAAACTATTTTGTGTGTAATAATTTTGAGGATATATATTTTTGTTTAATAAATAGTAATCAGAATTTGTATTACTTTGTAACAAGCTTCCTTTCAGGCCAAAGAATTTTGGGTAGATGTCACATAGCTATGGATTTTTAGTCCTAGGACATGTTTTTCTCGCGATGTTTTCCCTAACAGTTTCTAAACAGTGGCGATGTTATATTTTAAGTCGGAGACTAGTGATAACCAGATACTTTGCAATATTTTTTTTGTATTAGGCACGATTCGATAAACTACAGTTTGAAATTAAAAACATATTTTTCGTTTTATCATCAAATATTTATTTAAATTATATATACACGTTGTAGTTCATCATCTCTTTCCATTTGTTCCTTAATTTGTTTGTAAACCCAATAGATCTTAATAGTGATACTCTGTTTTCTCTATAAATCAAAAAAATGTCTGATGAGCAACAGATCAAAATTCAATATTATTAACGACGTAAAAGGATAATTTAACATTATGTGAAGTACTATCACTGAAAAATTGTCAAATACTTACCAAGTTCAAAGTCTATTCAAAATAAGATTTCTTTAAACTTCATATGCTCGATAAATGCGATTTGTTGATTACTTCTTGGATAAGTACAAAAATTGGAACTATCTGTTATTAAGAAAAAACAATACATCTATTTTGAACTATTTAATATTTATTTAAAAATTCTTACTACGGTATAATCTTATACTCCAATTTACCTCCTTTATTTAAAAAATTATTATATTCCTTGTATACATTAGTCCAAAATTTAAGTCTTTTTTTAATTGGTTCAAAAATTTGTATAACCGATGGTTCATCACTCAAAAGAGCCATTTTTCGCTCCGTTCCGTATTCAGGCCATATAAAATTAGAATAATTTTTCGGTGTTGGGTTCCTGTAATAAAACAGTTTTAATGAATTTTTAAGACATAGCGCGGCTAGGATGTAAGGCTTTTTTTTGGAGTTTGATTTTTCAGTACTTTTATTTAGAAGAGAAATGAATGGCGATATAACATTTTATATGACATAAGCATCTTACTCAGCTGGTCGCCTCTACAAATTTATGTCGTTATTAAAACGCTTAAAATACTCTGTAATAAAATTTCTTTATACAATTTTTTATACAACTGAGAAGTACAAAAGTATTTTTGGTATTTTAATTTATTTTAAATAATTAGATAAATCCATAACATCATCAATGGTTACTAGTTGGACATAGACCTTCCCCATAGATTCCAAAACGACCGCTTGGAAGCGGGTTCCAAAGATCTTAACAAGGTCGTCTGTCCACATTACCTCGTCAAACTTGCGCATCCCGCGGTGTTCGTTCTAAAAGATACGCCCATCTGTTCTAGGGTCCGAATGTTTAGATGTTAATCAATCCAGCTCCGCTGAATTAAATTGGGTACCAGTAAGAACAACAAGAGAATATAATCATATAAACAATCCGTAGGTTGAATTGATCTTAAATAAGTTAGTTAAAGTGAGTCTTATCTTCTAATCGTGCCAAGTCTGATAGTGTTTTATGGGTTCTGCGCGCAATGTGGCCCGCCTACTGCCACATCAACTTACCAATTTGCTGGATTATGTAGGTTTCGTTCGACTATTGATGCCAGGAATTAGGAGATCTCATTACTGATCCAACCTCGTAGAAGAAATACTGAACATAGCCCTTTGAAAATTTCCAAAAAATCCTTACCCATATTTTACGAAATTGGACAGTAGAGTTGTCATTAAATTTACTGTACGTAAACTCCTTTCGTCTGCATGTTTAAATTTTAGTTTAGTTGCATTGGTTAGAAATAAATATCCCAAATCGTCGGCGTGACTTGTACCAGGATATGTTATATTATAATATATTTTACACCAATTAAAATTTCCATCAAAATCAAAAATGTAATAGTAAACAGCACTGCTATCTTTTTTTTCTTTGTGTAAATTAATCCACGTATCAATGCCAAACACGTAATGCGTATCCGAAATATAATCATACGCATTATTCAATGTCCAGTTCGAAAAGTTTTCATCGCCGAAGTAAAATTTCACGATTGAATTCGCTAAAGTCGTTGATTGTTTTAAACCAAGAGGATATTCAATATTCGATGGTATTGTCAATTCAATGTTCTTACGCAAATTATTTAACACTACATTTGGATACCTAAAACTTAGTGATGTCATGTAAATTCCTTCGTTGCCATTGAAACCTGCAAAAATAGGAACATTCTGCTGTTCATGCAATTCTAATATTTCTTTCGGATCTTTAGTTATGACTGCATGAGTAAAATTGTTTTCAACGCTTGGTAGAAATGGTGTAAAGGGCCTCAGTATGTTATTATTCTTGTTTTTCAATTTAATACGTGCTTTTATTATGTCAAATACATCTGCTTCCCTCAAACATTTCAATATTAAGTAGACATCGTCCGTTACTGAACAAAGTTCCTTAGCTAATTCCAGAGTATTTTCAATAGGGTGTTTTGATAGAGCCCTATAGCTCAAAGCACTACCACTTAATAATATTGCTCTTTGAAAAAGACCGGATGAATGTTTTGTCAATAATAAATAATTGACTATAGTTGCGCCGGAACTATTGCCGCCCAGTGATATGTTATTACTGTCGCCGCCAAATTGTTTAATGTTGTTTTTTATCCACCTTAAAGCTAGTATTATATCCTTTAATCCGGCGTTACCCGAAGCTTCTTCGATTCCTAATGACATAAATCCCAATGGTCCTAACCTAAAATTATTGATATTCATAATTTATAAAAATCCTATTAATTGACTGCATAAAATTTCTATACGTAAATATATTTTTACTAGATTTTTGTGGTTACCTGTAGTTTATTGTAATAATAATAATCCCCTGTCGCAGTAAAAGTTGAGGCCCGTAAATTATATCAGTATTTCCAGAAATAAATTCAAATGCACCACCGTGTATGAAAACCAGCACTGGTAGAGATGAATTTAAATTTTCGGGTACGAAGATATTTAATCTTAAACAATCTTCATCCATTTGTTCCTTTTTGTATTTCACCTCTATTTGGGGACACACGGGGGGTTCCCGTGTTGCGTTGAAAATATTAGTCCATGGCTGTCTCATTACTGGAGGCTGTCAGATAAGAATTGCATAAGAGATATAATTGAACTTTTATTTTTCTTTTTAACTTATATTTTTAATTAAACGAAACAAAATTATCGCCAAAAAACGTGTTATTGATTTCGCGGAGAAAATGTTATTTCCGATAATTACTATAAAATAAACCCACGCACACATTTTAAATTATAAGTAAAATTACCCGAAATCTGAGGGCTCCTGTAGGACATTCCGCATAAGGTATTCCTTGATAGGAATAATAAAAAATTTCCTCATATCGTTGCAACGCACCTCGCACAGGACCACTATTAGTTCTAATTATGCTTTGACTATTTAAAGTTAGTGACAGATGATAGATCAAGAAAATATAATGAATTAACACTACCACAAAACACATTGTCCCTTTTGAATTAATATTCAAGAAATATGGCCAACAAGTCGCTTTAATGAAATGCTGCAAAACATAAAACGTATTTGCTTAGGTTGTACAAAAGTAGGTTCTTCAAATTTACACAAGTGAAGTCACGGTAAAATCGCACATTTATTTAAAATACATTTGATTGAGTTGTAAAGCATGTATAAAGGTTTTCTATTTTTTTATACATGAGTGCATCGAACCTTTCTGAATACAGGTGTACAATGCACACAAAAACGATGCCCATACACATCGTGTTTTTAATCTATTTTAAATTACCTAAACGTGATTGTCGTCACGCTTCAGTTCAATACAATTGTTTGCATGATATCTATTTAGATAAAACATTTTACGTGTATTTTGCGTTCCTTTAATAAACCCATTTAATTGTTTTATAGATGGAAAACATTGCAGTGATAGAATGATTAAAAACGATGAACTTAATAAGACATATGTCCAGGTCGAACCATCGCTAGCAGTGAGAATTAATGCAGTTATTTTTTCTACGTGCAATTTTAAATTCAATCGAGACAGATCTTATTTTTACCTCTCTCAATCAAAACTTGAGAAAAAAATTATGTGTTAAAATAATAAATTAATAACCAGAACGACGGATTTAGTGACAATAATAATTTCCCGATAAATAATTTAAAAGTTTATCACAGATATATTTGTTTTTCGCTTGCTATAGGAATTAATGGTACCGAATTAATCTTATACCACTTTACAATATACACAAAACTGTGATGCGGTTAAGTTAAGGTAATATTTGTGGTACGCGAGACCAAGTCCGACTGGCAATCGAATGCGGATATATCTGTTAAATGAAATACACAAGGCGTCCTACAAAATTTATTTTCTAAAAATATTTTACAATCCCTTCAAGGTATGCATTTCTTTTCCAATTTCCCTCCGCTTTTAATATAGTTATAATACTTTTCGTAAACATCGTCCCAAAATTTCAGTCTATCAACGAGTTGATTTGAAAGGGTTCCTTTGACTGGTTTTTCTCGAATGTATAGCAACGTGCCATCTTTGTTATATTTTTCCCATTTAAAGTCACTTGTAAATCCCGCCGGTGTGGGATTGCTAAAATAAAATTTAAACATTAAATAGCTAAACTAAACACGAATATTTTAAAACAATACAGGAAACATCGCTTAAATATAACTTCCGGTAGCATAGACTTTGCAAAATTGAATAACGGAATTCCGAAAATCAAAGCAGCTACTAGGCTACTGCGGTTGTGTTATAGATAACGGAATAATTAACAACCACAGAAAATATATACACGTCCCGCCATGTCTAAAAAATAAATGAAAATCAATTATTACTGAACAGGAATTGACTTAAAAAAATGTACATATATATATATATTTACATTGCAATGAAATTTCACTCTAAAAAATTGTGACTTTCTTCTTCTATGTTCTCAGTTATAAAAAAACTTAAAAAAATCACAAAAGTAAGTACATAATAGCATAAAGTTATGTTTAAACTATTGGTAAACCACCTTTGGCACTTTTTTATAAACAGAGCGTCTTCGACTAACACGAAAATTAACCTAGCATAGTTTACCCAAATTTAATTTTAATTTTTAGGCTGCATTAATAATTTTTAAAAACTAATCTATTTTAATATGTATTTGATTAGCCAAATATCAAAACAACTTTAGGTTTTTATTTAATGCAATGAAAAAAATCAACCGTATTTCACTTTTCTCATCTAACAGTGAAGTACCAGAACTGAATGATAGATAAGATACATTACTCACCCATACTTTATGAAGTTGGAAAATAATGTCAACAGCATATTCATCACCAAATTGCTTTTATGGTCGACATGATTTAACAGAGGTGCAGTGTTTCTGGTGACAAACACGTAACCTAGTTCATCTGCATGAGCCGTGCCTGGGAAATCTATCTTGTAATATAACTTTGCCCAATTAAGGCCTCCATCAAAATCGAAGATATAATAATACAAGTCATTACTGTTATTCATTTGCTTAAGTTTCTTAACCCATGAATCTATACCATAAATGTACTGTGAATCTGATGCTAAATCTATGATATTATTTAGGGTAAAATTTGATAAGTTAGTATTAAAATATTTTTCACCAATCGATTTAGCTAAATCTAAAGAAATTTTAGATTTAAGTGGATATTCTATATTAGATGGTATAGCAAGCTCCATCTCCTTGTTTAACTTTTTTAATTTTGCTGTATTATTTATTTTAGGAATCAAAAATATTCCTTCCCTGTAATTAAAACCTGTTAAAATTTTTATGTTCTGTAGTAATTCTAATTCACGAGGTTCTGAAGTAATAATCGCATGAGAAGATTCTATTTCTACGGTCGGAGTGAACATAGAGAAAGGCCGCAGTATCACCTCGTCGTATTTTGTCAAATTCGTTTCAGCGTCGATTATGTCAAACACATTTATTTCTCTTAATTTGTTTAATAAAATGTTTACATCGTTTATTGGTAAACCAAGCTCCTTAGCCAATGTTAAGGCGTTTTCTTTAGCATGTCTAGAGAGTGATCTTGGATTATCTGCATTACCACTGATCAAAATAACTTGATTAAATAGATTAATCGAATGCTTCGACACTGCTAAGCAATGAATTATTGCAGCACCTGAACTGTGTCCACCTAATGTAATTTTATTTGGATCACCACCAAATCGTTCAATGTTTTCCTTTACCCATTTTAAAGCAAGTAGTATGTCTTTAATGGCTGCATTACCAGATGCTTCGTCTATATCAAGTGACAGGAAGCCTAAAGCTCCCAACCTGAAATGAAGATGTATAATTTATAGATAGGAATTTAAATACATGGAGTATTAATATAAATTTTTCAAATAATAGATGCGTTTCACACCTGAAGTTCATAGAAACAAAGATTACACCATGCTGTATAAATAATTGTGGTCCATACAAAACATCACTATTGCCAGAATGGAGACGAAATGCACCTCCGTGTACAAAAACTAATACCGGCAATTTATGTACATTCTGATTTACATTTACCGGCACATGTATGTTAATGAACAAACAATCTTCGTTCATTTTTTCTCTTTCGTACTTTCCACTTTCTTGAGGGCATAGATGTTTTTCACGGGTTGCGTCAAGAATTCGTGTCCACGGTTTTATAGGAACAGGAGGCTTAAAATGAATTGTAAATATAGCAAAGAAAAGACAAAAAAAGCAATTAATAATATGATTCGAGTTAATTAATTTTTTGTATCGACTATAGATAAAGCATTTGACCTTTGGCTCGTCTGATGTTAACGAGGTCTATAATGTTACATGCTTGCCTAGAAGAAACCTTTTCGCTCTTGACTTTAAGACACCCAAGTTTGAAGACGGTTCATAGCATCAACACTTGATGATTGTTGATGTTAATGATTGAATATGTTGTTTTAACCTTATAAAAATGTTAATATCTATCCTTATTTCAATAAAACAATTTCTTCATTGCGAGTGCTATAATTTCATGTTTGCTTTCTATCACATTACGTAAAAAAAAAGTTTATATCAATTTAAGCTTTGAATTTTATAATCAACGAATTTCTACCATTTAGTAATTACAGGGTTTAATACAATTTGTATTAAAGATTTTTTTTAATTAAAGTTCCCATAGATATCGTATTATATACAATACATAATAATGCAGTAAATATACATAATAATACAGTAAAAGATTTGAGAGATTAAGAGCTTTTTTAAAGCTTTAGATTAGATTGCATGCTTTCTTTCCAATTTTTACTTATAGATTTAGATTTTTACCATAAATCGCAATGAGCCGGTGGGACTTTCAGCATATGGAATACCCATATACGAATAATAGTTTAAACTTCCCCATTGTCTCAGTAATCCTCTGATTGGTCCTCCGGTTGTTTTTATTATTTTGGCATCAGCTTTTGTAACTATTGCAATTGTAAGAATTGTGAGGAAAAGTTGAGACAGAATTTTCAATATCATTTGTGTGGTTATTCTTAAGACAGCATCTAAAAAAAGTTAGTTTTTGTACACCGTAGCTGTTATTAATTAAAAAGTTATTAATTTACTTTCGTGTCAATTACATTTACTACTAGGGCTTACTACAGCATTAAACATGTTAGGGGTTAAGTGATTTTAAATTCATGATCAACATTTAGTTAATGCTACAGATTTTTTCAACGAATTTTACCTACTTACCTTACAATTTAATGTATTGCAGCTTTATGGTGTTAACATTTAGTATGGTAAGGCAAACAAATTTTTAGGTAGCGTAAAAATACGTTTGTAATTGTTATACAATATTTTGAATAATTACAATATTTTTAATCTATTGTAAAATGTTTTTTGTTACGTACCTAAATATAAATATCACAACACTGTCTTGCAAAACAAGTTTATTTAAAAACAATGTACAGAATTCATTTTACGATAAAAATAATTTATAAACAAAAATTATATTCTGTCTTATAGAATAACGATCTGATTGAAAGTAGAAATAATAATGAAGTTCGAGTATAACGATTTTAATCATTAAAGCACTTTATATCGTTTTGACTTCGGTACTTACTAATGAATATCATTATCATTGGTAAATACGCTACGTTTTTATAGACGTAGGGAACAAAATTAATTCGTCTAAAACGGAATCTGGGTTTTTTTACCTCGCTTATTTGAAAAATTAATTTAAATTTAGAATAAAATCGTGAATAAAAGCGTTATTAATTACATAAAGATGATCGAATATTGATATTTATTCAGCGTTATATATTATATTAAGCGTTCGATAAATATAGTTCATAAAGTAAATGTTGTTGTGTCAACTCAAGAACTTGTATCGTTTTATCATCTTTTTACGATAAACTATATTAATAATAATTATACCTTTTTTATTCGATAGGTGTGTATGTCAATTGTCCTTCAACAAGAAGAGATTTAGGTGTTTTAGGTATAATTCTATATTAAGGGTTGGTTAAAATGAAACTAATATTTTAAAATTTTTATTTAACTATGCCCATTTTTCTATCGAGTACTATGCCCATTTTTCTAACGAGTATATCGACGTCAACTTGATCATCGCTGTCATTTCAACCGTAAGACGCTATTGTTAGATGTTGGCCTCTTCTATGGATTTCCAATAAGAGCACTTTATCCATTATCAACTAATAAATCACTTACTGTTTTTCAAATCGTCCCGTAGACATTGTTGAATCCTGTATAATCGAGGTTATGACGGTTATGACGAAGGAAATTGGTGCAATGGATGTTTTTAGTTTCAATTTAGCTAATCTTCCACTTAGATGTATATTAGGGTGGAAATGTTTTTGTTTTAAAATTTCATTTTTTGCTGCGTGTTCAAAAATTATTCAAATTAATTTTGTAGTCTTTTGGTTGAGAATGTTCCTCAAAAGTGTGGCTAAAACATCCACTAGTCTATAAGATTAAAGGAAACATTTTTACAATTAATTTATTTATTATTGTTTTTTAATTAAATAAACTTAAACATAATATTTACAAATTACACTTATAGTAACTCGACGCAGGTAATATACAAAATGATTGTGTACGGGTAAGATAATGTGAATTTCATTTATATTTTCATTCGATTAGAACATTTGTGACTTTGATATTAATTCCGTAAACTACGTACGTAAAAACTCCGTAAAAACGTAACCGTAACTATAATATATTGCAACAAATACATTACACTTAATCATTTTTAAATATTGCCTGTTATAAAAGAATCTAAAAGGAACTATAAGGGTAAAATATTTACATAATTTTTCTATAACAAAACTTATTTAAGATTATTATTAATAACGGATTAGTGAGAAATATAATAAGAATATTATATAAGACTACGTTTAAACTAGTTGTGCCCCAAATTTATGAACTTGATAATTAAATTAAAATCGTATTCAGAAGTTCTTAACATTAGTGTAATTTCATTAAACGACCAATGTTATTATTTATAATATTGCAATATAAATAATAAAATTGGTCACAAAAAATCATATCCTTAGCTATACTAGACAATCTTTTACTCATAACAGAAGTTTAAACTGACATTTTATTTATTTTATTTTATATAATATTAACTTCATCATCATTAAGGAATCGGTGTGTATTTATAATTATGATCTCACGTGTCATCCACTATTTTCGTAATTTCAAATTAATGTTTAAATACTTGTGCAATTTTTTTGCAACAGTAGCAGTCATAACTCTTTTTTTACACGAATTTTGTTCTAGCATGATACTACAATTGGGGGAATACGAAATTCTTGAAACCTAACCGTTACGCTAAACATCTGCAGTCTGACGTATCTACAAATGATAGCAGTTTTAGTCCACGTCGTAAAAAACGTATCAAATACCAATGAATAGTTACAAAATTGATTTTTATTTATAATTTCAATTTGTGTTTTAATATGTTTTTGACTGTTTACAAAGTTTAATCTTTTCATAATAAAAATAAATTGTTTTCGTTTCTCATATATTTCATTCTTAATTCTTTTGCATGGTTTTTTGATGAAGTTGCACATTTTTTCATGTTATATGATTTTTAAAGTGTTCCACTGCTTTAAAAATTTGTACGATTTTTAAAGCGGTGGACCATGTCCCTTAATTACGCCGTACGACAAAAGTATTATTTTACATATTTTTTACTCCCTTTTGTAAGGAACCAATCATCTGTGTAAAAAAAGAGTTGGGTGTACATACGTTAATTTATAATCATGTAAAATTTGTTTAATTTAAGTAAAACGTAGATGAAAAGTTGGTTTAATTTAAAATTATCCGACGAAGTTGTTAACGATGTTCTGGAAGGAATTGGTGATGGATGCGAGAAAGCCTGGCGCGGCCGGAGGTGGTGGCCGCGGCACCAACGGTCGGTAATAAGGCCCACTGTCGATACGCTGCAAAATCATTCAAAATGTATATGAAAATTTATGTAACCACTAACTTTAGATAAGATAAAACATTTAATTGTAGAAATGATTTTGATTTCAATTATTTGAATACTTAATTATTGAAATAATTAACAACATCGTTAGTAACTTTTTGATTTTTGATGTGTTTTTATATTGAAAGAAATCTACATTTCATTCGGTTAATCCAAATTCGGTCCAAAAAACCGGTGAAAAACCAATTTACATTTTTTAAATTTTATTATTTTATTTTGGCATCTATTATGTTTTTAAAAATATTTCCGTAAGGCGTGTTTTTAAAAGATCTAATAGGAATAACGTAACTAAGTAACGTAAACGAAAAATCTAACATGTTTTTTCTTCTATTTGATTTAAAGTTTAAAACTTTACTTTTTAAATATTGCCAAATTTTTATGACAACGCGGCAAGTTTGAGAATTAGTGTCCTCATTAGCATTAGTGTCCTCAGAACTATATTTATCTCATGCATTACTTTAAACATGCGTATGCTAGGTAACTAAATCAAAACATTGTAATAATAATGAAAAAATGGATGTGCTAAGATTATCATCATTCATTTGCAGCTCATCTGCATGAAGCTATTAAAAGCATTCGCACCAATGTTAATAAGTGTATAAAGTAGATGTTTTACAGTTCTATAACTTGTTTGATGAACAAAGTCATTGTGCCGCATTTCGACATTTACTCAGACACAGATTGTTTATCAAATGAAGTCTATTTTTGTCGTAATGTAAATATCAAAGACAAGAAGCAGAAACCATCACCCAATGAGATTGAATAAATATTGCAATTTCCAGGCAATTTTCCAGGCACTGCATTCAATTAACATTAATAATACATAATGTTGGATACATATTGATTACATATTGTTGTTAAGACTGATAAACAGATATAAACTTTCTTTTCCGATACCCTTGTTTTGTAAATTATATGTTATTATAAACTTATCTCCTATTATAAACTTTTCGTTCCAAAAAAAAAACGTCGCGAATGAAATCAACGCAACGTGAATTAAGATTTTCTATAGCAAACCATGTAAAGATCGAAGAAAAGTTCTAGGGTTGCGAAAATACTACTTTTAAAAAGAAAATTAAATAAAGTAAACAATGATAAAAAAAAAACAAAAATAATTTAACTCTGCCAATAAATAAATTGAATAAAATTTACGTTTTTTGTAATCTGTAACAACACGTAAAAATTTATATAAGTTAAATATTCTCTATTTGAAAAGCATAACACACTACGTAATTGAAACTAAAATTTGCGAAACGAAATCAAAATATAACTTATAATTGAGTTGATTTTTAGTTAGAAAGGTAATCCCCGAGTTTTGATGGCATGGCGCAATTAGAAACAAAAGTGTTGAAACCTTTTAGAAAAAAAGGAAATTACAAAAAAAAATGAAAAACACGAACACCAAAACTTCAAAAATCTATCTACGCACAGTCAAAATTAGAACAGCAGCGACGCAACTTCCAAAAAAAAGCGCAAAACGAAACGACGACAAGCGAGGTATTGGTGTATACGAATTTATATAAATTGAATGAAGAATTTTAGGAAAGAATTAAGAAGTAAAAAATTAAACAAACTATGAGCAACTCACTGTAAGGGTTAGGGAACCCAAAAGCAATAAGCAGAATTATAAATCAGCTTTAATTGGTTTGACAAAAGTTACAGGTGAGATAAATGAGTTTACTTTTCACTGCCAGTATTTGTGTAAAGCAACAGCGGCGGGTAACGGCCATATGAAGTGTCTACCGATGTTATGAGATGAATTATATGTTTGAATGTCGAATGAGCTTCGAAGTGCCCATGATCTCGTAAATTTACCAAATGATTATTATTTCGGGAAGGACCAAGTAGTGTTGCGTTTGTTGACCGACGCAGGTAAGGATGAAGTTTCCTGCTTCGGAATTGAAGATCGGCTCCCCTCCAACTAATATTTGACCACACAAACCACCATATTGTTTTAATTACGTAATTTAAATATAAAACTATTTTGTTAGTGACATTAGATTTAAAAGATAAAATGTTTCTTATTATTATTTTTTTTTTAAATAAAATACGTTTTAACTATGCCAGAAAGAGATTTTACAGGGTAGTGTAAATCAAAGTTAGGTTATTAAATAAAACCAGACAAATTAATGTAATATTGTTGACGAGTAAAGTAGGTACATGTGTAAACTCACTTTTAATAATAAACCTCATCGAAAAGCTTAAGTTTTTTCAATTAATTTTTTAGCGAAAATAAATAAAAGTGCATTTTTATGTGTTTATTATCTACAGTATCATAAGTTCAAATTAGATTAGAATGAATAGATAGAAAAATATTTACAAGGTAATGTACATGTATTTTACAATTATTTAATACTATTACTCACTTTGGCGGAATGAAGAGTGACATTTAAAAGCGTTGGGTGACTTTCGATTACGATGAATTCTACTTGTTGGGGTAAGTAGCCTTCTGCCGACACCTGTAAACAAAACGAATATTCCTGTAATTTGAACAATATGCAACTGATTGATAGCATGTAATTTTATCACCAGGTCGTTGCACAGATAGGCATCCGACAAGATAGACCGACGAAGCATAGTGAAGTCTTCTAGGTTCATAAAGTTAAATTTGAGGGGAAGGGTCTCAGATATTTTATGAACGGCCCCAAAGAAGACATCGTCAGCCAGAACAATGTGATTACCTTCAAATCTCTACCAAACCAGGTCAAGCTGTAAATGTTAATGAAAAAAAAAGGATCCTCGTTTTCCCTCGTCGCTATAAAATTCTGTATTAATTTAGAAAAAAAATAGCCAGAACTTATTTTTTCTTGATATTACCGTTTAAATTTTTATTTATGTATAAATTTAGGGTCATTATCTCAAAACAATATTCTAAAAAAAATTGAGAAAATAGTTGAGAGCGAAATTCAAAAGAGAACTCACTTTTTAACCGTTCTACCCGTAATACTAATGCGATAGATTGCCAGTCAACAAAATCAATATTAATACCTTAAATGTCTTTCAATTAAATGAAATAACAATATTTTAATATTTTTTTTACATTGACTTAGCGTTGGAAGATAATTTAATAAATCTACTTAGTTACTACTAATTAGTTAATTCTAATAATATATTTTACATAAAAAGGTCAGAGATACAGCTATTGTTTTAATAACTGTATTACTGGTATATTCAATATAAAAAGTTAATTAAGTGCTCTTTCAATAGCATATATTCATAAGCAAGCAAGCAAATTTAAAGATACGTTTACACATGGCGACTTTTTTAAAAGGTGTTTAAGTACTTTAATTCATAAAGTATATTTTGTAAATATTATAACACAATTTACACAGAAAGACTATGGTTATTCTACTTAATCATTGTAGTTAACCATACTATCAAGAAATGCATAAATATAAAAAAACAAGAAATCATACTCACGTCTAGGCGATAGGTTCCCGGTAGTAGTATGCGCCAGAATTCTCCATACTTCGTGGTGTGGTAGGCGACGTCACGTCCCTTCACTTTGATGGTAGCCCGCTCCACAGGGTTACCGTTCTCGTCCATCACAAATCCATGCGCGCCCCGATGGGCCTCGGCCAGGTATTTGATCAGCGACTAATGCAAAATTCTTAATCTAGTTAAACTTTGTAATTGAAAATAAATTTACAAAAATTCTGATGATATAATTAGGAATAAAAATAATGTGTCAGTGGGGAGGGCACTTCCAACAGAGAAGCAACTGCACAAAGTAGAGAGTTTTGTCGCTTAAACCACCAGAGCGTTCGGATTTCTCAAGGCGTTATTACTTTGTTAGTCGAGTAAAAGATGGTTCTCCGAAACTGTGTTTTATTTGGAACTGTTTTTATAATCATCAAAATTATGTTGGTGTTGAAAACTGTCATCACTCTCTAGTAAGAACATATTGTTGGTCACTCCTCCGACATATATGTACTGGGATTTATTTAAAAAAAAAACTTTGTAAATGTAAATTTTGAAGCATCTGATAATAAGTATATATAAAAATGTTCTACTAGATATCTTAGATTAGACTTCAGTTCTTAGTTTTATAAATAACATTAAAAGTATATTATTAAATAAATCTAATTAAAGCATTCGGGGATTTTTATGATTCAAAATTTGTGGAACTTGGTTCGTTCATCCATTTACATTGTTGATTTTACAACGTATAGATTAAACATTATTCCATATAATTTTAAAAAGCAACAGTAGAGTTTCTGGCCAGATCTTCTCAGCAAATCAGAATTCCGGGCCGGTGGTATCTAAGTATTGTGTTTTTGTTTTAACAACTGAAGATTCAAAAATACGTGCAAATGCTTATTTGTGTAAAGACATTTTCAATTCAATTAATTAAATTTTATTTATACGCTATTCTTTTTTGTCAAATGACTATCCAAAAAATTTTGCTAATATTTTATCATGTGGTGATAAGATAATTAAAAGGTATGCGGACAAGGTAGTCTGATAAGACGTACATAATTTTTCCGGTAAGCTAATATAGAATATTAAATGAATTGCAAAATTTGCATCGAGATCGATGTTTTTTGATATATAAGGGAAATTATAAGGAGTTTTCCCAACTAGTGACAGTTTTTTTTATATCTTGTTTTCATGATATTTGGACGTTATACAAGGCTTCATTAGCAAATTCACAGTCGGTGAACGAGCCACGGAGGAGGCTATTTTCGTGATTTCTCTATGAGATTGAATCCGGAATAAGGAGACGGTTGGTCACATATCGCGAAGAACTGATGGTCGCAGAGACCTCAAGGTTTGGTAGTCAATGGATCAGTAGCAAAATGTAGGACGTAAATCCACAAGATGGACAGACTGGTTAAAGTTATCGAAAGGCGTTGAATACAGCGTGCTTTCTACCGGTCCTATTAGAAGTCTATGGGCGAGGCCTATATCTATGATATAATCATGAATAAACATAAAAATAATAAAAATTTCAAAAAAATCTGAAAATTTCATACCAAATTTTTTATGATCATAAAATTATTTTTTACATCGTCATCAAATAATCATTATGTTAGTGTTGTTATCAATGACTTACAAGACTTTAAATGAATTAATACAGCGCGTATCTAATCTGTTAAAAGGTATAAGACCGCGACGCCTCTATTTTTTTAAGTTTTGAAGTCATACGTTACATTAAAATAGTTCTTTCATCGTCAAGTTTTAAAATATTGCAGTATGTTTACAAGGCTGTTTGCTTGTTTGATTATATATTGTGGAGTGGTAGAAATACGCAGCGAGACAAGAATTGCAATCGCGCACCTCGTATCACAAAACGTTACAGGCAGTGTTATGTTCACGGAGATAGATGGTGGTATCCACGTCACCGGTTTTTTGATTGGGCTAGACGCTGGTAATTACGGTTTCCATGTGCACGAATTGGGTGATACAAGCACATGTGATGCAACTGGCGCGCATTTTGATCCCGACGACAACACACATGGTGGCAGAAATCACACTGTTCGACACGTTGGAGATTTAGGCAATGTAAAATTCGTGGGTAACGAGAATGCTGTTGCTGTTATTAATTTCACAGACAGTGTGATTTCACTCCGAGGCCGAAACAATATTATAGGACGAGCTTTAGTGCTGCACGAGCAAGAAGACGACCTCGGTTTAGGCGAAAACCCGGGCTCCCTCAACACTGGCAATGCCGGACCAAGGGTTGCCTGTGGAGTCATAGGAATACGTTCACCGTCGGATCCGTGGAACTCTTCTATTACTGTTCTTCCTTCCTTAGTTTTACTCATTCTAGCAGTAGTTTTTGTGAAAACTTTGTAGATCAAACTGATTTATTTGTAATTTTTAGTACTTAGTTAATCTTATTATACACTTAAATACTACGTTAGTTAAAATTTTAAGCAAAATTTTTTTTTATATACTCCGCAATGATTGTTTGAAAGAAATCGCCGTTTTGCAATTATACCGTCCTTCTACTTCACGCTTTGCCTATTTTGCTTATAACGGTTTATTTTATTGTGTTGCTGAGTAAATAATTAATTTTTGAATTGTTTTGACATTGCATTTTGTTGATACCGACCTGTTTGTTATCCATCCAATACTTGGGCAGTTCATGAGTCGGCGGGTACTTGCAACAAGAAATCTCCAGTGTAATTTCCATGCACCCGTGCCACAAGTAGTTATAGTCCTGCATTCCACCTAAAAGTATCGAAAGTATTACATATAAAGTCATAAGAAATTGCAAGAGTAAGGTAATGGATTACATAAAAATGTTACTGAGGTACCACTCTATAAATATATCATATTTTTTACTCAACTTTACATGCCATTTAAATATTTAATTTTAATTAATACTACGATCAACATCTCTGTAAAGAAAGAACAGTTAAGATCTGCAACTTAAATTCTAAGGTTTAAAACGTTAACAATGTTGTTAGGTATTTGCGAAATCAGAAGCAGGACCTTATGGAATATCTGGAGATGGCCTAAAGGGTCCAAATTATAAGAGGATATTACTAATACTATTATTAAGGTAACATTACTTAACACTACTTGAAACATTTCAAATGTATTTTTTTAATTTAGGAAATATTTGGCTTCCAATCCTATTACTATTATATTTTTTAATTACATTCATTAAGAGCCATATTCAAACTAATCGATGTTAACCGTATTACGCTATTAAAGTAATGTAAAAAAATTAAGTTCTGTATATATTGTTTTACACACTCACCAGTTAGCGGATACCAAGCTGCACCGTTAGTAATACCGTTTTTAAAACTCGGTGAGTTGGACCTGCAAGAGACTCCTTTTGACATCTTCGCGTGATTGTTTGAGTACACCAGTGCCAAATGACGGAACACGTCGTCATCTGGCGAGATTGACGGATTGTACGCGTAGCTTTGGAACACTGCGTTTAGGGGATATGCGGGGAAAAAGAATTATAAGTATACGATTGTTAATATAAAATAAATTGTGAACAATAAAGTAATACGTCACCGGAGCATAAAACTGACGATCTGCATATTCCTTTTTGCAGCAGAAAATTTTTAACATTGATTAAGATTATATGTTCGAAATTATATATGTATATTTTATCTTAAATTTTACTTTTAATCATATTATATAATTTTATCAGTAATAAAATATTTACAATATTAAAATTTGAATGAAATGTGATTTAAAAATACGCCTAATCCTGTAATTGTGATCATAGTTTTGAAACCAATACTTCAAATGGTCTTCTTTATTTTTCTTGTTTATTTTACTGCAAAACAGCATCATCATCATGATCATTTCAGTTGAACGATGCCCACTGCTGGACTTAACTCTCCTCATAAATTTCCAACTTTACCGGTTGGGAGCGGCATACATATAGCGTTTTTGGGGCATATGCATTATAGAAGATAACGGCCACTAAAAACCTTGCTTCATACTAGCATTTCCAAAACTGAATGGATTCACAAAGTGCAAATTTATAACAAATGTCGCAGCTTCCTCTGACAAAGAAACTCGTATAGACGGATATAGGAAGTGACACATCATACAAATTTAAAATGTTACATGATCTAGTATTTAAATAGTAAATTAAAAAATAGATATTTACTAGCACTGGGCGTGTTATCGAAAGGATAAGAGGCGACCAAGGCGCCCCCGTGCAGCGAGCCGGAAAGCACAAATTGAATTTTGCTTATCCATTCTTTTACAGCTTCAGTCTCCGGTTGCGGTTGTTTAGTGTTTGGCTTGAAGAAGTCCGGAAAGTTTCTGTTCAGATCGTATTTTCGTGCATTTTGTCTGTAGAAAAAATATCAGAATACTGCAATTTATTTCAAACAACAAGTAATGTCTGTATTTCCTAAAAATTACTAAAGTTTTCTTAAAGATTACCCGAGTTATTGGCATAAATGCATTAAAAATTTTAATTAAATTGATGATTTTGAATTAAGTGCGAAGACAACTGGTTTTCTTAACTCCACTTCACAATACAAAATATTATTTAAAATAAAAGAATAAATATTGACTAATTCGAACAGTAATATGTGGTTCATATTGTTAAATCAATGTTTTCGGCTTTTCCTGACGATCTTTATAACCTATTCACATTTAAAGATATAATTAAAGATGATGACAAAATTGGCGTGATTTACAGCAGCTAAGAGCCATAGCAACAAAGGCGCCATCACCCCAAATAGGTTAAATTATTTTTAACCGAAAAGAAGAAAAGAGGTTGTTAAAGTCGTAAACCTTATAATATAGCTGTCAGTGATTATAATCATTAGCGCTATTTTTTTGCAATAGTTGGCATTTATACGTCAAGGTAAATTTTTAACCACTGGTCAATAATAGAGATAATTTGCGTAACGTTACGTTCTAGTTGTTCACATGTATAGAAATGACCATTGAAAATTGTACAAAATGTTCGTTGAAAGCATAATTTTATGTTTTTAATTTGTTATCTGAATATAATACATACGAGTTGTCATGTAACTATATTGTGCTCTCAGTACCATAACCTATTAGCTGTGTACTAAAAAACGAAATTCGTGAAATTAATAATGGTAATAAGCATGATTATTCCTTTTACACTATGTGTGTCAAATTTGCTATAACATTTGATTCTCATAGGGGAAAAAATTTAGAAATTCATAAACAGTTCACATATAAGTTGTGCCATAAATCAATTTAAGCCGAAATTGGATAATAGGACAAGTATTGGCTGTCACTAAGAAAATTAATTAGAAACTATGTCACCCTCTTTTTTAAATCCAAAAAGTAATGATATTGTATGCACACTGCGATGTTCTTTAAATTACTATGACAACAAATATGTACTTATTTTCTATTTTTTAAACCCCATGTTTCCCAAAATGCCCAATGTGCAAAAAGGAAGGTCGAATAAGTTTAACTCCTACCCTGCATCGGTTAATGCTAAGTATAAAAAATACATACATTAATAATGCACGAGCGGTCACAACATTTATTGGTAAAAACAATTATAAAGTTAAGTTTTTTTTATGAAGGTTTCAATTTGATAGGTATTTTGATAGAAAAACTGGTTCTTAAGTGACATAAATAATTACCTGCCATGTACCAAGTTGCAATCACCCTCATTGGAAATAGCAAAGCCATCAGGATTCATGGAGGGCATCAAATGAATTCTTGTATTGTCCAGAAGCCATTTTATATATGAATCAGTTTCGTATGACGTCACCAAGTACTGGAAATTACGTTCGACAATGTTAATGAACCTATATATTTATTATCGAAAAGGTCATAATAATATTTTGAACAGCGTTTTCCTTGTTACCCTGCTGTAATAGATAACGTGTCAGTCGAAGTCAATACGTTGACTTTTGTACGTGAGTTTTTATTAAACCCCCTCATTTAACACTAACTCAAAATTGAAGAAGGTACGATCTGGTAATTTGTGTTTCTCAACATCGATATATAATAAACCTACAAACCTGTATGAGATGAAGCAGCAATTCTCGACCGACTACCTCGTTTCCATGAATGTTGGCCACGTACTTGACATCAGGTTTTCCAATCATGTGCTCGTACGGAGATGCGGACACAACCATCACCCATAAATCTCGACCTTAAATAATATTAATAAATCGTAGTGCATTTTCATTCCACAAATACCACCAATCTGCCACTATATTCATTTTATTCTAGAAAAAGACAAGAGAAGCAACGCTTTACATACATCCGATGTAAGGATTTGTAATTAAATGTCCCGAAGCAACAATACATTTCCGCTTGTCATTTTAAGAATTCAGGTACAAAGGCACATTTTAACAAAAAATGTTCTTTTTGATAAATATAGCCGAAGATATATAAAATTATTGTCGTTTATTTTATAATTTAATTAAAAATTATACACAATTAATGATTATTTATTCACATTATTTACAATCGTAAAATACAATGCGGTTGAATATTTACAGCGAATAAAATAACAAGAGGTACGCGATGACACGAATAAAATTCGTCTTAATTAAACCACTATTGTTTTTTTACACTTTCCTGGTGTAATTTCATAAAGGTATGGCGGCCTACTGGCTAGGGATTAGTACTTACGATTGTAGATCGATTCTCGTGAGGCGCTCATTTTGTTGGCATTCGTTCATATGGTTATTGCGATAAATAATTTGAAACCTATGTGTCATCCACAAATCCACAATAGTGCATTACGACCAGTGACCTCTCTGAGTAGAGGCTTGTATTTGCAATTGAAGCGTAATAAGTGTAATAAAATACAAATTGATTCAAAAGACCGTGTTCTAAATTACCGTTAAACCCGTTCTTAGATGAAGTTTGCTTCTTAACAGAAGATGCATTTAGTATAAATTCGAATAAAAATTTTAAAAGATTTTATCTTGCAAACGTCAAGTTCATAATCTGTATCACTAGTTTTTTATCCTTTTAATGTACAAAAATACAAAAATAAAACTATAATGTTGTTTTGATTTATTTGTACATTTATTAAGAAATAGTTGATGTTCTTACAGCATGACGCTAGTAGTAAGAAACCTCGTCATAATCTGGTTAACTTGAGTGAACCTATTATTAAAGAGACAAATAAAATAAAGATTTTTTTGCTTCTTTAAAACAAAGCAATACATTTTAGAAAGGTCTATTGCTCGGTCGTTTTCCTGCCGCAAATTTTGAATATTAATACAATATTAATGGCTTTTTTATATACTATTACATAGCATTCATATTTATTAAAAGTTTAGTCTATTTAATGGACTATTTTTTTTTAAATAAATAAAGAGAGTGTACTAACCTTCAACCGATTTGCCTATTGAATAGAGAGCTGTGAGTGATGGATATTTCGCGGATACGGCTCTTAGATACCTCGTCATCTCTTCATGGTTGTGATAACGAAATTCTAAATCTGGACTATTTTGCCTAGATTCAATTTCGCTTATATTTGGGTCGACATCTGTAAAAATAATAAAATCAAATACATAAAAAGTAGAACAAGAAATTCGTAATCTGTGCTAGACGTGAATAAGTTGACAAAACGAAAATGCACACTAATCAGACCGGCTGTTTTTATGTTTTGTTTGTAGATTCTGGATTTATATTATTACATCGAATTATACCTAAAAATATGAATTTGTTAGGAACTTGCAGTTAAGAACATTTAATGTATTTTAATTTTCAGTAGTCATTATCAACAATATGATGTCATTTTTTCATTGTCATCAATTTTGCTGTACATTTACAGCTGGGTACAGACTTGATTTACAGATTACAAATGAGACCTGTTATAAGTGCATCGTAGTAAGCTCTTTCCGACGACATTAACAAGATCGTCGGTCCACCTGGTTGTTGGATGGTCTGTGCTGCGTTTGTCTAACTAATTGATTTCGTACAGAATATATGATGCATAGCTCTTTTCCATGGGTCCTTGGGCTAGTGTAAGCTTGTCAACAAGGCCCGAAATAAGAGACATCGCTTTAATCCAAAAAAACTGTAAAGGATTTATTTTTCGTAAATAATTATTTATAGGTAAAGGTATAGGTATTTTTGGAATAACCTGAATCAGGAAGAACATTTCCGTGAACTGTTATCAGCAAACCAAGCGCCAGGAAACTTATTAGCGAGGACATCGCCATCTGTGGTAAAAACATCACATATCATTCAACTTAACTTAATTATATTAAGGTTTTGATTATTATTGATGAATACTTATAATATAATAACTAGAGTTTTAAAAGAGAACTGAATAAAAAGGGATCTGAAATATTTTGGCTGTTGGTATAATTTTACGGACTTTTATTATTTTTTTATATGTGAAGGTACAAGTAACAAGCACTTGTTTTATAATGTGAAATAAATCTCATATATTACATATACTAACGGACATATAAATAACGGATTTCTTTTAGTTAGCAAATAAAATGTTTCATCTTCGTAATAACAAGATGTATTGTCCTCTTTTGTAAAGTTAGAAAGTAAAATCCGTTGATGTGTAATTCCGTTGCACGAACAAGAATGTTGCGCGCGGTGACATAAATTATCACAATGATCCTACTGTCTTTCACTTTTTATAGCTATTAGGTATTACAAATAGTAGTGAAATGTTAAAAGTTTGCAGGAATAAAATTCAAAGCTTGTTTTTTACGTACCATTTGATGGACCAGGAATATTATTAAAATAATATAATATTAAAGTCAAATCGCATAACCTCATTTATAAACGAATACATTAAAATTAGTCCCGTTATCCGACTTTCTTAGCCATGTCGTTTGTTATGTGCTTTTAATATTCCGACAAAGGTCATTTATATGTAGACCATCACGTGGGGATGATAAACATTGCTTTCTTTTAATGTTATGATGATTGGAAACGAAGCGATGGTTCCAATGAAAAACCGGTCCGGATCTGAAGGTCACTCGGTCACTAGACTCCGTTGAGACGGAGCAAGTTTCAAAATTACACGCTTATCATGAACCAGCGTTGAGATTTCTAATTATTTGTAACTAAATATATTATCATAGTTAACGCTATGTTTACATGATAGCAAAATCGGTACAACGGTCACCAGTTTAAAATCATCAATCCACTGTTTTCTAGAATCATATCCTTGTAAGCATAGGTATAAATGAAACGGTTACAATAATAATAAAAGATTTTGTATACAAAAAAATCGTTTTATAATAAAATTTGTTTTCGATTTGATAACTTCGTTTTCAATTACGATCAAAAAATAAATATATAATATTCTTTAATATTTAAGGTACGGTATTAGAATCAAATCAAAAACATTAAAATATCATACAAAGAAAATATTAAATATAAATTATATTTTTTTAACATTTTGTTTTTATGCGATTTTAACCAATGAATGAAGTTATATTTTCCTCTAAGCCACACAAAAGAAATACCCATATAATGAACAAGTGTTTAAGGAAGGGTTTTTTTGCTTTTAAATCCAAATGCGCACTACACCAACGTTCTACAATCGATATAGGAAGAAATATTAAAACAATGAATTCTGAGATTAGTCTTCTTAAATTCAATATTAATTTGGATCAGTGGTTTTTGCGAAAACGCACATAAAACTTTTAGCTAAAACAAGTTATCGTTGCAACTTAAACCACAGTGGCGTATATTTTTATTAAAAAAAACATATTTGCAATACGTCATTTGTTATAATTAAATTGCCACTTTAAAAAGTGTCATAACAAACTTAAAGTGTGGATATATTACGATATCCATGACATCCAGAGACTAGACGCTCGATGGTGAACAAGGAGTGTCTCCCGCCGGGGAGACCCCTTTCAAAGCTATAACCACTCAACAAATCCGCTTATAGTCCTGGGACTAATCGCAGATGAAATGAGGAACACAAAAAAAATATTACGATATAATGAATTTCATTTTTTGTGTCGGATGCAATCTAGACTATCTTGTTATTTTAAAAAGTCAAATTTTTTGTTTCAGGCTTAGGATTGCTAGTTATAAAAACCAAAAATATAAACTGTGTATAAAACACGGTTTATATTTTTGTATGATGATAATAGATACATTATTAATTATCCAAAAAATTACTAGAAAAATCGTACAAAAATAAACAAAAATACAATATTGACATCATTTGAGAAGTTTACTTGCCTCTTTTGAGTTTTAGTTACGTATGTTTTTACAATATATCTTTCAAAAACACAAGAAAACTTGCGCCGAAAATTTTGTTACTTTTATTTCTTCCGTTTTATAGTCTAGGTTTTTGAAATAAATTTGTTACAAAAAAAGAAAATAAAAAGGAAATAAACAATTTTAATAACTAATTGTATTAAGAGCATTGTTATTTTTATTCATGAAGTGACGAAAATAAATGTTCACCCAATGGTTGATAAAACGGAGTGCTCAAAATAATGCTGTTCTATATTATTCCGTAATATATGGTCGTTTAGTAGCCCCAAAGTTTCACTAGCCACGCTATTTTCAAATCGGAACCATCTCTTGATCTCGATACCAACCATTATTTTGATTATACCCTTTTATACCGGACGTATATCCACCTAAATTTTTAATACAATTAAGGAAGAGGAAAATAAATTGTTTTTAGAATAAGTTTGCATTTTGGAAGAGGTTTTCCCCTCCAGATAGTTCTTATTAAACAATGTTAATAAACATTGAATTTCACGAAATCTATTATAGTGTATTATGCAAACTATTAATTAATATGAAAGAAATACGGGAAGGGCTTGCAAACTTGAACTTCGTAGAAACGAACTTAAAAGAATAGAATTGTAGAAGATGATGGACATCATGGGGCTTGGTAAAATAAATGAGTTCATGGCTAACGTAAACAGCATGAAGAACGAACTTTATGAAATCGGAATAATTTTAAATACTTCTACGTGAATATGTTTATATGCAACGGCAGATTCGAATTGACCTTATTATCAACTATACTACTGCGATCAACTAACGGTACTAATTTTTACTTTTGATATTAGTATCATATAACTTGAATAAAAACATTGAACAAAAACGTGAACTCGTATTTGAATAAATATGTAGAACATAACAACGATGAAAAGTGAAGATAAAGACTACTCGTGGGCATAATTCACGTCACGGCCAATGCCAATGGTAACTCGTACTTTTTCTTCTGTGAAAGTTTTAGTCAGGCGTGCAGTGAATGCGTATACAATTTTTTAATTAAATGGTAATATAATATGTTCATTAATGAAAGAAATAGTTATAAATAAAATTATCGTCATTAATGACTGGTATTTAAAATGCATAAATCATTTCATAAAATTTCGATTTAATTTTAATTGAAATTAATTGAACATATTCGTCGCAGTAATCATAAGTTTAAAGTGGCATTTAAGACTAACGATTTACCTTGAAATTAATTAGCTGTTAAGACCAATATATCTTTTACCCAATTAACATTAAAAAAAAACCTTAAAACGTAGGCTTACCTTGAAACGAAAAATCAAATCCAGTTGCCTAAAATATAATATTTTTTCATTGAAGTTATTCACGTATTTATTTATAACATTTAATTATAGTTTCACGTCTATATCGCTGTAAACTTCGAACGGAACGAAGAAGCACTACGGTCGTCGAGAATAGACGGACAAACGTCGACTGACTTCTGGCAGAATGAATTGTACTGAGGAGAACTAATGCTGCCAGCCATGAGCGTGGTATCTGCGTCATCCGTGCTCGCGCGACTTTGGTGCTTTCTCTCATATTAACACCTATAAAACCGCTCATAAGTCCCTGTAATAAGGTTCAATTTATCAAGAGTTAAAAAGATATTAATGTATATTGAATTTTCTTCTCTACACAACAAGCGTATAGGGACAAGTTTCGAAACACACGGGTTTTTCGCGCTATGACGTAGCCTCCACGCCATTCATCCCATGTGGCACTTTTCCCGCGGATTCAATTTCTTGTTAATACACCCGGTATTAAATATGAGAAAATTCTCAGTGAAACTTAATAGCACATGTTGACTTAAACCCACTGATACTTCCTACTATACTATGCAATACGTAAAATGATTGTTTCGTACGTTTATGCCATTTTGCATTTTATAGTCAGATTCTAATAAAAAGGTTAATAAAAAAATGAATTTGAGTAGTTATTAGCTGCTGTTTTGTTTATCTCTAAATAAATTCTGTTTTTATTTCTTAAATTAGATAAAACGACTGTTCAATTTTTGAAACAGTCTATTAGGGTCAAAAAACGATTTCTTCTGTAACGATTTCTTCTTTTGTAATTAAATTTTTACATTTATGCTGCGTACCTATTTACTATGACTAATATACTCTTTAAACCTCATTAAGAGTTTTCGAGAGGCTCTGTCCCTTTTTCATTGGGGAATAATAACTGGAACAGTTAAAAAAGAGTAAATAAATTTAACAGTCGGCGTTTGATTTCAATCCTTTAACATTAACTTTTCTAAAGATTTGAACGCGTGATTGTGACTGGAAAGGTTTTTGTCTTTACGCATGCAATTATCTACGAATTATACGCGTATAGGTATCAGTGATAGTGGAAAATTGCTTGATTACAGTTACAACAGAAAACTTCATTCCTGCGGAGTACAGACGAGCTTAAATAATGTACTATTAAAAAAACGCAATTTTGATTTATGATTTTTGTCTTAAAAATACCTCTCATCACTGAATAGAATGCTTTGAAATGAGGGAAACAGGTTGCTATTCCTAACCATAAGGAAATTAATCTTGGTAATAACATCTTTGTCGAAAAACTTGTCAAGCGAGATGTTTTTTCACCGACACCTTAATTTCTTCAGGTCTTACCCTGCATGTTTAGCTTACCTTGCATTTTAAAATTTCGCGGTGTGTGGGAGGTTTCGAGATCTCCATTATGTTTCTTTTTATTCTCTCAATCCCTCGCGTTGTGTTATTCTGGATACCCTGTCCGAGGATGAAATCAGAAATACGGAGGTCGGTAGAAGCTCGAAGAACTGTTCGACTAAAGAGGCATTGGATGGGATACATCGGTCGTGCAACTGATGGCCGTTGGGGATAAAAGGTTCTCGAGTGGCAACCACGAGACGGTGGATTCGGGGTATGTCAGTGTACCGACAACATAGGGATCGCGGGAAGTCGCTTGGTGCGGCCAGCGAGACCGGACATTATGGCGATTCTTCAGGGAGGCATATGTCTCGCAGCGGACGTCTATTGGTTGATATGATGATGATGATGTCCCAGGGCATTGTTTACTATACTGTGAAACCCGTGTCGCTATTACTATTGCTAGAGACCGCATCGATCCATTATCGGCCTCAGAGCCGCTGAAGCTTGAAGGAGTTTAGGCTCCCACACTAAATACACGCGATTAACTAAACCAATACAACAACTTTAGATAAAATTGCAAACGAAAAAGGTTTCTCTGATGATCTTTTTTTAATAAATACAATTCTTATGCTTTTTCATTTAAACCAATTAAGTCACTATATTATACACAAAAAACTTAATAAAACGTAACAGCATACTGATGGGCGCTATTGTTTGCGATCCTTTTACTGCACAGAAATGACATAAGCTTAAACATAAGTCGAAAAACAAATTCTCTCTTCAAAGAATTAAGAAAAAAGAATCTAAATGAGTTAGAAAGAAATTGTTCTGAGCGACTTGACTTAAAGACTGGTTACTAAAATTTGCTTACTTTTTGTAAGGATGTTCTTATATAGAGGATTAGCTGGTGGTTTTGAAAGCTGATTATATTATTGTTGTTGATCATGTCATGAACTAATTGATGGAACTTTATTTGTAGATACAAATAAAGTTCCATCAGTTAGTTGAACTGCATCTGCAAGAGTTAGTGTCTACAGAGTATGCAATTTATAATAACAATTTGACCGTTCCTCGTTACACCGTCATCTTTCTGTTTAAAAGGATTTGTTATAATCATGTCAGACTGTTTGTTCGTTTGGAGAGGAAATACATTCGCGCAGTAATTCTGATTTTTAAATAGTAAGTTAGTCGATTTCACTATCGACTGGTTCAAATATCGTTGCTTAATAAGGAATTGTAATATTTAATGTATGTGTTACTTGTTACTTTAATAAGAAAAGGATTAGGCCTGTGCACAACAGCTATTATATGCTTATAAATATTTCGACGTTTTACATATATAATTATATGTAATAATATATAATTGTATGTATACAAATACACGACGGCGATATCGCCTATAATGCTGTTGGGGATACTAGAGTGATGCTTGGAGTTCATAACCTGGAGTTTAGACTCGAGGCTACGCCAATTGATGCTAATTTTGGTCATAAGAGTGTTTCGATGTTCTGGCCTTGGAATGATACGTTATAAAAGAGGAATAAGTCAATAGTTGACCCCCTGTGAGGGAGAGCGTAACGCGGGTAACGGTTGAAAATAAGAGGAGCTTTGGTGACTAGATATGTTATAGAGTTTACTGCTATTGTTGTTCGAACTAGAGTGATTCCAGCTTTCGTGTTTGCTGTTCAAATTATCAGCAATCAAGACAGTCGGACCTAAGGAGGTGAGCGTCCCAATGTCCAAGAGGAGTATTTCTTTTTTACCGGGACGGTAGGCAGTAATTAGATTAAGTGCAGGTTGTCCAGTGAGGAATATTTTACACGCAGAGATTTCCAAGTTGGGATATGATAATTCACGCTTTTGGGTCGCACTTACAGGGTTTGAGGTGGGAAATCTCAATGAGATTGATTTTTGCTGTGCTTTCTGAGAAACCGGCCAACTCATCTTTTTTATTGACGAGACCGTCGATGTTGATCGCTTGAATTGGCAGTGGACGAGACATATCACTCCTGCAACCGACTGCCGTTCTCGAGAGGCGACTACAGTGTATAGGCCTCCACTACTCACGCCGCACCTATTTGCTGGACAGACGACAATGTTGAAGTTGCGTAAAGTCGCTGAATGCGGGCAGCGTAAGAGCTGGTTGTTGTGACGTGGGAGGCCTGAACTTCACAGTGAACGTCTATCTGCTGACATGATGATGTGTAATGACACCCCTAGTCGTCCGAAGATACGAAACGTAAATAAAAAACCAAGACAAGTTTGGATTGGTTATCACTTTATTTTCATGTTTCGATTTCCACGGTTTGACGCTTCCTGGTTAGGTTTACAATAGTGATTTATCGATTTTAACTTTCACTGCGTGATCTTTACTTGAGCTTTAAGAGACCTAACGTAACAATGAAAGTTTTCTTTATATTTATACAGGAATTACCTTTATTTACAATATCATTGAATATTAACATAGAAAAATAAAAATAAGAGTATATAAAAATTACACTAAATTTTTCCGAGTTTATTATGTTTATTTACCACGTGATTCAGCAGAAGTATGTTTTATATATAACAACCACAGAAAGTTTAAAAAAAATTATTGTAGCTCTTACTATTAATCCTTCCGATTTAAATTAATTTGAGAGTTATTATATTACTGACAAAAGTTAGAGAGTTAAAGTACTCAAAATATTTTTTAAATTGTTAGAAACATTTCGCAAATACTCAAAAATTTTAAAAGGCAAACTTATAACCGAATTTAAATTTAAAAAATAAGTCGTTAACGGCTGTGACTCTATGATTGCCAGAAAAACTATTTCTATAATTACCCAGACAAATACAATCTGTTCCATATACTCATAAATATGATAAAAATACAGTGCAATGTTTATAATGCTAAATAATAAATTTGAGTTAAAATTAACATTGTATAAACGTTTACCGTAAAACTATCACAACGGAAGATAATGGCCTGTCTAATAATCATCATTTCTACTTCATAATAGCTACGAAAAGGCTATAGGGCTTCGTTAAATATAAAACCTATCTTTATTCCCTACAGGCGGTAGTTACAAAAGAACATTGATTAATTTTAAATTATTGATTTCGTATATTCAACGGTACGTAATGAAATGGTTTGTGAAATGGACATTTACAAACCGTAGATTCACTGTACTTACAAGGTGAAAAAATACCTTTGAATCGACCGAGTTCCATTCTTCAAAAATCAAACAATCCACAGCGTGTGAAAATTGATTTCAATTCACACGATTATAGTTTGGCGTTACGAAAATCGTAGCAACTTTTATCATTTCAACGACATAATAACATTAATTGAGCATGCCATCGACGCAAGGAGACATGAAGACAGATGACATTACCGTGTGCAGAAAAAAATATGCAAGATAATGACAACCATTCATTGGGAGGGGAGCCAAGGTTATATAATTAAACCTTTATAATAATCAAAATTCTTGTTGGCAAGTTTCTTTGTTTATCATCATCATAACCATCACAGCTGTAAGAAGTGCTCAGCTGAAAATAGACCTCTACCAAAAGATTTCTTATTACATTGGCTTTTACAACTTTATAGGAAATTGGTTCACGGAGCGGAAGGGTCCGTGAACTAAAAAAGTTACATGGGTCATGATAAAAAACTTACCATATTTTGTTTAAGACATAAGTTTCTTATAATTATATACATATTTACTTATAGTATATTTTTTAGATATTTCAATCCATTTCGTTCAAAATATGACTAACTTTATTGTCGAATAAAGCCAAAAAGGGTATTTTTTATGTTAGTTTATAATGAATTTCTTAGTTTATTTAGCTAAAGTTCCTTGTGAATCAGGCATAAGTAATAATATGTACATACGAAGTACTTCATTGCTAATATTAATATATCTGTTAACAATCGTTTTTACGCGTATTTGCTATTTAATTAAAATAGGTAGGAATCATTTCACATGTCTTATCATATTACTATATGAGGATAATATATAAATATTCTATTTACAATAAAAAAACGCTAAAATGGATCTGATGGAAAAAATTAGTTTAAAAAATTAGTTAGTTCGTAGCATTTATTACACAGAAGTGATATTATTGACGTCTTTACAAGATTATAATTACAATATTTGACCCGTGATTGTTTTACATAATATTAAATAAATTATTAATAATAATATACACAAAAAACATTTATTATTACGTACTAAAACTACATAGCATGCGATAACAGTTACAATAACGCTTAAACTGTTTACGTACAATTTTGCTTCAAGGTTTTTGATTTCATTATTTCTTGGGATACGTAATATTCATAATTCATCCGTATTATGCCTCTATTCTACAATAAATTAATTGGAATCTAAATTCTAATATGTACGTTTTAAGAGCATACTTTTTTCTACTATAACAACACCTCTAAAATGGAAAAAATTAAACAAGTTTGAATGTAACCACCAGAAACCATTAAGCGATTGCCACCTAAGAGTCGCTACTGTAAAAACAAATTAACTTCAAGTTTCTCTGGAATTTTAGTAGTCTAAATTTTTATTCTAGGTAGTCTTAGCCTATATATTATATTAATAATTATCGTTATTTGTTATATCATTGAGGCTGTTGACTTTTTTTGTCAGCGTCTTTGTTAAGTTAATTATAATATAAATAGCAATAACGGCCAACAGCCAACCAACAGTAAGCATTCGTCACAAAAAAAGCGTGACGTATTTAACCAGATTGTTTTGTTGGTTTTTCGTTTTTCTTTAGAACCTTCAAGACCCCTGCTTTCCCATAGCAAATCGCCATCGATACAGTCTTAAAATTGTGTGAATCTTTTTGATAAATTTGCGTATGGCCTGGTTATCGTTCTCCGTGTAATGTACGCAGTCGACAGCCTGTCGGGAAATGGGGATACGACCTGATGAACGCTGAAACTTCTTCAATTTTTTCTTTTTTCTTATTATTCGGACGCGGTTGTTGTACGCAAAAGGACAAACGCCTTGACCCGAATGGTAACGATTACTTGCCAGTCAGAGCTTCTTTTTCCGCATAGGTGTGCTAAAAACTGCGTGTTTCGTTGGTTGTGGGGAATGACAACGCGTCATCCAAATATTATCAGTTGCTTTGATTCTAATATGGCCAAGAACATTCCATAGTGTATTTCGCCTAAGTTAAATGTTATGTTTGAAAGATCCACCAAGGTAAACCTAGATCTGGAATAGATTTTTTCTGTCAAGGTTAGGCAGATGATCAAATCAGCTGGTCTGTCATCGAACCCGACCCTTGCCACTCCGGCCGGATTGTCATCATTAAGTCATCGCCAAGTTCGTCTACGTTCCGACGCTGGTACCACGGATTACAAAGTTTTTTACAGACTCTTTACGAGTAATTGTACTACAACGTGCTCGATGTTAAGGATTAAAATAATCCCGGCGAAATGCTGCTTCTATCTGATTTTTTGCGCCTTGTAATTTTCATTTGTCAAATCAAAATAGGAGGATTTAAATGACGGGAGAACTGATCTCTAGAATTTTCGACAATTTAGAAGTACATGCCACACCGTTTTCATGTTTTTTTGTTGCATTGCCACTACCTTTTTAGTACTAATCTGTACAGATTGCCCGCTGTTCCGTCGTGTCCCGTAAAAACAGTAATGTTAACAATTAATCTAATTTTATAAAATTATCATAACTCTCCCTATATATGAACACTGAACGAATTACTTATTGAGCACGCATAATAAATTACTTCACCGTGCCCCGACAGTACGAACGTCAGAAAGCTGTAACTAAAGCTTGACAGTAATCATTAAGAAAGCATATAAACATATTTTACGGTTTATTAAATATACAACTTTTGTACTTTATCATTTATAATACTCGTAAATCAATTAATGGTTTATTGTTTGAAAAATGTAATTGAATATGTATATTATATTGTTTAAAACGCAAATTTGGTTAAAGAGTAGTACATCATAGAAGTTCCTGTTTTTTATAGTTTAAAATACAGGTTTGATTTACATAATGATTTAATATCACTTAATGTTCCTAATAAAGGTTTTTATAGGGGTCGATTTCAATTAAAGAAAATACCAAAATCGGTTTGTGTCTAGAATTTTGAATATATACTTCTTAATTCTAATTTCTTTCTTGCCGATTATTAAAACTATTTAAAATAAGCAAAGTACGTAACGCACGTACGTACGTACGTAAAATACAAACATTATTATAATAATACTCGTTATAATACTCGTTATTAATGTTTGTATTTAACGTTCTTTTAAAATAATTGTATTCATGATATAAACAACAATATCTCAGACTCTTTCCACGAATAGATCTGCATCGTTAACCTATATTGTAAACAAGAAGTACCACAAAAACAAAGTCACGTCATTAGGCGCTTTTATTTTCGCCCGAAGAGCCTTCCAGGGACCCTTGGGTTTTAAATAGATACCGTATTGACCTTGAATGTTGTTAATGACGATTGGTGCTTCTAGGCCATCGACGGAGATGGGTAAGAAGAGAAGTTGTTTCGAAGCGAGGACAAGGCCGAGGGCGGAAGAGGGTGAAGCGCATGCGCGGTGGATGGTAATGTATCGACTATTTGTGTCCCTAGTTGGGGGCATGCGCGATTTCCGGGACAACAGCGACGCGCAGCCGCGGGGCTGGGGTCTGAACCGGAGCCCTGAGCTGTACCCGGGACCCCATTACGTAACTAACACGCACAGAAGGGCGCACAAACAATGTGATTTAACTTATTTTACCATTTTTTTACATATTTTAAATTATACAACTTTAGGATAGGTGTCGCGTGACGATATATTCTTTTTTTTTGTTGTTTTTTATGTGTACCAGTGTAAAAATTTAGGCTTTATCTTACTTTAACAGCGCACTTCATGAACTCTAAATATTATGAATACGCATATGCAATAATTTACTTTCAAAATTCTAAAATAGTAACATGAATTTTCATACTATTGTGACCACAGGAAAGGTGTTGAAGATTTTCCAAGTTAATTGTTAAATTTCGCGAATTCGATCGATTGGTTCACAAATTTCCTACGCAAATGCAGTAGATATTCATCAACGCAGTTAAAATGTTCAAGTTTTGTGTAATTTATTCAATGTTTTTAAGAAAGAATAAATTATTATGAAAATTTGATAAAAATTTTCCGTAATCGCGTAATCAAATTTCTAGAAGCGTATTTGTGTTCCTACAGTCATGACGATGGGTAAGTAAAACATGTTACTCATATATCTTTTTATAACATTACTAAATAATAATAATTGATTATTAAAAAGTTATTATTAATGCTGAACAGAATGAGTAAGTTGCTTGTTGGTGCAAAAGGGAAGGGATGTTTCTCGGTAACCTCTAAAGGCATCATGGCGATCTTTGGAGGAGGCCTGAGTCTTGCCTTGAGCGTTTATCGATTGATATAATAATGACGATAATGATGTATCTCCGAAGGAGCTGTAATATTTAATTTGTAAAGATAAAAGACTTATTGACAACGGTCAGTAAATCTTTTATTTCTCTCTTTATCTGCAAAAGATTTTACTGTGTATTAATTGGTCCATTGCAAACAAGTACTTTTAGCTATACTTATCTTGACATATTTTTTTAAAAAAAGAACATTTTTATAGTACGTAACATTTATTAATATTTTAGTGTGTAATTTTAATACATTAATATAAAACCATTATAAATATATACATCTTATTCGAAGTAGTCTCCATTGGCTTCAATACAGTCTTTGAAAATTTTTACTGCTAATCGAACGAATTGCTTTGGGGACTCCAAATTATAAAACGCTTTGAATAAATTTTCAAAAACTGACCACTAATAATAATTCAGAGGATTAGGTGCTGGACTGGATGACGGCCAGTCTTCAGCTCTGAAGTGCGGAAAGTTCATTTCTAACCAAGAATGGGCGAGTCTTGTTAAAGGGACCATAATTCATTCATTGATCATGATCGTATTAAGATTAAAAAATGGTGTTTTTAATAGTTCAATAACCAGGAATGGATAATAAAGGACGTAATCACCTTACCAAGAAAGGCATCTTGATATACTTATATCGATGTCTTGATGACTTTTTTACAAAAATATGGCTCAGTCGTAGTGACTTTATAGCTAACACCTCACCAAACCATCACTGAATTCAGATAATGCTCACGAGCTTTCAGCATTAATACGGTAATTTTGTTTGTTAAGATATTGCTTAATTGTAAAAATTTTCTCATCCATAAAAAAAATTTTGTAAGACGTCACTTTGCGTACCGCTTAAGCAGTTATTTTGATTTTAACACCCTATTTTTGAAGAAGTGTGCTGTTTGTATACTATTTTTGTAGGTCCAAAGTCAAATTAAATTACGCGTTAGGATTCTAGGTGCATCTTCATCTTTTGAGATAAAATCGATTTTGGACGAAGGGCTAAGATTTCGGACAGGATTTCTTCGAATTCCTTCCCTGCCTTACTGCTTTGATCGCTTTTTTTATACGAACAGTACGTGGACGGACAGTTCTTTTTCTGTCACAAACACCTTTGTTTTCAAACAGAGGCGGTTTCACTGTACCTATCAATAGCCAGTCTCTATATAAATACACTAATATTTGACTAATACTAAGCATATGGATGATTTTAAAAATTGTATTTGGCACCATACCTACTTTATATAATGTAATCAAAGCGACTCGATTCTCCTGATCACCATACTCAATTTTTATATCACAAAATATTTTAGAATATATCGGCGCGAAAATAAGAAAATAAAATGAACAACCATGTAAAAATGTTAGATTGCAAATTCAAAAGTAATATTTTCTAAATTTTAATTATGACAATATTTACGGCCAGGCTATATACATATGTATATAGTGACACTGATGGAATTTATTGTCACTGGAATTCATGTAATACAGTATGGATTGGTATTTAATTAGCAATATTAATTGTATTATTAAATAAATATTTACGCACCTATTTTGAAACCAATTTTATTCTCACAATAAAAAAATCTGTATTCGTTTTTATTACATCTTATAGTAGTAAACTGTATCTGTACTGGTCATAATAATCAAATAGATAAAGATAATGGCTAAGATTTGAAGGTCGTTGTTCCCATCTTTATTACGAGAATTTTAAAACACAAATCCAACGTGAGTCATATGAAAATAACACGCAATTAGTTGTATTTACATGCAGTACTTTTGTAATTCTATAAAATATTTTGTTTTAATGAACTTTAATAAATATATGTAATGTTTAACTTTAATAAATATTAGCAAGGCATTTTTTATTATAACAAATGGTATAATTAATAAATATATTTATCATTATTGCCGTAAAATTTTACAAATTTATATATTGAACTATTGATGAAAAACTGTTAATAAAATAAGTCTTATATAATTTTTACCAGATATTGGTTATACACTAAAATTAAAAGAGGTAAAAAAGATTGAATATGATGACAATGTGCTAAGTTAACCTAATTTAAATTACAGGTCACATAATAGGCCTAGTATTTAATTTGGTTGGCATTAATGAATGACGTAATAAAGAATTCAAATGGAAACGAGGTATCATGTCAGTCGCGCGCGCAGTTCTAAATTGTGCTTTGTACCAGCATATCGCGTAGTCGGTCTCGCGACGCACCTTGTTCCGCCGCCTTCTACGTATACTGTAACGTTTCCATCGGTTTTTACTAATCGGAACTACTACTGGCATCCTGCATTACGCTAAATACGCAACTCGTTGCAGAATTTCCCGCCTTTTTCCATTTTCATTGCCTACTTTCAAGACATGAGTTGCCTGTCATCATCGTACATATAATTTTTAATACAAAAACAAAACGATTATAAATAAACGATAAGTTTTGAGAATATTATTATGGAAGACAGTGATACCTACGCTATCGTAGATATAAGCATTAATGATAAAGACATAAATATAATTAATACCGAATCTGATAGTGAAAACATCAAGAATGAAAATCAAAAGAAAAAATCACCGTTGACCACTGTGATAAAAATACGTAAGTTGAAAGTGTTGTTTAAAGCGAGTATCTATAAAACATTGAAAGCGTTTTAAAAATTGGGATCCCGCTACATTTCTGCAATAGACAATTTTTTCGTTATTTATGTCAGCATAGATCATAGATATTTTGACTATTAATTTTAACTTATAGCTGGTAAATTTTATTAAAGATAACATACTTAGAAGGTTACAATAATGTAATAAAAGACTGTAGATTGTAAAGTTAGATATCGTTAATATGACATTATATAGTAAGAAAAGTTTTTATTTCTTTTTTAATAATTTTGTTTAATGATTGTCCGTCCTCGTCAGCGTTCAATTATCATGGATGGGTATGTCCGTTCCCTTAAACCGTGTACTACTAATTAACAACAGTATGTAACAGAGTTAGCAGTTTTGATGGGCACGTATGACGCTTCCGCTGGTTGTCCCCGATGTAAAGCGGGCACGCACTGAACAATGTCCCTGGCTTCAAAGTAAACCAGTATTTTCACACTCCGCTGCTTACACTGCAGTGATCAGGCTCGCGGTGCACAAACCCTAACGAAAACGCAGCGTAATCTTCCGTCCATGCAAATTGTTCGTAATACTGTGCGCTTTCTACGTCCTATAGATGCGACACTTACGGGCAAAGGAAGTGATTACGCCGCCGCAATTGAGTAGTTTAGACAACAGGAAGTAACTACATAGATTCTCCGCGTATTCTTGCATTGTTATCAATTTCATCCTACGTACGTTATAATGAATTTTTCTGTTATGTGTCAGCTACCATTATTTCTACTCCTTCACGGCTTTATCCCTGCTAATTTTCTTGCCAATATCAGAAAATATGTAATATCTCTCTAAGGTGCAAATGAGTTAGATAATACGTTTCGTCCGCATCCCACTCCATTTTACGTAAATGTCTAAAGTTAGTTTACAACATATTGAGCTCTACCATGAAACGAATACGTTGTTTAGAATGTAACACCTTAAAATTATTATGAAAATATAATGTGTCTGAATTTACAAGTTAAAGTAATGAATTTAATTTCATCTGGTTTATAGTTACATTTCATATTTTAACTAACCTACCATTGTATTTTTTCTTTTTCATAATAATGTCATACTTACCAAAAACGTCAAAGGTTTCGTAACAAAATCAGTCTGTAGAATCTAAAAAACGTTAATTTCAACAACTTTCGTCAATAAAAATTGACATTTATCAAAAATTAATTAACACCTCTTTCCATCTTTAATTTTTCAAATGTATAAATAAAAATTTAAAAAAAAACCTAAAATAAAAAAGGCATCTAGACATTACTCTTTTTTTAAACACGAATATAAATAAATTGATCAGTCAGTACTTTTGTCGCGAAAAGTACCTTTAAGACTGAATGGTTATAATTAGATTAGTAGATTTTACAAAATAAAAAAACATTGCAGTCCCAGGTGAAATAGATATTATAATAGGTAGATTTAAGTACAAAAGTATATATAAATAAAAGGTAATGAATTTGATGTTATCTATTCCAATGGTTAAAACTAAGTATAGGTACGAGGATCGCTTGTGCAATATCAACGTCTCAAGAGCAGCGGACGTCTTACGAATGATAATATCTGTTACATTTGATAGCGATTGATGTTGACAGTTAAATAAATAAAAATACTTTTAAATTAAATTTTAGAGTTCTTTATTGCTAATATGCATTATTCCGCCTACTGTTCATGTTTAAAATGCAAAATAATGTTATAATCTTAACCAACTAAATACGATGTTGTGCTTATATATAACATAGATAATTTTTAGACATTCATTTTAGAAAAATAGGAAAAGCCAACAATACGTAACTGGTGTATTGTTATAAATACGAGTAACAATGAGCATTATGAAACATATGTTTTGAATTCCAATTAGAGCATAAATATTTGTCCGTGTTTTAGTTTAGTGGTGGGTTAGTTATAAACAGAGTGGAATATACACACACACACACACACACACACACACATATATATATATATATATATAGTTCTATGAAATGAAAACATTATTTACCATATTCAAATACAGAAATTGTTTTTTCTTTAATTATTTGTTTATTGCCTTCAGAAAGAGATCGGGGTGAGCGAGATTACATCGGATTCGCAACGTTGCCCGAGCAAGTCCATCGAAAGTCGGTGAAGAGAGGATTCGATTTCACACTCATGGTGGTTGGCGAGTCCGGCCTCGGGAAGTCAACCCTCATCAACAGTCTGTTCTTGGGTGACCTTTATAAAAATAGAAAAATACCAGATGTACACGGTTAGTTGCTTAAAATTCTTTAAAATCTATTTAGTTCTCAAGAGAATCCGCGCGTTTATACTGGTTACTGCGTTCATCAATACTTTTTAGAGTTTAATTATAATTGAGCGATTATTTAAACGAGCCTGCAGCCAGTTAAGCACCATTTTTTTTATTTTGGTGGTCCATCGTGATTAAAAACAATCCCTGTTAAATACACCACATAGATCACAACTGGCTTTCATTTTCCTTGCCTACAAAAAAAGAAGAAATCCGTATACGGGAGTTTCCTCCGTGTGTAATAATTTTAATACATAATAATTTCACGTTCGGGATTTTCTTCGATATACTCTAATAGTTATACAAAATATATTTTTCATGTGTGTTTGAACGTATTTATTATTTTAATTAAAACATCAGATAGAATAGAGAAAACAACGACTATCGAAAAGAAAACTATGGAAATCGAAGAGCGCGGGGTAAAGCTAAGATTGACGATTGTGGACACTCCGGGCTTCGGCGACGCCATCAACTGCGAGGAGTCATGGCGCGTTTGTTCAGCCTACGTGGACGAACAATTCCGGCAGTACTTCACCGACGAGAGCGGACTCAACCGAAGGCACATGCAGGACAATAGAGTGCATTGCTGCCTTTATTTCGTCCCGCCTTGGGCTCATAGGTAGGCGAAACGCTACAGCGTTTATGAACGATGCTTTTTAAATCATACTGTAGTGACATTTTGATCGAATTTTTATGTTTATGAATTGCAATTGTAGATTAAATGAGAATAAGTTATTAAAGGACTAATTATCATCATCATTTCAGCCACAAGACCTCCACTGCTTGATACAGTACTCGCCCATTTATTATCCTTCGATGATTTTAATCGATCGTCTGTCCACTTTTTGGGTGGACGTCGTACGTTGCAGTCTATTTTTTCCACTACAGAACAAGTCATCTATTCTCCACGCTATGTGGCCTCTCCTCAATGACTTCAACATGCCAGTCTGCTGGACGATGTCAGCTACTTCGTCTACGGAACTCTCATGTGCGATTCGACGTCGTAGAGATTTTCCGTGACTTTCTATAGCTTGTTGAGCGACTATGATGTAAGCTTTCTAGTGAGGCCCGACGTGAGAGACAACATTGCACTGCTGCAATTATAGTAATAAACTAACCTAAGTTTTGTAAATATTTTCGGTAAAAATGGCGTTCTACCAGTAATCCTTCATTAATGATATTGTCGTTTCCATTCTTTGCATTAGGAAGTTTTAAATGTTACTTTATTTATTTAATGTATTAATATAATAGATTTTTATACAATTTATCCTATAAGCAGTGCTTTATCTGTCGTATTATATGTGTATATTTTTTATAGAGAGCGTTGACTCTGAGAGTATTTTAGTTAATTATATGTTCAAATAATAAATGATATATGTCTAAATGAATGGATTATTATTATTTATTATATTTATTGTATAGAAGTGCTAGTTTTTTCTACAAATAGGTTTGTATTTTAAATGACTGAAGAAATTAATGTCACAAACGGAAAAAAATAAAATAAATTTATGTAGGCCCTTCTATATTTTTAAAAGTGATATTAAATGTTTTGTTTTTATTTTCGACGTATCAAGATAAATACAATGGGTCAAAGTTGATCATGGCCGTTGATAGCTTCGATTATTGCGGAAGCACACGTACCCGCATATAGAGAACAATTATTATAGTGTCATTGACTTCCAAGAAATATTTGAAGATATTTTTTATAATTAAAACATTTGATCATATCGCAACTGTTTCTAAGAAAGAAGTTGCAATTGTGTATAAAATTTTAATACCTAAAAATATATTAAGAACTCTGTAATTAATAACAAGCTAATTTTCAAAACGCAATAATATTATTATTAGTTAGGATATTGAAAATCTTTCGCTTGTATTATTCTGCAAAGTTACCAAAATAGAACTATTATTAAAAAGTTTGTTAAAATCCTGAAAAACCTATTACAGTTTTAGTAACCGAAGTTATGTACTCCCAACGAGAAAGGCATTGATCAGGGCTTTTATGCCAGCTTTCACTTTAACTTCGACATGATAGACAGCACGTAAAAAAATTAACAACCGATTCTTTTGATTATGGATTGGTGGTAATATTTTTCATATCCGGATTTAATATTGACGGAAATTTGGACGACAAACAAGATCATAATGACATTATGGCAATAGGCAACAAATTGAGTAGTTTTTTAACGCAAATATTTAGTTATGGTTGTGTAGTTATAATATTAATCAACCATTACTTCATTAAGTGTTGTTATATTCAAAGTCCTGTAAATGATAGATGTTAATCATTATTTATAAAATGCGCGAATATAGCGCATGTAGTGATTATAGACCAAATATTCTGGAATGTGACGGCAAACTGTCTGTCGTTATAATCTCAGGCTATCGATTTTCCCGTTTTATGAAATCTATTACTTCAAATCATATAACATTGGATGAATAATGCTTTGGGGACATGAACTAGTACAACTGAAATGCAGACAATTATGGTGTGGAAATGATGATTGATAAGTAATGAAATTATTTAAAATATCTAACCAAAGCATATTTGTTTTTGGATAGCTTGACATTTATATTTTTCCTAGTTTTTAATATTTTATGCCATGTAGAACAACGACAGTAAATAATTACGTTTGACAAATTTAATAATCTTTTTTATTGCTTTTTAATATCTGACATAAAATCGATTTTTTAGCTTCTAGCTTTTTTGTTTAAAGTATTTATAAAATATAGACAAACTATTCAGAAAATAGAAAAAAAAAATAAAGAGCTTTCCAGAGATATAGCGCGATTATATTTGTATGTTTTTATTACTTTTTTGCGGTAAACATATTTGCGGTACACATTCTCGCGTTTTCATTGAACATTAACAGTGGAATTTATAACTTGACTAACAGTTCAATAACTAGCGCGATGAGCGCCAATAGTTCAATTTCCAATCGCGCTACATAACACGGTTCATTAGATTGATTGTAATGACATCGAGCAATCTCACGATCCGTTAACGTTCTCGACAATTGAATGAACAGCGACGCTGTAATAGTGTAATTGATTGACCTGTATGTTGCAGTCTAAGACAAGTGGACTTGGAAATGATGCGGCGGTTACATAGGAAAGTGAACATCGTGGTGGTGATTGCGAAGGCCGACTCCTTGACAGTCCATGAAGTTAAGCAGCTCAAAACACGCATATTGAACGATTTGGATGAATACCAAATCCAAGTAATAAACTTGTTTAATTGACTATACGATGACATCTTTCTTAAGTTTTTACAATAATTTCTCAATGCGCAAAGATTACTTTAACATATTTCTCGCTTAAAATGTCATTATAATAGTGTTTTCGCTAGACAAAGTTAACCAGAAAATGCAAACCTTACATTATCAGATACCGATAACGAGGTAAAGATGCATTCACACGAGGCAAAAATATTAGTTTACATCTGTTGTATGCAGAGTCTTAAGAAACCTTACGATTTAACGGGTTTTGGATTGACTTCATGTTCAATCTTTCACTGAAACATGTCGTTGAAGAGGCTAATTTCGCGTATTTATTCTAAAACTATAATTTTATTTTAATCGATTCGAGATTAGGGATTATATTAAAAAAATGTTATTTTCACACCTTTTTAAAAATGGCCTTAATTCAGGTTATATTCAGAGTTCTTTGCAATTGTTGACGCCCAAAATTGTGTGCTTTTAAGAACCTTATATTATCTCTGTCTAGCGAATATACGTATAACATAGGAACTATTGATTTAAGCCATTTTTCTTTTGGTTTTAAATTTCTGCAAGCTCTTTTTTAAATCTACGTTTAAGTTCAAGTCTCTATTTCATTTTCTTTCAATGTTGTATATTTAGGTATACCAGTTCCCTGAATGCGATAGCGATGAAGATGAAGAATTCAAGCAACAAGATCGTGAGCTAAAGGCGTCGGTGCCGTTCGCTGTGGTAGCCGCAGATACCGTGATGGAAATTGGTGGCAAACGGGTGCGTGGTCGCCAATACCCTTGGGGTATTGTAGATGGTGAGGAAATTTTAATGCTATTTTTTAATAAAGTTATTAATAACAAAAATATTTTTTTAATGTAATTTTATCAAGAATCTTCGAATAATCGACTTCTTTACATGTCAAAAATTCAGTCAACTCCCCTAAAATTGCTACTTTTATATTAACCAACTTACGATTTTGTCTGTTTTGGTATATTATTAATAAAAAAATATATGTATAGAAAACATAAACCACGATTTGACATTTTTTGTTAAAAAAAAACCATGTGTATTATTGATGATTGATACGAAAGATGTTTACATCCAGAAGTTTTAAGCTCAATGCATTCCAATAGAAAAATATAATGGTCGTAATATTTATGGCTAGTCATAAAAAAATAAAAGGCTAATCGCTTGACTATATATGTGTAAATTTGTATACATACGTGATAAATAATCAAATATATCGAAAGAGGCAGCTTCTGCGTACCAAAATTCTACATTGCGATTGCCAACCCGCTTGTGGTAATTACGGTACTGTATGTTCACCAATATATTTCTTTGGGGGAAGCCTATGCCTTGCAGTTGAACACTGATCTAGTGAAATGGTGATGACCTTACACGAAGTATACGTTGAGCCTTGCAGAACAGGAAACCTAATGATAAATACCTACTTTTAAATTCTTTTATTAGTGGAGAACCCTAGACATTCCGACTTCACAAAATTACGGACGATGTTAATATCGACGCACATGCAAGACTTAAAGGATGTGACACAAGACGTCCACTACGAAAACTTCCGCGCTCAGTGCATCTCACAGATATCGCAACATGCTATGCGTGAACGAGGGTATGTATATTATATATATAACTCCTTATTTTATAAATAAATAGGAAATTATCTTAAAAACTAGCTCAGATCTGACATTTGATTTGGCATGTCAGAAATTGTAATCACTTCTTACATTAGTGGTATTATTAGTTTAATAATAACTACCTTCGATACTTTCAAAGTGGCAATCTGACATAAGTTTTAAATTGAATATCCTTATGTAAGTTAAAATAATAAAAAAATATACCTTGTAACGTTGAGAGCGTATGATTTACCACAAGATTATTAAATATATGAAGAATATTGAAAAAAAGGTGAAAAGATTAGAAAAATCAAAGATTAGAAAATCAAGATTAATACTAAACATAAACTAACCAGAACAAAGGAGGTACAATTCTATTATTTAGTTCAAAACCGAAGGATCATTTTAATGACATATTTAAATTTCTTTGGATGTCGTATGTGATATTCTTCTCAGATTAACACTTAATGTTTATTAATCGACCCAAAAACCAAACCATCTCTCTGCGTGTCAATCAATCGCTTGTTATCATAAAAATTTCAACTTGAATAATAATGTATTTTTATTTTCAATTAACAGGAAATTGAAGAGAGATTCAATGGGAAATAACAATGATGTAGTTATAACAGATACCGATCGTTTATTATTACAAAAAGATGAAGAGGTAAGACAGTTTGACTCAGCATATTTATACACACATACCACGCCAGCTTTTGTTATTGTAACATGTTAATCCGATATGTTTGAAATTTCTCTTTGATTGTTGACAATGCAAACAAAATAGTGATGCCATCTGCAAACAGAATCTTCTCTTACTTAATAAATGAGCATATTATCTTCTTAACCAAGTAAATCAAACCACTCAGCCAAAGGCTACACCGTTTTCATATAATTGTTTGAAGCTTAATTGTGCTCACAAGTTACCAAAAATTAGCTAATAATTATAATTATTATATATTTTTGAACTAAAAATATTTAGTCATTGTATTTATAAACCAGTAATATATTTGCATATAATTTTTTCATTAATACAGGGCATAATGAATATAGTTTTATCATTAATACCTCAAACTATTGATTTTTGAAAACAATATAAAAATATATGTTGTCCTTTGATGTATGTTATATACATCTTTCTTATTAAATAATGAAATGAAAATTATTTATTTTTTGAAAATCATATCGTCGAGGTTTCGATCTTCGGTAATTTTCTTTCAAACAACACTGTTTTCAAAAACACGCCTGCAAGCTTAAGTTATTAGAACCGACACTATTTCTTCAATTAAGTAGGTATTTCGGAGAGTCGCTCCTTTTGACATGTCCCTATAAAATAGTCACAAGGCGATAAATCTGGGCTTCGAAGTGGCCGCACAATGTTATGCCACAAATGTTATTAAGCCACAAATTTAAATAAAAATTTTTTGGGGTCAATTCTTATTTTTAATTAATAGACATGGCAATGCTTTACACACTTCAATATTATTTATTATTACAGATTCGACGAATGCAGGACATGTTGACACAAATGCAGGAAAAACTAAAAGCTTCCGATAAAAAGCACGACAGTATTATAGACGTATAAAATATAGACTGCAACTAAAAGTATATACTTCTTAATATAAATACCTCCACATTTATGTTGATCGCCAAAAACAATGAACCATTGAATGAATTTAGATATTAATGGGTTGTTACGTTGTTATATTTTAAAAGTAGATATATTATTTCACATAAAATGAATGTCACAAAAGGATGCAATATGTATATTATTTTGTAATATTTTATCTAAGTAAAGCAGGAGAATTAGTTCAACGTGTATTCTATCAATATTAACAGTAAAACAATAAATAATTTGCGCGTAATGTGAAAATCTGTGTTTCAAGAAATTATTTACTATAAATCATGACCTAAATATTGTATTAATTTGAAAAAAGAGGCTAATTAAAATTGGACAATACACAATGTATGCGGTTAGTTTTTTTGATAAATGACATGGAAGTACATATTGATGTGTTAGTTATCAGAAAAATTTTAGATAGAAAAGTAAAAATGACACGAGAAATGCTATAAATCAATCTTTCATTTGAAATATAAATTTATAGAAAAACCACCTTTAAAAATAAAATATTGAGTAGAGTAGCACCATTTAGATTTTTTTTATATTTAATGAAATGTAGAAATTGTAGTAATAATATTACTAGGTCAATTTCCATGACAGGAACTGACGTTAACTAGCGTTGGGCGTTCAGCCCTGCACTTCGACCAGATGATTGTATTGAATTGTTTCTGAAAATGTTAATGCTATTAGCCGTAAGGCTTTTACAGCTTCATCGGTATTGAGTTCACGGAGCGGAAGGGTCCGTGAACTAGATTGACCCGATGATGCTGTAGGAGCCATACGTCGTATTTTTAATTTTTCGTGCTGTCTAGATCACCTTCTGTTTTCCAGTAATCGAGTATTTTTGATGGGCCTATTTTAATTAAAATCTCTAAAAAATCTTTTCTAGAATATTAATAACAAACTTTTGTGATCAGAAAATTACTGTTTAACTTTTTTTTTTTAATTCATCTTAATGTTATAAGTTTAAAATACATACTTATAAACAATATGTTGCTTTAAAAAAACAGTTGTAAAAAAGCCAATATTTATGAAAATATTTTTAGTTAATAGTTATATAATTTAAAATTCGTTATAAATACTAGAATACTTAGAATCATACATTATTACAATTATTTAATAATTTTATTTCAAAAGAAACTCACAAATAAGGTAATTTATCTATTATTAAAACATAAGAGAAATTTTCAGCAAGTATGTTTGCTTAAACTATTCCTCCGAGACAAAAGTTAATTTATACCAAAGTTTTATGATGTGATTTTTGTATCAATATTTATATAATAAATTGATACTTTACATAAAGAGGCGTTTTATTGAATAATATATGAATGAATATGAAATCATGGTCGATATATTTTCATTAAAGAAACAATAAAATACTTTACCCATGTGAATTAAAAATAATAAACAATTTATAGTTCCAGCACATTAAAAAATACGCGAAAAAAGAAAGGCGGTGCAGCGCTATACATGTACGCTACACTGATATATATACATTATATAAAAATAACCACATTCTATCACAATGTTATATTTATGTTCAAAGACAGTCAATATAGTAAGCCGTAATCTAAGCGAACTGTGACATCTAATACATCCTTAAGGCTGTGGTGCGAATAGTGATGGTTTAACTTAATGGGTCACACTATGTATTTTATGAATTACAATTTAGTATTAAATTTATAAGGCAGATAAATATACAACTCAAACGCGGAAATGCTAACTACCGCTAGAGATAAATGAGCGGTGAGACGAGAGAGGGAGCGATTGACAATTCGATAGTAATTATGTTACATAAACAAAACTTATCATTGATTTTCGAGATTCTAACTTGTTAATATCAATTTGTAACAATGGAAAACATTTAACAAATGTTATTAGAGATTTTGTTTTGTCTCTAAACAGCTTTCCGCAAAACTACCTATACGGCAGTTCTAGAAGAGGCCGCAGCAGTTCTTATTCAGGTTTATGTATACCTTTACTATCACTATAACCCAATTAATTAATTTCAGTTTAGGAATTCCTGTCTTCGTCAAATTTAGTGTTAAGTTTAATTTTGCAGCCATCGCTTATTGCCACAATGTTTCGCCAAGATAAATTCGATCTGCGTTACAGATTACTATTATCATTTAAATAATATACCTTTAGTTTTTTATTTTATTATTCATTGATTTCCAGTCCGATGCTTCTCATAAGCCACCAAATGGAATGCGCCAAAATATAGTGTAATACACCTAAGTTTTCACACTCTTCAAAGGTGCTATTTTGTTTATTTTACTATCGGAATTTGCTGGTAAGTACGTTTTAGATCAACTTTATATCTGGCGATTGAACTTATACTGGCCACAATGTGAAGTGTAAGGTATACATCTAATTCTGTAAATCTGTTTATCTTTTGTAAGTGATTTATTCCCAGTGAACCGCTTTCAGAAGATTTTCACTTTTGTTGTGAGAACTTGTGCTTTCCATGGCATTTGACATGGCTTAATAATGTCAACTGTCAATAATGTTTGAACCTCATTTTTAAAAAAATTCAGTTTCCGAATATCTTAGCGTATTAACCGCAACGGGTAAACCAATTAAAGATTGATAAATATTTTGACAGGTTTAAAATAGCTCGCAAAAATGTACAAATTTTTAAGAGATAAAAATCATCCCTTTAAAATTCTTATCAAAGGCTTCATATTACTAAGAACATTGAGATCCAGTATTGTATTAAAGCAAAGCCTTTTCACAGTCATCTACTTAATTTTTCGTTTAAGGTTTTGTAATTCCAAGCTTGCAGGGTATAATTTTTCTTTACGAAAAACGGAGCTAGACTTTGCCAATATCATAATGGTCCCACGATCTCTGCAATGAATTGCAAACAGCAAATATTAAAAATTTTCATATGACCATACAGAATATAATACAAAATTAACTTGCAAAATATCTGGTAATTCCTTTAATATTAAAATATTCACCAATCAATCAAAAATCAGAGTTCAATAATTCTGTTCTCCAGTCTTTTTCCTGAACAATCCTTTCTTCATATTTATCTCTTACAAATAAGCTGAACAGCTTCAGATAATTTTACTTAAAGGAATAACCAATTAAATAAAAAAATTATTAAAACAGATTATCTCGACTTAGTGCTATGTTCAGTGGGAACAACATTACTTGTGTTATTACAAAAGGGGAATATCTGAAAATGTCTCAGACATAGAAAACGACAAGCTTTTTAGTTTAATCATTTCTATTGGGTATTATAATTCATTAAAGTCTTCACAATTCGTTCAATTTTTATGTCGCAGTGTCGTCAGTACTTGTTTATTTATTGCAAAAACTACTAGAAATAAATGACTTACGAGAATTTGTTGGGTGATACACAGGAGGGGTCACTTGCGGAGAAGGGGCCTGCTCTTTATCTTTCAGGACATAAATATTAAGTATTTTTTTCTTAGCGATAAAATTACGATAAATTAAATAAGGAGCATCCCAGTCTTACATAAGTTTATACGACGTATTTTTAAATAACACTTTTTAACAATTGTCGTACAATAATTAATTAGGCGATAATTCTAAGGAAGATTTTGTATTCTCTTAAGGAGATCACTACAGTAGGCTTTTTATTTTGTTAATTTTTATTTATTAACTAAATTAAAACTATTTAAGTTTCATTTAATTTTACTCTAGCACTGCTGAATCTCAGTGAGCAATTACTTATGACACTTGCTAAAACTTAAAAATTGATACGAAATATGATTGCTACTGACCATAGAGAAATTAATACTGGTAACCTTAACCTACGAATGAGCAAAACGTTGCTCATCTTTTAATTTTTTATAATTTACAAAAATACTGAAATAACACTACCTTTATTATTATGCGATAGTCTGAACTATACGCATTACAATTATTAACAATGGCCGATAGAGATTTATCCATGGGCCCCCGCGAAGGAGTAACATACCCTATAAAGGTGCAGTATTGTGGAAATTGCTCTATGCCGATTGAATATTGTGAATATTATCCTGAATATGATAAATGTAAACAATGGCTTGAAAAGAACTTACCCACAGAATTCGAAAAAGTAAAGATAGGTACGTACTTCCTACCAAAAAAATTTTAGGATAGGTTATCAACGATATTTGTTTATATATTGGATATTATATGTATGTATCTTCAATATACGTATATTGTTATTTCTTCTTTTTAAAGATGAAGAAGAAAATGCAGGCGGCGAAGAAGAAAAGAAACGTCAAAAGAGAGGTGGCAAAGGTATGCTAAAATCAAAGAAAAAGGATGATGTACCCAAACTTGTACAAGTTTCCCGTGCTCCGCGAGGAAAGAAGAAGTCAGTTACCGTTGTATCCGGCTTAAGTACCTTTGGTAAGTTTCGAAATAAATACGTAAGTACTCTTTTTCAATACCAATAAGATGCTTAAGGACCACTTGGCCTGTACAAAGTGGAATGGAATGGAATTTACAGGCTAAATGATCTATTATAACTTTTTTGTTGAAGTTAATTGAGGTCATCATCAAAATATTTAAACCTAATGTGTATTATTTTATACAATTGAGATGAAAACTTATACCTGCTTTTGGACAGGCAGATAGAAATTTTCTTGTAATAAAATTAAAGCAACGAAATTCTCATAGCAGTATTCTGCTCTTGCCAGAGCCCAACTATCTTGTTAATGATATTTTAATAAGTTTAAAATTCACTGGTTACTTTACATATCCCATATTACATAAATTTCAAACTAAACTTTAATGTTCAAAATCCTATATTCTTATATTTGTACTTGAAAAAAATAGCTCACTAAAAATGTAATAAACTTTATCATTTTTAATTTGCTTCATTTAATATATTTTTGCTATTATCTATTGCTTTAATTTATCCTCACCTTATGAACCATACTTGTATAAATATTATCCTATTTGATTATGAAAATTGGTGGTTATAGTTCATTAAAAAAGTGGCATCAAATTATTTAATGCCAGTCAATTTATTACTACCTAATATACTTTAGATGTAATCTGAGCATTGTTACTAGAGTTTTTAATATTTTTTTTTTAATCATAATATTTACAACTTTTTATACTTGATGTTCCAGATATTGACTTAAAGGTTGCTGCCAAGTTTTTTGGAACAAAATTTGCTTGTGGATCTTCCGTTACTGGTGATGATGAAATAGTTATTCAAGGAGATGTTAAAGATGATCTATTTGATGTTATACCAGAAAAGTGGCCAGAGGTACATACATTTTTTAATCTGATTGTAATATTTACTTTATTAACTTCCTGTATATTTTTTTAAATTATTTTAGGGGTTACTAGTTTCATGCTAGTAGTTTATCAGATAGTATTTATATAAATATTAACCACATTTTGATCACATATTGAGATCTACCCAATACCATTTTATTATTTCATTATGAATAATATGATATACTATGATTACTATCTACTAAATATATATGGTTAAGAGATTTCCTCATATGTCCATCACAAAATTTCTAGAACCATAAGGCATAGAGACTGAAATTTCATAGGAATTTTATTTTTGAGGGGTAGAGGTGAGCTGTGACAGGATTTTAGAAAATTGCAACCACCAAGGGGTTATGGTGTTCATTATGAATGTATCTCTTATCGGTATAAAACTTACTCAAACTATTTTTTTTTGCTTGTTAAAAATTACTAGAAATTGATTTTATGAAATTAGACCAATAAAAAGCAGTGCCATAGAAAGTAGATGGGGCAAAGCAAGTCCTATTATAAAGTCATATTTCTATTTTACCTTCAAGCATTTATACATACATGGAGAACTAGAGACACCATCATTTTATAACTTTAATATATTTAATGTTTTTTCACAGTACAATGTCTCATGTTTTTTGTTTATTTATGTCTTTTCATATTATTCTTTATACGCAAATATTACAGTTAAATTTTGTATGACATTTCCAGATTGATGAAGATAGCATTGAAGATTTGGGTGATCAGAAAAGATAGTCACAGCTTAAAAAGAGTAAAGTGTTACAGCATTGTTTTAATTTCTATTTTATATGCAGAGCTTCAAACTTACCATAATAAAGTTATATAATATGCAACTTCAGTCTAAAATAGAAATTGAGCATTGATGATGTTTTATTTATTTTACAAGCTTCACAATATACTGTGATTATTGAAAATTGTTTTAGTTACTAAAACCTTTTTAACAAATATTAAGAAATTCCTACAAATCACAAACAAAAAAAAACCCTAACAGAGTTACATTTAATATATTCACTATTCATGTCTAAAAGCAACTCTTATTACATTGCAAAATCAAATACAAGAAATAGGTAACTTCTGGAAAAGTGGTAATGTGCAATACTGGGTTTCTGTTAGAGTAAATATTAAGCAACAAAAGAATTTTGTCTTTTTATTTTTATTTTAAACTGACTAAGCATGCACCACTTGCGTTATGCCATATATAAATCACTGGCTGTCAGTTGTTGAAAATTAATATTTTGAATATTTTAATAACAAAGGAATGATTGTTGTTTCATGAAATAATGATAAAATACAATTTAAAACATGAAAAAATTATAAAACTTTAGCTTTTCTTGTTACAGCTTCAATAGAGAAAGCTACAAACACAAAAGAAAAGAATATGTAACTGTTTGTGAATGGCTTTACATTGCCCATCCAATTAAACTTGATGTTTCCAATTTTTTTTATTCTCTTTTGGAGAACTATTATTGATTGACTGTTATTAAAAAAAATTGCCTAAAAGAAATATTTTTCAGCAATTTTTTCCACAAAATAATGTGATGAATCACAACTTTTTATTTATAAATATTCTTTTTTATCATTGAATCCAGTTTGACTCAAAAGAGAGGTGATTTTATTTAAGGCATTTTGGATATACGATTATTTAAGATATATAGGTGCATTTCAATGTTTTACTTATATGCTAGTTATGAAAAAAAAACATTCAAATGTTTGCTTGATAAAGATGCTACCTCTTCAACTAGTTTGGAAATTTATGGCTATTTCCTTTTAATGCATGTAATATTTTCTGCCAAAGGAAACATAAACAAAACGACAACTCAAGTAAAATGTATAGCCCTTCTATCAGTGCAGTCAAATTCAGTCTTAAATTTTTTTTTACTGAAAAAGTAGTAGTTTGGCTAAAATAGAGGTCAACAACGTAAATTTTTAACAATCGCAGGATCTGATGTTATATTAATAGACGTGTAAATTTTCAACTTTAAAGGGCTGTAACATTTACATTGTAAAGTTTACTAACTCGTAATAGCATATTTTAATAGTGCCTGGCAGACATAAATTTAAAAAAAACCTGCAAAAAGTATAAATTAATATCAACATCTTTAATAAAGATTTTATTTCGTCCAAATATTGACCGTCACATCGGACACCCTAGGAAGTCTAGCCTCACTGAAATAGTAGGAAGGATTGCTTGATACTGGCGAACGTTATTTTCTTATACTGCTGAGGTAGTTGGTGAATGTAACATTATGAGCAAGTAACCTGTATGAACGACGAATAACGAAGCTTAAAAATCTACTCATTTAAATTAAAACAGTAAATTTTATTTTGTATATGGCACCAACCTGTTTGGCTTTTGGCCTTCATTAATAAAGAAATCAAGTTCATTACAGACAGCGTTGCTGAAAAAATTGTGCAATCAACGCTGTTTGTTGAAAAGAGTTAAAAGAAGAAACTGTACAACTTTCTCATTCCATTTAGATTAGCCATAACGAAGTAAGGATGCCGTATCTCGAAGACGAGAAGTGCAAACAATGACTGACAATATCATTAATGGATGGAACTGACAATAAATCCCACTGACTTCAAATTATATAAAAGAAATATTACTAGTATACCCTTTTTAAAGAGGTGTATAAGAGTCTCTTTTGATTTCGCTAATTTTATCTACTACAATTATCAGTCTATTTCTGTTGCTTACAACAGTGCGATTAGTTAAACAACTAACTTAATTATTTCAAAAAATATGTAATATGCAACATAAAAATTAAATGAAGTAATATTTACAACTAGAAGTAATTCATTTAAACATTCTGTTTTAATAACTATTTACATATAATCTACGGCAACGAGTTGTTATTTTTATTATCTAGCAACGATACTTCATATGGCAATACAGTCTTTACTTCGCAAAATCAAACACAACACAAAATAAAATCACTTTTATACATTTTGCGTTCATTGTGTGTTGTGTTTCAGCGCTGCAATAATGGTATTTTAGTGCATAAGGTGACAATAAAACAATCCATGGAAACTTGTAGGAAGTGATTATGAACATTAAATCAGAATGTAGCGTTTAGTCAAGTTCCTTAAACGAGTTTTCCTAAATTACAGTATCGATCTTTTGTGTCCTCGAGATTAAGTGTATATAAATAAAAACTAAAAATGTCGGTGGTCAAAGGAAAATTGATGAAAATGGAAGTTATTCAAGTTGGTGAATATGAATTCACCAAACAAGACATAATTGGTCATGGAGCCTTTGCTATGGTGTACAAAGGAAGGAAGAGACGGGTTAGTAAAAATGCAATTTATTGCCTTTGTTAATATTTAAAAAGTTTTATAACGTTGCATATTTAACATATTATCATGTATTATATAAAGTAGCATTTTTTTTAAATGTTATGCTTCGGTTCCTTCGCAAAATATTGATTAGCACAGGCCGTGGGATGTGTTAACGTCATACGCTGTTTGTACCATAACCGACCAATGAACACGAAGCCCCTAAATTAAGTTTTAGTGCATGTTATGCTTGTATCGTATAAAAATATTTTTATATTGTCAAATAATTTTAAAAAAATATTGAAACTACTTTAGATAAATTATTTAGTTTATAAAAAGTAGTGTGTTGTATGTTATTGTCATTAAACCTTAGCAATTAACTAAACATAGTTTTATTGTAATTAGGCTGGTGTTGCATCATATAATAACACAATAATGATTAACAATGTTCAACCTGAGATGTTCTTTTAGTAACTTTTATTCTCAAAAATATAACCTTATTAGTTTTAAATAAAAATTGGCATCGTAATATAAATAAAATTTAAACTATCCCCTAGTATGATGACTTCTCATGTTTCAATATAAAACTGAACATTCAATATAAAACTTTCTTGGACACTAGCTATAAGTCAACAATGTCCTAAATATGTTAAAAATGTTAATTTATTTTTGGTTTATTTTATCTAATCTAAATCTAAACAATAAGTTTATACTATAATAATTAGCATTTCTGGCTAAAATAAACAATTTTAGTCCAGAACAAAGATAAGTGTTTTTTCTCTAACAATTGTAAAATATATTGTAAAATCTGTTGACATCTGTAGTATCTCACTTAGCTCTATTTTGTAGGTTTTAATTATTAAACTATTTATGTGTGTATAACATTTTTGAATCTTTATTATATCTCTATATTAGAGAGATAATAATAAACAAAAATGCATTTCTCTAAAAAAAAACATCAAGGCCTAATACAAATAGGAACTTGAAGTTTTTCTTCTCTGTAAGAAAGTTGTGAATTTAATAATTTTCTCAATATACTAAGTAATAAATAGGTTTAAAAATTTTAAAATGGTCAATGTATAGTGCAATTGTCAAAGTTTATACACCTATTTCCAACCACTCTGTATGGTGACAAAGATCAAGCAATGTTTGATTTTGTTATTGCCTGTTAGGATCTGTATCATTAAAATCAATAACAAAATTGAAGGTAAAGCTTTTAAAAAATATAACACTAAACCTTTTCATGAAACACTGCACTCAACTGCTGTATTGCTTATTATAAAACTGCACATACTTATTAGTTATATATGCTTAAAATGCCACAACCAATGTATGTAATGTAATGCTTCTTGAAATGTATAATATAGCAAAGGATTGTATTAATGCTCAAAAAATAAAGACAACATAGCACTAGTCATTTAACCAATAATATCATTTGTCATGATCAGCCTCAAACCAGAGTGTGGTTAATTAATATTCAGTTGCATATTAACATAAAATTAAAATCTTGGTTTATTATTTTATTCTCTTTGGTAATGAAAAAAATGTGATATGTGAATTGCTTGAGATACTTTACAGAATGATTGGTCCTATAGCTAGCATAAGCATAGCATGTACAAGCAGTGGTAGCAGTATGGCAATACAGTCTTTGGGGACAGATAATCAATAATAATCATTTTAATATGTAGTAATCCAAACTTTGAAAATGTTTTTTTCTTGTTTTATTATTATTATAATGTTATTTAAAATTTCTAACCATTGATTTTTCAATTGAGTGTACCTTATATTTGTTGACAGCAAATGAGTTGATCATTCACACTTTTAAATCTTGAAAACCTTTATAATGAATCATTCTATATGTAATTGTGTAAGTGTGATTACAAAATGTCAAGTGCACCTGCAAGTAGTGTCAGTAAAGTAGTTTCTTATGTCAATTTGTATATTATTTATATTAAGTAACTCTCTTAGACTGCCTTTACAATTTCTTTGAATAAGTAACTTAAGGTTTACATCTATATCTATTATCTGGTAATCATTCAATGGTTGTGGTCACCTAAACTTTCTCATGTATTACTGGAAGGGTATATATATAATAGAAAGGCACATAAATTCTTAGTGTGCAGAAGAAGCATTGATCAAAAAATTTGAAATACTATGCCAAATCTTAGAGTGAATTACAAGTTACAAAACTTACTGAAAATATAAAAGAATAAGTTAGAAAATTTTTTTGCATATCATACTAATCTCTAGTTTCTGTTAGGTGTCAAAGCTGTTAGAGGTTAGTGCCTTGTGAGGCTGTTGCAGCTTAGTCAGTCGTTTTGCGCTGTTTGTGTAGCTTTTGGTATTGAAGCTTGGTTTTCTCCTTTCTGACGGCCCTCATGCAAGGGGGTGTCTAGTTCGTTTTGTGACTCATGTTGGCGAACCCTCTTTTCTTCGGAGACGACGCTTGATCCTTTTGGGGTCGGTGCTTCGGTTGATCGTGAAGAGTGGCGTGGCCGACGTTTTGTAGAAGAAGGTTATGTAAATAGATGCTGCATCAACTAGGTTTTTGGGGAGATGTTCGGCATCTTCGAAGTATCTTTTTGATATTGACGTGAGGTTCAAATGTTTATCGATATTTCGCATGTGGGGCCACCACATGGGTCATTTCCGGACGAAGATATGTGTCCCGTGAACGTTTGAGTAAGAAGAGAAAATTAAAATTCGCCTCAGTGTTTATTAAAATTTGTCTTAGCAGTGTTGAAAGATAAAATATGTTTCCATGTTGTGAAGAATTGTACGGACATGGAATATTCTAATGATCTTGCTAAGTTTCACATTGTAATGTTTTGAACAAAATAAGCATGTAAACATCAAAACTGTACAAAATAATGTGATAATAACAAAATTATTCACAATATGAAGGTTTTACTAAAATTTGGTCTAAAGCGAATAATTGAACTAAGACTCATCTCATCTTTGAGCAAAACTGATATCTACGCAGTTATTGACGATTGCAGTTGTTTTTACCTAAGTTCATTTAAAAACTAACATCTGTTTTCTCCTGTAAATAGGTACATTTCTGATACACAACAATTGCGCGCACATTTAATATAGTGTGATACATATCTGTGTATAAGAAGTGTAGGCATTACGTAGTTCAGTGCAATGACATCATAACAAGTGAAGTCGCAAATATGAACGTTAATCTAAGTATAGAAATATAGAAAAAATATCTTGTGCTGTATAAATTCAAATCTTACTTATAATGTTACTTCCTTATTATTCGTGTTTTTTATTATTAGTCGTGTTTTTTACAGGTGACTGGCAAATTTATAACTTTAATATATACTCATTACAATCTTGATTCATAACGATCCAAATAACGTCATACATCAGAATAGAGATGGTTAGATTTTTGGTGGCGCCGTGTTCCACAAGCTTTCTTGAAAAATGGAGATGCCTAATAAGTGGTAGCTGCATTCGAAAACACTGCGGAAAAGACTACAAAAGAGGAGTGTACGGACTGGTTCTCGCTTTGGTTTTACAGGATGCATCGGTTCATAGTTTGTTAAGGGGGATATTTTAAAAAATGATTAATCATTGATATAATGATACTTGCTACTCAGTCGTTATTTAAACAAATGATAATCATATTTCTTGCTCTATATATACTGATTGTAATCTAGATTCTTAATGACCCAAATGACGTCATGCAACAGAATACAAAATCGCATGGTTGTAACTTCTATGTGTTATAACTAACGGTCGCACGGACAATGCTAATGATCATTTTCTTTTCAAACAACAGCTATTTTCTTGGGCACCCTCGAATACTAAAGGTGTCTCGAGCGACTATGCAAGAACACGAACTTCCTACTCCAGGTCTCTTGCACTCAATCTCTTTACAGACTAGTCTGCCCACGCGGGGCCCCCCACACCGTCTAAATACGTATGGCCCGAGCCGAGGCAACCTTGGATGCTCTAGTAATTGGAGGCCTACATGCCTCCAATGCTTAGCCGTTTCAAACTCGGTATAGCTGTAAATATTAACGAGTATATTATGAACAACATTTAATACGCAAGAAAAAAAAGTAATTTGCACCACACTGCGTTAAAGTTAGAAGGCACTGTAAATATTTAAATTACCAGGTTAATAACAGCATTTCTTTACAAGGTGTGTCTGTAGGATATTTTTTGTAAAAGTGGGTGGCACTAGTCCTCAATTTGTGGTTGATATTACTTTGGTGAATGCGCAGCTGGTCTTATGCCTTATTAACGTAAAAGTCAATATAACGGACAATGTAACACACAAATGTTGTATTTATATCTCGATGACACTAGAAGTTTTTGGGACTGATTGTTTAAAAATAATATTAAAGATATTATTTAGATCTGTTAATCTTTTCACATCTATGACATCATTTTGTCATTAATCTTTAGAAATTGGCGTCTATTTAAAAATAATGTTTTAGCGTCGTTACGGATTTAACACGAGAGAATTTTCGTTGTATGATTTTTTACAATTTTCGTTGCGGTTTCGATCAGCAACAAAGTGACAATAGATTTAGTTTAGCTATTGGTAATGAAGCTTGATTTCGTCCAACTAGTTTAAAAACGTTGTCGTACTAATCTATTGAGTGATCCACGACAGGGGCGTCCTTTGACAGAAACTGTTACTAACATCAAAGTTGAGCGAAACTTGATAGACTGACAAGAAATGTTACTTATCACAAAATGCAGGCAAGCTTAGGCATTTGTATCAGATAAATTCGAAATATTTTGCTAGATCATTAAGGTCTTAAAAATAAGTTACTAGATTAGACACAAAAATCTCGTTAATTTGATTAGGGTCGTGAGATTATGTTAAAATTCAACGGTGATTTCTCAAAACCTGTCTGTATTTGACGTTGTTATTGATTTCGAAAAATAGATCTTTTTTATACGTAAGCGTATTTGAAAATCTGTACAAAAAGGCAGTGTTGATACTCCAATTATAAACAGATAAAATAAAACAAATTATCAGTAACCTTCCTGAATATAGACCTAATAAATTACCAAATATTCACAGCGATACATTCAGACGGTTTTTTAATCTATCGAGTACAGACAGACAGACATACATTCATTTTTTCATCTCTCTCTAAATATAGAATACATCATTGTTATTTTTTGTATTCTAAAAACAATATAATCTCTCACATGTGTTTATTGGTTTTACGTGTCTTTAACTTATGTTTGCTCTTTGGCATTTATTGTTTTACGGGCTTGAGTTGCAACATAGCTGAAGCCACTGCTAGGACATTTTCATCTGTCTGTCCCTGCAGACTATATTCCTAGAAATTACTACTAATTTAAAACTAAGAAACAGAAGGTCTAAGATATGTTGTGAAACCTTATTATATATGCATAAACAAGGATTTGTTAATTTTTTGAAGATGAAATTTAGGAGTTATGAATTTATTTTTATATCTTGTATGACCATGAGTCGTCATGATTTTAATAAAAGTTGAAGTAAAACATTTATTTCATCAGACGAGTGTGTGGTACACAGGTTTGGCATAGCAACCAGTATAACAGTTATCCAGTCGCTCTGATTATTATTGTAATGTCTATCGACTGGAACAATATGTATACTTATCTCTTTTGTTAAGCCGGTTACCTCATATATTGTTCTTTCTTAAAAATAGATTGCGGTATTTTTATTATATGATTTACATTTAAATCATGCGGAAGTTTAGAATTTTGTTCGTATTTTGAAAATTTATTAGAGTCTTATGCGGGTTTATGAGACACCATCATGCAATATCGTGTTCTTTTTATTGCGTTTTTTCTTCGTGTAAAAGGTGTGTTTTCATGTTACAACGTGAAAACACTTTATAATTGGGAGATGTGGTGTGTGGAGTGTTAACGATTTTTATAGATGTGTAGAAGCCAAAAGAGCCTGAGGCCTTATATCCATATTATATAAAATCTTAATAACGTCGTAATACCCGGTATTTCGAATTTAAAAATTCTGCGCAGTAATACGCTGCCAGCTCTCGTCTACTCAATTTTATTGGCTTATCTATCAACTTTAATATATTTAATTGTCTTAAAAGTATTCTATTACAGTAAAAACAGCTGTATCTATGTAGATAGCATTTAAAATACTTTCGACCTCTGCTATATATTGTTTATTAATAAATAGATAATAAATACAGTATTCATCATCTATACACAGTATTTTACATGTAAAAATATTCTATGACATTAACACACCTGTTTTGTTATATCTTCACCACTCCGAGTTGTCCTATTATTTTCACCTGCTTACACTGCAACCGAAGAGGCATTGATTTGACATTGACATACTCCGTGGGTGCAAGGCGGGGCGCATGGCCCGCTTAGCCTTAAAGCCTTTTTTAAAGTAGCGAATTTAGTACAGCACATAGGTCGCTCAGACGGACGCGCTATGGAGTGACCTGGCTCAATGTCCTCCACGAGGGGATCTCAGCTTCAGCTGTCGCTTCTTTGTAATACGCATTTAGCTTTAACTCCATGGCCATTCTGGTTAACAGGTAGAGAAAATGTCTATATGGTATTAGGTCCGCCATTCCACAGTGTGTAAAAAAATGAATTTCCATTATAATATAAATGTATTTATTAAACCATGTAATTATCAAAATAAAACTAGAATAAAATATTGAAATCTAGTTGTAAATATAATTATTATCAAAATTCAAAGCAGATAGAAGAATTTCAAATATCTTTATTAACATAGAATTTTTAAAGTGGCCATAAGTCTAGAATATATGACATCAGTAATTCCAGTTCGAGGCAGATTCAGTTTCAAGTCTTTGTTCCAGAGCCCTTAATACAATGTGTCGCAATACAATATGACATGCTCCGTGCCCTCCAAGGGCGTTAGGACGTATTTACGCAGTGTTCAATTTTGTCTTAAAGATTTGTTGAAAATAAGTCTACGAGTTGATGATCTTAAAACATCATCAAGTTGGCACTGCTGATTTGTTCTTTTTTTAGTTTTAATTTCATTGGGCCTGTTTATTTTAATTGAGCAACTAATTTGTATATAACTATTTGCATATATTCTATATGTTAAAATACACAGTTCTAAAAGCTTAAAGGGCATATATAATTTATTTGTCAGATTCACTGCTATCTCCAATCACCCTGTATAAAGGGCTCATCGTGAAAAATGATGTGTGAACCCTGAAATGTGACTAGCCTATAGCTTCTAGCAGTATGAAACCTGCATGGTGAGATAGTAAACAATAAATAATTACAATATGTAGTAATCCGAATTTTGATGTGGCTTTTTGTTGTGTACCGCACAAAATTAACAGCAAATAAAGTATAAATTTAACCCTTTAAAGCTTTTACATCTCAAACCAATCACTCTGTGGACAATGTTTCGTACGTTCATTAATATGAATTGAATACGCTGGTGTAAAATGCACCAACTGATGTGATCAAACTATTAATTTATTGTTTTCGAAAACCATAAAGAAAAAACAATAATAATAGGAAAACTTAAATACATAAAAACTGTTTATAGAATAGATATATTTCAGAAATATAAAATAAAATACATAGTTATAACTGACATTAACAATTTTGCCCGTATGTTATTATAAATTACGATCAGTTTATTTGAGAGTAAGATAAACAGTGTTGAAATCGGGTCGAATCGTAATATAAGCATGAGCCTACGGAATTTAGGGCGAGCTAATGTTAGTCCAGCGTCGGTGCAACACCGGGCCCCTGTTCCGGACTAACTCAAAACGTAACAAGCAACGTGGCCAAGCGTACTTTAAATGTTTTTTGTGCTAACTTGTCATTGCACCGCTTGTGAATACAAATGTTCATTACTGCAGTTATTGGCTGCCATATAAGATTTATTTATATAATTATATGTGTATATATATATATATATATATATATATATATATATATATATATATATAAATCGCCGAAATTTTATATATATATTGTCTCATTGTGACAAAATCCAAAATCTGTATCAGTCTATATGACAGATTGCCTACATGTGTTAAACATTAAAGAGGAGTTTTACACCTATTTTTAATAACCCTGTATATTATTATAACTTCTGTTAGAACCAAGTCTGCGGGGTCAGGTAGTAAACAATATTGGGGGCTACGATATTCCCACAGTTGTATTTTCTTGCTGTAAACACTGTCAAAATTAAGGATTCGTGCTGGAACAAAAAATTCGTGTAAAAAAGTATAATTTGATCTTATTTGTGAATTCCATTATTTACGTACTTAATTCAGATTACGTCCACATTTGTGTATGTCAATTTACAGTTTCTTAATTGTCCAGAAATCATGTTTTTAGTGTTACAATCAAATATCTAAATTTACACCACCTACATTCGTTAGCGGTATTAGTTATTCCGCAACTTGTTCCTTTCTGTCTTACACACAAAAGAGGATTCTCAATTTTAAATTCTCGTTTCCTGCCTTCGATTTATTGTTCAATCTCTCAATAACTTAATGCTTACTTGGTGAATTCTTTTATACAGGGCTTGTTAGTTTACGCTAATTTTTGTAAAAATATTGTAGTAAATTATTATATTTTTGTTTAAAAACATGAAATCTTTCAACGCAGGAAAAAATTACCTGCCTTCCTTTTGTCCCGGAGTTTTAAAGGACAATTTCACCTTACTTTTTTGATCACAGTAGGATAAATTTTAAATCAGTGCTCAAATTTTTACCAAATCTTCATCGTAAATCCGTGCTAGTTTTGGTAAATTCCAGTGATAGACAAATCTCAACTTGTGAAAATCTCGTATTAGGCGACGCGGTGACTGTCCCTGGTTTGGTTATTTTTAAATTCACATTATTTATTATTTAGATGGTAAATTTTAGAATTTACCATCAAAATGAATAATTATGAAATTTTATTTTCTTAATATCTACGTCAACCACATGTCCCCACAAGCCCCTCGTTTTATATATATATAAACTAAAAAATCTATTTTAACCAACTGCACAAAACCATCGTGTAAAGCAAGCGCTAATCCACGAGTCTGGTATATTTATCACATGGTTTCCGGTAAACGCACCGTATGTTTTACTAACTAAAGCTTTTTCTGCCATATTCTCACAGAGTCAATGTTATTAAAGGCGTTGGAAATCGGCGAAGCGTTTAAGTAGAGATAAATGTAACAAAGGAAAAACTTTAAATTAATAGCATTATGAATAAGAATGAAATAAGTGAAGGGAATTTATACATCTCCATAAATTGAGACTAGGAAGTAATTCATATCGCTCTTGTGCCGTAATTGTTTAATTTTAACTAAATGTTAAATAAATTAACGCTTGTTTTTGACTTATGTATAACTTTTCTGCAAGTTTGATACATAGAAGTAAATAAAAAGTAATTTATGTGCGTGTTTGTTTTTAAATTGAGGTGTTAAACTTTCCGAAAAGAACGATAAAGTTTGTTCTTACGCAGTAGTATAATATTATTTGCCATACCGTATGTTGGGAAGGATAGAATATAACATTGTTAAGAAAAATATTATTCGATTTAAATGATATTTATCTGATATTTTAAATGATATTTTATTGATGTTCTCATTTTATTGCGTATGTCAATTATTTATAATATTACAAAATAAAGTGTCGTATTTATATATTTCAGAGAGCTAGGTTTTCTGAATTTGGTGGTTTTAAAATTACTCGAGTGGCGTGGCTTTGACACTTGAACAGAATTTCTCCGCAATGACTCACCAGTTTATGACTCAATTAAAAAAAAAACAGTTTATACTATGTCTCGCATTGAAAAGTAGGTAATATTTTAGATAATATTTATAATTAAAATAAAATCACGTAATCTTTAAATGTATCATCCTCCAATTTTTTTTATTTTATTGCAGAAAAATTACTCAATATTGTTACAATTGCATAATTTTTTATATTGCAATTACATAGTAAATATGGCGCAATGGAAAATAATGGAATATAACTTGGGGTATTAACATGCATGTCATTCGCTATGACTCACTAATAAAGGTTTCAATCCTGTCGAAACTTTTTCTCGGTCAAAAAACGATTATGTAGATTGATTATTTGTTATCTGTGTAGAAATCACAAAGAAAATGTTTATAAATTTAAGAAGAACGTTCTATTAAAATTGAACACGTCACTTTTGCAAATCTTGTTTAGTCAGACAAGTAACGGTTTGGAGAGACAGTCTTTGGTTATCTAAAGTAGATTGTAAAAGTATACAAGCTTTGAAAGTGGGTGAGTACTGCATTTAATAATTTATTGTATCTAAATTTTTAGAAAAAGTTGTAATTTTAGAACGTTCGATAACAACTATACCGAACATACTAGTACCGTATTTTTGGAACTTTAAGAAGCACGTCAAATTTGTAAGATGATCTTGAGACAAATATATTGTTCTACTTCTGTACCACAGACCGCTCATTGTTATGTTTTTTAGTTATTATAAATCCATGTATCTCTTTTATGACGCGAACAACAAAGAGGATTGAATAAATAAATAATTTATTAATTTAACTCGAATTTGCAATAATATTTTTTCTTTATTCATGTTATTATTCGTCTCGTTAGTATTACTTTCGTATGAACTGCTGTCATTATTTTTAACAATTGAGTCATCTTAACCTTCACCTTCGGACACAACGGCGTATCAAAAATGCAACTGTTTTTCTATTTGAATATGTTGCATCTTGCGTTGTGAAAAATACGGTATTTATTATAATGGAAGATGACGGACAGCTAAAGATAAGATAAGTAAGCTCAATTCTAACATCAAAAAGTTCTTTATATCATAAAGAGATATTTTTAAATATTAGAACAAAAATCAAACTATTAATGTAAATGTAAACAGTGGAAGAGACCTGTATTCACTAACATTGTTTATGTTTTATCCACATCTAAACTTTTCTAGAAATTGGTACGCGTTTTTGATATCCTTTCATCGTCCCTTTATTTTCATATTAATAGTCCTTTAATAGACCCAAGGACACCTAGAAAGTAATGGCGAGGACTACGCTCAGAATTTCGCTGCGAGATCGAATCGGAAATGAGGAGGTTCGCAGAAGAACCAAAGTCACAGACGTAGCTAAAAATATTGCTCATTGGAAGTGGCAGCGTTCCAGGCACATCAATCGCGAGTCAATCGATAGTCGTTGGGGCCGAAAGGTTCTCGAGGGGCGACCACGGTATAGAAGACGTGGCGTGGGTCGGCCCTCCAATAGGAGCACCGACGAAATAGTTAAGATCGCAGGCAGTCACCGGACTCGGGCAGCACATGATCGACAATCTCGTTAATCTTTGGGGGTAACCATTGCTTTGCAGTAAGCATTCATCCGCTGAAAAGAAAAAATGCTTTAAATTCTTATATCACCTTGTCCATAACTTTTGGATTATAACGGGCGTGGGTCTCACGATGAGAACTTAAACCTAAAATTAATAGGACAAAATTAGTTAGTGTATATAAAGTATTATTTCATTATGTTAACACAAGAGCCCATACGGGTTGATCTACACTGAAAAAAAAATTGAATTAATGTAGGAACTTTTGCCCGCATCCTACTTACCCTTTGAATATTATTAAAGTACTTATGAAGTTCTTAACAAAAAACACTAGCCCGACCGGCACCGCTGTACCGCGCGTTGGGTATGCGTGCTAGCACTGTACAGCTATTTATACCTAAGTCCTAGGTAAAAAGTTCATGATCAAAACCTATACATTTGCTAATAAAAATGAACTAGCATTACTGCAATGCATAAAAATAGATTATACCGATGAAATCATTTTCATTATTTTGTAACACCTCAACGATACATTTTTATTTTTCTTGATTAACTAATGACATAATTATCTAAAAGTACTTTAGAGACTACATTAAAATACAATTATTCATGCCAAATTATATGGACTTTGATATTAGACGTTCATTACGTACAGTTGGAGTAGATATGAGTTTATTTGCTAAGGCATGGCAAGTGCAATAATCTGAAAGCGGGTTAGCCACACGCTTTAAAATGTATCAAGACGCATTTATACATGTGCTATAATGGAAACGTTATATATAAATCATTCTTTAAATTATTCTGATTGTCGAAGAGAAAAAAAGTTCCACAGGCGAATGTCATTAAATTTCATATGAAAACTTGAATTATACTTTAAACGGTATATACCGTTATATCGATATAATACCGACGTAAAAATAAAAGGTGTATTATGTTGTTTGTAGAATAAATTCGTTTATATCTCTTTTATTTAAAACATAAAATATAAATAAACTAGCACTAGTTAATATTTGTTAAAAAAAGTAATATAAAAACTGCCTTTACACTAATATATAACGATTTCTAAAACCTTATGGAACTGCATAAAAGTCGAAAGATAATCGAGCTGAAAGGAAGTTCGACCTACATTTGTACTATGAACGCCGTGTAGCAACAAGCTTTAAGACCGTAGTCAATTTTGCAAATATTATCCAAATAGCTGATCATTAATAAAATTATTTTATGTTTAAATGAAATCGCACAGGTTTGTGATTACATTTACATCATACGAAACAACTTTGATGATCATTACACAACATTTTGAAACCGTTTCTCTCTGTGGACTGCATTTATTACGTGTACCCGTACATTATATTACCTTGGCGTACAAATATTGTAGTATGCTTTTTATTTCATTTTTTTTCTTTCATTCAATAATCATTGATCGACTAGTACTAGAGAGCAAATCTCATAATGTTTTTCATAAGCTGGCGGCACAATGCGGGTCGCTTGTAATTATTTCTCTGTACGTCTTGGCGCACTTTTGTATATCCACCTAAAAGTTATTATAAATTCTGATTCACCTGCTTATTGTAAGTGTATATAACATTAGCATATCAATTTATGTTCGATACACACTATAAAAAACCAATGGTTCCAGAAATAACAAATAACTTAATGATAATATAGTATGAAAAAGCGTTTTCAAAATTCATATTACTACATAACAAAAACAATAATTGTTTACTAAATGTCGCTGCACTCTTTATGCCAACAGAAGTTATTGACCTGTCGCGTTTAAATAGAATAAACAAATTAAAATAACATATTTCAAAATGATATCTTTATACATGGTTATTGAAAATAGGTGTGAAAGATTTTTACTGACAAATCACCCCTTTTATAGTTTTTACACCTATAAATAATCATCCAGTACCCAAAACAAATATGTTATCACTATTCAACTTCATCAAGCAAATGTTTGAAATAGCAAAAAGCAAAATGAACTGAGTACAAAACGACTGTAACATAAACTAGAATGCTAAATCTCCGGTTTTCATTTTTATTGCTATAAGTAACGAATTAGAAGCCATTAACGTGTGCACGTAACATATACGCTCATTTATTGATATCGTAATCTTTGCTTTTTCATAATGTGTATCTTAAATTATTATTTCTTTTAACATTTAGTTGTCAAAATGTATGAAAGGTCCGTTATACTCTTATTTATATACTTATTTATAGATTAATTGTAATTGCAATCGTGTGGTAAAAGATTGAGAATATATTATTTTTTAATCCAGTTTATTACATTCAATTGCGTCTTCCATCGCTGGACTTTAATTGATACTATCAAATGTTGTTCAGCTGGCAACTGCTAGCTTAAACAACTTTGCAGTTCAAAGGTCGCTTAAAAGTCCAGGCTCGGGTCACTATTTTAATACTCCACCCTATTGCAAGACCTTAAAACGGTGGGGATGCTTGGGCCGACTCAATATAAGTGAGAACTCTTTAAGTGTTCAGCATTCAGATTCAGGGTTGCACGAGAAAGAAAATACACACAATATTCCATAATATTTTAATTTTTTTTACATAACACCAGTAATTCGTTAATGAAAATAACGATAATATTAATGGATACCGAATGGCCCTTGATATTATCAAAACATGAAACTAAACCTTGTGTATATTAGTAACATTAAATATCCAAACGAATGTTTTTTAATGTAATTTGTATAATACTAATTGGACGAACAAAATACACTGTTGAACTTGATAATGTATAAATGTGAACTGATTAATGTTTACAATTATTTTTATTATACAGAACCCGTCGCAATCGGTTGCGGTCAAAGTGGTGACAAAGAAAGGTATCCAGAAAGCATCCGAGATTCTTGTCAAAGAGATCAAGATCCTGCGGGAGCTGACGGCTTTGCACCACACGAACCTCGTGGCTATGCACGACTGCATGGACAGTCCTTCCTATGTCTACGTCGTCATGGAGGTAAGAGATTCCTTTAAATAAAAGTCGAATGGTGTGAAACAAATCTTAATATAGTATCTTATTTTGCATTTGATGTATGCTATTAAAGAGAAAGAAACAGTTTTAAGTTAAGAAATCAAGAGATAGTGTCTAGGTGATGTTCCAAAGAGCCTTTAAAAAATATAGATTGCGCTTTCACCGCAAAGGTAAGTAATTGAGATTTTGATAAGATAATAAGCACTTCCTTTACATGGGTCGGCAAATTTAGCACCCCATTATTATTAAGAAATATAAAATATTAAATTGAATTAAAAAAAATCTTTTTTATAACGTAAATGCACTCTTGTAAATACATTTAAAAAATGGAATTAATACACAGGTAACAATGCATTATATAAATAAATATATTATATACTTAAATATAACATACTATACAGTTTATTACAATATAATATACAGACATTATTAATTATGAAATGTTTAATAGAGCCCTTCATAAAATTCAAATTCTCGAATGTGCATGTCTTCCCATTTTCATGTTATATAGGGATCGTTTAAAACTGTTTATAATTCCGTTTTAAGTATGTTTTTTGATGTTATTTTTCTAGCCCCCGCGTGGTTTGACGGCAACAAACCGTGACAGTTTGCCGAACTTAGTGCTATAATAATATAGATAATTATCGTATCATTTCATTTGCTTATCCTTTGACATATTTATTTCCGTCAAATAAAACTATTTGGCGCAATAACCTTATAAACTGATATATGCGTTACTTTAAATTAGCATACAATACAATGCTAAGGTTTCGTAATTAATTTAATATTACTAATACAAAGGAAATAGCGAAGTTATTAGCAGACATTAACTTGTTAACCCGATGCCCTTGTACTTAATTCTGTATAAATATACAAGTCCAATGTGTACATTATTCGTTAGGTGTAGGAAGTAATTAATTGTAAAAAAACTCCAAAAAAAAAGGTTTAGTGTTGACGTCTTAACACTGTTTGTATTTTGATTCCGCAATTCATTTCTTAATCTATTTTGTTAAAGTAAATTAATTTTATGCTAAAGAATATATGTTCTTGAAAACGAAGTTATTGTTTTATACGAAATTGTACCTAGTTCCTTTATTTACAAAAATGATTAATGATAATTAAAAATATGTGCAAGACGTTGAAATGAGCGGGTGTCTATCGGCTGAAAAGAAGATTTAAAAACAGCGTCGTAGAAACATAATGGAAAAGATTATTAGCAAAAGTAACACTACTTCGTATTGCACAATTCCGTGTGAATCAAGTACCAATAGGACGTGGTAGGTGCTAATGCAATCATAAAGAAAGTAAGTAAACTGTAAGAATAACTCTGACAAAAGTAAGGGAGTCTAGATGTGTAAAAAATGTTACTCATTTTCTCATACATTTTTAACGAGACTGGTCAGAACAGAAGTTTTTTTTTGTTAACCCGTCTTGTATACACGACAGAGTTTGACATATGCGTATGATAATAAATATATAAAGGCACAGATAATTTATCGATGTATTAAATAAACGACCAATTTAATTAAAATATGTATTAATCGGTTAAACTATTTACAGCACGTACTTAGAAGTATACAAGAAAAGTGGTGATCTAAAAGCTACTCATGTTTAGTTATTATTAAAGATTCTTAAATAAGTTTAAAAAAGTGGATTAAAATTAGCCATAGCATAATTCCTTTCAAGTACACGATATCATCTAATAATGATTATCAATGATTTGTTATTAATAGGTGTAAACGAAAACAGAGATGGTAGACGTAGGTGCAAACGAAAACAAAGATGGTAGCTTTCTTTGTTATATTTATGGATCGTTTCTTTATAAGAAGGTAATATAATCTTTTAATGGTATCTTTTCTTCTTCGAACAATATAAAAAATCTCCCATGTGCTTGTGTCACACAAAAATAGAATAGTTCGTTAGGCGCGCCAAACGCTGACTTCCGTGAAGCGTGTTATAATCATACACGGCAAGGTCAACAAGAGATCCACGCAGTCCCAATTGGCTCTAAATTCCACTATGCAGAGTCTATCCCATTCTACATAATTAATAATGCCGCCTTGTATATAAGGCTATTCATAATTATTTAAATAAGTAATGTATCACGTAGTTCATGTCATGCATACATTACATTTATTTTGTACGGTTAAATACATATTCCAAAAAATATATAATAAAATAAAATTTACTTGGAATACGTGTTACTATTAACTTTGTACACTAAAAATTAAATTAGTAAAAATTTCCGAATAATAAACGTGATTGTAATTTGCACAGAATATAAAACTGTTATCATATCAAGGACGTATCCATTCGAGTAGTCGAGACAAACGCTTTACTACTAGTTTACTGTGTTTAATCCTATAGCATGCAGACGGCGCGTGAATAGTTCGATGGTCTTTATTATCAAAATAAATTCGAAGCTCGAGATAATAATATATGCTAACCGTGTGTCGACGTAACTGCGTAGTTTGCAAAGTCTACTGTCGTAATAGGTCAATGATATATGCGACAAACCGGTTTCGTAGATAAACGAGTGCAGCGATGTAAATCGTTTAATTATCAGTTATTTCTTGTATATTTAAATCGAGTGCCAACGTTCTGCTCCACTGACCTTTATACCAACAGCCAGCGACCAGCTTACTGTCAAATAAAATGTCAAGAAATATAAAAGTTAAGTTAAAAGAAAGTATTCCTCTTGTATTCTCAATCTCGGTATCTCGCTTATATTTAAACAACAACACGCACGCCACAGAAAGGGTCATATTTGTGCGACTGCGGCCAGTGTTCATAAATTACTGGACTGATTTTCCACACATGTACTGTCTCATCTCAATATCTCTGGATCTACAAGACTAGTCGATATGAAATATGAACGGATTTTACGAAGTTTCATCTGTAAGGTAGGTTGGGCGTTCATTAAAGTACATAACTAAACCGGAATATTTATATTGGCGTGTTTGAAATTACTAAGAATGGATTTTATAAAATTAAACCCAATAAAAGCAGCACGGGCCACGCGAAGCAGGCGTGCTACAGCCAGTACTGAATATACATATCAAATCGTATTTATTTTCATAGTAAGCTGGGAAAAAAAATCCTTTATCATTAAATATTAATACAACTATATTTTAAATATAAACATGTTAATCATTATTTTTGTTTTAATCACGACGAGCGGAGTAAAGATCATCAACTAGTGTTTAATCTCGTCTCGGGTCTATTCAGAGTATCGGCTCGCCACGTGGGAAACAACTACACGTGGAACGCCCGCGCGTGCATCTCGTTAATAAAGCATACTTACCATGAAATATGTAATTACGCATATCAACATTTTACGACGCGGGTACCGGATGCTACAACTGACGCAGTAACTTCTTGTAACATCGGTGATTCAAGTTCGCCCTTTACATGGCCTCTTTTAAATAATAATTATTGGGTGTTCAAGCAGTTATATTTAACCAAATAAAATCGAGTCATTGGTGAATAAAGACATTTTGTTAAGTTTATGTAACATATTAAATAAGTTGTTACCCGGGTTTAAATATATATATAAATCTGTGTTCTTTAAAAATAAATTACGAATGAACATAATCAGATTATAAATATTTAGAGAAAAACATTAATAACTTTCGTGGTATTATAGTTTCTCTTTTACAAGTGTAATAGACTAGCTGTACCTGTCTTATTTAAAATGACAATAATTTTTTATAGTCTAATGATTTAATGACGTGAAAAAAATTACGTGGTCCTTACAAAGGGCGAAAAGCATCATGCAATTACATGGTTATTTTATGCAGCGAACAAAATCAGTGCTAAAGATTGGCGGTTTTGTAAAAGTTGAGTCATAAATTATAACTACTGTCTAACCTTACATCCTGAGGTTAAGATAATTGTTGTAAGGAAATTGTTAATAAGAGTTCAAGCGGTCGGCTTTACTAGCCCAGATGATGCAAGATAATTTAGATTTTCCATTTGGGTTTAAACAAACCGGTCATCATTGTAATGTCAGTCGATTGGTGCCCACTGCAAGGCACTAGTCTCTTTCAATAATCGCCACGATGACCGATCTTGTGCTGCACGCATCTAGCGATCTTCCGCAACCTTAACTGTTAAACACATCATCGAGAAATAATTACGAACAAAAAGATCGCAGTGTGATATTATGATACACAAAGAATGCTACTGCCCATGCTCTGGAAACTTGTTTGTGAGCAATGGCAATCCTAAATAATTAATGCACAAAATGTGAACTATAAAATTGTATCCCGGGAATGGAATCAGCGACCTAGGATCACAGTCGCTCAGATCCTCTACGGCTGGGATACCACTGCTCTTCTTCCTTGTATTTCTTATCATTTACATTAATATATAAACTTAAATAAAACGCGCGACGTGCAATCTCAAGAACACTTCTAGATAAAAAGTCTTGGGACAAAAAGTTGTACGAAAATATTATTAGAATTTTTTCAAGGGCACACGGTGTAGTCCTCTGTTCGTATTTAGTTGCGTAAAAACTAATTCGGCGTCACCTTCGCGTTGTCCAAATCTAAAGACAGTTCATTGGCTCGAAATCCTTAGTAGTAGACGTAATTAACATCGTAACGTGTGACCGTGTGTTTATACAATAAAGGCTATAATGGCGTATAGAGATGATAATGACGATTAGATACTCAATTTAAAGTAACAATACCCCGGAATGCTATGATGTACGAGTATTCGCTAGTCGTGTAAACATGTGCAGAGTTATATTTGAGCTGTATATGTAGAACTACTATCCTCGAGTTTGATATTGCTTCTAGTTGTATTCCGAATTTAAATTTCAGCAGTTTTACATATTCAAACGATATTCTTGAACTGGCTATGTTTGTAAACATGCTATTAATTTACATATTTTTTGTACATTTTTTTCTATATATAACAGCCGAAACCAAGTAGGTTAGATGATCTCATGCTAAAAGTGTGAGGTCGCCTAAAGAATTTTAAATAAATCTTTTGATTTAATCAGATTTCACGTTTTTTTAAATATCATAAAAGAACAAATTTCACACCTATATCTTAATGAAAATAACAACTTTTATAAACTGTAAGTGTTTATACGAGTGGATGACAGTAGCAAAAATAACATTACATTTATATACATGAAAAATGTTAAATGTGCGTAATGAAATCGGATTTAATTAAAACTCAAAATGGTTTCGCATGGTATTTTCACGTTATTTGGTGCATCCAAGTTATTCATAACATTCTTCCGGTTACGTCAGTCTTATATATAAAATTTACTTGTATTGATAGGTTGCTCATAAAAATAACTGTCGTTATGTAACAAAGACATTTTTGCACATGGCGGTACGTTGCATAGACATCGCTATTTGTACGGAACAGCTGGCGACCTCGTGAGCAAATTAATGTACAGTACATTCACAAGCCCTACTTATTGCAAGTGTGGCGGGCCTTGGATCAATTACTGTAGGGTTTCGCTTACTAGGGAACGTTGTTCCATTAATGTTGCTTTGTTGTCATTCATTGTTTGTATACGCTAAAGATTTATCCTCTAGAAATATAAGCAAAATGAATCAATTCCAAAGGGATCATAAAGGTCTTTGGTCCCAAACTATATGTACTTTAACATACCTTAGATAATTTGTCTTTTTATTTACTTTATTGTAGATAAACAGTAACAAAAGGCACTAAGAAGGTACAAATTTAGAAACTTAGAATTATATGATTAAAATATTCATATTTTTTATCTATTAATATTAAACAAATATAAAACTAAAATTTACTAATTTTATAACAATAAACTATAAATTAATCTTAAACAAAATGATAGTGTGCAAATAATTTGGTCTCGATTTATTGTAGGGTTACTTTTGCAAATTGTATTTGAGTTTTCCTCTGTAGCAATCGAACATACAACTTAGAAACAAAGAGAAGACCTCTTACATATATCGATGACAAAGAATGATTGAATACCTTCACACAATGCACATATTACATGCGATATCTCATAATCACCTACACGTACCTCGACGATTATTTATTATGGCATTATTCCAGGGAATAAATCGGAGCCATATAAAACATTTATAATGATATCAAAGAAACGTTTTTAATAAATAAACCTTCTGTGTTGCGCTGCGACATAAATCACTTCGCTATTATTAAAGTTGCCGCCCGCAATTACTCTGATGGAACAATATAACATTAAAAAGCGGTATCCACGCCGTTAATGTGCGCCAGTGCAAGTTACGTAAGCGTACTCGGGACTTATTTAATGCAATAAAATGTATGGATATGGAATAAGCAAGGGAAGAGATAATACGTTATTCATTTGGTAGTAACGTCTTAATATCATCTTGCTTCTATGTTGCTTAGGATCACGAATCTTATCTGTCATTCGCCGGCGTTTCCAAGTCGCAGCAAAAATCATAGATATTGATTGGAAGGAAATGAAGAATAGAGGTTCATCATCATCATGTCAGCCAAAAGACGCCCATAGATAAGCTTTTAGACCTCCAAAGTTCGCCGCGATGACCGGTCTTATGCTGTCCGCATCCAGCGACTTACCTGACTTAACTATGTCCATGGTCCACATAGTTGGGGGGGGGGCTACCCAAGGCGCGTTTCCGGTCTCCACCCGAGAACGTTTCGGCTCCAACAGGCTTCGACAAGATTTTGGTTCTTCTTGATCTTGATTGTTGATCTATTCTTTTCTGATTTAGAATAGTGATTAAACCCACTAAAAGTGTTGCAATGCTCTTATTCAAGGGCAACCACCGCCTCTTGTTTCATCACGCATGTTGTCGTACGTATGGTTTCATGGACAAATGGAGATATTTAAATGCCGAGTTAGATTTTTAGATGTCGTCTTAGATCACAAATTTAACTCCATTGCGCACGTCGTCAACGACGCCCGAAAATAGCCGACCTTCATACCCTTGACTCTGTAAACACATTGAATGACAGTCCAAATTGAAGTCCTCAGAGGCCCTTGTGCCAGGTCACTCCTTCGACCGCCCGCCCAACCCTCTTTAGCATTCGGCGGGCAAATTATCACGTAGAAAAGCTAAAAATATTTCTTTATCTACATTAGGTCAGAATATTTACTTAAGTCTCTTATAAAAGGTGATTTTTATTTCAAAGGTAGGTCAAAATAACATTAGGAAGTTCCTTATACAATTTGAAAATTCGAATCATCATAACTTATCACTAAAAAAGAGTATTTAAATACAAGTTTAATTAATATAACGGTTATGACGTTAGTATTCAACCGCACGTTAATATTTATTCTAGTTTTTATATTGGAAATAAGAGAACATAACATTGCACTTTATATATATTATTACCTTGTTCGAATCACCTGCAAATGTGAATAATTTAAGTATAATCTATAGAAGCAGTAATAAAATTTATTTTAAAACATATGAATAATTTAAATGACAATTTCGCAAAATTGCCAATTATATGTTCGATGATTATTAAAACTCGTGCTACAGTTACCTGTATTCCTGAATTTTTTTAAAAGAAACGTATTTATAATTATAAGCCTGTAATAATTCTTCCGTAGCATTAAATAATGTTAAAATCTTATCTTTATAATCCGGTGTTGTGCTAAAATGTGTATATCTACATGGAATGCAAATAACGTCAATGCGTCAAGAAACCGTTGTGGCTATTGTGAAATGTATAGACGCCACTGATTACGACCGTTTAATAGAGGTTTCATGTCTGTCAATAAACCGCCTACAGCCTCATCCTATGGTCAAACAATAGAAAGCAAACATTAACTTGCTTTGCTGATGGCGGAAAACGATTTAATCAAATGTACAATTTTCTGTTGTTTAAAGGTGACATGGTTGCCATAATTACTGGAATAAATACATTCTATCTCTTGTCTTGAGATGAGGAGTGGCGGTGAATTTATAATCTAATTTTATTTATTTTCTGGCAGATAGCTTTCTCTCGCCCCTTTCCGAGTTTAAAAATTATTAGAGAATCATGAATAACATTATTGTAATTTAAAACACACACACGCATATACATCGAAAAATATATGCGTTTATGATTGACACTTTTAGATAAATAAATTCATTTTACCGTCTGTCATTAAATCTACCTTTAATCATTAGACCAAATTATATCGGTGATCATAGTGCGACCTAATTCATATTTTAAAAGTTTCTGTATTATTTAACGAACTAAATAGTAAGGTTGGTAAATATATATTTTTAGTCAAAATGACCCGACCTGCTCGATCAAAAACTATTATTGTAACAAAGCAATATTACTTCGAAACTACCATAATTATCTCCGTCAAATAATGACAACACACAGCCGTTCTCTCACGTCGATGTAATTTACGCAGGAATTGTAGAGCGGTAGATAGCTTATTGTGATGCCCTCGTTTAACATTAAACGGATATAAATATAGTTTAAACTATGAATATATCTTTTAATGTCTGTTCTTTCATGAGGGTAACTTTTTGTTATTGAAAGCCGTCTAAAGAGAATCACCACGATGTCTTTATCCGCCCAGTTACACAACGTTAACGTTACAGTGTTCCCATTTGAGTTTAATTTTCAATAGAGCATCGCAAATGGGAACACGGTTCATTAGGTTTTTGTTCAGTTTGTGTGGTATCTAAATATGAATATTTTTGTATAACCAGACGTTTAAAATGGGTCAAATCTTATATAACTTCCAATATTCATGGTTTGCTGCACTTTTCTAAAAATGGCATCGATTTTATTCCTAACGGATCTTTGACCGGAACGAGCTTTTACATCAAAATTGCCAGATTGAAAACACTTGAACCCATTCTGCGTTACTCTAACACTATAATATTCGTTAATATATACATTAATCAATCTCTACGTTAATGAATGGTTTTAATTTTTTTGCTCAAATAATGTCAACTATTAAAATATAAAGACCAATCTCCTATCAGCACAATTATGGGATTTATTGTTATTTATCTTTTATTTAAAAAACACGAAAAAACTTTTCTACGTCTAAAAAATCAAATTTTCTAAGTCTAATTAATTCGTAATAAGAACACTACCCAAACCACACTGAAAACTGCATGAACAAAATGTGTGTCTACATACACTCGCAGCACGTAAACATAATTTTAGCGCCTCGACTTATAAATACCACAATATTCACCGGTCATGGACCTGACACCGAGTAAGTAATACTTCTTAAGGGTAATATTATTTTGCGAACTACTTGTTAACAACAGTTGATTGACATTCGAGCACGTGTGATGTATGAATCTTCAAGCAACTATCATTATAATTACGGTAATGAGCCTAACGACTTCTTTAGATAAAGACGAACAACGAGCATATTGTTGGTAAAATCATCCAGTTTAAATATAATTTATACATTACTGAGATTTTTTAATGATACAAATACATCTAATGGCTAATACACCATAGGTTATTTTGTGTATAACAAGACATAACAAGAAATGCAATATTAAAAGAACACTGACGTTTAGTGAGTGGCGTTAAGAGGCATTCATATAAACATAACAGTAGCGCATGGAACAAACTGTTATTCGCACATTATAAGTTCTGTCGGAGGGTATTAATGAGTTGTAACAGCGCGGAGAGCGTGTAACGGATCGAGTTGGGTTGTAGCGGTCAGGTAGACTGGCAGCAGGCACCGAGGCGCGCATCCGTTTACGTACGCCTCGTCGTGACCTGTTTTGAGTCGCTGCGGCTTTCATCCTCCACCCACTTTCATTGTTATTGCATGATTGATGCCGTAGCCTGGGTTCTCACAACACTACATAAATATTTGCTTTAAGTACGACGATATTAGACGGATGTCTTTCGGTGTCTACTCTTTTCCGTCATAAATTTTGTTGCAGTAATGTTAGCTGTAAAATATTTATAAACACATGAGTCATTTCCGGTAAACATCACAGGAGAACAAACAACAGTTTTTTTTATTAGTGGATACGTTACAAATTATCTTTGAAAAATTTGCTTTCGGTCACAAACATTTTACATTGTTACACGTAATGTTGGGGTTCATGTTAATTTTAACATAAATCTCCTTATTGTTTTCTATTATGACTGTATTTTTTGCCATTTCACAAAAGCTAAACTTTGCGATTTACAATTGCTAAATGCGGCGACAATTCACAACATATTGTTAATTGTAATACAACATAGATGCGGAAATATCTCTTTATTTAAATCATTGACAGGTTTTTTGGCGACGGGATAAAAACTTTAATAATCTTGATTACTATTGATATAGTTCTATTATTTTTGTTACATCATGACGATTATATGGATTTTACAATCCACCGATGTATTATGCAAACGGCTATTTACTAAACTTATTGATATAATTTTCTCTTTCTAAATCGGTTTAATTAAAAATTTTAACGACAGAAAAAAAGTAATTTAAACAATTTTCTTGTATTAAACTTAACAAAAGTTAAATGCTATAGTATTACATACATTTATATAAATGGAACTCTTGACATAAACAAAAGACTGTGCGAATCGAGTAATAAATAAGTTTTATAAAAAGTTTACTTAATTTTTATTTGTCGGTAGTATAATACAGGTGTGCATGGAACATTGTTGTTTACATTTATTTAAATACACACTACCTTAACAATGCTTAATCTACTTTTCTCACTTAACTTTCTAAAAATAATATAACATCACGGTAAAATCACATTTTTTTCTTAATATTTTGTCCAGATTGATGTCTTTTGGTTATTTTAACTTCGCATGTGTTTTCTGTTATGTCCCAATTCATTGTCCAAATTTCAGATCAGAAATAAATGTGTCCCACTTGAGGTTATCTAAACAGGTGATTTGTCTTGTAATGGAACTTCTTCGGGAGATGTGCCATTCGTCGTCGCTTCAGTTCGACTGTTAGGTGGTCTCGGTGATGAACTAAATCGTTTACTGATCGAGCTCCAGTTCTTCTTAATTACTATAACAGCTACGACAACTATCATACCCGTCACAATAATGCCAATAACACTTTTGTCTACTCCGCCCGTTTTTGTATCCGCTGTCTTTGCACCTATTTTCACTTCAGGTCCGCTTGTAGTGTTTGTTTTAACATTTGACTTTTCTACATTTGTATTTAAAATGACTTTTTCTGCAGGTTCTTTATTAACTGCTGATCGCAGGGAGAATTCGCTAGATGGTTGAGTTTTTTGTGTAGTAGAAGGTATTTCTTCGGTATTCGATACTTCAGATGGGTTTAACAATTTTGGATCTTCGTGCGATTTTTCAGTAGTTACTTGTTTATCATTATCAATGCTTGGTTCTTGATCCTCAACTCCAATATTATAAGCAATCATTCCAGGTAGCGTCGCATCGATTAAATTTTCCTCTATTTTTTGAGGTGCATCAAGACAATCGTACGTTTTAGTTTCGCAAGTTTCAGTACATACTGTTTCTAAGCTTTCTTTAAGAGTTGCACATAATTCATCTAGAAGGTCGGGGGTAGAATTAGCTAATGTCAATTTTTTCAGGGCTTTGAACTGTAAAAACTCATCTGATGACAATTTCTGAAAATAAGGATTAACCAAAATAAGGATTTTTTTATTAGACAAAAATATTAATACACTTTACATTTTAAACTTTAAAGATAAAACTCACAGTCCTCATGTCGTTTCCGCCTAAATCCAATTCTTCTAATTTTGTTAGAATTAGGCTGTTTTTTAGGTCCCTGGGGTAATCTATGAGGCGATTGTTGGCAAGTTTCAGTGTAACTAATTCAGGTAGCTCGCTGATTGACTAAAACAGAATAATGTTCTTTTATGATTGGTTGATTCTGTTAAACTCGTTAATTAAAGCGCACACTTGAAGAAAATTAAACATTAACAAATACTTTAGTCACTTTCCGTCAAATCACTTTCAACTATTCCTATTTCGTTATACTTATACTATTCTTTTTTTAACGTTCAGCCTTATTTTTAATTCCATGAATGTTAAAGCATGAATATTAAAATAGGCTAAGTATTCAACAAAACTAATAATTACTAGAAAATAGTGATTTCTGTAAGAAATAAATATTTATCGATAGCAGTTGTAATATTACTAATCATTCATGTTATATTAGATTAAGTGTAAGTAAGGCTTTAATGCATAACATTTATGACCTCTTTCTTATTTTTTATTATCCAGTATGAAAATATAAATATAGTTTAATCACATCTCAAACATGGCTTCAATTTTAATTTACACTAATAAAATACTTACTCCCGGAGACAGCTCCATGATTTGATTATTATTTGCATTAAGCACTCTCAAGTTCTTCAATGCAGATACTTGTTTCGGTATCTCGGTAAGTTTGTTATTTTGCAAATTTAGCTTCGTCGTCCTTGCATCTATTGGAGACGGGAATTCCGTTAGGCCGTATCCAGAACAGTCTACTACAAAACTGTTCGAATCGCCCTCTATATTACAAAGACATGGTTTGGGACAACCCGTGTCGATGTCGGTAGTCGTAGAATTCACCTCATCAGGTGAAGAAAGTATTTCTTCGTGAATAACTGAAGGTGTTATGACTTCAATTTTCGATGTCGATAGTTCAATAGTTGTGTCCCCTGGTTCTTCAACCACTCCTTCGCCGCTACCTTCAGCGGGGCTTATTTCTAGATCTGCATGATCTTCTGGAGGGAACTGATTGTCGCTCTCTAAAGGAATGTGTAGCTCGTCGTTCTGTTCGGCCGCAACATTTGAACTGAAAATTGGTTTTAATACATTTTAACACGTGACTGTGTCGAATAAGTACCTTTTGTTTTATCGTAACGAGCTGACGTAAAATTACTAAGTACGATGATAAAGATGGCGATAACTGCAGGGTGTAACCGAAGACCACAATCTTGGCGCTAATTATTACGTTATGATTCCTTACTATTGATGCGGTAGATTTCTTCTCTATTTTTTTAACGAATTTTCTAAACACGTCAGCTGTTTTATTGTAATAAAAATGAGAAAATCAGCAGTGTAATACTTACGAGAATAGTTAATATAATTAGAAATATTTCTTATTTCTTCAATTCAAGTCGTTTAAGAGAATTGTTAAATAAGCTAGGCAGTAATACACGTATAAGAATCTTTAACTATTACAGCAGCACGGTAAAAGAGCGAGTTTTTTCATTAGTTTCAGGCAAGGTTATATAGTAAGAAAAACTTTACTTACGCGAGAATACCCAACAGTAGCAAAAAAATATGTTTCTGTTTCATGGTCACTGGCACACTCGTTCGGTCGGGAAGTACAAGTTACCTGTCGCAGACAAGTACCACCGGAGCTCAGAGCCCGTAACTCACTGACACTTATAACTATTATCACTCATTGATAAGATTACCAACGGCATGGCGCAGTTTATCGCGAATCAAATTCGATAACGACTCTGCGTAAACGAGAAAATATATGGGGCGAGACGACGCCAATACACTGCTAAGATACTTTTAGCGTTACGCGAAACATTGCCTACTCACAATAATACACGTTCCATGCGTTTTCGTAGTGTAAATGAATGATAACTCAATCCTACGTAACAGCAGCCGTCACAGCCACCCGTCAACTAGCAAACCAAAGCCGTGTAAAAAACGCCTCGAGACAAGCCACATATATTTTTCCGTGTTTTGAGCGTTTTGTTCAGTTTTGATGTACGGCGGTCTTGCACTAGTTCCTTTCAAACATTCACAGTTATAACTCATACGTTATGATTCAATTACAAATTATCAGACTTAATTCGTCATTTTAATACGCAGAAAAAGTCTTTTCACCTAAATCCGGTGACGTTGAAGTTTAAGCTGAAAACGAGTCAGATTATCAGAATCAATCGAGACCGCCACTTATCTCACTGGCGTCAAATCACAAAAATATTGGTAGCGCGAGCGATACAAGCAGCGGCGAGTCTGACACAACGGCCGAGGCCCCGCTTTATATCCGCGTGTACCTAATTAAGTACCGATTGATTTCTGTTTTATTGTTCAGTTTGGATAGTCGTTAAGTTAGCCACGCTTGATTTTTCGACACTTTGAACACTTGTTGCCTGTATATATTGAAGCGGCCAAATATTTCTATATTTATTCGGAAACTTTTGCAGCTACTTTTTTAATTTAGTCTTCAGTAGTTTTTAAGGAATATAATTTTGTACAACAGTAGGGTATGTAGAACCAATAATTATAATTTGTTACAATTATTATTATCTTTCATTATTATTATTCGGTAGACATATATTAACTTAGTACAAACTATGTTTTTGTTAGTTTTGTTCAAAAATACCCAATTTCTGATTATATGTATAATACGATACGAAATAGTCACCCAGAACAAAACTTTCAAAATATTTATACATATTTTTTAAACTGTTTTAGTAGTTAAGAAACTCCACGGCTGTTGTTTGTTTCTCAAGGTGACTTATTTTTAAAAAATTTTTATGTTCACGGGTATTCAACTTTGTGTTGTTTTTATTAATTATAACAATTATATTGAATTAATTTAAATGTACTTAAATATGTCAATAACTTTAAAAGTATAATTAATTACCCGTATATAAAAAATTAAATTACCCGTATATACTTTGCGGGCACAATGAAGTTAACGACGAATGCCCAACGGCCGGTTATTATTTTTTTAGAATTAGATTACATTTTTTCATTATTTGAAATTAAACTAAAATCTGAGAGAAAAGCGGTAAATGTCCTATGGCCACATAATATTCTATAAATAATTAACATCGACTAATCTACTATGAACTCTTATGGAAAATGCTATATTCTCTTCTTTAGAAGGTGGCCCCGATCAACGTGAAAAGTCAACCAAACCAATACATAGTATTTGTACACTGTTTTTATCTTATTATCAGTATTGCAATGGCGGCGATTTGGCGGACTACTTGCAAGCAAACCGACTGCTGAGCGAGAGCACGATCAGGCTGTTCCTTCGACAGCTGGCAGAGGCCATGCGGGCGATTCACGCCAAAGGCATCGTGCATCGAGACCTCAAGCCGCAAAACATCCTGCTCACGCACAACGTCGCCCCTCCACGCACGCCCCATCCCGCCGAGATCACGCTCAAGATCGGTAAGTCTGAACACTCCCAATCAGGAAAATATAATAATGCAACGAGGTTACTGTAAAACAGACTACAGTTTCCCACATTTTTGTTCTCATTGACCTCTTTTAAAATTTACCTAAATACGGTTGAACCTCTGCAGCTACATTTCAACCTTATTCTCCAAACTTTAAAAATTTGAAGTGGTTGTTTTTAGGGTTGGTTATGGCTCCGATTATGATTGATTAATAAATTGATTGGGCTGTGAGAGGATGTCAAAAAAGTAAAGTTGTACTATACAGTAGCTAAGCTTCTAAAAATAATATCTGCCTACGTTGATAGGTGGAGTCAAGCCAACATTTTAGTTCTTCACTATCGAAAGCAGATGAATTTTCGTGGACCCGTCGCTTCGAATTATGAAACACAATTTTTTGTCACGCCTACGTAAACTCCTATCGTTTGATTCGTGGAACCCTGAGGATCCACTTTAACCACATTGGGAAACATTGTTCTATCCTAATTACCTTCAGCGCTCTGCCACCTTAAACCGCTTAAACCCGGTCAATCTGTAAATATCAACCGGCATGCCAAATAGGCTGCTTGTCATTAGTTATTATGAAGTTCGCTCCTTGTTTATTCCGGTTATGGTATATGATGGTTCGCTAACGTGAACTTGTAATTATTAACATAGCAATTTTGATTTTTTAATAGTTTTACAAGAAATATTAATGAAAACTATTATTTTGTTGTTGTATATTAGGACTATGTTAAAGTAAGATTTACCATCACAGCAGTATATAGCTCTTCGAATATTAAAATAAATGCACTTAATTACCAAAAAAATTTTAAAGTACAATATTTCAAAATATCATAATAACTTGAATTTTTGACTTTGTAATAATAAATAACAGGCTTTCATTAATTATTGTTATTACCAGAATTTCCAAAAAACATATGTTTTTCGTATTAAAGAAGAATAAAGAAATCATGTGTCCGTCTTTTTTTGATTTATGTAATTATTTCGAATGTTTTGATTTTCTATGTATTATTATTTTAAAGACCCTAATAGACTTCTACCATAAGCGGTGTTAAACCATTACAGTAGTATAAAAACAGTGAGCCGGTTTTTATATGTACGTTAAACATGAGAATTATGACGTATTTTAGAAAGTAAAGTAAAAAGTAAGACCAAAAACAAAACTAGGTAAAGTCGGAGCGAGTTTTTTCAAACATCCGTTAATAATCAAATACGTGATTCGAAATATTACATATATTTTGAAGCTTATAAGGTCCGCTTTTGTGATGTTTCTAACAGAACTTACTAACTTGTAAATAGTAAAATGAAATATGTTTCATGTATATTATGCGTACATAATTGTGCGGTAACATCTTGTAATTAACTTTCTTTATCTTTGATTAAAACTAGTGTTCTTTCTGGATAGATATAACGAGTATAACCTGTAAATGTTAATACAGGTAAACAAAATGTATTTCTAATTCCTACATTTTTTCTAGCTGACTTCGGCTTTGCAAGATTTCTTGAAGAAGGTAACATGGCTGTGACACTTTGCGGCTCTCCTATGTACATGGTAAACATTCACTGACCATTTTATTTTTAATTATGTTTTATAAATATTTTATATTAGTGTAAATTTTGAACTAATGAATATTAGTTATCAATATTAAGCATTAAATACATTTGTATTTATTATTTAAAAATAAATATTTTTTTATTCGCAGGCACCCGAAGTAATAATGTCCCTGAAGTATGACGCCAAAGCCGATCTGTGGAGTTTGGGCACGATTGTGTACCAGTGTCTGACTGGGAAGGCGCCCTTCCAAGCCACTACGCCGCACGAACTCAAAGCCTTTTATGAAAACAGCGTAGATCTACAGCCCAAGTACGTGTAAAGTGTGGACATCTAACCCTTCTTGCAATTTTTTGAGTAAAACAAACACAATTTGAATTCAGTATAGATTAGGAATAAAAATAGAACAAACAAAACACCAAAGATATAATAGTTTATTCGCTGTCATCATTCAAGAACAATTAGTATTTTTTTCTTCTTGGTATAATGTCTCCTTCATGACTTAAGCATTTCTGATGTGATCCCGATTTAACGGTCGACAAATTCGAGAAGATTGTGGATTGTGTATTTTTGTACATATTTTCCATAGTACTATCTTCAAATATACTTATTGTGTTTTCATTGATGGAAAAAAGTAACATCCGTCACTCTTTCTAGAGAAAATCTAATTGTTTACATAATCCATATCATGAGTGATCCAATATTTTAATTTTTGTTTCCATAGATAAAAACTTCGTTTTCCGACAATATTTTTGACATGAGCAATGGTCATGTATATAAATATTCTAAGAAAGCTAACGAAACAACTCACTAATTCTAATACATTAACTCGCACTGGTATTCGCAAAAAACGCATTTTTCCCCCACTTGCTTTTATTTAAACTACTATGTATCTGAGTATGAGCTTATGGTAGGTAATACATATTTCGTAAATTATATTTTACAATACGAGAAGTTATTTGCAGAAATGTTCTAACAAATATGAACCATGTAGAAGTAAATCGTGTCAAGCAAGTACCGAGTAGATAGGAGGATAAGGGTGTAGTTTTACAAGTACTTGATATTTTTTTAATAGCATCATTTTTAGAGCCCCCAAGAGGACGGCAGACATAATCGGCAATTATTTTTTTAATTAGTTCTTTATATTGCATTCTCCTTACTTCTTTCACAATTTCATCTCACTTCCTTCTTGTACATATCCTCTACCATGCATCGCCTTCCTCCCCTCATAATTCCTAATCACAGTTTATGTCTCGGTTTTGGTTTTATTCACTTTTCTTAATTTCTAACCAGCATCTTTAACAGTTAACACGGTTTTTACAATTTTATAGTTATTTATTTACATTTCACTGTCCATGAATTTTTGTTTAGCGTTTTTTGCGCCATACTTTGCAGCTATCTTTTGCCAATTTTTTTCTTCTATGGCTGTATTTAAATTTAGCCAACGTATACGATTCAAGAATTGTATTGCAATACTTGTTGTCTTATAACTTTTCTTCTTTTAAAATTACTTTGTTTAAAAATGTAACAATTTAATTCCGTCGTATAAAGTGTGTATTGACTTTATCGGAAAACCTATTATAAATTTTATGTTAGACCTTTAACGATCATATTATTATCATTAGTTATATTCTTGACAAAATACAACGGCACATATAGATGACCGAGCATTATAATTTACGTGACAAATAATAATATATCTATGTTCTCGTGCCAAGGGAAAATAACAATTTCCTGAGAAGTAAACAGAAAAGAAAAGCAATTGCGTTGAATAAAAATTAATATACTACTTTTCGAATAACAATAACGTATTAAATTATTATTTTATTAACGTATAAAAACTCTAAATGTCATTACCATTGAGAATCTATCTATGTATTACTCATTGATAACATTCGTTTACGTCCTCGGTGAAAAAATGCTATAAAATATTATGTTGTAAAGAAACAAATGAGAAAACATACCGTGATAAGATTGTTAATCTTAATTTGAGATTTTTAAGATTGTTCGTCTTAAATTCTTTGTCGAAGTAGTTAATTGGCACAGATTATTTTTACTTTTTTAACAATAAGATACGTCTTTGTTAAGGAGCTCTTTTTTATTTATTTACTTCATTTTGATATATTTTTTTACGACATGGATGATAGGTTATGTAACAAAACCTTGAATAGGCTTATCATTCCTCACGTAGAAATCACAAACATTTGAACTTTTGTTATTAAACAATAATTTACGAATGCAGCACTAAGACTATGTTTAAATTGTATATTTAAATAACGTCTTTCTTCACAGAATGCCAGCGGGCACGAGTCCAGAGCTATGTAATCTACTGATTGGTCTATTGAGACGAAACCCACGCGAGCGTATGCCCTTCGAAGTGTTCTTCAACCATCCGTTCTTACAGCGTCCCCGTTCGACCTCTATCACAAGTAAGTTCTTCAACAAACAACAACATTCATAATCACCGACTTAGTATACAAAACTTAGTAAGACGCTGTCATCAAAACTTTGTCACTGTGAACTTTTATAAACGTAATTTTAAAGTATCTTTCTATCATAATGACATTGAGTTATGTAATTATTTTTACTCACTTATGCAGCATAATGTCCCTGTTTAGTGATAAATTGGAATACTAGGTACATTATACGCATTATGAAACTATTATCTAAACAAGTGACTAACCAAACCCAATTCCATTGTATACGCTTTCGAAATTAGTAGTCACTGGTTTATTTCGTTTCATTATCGACTTCTCTTATTGCCTATTTATTGTCAGCTGTTTATCATTGATAAGGAAGAAATGAAATGTAGAAACTTAGAGTAAACCTAAATTAAACTCTTTATTTGTATACGCTTTCGAAATTAGTAGTCACTGGTTTATTTCGTTTTATTATCGACTTCTCTCATTGCCGATTTATTGTCAGCTGTTTGTGTTTGTCGTTGATAAGGAAGAAATGAAATGTTGAAACTTAGAGTAAACCTAAATTAAACTCTTTATTTGTTTATTACGACAATCGTTTGGAGTATGTATTGGAAAGACGAAAGGCGGATTTTTATTATTAATAATATATTCGAATAACAACTTTAAATTACATCTTAATTTAGACCAAGTGGTGGTGGTTCGTTATATTATTTAGTTAATGCTTATTATTAACAGCCACATAAAACAAATTAAACCATAAATAAACTTAGTAAATTCTATTTATTTTTCTAATGATCTTATGCTTTGTATAAAACGCGACTTGCATCTCAGATACAGCAGAACACTAGCATCCATCGGTTATTTGTTCATTCCAGCTTTCTAGTCCGGAATTTTTGAACTAATTTATTGTGTCCAGGTTTGGACTCGGATCTTCCTGATATTTTGGAGTGCGTTATGGAGGGCCAAGTCGATACTAACTGTTACATAGAGGAGTCCTGGAACAGTCAGGGTATACAACATTTACACTACTGCTTTTAACGCATGGGGTGATATAACTATATATGTTCTTCCTATGCAATGTACGCGTTTTTGTCCACGTGACGTGAATTTTCCAATAATACTAATGCTACAATGGCATGGCTTTGTTCTTTATTAAAAGCTTTAATGAAAGTCAAGGCTTATATTATATGGGTTCAAAAATTTCAAGGACTAGGTCGCATTTGTGTGTCTCATTGCTTTATTCATGTCCTATATTTTACTTTCTTTTCTTTTGTAAAGATTATAGATAAACTTAGTAGTGAAGATCGTTAAGAATAATGTTGAACAAAGGAATTAATTAATTTCTGAATAGCAACTTTGATGTCAATATTATCAATCGATTCGATTTGATTTTGAGTATCCAAAAGGTATCTTATTGATCTTTGCTTTAAAATGTCATATTTAAGATAGATGTTTTGTTTATAAAATTATGTATGAAGCAGGGGTCGGCGTCCTTTGGGTCGCCAAATTTATCCTAACTAATTCCACAGTATTGAAAGTAAATGTTTCTTTCACTTTTTTACTTTAATAAGAAGCGATTGTTTAATGTAACACATATATACCTAAGTTGTTGTGAAAAAACACTACTTTTATATGAATAAATAGATTAATTTTCAATATAAAAAAACTGTATTTATTCGAATAATATTTATTGTTGGCAATAAAAAAAATTGTATCGCTTTGAAATTTTGTAATTTTAAACTCGTCCGACTTAAAAGGTTGTTAACCCCTGGTATTACAATAAAAAAAAATATTACGTAAGAAGCAGAATGTAGAGTTTCACATGATCTGTCGAATAGTTAATGTTTACCGTCTCAGCAGGGACCGGAGGCAATGTTTCTGGATGCGGAGTGGTAGCGGGCCCAAGTGCCGGGATAGCGGGGCAGGCACGCTCTCCTGTCAACACGCGCTCCCCACTGCCCCCGCCGCAACCCATATCCACGCACACTCTAACCAAGGCGCCAGTTTCCTCCGGTGAGAAAGATTTTAAGATAAAAAATAAGGTCTAAGATAAACTAATTATGGGTTGTTTTCCTTATTTACTAAAATTTAAGTAGCAAGCGCTGTACGTGTTCAAAACGACTGTCATCTCCATTACGTCTGTGTGAGTGCGTTTGTCTGTGTGCAAGTAGAAGTAAAAAGTGTATTAGTGAATGTTGTGTTAAATAAAATGTTAATAAAAGTCTATTTCAGCGATAGAACGTCCACTACTGCACATAAGCCTCCTCTCCAAAGATTAATATCAGATAGATGATACACAAACAAAGTTTATTTAATTGTTCGAAAACATAACATAAAGATAAAATTAAGGCATCATAGGAATGAAAACAGAAGCATTAAAAGACCTCTTGCTCTGCTTTGCTTGCTCTCCTGAAATTCATCCCTGTCGTCTTCAACCTGTTTCACAGCTTTCTGCATCTTCCTCACTGCTTCCTGCACTCTCATCACTGCTACTTGCTTCCTAATTACTGCTCTCATGAGAAGACGACAAAATTATCATGCGTTGTTTTTTTTTTGTTCAAACACATCTCCATCACTATCATAGTAATTCATCTGGTACTCACTATTACTTTTGCTGTCAATAAAATCCACAAGACTCTTATAACTTTTCTCTTATTCTTTCAACTATTGTATCGCACTATCTACTGAGAAATGCATGCGTAGTGCTACTTATTTAAAAAATCGCACTCGGCATAATCGTATCGATAGTTCTCCAGAATTTGTTATTTCTTGTTAATATTTTTATTTTAGCTATTGTTTTTGTTTAAATAAATGAGGTTGACAAACTAAGAAATATTCGAAAATGTACATTTTCTAAAAGATCTTCACTTGTTCTTTTTCATGGAAAAAATTACAATTGATTCATTTAATAATAAATCGACTGCGATTTTTGTATCTTCACGATGAATATGCTCGACATTATGAGAAAAATTTTCGTTTCGCTCTGACCAGTATACTCGATATAAACACTTAAAGGGTTTAGCTGTAAGTGATAAAGTGAAACTGACATTATACTGTTAAAAATAAATAACATTAATATATGTGTTGATATCAATAACTATTCCTGGCTTACAAACTATTTATTTTTGTAATTCCGCTTATTATTATACAGTTACAACAAAGAATTTCACTTTCGAGATAAGAAGTCAGGCGCAGTAAACAGTTTTTATCTGTGCACGTAATAACAATACACCTATAATTCATCAATAAATATGAGCAATGAACATTATTGTCGTTGAAAACTATACAGGGTGATTGGTTATATGTATCAGAGCTTTGAAGAGGGAAATGTATAGCTCATGTGTAAATAAAACCATTACCAGACCTCATTTTTATAGATTAGAAACCTTTTCCTCCTAAATTTTACGTTATTTTTTATTACGATAGTAGTACAAGCAACATGATGTTTCTCGATAAAGAGAGATGATGATGACATTCAATGTCGTACCGAGGTTCTCAAAGGAGCCCTTGATCTTGTTCATTTAATGAAAATATTAAAACAAATACACTCCCAACCCGCTAAAACTATAAATATTAGTAAAATAAAGTATATTATTCCGTCACGAAATATACCCTCCTTAAACGATCACAGTATATATGTAATTTTTACAATTACTCCTACATACATACAAATAAATGAGCTATTTCCCTCATTATTAATTTCAATTATAATAATAAAAACATTGCTAACGATCTTCTATTGTTACTGCAATGAAAGTAATACATGATTAACACAGTTTTAGATAACCTTCCACTCCACTGTATGAAGCTCGCTACATCAAATTGACTGCCTATATAGCTTATGTCTCGAATGATTTATTAGTTCATGGCTTCGATAACATTGCTTAAGGAAACTAATATTTCCTGCCACTTTTTCTATGTCGTTAGTGCGTCCGATGGGGGGCCCAGCCAAGCATGTTTACATGTTATTTTTAATTTATATATGAAAAGGATTATATATATATATATATATAAATTTCATAATCTAAGATCCTAATGATATGCAGCCGAGTCATCGGACACCACGTGGGCGGGGGAGGAGGACTTCGTGGTGGTTGAAGCGACAGAGAGCGGATCAGCGGAGTGCTCTGGACAGTCCTCGGGGTCGGAGGCGGCTCCCCGGCCGCGGTCTCTTGCATTGACGCCAGCGTCGCCTGCGCCCGCTTCCACGCCGTCCGAAACACAGCCACCTCCACTTCGGGTCAGTTTTCTCCATCTGTCTGTCGCCAAATAACCTTTTCAATATGTGTAGCAAAAATTATTAACAACACTTTCAGTATGAATATCTACAAATAATATTTTTGGTAGGAATATAACAAACATAAAAACGATTCTTTAATTCTAATATTTGAAAATTTGCTTGTTACGCAGAATCCTATGACACTTGGATCAAACGTGCCCAGATCGCAACCAATCGACGTGCTCCGATCGAACAATAGCCGAAACCCGACCAACATCGGGTCCCTGTCTCCACCATCCGTAAGTGATCTGATAAAGTATTGTCGCAATATTTAGTAAAGGTTATACTGACAACTCGTATTCATATATTGTATTTTGTAATGCTCTAAAGTAATACTATGTAAGACTGTACTGCCAGAAGTTATGGGATAATCCCATTCCAATAGAAAAAAATAAATTAATGTGACATGTTTTAGAGTGATCACTTAATACAAGTTATGGGAAATAGATGTAAAAGCTTTAAAGCTTTTTGGTGACAATTGTCATACATTCTCCCCTTTGAAGTCTTCACTTATGATCAATCATACTGTATATGCAGACGCATAGTATGGTTATGTTAAAATTACAATGTTTATAGCTAAAGTAATGGGAATTTAACACAGATAAATAAACATTATAATTGTATCATGTCTACAATATATAGTTATAATAAACAACAACTACTTAAGGTGCCAGCTAGACAAGGACCGTAGTGTTGGTAAGATAAAAACACATGTTTAAGAGTAAATATGGAGTTAGATGTAAAGCTTACAATTAAGTCCGTATCAATTAGAAATTATGAGTTTTATTAGCGGCAGGGGAATAAAAAAAAAGATTTGACTAGCATTTCACTTACAGTCCGAGTCAGAATTAGCTCGCAGATCTGTGAGCCCTGTTACCAACGAAGTTGTAACAGCCCCACAAGGCTGATAGTGAGGAACGGGGAGGTGTTCCTGCCAAGACTCTCGACGGGGGTTAAGATTGATGTGACGGAAACGGTACTGTGATGTCAAAAAAGTAAAGTTGGATGGAAACAGTTTTTGAACTGGCCAACTTTATTTTTTTGGTATCCACTCAGAGCACAATCAATTCTAACTTTTACGAAAACTATTCATTCGTACTTACAAATCGGCTACAATGCAAATTACCATAGTTAGATCTAATCTCCTATGGTATAAATGTAACTGCTTGAGGTCAACCAGAATCAGCTAAATTTTCAAAGAGGTTTAAGAAAACAAATCTGCGAATCTCTGGTGTAGACAAAATGTTAGTAAAACCCTTATATTTTGGACTTTATTGTAAATAATGAACAAAGCAAATGCAAAGCTTATTTTAATTTATGCTCCAATTTTATTATTGTGAAAATAAACAAAATCATATTTAATCTTTCAACACTGTTCATAAAAACTTTAGTAGGGGATTACAAAATAATATATTTTTACTATATTCTTAAATTTAAAATAAAATGTACCCTTAATCGGAATGAAACATAATATTCTCTTAATAATGTAGCCTTGACACATTAAACTCCGTATTATTGGCCACTACAGTCACAATATTTTTTGAACGCCAATTTTTGTTCGTACGAATTTAGATTGTGTTGCTAAAGAGTAGAGATTGTCCCAAAGTAATCATATGTGGATCATTTTCAGGTGCCTTTTACAATGGGCACGCCGCCGTCGACTCGTCGCCGCAGCGCGTCTGGAAGCTCACCCCCCCCATCGCTGTGGCAGGTGTCTCCCACTAACGCTAGTCCACTCCGCAGATCAGGTATGTTGTCTTATATATTTATACGATGTCTAAATCATACAATAATGACGGATGCAGAGGATGTGGACGCTCGTTGAGGATCCCTCGGGGGAACACAAGAATCTACTTTTTAAAAGAGAGAGGCTAAGTTCCTGCGCCTTGCCCTCTTCAATGCGCTAAATTTGCAAATGCCACTTGTGCAGCAGTTGAAGGCAGGTCAAAAAAACATTTTTTTTACAATTGATTTTTGAAACACCGTGATTTATCATACGATAAGTAAGAAATCCTTCATATACAAACCATTGCAATTTAGCGACAACCATTTTAATTATACACAGGTTCGTCCCCTCCGGTGTCATTGGCGCTCAAGGCCAGCGGTGAAGCGGCCTCTCCCAAGCGCGGAGCGCTGCCAGACGCCCTTCTACGCGGCCTCAAGTTGCACCAACCCGAGCCGCCTGTCTACATACCGAACCTCCAAGAAGACACTATACTAGCGGTATGCGGCTTGAATCATGAGATTACATAGCCTACAGCGATAATTTTTCCATAACTAAAGTGTCATCACTCAATGTACTTACAGGATGACAATATACTCGTAATACTTTCTATGCTACAACTGTAGTGTTTTATTATAAAATAACGATCCGAGTAATGTGCCCATTGACAAGGAAATTAATTTTCGTTATGTCAATATACAGAGTGGTGGGTCAAGGTGTAAAAGCTTTTAAAAAAGAATCTATAGTTTCAGAAATTATTAATAAAATAATGATAACATAAGCGTTTTCAATATTCGGATTACTACATATTAAAATTAATTATTATTGACTACCTGTTTTTGACTTTTACTATTATTTTTCTGTAACGTTCCCATAGAAAACTAAATTACACAACATATTCAAGTGACTACTTTATGCAGCTTGTTTAGAAATAATTAGTAATGCTTTAAAGTTTTTTGCTGGCAACTAAGCTAAACATTCATTCCATTACAGCTTTTACATATATAACAAAACACATGTGTAAAAGTACGCCAGTATTGAGAGATCCAATATAGTTATTGTGATAATCAACTAGTTCTATCATAAGCAAATTGATAATATTCTCTATTTTTAAAAATCTTTAATCTGATCTATTTCCATTTTTCTTTTTAAAAAGTGTGAGAAATGAAAATGGAAATTAAGGTCTTAACGTAAGTAATGTAATAAGTTTTCCAAAACCTTGTTTTTAACAATTAAAATTGATATTTATTAACTTTTCAGGAGGAGCATAGCAAAGTTTTCTCACAACTTAACTTCGTACTTATGCTCGCGGAACTTCTGTCCGATCTTGCCGTCTCATGTGGGGCTCCCATCGCTGCCCTCATGGACACCTCAGATGGTATGTATTTAAATGTTAATTATTTATTTAATCAATTAACCAAATGTAACAATCAATACTATGGTCCAAAAGTTATCCAACTTTTCAAATATATATTGTATTTCTTAACTTTCGTATGTATTAACACAATGCTCTATGTATTAGTGATATTATATTGGTTCACCAAATTCTATTATTATGAACAATAACAGAATAGACCGATAGACGCGGTGGGGGTAAGCCCCCACTGGCAGATGCGAACAGTGCAAGACCGACCATCGTGGTGACCTTAGGTGAGGGATTATTTGCAGTGGGCCTCTATCAGCTGACATAATGGTGATCATTTATAATTGTAGAATTAGAATTCGGAGGATAGGAAAAGTAGCACAATGATAATAATAAACGTTACAAAGGTAGATTGATATTGCAAAGAAAACTATATTAAAATTATAATCATTAAGTAGTTTCTTTGTTTATAGAGCAACACAATTTTCTTTATACGTCGATCATACATTTGTAAGAAGATACCAAGTTTCAGCAATTTTAAGTTTTTATTTCTATGATTTTTCGGATTTTTTCAACATTTAAGTCTGGATTTGCATTGGTAACATTGCTACACTAAGTCATTCGAGCTATCAGAAAGAAAAATAGATGCTCTAAATTACTTACACTGATTTGAATTAGAATTCCTTAAAAAACATCAAGCTTTTACTTATACGGTGCCTCATATATGGCCCACATTTTAGAAAATGTCACATGTGTAAGTTGACTACTACGATTGATTAGCATGGTCATCTCCAGAGTTTTGCGTGTCGAAAATTTACCACCCTTTCATATTCAAATTTATTGCTAATTTAAAAAAATATGCCCAGAAATCAAAATTACATAATAGAGAACTGTATAAAAATGTATTTATTTAATAATACAAAAGTTATTTACCTACAAGTGGAATAGAGCATATTCTGACTAAACAAATAGTTTTTTTTTTACAAATAAATCAATTTGTTGACAATTACAAAATAATTATCTTCTAGACCGTTATTTATAATTATTACATCAATTACTTATTTTTTTTGCTAAAAATAGATGTGTCATGAAAAACTACTAATTCACAGAAATCTAAAAAAAATAATAAAAACATATGTAACGTTACCCAGCTTGCCCGTATAAATATTCGGCGCTGTTGATTGGTAACAACCACTAAAGAAATTCTAGTAACACTTTGTACGTGAGTAAGTTTTATGTGTTCCCGATAGCAGAGCGTTGTGGATCGAGCGTGCGACTAGGGCTGCTGGTGCAGGCTATGCAAGCGCTGGCAGCTGGACTTCGCCTTGCCGCAGCGCACTACCGCAGCCGTACGCTGCAGCCTACGCCGCAAGTCCGCAACGGTAAATACTACTCATGAATCTTTGAACATACGCCTCTATTGCTGGCCACTATGACTGATAACTTACCTCTTTCCCGTTAATCGCGTTTCAACACGATTCAAAACATCTTTATGCAAGTACACTTTTACACACACTTTTGAATCGTCAATTTAATATCATAAGTATTATACTACCACCGGCTCGTAATGCTGATCTGTTGAGAAGAGCTGCTAAGAAATTTTGCAGTTACTCTTTTTAAATAATATTCAACAATGCTGCATGTATACATTATCAACTGTGTAAATGAATCAACACCAATATACCAAGTTCCCCACATTTCGCTCAACTAAAAACTCTTGAAAGCTATAGTAGGGATTATTAATTAAACAAATAAATAACCGAAATTGTAACAAGTAAATGATTTCATTTTTTTTTTCAGAAATCTAACAGTTTTTTAATTATTCTGATATTACTATAACGGGTTGATAACCATTATAGTTATATCAGAATATTAAAAAAAATGCGACAATCACTGTTAAGATGATTCTTAACAGTGATTGACACATTTGTTATATTAAGCTATTCCCTTCCCTTCATTGTTAATGTATTTTATAAACAGAACCAAATTTCATTTAATATATCAAATCAATCCGACTTTTACTTATTTTAACAACTTATACATTATGCAAAGGCAGATTTAATGCTTTTTAGGCATTTCTCTCACATTATCTCTTATTCTCTGTCAGTCAACCCAGAGTAGTGCAGAGATAACCAAGAGACGTCTCTATTATTTATTATTCTATAAGTTATAAATAATAAAAGAATGAATTGTAAAATGTTAAATAAATATTGGAAACAAAACAAGTATTTTAAAGTAGCAGACCGGAAGGAATGGTGAAAGAAAAAAGGCGATTTATGGAAGGTGAAGGAATGAGAGATAATGTGAGTGAAAAAAAGAAGCATATTATAAAGGTAGACATGAGTTGAGTGAGCAAATAAAAAAGAATGTGAAAAAACTATTAAGCCGAAATTGTCCCTGTGTACCCAAGGCAGGGAATGTACAGCCCCCATTTTTGGCGGACACAAAAAAAACTAATAGACTTGGTACAGTAGTTTAAGTGGCACTACAATAGTAAATCTGTCACAGTTAAAATAAAAGTAAGAAACAAAAACAGCTGCATACAACTATGACCTTTGTTACATAGGATAACATGCCTTATTGTGCTGTAAATTTTTTAATGTTCTGGGTCGACTAAACATGTAATTTCATATGTTAATACAAGTGTATTAACATTAAAATAGAATTAAATTAATTTTATAATATGAATCAAAAATTTCAAAAGGACAATTTGTTGTCAGTTGTTTCTCTGATGAATGGCAAGTACAAATGGATCCTTAACGAGTCGAGGAGGCTGCACGAGGCCGGAGTCATGCCCGCCATCTGTGATAAAATCCTGTACGAACACGCTATTGAACTGGTAAGATTCATATGACACATTTCCAACTAACCATCTGTTTAATATATTTCATTATACTAAAGTGTGAAATTATTATTTTTTATTCTAATTTTTATAAACTAAAGTATGAAAAATAATAGGCAGCTGTCAGGACTGAAAGGTTCTCGAGTGGCGCCCCCACTAAGTGGACCGCCATAGTCAAGATCGCGGCAAGTCACTGGATGCGGCCAGTGCAATACCGGTCATTGTGGCGATATTAGGGAAGACCTGTCGTCCAATGGCCGTCTACCAAATATGATGATGATGAATAGGCGGAAAATGTAGTTGAAAATCAGTAAAGTTATCATCGTTTTATAAGTTATGCCATCGAACCTTAGGGTTAGATGGCACTTCATCCACGATTTAGGAGGTCCGGTGTTACTCGGTAAGGCGGTCCAACGCAGCCGAAACGATCAACATGCGCCGCACATTTAGTTTAGACCTTATCCTGCGACTCTTAAAATCCATACATGAATGTTAGCCATTCTGTCGACTAGAAGAAATTGCTAGACTACATCAAAGATTGATCCAAATCAACTTTGCAAAATGCTTCCATCTAAATTATCAGAATTAAAATAGAAGAACACTATCCAAAGTGTATACACTAATCCTTATTTTATAAGCATTTTGGTACAACTTTCCCAATCATGTTAAATAATTTATGTAACAATCCTACTTTATTCGCTTTTAGTGCTCAATGTAACCTCAACCCAGTGAAACAATATTTGTCAATAGACATATTCACTTGATTATTTAGTCTATTTATTAAAGTTTATACAGGTGATTGGTTGGATTTGAACCCTATTCCAATAAATTTGCTCATTCTAAAATATGTTCAATTATTTTTTTATTGAAAGATGACAGACCCATAACTTCTGCCAGTACAAAATCTGCAGGGAGAGGTAGTTAACAACGTTAATTAATTTTAAAATGTAGTAATCCTAATTATGACGAAGCCTTTTTTTATTGATGATCATCACATGATGTTATTATTTCTGAGATCTTTGATTTTTAAGAGATATCTAGATATATAGCTTTTACAGATTTATTCTTTTAAATCCTTTACAACTATTTCCAACCACACTTTACGTTAGGTGCAACTTTCTTGACTTGATAGCTAAAAAGCAGTATATGATCATTTACAGTGCCAAATGGCCGCTATCGAGGAGCTCTTCGGTGACATGAAGGAGTGCGAGCGGCGCTACATGTCCGCGCAGGTGCTGCTGCACTCACTCGTGCAGCGACACCCGCTGCACCCTCAGCACCGCACCACCCTCTCCAAGTGTTAGTACATTCATTATATTCTATTCAAATTCAATAATTCTTTATTCCACATACAATGGATTACATCTCTTGTTCGCGCCAAGTTAAGTCTACCACTTGTGGAAATACCTAGGGCCTTACAAGAACAGATGAAAGAAACTCCGCGAGACAATGTATTTTTTAAATAAGTTAAAAATACAAAATTTAATAAACATTGATATAGCTTGAAAGCAATCACGTCATTTACAAGATATGCTAACTTCTTTGCAGACATTTAAGGGTTAGCCTTAGCACACAGACTCATTGAAAATTTTTGTTACATCTAGCAATAGAAGCTCTCAGTGCATTTTAAAATGGGATAAACTTTAAATTTAACGGTTACTATTAGTAGAAGATGTTTCAAAATCTGCAAGTGATGTATGAAAAATTTGTATCAATAAAATCATCTGTTGCTTTCATCTACTTACATTAGTGCATTTTTACCAGTGATATATTGACTCAGTCTCGTGAATGAAGTATTTTTAAACATTTTTTTATACTGTTTACAGACCGAGATGCCGTCCAAAGGCGGCTGAATTGCCTCAAAGGTCCACGTAAAATCATGGATGTCAAATTAGAAACCGGGATCTCATAATACAACATGTAGTAACCGGCGATAGCTATGTAAGCACACCTGACGAAAGATGTGAAGTGATTTTATTTTGTTGTCCGAAACGACTTTCAGTGGTTGACTAAACTATGTATAACTAAAGTGCGCAAAAAGTGAAAGTGAACCTAATCTATTCCTAAACACGCAGTTGTTTAGCAAACAACATTACCAGAGATTGCAATAGTGTGTTATATTTTTTTATCGTGCAGACCTGCTGCGGTCGCGAGCAAATGTAGAGTATTAAAGAACCGTCTAAAAAGTTTTATCGCTGAATGATTCTAGTGTGGCTTTAAGATTAGATAAGTAGTTGTCATTGTATCCCGTTTGAAATTAACATAATAACCCATATTGTTTCTTATCATAGTACAACTTTTACAATAAAGCACATTTTCATATTTTATTTTATTAAACTTTGTGTAAACAAATTAGAATTTTTAAAACAACAGAAAATAATAAAAAAAAATGTATAGACATTGTAGTATTGTTTCTGAATGTGTCTCCAATAATACTAACGTGTTATTATCACTAATTTAGTGAATGATATATGAAAAAAAATTGAGGTAATATTTCTAAACAGAAATTTTTAGAGATCTCATTTTCGACCAATAACAATATGGCATTTCTAGACTAAGTTGTGAATTATGTATTACATATTATTGGGATGACCGTAAGTATGAAATTAACTTCTACATATGTTTTTCTTTGTTTATTTCTAAATGTGTTTACTTTCGGTTTTTCTCTTCAAAGATATTTTAATTACTGTAATAAGAATAAAGACTGTTGTATTATAAAACAAATATTTGTTTTATTTCACATTGTTATGTTCCATGATGTTGTATACCTGATACAGATCCCTATGCCTCTTATCGTTTTTTAATGATCTTTTCATATTGTCTTTCCTTAAATTTCAACATCTTTTATTTGTTACATTTTAAAAGACAAAATTGTTTACCAAAAAAAACTTGTTGACTTCCACTTGATAAAAAAATGTCAAAACTTTGTTATTGTAAAATTATTAAATTGTTAGTGTAAAAATATTTAGAAATAGATAAAAAAAAATGTTGCAGTAATCCTTTGTGCAGTATTTATCGCTGAAACTAAAAACTAGCTCTAAATAAATATATATATATATAGCTATTTAAGGGAAAAATCTTATAAAATACATTTTACCTTAAAATAGTAATCAAAAATTAAAATTGTGTTGATTGAATATCTTTATTTTTTATTGTTCTTAAGTTAAAAAAATGTTATTAGCCTATTTATTGATAACCTTGATTATAATTGTACAAACAAACCCGGACCTTGCTTCAAAAATTTATATGGCTTACTGCGATTTCGCCCGCGAACTGTTCTAAACATCACTTTGTCTGGAGGAAACTCTCCAGATCCACTAGTTTCAAGTAGTATGTCAATGCACGTCAATAATTTGGTGATTTGAGTAGAAAGGGTATGAGCTTCAAAGTCTTCCTTATCCCAATTGGTGTTTATAAATCGTTCAATATCTCTTATATCATCATTGATACCAGCATGATGAGTTCCATTCCAATGTAAGGTCAAAGAAAACAGTGGTGAAGTTTTAGGATAATCACTGCTCAGAGCTACAAGTGCAACTAATTTTGCAGATTGTCTTGTAATAATAGCTCTATATAGCATATGGTCAGCAGTAACTAAGTTTTCTGCTATTAAAAAAGCAGTAGAAGGTGATTGGCTATATTCAGGCCAACCTACCGATTGCCATTGTGTCAGAGACCCTGATAGTCTAAGAGGCGAATTGCTTTTAATGGGTAAAATTTTTCCACACTCAAATTCTTGTAGTTCTTTCATTAATTCCACCCTTGCCTTCAACCTTTTCCTTAAAGTAAAAATGAAATTTTCAACTGTTGCTACACTCAAGCTTTGACATGGTTGCAGTGCTTTATTTACTTTACTATTGTCAAGTACTACTGTCATAAAATCTAGACCACACATTCTTTGAGCCCAAATGTATGGCTTTCCAATTTCCGGAATAAAATTTTGAAAATTATCAGTAATGCCAGCAGCATTAAGTAAATAAGTGGTGGCTGGATGAGGTGAATCATTGCCTGTATCACCTTTATATAATTCGTTTAGTATACAATCACCATTTACAACATCTGCAGCTGATACTCCTGTGATTAGCTTTGGTAATGCCATTGTAACTTTAACAACAATAATTTTCAAATTAAGCAAATAAAAGAAAACTAAATTTAAACAAGTGCCATCTTCAATTTTAACTGATACTTTAACATTTAAAGGATGTTTTTGTAGAACTTGTTTCTTTTTAGCTTCTGCTTTTTCTTCTCTTGATATTTTAACTGTTCTGTGATGACGTTTCTTTTTTTCTCGCTGGTCTTCATCATTGTTATCTTGGTCTGAATCAGAATCATTAGATACAGCCAATTCACTTTCCATGTTTGTATTAAGTTGTTCTAGCCTCCTTGCTTCATCTTCATCACCAGAAATCCCTTGAAATGAATGATAAATTTTGCTTATTTCATATATAGAACACACATAGTCAATTATAAACTTACAAAGATTAAACTCTCTGGAGATGACAACTAAGCCTTTTTTTAGCCTAAGAGAACATCATCTCAAACTTTAACATAACCATGGATATACCATAGCTGAATTCAAGTTCCCCTTAAGGAAATATGTTATTTATAGTGATGGTAGAAAAAAGAAGAACAAAAGAAAATAAATATTGCTTTTACTGCTCTCTATGTCTGCCATCCATTGCCAAGCTCTCCCATTAGGTGACTCCACAATGGATAATCTTAGTGATATATCTGGTAACTTATTAATTACATTAATAGAACAAAATGGTAAGCAAAATGATCTATGGGCCTAATAATATATATAAATATATATGGCTGAAATGATCAGCAAAATGTTTACCCGAAACCCTTTTAATGACAAAGCAGTGCTAATTGAGTGTCAAAATTACAAAATATTTTTTCTACATCACATCTATACTTTACACTCAACTCAATTCAGTAAATAACTTAATACATTAGTAATTAAATTTATTGATACTAAATACACAGTGTTTGTTTATATAATGAATGTATATTATGTATTTTGTTTTTCACTTACAAAATCACAGATTAAACTAATGTTGTTTTTAAAAAAATAAGAGTGAATGTAGACTTTTTTGTTACATTTTCAACGGAATTAAAAAGTTATTAAAACTCACGGAAATTATTAAAATGCTCTTTTCATACTTACCAACTGTGAGATTATTCAATCCTAGTACATCAGAATATGCACTTCCATTGGCATATAACAAAAATAAAGGTGGAGGCAGCAGTGATGCAGCTCTTGCTTCATCCCTTTTTTCATCTAAGCGAAGTGCTAAACATTCTTGCAAAGGTTTTGTTGCCTTAAGTACATCACGAAGGTGAGGTGCAAGGGAGTCTAGCCGAGATCTGGCTGCAGCAATAGCCGCTGCTACACGCTCCTTAGAAGACACAAGTTCATTGCAAGCACCAGCTAACTCACGCCGCTGTCTCAGTTCCCATTCCAACCTCGCTAATTGTAGCTGATGTTCATCATTTTTAGTGATATCCTGAAATTTTATTTAAAGTCAAGCACAGGACTTATTAAGAACAATATTTAAAAAAATTGTTTCAATCAAAGATACATTTGGAACTGATACAATAAACATTTTCAACAATATGAAAATTTGTTTAAATTAAAAATATTTTAAATATTATCTAAGCAAATATTCTTCTTATTAATATGTAATTTGACCTTCATTCACTCAAAAACTATTATTGTAATAATGCCAAATGTGAAAAATAGAATAGATTGAATTGAAATTTTATACAGAAAGAATAAAACCTAAAAAATTGACTGAATTTAACATCCATTTTGAAACTTCCTTAAATATAATGCTATTAAAGTATATATTTGGATAATGAAAAATCTCCTTTTTACTATTAATTGATGTTTTCATTATTTAATAATAAATTGAATAATAATAATAAAATAAAAAATTGTATGTATAAAACAATTTTTTTAAAAAGAGAGATAGCTAAAGTGCACATTTTAAAAAAGTTATCAAAAGTACAACAACAAATCTTTCATTTAATTTTGTACTTACTGGACGGGAAATTTCAACAGGTGCTTCTTTATAAAAATCTTCAAGAGGAACCAGCTCTATTTCTTCATCTTTAGATTTAAATTGAAGACACTTGGTAACTTCCTTATTGAGATGATCAGCCTCATATAATAAATTCTGCAGAAGCAAATGTGTGGAATCCACCCGTTGCTTCTCTTTATTCAATGCATCCCGACCGGCCCGTGTGCGAACTTTCTCTAATCGGTTCAATTTTTTCAATGCAACTAACAACAATGAAGCCTCTATTCTTTTCGCATTTATTTTTTCTTTGCTCTAAAAATAGTAAATCACCCCTTTTATCACTAAATATCCTATAACACTTTTAATATAATGTAATACAAACTAATTACCTCATCTGTTCCCTTCGTTTTTAAATCAGCTATTTCAGCAAAAAGTAACCTCACATCTTGGCATATTTTTTTAAATAGAATGGCATCTTTTTCAGCAGATCGTAACTGAGCTTCAGATTCTTCGAATTCAACGACTCGCTACAAAAGTGAATAGAGATTTTAATAAATGATGATCAGTATATTGAAAACATACTAATAACTAAATTATTTACCTTGTATATATCGACAGGTACTTGTTTAGCCGACTCGCTGGTGGAGTTACTGGTTAATTTACGACGTTTTTTAGCAGATATATCATCTTTCCCCATTATACTTATATGTCCCACTTATAAATATCTTATGCTTTAGAAAACTTTTTAATTACTTTCTTTTAAACAATAAATTACTATCAGGTCAAATATAAACCATAAATTACTAGTCAATCCTCGTCAAGATATTGTGTTCACCATGGACAAGAAACTATACTCTGTGGAACAATCCAACTTGTTAATAATAAACTAGAAAAAAGGAAAAACGTTCTTGCTTACAAATTTATTTTATAACGAAGCTATATGGTTGCGGTTTGTACTGTAAAATAATCCTGTAATACATATATATTTTTATATATAATATAATAATATATAAGTATTACTTTAATATAATAATATGAAATATATTCGACCATTATACGTCATATACTTTATACTTTCATGACCTCTTTGAATATTGTGTTGATATCGGTTTTATACATTTTCGATCTCGGAAGGAAATTATGCTCTATGGAACATGTGTGACATAATCAACCAAAGAAAAGGAAATAACATAATTGCTGACATGTGCTGTTTATATATTACCTTACACTATATAACACAGCAATAAATATATTGTATATAGTGTTACCTTATAGTAAATTATATTAAAAAGGTTAAATTAATTGCTTATACCGGTAGTAATTTTTCATATCCTTTTGTAATTTACGTGTAATTTTGACTTATTAAAATAGTTACTAAATTTTTAATCGTCTCTTATGCCAGAGAGACAATCTGAGTAGGTATCATCTCCTTTAGAAGTGTGCAGTATTTATTAATTCAGTTAGATTCAGTTTATTAATTCAATAGTTATAGCTATCTGAAGTAATACAAAGAATTTTGCCATTTATAAAAATAGGTATCATTATGAATATATACATATATCATCATAAAAATTTATATTGTATATGTTCAATAGAAAGGGTAGGCCAGCGACGTCGTACATCAATGGAATGTAGAATATACATAAGTGAATTAAATCGGTTATAAAAAATGTCTCGTTACATTCAATAAAGATTAAGTTCGCATTCAGATACAAGGTAACTTAATTATAGGCAGGGCTGTATGCCTACAATAAGCGACCATATTTATTTATTTTTACTTAGTTACATCCCACGAACTTAAATATGTCGTCAGTCCTCGACTCGTGGTCGTCACCTAATGTGGTTCATTCGGTTCTTCTGCAGATCTTTTTATTTCCGAATCAATCTTGCAGCAACACTCTGATCCTTTCCATTGCTCTCTGGGTGACCGTGAGCCTTCTTATGAAGCCCATCCAAAGCCACCACATCTCGAATCCGTATGTCATCATTGGCAAAATCCGTTGGTCAAAGATTCTCGTCTTCAGATACTGCTGTTTTTGCAATTGTTTCGGACCTCCCCGAACTCTGGTCATCCGAGTTGCATTCAGCGAGTACTCTCTCTCTCTCAAAGTTGGACTTACCTATTTGGACACTTTGTCCCAGTTATATAAAATCATCTACAACTTCGTGCGTAGTAGAAGGATAATTAACAAATAAATTTTGGAGATCAAATTCGTATTGACCATATTAATTTTAATGCCGACTTGTCTCTAGAGCCTCTGCTCTACCGAGGCCATCGATCATTATACCCAGGTTTTCCAAAGTCTCAACCATTATGATTATGTCATTGGAAAACTGGAGGTGAGTGATGTACTTGCCGTTTGTTGTTGTCATGCCCGCTCCAGTACATGAGCTGGGAGACATCGTCAGTTTCGGAGAGATAAAATATCCCTATTTTACCCCTCTCTATAACTGGACAGGTTTCGAGCTCTGGTCCCATAGCCGGACTGACATGGTGGACCTTTTCATACGAGCACTTCAACACCTCGATGTACCGATAGTCTATCTGCCACCTTCGGAGAGACTCCTTTACAGCCCAAGTCTCGACCGAATCGAAGGCTTTCTCATAGTCCATATTCGCTAATTCGCGGCCGATTGTACTCTTCAGTCTTCTAAATAATTTGCATTGCGTACGTATATGGTCAATGGTATTAAAGCCTTTACGGAAACGGCTTGTTCTAGAGTCATCAAGTCTGCCTGCGAGACAATTCGCAATGACCCTCGAGAGACGAGAGATGAGTAGATGAGGCCTAAAAGTGAGACGGGTCTCAAATTCTTCAGCAAGGGATTTATCACAGTTTTGTAAAAACAGCACCATCACTCTTTAACATATTTTGGTAAACTGACGCATCACTGTTTTTTATGTACTAGAGGGTCATATTAATCTCTATCAGGCTGATATTCAGACGATTTCCGGTATAGCGTCGAGTCTGTAAAAACGAGTTCCCCAGAAATATAATTCTTCATATACATCGGGCGAAATGCTGATGATTTTTATTGATTGAAGAGAATTGTTTTCATAGTTTTAAAATCGTAACTCTTTCACCTCCTCCTCCAGTCCAAAAAGCTTCAGGTGAAACCGCTAATCCTCCCGTTATATGTTTTCGGGACCCGTTGCCGGTGATTTCTTAGCACTCCTTACCCCTTTTTTATGGCCCTAACTGCTATTGTAGCTAGGAACGGCAGGGCCGGGGGCAGCTCTGGCTCATGTAGCACCCGTGTGCAATAAAACCCTGGCGCCCTCTAGACATGACCCCACTCCCCGCGGTTATAACCATTAACTTTGCCGTTTGCATTTCGCAGGCAGGTTAGTATTTATGATACGCAGAGGACGCTGTTGCTCATCCTTTGGAAAATGATTCCTGTGTCGCCTCGTAGGCCATTCATGGAATGAAATGGTCGCCCTATTTAGTGTTCTCCATGCCGGCCCCCATACATGGGGCGGTACTTTGTTATATGGAATTAAGGTTAAGGTATTTAATATATTGTTGTTGGCGTGCCTGTATAAAATAAGTCCAGAAGCATAATTCTAGCGTATCAAACTTGTTTTTTGTGAAATGTACAGTCGATTCTATTATATTTTACAGTAGCGAATGTTTCATTCAATTATACTCATAACGACTAATCAATGATACTCATAACGACTATAATGTCTGTTATTGTTATTAAAGGACATATGATCAAGGACTCCGGCTTAAGGTTGAAGTGCATAGGACCCCATTAAACAATTACTTCTACGGATTACATAAATTCTGTAATCGTAAACAATAAAGAAAAACAACGTTGCTAATATTATGTAATAATGAAAAAAATCCCGATGTTTGTTTTTATTAACTATTAGACGTGTAACGGATATACTTTTAGATATGAAACTATAAAAAGCCATTACGAGCTATAGTCAGGTGAAAACTGGAATTTTGTTTAGTATAAAGTCAACATAATCAATTTCTGATACTTTTATTTAGATATTGATACGAGGATTTCCTTCCTGTTATTAAACGCTTGTGTAATTTTTAATATGATGTCTGGAATCTGAATCGAGATAATTAAACTTCTTTATGTAATGATTTTATGTTATGATATACAACGATATTTTTATTATTCTTGTATTATACTAATATTAAAGATTGTTTTTAATCTATCTATGCTGTTGCAACCATTTGAATAACTATGAAGGTAACGTTAACAGTAAATATTTTAAAAGAAGAAAATGTTAATTCTAACACGGCCTTTTACTTGACAAATGTGATCATAACTTAAAAACAGTATATGCCGTGTTCATTTCAACCGTGCGGTGAGCACGACTCGATAGCATGGCTAGTACGACGTCACACGGTTCGCTCACTGAAGACCGGATAGGACGTGAACCGAGCGTGTCTTGTTTATCGTAACGTCTTGATAGGTTTACCGAGTGTATGAACACAAATTTTCATTTATTCTCGGTCTATGCTACCGCGTATTCTCCCGGACAGTTCTTTAAGTGGTTTGACCAATAACAATGTCAGAAACTGTACCAGAACTGCGGGCAGTAACTTATATGTGCCCGACTCATCCAGTACAACTGTATGAACTGATATTAGAACTTCTGGAAGATACGCTGGGTTGTTATACAACGTTACAATATGAGAGCAGAAGTCCTGGCCCGTTACCTGGGCGTCCGGATCCCTTCAGTGCCAACAAAATTGATATAGGTTAGTAGGTACATATATATCGGATTACCAGTTGTAAGAATATCTAATAACATTAGTAACTGGAAATAGTGAGTTTAATATTGACTTTTTATTATAAAATAACTATTATTGCATGGTTTATGTATTGTATATATCACAAACTACGATAAATTGCATTTTATAAAAAAAAACTACGAGAGGGTAGACAAATAATAACTTTAAGTCAGAAAGGATTGAATGCAAAAGCTTTAATATTCTAATTTTTTTAAATCCAGTATACTCTAACAATTTTATTTTAATAAAATACATATCAATCATTAAATAAAAAGTATTCCAAGTTTTTTTTTAATGTACAATTACACAATAAAATGCTTACACTGCATTTTCATTATGTTACAGTATTGTTGTATGTAAAGTAAGCAAATATCTTACTTTAACTATCGATTTGCAATATTCATAGCGTGTGCATGATATGTTACATATTATTAACAGGCGATTTTTCTTTAATCGTCCATAGCATTCATGACAGTGGCCGCTTATATGAATCTCCGTAACGAAGGCAATAACCACGTCGAACTGTTGCCGGTCACACCAGTTTTCGCACATCAAATGAACGTCGAGAACAAGCCGGGATACTTCTCAGATATTATAATACACAGTGACAAAAAGTACGTCTTTTTTCTTATAGAATAAGTCTACACAATTCTCTAAAATACTCGACAATATGTTTTTTCAAATCCAACACGTACATTGATACAATACAATATTGACCGTTCCAGTATCGCACTAATCGCGATCCGTCTACTACTGGTCTTATTGGAAATCTACTAGAGAGACGTATGTACCAGCGGTGAGCGTCCTACAGTTGAAATATGGTGATGATTACGCTGATGCCCTTTATCATACTCAATGCGTACAAAATATTTATACCATATATATGACATTTTCTAATCAATAAGTAGTAAGTCGCTAAACTTTCCATTTGAAAGTACTATAGCCGAGAAGTGAAATGATAGAAAACATTAAATTTACATTCCTTTGAGATGATGGTACTTCTTTTTTGACCTTTACGTATATACAATATTATACTCTGTACACATTCATCGACGGATGACACTAATCAACATAGCCGAGCGGATTAGCAAGTTGCGGTGGTAGAAGGCAGGCAATATAGCGTACAAAATTGATGGCCACTGGGGCCTAAGGTACAACGGACCCGAAAGCACAAGCGACCTTGTTAAGATCGTCAGAAGACGCGGGATCCAACTGACCCTCTTAAGTTCAACAGGGGACAGATGAAATGATAATGATTATTGCGGCAAAATAGGCCAGGGCACAGAGTAAAACCGTCTGATTTAAACCACGAAGATAGAAATTAATAATAATACAGACCACTGTAACCCTCCTCGTGTACTTCATTATCATATGTTTGTTCCTTATCGCACTTCGAAGAAAGTTTATATTTAATAGCACCTATTCTAATCTTGCTTACAATTGAAACATGTTCCATTAAGAAAACACTATTATTTAGTATAAATAGAATTTGCTTATCAGTCGCCATGATTTTACTTTTACAACGTAGTGGTGAATCTATATAACAATTAATTATTGCATGCGTTTTGAGCTTAGTCATTGCTTAAAGGCAAATATGTACAAACAAATTTTACATTATCAGTTACGACATGTCTATTATAGATAAGAAGTGTTGGAACTATTTCTGCCCAATTGACTTCTTGCTACTACAGTTTTTGGTCGTCCGTACTATAATTCCATATTATTTATTACAGAGCACATAATGTGAACACTTTGTTGGATCTACGAGGAAGTACATTTGCATATAGTGACGAGAAATCTCTTAGCGGAAGTAAAATCGTTTTGAAAACATTGAAAGAGAAAGGAGAAAATGCTTTGTTCTTTGGATCGTTATTAAGTATGAGTCGAGTAACACCTAATAAAACAGTCGTTGATCAAAAGACTAGAATAACTAATAATTATACTTGTTATTTTATTATTTCAGAATCAGGATCTCATTTGGCTTCAGCTCAAATGGTTCTCTCGAAGCAAGCTGAATGGGCTGCTGTTGATTCTACCACTCTTTTATATTCAAAGAAATATATGCAAGACGCGGGAAAAGAAATAATAACTTTGGAGACTTTAGGTCGTTTGCCACCATACCCTATAGTGGTCAATTCAAAACTGTCAGGTAAAAAGTAATTTTATAAATAGTATATAAAATAAATTGAATTTATTGATTTTCCTCTGACATTTTTGTTTCCATACTTGTAGATGAAATTAAAGAACGTATAACAAATGCCTTAATGTTGGTTCCACAAACTCCAAAATGGAAACAAAAATTTGCAACTTTCGGTGTAATCAAATTTGAAACCAACAATGATGGCGCTTACGATGGGCCGTCTGCACAAGTGTGGTCCAGCCAAAAGGAAAAACTTAACCTTAGGTATTATTAGAATATTCCTTGTAATATCCTTGGTATATATTATTTACATTTTATATTTTGACTACAAACCTAAATAAAATATACTTTTTTATTTTTCAACAGTAAAAATTATTATTATAAAATTGTATAATGTTTCACATTTTCTACAATAAATTTAAAAAATTGACAAAAGAGTGTTTACATAAATAATTTGACTTTTTTAACGTTTTCGACTTGAAGGTTTTACTTGATTTTTTTCTTGCTTCTTGTTACATCGTAGTACAATCTTTTTCGGTAACTTTAATACGAGGCATTTAGGCTTTTCACCTTGTGAAGTTGGTCTCGGTTCATCCTGAAACAAATATCATTAATCATTAAATAAAAATATTCGTCATAATTCAAGTTTAATGGTTGTGACAATTGCATATCTATTTCCCATGTATAAACTTGCATATTAGGCTTTATGTGAGTTAGTGTACTAAATCTTTACTTTTCTATATTAGCATTGTTAACAACTGTATCCTACAAAAGCATAACTATTTCAATAAACTCACAGTTACTAGATATTTTATTAGTGACCGTGTAAATGGTCTTAATAATTTACTACAGGTAAAATTAGCGACTACATAGCAACGTTAATGCGAAAGTCGTGAATTTGCGATTTCTTTATGGGGCTAAGTAGGTGTGTTTTGGAGAAATCTAAGTTCAGTATCACCACTGCTTTACTTTGAGTCATAATTGAAACTGAAATTACTTGACATCTACGGACTTGTCATCAGGTGACCTATGTAATTTCAATTACCTGGGTAAAACGTGTTGTTGGTAAAATGTTTCTTAGTTTAATAAATGTATCTATTTATGTGTGAGATTTGTTAAGGTTGGTGGAAGACACTGAATGCAGGCCACATTCTACCCTTGCTATTGGAAATCTATGGGAAGCTAACAATGGACATTCTATGGTCAAGATGATGAGAATTATGATATCAGATTTTCACTTAAGTACTGACTCATCATGGTACCTCTGAAAACATAAGGCTTAGGGACTTGTCTAACATAACTATCCCAATAAGGTTACCGAAGGACAGTTCATTTAAGTTCACATAGAATGAAGGGTGCACCTAGTATGTTTTATATAACCATCGTACTAATGAGATCATGTGGTAATTAATTTGTTATTAATTTAAAATGAGTAAAGAAAATTTCTTAGCAACTAAATTGCATTATTTTACAGCTTATTAATATTAATGAACCACAATGATAACTATATACTGCTAATGTCTTAGATATATCAAGATTTAGCACTAATTAATAATGTACATTTTAATATTTGTATAAAAAGAATAGCTATTTAAACTACTTTAACTAAAAACTTCAAGTAAATGATAAAAAGTATTGAAAGTAATATTAATCAGCTATCTTATCTTACCTACTTCAATCAATTTGCAAACAGTTTAGATATAAATAATATCCACATTATTGCTACAAAGGCTCATTAAAACACAAAGTAACAGTAACAATACATTTAATAAACATAAAATACTTTGAGAACAAAATTTCTACTACATTCAATCTTGGTAATACAGCTTTAAATGCATGCATTGCGCATGATAACAACATAATGAATAATTTCGAAACTAAGTTAATTTATATTCATTATAAATAATTTATATCACTACTTAGAATCAAAGCTATAGAGGGTTAACTGGAGGCACTATACAATTCCACCACCATTGATGTGATCAATCTCTTCATCTGTCAATGGTGCCCTGCGATAGCGGTATGGCAAATCTGTGTCTGATATAGTACTCATAGCAGCTGTTTGTTGTGCTTGCTGTGAACAGAAAAAATAAATATACATTTATATCATTATTAAAATTTTAGTATTGAATTAATCGAAAAAAAATTAAGAGAGTCTACACATATTTCTATAAATACAACACATAATTTGAATCATTTAATTCATAAAAACAAAATGTCTTAAAACAAAATGTTTATTTTTTTGCACCTGCTCACACTTCTACTAAAGTGGCATTCAAAGATGCGAAGAGGAGGGTAGAGTACAAACGACACTTGTCCTAATCCTAAGGGAACCTCGGCACAGCCCTCTACATAGTTTCACTGGATTTAAAAATTTCAATTATTTGGATTTCAAAAATTTATATACATGCATACAGGTTATATGTATGTATATATAGGTTACACATAAGTATTTAAACACCCATATACACCGAGTTACTGTACATTGACATGTATGAAAAATAACTTTATTCAAAAAGGACCATGAGTCTCATAAAAAAGTAAAATCTTTTGTAATAAATTTTAAAGAAAATATCGGCAATCTCACCGGGGGAGGGGGTGCAGGTGCCCCAGCTGGAGCTGCAGCTGCAGCAGGCGCTGCTGCAGCTGGCGCAGGGGCCGCGGCTGCTGCTGGTGCGCTAGCCCCAGCATGAGACAATCCACCTTTACGGAACTTTATTACCGGTACTCGAAAAAGAGAGGCTGATATCCTAACCATGATGTATCAAATAAATTTATAAATCACTAAATTAATTTAAACATTCGATTATTTAACAGTTTGACATAAGCTTGACAGTTTACAGATAATAACTGACAATAAATTTATGAATACTTTCATGACGAATAAAAATCGAATACTTGTAAGTATACTACATTTAGAGAAATGTTAACATACATTCTGAATTTTTAAATAATGTAATGTAATATAATATTATTGTCACCAATAATAATTTGTTACTAGTCAGACATATTAATCTATCGATGATTTATCATTATGCTATGATATTTACTGCATTGTTTTGTTTATTGATTTAACTTACTGTGTTACTTTTTTTTAATTCTACGTTTAATTTTTTTACGAATATTTTTTTAAGATATGGGAATCACATCACAACTTCAACGTCGCGCTGTTACGTCTAAGATGAATATTAAACATTGGAAAATTTAATTATGAAAAGTCTTTATATATATTCTGTGTGTAAACATTTTGGAGACTAAGTTTATTTTCCTCTGAAAATAAACTTATATCAAATTTGCAATTTAATATTAAGCTTATATTAATTTTATTACTGTTATATAACCACATTTATTTAAAGTAATATACGTTAGTTATACAGGGTGTTTTTAAAACTGGAAATTTTTAAATAATTGTGGAAAAAATATTCTAAAATTTGTAATTAGGACTCTATACGACTTTTCTTACATGCCTTATATCATTTTGTCATTTATTTTCACATATGTGCAAATATACATTTTAGCATAATTGTGGATTTTACAAATAATTGAATTAAACATTTTCATGGTTAGATTTTTTACGATATTTGTTGTGATCTCAGTCAGCAACAAAGTTAAATAGTCATCGATTAATTTTGGTAATGACGCTCCATCTTGTACTACAATTAACAATTAGTTTAACGTAACCAAAAGTAGTCGTAATAAAATCCTTCTGAAATCAGGTGCCGGGCCTGATGAAACAGAGTGGCTGATACTCTTTGGGGGTTTTAACGCGCCGCACTCTCCTCGGTATGCGACGTAGTGCCACCCACGGCGACTCAGAATAATGCTTTTCCAACTCTTATATAGATTCAGCTAAAGGTCTTCGGAAAAAACTTTCACACCTTTTCCGACAATAGAATAAATTGTCCCGTATTCGGAAGATTCAGAGTAGAATATGAGCTAGAGATTGGGAGAAAAATAAAGAACAAAACTATCGCCTTACCGTTTCTTAAGTATTGTAGAGCAATTGTAAGAAGTTATTGAAAAGAACAAAAATTAGTAAAGAAGTGTAAGACCATATTAATGTATAAAGCACTCAAATAACACAATAAAAATTTATAGATAAAAACCATAATATAGGAAATAAGTAAGGTGATGAGAAAACTGTAATAATAATCTCTTAAACGAATCCCATGCACGGCTATTGTACGTAGGTGCATCTGTGCTCAAAAGTAACTAATGAGACTACTGATTGGTTTGTGGCATAATCACTACGCCTTTTGAGCTTTATAATTTAATTAACGTCCTAATCATTTACGGGATGTCTTCTGTGCCAACAAAAGCAATATTTTGGTCGTATCGTCTATATAAGTTTCCATTATTATATTTATTCCATGGTACTCACACAGTTGGATTTTCACTTTTTGTCAATAACAAACTTGAGGAAACAATCATACTTAGTTAACATTAAGAACCATTCTGTGAGGTGCTCATGAATCTGGTATCTTCAATTTTGTAGTTTAACCGTTGGAAGTCGTACCCGTTTCTAATTGCCAAGTAGTGTCCGGTTGGTATATGTGCGAATTAAATTATTAGAAGTTTAGTGTGGCTCAAAGGTAGCTGTGTAAGGGGTTGCATTATTAAATTTCGTATCGAGGACAAATTTACTTTGGAGCTTATAAACTTATAATTTTCAGTCACGATTTCGCATTGGACGGGAGAACAAAGTACGTTAGCAAGAAGCTTATTTAAAAGCCAATGATTCTTATACAATTGCCCATCGACAGTTTTATTCACGGTACAATATTCAACGGTTACGTGATGCTCGGAGTTAATTAAATCTGATTCGTTCGTAAGTGCGGGGGTTCCGAGATTCAACAACAACAACCCGCGGCCGAGTCTATCCTAACGTTAAGGACTATTGAAATCAGACGTCGCTTACAACTTGAACGATAATACGCGTCAGTCAATGCGCGAGGCAGCAGCTGTTCTTAGGTTCCCAGAGAACAGCTGTGCACGAAATGATGTCCTATTCATTAAATATCGACGAAATACCGAAACGATATAATTTTATTGAAATTAAATCCGCATAGTTCTTATTTTTAATCAAAATTAATGGTTAATTATAGTGTTTTTTTTTATTTGAATTCCTAATTCTGCTACTGAACATACGTAATCATGTTAAAGCGATAGATGAGTTTCCTAAACTTTTCCTTAATTAAATATGTCTTTAATTTTAGATGAGACATTGGTTATTATGAACCTATTGCATTTCTGACACAAACTTTTATATGAATGGATAGATGATACAGCTTTTCGCTTTTGTTCAAATTAAAAAATGGTTTATTTGCGCAACCTTGTCTAAGGAAAAACATAAAAATATTTATTGTGGTACATTACAATTTCCAAAAACAGACAATAGTAATTCTATCTAGTACTACAAACATTCTTCTGGTATATTAATAAGTTTGATATTTCATTGTCACATATTTCACTGATTATACTTTCATAATTGCTACTTTGCACAGCTTGAATAAAAAATAGAGGAGATAATTTATGTAAACTTATTTATAACTCATAAGTAATCAACATCACTATTGCTTTAAATTAAATATTGGAGGTCTTGCAACAACTTTCTTTTCTGTTTTATTTAATTCGAATTAATTAATCAAAAAAACTTCATGCGTGATTACAACTTTATTTGTGTTACAGATTTCCATCATATACAATATGTAGATAATTTTGAACTTAAAAATAATATTATTATGTCTTTTTGCTCCAAACATTCAGCAAACATTCTATGCCAAAAATAATTAAATTACTATAAAAATACATTACAGTATGCTACAAGCAACAAAATAATGATAAATGACTGCCTCTAAAACTTTCTGGTGCTAAGTAGGTCTAAGAAAAGATTTATGATAACATAGCCTTTCTGCTCTATTTGCGTTTAAACAGGCCTGCGGAAATTCTTTCCCGCGTACTTAGCGGCAGAGCCAAGCTCTTCTTCAATGCGTAGGATCTGGTTATATTTGGCGAGACGCTCAGAACGACAAGGAGCACCTGTCTTGATTTGACCAGTTGATAAACCGACCACCAAATCAGCAATAAAAGTATCTTCTGTCTCTCCAGACCTAAGATGTAATATAAAATCGTGTTTAATTTTTTTATTTAATGAAAACAGAGTAGCAATTAAATAAAAGGCCATGTGATCTTAAATAGTGACTGATTCATATTCAGTAAAGTTCTCTGTTGCCAACACTTAGGGCATTTACTGAAAATCAGAGCTTGCAGTTCCATATTACAAAATGTGTAGATAGGAAATGTCGAATTCAATCTCAATCAATTCTTATATTTAATTTTAAATTTAATACCCGTTTATAATATTATTAGAAATATTTAATTCCAACAAAATTCATCAAACAAATGAATTTTGTAGGATATAACTTTGATATAATTTAATTTATTTGATATAATAAGCCTTTAAAAAGTGTACTCTTTACCTGTGGGAAACCATAGTGCCCCAGCCATTCTGCTTGGCCAAGAGATGAGCATTAATAGACTCAGTGACACTGCCAATTTGATTAACCTTCAGAAGCAAGCAATTGCATGCCTTCTTTTCCACTGCTGTAGCAATACGCTTGGGGTTTGTTACCTAATAATTAATTAAGTAAATTAGTAAGACAAAAATATGTTAAGAATTTTGTTATAAAACAAGTTGAAGTAGATGAGCTTAATGTCTACAATGAATCTATAGTATTCAATATATATATTTTTAAATATTTACCGTAAGATCGTCTCCAACAATCTGAATAGGAGTGCGCGAAGTCAAGCTAGTCCAGGCAGCCCAGTCATCTTGATCAAAGGGATCTTCGATGGAGACCATTGGGAAGTCTTTAATAAAGTCCAAGTAAACTTCTGCAAGTTTCTCCGAGGACAAATAATCAGCTGGGTTAGATTTAGGGTTCTTGAAGTCAAGATCATAAGTGCCATTCTTAAAGAATTCAGATGCAGCAACATCCATTCCAATTTCAATCTAAGAAATATAGCAAAATAAGTTTGAAAACTAACATAAATTTAATTTGATCGTCAAAGAAATACAAATCTTACTTTTCCAGTATAACCAGCTTGTTCAATTGCATCTTGAATCAGGAACAGAGCATCTTTGTTGTTTTGAATGTTGGGAGCAAAACCACCTTCATCGCCAACAGCAGTTGAATCAAGACCAAATTTCTCTTTAATGATTTTCTTTAGGTGATGATATACTTCTGAGCCCATGCGCATAGCTTCGCTAAATGATGAAGCACCTAAAATTTACCATTAATTCAAGAAAACTCCATAATTATAATTTAAACCAAATAAGTTATGTGTTTATACAAATTTTCTTACCAGTCGGTAAAATCATGAATTCTTGCATGGCCAGTTTATTGCCTGCATGAGATCCTCCGTTAATGACATTAAATGCAGGAACAGGCAGTACAATGTTGCTGTTACCTGCCAAGTCAGCTAAATGCTTATACAGGGGTACACCCTTTTTAGCAGCACCTGCCTTAGCAACAGCTAAGGAAACACCAAGAATAGCATTGGCACCTAGCTTTGATTTATTTTCAGTACCATCCAGAGAAATCATAAATTGGTCAATCTGCAAAAAAAATTTAATTATTAACACTATCAACAACTTTAACCATTAAAGTAAATTTTGAGACATAGGATGTCCAAATGAGAGGCCAAGTCATTAAATATATTATTTAATCAAGAGTAATTGAGAGCAAGACTACTAAGTGTCGTGGGAGAAATGCAGCCTGTTGGTTTTTGCTCCAGCATGGTACTTCTCGCAGTCCATGGTCCAATGCTGGGCAAGTAGTACACCGAGCCGTAAAGCACGAAGATAGTACTGGTTGAGCATGCGATGCGGATGAAGAAATACATCCCCAATGGGAATTTAACATTTATGAAAGATCAAAGAAGTACGCTTTCCTATTACGTGAACGCGGAGAATGAGCTCAAAGCAGCAAGAGCGGCACGTGTGTCGTGGAAAGATTCTGACCGGAATGTCTGATGATCGCGCGTACGCAAAAAAAATTGTCGCTCGTACTTCAGCAGCCCTAAACAATCAGACAAATTGAGGGTATACACACGAAATCTCAACTCACTCGTAACAATTTATCTTTTACCAATGTACTAATGTAGTTACAATGTGGATAACATTTAAAGTTCTAAGGTATTTATATTTCTCTAAATAAAACTTACCTCTTTTTGCTGAGTAACATCAAATTTTTTCTTCAACAGTTCAGGTGCAATGATGTCATTGATATTTTTAATTGCTGTAAGAACACCTTTTCCATGGTATTCACCTTTTACATTATCTCTGAGTTCCAAAGCTTCATGAACCCCAGTTGAAGCTCCAGAAGGAACAGCAGCACGGAAAAGTCCTAATTCAGTGACCTGAATATAAATAAGAATTCCAAGTGATTAGATTCTATTATAAGTAATAATATTTGAATATTGATTGATAAATACAAATCATGTAAAAACAGAAGTAAATGGATTTAACTATCTTATAGTAACTATAACATTCCTGAAAAGAGGGCTAGACTTTGAGTTTTGCTACAAGATTGAACTAAAAATGAGAAGATCCAGCTAGGAGAGCACATTGTTTGTACAATTGACTGCCATTGGGTCACTTGTTTTTATCAGGGCAAAACTATTATTTGATCTTTAGTAATGTCAAACATTAAAGCTAGTGCTTTAAACATGTTAAATTGAAGTTGATAAATTGAAATAAAAGCAGTCCCGTAATATAAAAATATTCACTTTAATTATAAATAGTATTCCAAACTTTATGAAGATTAATTCTTGTTTTATGAACCTGCTTAAAGGTTGAAATTATATAGTTTATTTGGAACACTCATAACTTCATTTTATGTTTAATGATGCTATTACAAGAAATTTGATTCAAGTTTTCTTCAAATTGAGCTCTTCTGGCGTCCTTCTAATAATGAATAGAAATAATCTGAAGTATTGTAATATTATTAAATATTATTCTTCTAATTAAATATTGAAAGGTTTTGTTTTATCTTAAGATTTGCATATTTTGTAATAAGAACTGGTATATTGAACTTAGTAATCATTTGTAATGTTTAATTTAAAACAAATGTAAAATGTTTAATTTTTATACCTTAATAGTTAATGAAAAAAAAACAAGTTTTCAATTATTTTACTTTGTTTAATAATTATATTAATAAATTGTATTATGAAAAGTAATCATAATAATATCTGGGTATGGATATTGACAAATAGGATTGGATATTAACATATAGCTTATTTTACTTCTATTTCATGGTCCCGTCTAGTTTATTCAATGTTACAACATTGAAGTGTGTATATCCATACATACCCTACTGGCTAAATAGAAGTTTTAAAGGACATAAACTAGAATGCCAGTTTCTTTAAATGTTATTGTTTGATAGGTAAAAGTTAAAAATTAACTATAGAAAGATTTAGTAGTATCAACTGAAGAGATTTATAGTGTTATTATATAGAAATTTAAAATTTTTAATCTTTGAGTATAACAAGTATATAAGGAGCAATTACATCATATTTCTTTGAGGCCTGCCATTCAATGTGCAACATCAATAATATTTTGATTATTTTTTGACATTCTATTTATGTTTGACAATTATTATATATCATATTTAATTAACTAGGATTGCAGAATTGTCAATATTTAGTAATAAAAACCTATTATTAATATTATATAAGTTACAACTTGAATTTGCACAAATGACAAATATTATTCCACATATTGTAAACATGCCTTCAAAATAATAAAAACTAGTCACGAATATATTCATGTTATAAAGTATTTATTTGCTTACCAAGTCAACCTCAACCGTTGGGTTGCCACGGGAGTCGAAGATCTGGCGAGCTTTGATGGTAGCGATCATTTTAGGTTTCCGAAGTATAAATCTGTAAAATATTATTATATATATACTTATGTTGCTATAAATGTATTTGATCTAGGATTAACATAACAGGATACTGGTAGGAATAAAAAATCCAAAGAGAACTTATTAGTTAAATAAGTTAATAAAACGATAAATTGTTGATAACCAATTACAAAAAATACCAAATGTGTGTTTTAACACTATTTTTAAATAAAAAATGATTTCTAAAAAGGTTACCTAATCTTAGCTAGAATCAAAATTCTTACGTGTATTGTAGTTATTTATATTTAAGAAATACGAAATTAATGTTGAACTCACCTGATTAAATTAAATGATACAATTTTTTTCCTTAACTTCTACAAAACTATCGCTTTAGAAGTCGATATATGTCTTAAATACCTGCCGGTCGACTATACTTATGACCTTCAGAAGGTGAAACTAGAGATGGATTCCGTTGGAACCGATTATTAGTTTTGATCGACTTTGAAAATTTCTTCATTACATAATAAATTTAATAATCGTTTTATTTTTTTGTATTTCGATTTTTGAATTGTGCAAGATATAATTTTAAGTTTGGTTTGTTTTAACTTATTAAAAAAATGTTTCTAATACATCACTACTCTGGAATGTCAAAAAACTGTTTCATGTTTATTTGCTTTTAAAAGTTAGATAAAAATAAAAAGGTTAGTCTGATAAACCAAACAATGTCTAATAAAAACAAAGAAGCAAATGATAATGGAGAAAAGAAACCCATAGTAATAAAAAATGCAGCTGATCTTCAAAGATTAAAGCTTGAAAAACTTATGAAAAATCCGGTAAGTTTCTTCTAAAATCCTTAATTTCTTTGAAAAATCATATTATTTTTAACATTTTTCTTCGTAATAAGGATAAGCCAGTAGTTATACCAGAGCCGCCAAAACAAAAAACTTTAGCACCTCCCCCAGATTTTGTGCGCAATGTAATGGGATCGAGTGCTGGTGCCGGATCTGGAGAATTCCATGTGTATAGGCATCTACGAAGAAAAGAATACGCCAGACAAAAATTTATTCAAGAAAAAAGTGAAAAGGTATCAAATTTCGTATGTTAAATATATTTTTGTATATGTTAAATGTTATAATAATGCTTTATACCACATAGATTTTTAAATAAAATTCTTCTTAATTAGTTTTCCTTTTTAATTTGTCTATAATTTCTTCATGAATATTCTCTTATAAAACTTTCATTATTTGAAGGATGAGTGTGCTATTCACCAGATAGTTTTTAAATCTTATTCAAAACTAAAGTATAGCACTTCAGATAGTAGAATGCTTATAGTGATTAATCCTTTATAGTAACTAAAATGGAATCAATGCTGCTAAAGTGTTCAAGTAGACAGGAAATGCAAAAAGTCTATCTGGCACCAATAATTAATAGGGGGACTAAAAAGTAATGTTGTTTCTGTCAACATATTTTACAGAAAAACTGATTGATTTTTATCACTCCGGTATTGAAAATTTGTATACTAGATGGCAAAAGGTTGTTGATAATGAAGGTGAATATGTTGTTGATTAGAAAATTTAGTTGTGTGAATTTAATTTAAGAAAGCAATTCCCAGTCCCTTTAATACTTTACTGTTTTTCAAAATAAAAAAGTGTCAATAAGAGACAATGAAAATTTTTCAAAATAAAATGGTTTTGGTAATTTTAGGAAAAACTTGATGATGAATACCATAAAAAGATAGAAGAAAACAGGAAGGCTGCTGAAGAAAGAACAGCCAAAAAAAGAGCTAAAAGACTAAAGAAAAAACAAAAGGCTAAAATGAAAAAACCAAATCAAAGTATATGTAAGGACTCTTCTCAAACAGAGTCTAACAAAAATGAATCTGAGAGTGATTCTGACAATCATGAATAATTTGTGACAGTGAAAGTTATGTATTTATGCAATAAGATATTATACAAAATTGTTAAGCATATTTCTTTCTTTTCTTACAATGTTATTTGTACAAATTTGTTCTAAAGAAGCCTTTATATCAGAGAAAACCTATTAAGCGAATCTGAAGTTTATGTCAATATATTACTCAAATAGATTATTTTTTATTTATTTCAACTCATACAATATCCAGGAAGACCTCTAATTTCATTTGTCAAGCATGTCCAGCCTGGGCTTTGGCTTGATAAAGGAAATGGGGCATCTCGTATTCTGTATCTCCATTTAAATTTCAAGGCCACGTCCTTGGCCAACTGTTCTGCCCTGTCATTGCCCTCCATCTCCACATGCATGCACTTTTACCCAATATACCATTACAACCTTCTCTTTTGCTCTTGCTTCCATAATATTCTTTCTCCTAACACTAAGGGATGGAGGGTGTTCGATCTTGCGAGTCTCGAGGGCGGAATGTGAGTCAGTCAAGATAAAACATGTCTGTGCCGACGACACCCTGGCTGTTGGTGATTCCAACAATCATCTAATACATATTTCAATTTTTATTAGCTTTGTACAATCCGTTGTTATTTGTGTAGTCAATAAAAAAAATTAACTGTGTTACAATACTTTATTCAAAGTTCTTAACATATAATTGCATGAAATTAATTTGAAACAAGTTAGGTTTCATAGTCTACTGCACCGACGCCATGACACTGTCTTCGTTTTTCTTTAAAATGACAAATCCTTCCATGACTGGCGAAAGGGGCAGGTATTCATCTGTGGCGAGTTCGGCACGCTCACCAAACGATAGAAGCACCGGAGTTGTGTGTGTGTGAGAGCCAGCGATCGTTTTAGGAGTACCCGCTTTGCCAATGACGTCAACTGCCTGTATCATGAATGATCAAGATAAGAAAAGACATAACAGAAAGAAGAGAAGTAATAAGTATAAATATAGTGCAATTAGAATTATATTTCGTGGCAGTAATTTTTGTTAAAATTTAAAGATACATTCTATTTTGTTAACTATTGTTTTGGAAAAGTTGTTATTTACATGTTATTTCATTTAAGTTCGTAATCATGATACTTTAAAAAATGTATTATTATTTTAAAAACAATGTAACAATCATACCTGACCAACACGAACACTGACATTAAGGGGCTGAAGATTTTCATCAAGTGTTACCAACCAGCGAGGTTGCATAGCAGTTGCGAGTACATAGAGTAAGTAGTGAGATTTACCAAGGATTACTGTGAAGAAAAGAATTTGTTTTTAAATATCTTATCTGATAAAAAAGTGTTTAAGATAATAAATATTTTAAAGTAGTAAAATATTTATAAAAAGTCTTATAGAAAGTCATCTAAACCTAATGTAATATACACTGTAAAGAAACCCACTGTTCTTGCAATCGAGGAAGGCGGTGAGGACAACAAGAAGACCCGCGAGTGCAGGCTGGCTAAGCAGACGTCGGTCAGCGTGAGCAGGACACAGCGTGATCGTACCCTTGCCCGCGTGGCAGAGCCCCTGAGCCAGGCGCACCATGAACAAGTGCACAGGAGATTTCCCGTGATAAAGAGCAAGTGCACGGAGCATTGTTGCAAGCCTGTTAAGAAGAATTTGTTTCAAAAACGATCAAATAATTTCAATGAAAGTCTCTAAACGACCTGCTAATGTGTAAACAAAAAAACAAATGAAACTTTGTATTTTTGTTTGGGTAGTCACTTCTTAATTTTAGGCATATTCATTTAGAAAATTTTTATTATTCACAATAAAATAATGTCACTTATCATAACTTTATTGAATGATACATTTTTTTAATAAAAAAAAAGGCAAATTTATTTTAATATTACCTGGCATTATTTGTACCAGCACCAACAAGTCCCATTGCGAAAATAGCATTATAAGCGACATCATTGTCGGAATCGTGAGAGTATTTATTGAGAACATCAATGACTGCTAGTTGAGGGTTGGAAATAGAACATAGAGCAATAGCCAAGGGAACCGCACGTCGTACTGCTGGTTCACCATAACGACCCTGAAAATAAATTTAAATTGGAAATAACAACGGTAATTACAAATAATAGTAAATATCTTCATAAAAACAATATTAAAATTATTCTAGAGCAAAAATAGATTTTTTTTAAAAATTGTTTGGACTGATTTATCAAAGCATCAAACCAAATTTACAACAAAAGAATCCAAATGTATATTAGGACAAGATTTAAAACAAAAAAATCCAAATTGTTTGTTAAAATAAGCCTTATATATGCCATTGAGTTTCCTGACAAATATAACACAAAATTGGGTAAAAATCATCTGATTGACGTGATAATTAACGTCTAAATTATTTTCTTTTAAATTGGAAAAACATAAGTAAAATAATTTTTGTACATATAACGAAATTCTAAAAGGTCCTCTCCACAACATATTTATATGGTGTTGAAAATTAAAACATTAAATCCATAGCTGTGTGTGTATACATAATTACTAATTTGCAGTATTAAAATAGGTTATCATAACTTACCAGTTGTCCAAAGATTCTAGTGCACATTTCAGCACCAGTTTCCTCTGCAAGCGCAATGACCGCAACACCCAATGTCGCCACTGCTTGTACTGATGACAATTCTTTGTTGGCTTCCTTCTCTTTATCCTTCTCTTTATTCTTGCTGTCCTTTGATTTGCCTATTTATCAATGATTATGAATATGTATCATTTATATTACTTTTAATTACTTTTCTGAAAATATATATAATTTGTATATAACTTACTCTTATTTTTGTCATCCTTTGAACTTCCAGCAGAATTGCTATCCTTGGTTTCTTTTTTATCCTGCTTTTTAAAAGCAGTATCTTCAGTGGAGGATTGTTCATTCTGAAACATTGAATTAATTAGGTATGGAATTTATTCTACAAAAGTAAAAATGTAAACCAAACAAACCTCAGTGTCATAGTGCTTCGAGCAGATGTGCAGCATCTGTTGCACAACAAGAACATCGCCAGTTCCGGCATACGCACACATAGACAGTGTAGTTTGGCAAAGAGACTGCTGGGGTTCCGGAAGAACTTCCAATGCTGCCATTGTTGCTTCTGTTTTTTCCTTACAACCTGAACCAAAAACAATGAATAAAAATCATGCACAAGGACCATGTCCATGAATATATAATACTTATGATTGACTAATTATATCTCAATGGAAGATACGATAAATCTAAAACATCTAGAGGAAAATTAAGGTATAAAACAATTGTTCAATGGCAACATTTCTATGCCTGAAATCTGCTAACATATATCCATGATTATTTACGGGACAAACATACAAAAATATATATAAAAAATACATGATATCTCAAAAAAATCTCATTTCATAATTGCTTTCTAAAAAAGAAGAATTGGATATATTGTTTGTACAAAATCACCTGTAATTTATGCTGCATGGCAGTTAACTTAAAAAGGGCAAAACCAGTGGTAATGAAGTGCCCTGAAAAGTTTTTATTGTCGTTTTACTGGATTAATTGTTATGCCATTTATACATGTTATGGTATGTTAAAGAGCTGGGCGGAAACCAATTTGAAGCATAATAGACTGCCAGCTAGTGAAATAATGGAATGAAAGGAACATTATGGAAAAAAAGTTAGTTTACATCAATTTCTATCAAGATCAATTTTGTTTGAATTAAAGGCATACATGTAATCTACTGTTATACAGCAATATATATTCTAAACTTTTGCTCTCCATGACAGTGCCATTTATTACTCTTTACAAGTGCTATTGGATGGTTATTATTATCTATATATGGTTGGGTACAAACTGTTGGTGCAATCACACTAAGTTAAATATTGATAAATTTAGTAAATATAGAATATATACATACAGTAGAACAGGGCATGTTCTAAGTTATGTGACAATGTTTTAAAGCAAACATTTTTTTAGTTATATCTACAATTATTAAAACCTTCACATAAAAAAACTACATTTTATAATTTAAAGTATTTTTATACAAACCTAGGAAACACAACCCAAGACCAAGGTGCAAAAATCTAGCATAGGTAGATGAATGTAATTCTTTGTTGTCATCAATTAGACGTTGAATGATTGCACATGTAACCTGTAAAATAAATAGGATGGTAAATGAAATATCGTGACTCCATATACACCCGACTCAGACTTACGACGATTTCGAAATACGCAATTCACCAAAATGAAAAAAAAAATTACACAATTTTTAGTAGTATTTTAGTATTTGTAGTAGTCCATTATCCTCTGATAATAGGAATTTTGTTCCAGTTCATAATACACATGCACACTTGGTATTAAATTTGGATTGGTTTTGTATTTACATGGATTGAATATTCACTATACACTTATTTTATTTTTTATGTAAAACGAATTTCGTTATTACTTCCTTTATATGGTTTTCAATGTTGTGGAACATGTTAAGTTTGTGGAAAATTACTATATCACACGTATATTTACAGTCACAGTATTAGTCACATGTATATTTTTTACATGATTTCTTAAGGAAATAAATAGCGTGTTAAGAAAAGAGTTGGGTGTAAATCACTTGTAGATTAAGACAGTACTAACATCGCCATTACAGGAGCCGACGGCAATGAGACCACAAGCAATGGCGGCGAGAGCGCAAATCTCAGCAGGTGCAGCCGGGTCGCTGAGTACAGGTAGCAAATGGGACAACACATCATCTCGTTGCGTGCCCGCGTATGCGATACCCAAACCTGGTAAAAAAAATTACAAAAATTTACTGAGGAAAATTTTGCATTTTAATAAATTACTGGCTGCCTGGATCTGTATTATAAAAAAACATGTTTAGATATAGTAATGGTTTCCAGTCCAATTTGGCTGGTTGGAAGTGGGCCTTCTGCACCTAGAGTTCTTTAATATTCTATAAGTTGACAAAAAATGTGAAGATTTAATATAGCACTTTTTTACAAGTAACAGTTGCTGAGCATCTTAAAATTGTCTGCTACATTGATAGGTGAAGTCATACCGACATTATAGTTCTTTTCTATGGAAAGCCAGTGGACTCTGTGGACTTATCCATGCACCCCTGGGGGTCAACCTGGACAATTGCAAACTGATTATAGAGGAAATGGTATATTTTGAAAACAATTTGCCTTGAAAATTTAATTTTTTTCACACAAGGTTTATTTGGTATTCCCCTTGTTATTCTCTTTTACTACTGTATTTTTGGTAATAGTGCCTTTGTCGCATGAATTTATTAAATTTTATTACACATAGATTGATATTAAGAATAATATTAGAATTTTATCAGATGATTGTGTTCACCAGTTATAAACAAGCATATGCTATTATTATTTTATTAAGTTTACACACGCACACTGCAATTACAGTTTTCATTTTATTTTCTTATCCATATGATATTTATAAATTAAACTGTATATGCTAAATTAAAAACATTGTTTAACACTAGCTATCATTAACTGACAGGACTATATCTGCAGTTAGTCTAATAAAAATTTAACCATTGTAATAGAGATTGGCTTATCTTTATTTAATTGCAGGTATGTAGCTTATAAATTGAAACTAGTAATACATACCTAGTACACTGCCAATTCGAAGGTTGGGGCTAGAATGTAACACATAGTCAGATAAGAGAGCAAGCGCAGGATCACATTCATTTCGTACACCACAATTGACAAGACCCAATGCAAGCAATGCTCCTGCTTTAATATGTTCATCAGCAGTGTATAAATATTTATCAATAGGTGTCAACCCGCCATCTACATCCCATAAGTGAATCATACCTAGGGACGCCGCTGCAGACAACATACCTGAAATTGTTGACATTGTTAATTACAATACTTTTTATAATTTTGAAAAAGTTACTTTTAAAAAATATTAATTTATTATCAAAGTACAAGCTTACACATCAAGCAAAGGAATATCATACATAATTTAGGATCATTTGACAGAGTTCTCTTTATAAATATATACATTTAAAAAATATATTTATGATTTACAATGGCACAATATGAGTTATATTATGCAAATTAAAGACAATTTCAATGACTCCTTTAAAACAAAAACATTACCATGATCTTTATTTTTATACATCCATTTATTTCCATCTTCTGTTGTGACTAGCTTATCTCTACCGAAACCAGCATTAACAAATGCATTGACAAAGGTAGCAGAGAGGTTCTGTCTAGCTGAATCAACAGGATGTTCTGCCAAAAGCGAAGGTCTCAAAGCAGAGCCTGCTGACTCCAGCCAAGTTTTATACACTTCTTCTGGTGTTTTTGGTTCCATTATATCAAGCTAAAAGTAGAATAAGAGTTAAGATTACAAAAGTAGGAACTAGTCAACTTGAGTTGTATTCATTATTTCTTTATTAAGGTTATAGGAAAGTAACAGATGTAGACCACTTTCAACCAGTCCAATTGGAAATCTCTATTGGATGCCCATGTCTAATGGACGTCTTATAGAATGAAATCGTGAAGATATTTGATTTAATTGAGAAAGACAGTTTTATTTTAAATGTCATCAATACAACATTTTACAAAATTTATGAGATCAGGGCTGAAATGTTAAATTTTCCTACCTCTCTTGCAAGGCTGAAGTAATGATCATTAATATGAGCATTGAGGAGAATTGTACGTAGATCTTCATCTTCTAAATCAATGGGTACATACTGTCTAGCAAGCATGTAGCATAACTGTTTCTTTACTAGCCTAAAAGAATAATATATCAATAAATAATCTTTGATGATGTGACTGGTGACTTTATATTTCATTATTTTATAATACATACGGATCTGTGCACGCATTGAATACTTCTTCACACTTAGCTTTATCATGGAGCTGCATAGCTACTAGTAAAGCTCGGGGGTACTCTCCAAAACGCAAATAAGTATCCAGGACCCCTTGTAAGATTTGTGTAGATTCTGGTTCTACTACATAACTAGCACACCTGAAAGTAATACATGTTTTAGACTAGAAGACAATTTTCATGATATTTTATAGTAAAAAGGATTCACATATTCTTCCGTGTGCATGAAATTTTAAATTGGCTAAAGTCCAGAAAATTTTTTCTAAATAAAAATTACTTTTCTGCTACAAATTTCTATTTCTCAAAAGACTATCTGCTGTTTGACTATTTGCATGAATAGGTGTCTTTATACTGATCCTACTTATAGAGATACTAAACAATATAACAATGTTGATCATTATTTCTTGATAATTTTTATTTATGGCCTTCTTTTTTGGGGCTCTCTTGTTTTCCACTATTTATTTTATTTAATATTTTTTATTGTACACATTAAGATACATTTAAATAGTTTCACCATGATATACAAAAAAAAGTACTAAGACTGGTCTTATCACACAAGGCTATCTCTTACAGACAACCATAGTATGGAAAAGGTAGAAGTACTAACAATGGGTAGTTTATGCATACAAAACATATATATTTACAAACAAACGGACATAAACACACAGACATACATACATATGTATACAACATATATATTTATAATAAATAAGGTATAATACATATTATGAATATAATACAATAATAAATAAAAATATCTAACTGATTTCGATCACACTTGCCTCAGAAAGAAACAAAAGAAAGAGAAATGAATTATCAGATAGATAATTAAAGGTCTAGTAAATAGTGCTTAACCATTTTCTTAAAAATAGGTAGTGATTTAGCATGTCTTATATTCAGCAGTAAATCATTTCACAATTGAATGGCCTGCGTGGTGAAAATTTTGGCCATAAATGAGGAAGAATGCACCAGTATTTTTAATTCCAGATTCTCTGATGATCTCAAAGACTTCTCATGTGTATTCTGAAGAAATTGAAACCTTGATTCGAGACAAGAGGGAGTGAGTTTACTATTGTAGTAAAGCAGAGATTATTTATACAATGAATACTTGTTCAGTGAATGTTATTATTGTCATACTCCTTTTCACATCCCTCTTGGATAATATATCCATTCATTCTTCTTTTTTTCCCTTCACAATATCTTGCATTCCTTTCCTTAACTTTCCTTTTGTATATTGCCTCACTTCCATTACCTTTCCTGCAGGATCCTACATTCCTATTTACTTTTAGTTTCGTTTTTTTATTTTTTACGTTTGTTTACTTCACTTGACATTTTTTGAATACAAAAAAATTTATGCATTTAAAAAATATTTAAAATATTTTATTATAATTAATATAACATATATTAATTAATATTATAATTATTTAGATTATAAAATATATTGTACTATACAGGGTGATTTGTATATGATATGCAAAAGCTTTAAAAGGGCAAATGTATAGCTCATTTGATGTCCATTAAGTAAGGCAAAAATTCTTTCCAAAAATCAATGCTTAGACCTTATAATTATAAAGTAAGAAAAAGCATTTTTTTTTAATTTAGTACCGCATTATAAAACAAATTAATGTCGAAATTATGGGTCTGTCACATTACAAAAGAAAAAATAAATTTGTTACATTAATTTATTTTTTCTGTATTTCGGAGCCAGCTCTTAATACAGGATAATGATTGGAAATAGGTGTAAAAGCTTTAGTGTTTTAATGATTATGTATAACATATTTAAAACAAGACATATTTTTTAACAGATTAAAAAAATATACAATTTTATGGCCTTAGATTATACATTTTTTTTATTAAACCACTCACCCAATCAAATATAAACAAACTCGTGGATAGTTGCTTTGATCCATGTGCTGGGTCAGCAAATCAAGTCTATCAATTTCCATAAGCAAATCACATGCCTGGATCTCAGCTGAATGTTGCATGTCAAATGTAACAACATCACGCACTAATGGAAGTAAGGTATCCATATTTTCTATGTTCCATTCTTCAGCAATTTCACCTTCCAACTGTCTGTAAATTGAGTAAAATTGGAAATGTCAAGATATATGAACAGGGGTGTTTACTATGGAATAATAATGAGGCTTTTTTAAAAAAGGATGCAAGTCATGGTTCATGTACAAAAGCATATTCAGCACACTTGCTTTTTATATTGGATATTGCAATGAGTTTATCTTAAAAATCTGTGAATGCATTGAACTGATCTATATACAGTAAGGCTCCACTAAATGCTGCTTTATTTTAACAATAAGAAAAAAAAGGATTAATAATAGAGATTTTTTAAAAGAACAAAAAGAACTTTTAATGGCGTTTGTAAAAAGAAGTTTCACCACTATAACTGAAAAGGACTAATTTGTTAAAAATGATACAAATTTCAACAAGAGTTCAAAAGCAAATCTGGGTGTTATAGACACTTTATCTACTTATCAACAACTTTTAACAGAATGCAAACTACATTACATGCCTTCAAGACAAAAAAAATGGCAGAAAATTGGAAACAGCATAGAGTAAATGATCTGGCTGTTTTGGAATTTTGTTTGTTCTTATAAGTATATTCATTTAAATTTCTTTATTCTTGTAAGGATTAAATGTTCTGATTTATATTTTTTAAGAAAAACATCATTATTAAATTTAATATGGAACCAATTTTCTCCATATCTTCCCCTTACCCCAATATTTACATGTTAAGATAGATAATAGTTTAGCACTGTTTAGCATTATGATCGACTTTTATGGAACATATCTTACATGTTATGCAGGGTCCCACTGTTCTTAATAGTATTTTTCAAAGTGAATAATTCTTTTTTAACTGTTTTTAGTAAGTTTAAAAGAAAATTATGGGTACTGTTACCGTTTATTTCAAGTGTGAAATTTCTGATCAAAATTAATATACCTTTTTTCACAAAGCAGTAAATTCAAATATAAAAAAATTTCAATGCAAAAATCAAACATACCTCACATATTCATGTCCCCATTCTCCAACATTTGACATGGTCCCTAACAGGCAGTATTTAAGGCATTCTCTTTTTTCTGCAGCATCCTGAAAATCACATTGCTCCATTTATATTATATTTTACATTATTTAGGAATCATTTATTTAATAAGATATGTAATGTTCATAGTAAATACTGGATACATTTTCTGAACAACATTTAACAAATACTTACAGCAGAACCACTAACACCCATTGCGAGAACAGAGACGACATCGGCACAAAACTTCTTTGCCTTCTCTTCTGTTATTTTTTCATAAACTTGTTTGAGTGCTGGATAGTGTTCCCTTAGAAATTTTAAAGGTTTTGGCACTGACGTCATGGATGTAGTCGATGTTCTTATTAAGTTACTTAACATTTGTAAAGCCGGGAAATACAAGTCACTGTCGTTACCCTGCAAAGTAAACTAACCTTAACAGAGTCTTGTTATAAACGGAGCTTCAACGTACCACAAAATTACACGTACCACAAGTTTTTCTACTAGCATATTTAACTCTTCCTGGAGTCTTTTGTCTTCTTCCGACTGTAAAGAGACAAAAAATAAACATAATCGTTTAAAATTATGATTAATAGTGTTAAACTACAATAAATAAAAATTATACCAAATCATCATTAGGAGCAGGTACTGGATCGACTTTTTCTTTTTTTGGCTCTTCTGATTTATTTTTTACAGTCATTTTAGAAGATGTATTTAAATGTTTTTATTTTATAAATGAAAACAATTGCACAGTGAACTCTGAGAGAAATGGATGAGTTTTATAAATTTGACAAGTCACTGTATAAAAGCTTACCCTACAGTTTTTTTATAGATTAAAAATATATTTGTTTATTCATCAAAATTACAGTATGGAAAAAAAATATTTTTGCAGCAAAAGAAAGATCACTTGGTGTTACTGTTTTTTTTATTTGAATAATAATACGTGGTAATTATATTTTCATAAGTTTAATTACTTTATAAACAATGTTAAGAGGCAAGTTCTGTGCAGTCATATTTGGACCGTAATAGTGTTTGCTCGAATAACGAAAGCGTTAGTATTTTATTTATTAAAATAAATAAATATTTATACTATCAGAATACCATTTTTAAGTAAAAAGGTAAGTTACACTTTTTTATTTTCTTATAAAATTATTTAGATATTTCTGTGTGCTTTAACTTATTTTAAACAGAAACTACCTGAAATACAAAAAAAGATCAACGTGTTTTGCCTTAAATTAACATAACGTCGACCCATGGTCAACATCATTGATGTATTATTCAGAGAATTAGAAGTATTGACAAAAGTTACATTTTTAACAGTTGCCTATTTCTCTTGATATATTCAAAGTTACAGTTACCGTTTAAAATCCTATTACATTGTTAATGAATTAAAAGTGTTCACATCATCAATAAAACTAATAACAGGTGCGTAAATATCTATTTTTAAAATTCTGGAAAAATTATTCTCATTATTTAATATCATACATTTATGATCTGATAACAAAAAATTAGTATTTACTTTTTTTATGAAAAAAGATCGTTATGAAAAGAATTACCTCGTGGGGACATGTGAAAAGAAAAATACTTTTAATTTTTTTTCCTACAGGATAGGACTATTTGTTCCCTATTAAGAACCTAACTTGGCTATAAAACTTAAAATGTTTACTGAAATTGTCATGTTTAATTGTTAGCTTCATAAGAAATTATGCATCTGTTAGTATTATAAAATAAGCAAATTGTAGGTCACTATTGTATTATATAATTCTAGAGCAGTACTTTCCAATCTTTTTCGTACCATGTCCCATCTTAGCTTTAATTTGCTCTAAATCTATTTCGTCCCTCTATGTAACATACATAATTATTATGTTAAAAAGGGATAAACTAGTGTCGCGACCGTTTTCGAATTACCCCATCCCCCCACCTCAACAATCAAATTGCTACCAGTGAGGCGAGGGTCCCACGCTGGGAAACACTGTTTTAGACTGGGTCTTATTTACTTCTCAGTAACGTTTATATCAACTGCAGTAGTTATTGAATACTCGAGCGTCTTAGCTTGAGAAATTACTGAGCTAAGTGGACACCATCACATGTCTGATGATGTCAGATGCAAAGTACAGGATTATAACAATATTGCATAGCATATTACTATCAAATGACAGTAAATAGGGACAGACAACAGTTTCCTTGATATAGGAAGAATTATTTAACAAAGTTTAGCATATTCGAGGATCACGGGATTAAAAAAATAAATATGTATACCGTGTGATGACGTTTCATATAGGTCAGGTAAATACGTAGTATGAAAACATTAAAACTATACAAAATTGGTACATTACTGGTAAGCAAGTCTTACTTGTAATATTAAAAACATTTTGTTTTGATAATCTCACACGGTGCATTATTGATATTGAAATTTAATGTTGATAACTCGTAGGGCAGTGTACGACACTGTTTAAATTCAGATAGCAACTTCAAGGTAATTTGTATAACGAGTTCTTTGTTCTCTTGCTATCTGCTTTTGTATTTATCTATTTTTTCTAGACTAAAAAGGAAACAAATGAAAAAGGCAAAAAATTAAGAACAAAGAGTGTTGTTATTATAAATTATTATTATGTAATTATTATTCCAGGCAACAATTTATTCAGTTAAAAATATTAATTCAGTTTAAATAAGGTATAGATTTGAGGCATAATCAAAATGACGATGTGTTTATGTCTTGATGATTCATTCTTTATTATTTGGCCTAATAGCGCGCCTGAGGCATGATTTTTTGTTTTTATTTTAATCACAAGGGAGAACTATTTTGATAAATTAATCTGTATCCTCTTTCTAAAAATATTAGTGATTTACTTTACAAAACCTTTTCTTCAAAATATTCTTTGAATTGAGAGGCAGATTATATATTTAAATATAAATTAACAAAAACTATGTCTTTCCATGATAAGAAATTTGAAAGCGGTCAATTGATATAAAATCGTTTCATTAAAATTATCCAAAATAAACCGGAAATCCGATTCATTTTTGGAAAATGTAATGAAAATTGCTTCGTGTTATTTAAGCTCAATTAAAAAAAAAAACAGTTTAAATTTCAGACGTATTAACTTAATATGTAAGTTGAAATAGGCTTTATAATGTGCAGAATGGCTGTATAATGTTGTGGCGAATTGTTATATAATGCTTTGCGGTGATTCTTTCTACGAGGTTGCACCGCTTACTGTAGATTTCCATTCATGAATGTGAATTTGAAAACCAAAAAATATTTTAAACTAAATTTTTTAGTTTTTATGTAGTCATATTTTCTTTTGTTTCATTAATTAAAGTCTAGTTAGTAGTAAGCATACTTTACACTCTGTGTCTGCAAACTTATTTCGACGAAGCTGTAACAGTCCACAAGGCTAACAGCGGCGACTTCAACAGAAAAAGAGAGAGAGTGAATATATAAGCAGTTCATTATTCAAAACAAAACTTATAAAGCATCATTATTAACAAAGAGGTGTAATTATCAATCCTTCTATATTTTTTTTTCAGAAAAAAAAACAAATTTTTGCGGTGTATATGTTTTATGCTCGGAAAATGTATCGCATACTAGAACTATCCAGAAATATTTTCAGCAGGACTGTTACTACATCGGTGAAACAATATGGAGTCTTTTTAACCAATAAGGATATACCCAGACCAAAATCTTTACCTGTGTTAGGAACAAAAATTGATTTTTTTCTAGCCGGTAGAGGAACTAAGTACGCAATTAATTTTCTTAACGATTTCAAAAGAAGTTATTTAAAAAGTAATAATCAATTAATGTATTAAACAGGTTGCATGACTACATTGATGGAAGGCACAAACAATTAGGATCTATATTTACTGAAAGTTTAAGTGGAAATACAGAATTAGTTTTCATCAGCGATCCAATTTTGATGAAGTCTCTTTTTTTAAATCTCGAAGGAAAATATCCCGCGCATATATTACCCGATCCATGGGTTTTGTATGAAAAATTATATGGTTCCAAAAGAGGCTTGTTCTTTATGAACGGTGAAGAATGGTTAGATAACCGTAGAATAATGAGTAGACATTTGCTTCGGGAAAATTCCGACAAGTGGTTTGAAAATCCCATTAAATCAACAGTTAATAAATTTATCACAAGATGGAGAAGTCTCGCTACAGATGGTTACATTATATCAGACTTGGATTCTGAACTTTATAGATTATCTACAGACGGTAATTTCTCCTATTTAATATTGTTTTAATTATATTTGTAGCATTTCCTTTTTATTTCCCTCCTAAACTGTGTGACATTTTCAGTTATAATAAACGTCCTCCTAGGCACAAATTCGAGTCTTTCGGAAAGCAAACAATATGAAGATTTAATATCAACTTTCTCGCAAGAGGTTAGAAAAATATTTTACACAACCACAAAATTATATGGCCTACCATTAGGACTCTGTGAGATGTTCAATTTAAAAATATGGACTGATTTTAAGGACAGCGTAGATTCCTCTGTGTTTCTAGGTGGGTATATAGAATTATTTCTCTGACTGTATGTAAGAGATGACAAAAAAAAACTCACGATTCGCGTCCTTTTTGATTTTTTTTAGTTAAAATTTTAATAGTTAATATTTTGCAGTTGCCGTCTGGTATTTACAATTTGGAGTAGATTGCCAAAGCACGGAAGGATAATTCGATACCATTTATATTTATTCGTTAGATGTTCTATGGTATTGGAGGCCGCTAAGCTCAGTTTTATATTATAACCGGCGCTCCATGAAGTTATTGATCGCTAGAGTCCTTAAGAGGGACGTCATGTGGGACTAATAGCACACATGTTTTTTTTTACATTTCGTTCTGTTTAGTGAACGATGGCTGAACACGAAAGCATCCTTATTCCTGACTCGGGTGACGTATAGTACGAAGTGGAGTTTGCTGTCAAGAACGTCACCTAAACATTTCATTTTATTGTCGTATGGACTTGAAAAGTTCATCACTAAGATTGCGACGGGACGGAGGACGGGATAGGAACTTCTATTTCTAGACTAGTGTCTAAGATATTAACTGTTGTCCGGAGGTATCGGATTTTATTAATTTTATTCCTGATGTGTAGAAGTAGGTGTCGTCGAGTAGGTCTAGTTCTACAACTTCGTGTCGAGAGCTTATACGACTGCCACTTATAACGTCCTTTAATATCCTGACTCGAAGGGTTGAGGACGCGAGCATACTTCTTACAGATGATACCAAATAGTGTCGTTCAAAGTTATTCAAATAACACCGTTTAGTGTGTATTTGTCTTTTTCTTTGATAATGTGGTTATCGAGATTGAGAAAAATTTTACATTTCATATTAAAATCAATTGTTTGTTTTAAGTTATTTGTAGTATTTATATTTATGATTTGCACTAAATCAAAATTCAATGAAAAATTTTCCAGCTCAAAAAATAGTCAACGAAATACTTTTGAACAGGCATGAAACTAACGGATTAATAAAAAAGCTGAGCGATGATAACGTAGACGACGAAACAATCAAAAAAATTGCAGCGGATTTCGTGATCGCTGCTGGAGATACTGTATGAATTTGTTAATATGATCCCTTGTTATGTAATTTGTTTTTGTGATTTTTTTTTTTCAACAAAAGATATTTTTCTATTATAGACCGCATATACAACGCTGTGGACTCTCATAATGCTATCAGAAAATTATAATGCTATAAAAGAAGTTCGCGAAAAGGGACTTTCATATGTAAAATATGTGGTAAAAGAATCCATGCGTTTATATCCTGTTGCCCCATTTTTAACTAGAATTTTACCAAAAGATAGTATTATGGGCCCGTATAACATTAAACAAGGAGTAAGTACGAAAATATTTTAACATTTCAAAAAATCGAAATTGAGTTTAGATTTTGTCAACGAACATGTTTTAAATACTTCCCTATTTGAACCTTCTACTTACAATAGCTTCTATTTTTATGGACGATTACTAATGTTACTAGATGACAAAATTATCAAAGGAAACCATTAGTTTTATCTGACATTGACATTAACAATGTTTTGATTAATATTTTAGGTTAAAAAGTTTGACTTCTTGTTTGATTTGTTCGTGTTTGTTGATATATTTTTTTTTTCTTGAAACAAATAGTTATCAATCAAATTGTTATGATGCCATATTGTAGTGTAGTTACGAAATTACGAATACTACAAACAAAGAGTATAAATTTTCGGGCATTTAGTGTGTTGTGTAACGGATCCCACCAAAATGTATTAGAGATTAACCAGCACTCAGATAAACTTGTGTATAAGGGACATTTATCACCCTGTTTAAGTAATAAACGAGGATTGTCAATAGAATCAATAGTCCAATGGCAAACAGAGACATACAGTGCAATATCAAACAGTTATCTTGTGAAGTTTTTAGAAGGAAACCTACTTTATTTTCACGATACAACAGGCTTAGCATGGTGGGCCTCTATAGTAACATCCACAATACTCATTAGAGCTTTGATGACATTGCCTCTAACAGTATATCAGAATTATATTTTAGCTAAAGTGGAAAATATAAGTTTTGAATTGAAAGATTTAACAAATGAGTTAAAAAAAGAAACTGCCATAGCTAGGAAAGTTTATAATCTAACTGATAAACAAACTGTTCTTTTATATAAAAGATCTTTAAAAAAACAATGGCGGATTCTAATAGAGAGAGATAACTGTCATCCATTCAAAGCTAGTTTAGTTATTTGGTTTCAAATTCCTGTTTGGGTGTGCATGTCATTTGCACTAAGAAATCTTGTTTATGTTCAACCTGATGATGCTGCTGCATTAATAACATTTATGGAAATGACAATGGGTGGAATAGGTTGGATTCCAAACTTAACTGAGCCAGACCATTCATATATTTTACCAGTGGCATTTGGATTAATTAACTTGTCAATTATTGAAATACAAAGAATGTCAAAGCTAAGACAGCCTTCTAAAATATATAACTTCTTTACACATGGTTTTAGAATATTTTCAATAGTAATGATACCAATTGCAGCCAGTGTACCTTCATGCATGTGCCTGTATTGGGTTACATCAAGTAGTTTTGGTCTTATACAAAATTTATGTCTGCTTTCACCTGCCCTGAGAAGAAAATTAAAAATCTCCATAACCCCTAGTGAGCTTGAGAAACCTTATAGTCATATAAGAGATGAGATAACTCATGCTATCAAGAAAATGTCACTAAAGAAAATCAACTAATGTATAATAATACTATTTATTATTATTGATTTGTTTTTTTTTTGTCCAAAAATTTTCAATTAATCACTTTATTTCAGACACCCATTATAGCTTCAATATATACTTCAGGTCGAGATGAACAAAATTTCAGTGATGCCAAAAAATTTTTACCACATAGGTGGGACCGGCATGACCCAAGAAAAACAAACTTTAAAAATCATGTTCCTTCTGCAACATTACCTTTTGCTTTTGGAGCTAGATCATGCATTGGAAAAAAAATTGCAATGACGCAACTCACAGAAGTAGTAAACCAGGTGTGATAAAGATTTTTTACTTTAAACTAAAATTTGGTAATTAACCTATATTTTTTGAAAATAATTTATTTTAAATTTTCTACCATCAGCTAAATTTACCCAGGCATGGTTTAGTTATACATATTTAGTTTATTCCTTTCCTTTCCTTCTATTATACTTTCCTTTTATTATACTTTCCTCATTCCTGTACCACAACCAATTTATGTAAATATTTAAAAGACAAAAGTCCTTGGCAATGATGTCAATTATTTTTGTTTCCATTTAGGGTATACATAGAGTATGTGCATAAACCTACTATACTGATGTTAAACTTTATTAAAAAAAAATTGTTGAGTTCAGTTTCTTTCTGCTTTTTCTGCACAACTATTACACCTTGCGAAAGCAGAATAGTCATAAATAAAATAGATGAAAAAAGTTGATGATGAATAAGAGTTCTGTTAAAATTTACAATGTTGATTAAATTAATTTTACCCTTATCACATACTGCAAATAGACTCTCAAACAACAAAAGGGTACTATACTTGTCAAGTTGTAGTTTTAAGACTAGTAACCAGTCTGAGAATAGACTTTAGGGCTTTTAAAATTAGAAATATATTTCATATTAGCATGTATAATCAAATTTTTAATTTGATTTACTTCCTATTTTCTACCACCAGCATAAGATTAAGGTAAAATTAAGAAAATAAGGGCAATTAATCTTACTTAAAAGGCAAAAAAGAAACATGAGAAAAATTTATTCTCTTTCAGATTGTCAGTAACTTTGAATTTAAAATAAATAATGGCGAAAATGTCCAGCCAATTACATGTCAAATCCTGGTACCAAACAAATATGTAGAGCTTCTTCTAACAACTAGAGATCCTCAAGGACAGTGAATGTTCCTCAAGAAAAAAGCTAAACATTTATTTAAAATATGTGTTATAGAAAATGTACAACAACTATTTTTACAATAATAAAGAATAGATTTGTAAACAAAATACTTGCCAATTAATGAAATAGATTTAACTGGCTTAATTATCGTGTTTCTGCATATTATATGATGTTGCCATAAATTTACAATGTTGTAAATAATAATAATTTTGTAATAATTTGGCATTGATTCATTGTGTCTAAAAATAAAACAATATTTCACATACCGACTTTTATTCAGATTTATACAGGTTACTTATGAAATAAACAATTATTTACACATAAAAACATAATATAACTGCACATACTACAGATTTAATACTATTATGTCTTATTAAAATATTTTTACATCACAATACGGTTTTGAAATAAGAATCAAATACATTCTACCAATATATGCGGGTTTGGTAGGAATTTAAAAACTACACCATGAAAAATGGTACAATTCATATATGTTAATTTATAGTGTAACCTATCTTCGTAATTTTCTATATAAAAAAAATATTCGTGAACTCACATATTTTTTATAAGACCCATATTAGTCTTAAAAATCTTCTGGCAGTAACAATAAATGCTAACACCCAATTTATTTACTTTTGGTATATAACTTCAATGAAGCAGCATGTCGAGTTCATATTTATTGAAGACATTTTAAAAAAATACAAAGCAATTTATTTTAAAATAACTATTGATTGGATAATGTAATTCATTGTCCATACTTTTTAAGAGTACAAAATAAATTAATTTATGAACCATAAATATTCTAATTAAAAATTTATCCTACATATTTATCCTAATGCTGTAAAAATAACCGAATTAGGTACTTTAAAAGAGAAGTTGCTTTCCAAGTCAAAAAACAAATTGCAAATAAAATTATCACATAATTGATTTTATCTCCAACAAATACTCACCCCACACCTTATTCACTAAATAGTGGATATTGCATCTATCAATGAGAAATTACTTACTAAATTAATGCTTAAAGAAAATATTTTTGCAAATTCATATGTAGTTTTTAACCATGACCTATTGGGAATTATCACTCCATACAGATTGTGAAAAAATATAAAAAAATGTAATAATTAATAAAAAAAAAATTAATAAAGTAATTTGAAATGTGCAGTTGACTCTGTAGATATTGAATATAATACTCATTTAGTAGTGTCACCTTATATGTTACGCATTTTTAGCAGATGATACCATATAAGGTGAATAATGTAATTTAGTTAAAGAGAGATTGCTTATAGTTGTAAAAGCTTTAAAAGGGTGAAGCTGTTTTAAAACGCGCCACCCACGTGTCCGTGTGCGACATAATGCCACACTCATCGGTGACTCAAACCGATCTTCTTCCAACTCCGATATCTATTCAGCTAAAATATATTCGGAGAAAAGGATCGAATTTTTTTTTTCGAAAAACCAGTAGACAACAATTAATCAATGTAACACGTCAGGCGATGCATCTGTACTAGATTTTTTTATTAATTTATCAGCTCGCAGATTTCGAATCCTCGAGCCCTGAGTCCGAAGGCGTCATAGAAGCCAGAACGGCTAACAGCGTCCAGCACCAATCGAATATAGCCAAAAGGGTGTATGTATAGATCAATTGTCAGTAAAAAAAGATAGTGTTTAAAGTATGTGTCATTCTGCATAAAGTAATCAACTTTAAAATATGCCTTATTGAAAAGCGTCAGGCTAACAACTTCTCGCAAATAAATAGTATATAATAATTTATTCCAATATGTAGTAATCCGGATTTTGAAAACGTTTTTTCTTTCCCTGTTAATATTACATTATTTATTGTTTTTGATACCATTAACTTAAGGATAAAGTGTACAATGCATTAATTGACAACAAATGAGCTATACATTCACACATTCAAAGCTTTTACACCTATAACCATCCACCCTGTACACAGTATACATTTTAGCCGGAAAATATTTAAATTTTTAGGTAAACTATATAGGCCATTATTCAATTCAATAAAAATTAAAACAAAAAAAATCATAAATATCACTAGTTTCGATAAGTAGACAAATTTTTCTATACACCCTATTTGATTTAAAAACCCACTAAATAATATTACTTGGATGAAGTTGAATGTAATAGGTAATTTTATTAGTTTAGGCGTGGATATATAAATACTTGAATCATTATCATCATTTCACGCACGTCCACACTGGACAGGCTTCCTTCATAGACTTTCAACAGACTGGTTGGAAATCGGCTTGCAAATAGCGTCTAGTGGGTGGACTTATGCGTCCGTGGCGTCTACGCCCGGACTTGTCAACACATATATACATCATAAAATATAATAATTTATATAAAATAACAGTGGTTCGAAAAATACATTTGAAAATAACGGTTTTATTATATAATTAAAGTAATTCATCACATAACTCGTAAACAGATTGCACATTTGGATGCGTATTTACCTAAACTAGAAGTATTGGTTCATTAACGGAGACACAAAAATTCGTGTCGAAAAAATTCCGTCCATGCTACTACGTGAGACAAAAAACCACGCTCGGTTGTATAGTATCAGTTAATTGGTATTAATGAGTAATGCCCTTTCCATAATAAGATTAATAACTTTAGGGAAATACACACTATAAAGAAGTTATAATCCCGCAATAAAAAAATTACAGAAAATTTTAACACTAAACAATGTAAATTGCCCTGCATACCGTGACTCAATATTGTGTTGTCAAATAGTTCATAATGAGTACACTCTGAAGATTGATGTAAAGGTAATATTAAAATATCATGTAACTTAATTTTATTTATCACTATGCATTAATATATATGACACTAATTCCATTATGAATTATTAACAATTTTTAAGGACAAGTAATGGCAAATCTGATAGGCCGACTCTGGCAACCGATCGAGCGAGCTTCGGGTCCTCTAGCGCACCATAGAATCAAAATACTAAAGGGTCTCAAGTGATTCCTCAATATGAGGTTTCCTCTCGGAGGAAATTACGATCACAAAAGAAATATTAAATGTGAAGTCCTAAACAGAAATTCTTACGGAAGCTCTTCAGTTGTGAAAAAAACACTGCAAATTACTAGAAGAAATTAAAAAATCTATAAAAATCATGTATAACTTTACATAGATAAGAATATAATACTTTACTTCACCAGCTGTCGTACAATCATAGATTTTATATCATCGAGCCATTGTTCCTTGTATTTTAGGTTGAGAATGTTTTTGAAACATTGTGTACGCTGTTGTTCACACATCTTTCCGGTAAGTAGATACGCGACTGCTTCAACGCACAAAAATCCCATACCATCACTTAATGACCATATGTAAATTTTATCTGCTGTGTCCGGTAACAGTTGGAACTGTAAAATAGCGCTGCTTAATAACTCTTTAAGTTTTTCAAATAAAAATCTGTCGGCCAGTAGCAACACTTCTAGATTAGTCTCCAAGCTATCTGTCATGGGAAAAATTTGTACATCGCTCTTGGGATTATTCATTCCGCAATGTAGAAGTGTAAATAAATATTCGAGAGCCGCTTTGGAAACGTTTTTCAGTCGCACACATTTTTCAACAGATTCTTTAAAGCATCCCATTAACATTGCGCTGAACACGTCAGAGTTTTGACATAGAAACACTTTGTTAGCATGTACTATTGACATGTCGTCTAACTCGAAAGTAACAATTTCATCTACAGACAGGTTGTCCAGCACCGGGTCATAACTTACAGAGACTTTATCTTTAAACCTGATCTCTAATATTTTGGGATCCTTTATATGTACATTATTCGCTAATTTAACTAAAGCAGTTACGCAGTCTTGGATATCTTCTTTGGATTCAGATATAATGGTAAACAAAAGATTCAAAGCGCTGCAATCCATAAAATATTTCTTCAGTGCCTTTTCAGTTCTGAAAAATTATAAAATTATATTTTTATTTGGTTGACACTAATCACAAAAATTGTTGACTCCTAATAGACAATTATCTATTTTTTTAATTGTGACGAGCGGTGATTTCATTAGAAAGGAGTAGGTAAAAATTAAATTAATTTAAAGAGATGTCTCACACCGTAAAGGCTGTCTGATAAATACATTATAAGTAAAGAAATGAGTTTATGATGTAATTTTTTGCCTTTGCTAAACGTGTTTGATTTTTTCCTATTCTAAATGAAACTTATATTATCATCACCGACATCACCATGTCACCGGATAGACGCGTCTCCCAAAAAAAAAACTGAAAACTTAAACTTTTACCTCATAACAATAGATATTATATAAACAAACATTTGTTTTAAAATATCTCTAATGCGAACGTTATCCTCGCATTTCAGTTTCGAGGCAAGTTTCTGGATTAATTTTTCAGCGTTCTTGAAATATTTTGTGACAGAACCGCAATAAAGTAGTGGGGCACATTGTTCGCGACTCACGATTTGCTGAACCCTAGTTTAGTGGTTAAGGTTTGTGGGAATTGTGAATCGCGAGTTTTGTGTAATATGTAACATAACATCAGGGCTTCTCGGATACGGTAAAGTAAAATTAAAGAGAAAGCTTGTGTTTTAATTTTGATCTGATCAAAAGGTAAAAATGTGTTATATGAAATATTCACCAACCTTACTACATACGGTAGAGTCAAAGAAAGTGTTTGTTTCATATGGGAGGTCCCTTTGAGTAGTTGATAACTGATCTCGCCAATTCCATAGCTTGACTCTGCGAGTATGGTCAACTGAGCAAGTAGTTTTACGCTTAACCTAACAATCTAAAAAAAATCTACAAGTAAATTATCACACAAGAAAAAATAGTTATTATTTTCCTCGAACATAAGAAACAATACCAAATACATTAAAGAACCAAGAATATTCATTTTATAACATATAACCTATGTAACACTACTATAGTGCTACCGAAACCGCTGTACCACTTCGAGGTATAAACGAGGTGATACTGGAGAGAGTATCGGCCGCTCCGTTCCGACCTTCTGCAGTCAACGCTCAAGGCGGCGGCGCTAATTCTTCCTTCATAAGGTGCGTATAATATACTACATTTGTCTATAAAAAGAATTCACTGGCACCGGGATTTCACTATGCATTATGATTATTTTTTAAATTCATGACATCTAACAAAAATCACAAAATCTGTGTTATAATCGTGCGCAATTTAAATTAATGCTTATAGTCAATTGGTATTTATAAATTTTGCCAAATATATATTATTTATCATTGGCTTCTCGGTTTATATTTTATTATTGACCTAGCCTTTAACATGATGACAAGCTGTAAAAATTACGGCTATGTCTCACCATAGTTGTCCTTTGAGTGAATGGCTCAAGATATAAAGGTCGTGGGACTTTACTAGTGAAAACTCTCACATAATTTCTTTTCAATTTTGCGTGCGAAGGATTTGGTGGAAGAGAAATGGTGAATTGTTCGGCCAATTCTCATCATTTAGAAAATGTAGAATCTATATAGTTTTCATTTCGTGTATCAACAAAATAGATTTTATTAGGTTGATTTGCCATTAAATATTTATTAAAGCAATGTTAATACATCATCATATCAGCCGATAGATGCCCACCGCAATGCATAGGCCTACCCCAAAGATCGCATTAACTATGTCGTCAATCTAACCAGTGGGGAGCCAACTACGCTCGCTGCGCCTACCGTCTCGTAGTCGCTATACGAGAATCTTAAGACCCCAACAGCAATTGGCACAATGTACAAGCAATAAAGTATAATTTTGAATAATTAAATGATTTAATAATTCTTAACAGAAACTCACCTGCTTACATTGCTGACATTTTGTGGGTGGGTGCTTTGAACTTATAGACATTGTATATAATCTAAGCGCTAATCTATGTTTTAATATGCTCATTAGACACAAAGCATTACTGCAAAAAATTTCGTTGTATAATTAACATTACATAATTTAAGAAATTAAAATTAACGGAGAAATATTACCTTAACACTCTTGCCAGAATTCGAGCCGCTCTACCCAGTGGTCTCTTACATCTTTCAACGTAGTCGAGCAAAGCGTTCAAACATTCTCGCCCCGTTAACAAGTCTAATGTATGATTCGGTACTGCTTCTTCCCGAATACTGCCGTACGTGCATGCGCCGTGCGACACGCGGAATAACAGAACTAATACGCAAGCTATATTTGATGATTTGGCGTTAATGTCGATTTTTTTAGCATCCTCTGTAAATAAGGATTTTTTTAAATATGTAGGTCAATGTGGCCTGAGCATATAAACAACTTAAACAATGGAATGTCGTGGTGGTTACTTGCCATCGCTGTTTAGGAACTAATATTACAAATACGCTTCCAGCTACAAAAATAATAAATAACATTCTTCTTCATTATCAACTGAAGATGAGAAGAAAAAAGATCCAAAAATGCCTTAAATATTTTAAATGTTCAATTCTGATTTGGACATAACTCTAAAATTTCAAATAGAAGACAATTAAGTAAAATAACAAGATCACCTTCTGATGTTCCTTCTTCATCTACACTTTCATCGTCGTCCATAATAAGGTCGTCTAAGTCGTGGGCAACTTGGGTCGCATCTAATTCGAGAACTTTCTCTCCAGTTGTTAAATTGACCGCACCGTCTCCTGTCTCTCCTTCTTGCTCACTACATACTGGAGAGTATCGACCCGAGATCTCCGAATCAGAACTATCTGCTCAGAAATGGAAAGAAAAAACTTCATCATATGAGAGTCGCATTTATTAATCGCGATTATTAATTTATAGTCCTTAGTTAAAAATATATTATTACTATTATTATAAAAAGATTTCAATAATAATTATGAATTACCTTGATTGTTACTAAATGGTGAAGTGGGGCTCCCAGAACTGGAGGGACTCCATTGATATTCCGTCCAGTATGGTGATGACGAACTACCTTCCCCTGTGCTGGAATTAGACTGAGGACTCCAGTCCCACCGTGCCCGTTTTATCGATGAAAATCCTCTGTATTCTGGACTAAAGCCTGATTGGTTGCCATCAGAATAAGGGGATAATAGAAATTGATCAGTTCGATCAGGGCTCATGGCTACTTGCGCTTGAGAATTTAAAGGCCATTCTGGACTTTTAGGTTCCCAATAAACGCCGGCTGACCAATCTTTACTTGCCATTTTAATTAGTTGAGATTTCTGAAGAAAAGCATATTATTAACACAAATTAAATTATTTGTACCAATAAAATTTTATCATACAACCATGATTTAACTTACTTTTTTTAAATACTTGGGACTACCGGATCTAGCCCTTTTTAAACATTTACGCTTTGGTTGGGGATTTTCATCCTCGCTTTGACTATCGTCAGTGGCATCAGTATCTATGGCATCCACAAAGCCAACTATCATGTTATCTCTTTCTATTACTACTTTTAACTCATCTCCACTCTTCGAAGTTGGCTGCCCTTTGCGTCTCAAAAATAAACCCTTCCCTTCAAAAGGCGCACTTAATTGTTCTATTGGGTTTTGTTTAATGGCAGTAAAATCATCCTTAGATTTAGTGTCCTTCACTTTAATTGTTTTATTTAGTTCACTTATTGAATTAACATCTTCCAAAATATTATGTTCAAAATCCATAGTTCTGAGATAATCAGTCAATTTATCAGTGAGTAAACTAATTAGACCTTCATTAACTAAGATTTGGAATGCTGAAAATTAATAAGATGATTTCATCAAACTTAGTCATTTAGATGGAGAAAATTTTTTATTAACATATTGTTGTCCGGTCACGAGTTTTTATGGCTGAACGTTGCTAACCGGCCACGAGTAAACTCGTGATACGTTTTTTTTTCGCATCGCTGTTGTTTTCTTTGTTGGCGACAATATGGTGCAATTGTTGGTCAGTATAACACAAGCTGTTTTTCCCGCTTATGATATTCCCGCCAAATCTTTGTTGAAAAAATACTTAATAATTTAAAAAAACGATGACGGACGTAAGGAAATTTTTTTTAATTAATTATACGCGGGTGCTTTATCTGATTGTCCGTGTGATTATGAAGTAAATTGTAGTAACAGTGAAAATGATACTGTATCAGAAGGGAGCCACTTTGGTATTATGCCAGCGAAACATCAAAAAGGATATATAAAAGCATTAGATAGTGACGACGATTTGGAAGTAGAGTGGAACGAACATGATATTACACCAAACTTACAGAATTATTTAACTATTCCTGGTGCAACTATTGAACTTGGTGAAGCTCCGACTTTAAGTAGGGTAACGGTTAATTTTTTTTTTATTTAGTCTTTACGCGGATCAATTTGTACCATTTTCAAGTAAAAGAGTTACCTAAAATTTCTGCTAATTCGGTACCACGCCGGTGACATGAGATAAATTTTCAGTAAAATGGCTCGTCAACAATGTGTATAACAATATCAAAGAACTACTTTTACAAACTAAAAATTTTAGATTAAATTATCGAATATCTAGTATATGAATATATTAATAACTTTTTAAATAAAAAATACATACATGAGTCATCAAAAACGTATTGAAGTAAAGCATGCATTGCATATGGGTTGACTCGAGCCGCGGAGACTAATAAAGGTAAACCACCACAGTGTCTTAAACGAGATCGATTTACGGATTCACCACTTAACTGTGCAAGTGCTTTTGCCGAGCCTTCCGGCCACCATGCTACATCTGGATAAAAATAAAAAGGGAAAAACAATTAAATCGCAAATTTCAATAGTTAAAATTTAATCTTTCAGTGAATCTCTTGCATAAATCTTACTAAACTAAATAACACATAAAGCATAATCTTACTAAAATATATGGACAAAAAATAAAATCCATTGCCAAACTTGGTCTAGGCAATTAACTCACACTTTACAATTTATTTTACTTTTGAATAAATGGATGATTAAAATAATGTCATCTATTACTTTTTTATTTTATATTAGATTTCTTTAGAAAAATTATATTTTATACAGTACAAGGCAGCATGCACTTGTCCAAAGTTTACTACCTTAATATGACAAAATATATACCACAGTCATTATTATACTGTTGAACACAATGTAATGCTAATCATTTTTATTTTCAGATGAAGTGATCTAGCGGTTTTGAATATTAAATTACAGATTGAACTGATATCTTGAAATCTGGAGCCCTAAGGTTTTAGAGCGAAGACCACATAAGCACAACAGCAAGGCAGACAGATGAGGGTTAATAGCCTCAAAAAACATTGAATCTAGGCCGCTTTTGGTCGGTGTTACTGGAAATCTACAGGGGAGCATATGTCTAGCAGTGAACGAATGGGTGAAATGATGATTTAACATCAAATTTAATAATTAATAGAAATTCAAATTAATAGAAGAAAATATAAAAAAAATAATAGAAGAAAAAATGAAATTAATAGAAGCTGATTAAGTTACCTGAAAGTTTTTGCAAAATGTTAACTAAACATTCTACTATTCCTGCTGTACCCAAGTGAGGCCTACAAGTTGAGACATAACATAGATTTATTAGACATTTCAACGCCGTCGATTCATATAATTTTGTTAGTGCAACTAAACATTGATAGCCTCTGCCATCTCCTTGTATCTAAAAATAAGGTGAAAAATGGAGAGGTAAATAAAAAGTTAATTCCTGTTATATATATATTAAAACGTAAATTAATAAACTGATCTTACCTGTTCAGCACAATTGGGATTTGCATATGTAGTGAAATTTCCCAAACATTTTAGGATACCTGTGATAAGCTCTTCTTGACTTTTTTTCATCTCCTCTATTTCTTTTTCAGGGTTTGGCGACTTTATAATACCAAGTGATTCACATTGTACTGTTAACAGTATTGCTACACACCTAACAGCATTAGTACTTAACATTTCTTCCCTCTTCTCAGCTACCATCCAAAGTTGTCTAAATTAAATAAAAACTTCATAATCAGAGGTATGTTTGTTCAGACCTTGTCACAATTTTAGTAGTACGTCATCTCTTTTTTTACCCGGGAGAAATGTTCCTCAGAAAAATGTGCAAAAAAATTGTTCAAAAAATACGTACTTTTATATTACAATATGTTTGGAGACATATCCCACAACTTTATAATATATATAAATTTAATATTTTTCCGTATAAAATATGTAATAAAGATCTCCATATTAAATAAGTATTTGTAAAACAAAACAATTTTAAGAGAAATAAATAAAATAAAATTAGTGTACAGTAAATTTCAATCACTGGTTACAAACAGAAGAAAGTAAAAACCACTTTTGCAAATATTCATCCTTATTTCAAAAACTGGTAAATGTGTATATAAAATTAATTTACAGCAGAACCCTGGCAGATGACTAATTATGTTGAAATGCATTGATGAAAATTGCAGAGAAACCAGCATGTCCTAGGAAATGATTTTAAAAACATATGATATACATGATAATATATTACTTTTACCATGTAAATATATGGCTTGTCTTTAAGACAAATAACCTGAATCAAAGGTTTTCTTAACAAACAGTATCTCTGTGTAATGATTCGATCACCACAAACATAAGTCAAAATATTTATTAACAGTATTTCTGTTACATAACAGCAGCTTTTGATCAATAAGTATATTTGTATCTAAGTTTACAGTAGACAGAAAACCATTGCAGATCAAATACATGCAATACTCATAGAACTTTCAGAATGAGAGAAAGGCTGCTTTTGGCCTTATACAAATCACAACTTAACCTTGTGTAGAGTACAGCAGCTATATTTAAACATCAACTACTATCATGAGACTTGGAGAGAGTTAGTCAGTCTTGGAGAGAGGTAGTCATGTATTATGTATTGTTAAAATATAAAGTTATAAATAAAAATTATACTGCTTTTATCTCAAGAATCACATCTCATTTATATCAAAGCCCAAGATTTACTTTTATCAGATGCTTATTAAGATAACGCTCTGTCCATCCCTACCCCTAACAATAAGGCCAACCTCAGTTCTTCATGAACTACTCTTTTGACCAGTTCAAAAACATAACTGAATGGCTAACATATTTTATGCCACCTGTGTTGCTTTAATAAGCACTTGTATCTCAGTAGCATCTTGTTTATAATTTGTCTGTTATATAGTCTTATTTTCTGATTTTGCTGGAGGTGAATAATCTTACTTTAGATGTAACTGCCATAGTACACCACATTTTGGGCTTCTGTGTCACCTTTAATTAATTATAAATGGAACCAATTAAATTTCCTTTTTATTTTAAGATTGTTCAATATTTCCTATATCAAAATTATTTTAATATTTTGTGAATAGTATTTAAAATTTAATTTTAGAAGTAAATTTCAAAGAATATATGACCAGAGAAAAAATAAAATAAAACTTACCTTATTGCACGAACAGCCATGGTCAATGTAGCAAAAGAAGTATTTTTGTCTCTGCTTTCAATTAAAGCAACAAGTGCAGCTACGGCCCCATGGTTGTGTAGACCCTCTGCATTTGTATGCCTTTGTGCTAAGTTGCCCATCACACGACATGTCCTACCAAGGATACTGTCCCGGCAAACAGTCTTTAATATTGATACTAAAGGACCAAAGATGTTTAATTTGCCAACCTAACAAAATATGATAAGTAGTATAGTGAGTGTTCGTTTCAATCTATAATTCAATAGAAAAATCTGTACATAATTCTCAGTCAATGTCAATGGTTAATTTATATATATATATATATATATATATATATATATATATATATATAAGTTAAAAAATTCCATTAAACTTTCAATATATTACCAGATTCCATTAACTTAACTATGTTAGAAGAAAAATTTATTTTCTCAGATTTTTAATAATGTAAATAATATAGCCTATTTCTTTCTATTATAAGAATGCAAAGGATATATAAAAAATATAAAAATAAAAAGTTCTATTTTAAATTTGATTTATATAGTATTTTAATGTAATGAAATCTATTTTGAAAGCAGGCATAGAAATAAAAAAAAATAATAATGGTTTAATCACTAAATAATTTTTCAGTTAGGGTTGTATTCTGCTCTTTTGACTAATTGCATCAGAAATTGTTTCACTGAGTAGGAAAATTATTTTTTGTAACCAATTGTGACTGTTTGTGGGATTTTTTTTAAAGTTCCTGTACACTTTACCAAAACAGCTTTAAGTGACTTTAGGTTTTGACTTTAAATTTCAGAATCTTTGGTTTGTAGACACAAACCAAAGATGATTATTTAAAGATTTAATAAATAATGGTTTAACATATAATACTAAAATATAATTATTTTACGTACCATAAGGCTACTTTTTTCATCTAAGCAACAATTGCCAAGTATACTTAAAGTTATATCAAGAATCTTTTCATTTGGTTTTCGAAGATGAGGTAACAAGTTTTCTAAACCACCACAATCTCTAAATATTTTCATACCCTTATCATTAGAGATTACATTATTTTTTATTTTTATAAGGGTGTCTTGGATACGACTGGATGATGTCGATTTTAGACTATCTACGATCGATTTCACGTGATTCTTATCCATCTTCGATATTTAATTAAGTACATTCATAACATTATTGAGTATATGGTAATCTAAATTAATAAAATATTTTTTGTTTACACCCCACGGAGAAAAAAGATTGTGACATTGACGTTTTTCACTGCCACAAAAATATCTATGAAATAAGGTTTCTCGGAACGTTTGTAGTGTCAATTCACATATTGAACGTTCAAGAAATCCAAATGAGAAGAACAAAATGATATAGCACGTCGATTCAATAGTAAAATCTCAATTAGAAAATTCCATAAAATTAGCACCATGTAAATAAGCCAAAGGGCTCCCCACATACACTGGCTAAAGTACACTACGAACTTGAAAAAATCAATACACAATCAACGATTGAATACTAATACCGATGTTGATGTGACGATTAGGTTTTATTTTTGATGAGATTTTTGTTCAAAGGACCCGATCCATTTCGGTTCTGATCCGAACCATTTGAATTCTATATAGTTAATGGGAATAAAATAAAAGAATGCCAATTTTTTGATAATTTCAAAATAAAATTATAAAGAATCTGTCTATAATCTAACTACCGACGTTTGACTTCTTGATAAATAATTAAAGCTTAAAAATTATAGCTTTTTCTTAAAAAGTTACAGCCTCCTAATTAAGAAACAGCTGTTTTTTTTTTTAAATTTAGAATTGGGAAGTTGTAAAAGCTTTTAGTTAAACTTAGAAGTTGCAAATAAGGTTTCTAGCTTTAATAAAACAAACGGTCTAATAAAAATGTGTTTTGCTGAAACAATGATTTCGAGATGTCTTAGCCAACGCCTCCGTGTTCTCACGCCATAAATTTTATTTAGTTCGGTTGTCTCCGGATAAAATACCCAAAGTAGCAAAGAGGAAAATTGTGTAGCTAAGGTTGAAATGTTTGTTCTTATTGCTGTCTTCGATTTGTACTCTGTCTTGTTATGTTATTTTTTCATGTTTAAATTGTGTTACATTTTAATTAACTTACTACTTGGCGACTGGACATTTGTTTACGAATCGATTTTCTCTATTACAATGATTAAACGATGCTTCACGTTCGCTAATAAACTCTAAATATAACAAGTGCTTTTATTTCAAATTAAAAAAATTAAGTTTCTTTTACCATCATTACTTTTTTAGTTTTCAATCTGATTTAAGGAACTTTATTATTTTTTTCTGCTCTGTTCTTATTATACATTCTTTCAGATTTTTAAAAGTGTATATTTTAATTTGATGTGGACAAAATATCAGAAATTTTTTTACCGATACACTCTTTTATTTTGTTCTAGGCTTTATGGAATATAGGCTATAGTCTGACATGACAATATTAAAAAATAGAGTGAAGATAAAAAAAATTGCAGTTGGAAATGACAGAATTTCTGATTGGTTTTTTATACTGAAACTACTGCGATTGATAATATTTGTAACATAAAATTGTCATGAAATCGTTTTGTGAGAGATGAGTGTCTTCGGAGATTTCCAGCGCGTGTGGGTGCAACGATTTCCTGAAAGTGCTTTGCCAGCCGCTTGGGAAGAGGATGTCAGGGCCAATTTAGCTAAACATAAACAGAAAGTAGCTATACTTCGAGAAGAATTAGAAAAGGAAGAGTTTTATGTTGAGTATTTGGAGACTTTGCTATCAGATGTCGAAAAGCACAAAGCAGCTGCTCAAGGCAACAGGGCGGCGCCGCCCTCTGCTACCGACTCCAATGACGATAAGACGTCTGATAGCAAACAGGTACATCATTGTTATTATTGTTGATTTTATTTTTGCCTATAAAGTAAAAACCTAGCAGCCAAGTAGAATTTTCATATTAATAATATATTATGATGTTAATTTCTAAGTTTAAATTCTGAAATATGTTCAAGTTATTTAAAAACTTGACACATAATATCACATTAATACTAACACTAACATTTTGTTATTTAATGTCACATTAGAGATAGCAGGTATGAATCACATTGCATGTTGCATTAGTGGAATGTAATTTTAAGAAATAGCATTACAAATATGTTAATCATTACATAATTGATTAATGTTAATTTCACTAAACTTACAGTAGTGGTGAAAATAATGTTTTTACCTTTAACTGATTTTGATATTGATGTGTTAACTTCCAATTCAGTTTAACTGTATTTCTTTTAAGTATTATTAAATATGAAAAAATATTGAAGTGAAAATTAATGTTTATACACAGTTCTTTGATCTAGTAAGAGGTACATGGACAAAAAAATAAGATTCTAGTCAATTTGTTCATTATAAAATCTTTTCTGTTTTATTCTAGGTCTGTTAATTTTCAATATATCATTACAGCTAATACTTTAAAACAAGTAAATTGTTTAGGTTATTATTATTATAAAATATTCTTAAGCATTAAATCTACATTCTTTTTCTCTTAAAAACAATAGCAGAATATTAATCTGATAGTAAGTATTATAGTCTGCTAATAGCAGTAGTGTTACAATTAATAATATAATATTCTGTGTGACATCACTTGAGCATTTATTTTCTTGAATCATCAGTTCACCTTATTAGCTGTTCTAATCAACTGTTTTACTATGATTAGTAATAATAATTTCTCAGTTTACTTATGAAATACAAATGTAAAGCTAGAAACTATAAGTGCTTCAGACTATTGGTCATGGGTATGTCCATATGTCTTACTTATTTGGAGACATCCTCAACCACTCAATTATTGATGTTTGGTTTAATCTATTTATTGAGCTATTGTAGTATTATTTGATTTTTGATTTTAAATATTTTAATTAGGAGTTCCCAAGTAATGAGAACTTATTTTGTAGCTTTTTTTATTTTTGGTATAAACTCCTAACAAAAGAAGCATATCTTTATATCATCACATTAGTCTGTAAACATATATTAGACTGATCTTGTTGCTACATTAGATTTGATCAATTACACTCTTGTGACATAAAGGATTGTTCAAGTGGCTATTGTTATCAAAAATAAATCCAACAACAACAATTAACAAGTTTGAAAGTACCTTGGGCATGTGGATGTCCAACAGCAGGCAGTACTATCAGTAACTAAGGGTAATACAACACACAAATGTTGGGAATGTAAAAATAAAATAAACTGTTACATAGTTTGTAAAAAAAAATAATTTTATTCTACTAGTAATTCTTACCCCCTGCCATTTGAAAGTACACATAGGTTTTGCAATGGTACAAACATAGATATCCTCAAGCAATAGTGAACTAAAGTTGCCATATAAAGAAACTGAAACTTGGTTTCTAACATTTAATATTTATAGATGTTAATTACATTTTAAGTGTTTTGATGGAGTGAAATAAAATGCAGTACATATAAAATTGATCAAAATCTTATCTAAACATTTATAACTTAACTATAAAGCTGATGTTAAACTTCATCAGCATTTCCTGTTTTATTCACTATGCTGTTTATACATTTTTTGATGTTCATTTATTAAATTTGTGAAAGTTAAAGTTAAAGTCCAAAATTTAATTTAATACATAGTTAACTAGTTTCTTCAAATGTGTTTACAAAGTAGTGTACATTCATTAGTGTATTTTGGAAATGGGATGGAATAATTATATCATTTGAACCATCCTTTCATACAAATCATCTCTAATTAATATCCATTGGCCTTAGCTAAAGCCCAACATGCAGGGTTTGTTTCTTTTCATTAGTATGTTGCCTCTATGTGTCCATACAGGGGTGGACTGTTCCACTAATCATTTGCATCTCTCAATTTGTGATTGATCCATGTTCATTTTAGCTTTCTTCTTTTTGAAATAGCATCCTTCGTTTTTGTGATTTTCCTTTACTCATGAGCAGTTTTCTTTCCAATTTATGTCAAATTTTTAGTATCCAAGCGTGATTATTTCCATGGACCATTGATATGCTTGTGTTTACCATCCGTAAACAAGTATAAGCTAAAGCTTTTACTCTTCTTTTTTTTTCTTGGGGATTTATTTTAGTGACCAGAATTCATCCAAAACATTGGTTATTTAACAGTAAAAAATTAATGTATGCAGGGTGGTAGGTTATAACTGTAAAAGCTTTAGAAGGGTAAATGAATAGCTCGTTTGCTGTCAATTAAAGTTTTTTGGATAAGGTGTACCTAACACCTTATCCAAAAAATAAATGGTCTCAGGAAATAGGGTACTGATTATTAATATATATTTAAATTAATTATTGCTTATTACCCTCTTTTTGACTTTGCACTACCTAAAGTTATTGGCCTTCCAATGGAAAACAAATTGATGTAACATAGTTCAGGGTGATTGGAAATAAAAGTATTTTCAGTAATAAGTACATTTATTCATTTTAGGAATCAAATACAGATTCACTGTCTAAGAAAAGTGAGAATAGTCTGACAAGTAATAATAATGAAGAAATAATAAATGAGTCTTCAGAGACTGAAGTGCATCTTAGGCCCAAACCGGTGCACATTGGGGAGAGAAGTTCAGTAAACCAATGCATCAATGAGATCTCATCAAGTTTAGTAGTGGAAGCACGAAGAAGATGCAATAGTGAAGTGGTACAAAGAACTGAACCTGAAAAAGATAGTAATGGTAATAATGAAATTGATTTCAAAAGAAAATTTATTTAAACAAGTCTATATAAAAAATGAACATTACCTCTTTTTCCAGTAGCTGTAGAAGAAAAAAGTCCAACTCAAGTTAAGAACCGTCCAATGTCTCAAACTGGTGATTTTGTAACAGTTATAGAAGTAAATGGTCTAAAAGCTGCGGAAAATGCACTGAAAAGGGCTGAAAATTCTCCACAATCACCTGAGAGTACTACAGCTGATTCAACTTTAGCAATAAAAAAGAAAGTACCTCCTAAGTAAGCGTTTATATTTTTTAAAACTCTTCAGTACAAATTTTAAATAATGTTTTGTGTTTTAAATAAAAATTAGTATTTAGATTAAAAATAATAATAGTTGCAACTTGATATACAAGTGAAAAGAAGACTATTGGCTACTAATCGCTTTCTACAATTCATTAATTTGTGAGCATTAAAATAGTTTTGCTTATATAGGTGGTCGTCATCGTCGGTATCTCAACCCATAGTCGCTGCAAGGTATAAGCCTCTCCCACAGATATCTAGGGAGTGATATACCATAATCGCTACACTTGGCAGACGGATCAGGCTAGGTACCATAATATAATATTGTAGCGTGATATTATGGTACGCAGATGACATTGCTGTCCATACTCTGGACACTTGTTTGTGGACAGTGGCCATTCTATGTAATTAATGCACAATGATTGAATTATTTACGATTATTTCCCGGAAATCGTACCCGCGACCTGTGATCGTCGCAAGTCTCTGTCATCTACCAATGAATTACCACTGCTTCATTGTATAAAGTATAGTAGTCCATAAAAGGTTTTAGTTTGTTTTTTTTTTTATCGTCATTCAAAGTATTTTGTATCCTCATGTAAAAAGTCATTTTTACAGTTGTTAATTTTTTTATAATTTTTTGTATCAGACCTCCTCCAAAAGTGTTCAGCAAACGTGGTGCATCATTGCCAGAAACAGGCCTGTCAGAAGACAGTCCTCCGTCCTCCCTTGGGCGAAGATTACGTAGTGCAGAGTCCCGCGAATCCATTGCCAGTCGAGCTTCTACTCCCTCAATCAGTGAAAGAGTATGTTTTTTTTCAGTCAATTTAAGTTTTAATTAATAATAGGTTATTGTCAAAAATTATTACCTTTTAAAATACGAATTCCTAATAAATTCAGTTTTATAGATAAATAATGATGGATACAAAGAGATAGTTCTTTATTTATAATTCGTTCTTAAATAAACGAACGACTTAATATTTACATTTAAAAAATTGAAACTGATACTACACTCTTGTTTAATAGATTAAACTCTCTGCACACTAAATACACTGCTTTTCCTAACATATATAACACTATAGCAGCGCGAGCCTCACAACACATGTTGAACGATGTCTCTGCTATACTAACGCTACAACATTTTTTCAAGATTACCCTAAATTTAAAATAACTTGTAAAAAGTACAAAAGTACCCTCACTTAACCACAATTTTATTGATTATAAAAATGAGTTTGTTTTAGGTGAAAAGTTACGAGTCAATAAACTCTTTGTCTTCGGAGCGAAAGAGATCAGGAGGTGCTGCTACACCTAGATCTATAGATGAAGAGATAACTTCCACCACACCTGACTTACCCGAAGGAAATGATGTGGACAAATCAGCTCCAGTGTCACTTGAGAGTATCCCAGCTGCTGTTCCTACCATTGAGGATGAACCCTATTATGATCAAGTACCAGTTGATATAAATGATGGCGAATATGTTTATATACAAGCAGGTATTTCACAATATTCTGTGAATATTTGTTAGTAAGTTTGGAGAGCGTAATTTATAACATTTTACTTAGAAATCGTAATTATTATTCAGTTTAAATTTTCTTGATCATTCACTATTTTTGAGGATTACTTACTAAAATAACATAAGTTACTGACGATATAAGAGAGCGTTTCGTGTGGCTAATTACCTAAAATTAAAATATCACGTTTTAAGTTAAAAAATCATAAACATAAGCCTAACTCTTTTATTGTTTCCTTAAGTTATCTGAAGAATTCATATATTTTAAAACTAAAAATCACAAATTTAAGAATTTTAGCTCTACCGTCAAAAATTGCTGAAGAAATTAATAGGTATAGAGGTACTCCGCCACTGGGCCGCTTTTATTCCACCATTCGTATGAAACGCTGTATTAAAGTGACGGTACTCGCTCATCATGATATCAATGGTACCCTGAGGTTTAGAGACTTTTAATTTGGTGACAATACTTCTTTAGCAGAGAACAGATCAGCTAAGAACGATTTTTACCAAATTCTACAGGCAAATGGAAAGAATTCACTAAAAAAAAAAATATTTACTATCTATAGTCCTTTTAGATATATACACTTGGCTAAATATCTTTTCATGGTTTGTTAAAAATTCCTGAGAAAGTCAGTGCGGGCCACGCATAGGGGACGGGAGTAATTAAGTAAATTATACTAGAATATTACCAACACGTGTAAAAGCTGTAAAGAGGTATTTGTGTAGTACATTTGTCAGCAAAAACTTTTTATGCTTTTACATTTATTTCCATTCACCCGTATAAAGACGATCACTCGGAAATATGTTACAATATTATATTATTTTTTTTGTATTGGAATGCGACAGGCCAGTAACTTCTAGTAGTATGTCAAATATAGAAAACAATCATTAATTTTTATATGCAGTATTACGAATTTTGAAAACTCTCTTCGTTACTATATTAACAAGTTATTTATTACTTCTGAAACCATAGACTTTTCTATAGGGTGTAACATAGGTTAATGTATTATTTTGTTGAAGGTGGCACGGGTTCAAGTGAAGACGCATCAAGTGGCACTAGCACGTTACCTCTGAGCGCAGGTACCGGGCCCACTGCGCCTACAGCGCCGCGTGCGCCCGACTCGCCACCCTGTGCTACGGCTCCCAATTACGTCAACATACACTACTTTATACAGTACGTTTGTTATAATTCTTCAATAAGAGATAGACGGGGTAGGTCCCTTAGTATCGTTGGATGCGGGGCTGCGCAAGGCAGAGCATTGTGGCGCTCTTTGAAGGAGGCGTATACCTTGCAATTGGCGTCTATTGGCTAACATGATTTTTATGAAAGAGTAGGTAAGGTACAGTCGGAAAACGATACAACTCGCTTGCAAAAGGTTTTATTAGAAATTTATATCGAAGGACCTATGATTTCCGAAGTATATTTAAGTGGTGTAATTTATGTCAAAACGCAAGATCACAAATGGCGAAGGATAACATACATGGGAAACAGGCATATCATCATCATTCCAGCCGTAGTACGTCCACAGCTGGACATTGGTTTCCAGAGATTTCCAGTCCAAGACCGGTAGAAAGCAACTTGCATCTCGTGTTTTCCGATGAACGTAACAAGATTATCTATCCTCCTTGTGGGTGGATATCCTACGCTACACTTGTTCCGTGGTTTCCGTTCCAGAAGGGGAAGAATTACGTATATGTTAGTAATGGTTCCAATTTGCACCATGTTCACAATTTAAATAATTCATGTGTTTGTTTTTGTGGTTTGCTAATAAAGACACAATTAGGAAATAACATTTAGAGCTAATTAAAATCATTGAAACAATTGTCATATACAGAAAGATGGAGTATGAGTATTATAATTTTTAAAGTTGGCGATAGTTTTTAAAGCTATTTTTCGCAGACGAAAATACATTAACACCAGTGTGTGTACTATCAAATAATGTCTAGCATCTTTATTGTATACTTTTTAATCTGTTTTAATAATTTAAAAAAAACGTTAATTATTGTTTACCGAAACTAAAGACTCAAATTGACTTTATAAAATGTAACGACATTAGCTTATACAATTTTGTTGTAAAGCGTACTAAGCTGGTACGGTATAATTAATATTTATAAATTCAGAAAAAAGGCAATTATTCTTCAATTTTGATAAAACTTTAAAATTGTAATGTTTATTTATATTCTCTGTGTTAATATTTATGATATTATTTTGTTTTGTTTACGTAGACAAGGCGGCGAAGGCACTGATCCCAGTGAAGTGAGTTCGGAGCTAGCGGACTCCAGCGATACTCCTCTTTTGTTGCGGACAATTTCTTCCGACACAGAAGCCAATGCGACGCCGCCTGTTTTAAGAAAACTGCATCATCAGGTAAGTGTCCAGTCAAACCAACGGAGACGGGTGATAAACAAAAGTTTTGTGTGTGATTGATATCGTCGTTTAAGCCTATAGACGCCCACTGCAAGACATAGGCCTCCACCAAAAATGTCTATTGGGGGATATACCAAAATCGCCATCCTTGGCAGGCAGGTTGGTGATCTCAGTGTTATATTATGATAAGTAGAGAATACAGCTGCCCATTCTCTGGAAACTTGTTTTTGAGTAGTGGCAATCGTATATAATCAATGCACATATTGTGAATTATATAAAATTGTATCCCGGGAGTCGAACCCATGATTTACAACCGCTAGTCTCCATCCTCGACCACTGCGCTATCACTGCTCAATGTGTCACTTTGATTGGAGCTCCTATGATATTACCATCGATATTTTGACCAAAGGAACTGAATGTATTTTTGCAATACACCGTTGCCAAGAAGTTTGTGTTTAATTCCGATCTTAATTTATATTATCTGTGAATTAATACACAATTTATGGACGAGGCCAATGTTAATGTGGATGTCATAAAATTAAAATGATGAAAAATCTGGAATTAATGGCGATCTATTTGATTCTTTATTATGCATTATTAAAAAAGTCGAAATTCATGAATATTTAAAAAATATAAAAAAGTATAGTCATAGCAGTATAGCCGGGCTATGTGGGTCATTTTTGTACATTTTTAAAAAATCATAATAAAACGTATCTATTTAATAAATGTTATTTTATTTACAAATTTTAACTAAACTTTCTTGGATTGAGGACAATTCGAGATCATAAGTTACCGTTTTGTTAGATTAATAATATAACAATGTTATATGTATAATCTTATATATATCATCTTGGGCATCGGCGAGGCGGAACGCTACGCATTTCGAATGACAGCCAAAGTCAATTATCCGTAGGTGGCTGTTTCATTCTCTTTCTCTAAGAAGGCAGAGCGTTCACCTAAATGACTAAAGAACTTAAAGGTCTCTAAAATCGATGACATAAACAATTTAATGGCCTTCAATGGAGCTTTGGAAAAGGTCTACCTTTTTCAGTGACTAAGGTTTATTTAGGTTGGTTACTTTAGCGTAGTGTCACCTTAAGCCTGGTGAAGATGTAAATGCTAACGAACATACAGTATTGGTTAGTGACTAATTAACATTCACTGGGCGTAACGAGACGAAAATATTTTTTGTTACCACTCTTTGATCATAAACTGACCATTGTTTACTGATTAGAATAACAAACAAAGTAAATTGGCTGAAAAAAACACTTTAGCATTAGGCAATTGGCATAATTAATATGTTGGAATTTCGCTGCTCCTATATTATATAACATGTAGTATTGCTAGCCAAATGAAATTTTTAGGGATTATTTAACATGAATTCTAGTAATTTTTAAGAAGTTGGACAAAAAAATGCTATGTAATTTCTTTAATCTGCAGTACCTCAAAATGATTTTTGTTTATTTTATTTTTTTAAAAATATACTCATCTCAAGGTTATTTCAAAATTTATTAAGAATTATTAACAGCGATTTCATGATACAGAAGACGCAGTATTCAGGTAGTTTGAGGAAAAAAATTATGAGCGCGAGCCTAACGATTACATAGTATTACTAAATTTTCGTAAGGTACCAAATATTTAAAAAAAAAATTAAAAAAATCTAAAATATCAGCTGAAGATGAGGAGGTGGTATGGATATGTGGTGAGGTCCCTCCCCTCCCCCCGAGCTACGTTTGATAGTTTACATCGTGTTACAACTTATTTATATATATATATATATATATATATATATATATATATATATGTATATATATATATGTATATATATATATATAAAGATTTTACAAGATGAGATGAAGATATATAAAGAACACGACTAAATTTACTTAAAAAGCAACAAACAAAATAAGACAAATGTAGAGAGAAAGTACCTTAATTTGAAAAGTAATTACGAATTTTCCTCTTTTCGTTGCTTTACCTTTGTATAGATTAGAAAGATGCGTCAATCAAAGGTGATAATTATTTTTTTAATACACCGAAGTTGTTTTAAAATGAATTCAATCAAACTTGTAATTAAAGAATTAACTTACAACGGAACGGGATTGAACAAAAAAAGACAAAATATTTTAAGACATATTCACTGAAGTTATTAATTTAAATAATTTTCCTACTAAACAATTTCATTGTATCGTATAATTTAATATTATACAACTACTTGCTGTGAATTTTATTATTACGTAGTCGGCTTGTCGACAAAAAATAATTAGTTTTATTAATATCAAGTTGGCAACATCGATAGTTAACTTTATTTATTTAGTGTAATTTTTAAAAATTAGTTATAAAGAATGATTCAAAAATTAATGATAGTCCATCAGCTGCCAGACAACATTTTTTGAGACCAATTTAGCTCATTTCAAAAAATCACTTTTTGTCAAATGTATGTATAATTTTGAGTCGACTTATATAGCATATTAATAAAGTACACGTCCGATTTGAGATTGCGGTTTTACTAAATTTAGCCTAAAACAATTTATAAAATTTTGTTATTTACCCGCAGTAGCTGTTGGGTAGCGCTATAGTGTTTATGCTAAATTAATATATTAATATTTATCAAAAAAAAAACTTTACATTAAATAATAGCAAAGAGTTGTTATATTTTATTTATTGTTTTATGATCCGACTGGAACCGATGTATCGCGCGTTAGGAAAGCGCGCATACCTGCTACCTCCGATTGGTCTGGTCGACTTAATTAAACAATAAAATATTAGTAAACTTTCGTTTATACTATTTATGACTCCTAAAGGTTACTTACCGCTAGTTTATCTTGGATGTATAGTTTTGGGTTTTAAAAAATATTTATTTCGTCCAAACATATACCCGAAATACAAAAAAAATCTGGAGAGCAACTTATATTGTTTTTTCAAACTCTAATCGGTAACTCCTAAATCTGTAGCATCGTTATTATTTATCGGAACCGTGGAAGATAAAATTGCTTCTAATTCTAAAGGTCTTTCTTCGCTGGTTAAGTTAGCATTAGTTGTTGAAGAAGAGACTTCCATGTATAATGTCGTCGCTGTCGTTTTTTTAGACTCTGTATCCGGTACTGGTGTTATCGGTTTGCTGGTAGACTCTTCTGGTTTCGTAGTGTATTCTCTACATAAGCCCGACATGTCTGTGTCATATATGTTACAAGTAATATTGTTGCAGCCATCCTTGTCACACTTCATGGTAGTACATGTCTGATCGTTGCACCATACTGTTACGTTATGTTTGGATATCTCTATGTTATTGTCATGCGTGAAAACTGATGTCGTTGTTTCAGCATTTATTTCGTTCTCAGCGGGAGCTCCTGAATTCCACCAGGAGAAAGGATAGGTTATCCAACCCCATATCGTAGAACCTATTCCGCGGCCCTCGCTTACATCTGCAAAGTGTCAATTTTATAACCACTATCAACTTTTTATTAAATTTTTGCATGCTTGTCGAGTGTAAAGTTATTAAAAAAATATTACATTTCCACGTACTAAAAATAGAATGCTCTTGATAATGAAAAATATATTATCCACAATTGATATAAGAGGTTTTGCTAAATGCTTAACCAAAATTATAGTAATATTAAAATTTCCTTTCCTTAGATACATGTTTTAAGAGAATAAAATAAAAATTATTAATAACTGTACTTACGCTCAGTTGGGCTGCTTATTGATTTGTTGATAGCACACAATATGAATAAATACACTAGTTTATTGGAAATTGACATGACGACAGGTAACACGCGTCTCTTCTAGAGAAATAAATGTTTGCACAGTCTCACCTGGACCTTTTATACGACAAGGTTCGGTATGTCCCTTATCTTGGAGAAGATAAGCCCTTGGTAATGTTTACATAATGAGCTGTGACGAACATACCGGCCAAACTTTTAATTATCCCAAACGTAGTCAAACCATTTAAAGAAAGGACAAATAAGATAAATGTATCAACGACTATACTTTTTTTCTTCATAATTCTTTGAAACAATAACACTCAACCGTTCCTTGAATTTTTTTTATTGTTTGACCGATAAGTGTACGGCTCTGAGGTAATATTTGTTTTTGTTTTATCACATGAACTCTCAAAAATGCGTTTAACGAGCAATTGTTACTTACGGAGATTATTTTTTTTTTTAATAATTCTTTGTTTTGGCCAATAATTATGTTCGTAAATAAAAGAAAAAACAAAATATAATTATTAAAATTACATTCTATAGGAAGTAACAAATAAATGGGATCAATTTTTTTCTTAAAACTACGCGAAAGATTATTAAATTACCGGTAATTAAATTCAAAACACATTAAAATAAATTGATAAAAAGGCATATAATTCAATAACAAATATATTAAAATGATAAGACCTCTTGACAATAATGTCGCATAATTATTTTGTTTTCATATAAATTTTATCTCAGTAAATGTATATTTACAAATCAGTACTTTTAAACCTTTTTTTAAATGATGTGTTGTAATGGAGTTTCTTCACAACTATTATTAAACAATACAACACCTTGCGACGTAAAATACGGTCAAAAGTGAAATAAATTTAAAAAAATTGCCTTCGACGAGAGTCCCGTTAAAAGATCCAATATTGAATAAACTAATTTTACCTTCTGTCTTTCTCCAACATACGGTTGGTATACAATTATTTTCATTTATTTAGAATTCAAAAATGCAGTTGATATAACGTCACAAGTTGTAGAGTCGCTTGAGTTTTTTCTCAAGTCAATTTCACATAAAACACAAAATTGCTTCATTTTTGGACAAGTTAAAAACCTACATGTGTCTCGTTTAATACAATAAGTCAATATTTTTAATTTATTCTCGGGAAAATGATTTTCATCTAGTTGTTTTAAGTAATCATTGAAAATTTTTCTGACGTCCGTATCTTTTTTAGTGTGTGAATTATTATACGGTTTATTGTTTCTCATGTTTATGGTATATGATGGCATAGTTTCTTCTATGACTTCTCCAGCTGAATTGAAAGTAATTATCTTTGAAGTTGTATCTTTTTTTATCGAAGTCCATGGATTGACATAGTATGTTCTTGGCTATAAGTATAAATGTAACAATAAGTCATATTATTAACTAATGTTCATAGAATAACAAATATGTAAACTTACTTTAGATGTCTGTGAACTTTTTGGCAATAAATGTAGGATTAAAACTATTATTATAACATTTAATAAACATTTTATATTGTTGTGGTATATTGTATCCATTGTAAGTAACATGTAAAACTGCGCTGTTATTCGAAACTAGGTAGGTTACATAAACTTTATCAAAATCATAATATTAGTATTTTCGGAGTAAACGTTTATTTTCAAAACAATACATAATTTTTTTACATAATTTTGGAGTGTTTCAAATTTAAACAGTGGCCAGTAAGATCCAATTCTTTTAAAGAACATTTAGATTTTATGAAGGTTTTCTTTGCAGCGACTAAGCTGATACATTTAGAACTGATACAAAACGTCGCCTTTCCGAATATCTTACCCAACATCTTATCTTGCAATATATCAACTATTTCAAATGCTATATTTGAAGGTAGATCCATAATCGCTTCCATTGTAGCTACACTATCTAAAAGAAGAACAGTATTTTTTTTTATTTCTGCAGCATTTCAGCAGACAATACATTCTAATCTCAAGAAGTGAATTTTTATTTATGTCATGGATACGAGTGTGACACTGAAAAGTTTTAGAATACGAAAAATTACGTATCAACTAATAATAGTTCATAAAAATAATCTGCTTGACATAGATTGTATTGACGCCGTTGCATCCTGTAAACCATTGTTAGAAGCAGTGTGCCCTCTTATTTTTGTAGGTATTTTCCATAAAGTTTTTCTCTTAGTTTAGGGAATATATCAAAATCGTGGGCTGTTATTTAGTAGGGACCGTATGGATATCTCTATGTTATTGTTTTTCCCTCTCATAATTATTGTAGGCAGATAGGCAAGACCAGTCACCACTATCGAATTTTAACATCGTCACCAATGAACATAACGGCGTTTTTGAGCAGTAAGAAATGATCCAGCAAAAAGCTTCCTAATGCTTAAATGATCACGCAATATGTTTTTAATTAAGCTTGTACCGATATTCAACCACGATCGGTTTGTTTTATTAAATAAATAAATGATTTGTTTTGGTTGAATTATACAAGTAATAAATTTTCACAATTCTATTATTTGTACAAATTAAGCTGGTATTTTTATATTTGAACAGCAGTCAATTGAAATATAAGTTTACAATCGATTGTGTAATTTGTTGATGTTGTCTACTGTTAAAAAAGATTCGAGCTAAACGTGCAGCCTATCGTAAAATGGTAACAGTATTTTTAATGATCCATTTTACAGCTCAATACTTAACTTTGAAATGGTTCCTAATAGTTCGTTTTCTTTTTTCATCAGTTAGTGACGTGGTTAGCAAAAAATACACCTGACGGTAAACAATAAGGCCCTTGGTTGCAATATCTTTTCTCAGAACGATGTCATCCAGTGAACAATAATACTCACAACTCATTTTATCCAGTAAATCATTATGAACACAACTTACCTGTTTCATTCGATCCATTGCAATGACCTCTTTGATTAAATCGCTCTTCTGGTGTACAAATTCTATGTACACAAGTTTTTTCAGAACATTTCATAGAGTGGCATATCTTTTGAGAACAAAAAGTCAAAATTCCTTTTATATATTTGCCCATAAAAGACATGAAAACAGGAGCAACGGTATCTACATCGTTCCAGTCGACATTTCCAAATATCGCATGTTCAAGTGCAATCGTGTGATTCTTACGAATAGTCTCTTGTGACATATTTAACTTTACTTTGCTGTTTTCTCTTTCTAATATTATTTCTGTAATATTTTTGAAATTTGTGTTGTTACGGATTTTAGTAATATTTGGCCAATATAATAACTCAGAATCGCTAGATAGAATTTTACTATACTCTTTAAGGTTTTTCATAGGGTTAATTTCTTTATTCTTTTCTTTTATTGCATGTAATGAGTCATTGCCGATGATTTTCAACGTATTCTGTGTTATAACAGATCGTTTGCTTCTGAAGATTGGAGGCAACTCAGTTGAAATATTTGGAATTGTTTTTGCAAAATCTATTTCTATACTGTTTTCAGTTTTGTTAAAATCATTTTTATTTTCAATTATGCTCGTAATTAGAGAAGTCTCTGAAGTGCTTGCTATAATTGTCTTTATACTAGTATTTGGCGTTATAGGTATACTTTGATTTTTTAAATTAAGAGCATTCATTTTGAGAGTATAATTTTTAAGTAGCGGCGTTTTTAATTCCAAATTGTTGTTCTCAAGGACCATATTTGCATTATGGTTGTTGTAATTTTCATCTAGCTTGACCAATGGAATAACACGCGGTTCGAATTTTATATTATGAAATGTAATTATCTTCTTCTTGTGTTTCTTGTTATTGTTATTGCTCAATTTAGATTTCTTCTTTTTGTGGATTGTTAATTTATGTAATGATGTAGAATCATGTTTGTTAAGTTGCATTGGTTTTTGGAAACCAAAAACGTCTACAGGTAAAGGGTAGTTAAATTTAGATAGCGGTGCATTAATTAGATAATTTTTTTCTTTTGAATTTCTATTATCATTTTGAATTAATTTTTCCCGATGACGACTTTTTTGCTTTAGTATACTTTCAAATATTTTAGGTAGCATTACATCAACTTTAACACGAATGTTTAAATCGTTATCCGATGTTTCTCTCAGTCTATTTGATACCTCTGAGTTATCAAACGTATTATCAGTAATAAAAGGAGACGGCGAAAGGGGAATTTCGTATTCTTTTAAATCTGTGTTTCTCGAAAAACTGTCGCTGTAAGGCGCATCTAATGAAATTATGCATTGCTTACAATTACAATCGCATGGTATTTGATCATCTTTACAAATGCATGGCGATTTTAATGTATCATAATTGGGTCTGGGAGAAAGAGAGTTAATATCAATCAATTGTTTTTCGTCTGTAAATATTTTCTCTTTATCATCTCGATTATTTTTATGAAATTGTGGATTGTATAATTCTGGTCTAAGGAAATATTTAAGATCTGGATTTAAAGGAACAAATAAGTCCAATTGGTTATTGGGTGGTCTTTCCGAAAGTCCAAACGTATTAGACAAGGAATTAAAGTAATCTGAATATTTATTACCGGGAAGAGTTTTCATTTTAGAAAATTTTTCGTGTCGTATGAGGGGTACTTTGTTTTTTAATTTGTCTTCGTAACTTTTCTTTTGTTTGTGAGCTTTGTCTAAGTAATGTTGGTATTCAGATAATAAATCTTCTATGTTTTCTTCACTCTCACTCTCGCTAGGCGACGGTGAATGCTGCATTGAACGGGTTTTTATTGTTTTGTAGTAAATAAATGATTAAAAAAGACAAAACGAACCACTTTTATTTAGAATATTTCTATTTGGTATAAGTAACAATTTGAATATATTAATTGGATTAAAAAAAAATCTCTTGAACTTTAGATATATTTTCTCCAACATAATCTGATCTAAATAGAATTTAAGTTAAAAAAAGTGATTCGTCTCTTAACAAACCTGAAATACAATGTTACACACATAAAAAGCTATCGAAATTAGCTTTGTATGTGTGTAACATGCTATATGCTTAAATTTTTTTAACTGCCTGTAAAAAAATTGTCTATCATACACACCATGTTGCTGTCAAAATCGTTGATTATCTCCGCTATATCATTGAAAAGAACCGCATCGTTGAATGGCGATAAATCTACACGATTTATTTGATAATCTGTACAGGAGATATGTTATTAAAGATTTAATATTAGCATTGAATATATTTCGTAACAATTAAAGTACTTTTTATATTACATGTTATTGTTTAGATATATATACTTACTATCGGCAACAAAATCAGCACATTCTGCTACAATAATAAGAAAAGAACACAAGTGTAACGTACATTTTAGACCTTTTAAAGTCATGGTATTATTGCGACTAATTTTCAGCTTGGTAGTAGTTGGTGGTAGTGGCGCATATACGACTTGAAGGGTCTTTCGGATTGTTTACAAAGTTAGTGGTTGAAACCAAACAAGCCGCTTTATAGTTCCATTGTTTTTAGCATTCAACTCGTTACACAACGACTTTTAGTTAAGTTTTTTTTTTGTTGTTGTACATGTTTTTTTCTGTGAAAGAATATATTACAAACCAAAATTTTATTTTTCATTGTGGCAGGGAATATATGCAATTATAATTTATTAACGGCATTTAAGTCTACTGTTTACTCGTTTTACAATAATGATATTTCTTTTTAGAATTTTAACTTTTTTAATTTATAATAATTTAATTTCCTAAAAGATAAATCTTGTATCATATAATATCATATATAATATTTTATGCTCTCAGGCCTCCAGGATATTGTTCTTTTTAGGCTTTTACTCTGTGAACGCTCTAACAAAAAAATGTATAATAAGCAACATAATGTATAAAACTATAAAAATAAACCGACATGTCATTGCAGGCTTTGTAGTGCCAGAAGTTAATGGTCTGTCGCATTCCAATAGAAAAAAAGAAATAATGATCACCTTTATAAGAGTGATCACTTTATACAGATAAAGTGATCACTCTCTTAAACACAGATGATTGGAAATAGGTGTATCATAAAAGCTTTAACATCTATAAGCAATTAACCTGTATATCGTTGATTAATGTATTCAGTTTTATAATGTATTATTACCGTGCGATGCTTTATACTTACAATTCACTTATTTATTATTTTAAAAACATAAAAGTAGACAATATGTTATGAAGGAACAAAGAAATTTCAGTTGTTTTCTCTAATTTGAAGCAACGTCATTATAATCACGTTATTTTTAAATATACTTCAAATGATTGCATCCACAGGAATCGAATACCAGCAGTAATGCCGAAGCGGAGCGTCTCACGATGCATCGCTGCATCGTGACAAGTATTATCGAGAGTGAAACGGTTTATGTCGAATGTCTTTACGTAATGGAGAAGGTAATCACTATGTGCTCTAAGTTTTTCATAAATTTATTTTATAGATTGTTCCGTAAATTAATTTCAAACCAAAATTTTAAAAAATGTCTCGTATTTTTTCTAAATATATTATATGACTAAAAAAAATTAACGAATGTTATAAATGGTTTTCTTATAACTGTGACCAGAAACTATTACTTTTAATTTTGTTTTTCATTTTCATAATCTACCGTAAGTACACGTCAGACAAAATATTAGGGTGACCGGAAAGTAATGTCGTTTCTGCGCATAACGATATTTGATTGTCATTTGGTAGCTCATTGTGTACTTGGAAAACGTTGTTGTATACTAGTTGGTAAAAGATTTTTGATAATGAAGATAGTATATTGCTGATCAGAAATAAAAACTTGTTAAAAATGTTGTCGTGTAACTTAAGAAATAGACATTGCTTTCCGGTTCCCTAATAATGTACTATTTACGAAACAATGTACTTAAAAATATTAGTATATACACCCTTAACTGTGTTAAAATAAAATATGTTGTATCATTTTAATTTTCTAATCTTTAGCTGTCCGTTCATTCAATTTTGGCTGAATTTTGATTTATGGGACACCAGTATAACGAGTTTTTGGGTTAGAGAAATCATGTCGTAAATTTTTCAGGGTCAGTCAACACCATCTCGTTTTTTGTAATTAAGATACAATTATATATCTATATAATTAAAATGTCTATCTATATAATCAAAAGAGTATTAATTATTTGAAAAAAATATTTTCAGTATATGAATGCAATAAAAGCAACATTGTCCACATCTCAACCCGTGATAACAGAAGAAGAATTCAATACAATTTTTTACAAGATATCGGAATTGCATGAACTCCATAAGAACTTTCTAGAGGGTTTGAAGGCGGCTGTGGCAAGTTGGGAGGAGCCCTTGTCAGTTGGAATTCATTTCAAAAAGATGGTAAATTTGCAATATTTTAATGAAAAACAGTAACAAACCAGACCGTCCATTTTTTATTGATTTCAATTTTTTTTTGAGTTAGCATAAGCTAAACATTTTATTGTCATAAGATGAACAAACGGACAAAATTGTATGGATAAATATTGTAATTTAATAAAAAAATACTTCAATATTTTCTCAATTTGCCCTTAATTAAATTAATTTTGCGTAAATTAAGATTCATTGACTGTTGTGTTAATTGGAACAAAGTTTGCCGAGTCAGCTGGTTTTATGAATAATAATGGTTTTATCAATAAAAATAAAATATTTTCCATCGAGGCGGAGAACATAAATGTGTACGGTGCGTTTCTCCATAACTACGGGCGCGCGACGGACGCCGTACGTCGTCGTTGTAGCAGTTCTGCGCGCTTTGCGGACCTCACGCGCCAAATCGCATGCCGCGGGCAGCCCATGTCGCTCGACGACCTCTTGCATAAGCCTGTCGCCAGAGTGCAGAAAAATGCACTAGTCCTACACGTAAGTCTACACTTTATGCCTTTTTCATCAGACATAGTATCGTCCTCTCAACCGCATCTTTGTAAATGAAAGGTAGAGACGATCGAAGTGGGATGAATTATGATAAAAGAAGCAATTACAAATACCTTTTAACGATGTGAGAGCAAAAATTATTTTTTTCCTGATTATTGGCAGTCCTTCCAAACCAAAGATTAAATTTCTTTTTTTTATAATTATTATATTAATCAATTCCTATAATATTTTAAATATAATTTTGACGTATACTTCACCGAACTACACCCAAATCACTAAATCCTTCCTTTTGTACTCGTCACACCATGGACGCTTAAGCGTTCCATGGTGTGACGAGTACAAAACTAATGTTAAAATGTGCCAAAGGAAAGGAAGAGAAGAGAAAAGGAAACCTTAGCTCAATCAGGATAATACTAAAGCCTGAAAATTACAAATGTTTATATGTTATTAAGTCACAGTATCCACTTAGTATAACCTATTTATGTTTTCATTGATATAATTGATAAAAAAAATGTATACACAAAATTGTCAAACGGTACACAGTTTGTTGACGAAAGTAGACCCTCTTATAAACTATTGCTGTTGAACTAGGATACATTTATATATTACACTAGTTTGGTTTATGCAATTACATTATACATTAGTTGATAGATGATTATTCAAAGCATTATTTAGTACACAGTGTCTGTTAAGTTTGTTCACCGTCGTAGTCACTTTTTCTAACTTTTCTTTCCAGGATCTCATAAAATACACACCAGCTAGTCATCCAGATCATGCAATGTTAACCGACGCACTGAACATGACACAGCATTTCCTTGATGAATTTAACATCATACAAACAAAATCTTTATTCCCGGTATGTATATTACTTTATAACTTTACTTATAATATAACTTTATTAAATTTCATATTTCCTTTCTAAGCATTATATTTACCGGTGTTTATTTTATTAACAGAACGCTGATCGCGCCCAAAGAAGACTCGTGAAGAACTCCTTCATCGTAGAACTTTCCGACGGACACAGAAAATTGAGACATCTTTTTCTATTTAATGACGTTATTGCCTGTGCTAAATATAAGGTATTATATATAAGCTGCACAAAATTACAAGTTAATTAAGTAATGTAATAATTAATTACAGTTTAAAGATCATCATTTCAATTTAAAAAACGGAGTATATATGCAAACAGTTGCTGTTATTTGTTTGTACTTAATATTTAAAAATTTACTAAAGAAAATGTAATTTTATTATGATTATCATATAATTTCTTCCACATATATACACATACACCTGCAGAAAGCCGCCTGCATCCGAATTTCATTTCGTCTTTAATAAGGTCGTCAATCTTTGTAGCTGGACTTCCTACGTGGCACTGGCCGGTTCGTAATCTCTACTCCAACTTAAAGTCCCAGAGACCATCTGTTCTGCGCACTATGTTTACTGTTATTTACCGATCTGCTAATTATGCTATATTAGTTACTTTCATTCATCTACGGGTGGCCTTAGATTTGATCTATCAATGAAATTAAGTCAATGTAGCTTTTGTACCCGATAAAATGTTATATTTTCACATAGAATATTTCTAAAGCACACAGTATCGCGTAAATATTTTGTCGTATAAACCTTTATTTTTATATACAGGCGTCTGGTCGGGACAAGTTTACGTTTGAGTTGAAATGGTTCATCCCGTTACCTGAAATCGTGGTAGTGGAAGAGGAGAGCGTCGGTGGTAGCGAAGCGAGGGAAACGTCGCCCGCCAACATCGTGGCGCTAAAGTCGCAGGCATCTACCGTCCGAGATCAGATACTTGCTGACGAGCGGGCGTCCCATGACGACAAGGTAATAACATTGCAAACCATGCGTATAGTGTTGCCGAAACCGCTGTACTGTTCCTTAGAAAAGACCGGGTCTGTGGGGACCGGAGTAAACGTGAAAAGTGATAGCTTCTCTCGTGTCCTCGCGAGCATACAAAAGACGCGATTTAAGTATTTTGGTAGCACTATAACAGAAAGATTAGTTTTACTATCACGTGTGGCTAACAAGATCTTCTGATGACATATAATAAGCAGCATACCGATCGCCTTGGCTATACTCGGTACGTTTCTGGTGTTTTCTTCAGCTACAACAACCTTCAGGAAAACGTTAGTTTAAACATAGAGACACCATGGATTTATCAATCGTATCATTACTATTCTTACTTATGTGTAAAGATCTCAGAATATCGTAACTATTGAGTCAAATATGTCCCATCATGGACGCACACTCTTCGTAAATTATAGTTATATAATTTAGGCAGTTTTGCCACTATATGCGAATAGAAATGGAGAGCTTCATTGGTAAACCGGCATTTAGGACCCAAATTGCTAAAACGATGTACCCCACAGTAATTCAACCGCGTAGTGAATTACATACTAAACTCTTTTGATATATTACAATGGTTAAAAATAAAATTATTTACAGTAGCAAAAAAAATTTTCAACATTAATATGTTTGTATTAACGTTTGTCATTATAATTCAGAAAATACGCATCGGTGGTCGAGGGGCTGCGGAGAAGCAACGCAAGAAATTGGCGGAGTTGGAAGGGCAGCTGGTTCTAGCATCGCCGAACTTGGTGCTCCGTGTTGGCGCCAAGGCGCCCGGCGGCTCGGCAGCGCTCCAGAGACAACATATATTCTTTCTCAGTTCAGAGTACGAGCGCACCCAGTGGATTGATTCTATACACGCTCTTCAGGTATTTATTTACATATTCTCTTCAAAGCAAAACTATGAATAGGCAAACGGTTAACTATTATGTAAAATCACAACAACGCTGCGCGCGTTGACGGCAGACTGGCTGGCTGGTAAAAGGTTTTTTTTCTCCAAATGGCCCCGCTATTAGGGGCATCCCGTTTCCTAGCCATTTTTAAAAGAGGGACATCTATTTCGTTAATTTTTTTTTCAACTTTATTTCCATGCTCTTTTTTATCCTTAACAATTTCTTTCATTCTCTTCCTTCTTCCGTCCTTCACATGTTCTCCTATTCTGTAGCGTTTTTATACTTTCCATGCATTGCCTTCCATCCTTCGCCACATTTCATACAACACTGCATGTACACTATTTTTTCGTTTTAAAAGTTATGTGTTATTTATTTTTACATTGTTTTGAGACTCGGGTACTCTAATATAGTTTTAAAACTTAAGCTCTATCTTTTATTACTATATCACAATTTTCTGTATCCAAAATCCCCTTACCGGACCTTAATTTTACAATTTCTCCGCAGTATTGTAAGATAATGTGATGCTACTGCTTTATATTTTCTTCCAAACTTCCAGCTCACAGTCGGCTCTAACTCGTTCGAACACGGGATAGCAAGTGATCACGCGTGCCATGTTCTTGTCCACCATATGGTTCCAAATGTACAAGGGACTCTCCTTTAGTTTAAACTTGGTACCTCGTGAACAATCAGGTCAGACACGTGTCCAACTCCACTTTGCGGGTCGTGCAATAAAGGTAAAATTTCCAGGCATCATCAGCACCTCCGGCTGGGTCGAACGCAATCTCTATGCTAGAGTTGCAGGCATGGGTAACGGCATGTCGCAGTTACTTGCAAACTGACATGGGCTCGTACCTGCTGCGCAGTGGACGTGACGACTCGCTTCTGCTGGGCGACTTGCAGCTGCATATCGGAGGGATGACTGCGCCTCTGGACACGGCGGCGGGTTAGTGAGCACCTTACACATCTACATCAATACAATGGCCTTAAGAATTTCACGAATGTCTTACATAATAAGTATAAATCAAATATCTCAACATACCATAAGTTAAAATGTTGGCTTATTACTGAATGGACTTTTGAATCGAAACGCGTGTAACTAATCATGTTTGTGTGAGTTATACGTCACACTCCACCTGCCTAGTAACTTAAAAATAGTTTCTTTTTTTTTATTTATTTATGACATAGTAACCACCCATCAAAGCCGCCTTTAAAACTTTTTAGGAAAATTATTTTAAGCAAATATGCTGGACGCAGGTCTTTGCGTAAAAATGTTCGTACCTATTCATTTATTTATACAGACATTTATTATTTTTGTGTGTTACTAGAAGAATCCCAGAAGAGCCCAGTTTGAAATATAGTAAACTCAAATTGAACTCGCTTATTTTATCCTTCAATTTAAAGTTAAGACTCATTTCTTTTGATTGACTTACATAAAGATGATTTACACCTTCATGAAGACTTCGATCCTTGATAGATATATACCAAGCTTTATACAATTCTTATAAAGCAGTTTCAAATACCAAATTAAATATGTATACATTTTATTAGTACTTTACTTTGTATTTACAATGTATTATTGAATTTTTATTTATTTCCAGATTACTATGTAGTTGTGGAAGTGGATTCGTACGGGCACTACTTCCGCAAAGTGAAGTCTAAGCTGGTGTGTCGTAGCGCACAGCCGCGCTGGAACGAGAGCTTTACGCTCGACCTTGAGGGCTCTCAAAACTTACGACTGCTTCTCTACGAGGACGCGGCGAGACCCGTCTTGAGAGGGAAATGCACACTTAAGGTAAAAATTAAATAAAGCGCCATATAATTTTTTTCTTTACAAAAACCATTATAAATAAGTTATAACCCTGTACAAACATTTTATAGTGGGTAAGGCTAAACCTAAACTAAGCTAAAAGTACTTAATTACAGATGATATCCTAGCTCTTCTTTCTAGTTTATGTCAAAATATATATCTTGATAAGTGTTTTTAGATTTGTTTTTATTTCCAAGGCACATCAGCGACATAAACACAAGCATGTAGCAGAATCATTATATTAAATATTAAAACTATGGCAATGTATACATGCGGCAAACAAAAATATGTTACACTGATTAGTGCCAAACAGAGTCCACTAACACAGTCCCCTAATCGGTGTAACATAACTCCTGAAGATGCCCCGTGGAGGGGTGAAACATGTGTTGAGTAATTTGGCGGTGGCGGTTGTGTGATTCGCATTGTTTGCCGAATACGCATTTATCAGCGGGCTGGCAGGCGGTGCACTTTGTTGCACGACTACCACTGCATGTGCGGAAGTAGCTAAATATTGGTCCTTTTCTAACTTAATATGGACTTCAGCAAGGTAACGCCTGATTCCATTAAATATTATAGGCAGAAAAGTTATGTTACATCTGTGTGTTTGTTTATTTTATGCAAGAATACATATATAATTATAATTTATATCCAATTTAGATTAAAAGTTATAACAAATAACAGAGACTAATAATATTTACAATGCATATTAATATGTATTACATATAACGCAGCTGTCTCGAGACTGGGTAGCAGAGAGTGCGAGTGGTGGCGTTTCTCGAACTGTTTGCCTGGGAGGAGGCTCCTTGCCCCTCCGCTTACGCCTGTTGCCTCCAGAACGATCTTCACGTCGTGTGCCCTCCGCTAAACCCGGAGCCCTATTCGGTGCCAAAATCACACATGTAGCTAAGTGAGTCTAACTTGTTATCATATTAAATACTATTTGTTCAAGGAAAGGAAAGGAATTTGAAAATTCCAAAGGAATATTCTTACCAAATTGCAAGTCTTCCAGCCTTACATATAGATATCGACAAGTCTAATTGGCGGAAATCTCTTATATGTTCTGGAGGATGAGTCCCACTGCTCACTCCATTAGAGAGTTTGAGAGAAATGAACATGTGTGCATGTTCCGTTGATACTTTATCTATATAGCATTATTCTAAAATAATTCCTACTTTTATACGTAATTCCCGGCTATTATTGTTACTATTTACAAATATCTTATTTATTACTTGAGATCCTTTATAATGCTTAGCTACTGCTTTCTGTTACCATGCAGAAAAAGGCTGACGTGTTTGGCATATTTCTTGGGTACCACACTCCCTCATCGTACAGTGTCATAAATTAATAAAAATTCTTTTTTTATACAAGCAATATTAAAATTTAATTGAGACTTCTTCCAAAAAAGAAAATTATGTTCTCGTCAGAAATTGAACTAATGACTTGCTATAATGAGTCAGTCCTCAAATACTAGATTAGCATTGCTCGTCTTTGTCTATAAATTTGCCGAAAATATTTTCTTTTTTATATTAAAATAGATAATATATTTTTGAAAATGTAATAATATTGATTTTTAATGTTATGTTACCAGGCGAGAAAAACGAAACATTCCTTTTATAATCAGTGCCTGTGTGCGAGAAGTTGAGCGGCGCGGAATCCACGAGGTGGGCGTGTACCGTGTCTCCGGCAGTGCCTCTGACCTGAACCGCCTTAAGAAGAGTTTCGAGACAAGTATGTATTGGGCCAGTAACTTCAATTCTTGTTAATTGTGGTTATACATTTTTAATAATAAATTTATTACACATAATAGAAACGAAGATAAAAATTAAATATAATAGATAAAACTAGGCTAAGCTTTGTACAATTATAATAATTAAACTAATCAAAGTAGAATAAATAAAAAACGTTAACAATGAATACACACACATCCTTGTCACAGACCATGAAGCGGATTCAATTGGTTTAATGTAATTTACGTTTGTAAATTGGTAATTGCAAGCAATTGCATTAACTGGATAATAATAATTATTACAAATTATTAACAGATGCATATGAAGCTGAACAGCTGTTAAAAGAAGTGGATATTCATTCAGTGACTGGAGTTCTGAAGCTGTACTTGCGCGAGCTACCCGAGGCATTATTTACAGATGCACTGTATCCAGAGCTACTGCGAGCCTGGGGTTCAGCTCAGGTAAAAAAGCTATTTAGCTAGCTTACTTTACAATGATGTGTTTAAATTATTACACCGCCTGTTTTCAAAACGCTCAAAATATTTGAAAAGTCAAAGCTTTGATCGATAATTTTTAATTCTTTAACTATTTTGTGACTATGGATACGCTAATCTTGAACAACTTTATCTACCATGGCGTTCATTTTATCCGTAACTGGGCGACCATAGCAAGGTGCATCATTGATGTCAAAATTCTGGGGCTAAACTATTAGGTTCCCTAATATTGCACGCACGGAATGCAATAGCACGGAAAAGTTTTTACTAACTTATTTCTTTTCTTAAATGGAATCTTTTTAATGTCATTAAACCCAAATACAAATAATATAGCCAAGGAGATTTCATTATAAGTTTATACATAAATTAGTTTCACCATGATAACGCTAGACCACACAGATTTTCCGAGTAGCTCTTTAGTCACTCTGGAAAAAATAAGATAATTTGGCAATGATGCATCCGCCGTGGATCTGACCTAGCCCCTCATGATTTTTACTTTTTTCAGTTTCTCCAGAATTATTTAGGTAGTGTTATCTTATTATCCTTAGAGGTCTTCTAACTACTCATCGCGGAATTTGTAATCAGAATTTTAAAATAATTTTAAATTTTACAAATACAGTCATATCACTACCTACAATATGGCGAAAATTTGTCAAATGTTATTGCATCTATATACTCTAAAAAAATGTAAATAAATTTAAAAAAATAGTTGAAACCAAAATAGTCTCGAATAATTATATAAAATTTTAAGTAATTTTTTGCTTATATATAGATGACACAATTGCAAATCATGTTTTCAATATATTTTAACTTATATTGTTTTTCAAATATTAAAGTATGTATTTTACTACAGGGTGTTGGAACATCAGTTGATTCAGGACCAGCCCACACAAGGCGACATGCACTTCTGAAATGCTACGCACAATTGCCAGATCTTAACAAGAATTGCATTGACTTTCTTCTTAACCATTTTGTAAAGTAAGTAGATAAATTATGATCATATCTCACCAAGAAAAGAAGCTGTCTGAATTCTTATGACATTCTTATAACATTACAACAATGTCCTTAATAAGGTTGTATGTCCACCTTACGTCTGGACTTCCCAAACTATGCCTGTTCGCTGCCACTTCAAGTTACCAATCTGCTGCACTATTTTGGCTAATTTCTCTCTACAGATCATCTCATTCTAGATTCGATATTGTAAAATAATTCCGAACCTAACCCAGTCTGTGGCTATTTGTGAGCTTGCCAATGAGTACCCAAATTAATCATCGCGTTTCAATGCTATCAATCAACACTGGTAGCACAAATTGGTCATAGACTTTCATCTTAAGGCACTGAGGGATATTGAACGAGATTTCTGCGGTTTCCTGAACAGTGCTCAGCCAATTTAGATTCAGGGATTGACCTGTTTGAAATAGTTTTTGTCTTACATATTCATTTTATGAGCCTTATTGCCTGACAAATTTCTGGTGAAGACAATTGCACACTGGAAGAAACACTGACATTAAGAGCTCTTCGGGTGTAAAAGTTGTAAGCCAGGTGTTTCCTCTTACATGCAATCACTTTTCTCAAAGTATTTTATTTTATTTTGGCAATATTTTTGTATAATGTTGAATAGACTATGTCTACAGCAACTTGTACAGTATTTTTATTTAAGTATACTATTGATGTACCTAAATAAATAAATTAAAAAACAAACATATAAGTTAACTTTTTGCTTATAAAATTACGTGTTATTGAACACTACCACCAACTAAAATATTATACAATTGCCAAGGGTAAATCAACACGAAGGAGAGAACAAAATGTCCCTCCACAATCTGGCTACTGTGTTCGGTCCCACCCTGCTTCGTCCATCGGGCGCAGGCGCGAGCGGAAAGCAACGCACCGACCTACTAGCGGCCGGCACTGTTGATGCTATGGCGCAGGCAGGAATACTTTACTGCCTACTGCAGCAACGGCAGCTTGCTGCTCAACTCTCCTCACATCATCGCGGACCCACACTGATGGAGTAGAATAAAACATGACAAAGTCTAATACAGAACTTAAATTTATGATTATTTTGGTATGTACCCGAGTTTCATAACCATTGTTAATATTAGTTATCCTTTTATATCACATCAGTCTATTTAGTGCAGCAAAATTGGAATGTACTTTCCAACACTAAAACATTTATTAATGTCTGGCTAAAATACAAATTCAAAAATGGCATCATTTGTGTCAATAGTCATATTATATGCTATAAATTTATATTATGTATAAATAAGTATTAAAGACTGTTTGTGAATTAACAACACTTTAAGTATTTACTAGTTTAACTAGCGCCAACATTTTTTTTGAAGAAGCTTTTGAGTTTGAGAGTTTGTAAACGAAATAAAATAAATCGTTTTCTGAATACATACATAATCCTAATAAATCATGCGACTGTGTGTTACCATTTTTGGAATAGAACCAATTGTATGCCTTCACATGTGGACCTACATGGCTAGAGAATAATGTTTTTATGCAGTTTTGATAGACTTTCTACATGTTTAGTTTTTTTAATCAACAATTACTCATCAATACTCCGCATAACGCTTTATAGTAGTTTTTAGACGGGGAACAATAGAACTGTTGAGCTTAAGAGAATAGGTTTTAATATGCCCTTTATGCAACCCGCGTTTTCAAATTCACTAACTTCACAAATAAGGTACACCTTGCATAGATAAAATTTCGACATGTGTCCTTTGGCTTGTGTACCTACAAGGAAAGAATTAAAAGGTTAATAAGAAAGCTATACAATGTATTTATTAAGACAGCACTGCATTCCAAAAAAAAGTTACTTACTGAAAAGTTAAAATAAGTTAATCCTTAATGAGGTTTTTTATGTATAAAACTTCTAAAGTTCGCATCCGAAGTTAATTAAAAAAATAGTGATTTCTGATAAATGTGAAAGTTTTGGATCCCAAACCAGTAGAGCGCCGTGGGTGGAGCCTACGACAACTATCTAAACAATAGGTTACATAGTTACAAGGTCGTTGACAATAGATGATGATGACGTGAGATTTGTTCTATGCCAATAAATAAATCATTTGCAAAAACTGTGTAGTGATGTAACCACCAGTTAATTAAAAAATAAAAATAACAGGACTAGCTTCATATATTATCAACATTTAGCTGGTAATATTGATTAATATTTGATAAAGCCCATGTGATTAACAATATCCAACTTAGCCTAAGTAGCCTAAGTTACTTAGGCCACATATTTTAAACTGTTAACGTGTGTAAACGTGTGTCACTGATTCACATCAATAGTTATTTTAAAATTTTTAAAGAAATCAACTCGATTTTTTTTTCATAATTGAGTACTAAATTAAAAAAAAAAACATTCCACAAATAATGGAACAACAGACTGAATGTAGAGATATCAATTAGGAATATATCATTTACACAACTTTTAGTGTAAATAAGCAATTTTTTAAATTTTTATCATAAATATTATTAATACTTACTCATCCATTATTCATATACATATTACTTACATGCATTGACATGGAAAAAGCAACAAGCCTATTGCCATTTTTTTACGAATGGATACATAAAAAATACCCAAGACTAAATACTGGATTATTTAAAAATGTGACTTATCAACTACATTAGCCAATAACACAGTAAGTTTTAAATAAAAAAATCTAGATCTATTAATTTTTATTCCATATAAAAACTGTGTAGAAAAAATGCAAATATTTGTCTAAATGTGAAATATTAAGATTTTTTTTTTGGAGTAGAACAATAATTACATACCATTTTTGTTGTTTTAAATAATGACAGAAATAAGTATTTGCTGTAGGGAAAACATAGGTTGCGATTAAAATGCAACTTTGAAAAGTATTGTAAAGAGAAAAATGAGATTTGTTGAGTATTAAAACAAGGGACCTAAACTTGTATTAAATTATTAGCATATGTAAAAGCGGACTGATAACATAAAATTATGAATGGTAGTGTGTTGCTTTCTATTTTGGATTATTTCCACCATCAGGTTAAATATATCTTCAGGAACTAATAGCACTTGAGCTTTCAATTAAAAACAAAGAACAATGCTTTAGCTACTTTCAGATACCCCTTTTTGCAGACTAGTCGTGGGTATTATCTAAAGTACTTTATATTAACATAGCTCACCACTTCTAGTATTGTGCAATGTAATATGGCAATGAAACAACAATGACCTTTCTGGGAAATATAATTATAAATCTACTAATGTTTAATTAAGTGTTTTGTTTCACAATTAGTTTTAAATTAATGGAGATATATTAGTACTTAATAATGACAAACTACCAAAAATGAAAATTTAGAACAATATTGCTCTACTTTTTTTAAAATAACTTGTGTTGTTTTTATTTTCCAATGTCTTAAATCATAGTTTACATTGATTTAAGTAATGTATTTATAGTCTAGGATAAATTGTAATACACAAACAATATTTCTTTTCACCAAAGACATCAACTTTTTTTTCTTTCTTTATTTGGCATTAAAAACATTTTGTTTATTTTCAATGTGTTATTTTCATATGATTCATATAGTTAATATATTTAACAAAAAATGTTGTAACATTAACCTTGAGTAATGTTTCTTAATTTTGTCTATATATTTTTGAATTGAAGCAATGAGTGCTAATTTCATTAACATTAGACTAGAGTTTATTTTGTACATTTTAAGGTTAAGTGCATTAGAGATTGTAACCAGTAGTGATATAGTCATCACAATGATAACTGTACTGCCAATTATTTTGCATGTTTTCTCACAAAATAATTTCAGTTGTTTACTGAAGCCAAAAAAGGACCTATCTTAGGTATGAAGTATGTGTTTTTTGAGTTGTGAAGATATAGACAAATACTAAAAAGTTTTTGAATGGTTGTGTAAATCAAACTTTAAAGGCCTTTTAAATTTCATTTTGTATCTTTCGTAGTATAATAAGGCATTTCTTACATTTTTAGATACATATTCTTCAATATATTTGTAAATTTACTGTTAAAAATTAAGATCAAATTAAATGTCCACATAATACTAAGGTATTATATGAGAATTAGCAAATTGGCTATTGTCTATACCTTATATTTAGTTACTGTATATACTTGATACTAAACATAGCTGTACCTTTCACAATAAAATGTATTTTTAATACACCTTTTACATGAGTTTTATTATTCACATATTTATTTATTGTTTTAATTTGCTACATTAACATTTAATTTTAAAATTGATGTATTTGTTTCTTGTTACTTGTTATTTGAAGTTTTATTATAGATAAATACATTGACAATTGATTGTTAATGTCATGTTCACAGAAATGAAATTATTTACAATCCATGAATTTTTTTATGTAATTTTATGACTGTAGGATAAAGTAAGTGGACAATATGTTGAATTTGTTATTATTTTCAAGAAAATAAATAAATATTCCCATTAATAATGTAAATAATGATCCTAATGATTTTATTCTAAGGTAAATTAAAATAGTAATTATAAACAAAAATAAGTAAAGTAATACACGCTTTAAAGCATCAGCTCTTAATTGTTGTTTAAAGGTATCATCTAAACACATGCCATCCCACAACAAGTATTCTGCAGAACAAGATGTACAGTTTGCTTTACCATAACCTTTACATGTTCTACAAGATTCATCACAAATTTTACAGGAATATGAACCCTCCCTGTTAATACAGTATTGATGAACACCACAAGAAGTTTCAATCATACATTCATTAATATCTGTGCATACACCTGCTTTACTCTCCCAGCCCACATTGCACTCTTCACATGCCTCAGGGCCCTTACCACTACAACCATTACAGGCTTTGTGGCATGGATGACAGTTTTCATCTGTTAAATTGAAATAGTTTTTTGCACAGCTTTCACAAAGATCTCCAGAAAACCCTTTATTACAAATACAAGAACCATTTCCCTGTCTTGTCTCATCACCATCACATTTGCCTCTTCCTCCACATATTTTATTATTTTTGTCAACAGGACAAGGTGAACATAGCAATCCAAAATGATTTTTAGGGCAACAATATTTCAAAGCATCTATACACAACCACATAAACAAATCTTGTGAATTAGGATCATTGTGAATCCACCACTGTTCTAACAAATGCTCTACTTCTGCCGCGAGAGTATAACATTGATCTATATTTTTTTTTACATCAGAACAAAGGCCCTCTTGTATTTCTACCAAACGCATTTCACTACGAGAATATGACTTAAGTCTTGCTTCTTCCCATGCCGCGTCACCGCCTTCGTGTTTTCCCCGAGCGGTTTTTTGTAACCCATAATTAAAAGAATCTGCCAACGTTTTACATCTATTACAATCACTTATGTTACTACTTCCATACACAGATAAGCTTATGACTAAAATTAAGCACTGTGTATATCTACTTATATTAATATGTACATTCATTTTTCCAGTTAATATTTTATGTTAATAAAATGTTGTATATTTGATTAGTGTTTGTTTCTTAAACTTATATTTAAAAACATAACCTCTCTTAACGCACTGACAACTCGGTAACCTTTTTTTTTAGAAAAAGACAGTTTCGAAGTGTTTTATAGTGTCCAGACAAATGATTAAATAAAAATGATATATTAGGAAACATGAAATACATGTATATTCATTTTTAGAAAAGAATAAATATTAGTGTGATCGCATTTTAAAATCACCTGATTGTTAAAAAATAATCATTGAATTTTAAACAAATAAATAGTAACCACCATACTTTGAAAATTCGTTGTACGAATACTAATATTTGTAAGTCTTGTTGGCGGATGAACAAGGTAAAGGTTTCCATTTGAACTATTGGAGCATTCGACTCATTCAAGATGTTGCGTTATAAATCAAATGTATTAAATTAGAATCATTTTAATCATAATAAAATGTTCCTAATTTAATACATTTGATACATTTCAAATAATTCTTCAAAACTGTATCGAGGCGGAAATTTAATCATCAAAATTATGAAAGGCATTACAGCTGACGTCAACTCCTTTAAAAAAATTAAAAATCAAACCAGTTAGTATTTTAAAAAACTCCAACGATTTGTTAAAATTAAAGGATGCCACTTAGTCATCACTCTGTCAACATTTTCTTCATCTCGCCGCGTATCTTCTTATTTAAATTTAAAATTTTTAAGTTTCTGAGAATAAATACTAAAAATAGCCAAACACCTATTTCTGCAGTTAACAGTAAAAACAACTGGTGTGAGGAAAAAAAATAATTTTTATATCATAATGACGTGAAATGTATTATATATCATCAGATATTTACCAGGTAAATTCTTTATTGTGCATTATTTTATAATAAAATATGCACAATAAATGTGAGGACTTAATTTAGATTAATATAAAATTAATAAATAAAAACATAAAATTTGCTCTCCAAAAAATAAAGAGACCTTGAAGTCTTTTTCAGTATTTAATCTGTGTAGCATTAAATCGATTTATCACGTAAGCCTGGCGTATGTATTGTGTCCTCTATGGTTTTTCCTCCTACATTTATATCGTGCTGCTTTGTTAGTTTCGTGAATGATATTTATTAAAATAATAATCTTTTCTATAGACCTAGCATCACCCACGAGAAGTTGTAGAGACCATTTTTAGAAAATTAGTTTAATCACATTTGTCTTGTATAATGCTACTAAAAACTAATATTAAATAACCTAAGTGGTCAACACATCAAAGTGGAAAGGCGTTTCTGATAATTATTATCTTTTATTAAACTATGGCGGACAAAATAAGGTGAGTTTGCTTTATTATTTCACGATCAAAATTTTTTGTTATTATCATATCAAATGAGTTGCACTAGCATTTAGTTTCTAGTATTTAATACGTAGATTTGGACAAAAGATTAGCTAATGACTATAATAACATCAGCTAATAATAACTACACGCGAGGTATCTTAATCTTGAATTATTACCACAAACGTTTGTGACCACATGCTTGTAATAATATTTCGAAAATGAATCTGCTATCTTCTAAAAAAAGAAAGTTTAAACACTGAAGAGTTGACTCTTTTTTTCTGTAGAAACGTTAATATTGTTTGGAATATAAATTATTTACGTAATGAGATTGATACTGTAAACTAGTAAAAGTTAGGCCCTTTTCTGTCTCATGTAGTATTTTATTCATCCAAAACCATTGCAGCATCTGGTCTTGTGATGTATATTGTTTGCTACCAAATGAGCTTATTAGTTCTATTATGCATTGCCTTTAATGGCTGTGTAACCTACACATTACATTACAATAAGGTCAGTCCTTTGCCATGGCAAGCTATATAAAATGGGTACTGTGACACTTGGTTGCAGATACGAAGACAAGACTTATACCATGATTAGACAGAAATTTAAGAGGACCTCTACTTCTCTAATTTTGATGAAACTGCTAAATGTTTTTGGTGCTTTGTGTTAGCTGAAATATTATTACAGTGTAGTAAAATTGTTGGCTATTACTATTTTGAAAGCATTGTTTTTATTTAAATGGCACTGTTGCTAGATAACTACGAGTTCTAAGTAATTGCAATGTTATTGACAATCTTATTTTTATGATTTTGTTATGTATGGCTATGAGTTAAAGTGAATATGAATGTCCTTTGTTTCCATTGCTATATTGGTTGTATTAGGAAAACAATTAAAATAATTATATATTATTATATATAATAGCCATAAATATGCAAATATCTCCAGGAGACATCTTTAACTTTTCATAAAGTATTATGTTTAGACATTTATTATACGTATATGTGTGTATATATATTAATATATATATATATATATATATTAATGTATAATTTAAAATGAAGTTAAAAAATGGAGTGTTTGTATAATTTTTTTTTATTTCATTGTGGTTACAGAGTGAAATCAAATATCAATATCCAAGGGAATTATGAGCCATCTGATTCTGAAAATGAATACTCGGAAAAAGAACAGAAACTCTTGAAAAAGTTACGAAAAAGAAAACATGATGATTCAGGCAGTGAAGAGGTGTATGCATTCTCAGAGACTGATGATGAAGACAATGATAAAAATGACTTGGGTATTGCAGACAGCGATGTTGAAGGACAGGATAAGTCCGATGATGATGATTTACCTAATTCCAAAGCATGGGGTAAGAAAAAGAAATCATATTATTCTACAGATTATGTTGATGAGGATTACGGCGGATTTCAAGATGATGAAGAAGATGCTCTCATGGAAGAACAAGAAGCAAAGAATATTCAGAAGCGGCTTATTGAACAACTTGGTGAAGAAGATTTTTCTTTGGAGTTTTTCAATATGCAAAGTACAGAGAGTCAAGAAAAAGAAAAAATGGTAAGAAGTGATTTAAGTCAAATGTCAAAAAGACAAAAGATGCAAATTTTTGAAAAAGAAAGCCCCGAGTTTGCAGGCCTTGTTGATGATTTTAAAACTAAATTAACTGTTGCAAAAGACGATTTGCATCCTGTCTTAGAGTTAGTGAAAGGAGGAAAGATTCCCAAATGTCCAGCATCTAAATTTGTAAAAACGAATTACGATCTGATTTTAAATTATTGTACTAATATAAGTGTTTATTTACTCCTTAAGAGCCAAAAGGTAAACATACAGAATCATCCAGTCATAAAAAGACTGTACCAGTACAGGCAAATGTTAAATAAAATGGAACCAATATATTTAGAAGTAATAAAACCACAAATAGATAAAATATTACAAGCTGTTAAAAATAATTTGGAACTGACTGTAATAAGTAGTAAGAAAGAAAGCAAGAAGCGGAAAACTGAAAAACTGTCTTCTGATCATGCCCACAAAAAACTTAAATTGTTTAATGAATTGGAAAAAGATGATGGTGAAGATACTGGTGTTTCTGATGATGATGGAGATGAAGTTGTGCAAAATGTTTCAACAGATAATTTGGTGAAACTCCAGTTGTCAGATTCACTTCAAAGAAATGCAAATGAATCTGAAGAGAGTGGTTTCTCAGATAATGATGGATTTGAGAATGAAGAAAACAAACCATCTACATCATCTCAAGAAGTCATTACCAATGATATTGGAGAGAAACGCGAAATTACTTATCAAATTGCTAAAAACAAAGGCTTAACACCTCACAGAAAGAAAGAACAGAGAAACCCCAGAGTAAAGCACAAGTTGAAGTACAGAAAAGCAAAGATAAGGAGGAAGGGTGCTATTAGAGAACCAAGGACAGAGATATCTCGATATGGTGGAGAATCTTCAGGAATAAAGGCTAATGTTAAAAAGAGCATAAAAATAAAATAGTATTAAGTCTTAGCTAATTAATAATATTAAAACACAAGATGTATTCAATTGATTTATTTTTTTAAAATCAACAATTGAAAATTACATTTCAATGCTGCCACCTGAAATAAAGAGACAGTTGTGTTATGTTTTTTTTCTCTAAAATACGATAACATTATGTTTGTGCTATATAATTTTTTACTAAAATTTTTCCACAAATAAACAGTTATACTCACAATTTCAATACTTTATCTTTTCCTCCTGAAGCTACATAGGCTCCATCTGGGGACCAATCTACAGCATAAACTTCATCAGCATGGCCAGGTAGGTCCAGTTCCAGCTTCTTTGTTTTCATGCTCCAAACTGATAATATATAAGTTATATAATTTTTAATTAAGTTACCCTTTTTGATAGAAATGTCCTGTGAACTTAACTGAAGTTGCTGGTTTATACCCAATTAAAACATTAAAGGCGAGAGATGTTGACGAAAGTATGCTAGGTAATGCGGCGACCGTACCACCTTGTCTTTCATCGTAGAGCGGGCGATATTTTGTATAATCATCAAAATTTCTAGTTAAAAGAAAACTTTATTTTTACTTAAAACTAATAGTAGAAATAATAAAAATGAACTAAACACTAATTACAAAAATGAATAATCTAATAATCTTTTATGAGCATGACAATATTGTTAACACTCTGGTGAAGAGGTTGATTGTAAAACTCAATTGAAGCAAGTTAATTATGTGCTTAAACTACGCAGTGCGTTGGACAAATAGCTTTTTGCCCTAATTATCTATCTGAATTGAGTTGTGCCTTTTCATGTCTAGCGAAAGACGTCGAGGCGGATCAGTTTTATATCGTGGAGTTTATGGTGCGAGTCCGATGAACCGATTTATGAGATTATTCATAGTACTACGACTCCCGCCTTTAATGTGTTAAATATTTCCTATTTTAATGACATGAAAGTTTTGAAAATTTTGCGTGAAAATACGCTTACCTTTCAAAGTGGAATCAGCACTGGAACTAAGAAGAAGTCTAGAGTCTGCAGACCATGCAACCATATAAACAGCTTGAACATGACCTCGAAGTGTAGTAATAAATTTACCCGTACATGCATCCCAAAGCTTCACTGATTTATCAAAAGATGCTGATGCTATTATTCTAGAGAAAAAAATACAAGAAAACACACTAAATGTATGAAACTTACATGAAGACTGTCATATTATTTTGTAACTCTTAACCATGGAATTTGTTGTGAATTTAAATTTAACAAGAAATCAGTTATTGGAATTATTTAAGTTATTTTATAAATAAGATTACATATTTTAATGAATGTCTTCTAGCAGATGTTATTAAATAAATTATTTTTTCCCTTCCGCCTTTGCTTAACTAGTACAATACATGACAAATGTACCTGGTATCAGGTGAAAATTTCACATCATTGATAAGTTGCTGATGTCCAGTCATTCTTGCAAGTGGTCGTTTTTCTTTTTCAGGAAGCCACAAAAATAATGTGAAATCATCTGAACCTGACACTAAACGTTCAGCACCTTGTGGACATGCCTGTTCATATCTTTCTTTTGCCCTTTTTTGTAAAATTGTTTCTAAAACAAGATATTTTTTTTGTATTGTATTTTGATGGACAATTTTCATTTGTATCTTTTTTTTCCATACTTACTGTCTGTAGTTGGTTCATTTCTATCTAATATTGGATGGTATGGTCCGGTTCTAAGGACATAATCTGTACTGAGTGCCAATGTATTCACCCAATGTGCATGTCCTTCTAAAGTTCGACAAAGAACTCCATCTTCTGCTCTCCAAACCTAAAATAATTGAAATATGTATAATAAATAATAGCCACTATTTTTATTTACACCATGTATACATAAAAGCTACGAAGGGACAAATGTATAACTCACTTGTGAGTATATAGCTTTTACATCTACTTCCAATCACCATGTATAAAGTAATCACACTGAAATATTTTACTTCAATTTATATATTTTATAAGCCAGTTGCATGAGCTAAACATTCACCTTTTTAAAGGTTTAACATCAGATAGAGTACTAGAAAAATAACATACATAAATTTCGAGCAGCAATCAGTAGATCTTTTCTTGATTGCCTTTGATTTGATAAAAAGTGAAATAAAGTGTTAGATTACCTTTATAGTTCTGTCTTGTGAAGATGTATAAATAAGTCCATTTCCACCCCACTTCACAGAAGTAACAGCTTTTGAATGTCCTGTTAAGCTCAGAATTGTTAAACATGTTACTGTATCCCATATTCTTACATCACCATCTTTTGATGAACTGGCCAAATTACGGCATTCAGGGTTTCTATGAAATAAAAAACAACACTGTTGACTAAAATACAAATTTGACTAAGAAGAGAGTGGAGAACATGGTTAAATTATGTTAATTTGACCATGTTCATGATAGAAGTTATTCTTTCCATTTTATGGAAGCAATGATATATGTTATTCATGACCAATGTACTGTTTTATAAGTGAAAGTAGGGTGTAACAGTGTTGAGAATCTAATCAAAACCTAAATTCACAGAGGTGGGACTATCTCAAATCTAAATGCTAAACATTAAATTATCTTAATTCACTTTATCAATTAAGTACATCTGTATATTATAGTATAATGGTCATGTCTGGACTTGAGTGATACTGTCAAAAGAAGAAAGTTTAATTCATCATGTCAGCCAATCAATACCCATTGCAATTCATAATAGGCTTCTACCAAATATTGCTATAAAGAATGGTCTTGTGCTGCGCATGTCAGGAGACTTCCTGTAGGTTTATGTCATCAATCCATCTAGTGAGATGCCTACCCATGTTGTTTCTATCAGCTTGTGGTCTTGCCTTAATTACTGTATAGATTTATGCAGAGTGCTTTTAGTGATTGATCTCACCAGTTTATGCATATCACAAAGCCTTTTCAAGTGAATCCATCATAACTATGGATTTGTCTTTAATTTAAGGATGTGTACCTTATTGAATTTGCTATATCTACATCTTAACAATTACCTCATATAAGGTTCCCAAGCCAAAGCTGTTATCCATTGTTTATGGCCAATCATAGTTTTCCCAATCTGATTTCCTGTTATTGGATCCCATATAATTATTCTACCTTGTTTACATGCTGAGGCTAGTTTTGAACCATCGGGACACCAACTAATACATAGCACCCAATTTGTGTGACCTGCATATATAAAAAAAATCTTACTTGTTATCATTCCCATTCATAAAATTATCTCCTTAAGCAATACCATTAAAAATCATGCATTGAATATATTTTTAACAGAAATCAAATTAGTTCTTGATTCCTTAAATTGTAAATCAATAAGTTTTTATTCTGTTCAATTGTTATGTATATTAAATTTATCACCTTTACATACATGAAGAGGCGTCTGTGTAGACAAGTCCCAAAACCTAACAGTAGTATCTCCGGATCCACTACCTAAATGTTTTCCACATGGGCTAAAACTTGTGGATATCACAGCTTCGGCATGTCCTGGTATGGAACTGTAAAAAGGATAATCAAACAATAAATTTTAGAATTAAAGTTGAACCTGTTTTTAACTAGAAGATAATACGACATACATACCTTGTACAACGTGTAACTGGTCTAACTCTAAAAACAGCTTGTTGCTGGTAAATGATTTCAACAACTTCTTCAGAATTTAGGTTTTTTGTATCCAAAGCATCCTTCAATGATCTTGTTATTTCCAGATCTTTGACGAAAAATAGGAAGGGTTTGTCTTCCTTCAAACAAGCTAAATTTAGTAAAGAAAACTATGCATAAAGTAGCAACGAAAAAATATATCTTAAAAATATTACCTCTTGTAATAAAGCATTGCATATTAGCGAAAGTTGTTCTTTAGTTACGTTTAGCGGTAGGTCAAGAGGGCTTTCTATTTCTTCACCCGTATCCGATTTGAATTTAGCTTGTACGGTAATAGGTAAATCTTCAGTATCCATTTTTATAAATATATTTGTAAATACATGCGTAAGTAATAACCTTAAATGTCAACAAAATCACACTGTATCTTGAAACTGATATATTGCTATATGTTATGTTCGGTGCTGCCATTAAATACTTGTTATTGTTTTCTTTGAGAATTTTTTGTAAGTTTTTATTAACAAAAAGTCCTTTTTTAAGTATTATTTACTTGAAAACATTCAATAATAAACTAAATAATATTTTCACTATTTTGTAAGTATTTAATAAACGCTACAATTCAGTTTTATGGGCTATTAATACTTTATTTTTAATTAATATTTTGTAACCGTCTTTTACTGGTAAAAAAATATGCAGTGTTCTTTAAAAAAAAAAGGATGACACTGACAACACTGATTAGTGATCGCCTTTTGACATATAGAACATTTATTTCATGGCAATATTATTAGATGTCCGACGTCGGCGTTTCACTTACGTGTTATGTTTATAACTTTATATTAGTAGTTTTTATACCGTTAACTTAAAATGAAGTTTCTGTATATTTTATTTTTGTGGTGGATCACTGTTAATTGTGATGAACATACTCATATGTATAAAGATGGAGAACAAGTTGTCTTGTGGATGAACACTGTAGGCCCATATCACAACCGTCAAGAGACCTATGCGTATTTTTCATTACCATTTTGTGTTGGCACAAAAGTTACTATCGGCCACTATCATGAAACTTTATCTGAAGCATTACAAGGAGTGGAGTTGGAATTTAGTGGTTTAGACATTACTTACAAGGATAATGTGCCTGCCCAGCAGTTTTGTGCCATAGAACTAAACGACCAATCTTACAAAGCGCTCGTGTATGCTGTAAAGAATCATTATTGGTATCAGATGTATATAGATGATTTACCGATATGGGGCATCGTAGGCGAAATAGACGGCGACCATCATTACATTTGGACTCATAAGAAGTTCGACATTGGGTATAATGGTAACAGGATCGTTGAAGTTAATCTTACCGCCGAAAATAAAGAACGACTCACCCCAGACGCAAAGATTCCCTTTACTTATGAAGTGAATTGGAAAAAGAGCAACATTCGATTTGAGGATCGGTTTGACAAGTACTTGGATCCAAACTTTTTCCAACACAGGATACACTGGTTTAGTATATTTAACAGTTTTATGATGGTTATATTTTTAGTCGGTTTGGTTTCTATGATCCTCATGAGAACTTTGCGTAAGGATTATGCCAGATATTCAAAAGATGATGACCTGGATGATTTAGAGAAAGATTTAGGAGATGAGTATGGCTGGAAACAGGTGCATGGTGATGTTTTTAGACCAGTTCCACATTTAGCTCTGTTTTCTGCACTGGTTGGTGCAGGCTATCAACTTACAGTAGTTACATTAGCTGTAATAATTTTCACAATATTTGGTGAACTTTATACTGAAAGAGGGTCTTTACTTTCTACAGCTATCTTTATCTATGCAGCTACTTCACCTGTTAACGGTTACTTTGGTGGTTCATTGTATGCACGAATGGGTGGAAAACTGTGGATAAAACAAATGTTGCTATCTGCATTCCTGTTGCCCATTCTTGTTTGTGGTACTGCATTTTTCATCAACTTTATTGCAATGTACTACCATGCATCACGAGCTATTCCATTTGGCAGTATGATTGCTGTGATGTCCATTTGTACTTTTGTTATATTACCTCTTACTTTGGTGGGAACTGTACTTGGAAGAAACTTAGCAGGCCAACCCGATTATCCTTGTCGTATTAATGCTGTTCCTAGGCCCATACCAGAAAAGAAGTGGTTTATGGAGCCATTCATTATTATTATTATGGGAGGGATTTTGCCTTTTGGATCCATATTTATAGAAATGTATTTTATTTTTACATCATTCTGGGCATACAAGATATACTATGTCTATGGGTTTATGCTTTTAGTGTTCTTAATTCTTATGATTGTAACAATTTGTGTGACTATAGTTTGCACATACTTCTTATTGAATGCCGAGGATTACCGTTGGCAATGGACTAGTTTCCTTTCTGCTGGTAGTACAGCCTTATATGTTTACTTGTACTCATTCTATTACTTCCTGTTTAAAACCAAGATGTACGGATTGTTCCAAACAGCATTCTACTTTGGCTACATGGCCCTATTTAGTCTTGCTCTTGGCATAATTTGTGGTACGGTAGGCTACATAGGCACCAGCATATTTGTTAGAAAAATTTATTCAACTGTTAAAATTGATTGAAATTCTCTAAATTAGTAATGTTGTGTAAAATGGTATACACCTAATATAACTTCAGTACGGTATGCATTGCACAAAAGTGTATTTGCTGTATGTTAATGTCCGAAGTTTTTTTTCCCAAAATTATTATTGCGTAACATATTAACCTTTCCCAGTAATATATTTACTATCTTGTTTTGAGGCACATTAATTGTGTATTAGCTATAACATAATGGTATGATAAGAAATAAATTTTAAATAATGGAACCTTGTACCTACAAACATGATTAGAATGTTTTGGTGTTCACTTTCATTAAATTATAAACCTTTTTATGATTACTGATTGTAGTTTAAAAGCAATGTCTAGTAATTGATTAAGATCTATTTACATTTATAGAGTGTATGTTTGATAATACATCAGGTTGAATGCAGTAAAGTGATGATGTAGTTATTTCAATATGCTTATTCTTAGTTCATGAAAGCATACTGGTGAAATATTTTTTATTTGAACTTGTTTTTATTGTTTGTTTCTTTGGACTGTAAATATATTATTAATCTTGCTTATTAAAATGCATATTGGAGTAGTGCAATAATTTATGTATGAAATTGTTATCTGCTGATGTTTCTCCTCATCAGGATAGTCATGACTATACTTTGTTTCTTTATCTATTAAACAACAAAACAATGCAATCATTCTTTAATTTAAGTACCATTGATACATTCATTAAGTAGCTTTGAGTTTAATTACAGAGTTGATGTAAACATAGTCAATATTAAATATTTTATGAACTAATTAACAATATTGAGAACCTTTAGTCATAAAAACACACAGCTATTGTATTTTTTCTTTATATTAATTTGACAATGAGTTAAGAGAGAAATTGTAATTTTGTATGCCATCCAGAATTAGTTTATAATGTGCTGTCATCATTAAAATAAAGGTGACTATGTATTACATACTTGTTTATTTTAATTTCCCTATGTTATTATTGCACAAGCAAGTTAACAGACTGGAGACTTCTTGCATCCATAAGTTTAGACACCTGATGGAGAGCATTTTTGACGGAGTGGAGTGGAGATAATTAAATCTTTCATTCTATCTCTGCTTTAAATCTAAGAATATTTTGACTTTTAGAGAGGTTGCTTGTAGTTGATGTATAAACCTGAGCATGTGGAGAATTTTTTGAGAATAATCTCAGATACCAAAAAAATGATTAATCAATGTATTAGTAAAATTATGGAATACAATGTATATTTAATGTGTGTAATAAATTATATTAATGTTTTATTCGCCGTTAACAAAGTTTTCAACATCAATTGCCGCTTTTCTAGATTTCTTGCCTCCTGGGACTTTAGCATGAAAAACTTGAGCAGTTCTTTTTCTCAAAAAGTCGATATCTTCATTTTCATCAGTTTGGTCCGCCCACTCCAAGACTAACCTTCTTCCGTAAAGATGTGTTGACTGACATAATGCTTCAAAAGCAGACTGAAAAATATTAGTTAGACATTAATTGATGTTTTTACTCTGTACACTAAATATGGTAAAGTGTGAAAAAATTTTGCGGAACTAACCTTAGAATCAGCTTTCGAATGAAAGTCAATAAAAGCAAAACCTCTATGTTGGTCTGAGCCGGTGGTAAGTTTCTTCGGTAACCTAATAGTTTTTATTTCGCCGAACGCTCTGAAATCATTGTTAAGAACATAAAGTTATAAACACGTTCCTATTCATGATACAAGCAAATATTACAATATATAATATGAACATATCGGTAGTAATAAAATTTTGCACTTAGTCTCGGTGTACATTACGAGTGAGCATTATAGTGGACATTTTTTAAGTTAACCCTGAATGATCTAGTATTTCCAAGAAATCGTTTTGGTTTGATTTTTATCATTGTCAACATATCACGCGTCAATCGGTGTGATAACAATTTTTATTGTAAGAAGACATTGTTCAAATGCATAAGCTAAACATTATCCCTGGTGTTTTGTGATTGATTATTTGTTTCGTCATAACTTCGTTTTTTATGTGTGAAAGTCAATTGACGGCAAGTTTGACGGTCAGTGATACGGTTCCACCATAACTGCAGTGGCAGAGATGCTTTTTTTATTTCTTTCATTTACAATATTTATTTTTAATTCGAGGTAGACACGTGAAGTACACAATCACTGTGGAGACAAGACGCCAATCTGTAAGCGCTAAATACTTTAGTTAAAATTAGAATTCAATATGCACAATTTTGAATATAAATTTAAAGAACTAGTCTTACTAGAAAAAATGCGTTTTTCTAAAGAGAGTTAGTAAAACTGCCGACAGACGTTATACATCATCGTAAATAACTTGTTAAGATAACGATACTAAAAATTAGGAAAATATTAGTTGTATTTAATTTTATGAAAATCTGGTACTTCATTCAGTTACAAAACCAATGTTTGACATAGAACCGCGAGAAGGATGACGATGAACTCGAATTTTCGAATTCATCGAGCAAAACAAAGCATTTAAAATTAATGTAATATTTCTTTGGAACAATAAGGCGTAGAGACTTGAAATTTAAGTATTACTATCTTGTCGGCGAATAGGACCTGTAGTTGTTGAGAATGATTTCACAAAATTCTACCCGCAAGGGTGGTCAAGGGGGCATTCATATAATGTCAAGTGTGTTTTCAAATTTTTGTGTGTATTGTCAGACTACGGAATACAAGTGTAATAAAGGTACAAAATAACAAATACCTAAATATTTCATTCAATTCTTTTCTGTTAGCTTGGAATGGCACGTTGCGGACGAGTATTTTAGTTCCGTTCTGAGTCGTGTCTTTAGAATTCTTCTTTGATGTTCTTAGCTCAGTTCTGAAAAACAACACATATTTTATATATGCATATTAAATGTTGAATTAGATTTAAGATATTTGTATCTATTTAGAGTAACTCACACATTCCCTCTCTCCGACCGCTTTAGTTCTAAGGTTTTGCCATCTAAAATAGAACTTTGTAGCGATTTCAGAGCTTCGTTTGCTTGTGTCTTCTTATAAAACTGAACAAAACCGTATCCCATTGATAGAAATTTACCAGGATTCTTTGGATCTTTTTTCTTAGCAACAATCACATTATGTATTTTTCCACAGCTTCTGAAATGCTGTTAAATAATTAAAGAAGTTATAGAATTGAGCTACACAACTAAGTTAATAACAAAAATATATTATATTCGCCAGAAATAATAACGGAAAATGCATGATTTCCGCCATAACGGCGTAAAGATTCTATTACATGCTATTGCTTTTTGACAATTGTTCCTGATTATCCTAGACTTGGTGCGTATTTGGACAGATTTCTATACTTTGGATTCCTTTTAGTCTGTGATTTGGTGGGTTGATTTTTCACATTGGCAAATTGAGTGAGGCAATTGCTATGTAGCAAAACCCATCAAAGACAACATTTTCCGACAGCTGAAGCGATGATAAAAAATAAACAAATTGTTACTAACACACGTAAAAAAATAGCCAGATGTAAACGCATCTTTAGATTTATTTACATTTGTTGATGGCAACTAATATCCTTCCGGACAAAGTTCTTTAACAATTTTATAAAAATATGAAAGGTATTGTTAAGAATTATAGAGTATACATTAATTTGATAATTTCAGTTACACATATAGAAACGAACAAACGGCCTTGTTAATTTCTTGGGTAGACGTCGAATAAAAGCCGCTTCCTATCGGTGTAGCACTAGATGTGCTACAGCTGAAATGATGTTGATTATTTACCTCTTTTAGATTGTCTTCCGTAGTAGTAAAATTGAGATTTTTAATAAATAATGTACTGTCATTTTCTGGTATATCTGTATCCGCTTCCGTTGAGTCTTCTAATCCCTGTTTTTCTATTTTCTCAGTGTTAATTGTGTCCAGTTTTTCTATTTTCTCAGTGTTAGTTATGTCTTGTTTTTCTAAGTTCTGTTTATTGTTCACATCCTTCGATTCTTTTGTATCTATACTTTTAGCAAAAACATTTTCTGGCGCCCATTCTAAATACAATGGCGCAGTTTTATATTGGGAATATGCGAGTTTATTAAACGCCTTTTTGGCTTCAAATGGTTCTATAAAATCCACCAACGCAGTTATTCCATGTTTGGGCATAAGGAATCTCGCAATTTGCCCACATTTCTCGAACAAATTCTTTATTTCATCTCTATCCGTGTTTGACGGCAAATTTTTAACGATTATACAAGTTTTAGAACGTTTTTGCGCTGGCTGGAATAAAAGTTAGGTAACTTTTTAATCATCCCAAATAAAAGTTAAAGGTAATTGACAATATACAAAAAATTAAATTTCCTACAAACTTAATACTAAACGTCAAATCATTTGATGATATTCACTACAACTTTTACGCTTCTCAAATATAAATTTCATTTTTTCATTTATTTAGCAAATAAAAAAATTACATTTTTACTATTATCTACGATTGTTAACTCTATAGCTTTATAATTATGCTTTATTCACGGCCTATACGTAGGGTAGTAGAGGCTTGTAAACAAAATATATGGAAATATAAGGGTAATATTACATATAATCAAACTTTATTTACCTTATTAAAAGCATCTAAGTACACTCCATTGTTTTCTAAAAACGATCTAGTTTCAGCAACTAGTTGCGTCTCACCAAGCGCAAGTCTTACAGCAGCACTGGTATCTAAACAATTAGAAATAAAAATATATTTACATTAGTATAGTATCTGGCCACATATCCAATGATATTTATTACAAAATTATTAAGTGCATACATTGGTTTCAGAAATAATTAATAATTTAATCACATCAGTAAGAAAAAGCATTTTCAAAATGTATATAATATATCATAAAATGCATATAAAAATTAATCATTGTGTACTATAATCTCACTAGAGACTTTGTTATGCCAGTGGTTATTATCCTGCCACATCCCAACAGAAAAATAAATTAATGTAACATATTTCAAAGTGATCACCCTATGCAGTCATTGAAAATAGATATAAAAACTGTAAATCTCGCAAATGGGCTATACATTCATTTTTTAATGTACACCTATAACTATAGCCCTATTTGGTATCATAAGAAAAAACATTTAGTTGAAAAGTGTACCGCATTTTCTAAAATCACTACACAAAACAAATAAATTATTGAAATAAATAAAATAAAAAAAAATGATTTTCGAAGAGACAATTATTTAACGCAACTTGTTTGTCTTGTTGCCAAGCCCTTTTTTTTCCAATGGTACAATGGAAAAAATAAATGTGAATGATTTTCCTAATTTTTTCGGTATATTCCTTCATTACTTCAATAGTTCCGGAGAGAAGTTATTTTCTATTTGAATTAATTTTTCACTAACTAGATCTCTCCTCCCTCCTATAAAATACAAAATATCTCTTTTAAACCAATTATAGAAAGAGTATTGCAAAAAACGTCTTTTAATTAAAAAAAAATATATTTTTCGTTTAAATCAACAAGGCAGTTGAACATTAACATATCTTAAGTGATCTACAGCATTTGGAGGACTAAGTATTTGTAGCTACTAAGTCATAAGAAATGCTTTAAAATTAAAGATAAGAAAAATTAATAATTTACCTTTACTGTTATCATTCAGTAATTGTTCTTTTGTAGTGTTGTAGTTGGTTGCAACAACATCTGCTATGGCATTGGCTCCCAAAAATAGTGAATTCCAGTTATGTGAAGACTTGGCCTGCGCCTTAAGTTTCTTGGCTTTTCTCTCTTTGAATGTGAGATCACCTATAAAATAATATAATTTGGTATAATAAGTGTTATAGAGCATTGCCCTTCCATGAGAATCAGATCACCAATATTTTTTTAAAATTAATTTTATTAAAATACCCAATGATCGAATCACATTAAAATAGTAGAAAAAAGCTGTACACCAATTATTCCCACAAATAGCAAAAAATTGGAAATTGACTTTCATTAACAAATTATAAGTAAATTCCATCTTTATATTAGTAAGACATTACTTTTAAAAATTGTAGAAACAAATTGTTAATTAAATCATTATTAAGCTTTTTATTTATTTAACCTATATTTAAGCTATTTATTTATTTAATTCTTAGTAGGCAACAAGTAATCTAAGGTTTTTATTAACGACCATGGTGGCGAATTAAATATTTCTACAAATAAAGTAAAAAAAATTCCCCCACAAATTGTGAAAGAAAATGTCGGTAATGAACCACCTTATCTTACAGGTGCAAACTATAGCCAAGAATCTGTAAGGCATATAACATCTTTTAATAGGCATGTGTTAGCATAGTGCACTGTCTAGCTATGATATAATTTAAATGTTGGAACAGTTAGATCATTATAAGGATAACAGATACAAGCTAGTACAGTTACAATTTTAAAATAAGGAATATTTCTTACTGTCATCTTCTTCTATACTAGATTTCTCAGTTCTAGCTGGTAACAAATGCAACATTCTGCCACAAAAGGATGTTCCATCTAATTCAGTGTAAGCTTTGACTGCATGTTCAGGCATAAGGAAGGTTATTGTTGCGAAACCTTTGGGCTGTCGCAGTATTGGATCTATAGGCATATTAACTTCAGCCAATGGTCCTGTCAAAAAGAATAATATGCATGCATGTGTAAAAATGAAAAAAGCTTATATTACTAGAATGATAGTGAGTGTACCCGGAGTTGTTATGCCATTTTTTCTCCCAGCGCTAACGCTTTCCGAAGTGGTAGTAATGATATTAGCCAAGCAATACCGACCAAGTCAAAGTTCGGTCCTCTCTAGCACCCTTGTGTCGGAATGCTAAGCGAGACCTATCGACGAGTGACAGCTCAAGGCCAGGTGTCATCCTGGAGGCCCTTGAGCCTAATCATCATTTAATGCTCGGGGGTCACCCAATCCGATAAAATTCTAGCCTCAAATACTTGAGTGTGAAGGAGGAATATTTGCGAAGTTGTTATGGACTGTGACTCAAGGCTTACAGATTCATGGAATACAACTGGAGAAGGAACATTATAACTGCTATCAAACGATGATAAATCACGAGTTTTATTAATTTATTGACGAGGGTTTATTGTAAGACGTGTCCCGACGCCAACACTACTTTACTATGCTTGGTTTCCTAAAAGATTCACATTAAAAATTTGGAAAGCTACCATTTTTTAAATAAACCTTTAAGCAACCTCCCTATCCTTGTGTTTGTATAAAATTAAAAATGTTATTAACAACCTTTGTATTGGTACATACATACCATATTTTTCGAAAGCTTTTGTAAGTTCTTCCTCCGAAACGACATACGGCAAGTTTCTTACAAAGATGCTTCCACTTTCTCCTATACTTTCTTCATTATCCGCATTCTATGTTACAGGAATAAACTCAACATATATTATACATTAATCACTCTTAAATTTGGAGTTATTAAAAGAAATATATTTACCTCTTCTCTTTTTTTTGTATTTAATTTTTCCTCTTCTTCATCTTTTTTCAATTGACTTTCATACTTGTGGACATGAACACGATGATTTCCTGGCGTAAAAATCATTATGAATAATATTCCTGATACTATATGGAATATTTAGAAACATGGTATGATGACTAGTGATAAAATGAGAAGAATACTAAGAGTTTCAGTGGCGTAGCTAGGGGGTGGCGAGCTGGGCGGCCGCACCAGGCACCACAAGCAGGGGGGCACCAAAGTTGAAAATATTTTTTTTGAATTTTTTTTTAATGATGAATAATGAAACGTTAAAAGAAAATGAAAACCATAATTTAAAGTAAATAGCATAAAAAGAATATCGAATTTTACTATTATTGTGCTAAAAAGTTGTTAAATAAAATGAACATTAAAAAAAGTAAAAGGTTACAAATTATAATATACACAGTGTTTAAGCCTTTCATTCGCAAAACAAGTGTTTTTTTAAAAGGGCCCTAAGTAACAAAACACATATCTGTGTTCATGAAATGTACAAGAAGATATGTATGTGTTCAACATTTAAGGACATGATCCTCTCCCTTAATGTATAAGCCACAAAGATAGGTTCATAAAGGGTTCCAAAAATTCTGGTAACACATTTTTGTTTTATACAAAAAGGGTGAAGGTCATGTCCCTTTAAGAAAAAAAATTATTTTGATTTCTTTAATATTTAAAAGAAAAAAAAAACAAAATTGGGCGGATTTTTTACTATTTTATGGGAAAAATATATAAATAAAGAATTTAGACTCTTTAGGGGGGGGGGGGGGGCACAAGCCCCAATCTGCTCCAGGCCCCAAATATAAGCAAGATATATCGAATAAACACCAATTACAAAAACATTATTACATAAATGATTGGTTAATCAATAGTAAAGTGTTCATATTATTATATGATGGATTAGAAGTATAGAGTATATGTCAAGGATTAATCGATTTGCTTCATATGAAAATAATTTTATACAGTATGGTTATATTTGAAATGTGGGATACTTTTAGGCATTTCACAGTGTAAATAGTTTACGTTCTTTTCTCTTAGTTTAGGTTAATGCCTGTCTGCGTGATCTCTTACATTGTTGAAAGTGTTTTGTTATTGTTTAATATCTGGTTTCAATGCAGAACGTAATTGCTTATATACACTCCAGTGATAGTGATAAAAAATTGAGTGTATGTATACTTATGGTATAAGTAAGTTACCATTAATATTACCTATAAACAATTTATCCTTAGCGAGTGCTTTCTTCAATTCTTTTTCTGTTCTAAAACCAACGTAACAAAATCCAGCCAACTTCTTTCCTTTGCCTAGAGGAAGTCGGAGTGAGAATGGCACCAGGGGTCTAAAAAATTCTTTTATGTCTTTCTTTTTACATTTATAAGGTAATCCTGTTATCTGTAAAATTGAGGGATTTTTTTTTATATTAAAACTGTTGGAGCATTATATAATCATTACACATGTATTTTATTGTTGCATAAAGTTAAAAAGTATACATTACTACCTTGCATGTTGCCACTTCTAGGGTCACTAATATATTTTACTGGTTTGGGACTCCCAAATTCTTGGGTTGCTATGCTGGAAGCTTTTTGGAGTGACTGAGTGCAGGCAAGAATCTGTGTTTAGGCTATCACTTGATATATGCTTAGCATTTTATTTTGATGGTGGCTGAGAGAGACAATCACAGCCTGTTTAGTAGCTATTATCAGTTTACTATGGATTTATAGCATAAGTGCAACTATACACCACTCACATTTCATTTAAATATTAAGTATAATTTATCATCTAAAGAGGCAGTGGGCGAGATATATAGCCCATGCACCTGATGGCAATAAGGTACGAGACAGATAAGGTAGCAGGAATTTATTGGATGCGGGCACTGCAAGATCAATGGCTAACTTTGACTATGATTAAGTTAATTACATTTATGAAATTGTATGTTACATACCTTACAATAAAACAATGGTCTATTTCTGATTTTCTTAGGTTTTTCTTCTTTCTCATTTTTTTCAACAATTTCAGCACTAACATTAACTTTTTTTATTAATAACTTCATGTACTAAAAAATAAAGACAAATTTAGTTATTAGTAAAAGTGTAATTCTTTTTGAAAAAGAAACATTAACTAGTCAATATGTTCAAGCACTTTTGAAGATAATAGTGCTTGACAAAATTTGTAAAATAGTTTAATATAATCTTAGTGTATAAATGCATTTTTACCATAAAATTAACTGAAGACTGTAGTTGGTATATTTTTGTCATTGACAGACTCCATTTACTGGATACATAGAGGTGTACATGCAGATGCACATAATAATGCAGTGTTTTGTATTGGGTATATACCCAACAGTAAATCAAAAATGTATAACAGTAAGTATATGAAAACTGGTGTTTATCAAATTATTTTTAAAAAAATGTATGGTATTTTATACCTCTAAATCACTTATTTGTTTGTTAGCCACTTTTTGGTTGCTAGTTACACCTATATCTGGATCAGTTACAGCATCATCCTTACTATTCTTATTTTCTTCTTCTATTAAAACTTCTACATCTCCACAATCTTCTTTATCCCTCTTTACTTGTTCTAAAGCTTCTTTTATCCAAGTTGTATTTTCATTGACATGTGCTTCTATGAATTCTTCAAATAAAGGATCACCTTTATGCTGTAAAACCATTTGTATAAAATGCATCAAATTAGCAAATAAAATTATTTGGTGTAATGATTCTTGTTTTATTTGATTCAATGTTTTTTTATTGCATAGGCTAATTATTTATAAGTTGTTGGTCCACCTATTGGGCACCAATGACATTTCTATAAGGCCTTGGTCGCCGATTGCGAACCTTAACACCAATATTTACTACATTCACAAGAAAATAAACATTAGACATTCATTAATAATTATTGTAAACATATGCACCTTTTGTAGTAATTCTTTTATTTTCATTTTATTCCTTTCAGCCTTGCTTAGCTTGTCGGGTTTGGGTTTTGGGATGTTGTCATGATCATTGTTATTAAATTTCTGGTAAGCTGAGCTATCAGTAGCATACTTGCTCCAAGCTCTGGGTTTCTTTTCATCTCCTAAATTTGCACAAAACTGTACATTAATTTTCATGGAGTTAACACAAGTACCATCGAAATATTCCTTTGCAGATGAAGCTTGTTCCTCATTTCTGTACCCAATAAAACCAAAGTTTCTGAATTTTCCATCTTTCGTGTATTTTAATTGCACATCAGTTACTTCTCCTTTTTGACCAAATAAATCCTTGAGTTTTTCGACTGTAATCTTTAAATCATTTATTAATTACATATGTGAAAAAATAAATAATATTTTATCAGTGATTAGAAATAAGTAAAACTTACCTTGTTTGGCAAATTCTTTATAATAAGTCGTGACATCGTAAATCGACTTTGCAAGTTATATTCTATACTGGATGTGTATTAAGAAATTTTAGGTTTTGAAATATATTTCGTTATACTGATTTTCAATTATACGCTGCAGTGTACTTAAATTCCTAAGTAAATAAAGTTATGAATGACAGATATACACACGTGGGTTTTGACATATTTTGACATTTTAAAATTACGCTGGCAATCTTCAATCTCAATTTCTAAACATTTAAGCAAAAGACTGTGCTAGAATTTAAATTTTGTCTCATGTAGTACTTAAAACTTATATCGTAAATTGTCGCCTTTTTATAGAAAAGTTTACCATTCTTTCATTTTCGTATTCGCATACTGATGAATCAATCGTCTCATTAATAACATTTTTAAATTTAATCACTATATTTTCATTATGCAAAATAGTACCTTTTTTATTTACCAATTTAATTAATTTCAATCAAAAAGAATAATAAAAAGGGCTGATTTTGGCCGTACTTATACAGTATTGAGTTGACATTTGTCATATGATAACTGTCATGATTTTTCTATTGATGTCTAATAACTCAAAGTTGTAATTAATAATATAATTTATATTTATAAAGTGGCAGCTAAAGTAATTATAAACGAAAATGTCTACTGCAATGACTTTTGGTCAAAAACAATTTATCCCCACACCGCCCGATAAAGGAAGTTTTCCCTTAGATCACGACGGAATATGTAAAAAGAGCATGACAAGGTTTATGAAGTGCTTATTCAATAACAATAACAACAATTCTTTATGTCGTGAAGAAGCCAAAGAATATTTAGCGTGTAGAATGGAAAATAATCTTATGGCAAAAGAAGATTGGAATAAATTAGGTTTTCAGAATAGTGAAAGATGAGTTAACATTTTAAGAAAACGTGTATATAGTATATAAATGGTTATGTATATAAATGAAATATTAGAAATACTTACGCATTCTTTCATTTTCTCATAAACGGAATTGTAATAAAGTTATAAACATAGTTATATTGCTAAAGTGAAGACTTGTAATTGGTCTCTAGTTTTACTACATACACACAATACAGACATAAAGCTACTATACATAGAGAATAACTTTATATTGTCTTTTCTATGTATTATTTTTGAACATCACCATCAATAAGACTAACCTTTTTTACATATGTAATAAAAATCTGCAAACAAAATAAAATTAACTTTTATTCCCCATTTAGCGTAGGAAATTTTACTTGAAAATAAATATACTGGAATATTTATATGCATTTTGGTGAATCCAGGTTTTGGTAATAGACATATGCAAATGTCACAACGTTGAAGAAACCTTGAGGCTAAAGGAAGCTAAAGTGTGACCATTCATGGAAGCATTAGCTTAGTTGAAGGCTTGAAACTTGGTGATTGCGCAAAATACCTGCTATAATGTATTTGTTAGAAGACTAGAGAATAGTATTTTATGAACTGCCACCTTAGCTGAAAACTAGACAACAATTATTGTGGTTCCTGCCATTAACTTTGTCATAGGAAAAATGCTACTATACTTTTCTGAAAGCATTAATTTTGAAAGTAGACCATTGCATAGTTTACTAGGCAGTTGTATAGTTTTTTTTACAAATAATGTGATTAAAAAAAGAATAAAATCCTATATACTCCTATTCCATTTTTTTTTTAAAAATTGAGCATCTTGATTGAATTTCTTCTTTTCTGAATAACTGGTAAAAGTTACACCAAAGAACTAGTAGTACTAAGCATATTAAATATATAAACAATAATATATAATACATTAACAAAATTTTTTGTTAGGTTGTCAAATATGCCTTAAATGACACTGAATCTTTTAGTTTTGTAACAAGGTTCTAGTCCAGTTCAAATTAAATATAGTTTTAGAGTGTTTTACTTTGTCCGACTGTACCATATAATGTTAAGAAAAGTATGTAGCTGCCACTTGAACTTTGAGAGTTTCGACCGACGCCAAAATAATCAGATTGGTTACAGGAGACGAGTAACAGCTGAAATGCAATGGGACGATAAGTTACGAGTCGCGTTACTGTGGTAACTTTCCATGATATCTCCGCAGGCGTATAAAAAGCTATATAAAATTGACAAACACAAGCATTATGTAATGGCGTTCTGTATGGAACAGTCATGTAGTTTACTTCACCTAATAATCTTTAACTTCTATTAGGGTAGAGAATCTCTCTCCAGGTTCTCTATACCTAAAACAATCTTAATATACCCAATAAAAACATAAACGGAAGTCATCAGTCGTTTTTATGGACTGTATATAAAGAGGAAAAAAAGTCTTTTCAAAAATAGTATGATCGCTTTTTTACTATTTACGACTATTTCGGTCCGTATTTTCGAAAAAGTGGATTCAGATCGATATAGCAGTGCTTACCACGTCGTTGAAGAATTAAAAATGACAAAACAAATCTGATCCGTGTAAAAAAAACTGGGTCAAAAAGACTTCGATATTTAGGTATCACATGGGTTTATTGAAAGAAACCTAATGAACTGTGTACTCATTTGAGATTCTTTGTTGTCTTATGTTTTTAAAGAGAATGATAATTGTTGATCAAAAGTAGAGCAGAACGTGTGAAAACGCCATGGTTGAAGATCAGACTTCAAACTTCAGCCTGCTACAAAACCCGGGTTAATTTACAATGTGTTTTTTTTACCGTCGTGCAGAGTCATCGATTTCTCTATATCTAATTACTGATACGATTAAATCAAGAATTTTGGATAAAATGACCAGATTAATTCAATAGAATTTATTAAAATAAATTCAATATCATTTATTCATTATCATAACACACATTTATATGAGCATAAATTAATAGAGTTGGGCTTGGAGGTGATAATGCATCCACCATATATTGCCGTGCCTTGTCTTTGCACCTTCAGTTTTTTACCTGCTGTGGTCTCTTCAGGATTCATTAATCAGTAACAGGTTGACATTAAGAGAGAACTGTCAAAATTACTTTCGCGTCATTTTTATTAAAAGACCTAAAATTTCTACAGCAATAGCACCATGCCAATACCATACTACACCTAACGCCAAAGTCATCGAGCAAAATGGCACCTATATATGTATTATAGTTAAATGTAAATAAAGTTTGAAAAATGATGTCTCGAGTTTACATACTAAATACGAACAAACTTTGCTCCACTTAGTATATTAGCCTTCTTGATGCGCCAATAATGGATATCGAACAGTGGTGGCTCAGCACAACTTTGTACTGGTTAGAGGTTACTGTTGCTCGAAATTAGTGGTTTTTTTTTTTATGACCCCCGCTATTGGGGGCCTCTCGTACCCTTATCTGATTTTTGGGACAGGGACCTTTTTTACAAATAATTTTTCACGTAAATTTTTTATTTTCATGATCTTCTCTTGTTCATCTTATCATCCGTACTTTTCTGTCTATCATGTTACATTTCTGTTCTTTTATGCCCTTATACTCTATTCCTCTTTCTTTCGTCTTCTTATTTTTTACAGTTCTTATTTACTAGGTACATTTATCACAGTTGTTTTCTTATACAATTAATTATTTATTTTACTTCAATCTTGTTTTTATTTTGTTTTGTTTTTACCTAGTTTTATTTCTATTAATTGCTTGTATTATGATTATTTTACAGTACTCGAGGAAGTCATTTCTAGTTTCAATTTCGCCTATCAGGGAGGCTATTGATTCCTCCCTGATTTGCACACCAGACCGGCACTCGAAGCCGAACCGGAGTCCCCCGAATGCGGGACAACATTGTACTGGTTAGAGGTTACTGTTGCTCGAAATTAGTGTTATACTGAGGCGCAGAGGTGGGCCTGCCTAGAATATTGAGTGAGCTGTTTATATCAGCCCTTTTTTGTTAAGTCATTTCAGGGAAAATTCGAGAGGCCTCTTATAGTAGGGGCCAAAGAAAAAAAGCATTATATCCTCTGGAAGATATGTTTAACGTTGTGTCGGACAAGATTTTGTATTAAATGGCTTGATCAGCATTGTTTTGGTAAGAGCACATCACCAACTATCATGTGCATGGCCTGTATATCGCAAAACTTTTTTACGAATAGTGAACCTTAGGTGTAGGGAAAGAAGTTCTTTATTCTAATTGAAATTAAAGATTATTAGGTGAAGTAAACTGCATGACTGTTCCATACAGAACGCCATTATATAATGCTTGTATTTGTCAATTTTATATAGTTTTTTATACGCCTGCGGAGATATCATGGAAAGTTATCACAGTAACGCGACTTGTAACTTATCGCCCCATTGCATTTCAGCTGTTACTCGTCTCCTGTAACCATTCCGATTATTTTGGCGTCGGTTAAAACTCCCAAGGTTCAAGTGGCAGCTACATACTTTTCTTAACATTATAAGTATTTGATGTATTTGAAGTTTTGCTGTTAGCTGAACAAGACTTTGTGCAGCTTCATCGAAATTGAGTCCGCGGAAACTGGAGGTCCGCCGACTAAAAATTTACGCTGGGCGATCGTACCCCAGTTACAACGAAGACGCACACGTGGACGGACTATTCCCATGTAGGTGTATAGTGTAGTCAATGAGGTATACTGTACGTTGAGCGAAGCAAGAACTACTCGGCGATCGGGCGTGACACGGGCCTCTCCGGACCGCCCTCGCTTGAACGCGGTATAGGCGGGCGTGGCTGTCGTGTCATGTGTATAAATGGGATAACTGTTTTGTGCATCGAGTACGACGGGGCTCGATGTAAGGCTCGAAGTAAATCTCATTACTAAACCATTACAAAGTTACATGACTATTCATATACCTGCGGGAATAATATGATGAAAGTTTGCCATAGAGGCGCGGCACACAAGTTATCGTCTTATTGTACTTCATCCATGGCTTGAAGTCCGCCGTCTATCAACAAGCTGATTATTTTGGTTTCAGTTGGGACCCTCGAGATTGCAAGCGGCCGATAAAATATGAAGGTTCAAGTGACGGCAACACTTTGTTTCATTAACTACCAAGAGTTGAAATTTAAATAAACTAATCACTTACTTTTCAATATTAAAATAATTTGTGTGTTGGATTCAAAGGTTTGTGGTAGTTAACACGTGAATGGTTTCATACGCACTGTTCCCGTTCATCTTTAATAGACCATGAGCTTCTTTCACCACTAATTTTAGCTATAGCGCTTTCAGAAGTTGTAGTAATGTTAGCCAGGCAATACTAAACGACTGACAACTGAAAGTTAACTTTTGTGTGAGCAGGTCTGCACCAGGTCACTCTAAGGAGCGCCCAATTAAAGTTATTTGTGCTGTTACGGCCTGCGCTAAGGTTTCCGAGAGAACCCTCGAGATAGGTTACGTTGACAAGGCACAGACTAACCGCCATTTGCACTCTGTGCTCTCAAGCCAGGCAAATCCGCAAATGTCTATAAAGCAACAGTGTAGATTCAGATGACAGCCGAAATGACTATCGCGTCTCGAGACAATGTAGTAGACTCAATATTGTATTATTGTATCACATTTTGTGCGATTTTACATAATATAATCTTAAAATCAAAATTTTTTATTTATAATAAAAAACCATATTACGTAGAAATTTCTTTATTTCACTTATAGTAGTTACACATACACTTATTAGGTAAAACTGCAATTATTATATATTGAGTATGATTCTTTAAACAAGGTAAAATTTTGATTTATTTATTTTTAATGCCATCTTCAGGCTTTTCGCATAAAAGTAAATATCACAGTTTTCATTAAATTATTTGTGACCAAAGAAATTGTAAAAAACATCTATTATAGTCTATACTAATATAATGAGCGACACGAGAGGTATAAAAATGCTTAAAGTAGAAGTCACCTCTATACTTAATATTTTATTTGTATTATGTATAATTGATACTTTATAGTTATCTCTGCTGATTGCACATTAGTATTTAATACATTATAGTGAAATAGTAAATAACGAAGTAGCTAATAGATAATATGGAAGAAGTAAAATTATTCTTAAGACGAACAGTTGGTTATAGTTTATAATGCATTAGATTTTATAATAAGAACGGACACAACAGCGAGATACAAAAATACCAAGTCGTTTTTATTCTGTACAATAACTTACTATAATAAGCACCATTATATTTACCAAAGGACTTTCGTTTCCCATTCATGAATTGGCAACACAAACAACACACAGTTGTTAGTTTTTCAAACACAGTTTTAGTAGTCATATAAGGCCATACTTTATAATTATTTCAAGCTACATTCATAATGATGATGAATAAACATTCAATTGAAAAGTTAACTAATGCCTTAACGATATATTATAATTTACAAATTACAGATAATGTGTACCTCTTTTAACCAGCATAAGAGATATATAACTACATTGTTTAATACTAATAAAAATGTACACGACTAATCTTCAAGTCAAATATTATTATAAGCTTTAATGTCTATTAAGGCATTCTTGTGAAAATAATCTGTATTTGATGTATTTCTATAGATTGCTATATATTGTGCTATATATTATGTATTGATATAATTATATATAAGACTTCAAGAGAATAGAGTGTAAATAAGAATTAGTTTTAGTCCAATTTAGACGGTTCATTATAAATATAACTTTGGAAAGTAATTTATGGGAAGTACAAAATATCTATTTTATTTTTCTTATTATAATGTTTTGTACAGTCGTAAACAAAATACTACATATGCTATTTGTAGAGTAAAGGCATGGTTTATGTCTTTAAAATGTGTACAATAATAAAGAAGTATTTAATCTATTTAATCTACAGTTGCAGTTTTAATAATAGCAACCGAGGATTTAAATATTTTTATTAATTTTTTTTTGTTTAAGATGTAAAAACAGGTTAAGTATGCTACTTCTTCCGTAACATTGTAATAGACATTAATATAAAAATATTTAGTTTAAATCAAAAAAGTATGATATAAAAATATGTTTCAATGAACCATATAATTTGGACTTTAAATCGTTCAAAAGCTGCGTAAAGTGAGTAACGTAAATTGGACATATGTCGTACGTTTTCAAGTGAAATTTGAGAAGCTCACTGAGGGATACAAAAGATCTGACTATAGGATTCTGAAGATTGTACTTACTATTATTACAGAATTAGATTATAACCTTTAGATAAAAGTTTTTGGCTATTTTGGGACTCTAGAAGAAGTATGCAAAATGTACTATAAAATGATATCAGACGTTGGCTTTATTTTGTAGTAAATTTCAGACGATTCGCTTCACGTTTTAATTTAAATCTGTATGTTGCCTCTAGTGACCTATTTAATTTACACCTTATTGATATAAATTGAATATAACTATTTTTAGTAAGTAGTAAATACAACACAAACTGTACAGAAGCTAAATAAATGGTGTTATATACCTTACATATAAAAAACCAAGCACTCAATCATGTTGAGATCAAAATGTACAAATAACATTTAAAAATTACGCCTCATTACTAGAATTATTCTAACGCATATTACATTTTTAACGCGGCTAAAGTTAATACTACGACGGGCACTGCAATATTTGCGTACATGCAATACTTACAACTTGTATACCTTATTACATCAGAAATACTTTCGATATGTAGTTATTGACTCGTGGATTGCCGGTAAACGTTGCATTTTAATTATACAATTACACCAGAGATATTTTTGATTGATAAGATGTACACGAAGTTACTATTTTATGTAAATAATAATATCAATATGTGTTTAAATATACATAATAAATGTTTATTAATGTGGTTACTCATGCTAGATTATTAAGAAGCATTAAATTTTTCTTGGATTTTAATGACTGTTTTTGCATGTTTTTCAAATGACAACATCATTTATTGTACTTAATTTGGTTAATCACGTAAAAACCTACTATGAAAATATTATGAAAATGGTTAACTTTAGCAAAGGTACTAATCGTATATTAAGTCTGGTATTATTAACATATACATTACATACGTTAAAACTTTTATTACAATGCAGTAAGTGGCATTTTTACAAAAAGTTGAAGATATGGTTTTATTCTAATTGCAAATTATAATTCACTTATTAGAAAAAAAGTACCTACTTAATACATGGAGATAAGTATGAATGTATAGGATTTTGTAGAATAGGACATATAGAACATAGGCGACAAAATACAACGTTTTACGAACAATATCGAGAAACAATTGCTGATATGATTAAGACAAACGATAATAAAGAGTTGAACGTAACTGTAGTGGCAGAACTTGGAGAACGCAAAGTGGAACCCGGGGCTGGCAATGCTCTAAACGGTGCCCGTCTTCCGCCGTGCTCGGTAGGGCAACCCATCCAGAATGGTGCTGAAGGCAGTTGTCTCTCATGTTCTACCCGCATCCGTAGGTCGTTGAATTTCCAAAACCCTCTCCCTTTGAAAAAGTATGTTTTACCTGTGGAGATAAAATAAGAGTTGTAAAGATAAAGATAAAAGATAAAATTGGTTTATCAAACATTGGAACTTTTAACACAACTCTTTATGATCGTCAACCTATTAATTTTTCAATCTATTTAATTTTTAATACACATTGCTTCGAAGCCTGTTAAATTTGTGAAGAAAAAGCAGAAAGAAACTCCACAACATAACACATTAATTAATAAATTTAATAAAGTTTAACACAGCTTGTAAGAGCTTATTCGTTACTAAATCGTTATAGTGGTAATTCTATGTTGAAATTGTTTTATATTATGATTGTTAGCAAAACGGAAAATATTAACTCTTCATCTTTTAGTGTAATAAAGGTTTAGTGTAATAATGTAAATAAGCAAGGCAAAAATTGGAACACAAAAACTTCTAATTTACCTCCATTATTTAAAATCCATTGATGGCAATGGAATTGTCATCTAAATTTTAATAATTTAAATGGTTTTAGACTTTTGAATATTTAATTGATCTAAAATACTGTTTTAGGCTAACACTGCAAGAAAAGAAGCAACTATTTGCCTAAGTTATAAAAGTTAATATAAATTAATATTTCCATACCATCTTTCCATTGGAAAACACTGTCTATGTTATATCCGACGCCTTTCCACATAGCCATGTCGCGTGGATAATCTAGCTCTACACGGCCTTCGTCTTCATCATATCTGAAATTTATGTTACAGTTATTATTTACTCAAATAAAAACTTACAAGTAAAAGTTTCAGCTTAAATAGTATAATTATTACGCTTTGGAATGTGTGATCACTTTCAAAAACATATCGATCGTTAGATGTATATATAAGATGATCAAATTGACCATCCGATTGATGGTCAGGTACGAAGATATCCGTATTGAAATCACAATTATTATTTATTAAATAAGTATAAGTAATAGATATTCTTTTACGTCTAGAGATTGTTTTTACATTTATCACAATTGTTAAAATAAGATGGCATTGTACCTGGCTATGAATCTTTCTTGATATATGACAAGTATATAATTGCGAAAAATTGATGTATATTATAAATTTGAAATCGCCGTCAAATTAATCTCAATGAATCTTTTCGTAATTATAAACTTAGGACAGAACTCGTTGCGTTATGGTATGAGTACTTCGGTTTTAATAAAGTGACAGTCGCGGCCTCACAGGTAACTGTAAGATTAAATACTCACTTCCAATACATGGTGCCACTGTAGAAGTATGTCTTTCCGTTGTGCCCCCAAACCATTGCGGCGTCTAACTTTTCCAAGCTTTCAGGTAACCCAAGACTTCTTAAGCTTTTCGGATAACCCGGTATTAAATATTGGGAGTCAAATAAGTATAGTTCATTACCTAAAAAGTTTCGAAATTATAATCAATTAAGAATTATGCAGCATTCAATATTTTTTATGATAAAATTAATTTATCTTTTAAAAAATAGGAAAAAGAATTTAAAATTTTTATAATTATGATTACAATTTATTAATTTAAGTGCGAAAAGTATGTTGTTCATTACAATTGATTTTAAATAATGTTTTGTTTTCGGTACATATTATTTTTCGTACCTATGAATATAGCAATTTTTCTGTCTGGTCTTTCGTATACCGCATCTACGTGTGTCAAGTTCCGAGGAAGTCCAGTCCACATTCTTGTAATTTCAATAGGATAGTCGGGATAATGACCCGTAGCACCTATCCTCCAATGATACTGTAAAAAAGTAGTGGTTAAAAATTTTATTTATTTATTAACACTTTTTTCTCCATAGACATATACACATATACATATCATAGACAATAATATAAAATAGAAATAAACAGAGGAAAAAAGAAACGATTCATATAGTACAAGAGGCGGTCTTATCACTCGAGGCCATCTCTACCAGACCTTTATTATATAAAAATATGTCTTGCATAAAACATTTTAGCTGAATTTCTTTCATTATCAGCATATTGCATCATCAAAAATTATATAGGCGCAAGCGATGATTGTATAAAGTAATATTAATATTTTATTTTAAGTGAAAGACATAATATCTTAATAGCTCGAATATAAAGTCATAAAAGTGAAATAGCTGTTACTCTAACTAGAGCAGTTCTCTTCTTAAGAAATATCTTTCACGTTGTAATGGGTACAGCGTATTACGAATAATCAAGTGAATAGCTTGTTCGATTTAACCCTTAAAAGTATTATATGAAGTTGTAATTCTTAAATCTTAGATATGATAATTCTTTCATTATTATAATAGTAATGAAATGCTTAAATAAATATTGCATCTTTTACGAACTTATCGTGTTATGATAGTCACTAAACAAATATATTTATCGTTTTTAAAATTAATTTCTGGAATAATAAACGTATAAGAAAAATGATGGTACTTACCCTATTTTTAAATATAAAAAGTTCGTTGCGTATTAGCGCAACAGCGTCGTAAGTAGTGTCGCAAGCATCAGGCTTATCTGGAAGTGGTGTAGTATGCGGCACCGTAGGACGTGGTCTAACGGTAGTCTTAACTGGATAGTATGGTTTATTTTTAGGGTAATCCTTTCGCGGATCTGTGGGATTGGGATTATTAGGTTTGGGATAACTTGGATAATCAGGTCGAATATGCGGATACCGCGGACGATATGTTGTAGGCTGAGTAGTTGTTTCTGTGGGTCGAGGGTAGTTATTGTGGTTCGTTCGTCGTGGATGTTCCTCACTAGCGTTGTAATGACGTCTGTCGGGATAATAAGTCGGATAGTTTGGTCTATCAGGATAGTTTGGTCTGTCCGGGTAGCTTGGCCTGTCCGGATATGGTTGTCTCTCGGGGTAGTTAGGTCTGTCAGGGTAGCTTGGTCGTTCTGGATAATACGTAGGATATTTATTTGGGTTCCGAGGGTATGGCGTGTAAGGTCGATGATTAGGATGGCGTTCTGGATGGGTATTATGGTGATGGTGGATATACGGTCTCCTGGTAGTTGTAGTTGTTGTGGTTGTGGTGGTTGTAGTTGTAGGCGGAGGTGTTTCTATTGGACGATAGTAAGGTATTTTTCCCCATTTTCTCTCAGTCTCTTTCGAACCTAAAAATATTATAATAAGTTTTTGGGCCTTTCTTTGTATGAATGAAATGAAATGAATATTGATAATTTAATACTTACCATACATTTGCTGTATGCCGTTACGGTCATCTTCTGGCAGTACAAAATTAGGTTGAATACCTTGATACCAAGGAAACATAAGAGCACCTTTTACTGAACTGTGGCTTAGACCAAGAGAGTGACCAAATTCGTGCGCGGCAACAGCGAACAACGATGTACCTGTCAAAAATATATGTGCATGATAATCCAACAGTCTTTTAGGTGCCTAAAGCTAAACAGGAATGCAAATGTATCTAAATGAAAGTAATCGACGTAGCCCAGCGGTTAGCAAGTTATAGTATATAAGTGGGCAAGTCACGTCGCAGTACGTATAAAGTGTAAAGACGACTTTCTTAAGACGTGACGCTGGATGTAGGCTACTTCTTACAGCTCTTATTGGAAACCTCTGGGGAAAGCCTGTATCGAACAGTGAACTCCTTCGGCAATAAGGATGATGGTGATGATGATGCATTTTATATCTTCGATAAACTTTCAAAAAATTTTCGAAGATATTTATCAATTTAAAAAGTGTACTTTCTCCACCGGTTATCGTAAAGTCGCTAATATTCTTAAATCTTTTGTTAGCACTACGACATGGTCAGGCCCAGGTTTCTCTAAGAAGAGTAGTAGTCTAAACGGGGAGGGGCACCCTTTACGTCCCTGTATACATGTGTATGTAAATTATCACGTATAAAGGGGTATGTGTAAAGCGTGCCTGGTCCGTTGCGGTCGGTCGTCGTATTGCGTTGCGTCCGTGTTTACATGTGCAGTGAGCGGCTGCGATGGATTAATGTGCAATGTCTGTCCTATGATACTTCGGTACACGTGCGCGTTATGTATGCCGTGATGCGATTTTGTTCATTAACCGTCCACTGTTCGTAGTGAACAAATGAAGGTTACGTGCGCAGTTTTAAAATAGCTTAGCTGGTACTTAACTCGACGCAACGTTTGTGCAACGTTTCTGTTGAGCTTTTGTCCGATATAATCAGATTTAATTAAAGCTGTCACGTGTTATGATTTCAATAATATTCGTACGCAGAGAAGACTTAAATGACGAATCTAAAATGATTGCACTACTATCCTCTTCTCCCATATTAAAACCTACAGATATATTAAACCACTTTGATAATAAATTTAAGAAAGAAACATTTTTTTAATATAAGTAATCTTATTACATACCGTTAACTTATGTAATTGAACATGCGTATGGATCGGTTAATACCGAAGTCATTAAGATTTTTAAATATTTCATAGTTTTACTTACTTAACCTCAATTGTAATTTCTCTGTTAATTATCACAGTAAAATGTGTGTAATTAATTGTGAGTATCAAGAATTCTATTGCCATTTTTGATTAGGAGTTATAAGTATTTTTGTTTTATGATTTTTTTCATCAACAATAGTTAAAAATGTGAGCTATTCCCATGTATGAGATCTAAATAGTTTTGCAAAAGGTATTCAGAAAATCGAAATAGGGTTAAAGTAACATTTACAATATAGGTGTGCCAGGCCTGGCTACCGCGCCCTGTCATTTGCATGTCAAACAGCGCTGACCGCGACACGCTCATTTCCCAACGAACTTTTCGCGGAAAAACTACGCTTTCGACAGAAGCTTAATTAACTGCCTCGTATGAGCTCTTTCATGTTAAAGTAGGTCCATGTACCTTTTATTTAAATGCACATATTCATCTATCGCTTGGGATCCGATCGTTTTATTTACTATAATCATATAAACTTTCGTTTAAACCTGCATTACACAAAATTTAACAACACTCTACTATCCCCTAAAAGGACCAATATAGTTTATAACCTACAAAGTGAACACAATAACTTTTGGTTGTTGGTGAAGCTGATATATTTTTATGTTAGAATTTGTTACATATCGCCTACCTTCCCTTCTTCTTATTCCTAGATCACAGATTATTACAGTATCACTGTTTAGTTGACTCGTTTAAGATTTTTATTTTATTTTTTATTTCTAATAATATTTTTTGTGCCGTAAAACTCTTTTTATACCTAATCTTACTAATATTATTCCAGTACCTGTTTTTGTTTGCAGATGTAACTTACCGTGGATATTATCCGACCATTGTTTTAAACCTGACTTTTATTTTTGTTTATCGGGCACTGTACCTCTTTTCTACAGAACTATAGGAAGACAGGGCGACTTTAACCGTCGCCTATGAGGGAGGCAACACTTCTTACTCAATTCTCCTACCGATTGCGATACGAGCGAATCTCCTTGAGTTTAAGCCTACGCAGGTACTCTGAGAACCCCCAGTGCCCAGTGAACATTTTTACCAGACAAGTGTCCGGCAGAACTTGTCAGAGTATGCTGTAGACTGATACGGCATCCGGGAAGAATTTCCTCGTTGTAGATGCCGTCGTTAAGTTTGACAGGTTTCATACTGATTGTTTGCCTTATATTACGGTGATGTATGAAATATTTCGATTTCTGTGTAAAAAAGTTCAAGAAAAGGGTTAGAAATCATTTACTAATTTCTAAGGAAACTCTCGTATTATGTTTTCAGCCAAAAACTTCTTAAGGTTATGGTCAGTTTTTATGGGTTACCTTCTTCGTCGTCATTCTTAGGCTGCAACAGCCAAAGTTCATCATCGTCAAAATGTGCGTCGCCACCTCGTCCGGATCCCGGGAAGAACGCGTGAGCGAGAATCGATCCGCGACCGTCAAAAGGATAGGCGTCATCATGGTAACGTCTGTGAAAAAAAAATTAAATATTAATCCTTCTTTTCAGTCTAGTAACATTTTTTTATTTCTTGGTCTACATCCAATTATATATACTTTATAGAACATATATAGAGAATTTTAAAGAAGAAAAAAGAAGTAGTTTCTTAATTAAAGAAAGTGTACAGTATTCGCCTATTTAAGATGCGTTAGGGTAAATATCAATATCATATTTGATAAACAATACAACGAAAAACCATTTTAAATACATATTAAATATACTTAAACATATAAATAAATTGAAAAAAATGTTTGTTTATAAATATAGCTAGAATACTTTTATTAAATAAAGTTACAATCATTAACTCGGTTGCGCTTGTTCTTTGTTGCTGGCAAAGTCGTCGGGAGATACCCAATTAAAATAGTCATATAGGAGTAACGTATTCATTCCGCAACAAACAACAGCGGCTTCAGTGGATAGAGTCGGCAGAGCAATCAAACTTGCCTCCCTCGGGTAGCGCCCGTCCACTACCAACCTAATCATTTTTCCCACCAACAAAACAGTGGAAAGACCCATGCATATTTCACGCAATATTAGCGAGGTTTCGTTATTGAGTTTTTGAAGGAAAAGTTCTAGCTGTATTTAAATCGTTAACACCGAGTTGATAACAGCCCCGATTGTTTTATGTCTTAGTCATGTAAATGATTGCTAAGTATTGTGTTATTTTATACATAGAGTATTGCTAAAAATATTTATTGTTCTGCAATATCAACTGTAGTTAAACACAATCCTATATTTGGTTTCTAAACCATTTTTTAATAATTTTATGGTAAAAGCAACAGATCTAGACCTAAAGAAGGGCAGAATTGTACATACCTAAAGAAAGTTTGCGTCTATTATTAATAAAATAATTTTATAAATAAATATAGAAAATTTAATTGTAAAAAAATACACAGGCTTAATTCGTACAAATATTAAATTATTCTTGTTTTAATTTAGAAATGTGAAATATCAAACAAGAATTGATTGGAATTTTTACTAACGTATTCTTTACATAAATAACTCAATTATAGACCAATATTAAATAATAAGTATTATAACGAATACAATACACCTGTAGGTAATTACTATTTCATTGTGTCAGTAAATCATAATTCAAACCCTAGCACATCGTATTTTCATTCCTATCAGACTTAAAAACAACTTTGTAAATTTATCGAAGTTGTTTTTTAAAATCGATTTCTGAAAAGAACTAAATATTTTTATTTTAATCTTTACGCACTCGAGACGTAACATTCATACAACTTTCGCTATCAGAATAGTATTCGCGACTTTTATCATAACTGCTATTTGCCTGTATTTGTATGTCTAGATATTCAAATGAGTATCCAATAAAGGCTCTAACTAGACTACTGAACCTTTTTGTAGTCCTCGGGTATGTGGAAGTATCGTTGGCAGACGTCATCAAATTTAATGGGTTCTTAATGGTAAATTTCCGAGCTTGGCAATGATTTATAGCTTAATAGTGTTTGTCTTTTATGATTATGAATTTATGTTATGTTTATAAATATATCTTATATATATATATATATATATATATATATATATAAACATATATATATATGAACAAATATTTTAAATGTATATTACATATACATTTTGAACACTTCAAAATAAATTTTCGTTTAAAGTTTGAAAATATTGTGAAATGTGGTGGAATATTGTGAAACACAATGAACGTTAGTACTGAGTATCAGTCTACGTCAATATATGTTTATAAAAACAATTAAGACGATACTTTTAGTGTTCGTAAAATATTCATTACGCAAAATAATTTTTTTATGACTATTCATTCTATAGAATGAATACATGAAAAATTTGAATTCTTCACAATGTGTAAAATGAATTATACGATTTCGAAAAAAGTTGGATAAATTAAGTGATAAAATTTCAGACATGTAATGGTTTTTAATCTAATTTTAGCAAAATCAATTCATGCAATTTTTCGGATAATTTCATACTTTATAGTTCGGTTTATTTTTTAAACATAAAATTCCGTGACGAAACATTAAAATTCAAATGTTGGTTAAGAGCGCTTTAAGTAATAAAAAAATATTGTTTTTCAAAAATCGATGCTTTGGTAACTATATATAAAAAAGATTTAGATTGCTTAAAAAATAAGCCATAGAAAACTTGGGGATGAAAGTTTGCAATATGTCCGTCGCAATATGTTCGCGAGCCAGGTTTTTGTCGGCGATACTTTCTCATATCATCGCTGTCTACGGTCATTTAATAAGCGAAACTTTGCCCTCCGTTCATTCGTATGCGACTCTTGCAGAGCTGGTGGTCTTTTAAACTAGATTTTCTTTAGTACAATAACAATTTTTGGTGAAAATACGCAACTGAAATTGGTATAAAAATGCAATATTGTTTTCAATATTTATTATTTTATAGCAAAACATAAACATTTCACGAGACGGAACTCCAGAACAAGTTCGCAGTATATATTATTATATTTATTCAATCTAAAGTAAAAATATAAAACTTAATAAATCGTTTAAATTCCGTAACAGCATGAATAGAGCAATTTACCTTTTTAGCAGGTAACATCTACCTAAGTATTAGATTATTGTTAAAGTGAATTTGGCAAGTCACGTACCTTAAAGAAAGTGAATCGACTACGGAAAGGTTTGCGTTGAATAGTAATCAATTGGTAGTAAGGTTGGCAAAGGTCTGACACACTCAGCCATAGTTTTCACTTTTATTAAATTTATCAAAAAGCTTAAGAGAAGGGAATTCATGTTTGATAAAGGTTTTTCTATTTATCTCGTTTTAAATAAAGGTAACATAGAATTAGCATACGCAAGCCAAAACACCGCGATGTCTGACCAACACGTGTTTTCGGTGATGGCTTGGTTAGATCTTAAATGTGGCCGTTTACGATTAGCCGTTTGAGAAGGCTTAAGATCACCCAGAGAACAATGGAGAGCGCTATGCTTCGCGGCGAGATCGCATTATAAATGAAGAGATCCGTAGAATACCTAAGATCACTGATGTATTTTGAAGAATTTCTTGTCTGAAGTGGCAGTGGGCGGCTATTGTGGCCAAAAGGTTCTTGAGTGTCGACCACGAACCGGTAGACGCGGCGTGATTAGGTCCTCACTAGGTAGATCGACGACTTAGCCAAGGTGGTAGGAAGTCGCTGGAAGCGGGCAATGTAAGACCGATCATCGCAGCCATCTTCGGGACAAGTTTATGCCTTGTAGATGGGGTCTGTTTTTTTTTATTGGCCCCCACTATTGGGGGCCTCCTATTCCCCTATCTTTAGGAAGGACAGGGTCGTTTTTTGTCTTATTAAAATTTTTTTCCTTGTCCTTTTCATTTTCATTCTCTACTATCATTCTTCACATGATCTATCGTTCCACTCTTTTTTTCCAAAATTCATTCTATCTTTCTCTTTCGTTCTAATTCTAGATGGCGTCTTCTAACTGACAAGTTGATGATGAAGGCATAAAACTCTAAATTCTTAAGTGAAAATTTAATTAAGGATATATTACTTGGCAAAGGACACGACGATGTCAGCCTCGTCGGAATTGACCTCGGTAAATGTTAATCTGGAAGCCTGCTGCCACACGTCGAGCGCGCGCGCCAACACGCTGCGGGTTCCGTATGGATCCAACTGCGATGGCCGCCGTACTGATGACAGGCTGAAAAAAGGCAATTTGTTATAATTTATTTGCATATAAAATAATCTAAACCGTTTCAACAACTTTCAAAATCAGAAGATGTACAAGGTGATTGGTTATAGGTTTAAAAGCTCTAAAGGAGTGACGTTGCTCATTTGTCGCCCTTGAGTGATTACTCTAAAAAATGTTAAATTTTTTTTATTGATTTGCGACAGGCTAATAACTTCTGGCATTAAAAAGTATACAGGTACATATTGAAAACAATTATTAATTTTCAATATGTATTTATAGTTACTGAATTTTGAAAAGGTTTCTTCTATCACTACGTTATTAAATATTTCTGAAACTACTAATTTTTGGATAGGGTGTAGCTTACTTATTGAGAGGAAATGAGTAATACATTGGCTCCTTTAAAACTTTTGCCCCTATTATCAATCATATTGTGTTTAGTACGAAGGTTGATGTTTGTTATTAACCAAAAACAGCAATACTATTACCTATATAATCGTTTACTACTAAGTCATTTATAATAATAGAGATTTAGCGAGCATTAGTAGCCCAACGCTAGAGGACTGAGACTTGCGATTGTAGGTTGTAAGTTCGAATCTTATATAATTCACATTTTGTGCTTTAATTACACAGGATTGCTACCGACCATAAACAAGTTTCCAGAAGAGCAGCAGCGTCCTCTCCGTACCATAATATCACACTCTGCACCGCTTGCCCAACGTAGCCATTACGGTATATCCCCCCATAAATATCTTAGCAGGAGACCTGTGCCTTCTACAGGTTCAAACGTTGACGGCGAACGATGAGATTTGTATCACTTATGGTATAAGGTAAAGACACAAAACTTTTTTTTTACGTAACTCTTTAAAACAAAATCCTGTTTAAATACCAAACACGTTTTTAAATTAAACTTAAAATATTTAACTGGAAGGCATATTACTCTTTATAGATTTTAGAAACTAAACAATAAACTAACGATTCAGAACCTTTTAAAAATATGTAATTTTATACATTTACTAGATAGCGGTTTACATGAAATTTTACCATGAATTAAGTGTATAAAAAAGGAAATTGCTTTCAATTATCCATAATTGTTTAATAGCAACGAAAAATAGCACTACATTATTGCTATGGCGAGTTCCATTCGATATATTCAGTATAAAATGCCGACAAACACTCCCGTTTGCCAGTGCTGCGGTCATCGTGTTCATATTAGTGCAACAAATTCGATGTATAAAATATCGCTTCCGCGGCTAATTAATACCAACCACCGCGCCGTGGTCACTGTAAACAATTTCAATAATATTATTAGGGACCACGAAGCAAATAAAAACGAACAATACACGCCGCTTTCACAAATTTAATTTTTCGTTTCACCGACATCATCATTATTTCAGTTATATTGTATCGAAGTACAGATGCAGTTTTTTATTAACAAAAATCTGTAACACAAAACCTTGTATATGTACCTAGGTACCACACAAGAATATTGGGCTTGAAGACATAACACTATGTTATAATACTGATGGTGGCTTTTAGTTTTAACTCATCTTTTAGGTATAAACTATTTTTTTTTTGTTTTTTAAAATTTTAACAGTGCTAAAAAGCCAAATAGTTTTAATTTTACTGATGATACGTGATCCATATGACAGTATAAGAACAAAATGCAAGTTTATGTATTAAAAAACTCTGTAATACAAGATCAAACCTGTACTGCGAACAATTATGCTACTCTGCGAAATGAGACGCGCGAAATGTTTAATCAAGTCTTTTAATGGTTTGTGCCCCGGGATGGTGAATTGGTGGACCGGCGGACTGATGGAAACCGCTTCAAATTTATTATTGCCGCTCGCACTACATCAGCCGACTAGTTAATTGCAAACCGTGGATGAAATTTGCTACCGCATTTCAAAGTAATGTCGGTTCAATATAATGCGTGCGGTCAGACGAATAACTCCTAACTTAACCACCTATTGTTTAAAAACCACTGTAAAATACTTTTGTTTAGTCACTAATTATCGCGACAGTTAATTAAATTAATTGCTTTACATAACAGCAAAAGCTGCGAAAGTAAATTGATCAATATACATGAAAGTAATTAAAATGTTTTTCAATTTCTACGTATTCTTATTGTCAGAGTTTTCGTTTGGCGTAATTTTTTTCGAAACTGTTTCGACAGTCAGTTAATTTGCGTTGGGCAATTTTAGCTATAATAAGAAACGTTGACGAAGCCAGTTAAAGACTTAAACGAAAATTCAAATCCGGCAAACAATGAATACCGTTTAACGAGCACGTGACAGAACCAAGTTTGTTGCGGTTGCTCTTTGAAGGACTTCAAGGCACGTTGCGTACTTCGGAAAGTTTTTGAAATACTTGTTGGACAATATAAGTTTATTTGAGTACTGGAGATGAAGCCACACTGATATTAAGAACGTAGGATTTATTAATGTTGCGGGATTTATTTCGAAATAGCGGTTTTTTTAAATAAGTGTGTAACTACAAAACATTAACTTCATCAACATATCAGCTGGTAATCGCCCACTGCAAGTTAAAGGTCTTACAACGTGTTCGGTGACCGGTCTATCGGGGCTCCCCTTGTGGAGGACCAACCGACAACCAACCGAGAACCTTTCGGCCTCTACAGCCGTCGGTTCCACGAGCCGTATTTCCCGTTCACTGCCACAGAAATTAATAAAAACTTAACAAATTTTGGTTTGTTCTATTAAGTTTTCAATGAAATAAATATATTTTGTATAATGTGGTTTAATTAATTGCCCTACGTAAGTTGAAAGTGTACCACCGTACACGTGAGTCCTTACGGCAAACTGAAGTCCACGTGACCACGTGACCCTTACAAACCGTCACAATACGTTATTACCGTACATACCGTGCCCGTTAGAGAGCCTTTACCGTATCGAAACCATATTACAAGCACATCTGCTACCATATTATAAAGTTTGAAATATACTAAAGACGTGTAGTAGAAACGACAGTTTTTGGTGAAAATTTTATGATATTCAAATTAACTTCTTGATTTTATTGACATTAAAATGTTTCTGTATAATTCATAGAGTTGGGGAGGGGCTCCGTGTTTGCAGCGCGAAATAATAAAAGATGGCGTATTGTGACGACATGGCGACGTCTTCACGGCAGAAACGGACATAATCTCGTTACGATGTCATAACAAAGAGATTTGTAAGCATGAAGTTTATGGTCTGTGTCCAACGAGCTAAAATTTAATTTTCTGAAATAATCTGTCAGCGAGCCATTAAAATTGTTCGCCCGTGAATCGCCCCTCTTGATGATACCTACTTTTATTACATGAAATAAATGCTGATGTTATAAGAAAATTAATATTTTTAAAATTATATATGTCGTGCATGAGCCTTGTTTGAAGCTTGTACGATTAATTAACTCTTCAATATTACAAGTATACCAGTATGAATGGAAGAATAAAATAGAAGAAAGACATTTTCAAATACTCATATAAAGTTGTCTGGTTGCTTGAAGGCGATAGACGGGATTAAGTAGCATAATAAACAAATATATTTTTTTTGATTAAGTTAAGCATTAATTTTTGAACCGATAAGTACAAAAACATAAAAACATGATATTAACTACATGCATGTGTTGCAGCATGTGCCGGTATAATAAATTGTAAGGTAATAATTTCGAATTTTCGATGCGCTGATATAAAAAATAATATATGTCAACACGCAAATATCTGAATGATGTGTGCACATTTTTTTGCTACTTTGATGGCATGCATACCAATATATACATTATTTTTAATTTAGTAATACTGGGATAATTTTACATTAAGATGTGATAAATTTAGGACTTTGTTTAATCGGCATTAAAATATAACAGTATCTTAACAAAACCTTTAATAAGTGTAGTTTTTAGCAAGAGTTGCTGGTAACGATTGACATAATAGTTGTTCACTCGTGGCAGTAATGCGCTCCTTTGAAATGCTTCTCCCGTCCCGCACTGTCGTCCTTTCCCGTACATTGTAGATAAGCGACGTGGCAATAGGCATTGATGTTCACTGGGGATTTCAACGGCAGTCTCTCCTCTATTCTTTGACGCAGAAAAGGATTTGAAGCAACTCTTTCATAGTGAGGAAATTCCAATTTTGAATAGGTTATGCGACGCGACGTTTCATTTTACGAATTATACAGTGTCGGATTCGATTAGCGATTTAAAATAAGTTTATACGGTATTGTGAGTTTTTTAAATAACTTTCTCTCATTCTATGAAGTAATAAAATGCTAAGAAAAAGATATTTATTGTAAAATAGGGCATTTACTAGTTGTATTTTTAGTATAATGAGTGTAGTTAAAATTGAGTTTTGTTTATAATTTAACATATCCATATATCACTATTGTAGTTATAATTTGGTGTCATTTAATTTTTTTTGAATAGAAAAAGTTATCAATTATATAAAGGTAATGAGATAACTCTTATTTTTCATATATTATATATTTCGTTTATTGATTAAAATCGTCAATTAGTCAATTAGTTTATGCTTATTTTTTAAACACTATTGATACGGCTGTTCAAATTTGTTTTTGTTTAATTCAGTTTGTTTCATTTGAAAGTTTTACTTCTTTAATATGTCTTTGCCGTAAACTATGTATTTTTGTAATTGCTAGATCGTTTATCTAAAAGACATTAATCCATTTTTTGTGGTAATTTACTTTTACGATCGCTATGTGGAAAGAGAATCCTTTAAAATAACATACAAAATACTTTACTGTTTTGATGTTGTACGGCTTCATTAAAAGTCATTACTGTTAAAAGTTTTGCAAAGATAATATACGAAAAGCGCAAAACAGTTATGTTTTAATACTAAAATATTGCTTAGTAAACGATAGTATTATTATTAAAAATATATATATGCCTACGAGTTCAACACGGCATCAGTTCACGACATTCCATATCAGTGACAATTCATGTTCTCATGTGTACACGAGAGAAATGTGCGAATCTGGCCGGTTGAGCGCCCGGGGGTAGAATTTAGTCGAGAGTAACTTTGTTACGAAGGTAATGGCATATTACCGTACACGCGCGGCCATTTTCAGGGTACCAAATTGAAATAATTTTTCACTAACATGATTGCATCGATGTTCAGCATTCGCACTCTCAATATTCATGTTGGTTATGTAAAATTCACGCTATGAATACAATATACAAGAACATAGAGATTTTTTTAATTAAAATTTAATTTCGAAGCCTTTTACATCTACCAGGTATAACTGTAAATATTGTCATGAAATTTAAGTCGTTCATTCTTAATACTAATGATGTTAATGATACCACTTTAGCATAAAACAACACAGAAATTTCAATAAAATTTTATTGAGTGTTAAATAAATATATATGGTATTTAGTTTGAAATTTTGTGGTAAATTATTAGAAAATGGTTAAGACCGGTTATCGTGGCGATCTATACGGGAGGTCTATAACTTGTCGTGGTCGTCTATCGGCTGACAGGAATGAATGAGAAAATATTATTATTTTCAAATACAAGAAGCTTACGAGAATTTAAATAACGAGCTGAATTATACCGTCGCTTCATCCCGTAGACGTCCACTGTAAGGCATATGCCTGTTCTAAAGATACCTTTGGGAGATATACCATAATCGCCACGCTTGGTAGGTGGGTTAGCGATCGCAGTGTGATATTATGGTACGCAGAGAACGTTGCTGCCCATTCTCTGGAAACTTGTTTTTGAGCAATGGAAATCCTATATAATTAATACACAAAGTGTGAATTATGTAAGATTGTATCCCGGGTATTGAACTCGGGTCCTACGATCGCAAGTCTCAGTTCTCTACCGCTGGGCTACCGCTACTCGAATGCTGAATACTCATATGAATTAGCTTGCATTTACTTTACAAGAAGTTAATGCAATGAGTGGAGGACACGATGAGAGTTCTTAAAGCTGCCAGAATGGATTAGCTTTTAATGCTTCTAGCCTTATATGAAAGATGGTGCTATCTAGTTAAAGACGCAGGTCGTTGGAAGTTTTATATGAGTTAGCTAAACTGAAGGAGATATAATTGGAAACTTGAGATGGGGCCGTCGCTGCACTGGCACCGTATTGCGCCGGCTGCGGTTACAGTTTTAATTTTATCTATAAATATTAAATTACTTGATATTAAAGATGACTGAAACGTTATTTCACAAAACTAGTTATAATGTTCGGTGTAATATTTTTCTTATAATTTCAAAACTTATACAAAGCCCCGGTGCCTTTGAATAGTCATTAAAAAAATATTAAAAAATGTAAATATTCTTGAAAGTGACGTTAGTAATTTCTTTAACAATTAAAATTGAAAGTTGTTTACTCACATTCAAAAGATTAAAAACATTTTACTAACAGAATATTTAAAAGTACCGTCTTCTATCTTCTGATTTCGAAGTACATTCAGGTCATTAGTTATCGTTTATTTTCTTGCCGCGGAAGGGATAGGAAGTAAATTCAAAGGTGTTTCTCCGAGCACGCCGCTTTGAGGCTTCCTCGAAGGCGGAGTCTCGTGTGATAACCGCCGGATGCGGCTGCAGACGCTCTCTTAATGAATATTCCCGCTAGCTTTCCGTTACGAACATACATTAGGAACGTCACTGTCGCTTGCGCCAAATAGGTACGTTTAGAGGGATCGTCTTGCAGGACATAAGATTAACAGCATCTATAACAGGCACGTGCCAACAACTATTTATATACTCATGCTTTTAGAGTATAAATAATGATATATATTAGTATTCACCTATTCCTGATCTCGTTTTATTGAAATCTTTAATTGTCTATTTAAAATTTCTATTTTGTTTTATTTAAACTTTAAGGCACATCAACAATATAAACATAAATATAATCAGATACATTATAGCAAATCTAAAAATTTCGTTATTTAAATGTAAGTTCAACTTTTTAATAGTAATATGATAAAGTTATAATACTTTTATTCTCTCTATTTTTCCTGTTTTTCGAAGCTAAGTATTTCAAGTTAATGGAACACTTAAAATGTACCCAAATATGACAAAAGAGTTAGTACAATGTAGTGACAAAGGTATGCTGTAAGAGGTTCGGTTTAAGTTTATCTATCCAATAACCCCATCGGCTAAGTCAACGGAGCTGTTTGATGTGTTGGCTTCAGTCGATGCACCCCGAGAGCTCAAGCCTTCCCACGTTAGTTTTAACGTCCCCTTGTGGCGGGCTAAAAGCGTTTGTCTTGAATTTTTAAAGTGTCAATCGAAGTTTTAGAATAGACGTTCGTGACGTTGGGGTGCATTAAAGCGAATGAGCTTTTTTGATATGTACATTCTACGTATGATATATCACAATCTTATATAGTAATTACGCAACCAAATTTTAAAAATGAAAGTTAATAATTTAACAATAACTATATAACATATTAAGAACAATTGTTATTAGGTGTAGTAAAAGTTTTAAAGAGGTGAATGTATAGTACATTTACTGTGAATTATTTCACACGCTATCCAAAAATCATTGTAAGAAAAGCCTTCTGAATATTCGAATTACTTATATTGTCATATATATTAAATTTAATTATTGTTTAATATCTGTCGCTGCGGACTTTGTACTACCAAAAACTGTGGGTCTATCTTATTCCCGTAAAAAAATAATTTATGTATTTAAGAGTGATTGCAAATAGGTATAAAAGCTTTAAAGCTTTTGGCTAAGAAAGGAGCAATACGCTCACCCTGTCAAAGCTTCTATACTAATAAACCAATCATCCTGTAGATAAAAACTAATTATTATGAACCAGGATTCTAGCATAAGAATTTTGTTCATTTTATGTGTTTACACTTTAGATGTCTTTTAAAATATAAGAAATCATCGTTGTCGTTTCAGCCCATAAAAGCCAAGCATGAGGCATAGGTCTCTCTCAAATTTATCTATGCAGTATAGACCATAATCGCCACGCTTGGCAGACGGGTTAGCGAACGCAGTGTGGTATTGTAGTACGCAGAGGACGCTGTTGCCCATTCTTTACAAACTTGTTTGTTAGTAGTGGCAATCCTATATAACTAATGCATAAAGTGTGAACTATATAAGATTGTATCCTCTACCGCTAGGCTACTACTAAATTAAACGAAACTGTTTCTTAATTATTGAATCGAATGAAAACGCTGGTAAAATTGAAGAATATATAACAGTAAAAAAAAATTACTGATATAAAGAAAGGAAAATTTCACCGAATGGATTATAAATGTAAACAAAGAGTAATTAGATATGGGGAAAGGGCGTCAAGGTGGTCGATTGCGGAAATGACAAAGCGATTAGTCGTAGGTCTCTGTGCCCTCGGTGAGATATATCCGGCGGAACTGGTTGGAATTACTTCCCGCTGTGCTACGAATGTGCATCGACAATGTTTTAGTAAATTGCACAAAGCGATTTAGAGAGCATACCGACCGTTATTTTTTTAGCGTATAATGACGATAATAGCAAAAGGTTCGGCAAATAATAATGGTTCCGCTCAATGGCGCTGTCACTTTTTAACCTATGAACGCGTATTCGCTAAGCCAAATTGTTAAATGTCTTTTAATCAATGTTCTTTACATTCGAAAAAAAAAATACTTTGACAGAAAGCAGCGGCGGTAATCTTATAATTTTTACTTAAAATTATTTATTTTTCTTTACTTTCAAGTACCAAAAGGTATCTCCGGTTTATAATTTTAATGCATTGTTAATAAATATTCGGCCAGCAAAAATCTTCTATCCTGGGAGTGATGGACGATGTTCTCGAGTTGCAAATTGTCACCTAAAAGTCCGCATGAAGTTTGCCAGCAAAGTTTACGCTCTTGCGCTTCATTAGAATCGAAATTCCCACGCTTCATTAGGATTCCTCGGTATTCCCGGCGTTCATTAGAAATACTCCGACGGGACGGGGACCGTGGCGTAAATAAGTGATTAACGCAGTTCGGATTGTTTTCAGACACCCGAGCCAGTGCTGCAGCCAACTCGAGTGAACTTTTGATACATTTACAATGAGACGTCGCGTGTCGACTCAACTCTCTTAATCTTGAAATAAAATACCTATCTTATTAATATCTCATTATAGCAGATAGCTATTTAACCATGAACTGTATATATAAAGGAAAGCTATAACTTTAATACCGTCCATCTGAACCTGTAATATTTGCATTAATGTTCTTTTCATAATTTATTACCAATAGCGCCTTAAAAATTAATATTTAACATTAATAATTTAAAAATTTGAATTACTAATAAGTTAGAAAAAAACCATGTAAATTAATGTAAAACTAAGTTCATAGTTTGTGATACATTTGTTGTTAATAACTGCCAATCAGTGTATCTTCGGCATGTAGGTGTGTAAGCTTTAACTTTTTTAAACATGGTAAGTAATTATTACTTGTTCGTCTATGAATTTTAAATATCTTAGTATTTTAAAAGCCTCTGTTATCAAATTTAACTTTTAATCTCAATTGTATTTATCCTTATTTCTCATCCTTATTCCTTTATACTGCTTTGTGAAGTGAAAACTTGATATTATTTAGATAAGATTTAACCTGGTTTTAATAGGTTTAAGTTTTTCATGTCTTAAATCCGTAAGTTATTTAAAATATAATGTTATAACACTGATTACGGTGCATCCCAAGTACAACAAAAATGATTTAAAGGCTACATGGTTTTTAATATAATAATTACAGCTTGTATTTTTTTTGATTTCCCATTTTTGTCGTTATTCATGGCTTTTCATTACATTTTTTAAAACGCCAGGGAAAAACATTTAAGTACAGAATCGTACCCACAAGGTATCAAGCTCAACCAATACCGTCACAAGTCGGCGCTTTTAAGCTGGATTTTATTACATCGCCGTGAAAGAAGGTAAACGTAATCCACGGATTATGCTTCACTACCTCAACCTGCCGACGAAATTTCAATCAGTAGCTATACATCACTATTATATAGCTAGAGATAAAGTTAATAGCAGTGTAAGATGCGTGTAGATTTTAGAAATGAATCTTTCATATTTAACTAGATTTGGGGAAAAGCGTTACAACATTTAGTTAAATCTGATCACGCCCATCTGTAACAACATTTTATTGAAAATCTTCGTTAGTTATCAGCGCCTCCACAGAAGTTAGCGGAAGGTTCAGGGTCTAAATGGACCCGCACGTCCGGACAAACATCGCGCAAATTCACAACTCAAACAACTTTAAGCAAATTTATAACTTCCGTGGATTGGAACAGCCTGCGCCTCCTTGCGGAGTGCCGAGCACTCTGTGGTTAGTTAAAACTAACTCGTGGTTGTTTACTTTATTATCTGTGTTTCTTTTAGTGTATGAATAGGAAGTAATGGTGCTTCTTATTAGTTGATAGGTCTGTTAGTTAACTATAATAATATAAAACAAATATTTCATACTGCACTGTATACTATATGATGAGCAGTGGTAGCCTTGCTGTAGAGGAATGTGACTAGTGATCGTAGGCCACAGGATCAATTCTCGAAATGCAGTGACATATATGTTTCATAATGTGTGCGTTATTTATATAGCATTGGCACTTCTCACAAACAAGTTTCTAGAGGATGGGTAGCAGCGTGCTCTGCACACCATAATACCACACTGCGGTTGCCAACTTGCCTGCCAAGCGTGGCCATTATAGTATATCCCCCATAGTTATGTTTGGGGGAGCTTTGCAGAGGGCTATGAGCTGAAACGACGATGATGATTCAATCCTCTCGTGAACAGAAAAACCGATTACTTAATTATTATTGATATTGTTTACTATAAAAGTAACGTCAAGTAAGATAGTTTTATACTAATAACATGTCTGCAGTGAATAAGAAAGTGGAAGTGACAGTGAAAAGAAGAGTTGGCCTCTGGGACTTTAAGGGTATAGTGTGGGAATCACGGACCGGCAAATGCATGTTAAACATTCAACCGCAAGGTGGAGAGACTTTATAAGGTCGTAGGAAGGTGCAAGCTGTTTCCAACTTGTTCTCTTGGAAATATATGGCAGAGGCCTGGATCAAGATGTGGAGGTTCTATTGGTATAATGATGATGATGAGTGTTTATAATCCGTAAAATTATAAATAAAAATAGAACTTTATTTACCCGTTACTACATGGAAATCAAGAGACGAACGTACAGATATTTAAATTTTAGACATTGCAAATATTTACGTCAGTTTATACGGTAAAATTGTACAATTTAAAGGGTACCAACCGGTAAATATCTACAATACCCGGCGATAAATATTGCACATCGTTTGAAAAAAGACAATCGGCTAATTTCGGCTTCGTAGAGCCAATTAGCTGATTGTCTCTTTCCAAAGGTCGATGTGCAATATTTATCGCCGAATATTTTAACTAATATTGTAATATTTATCAACTACTAACTACCAACACAATTCAAAAACTACCGATCTGAATACGAATTCGATAACCGTCTAATAGAGTGAAACTATTTTTCATTTCCTTTCTTTGCATTTATTTTGAATAAATTTGAATATTGGAGAGAATGCAAACAACTATCGATGTAATTCCATTGGTAACGGTGATTTGTCCGATGATAAATCAAGTTACCGGGGTTGCACAAGTAAAACTTGGTGTAGTATGAATGAGATGGGGTGTTCACAGGGCGACGCCCGAGCTTTGGCGGTTAATGGCTTTGTCTCGTTTATGCAATGGCAGTGTAGACGATGCTCTAGCGGTCTCCACGTTTCCACTTTTTAAAAGATAAACTTGAATTGCAGTATTACTTATAAGGATTTTTGTCCCGCGTCTAAATCTTGTTCATTTTGAGATGTATTGATGATATTATTTGATCATTTATTCTGGTGTAGTAGTTTAAACAAAACACGTGACAAAATGGAATAAATGGGCAATGATAGTTTTCATATTTTTTGAGGTATTTTTATACTTCTGAACAATTGTTTAGTTATCGTATATCTTTAAAACCTATGTTAAATAAATAGTACTATTTATATTTTGTTACGTACGCTTTTGTCGATATGAGTGGAGTTCTATTATTTCATTGATTATTTAACGTTTCAACCCAAAGACGCCCACTGCAAGGCAGTTTCTCCCCCAAAGATAACTATGGAGGATATACTATAATCGCCATCTTTTGTAGCGGGTTGGCGAGCGCAGTGCGGTATTATGGTACGAAGAAGATGCTGATGCCATTCTCTCGTAACTTCTTTAAGAGCAGTAGCAAAAAACAGTTCTGGAGTCGATACAACTCATAGGAAAGCACAGCGTAAGACAGAAACCTTCATGGCGGACAGTCGACCATGATAAGGTTGCCAGATAGCGCTTGGCCTTAGGCCGCTACCAACGGAACCTGTTAAAAATTTAAGGGAAAGGCCTATATTTAGCCGTTTTTAAATGATGATGATGATGATGATAGTAATAAGAAAATCTTTGAATTATTAGTAAGACGTGAGTAATAACGTTGTGATTTCGGAATGTTAGTATCACAAACTGCTGTTAAGCGCAGTTAAATGAAGCGATGAAGCTACAGTATATGATGATGTATGCAAGGCGCCTGTCGTGCATAATCAAAATGCTGCAGCTTTTAGTTAATTACGTTGAAACCACTGCATCTGATTAGACTTCAATTGTGCTTATGAGTTTACGTAGTTTTCAAAGAGAATTTACGATTATATCGCATTAAATTTAAGATTAAAGAGACGTACTATCTAGTAATTTTTTTTAAATTGATTAATAATATTCTTTAACTAAAGTGTTTTTGAGATTTTATATGACAACGGATTTTTTTATTTTATCTTCAACTTTGAAATTTTTTCGTGTATTAGCTTTCAGAGCAGTGTTTATTATAAATACTAATTTCATTTAAAAATTGTTAGATCTAATTATATATCTGATGAGTGTATTTTACTCATACACTCATTTTTATTTTTATCTAAGTATAAAATTAGATCTAACAAATTTATAAATGAAATAAGTTAGGCATCTTGCTATTTATTAATAAAATATTGTATTTTAGGTTAGTAACCATTTTATTCAATATTGCTAGCTTTTAGCTTTTAGAAAAGAAAAGAATTTACTACTTAGACTTTCGCTGTAAAAGAATGCAGCACTGATATAGTCAAGACAAAGAAGTGAACTTGAACAAATAACAATAAAAAATCTTTATCGTGTATCTCAGCATATTGAATGTTATCGTTCTATGTTGCAAACCATGTATGTCTGACCACAAATATTAGTGATATGTTCGTTTTTATGACCTAACAGTGTATCTATGTTGTTCTTGTATGTCAGGATGTATATTACGATTCTAAAAAATATACGGAGGTGCTTTAATGATTTGTTACGTGAATAGTTAATGGATGAAGAAAATGTTTATAAATGATTGATTAAGAATGATAAAGTTCATGAATGGAAGATAAATATTAGTGTGTAATTTTTTTTTAGTACGTGACTGCTTCATTGTTAAGATCCGTTTGACAACTGTGGTTAGAATATAATTCACATTTAGTTTCGATTGTTCATTTCATTATTATATTATAAGTTGATGTTAATATAATGTCACAAAAACGTTAGGTAATATTGTTCTAAACATTTCATAGAACGTACAGTTATATAATAATTTTATCGAGTTAAGAGAAAATTACAAAGAGGTCAATGAACAAGTTAGTAGTCACCCACGAGATCTTTCACGAAGGTTCAACAGCATACAGAGGTCGATGCTTTTAAGGTCGAAGTTCCACCGATGCAGTTCTTTTGTTGTGTAATATATATATTATACTTAATGTTATTCTTTATACGTGATCTTAATAGCTGCTGCACTATCGTAACTTTATTGAGAACTCGATCTATCTATCTCGACAAATGTCACACAAACAATTTTGTTTTTGACAACAGTTATTTAACCAGATAATTAAAAATAATTAGAAGATTTAATTTATTGTATACGTTCAATTATTTTTTATTTATTTATTATAACTTATCTGTAAATACTTTTGTCTTAGCCTTCCACGGCTCTCTGTGTAAACTTTACTTTGAAAAGGAGCTAGTGCTATAATAGTGGAAATATTATAAAAGAAGATAATCAATTTTACAATATAAGATACTACAAAAGGCCGAACATATCTTGCCGCTCAACTACCAAGTGATTCGTCAAAATAAGATAATTAGTATAAAATTAACGAACATTTGCTTAACTTTAACAAAACTCTCCGCTAAGAAATACTAACCGTAATCCCGAAATTTTAAGTTACTTCAATCTATATTAGAAATTAATTGAAAAAAAAAAAACTGATAATTGTAGAGGTTACAAACATTTATAGGGGGATTGGTTTTATGTAGGTGTAAATGCTTTAAAGAAGTGAATGTTCAACTTAATAGCTAGTAAAAATTTTAAAGCTTGCTAATTTATTTCCAACCATCCTGTATAAATACGTTATTTTAATTTTATTGATTTTTTTGTTAACTTAAAATAATTAAATGATAAAGGAAAGAACGTAAGTCATGTACATTAATTAACTTAAAAATTGTTAATATTGATGAACTGCCCCATGTAAAACGAATTACCATATAAAAATATTTTTTTCTCACCAGCTTTATCCCATAACTCCCGCGTCGGGCTCGCACTTGACGTTATTATAATACAACTCTTTGTGCTTCGTAATCAGAAGGCCTACAGAGCGTTTCTGTGAGGGACTGCCTTTTATCAGTGCTAACTGAATGAGTCTCGACCGCATGTCGCGTGTAATTACCTAAGCTCTTTTATTTATAGAATTTATATTAGAACTCGCCATTTATACCAACGATCCTTTGTATTTTTATTTTTTTCGTTTGTGTTATGACGTATTTATTTTGAATTTAATTTAATATAAAATTAAAGGTGATGAAAAATAATTAATACTTGAAGTCATAAAAAAACAAAAAGTGATGGTCGAAAAATATTGTATTAAAGTACCGATGGTGATAACATTCATTCTATTAAAAAGTTTTATTTGTTGTAAACTTTTAAAGATAAACGTAAATTAACATCAATATTAATTCAGGTTTATTCCAGATATTTTCAAAAAATTTTAAAACTTATTTAGAAGTTAAGATTTTTCTTGCAAATGTAAATAGTAGTATAGGAAATGTGTGAACAAAAATAGATGAAGCGTAGTTCGTTTTCTTTAATATTTTAAAGGAATTAGTTTTTCGCGCCCACTCAGCTACACCTTTAAATTAATTTCCGCGTTTCAAAGCGAACCTCATTTGCCCACAAAAGTGCAAATCATATTCTTTTTCTTTTGTGCGTTTGAATTGAAAAACGGTATAATATTTCTTTTTTATCATCGAGAGCCTTACAAAGCCCGTCGGTTTTGTATTCGCTGCTTCACTCACCTGGAAAGAAAAGAAAAGAAAATGTTAATTAAAAGGCACTGAGCAAAATTGATATCATCGGGAGTGAAGCTCCTGTCCCTATTCTGAACGGATGACATCGGCTTCTCTTAGCTAGGTTGTAAGTTCTTTCAATATAACACCTATTGAATTTTAGTTTTTTTTTCTTTAGTTAAGCGATTAATAATCTCACATAATATTAAAAACCTAGTTATTATTTTTTCTGATTTGTGAGCACGTTACGTATGTGAAATTTTCTCTTATGTATGGACATTTCATTAACATTTAAGTGTGTTTTACACTTAGTTTTTTAGGTTGTTGAGGTCCTAAATATAATCAGATGGATGTGATGTTAAGAACTTTTGAAAATTTTTAGAAATATAGTATTTCCAGTTAATATTTTATAAACGCTTTATCTTCAGTAGTGTTATAGATAATCCAAAAGAATAATTAAAAAATTAACTGTCATTGCATGCCAAAAATAAAGCCAATGAACGTTAAATTAAGAGGAAGCGAGAACACGCAGCTATTAAACGATTAGGTATTTAGGAAACGAGCAAGCCTCGCTTCAGCTTGCGCTGCCAAACGAGCTCGAAGCGAACATCTCATTAACACGTACCGGGGATATTTAGAGGGCGGACCACGCGGTGAGCCGCGAACTAGCATTTGGCAGTGCCTGCTTTCCCGCGCAGCCGGCACCCAGAACTAAACAACTCGTAAAAGTGTAAAAGTCGTAGCGATAGCGCAAGAGCGAGCTGCCCAATATGAACAGCTGGAGTCGAGCCAGTAACGTTCATTATCAGATGGGATGCACTGAGCCCGACCCTTTCGTTTTACGATTGGCCCCTAATTACACCTCTTGCTCAAGGCGCGCTTTTTCAAACGATACAGCGCGAGCGCACTGCCAAATAGACGTATTTATCGCGGCCGAAACGCTACGAAGTTGTCACGGCCGTTGGTTCGTGCGACAATCAGTGTTTTGCGATATGAAAAAAGGCGTCGGAATATATCGCGGGTGCAATAACGGGCGGGTGCTGGTTTACGAGAGACTCTGATAAAGCGCGGAACGCAGCGCGCCTTACGACGTGCTGCCAATTTATGCGCAACGATAAGCAGAGTTTGTTTAGAGCCCGGCGCAGGCGAATTACGACCGCTGAATCATATGTGGCAACTCTAAGAGTGCTTAAAAATATTTGCTTTGCTTTGGAATATCTTAATACGTGCGTAATCTTGATACAGTTGTAAAATTAATATAAAAATAAATTCATAAAGAGAGATAATAGAATTTATAATTCATAATTGAATTTTAGAATTCTCATCACTTGGTAACAAGTAAATGTGATAAAGCTTATGGATATTTGATCAAATCTTTGAGGCTATACAGAGGAGACTTATATCTAGTTTTGGACGATTTATCACTCGATAATGAAGACAATACAATTAAAGCAGTTCATATTTTATAATTAGCCCTTTATAGGCAGTAAATAGATAGGTAATAAATACACTACGATACAACGTGCAGTAAATGTACATTGTAGTAGTACTGACAACAATTGTTCAATGATTCCGAATTTGGACGGCTTGTATTTGGTTTGCAGTAGAGAATTTCTGGTACGTTGGGTTGTATTATTGTAACATATTCAAGATGCTGGTTGGAACTCAATCGGTAGCGGAATATTGACTGGAATTACATGGAATCGGTCGCAGGGAATATTAGTATGCCGCCGAGCGCCACTGGAATGGATCGACGTGACGTGGGCCGTCGCACTCAGACGTCAAATTGCAATAACACGCCAGTCGTAAACTAGTTATGAAATCGTTACGTAATGTTAAAGCCATAAAGTGCTTGCCAATTATATTTGAATGCGAAAGAAAAATGAGACTTTACTTTTAAATAAATGTGTAAGCCTATTTTTCTTCAAAAAAAAAAAGATTTGTTAAAAGATGACAATCGCAGCATAATTATGTTGTTTTAAAATTGATAATGTGATGTTATGACGCAACTTAACATTACTTTATTCAGATAGTATACCCTGTTGTCTATAGCTATAAAATCTTTAAAGGGGTTAATGTATAGGAGTCATTTGCTGTCAAATAATATATGGTATATACTATTCAAAAATCAGTGATCCCAGACCATTTTAAATAAATAATGTAATGATAATATAGTAGGAACAAGCGTTTCCAAAATTCGGAGTAATAGATATTAAAATTGATTAATATTTATAATGTCTTCCTATAGATTTTGTACTTTAAGAAGTTTTGGTCAGTTGCATTCTTGTCATCATTTCATAATATAATGTAAATAGGTATAAAAGCTTTAAAGCTTTTTGCTGACAAATGAGCTATACATTATAGCTTTAACATTTATAGCCGATCGACCTGTATAGTTAATAGAGAATAATAATGTTACTCAATAAAAAATTAACAAGAAAAAATGTTTTTTTTTTTTTTAACTAAAATGATTAAGTAGTGCTACATAATCTATATTTTATAAAGCTATACGAACGGTAAGGCGATGAAAGATGGGGTCTTTTTGTCGGAGATTCTAAACATGAGGCGTGACAGGCATGGCGTATGTGAGAGCAAGTTTGGCTCGTAATCCAGCTATATTGGTGCGGAGACACGACGTGCATCCTTCGCCGCCATTAACATTATCTACGCACTGTACTGGGTGTTACGCATCACAATATGTTGGGATATTTTACTTAAAGCTTTTTAAAAAACATCTCATTTTTAACTTATTTGTTTGACTTTGGTAATAAATCACAATTTAATAAAAACTACTAGACAAGTAGCAACACGTAAATTAAAATGTGGTGTTTGATATATTTATGTTCTATGTTATGTAAGTACAAATTAAATTAATTAAAAAAGGGAATTGATGTCATTAATCTATTAATACGTATGTATAGGATTGGATTCGTGTGATAATGTCCACAACAGAGATTGTCTTTATCTAAAAAAATATAGAAAAAAGCAATCACTAGTGTGGACAGTATTTTAATTGTAAAATATGTTCAAAGATGAGACGCCACCCCACAGCGAACTGTTCCTCCCTCACCAGGGACCGTCAACTCAATCTTGCCCCATTACGCGCGACAAATTGGAAAAATATTCAATTACACCATGCTAAATATTGGATTATATCAAGGCAAATTACAATTTAGCATTGGGGATGTAACTCTACCCGATATGAATTTATTTTTGCGGTAGTGTTTGCCAAAACGAGTATTAGGTTTCTGTTCATATGCCTAATTTTGTTCCAAGGCAGTTTATTATTGCATCTCTAGGAAGGAAAATATTCCAAATGGACCAAGCCTTCTTGTAGAAGATAATTTTCTTATCATTTTAATAATAATAATAATAATGCTGATTATTTAAAAAATAACGTAGCAAAACTAGAGTTTATAGACTCATAGTATAACATACGAATATTTTACTATCTGTAATCTTAAGTTTGTTTAAAGTTTGCTTGTCAATTAACTATATATATTTTTAATTTTTCTTTCGGAAATGTTATATATTCTTATGAAAGTAATCTGTTGAGAATCTCGTGGGAAATCTTTGTTTCACATTTTCATCACACTTAAGCTTCACACGTTCATTAATGAAGCGAGCTTGCTCCCACTTTATTTAAATTGACTTTGATAGAGATTTAATAAATGCATGATCATATGGAGAATGACAACGTTGATATTAAATTTATAACTATAAACATTTGTACCTAGTATCCTAATTATTAGCTTAAACTCTTCATCTACTGGTAATGTAAGTTAGATTGTTTTTGATTTAGTATATTAGTGGGCATGGATATGCCAGTGAAAATGAATAGGCCACAATCTTGCCTGCAGTACTGTACAGAAAGTATAACTTCAAGAATGCAAAATTGTACGAGATAGGACGTGTCAATTGTAGTTAGGTACACGTTCAGTTCATCTCGTCATTACTATAAAAAGCTTTTAAGAACTTTTTGTGTTATGTATAAGAACGAAATAGTGTTCTAATAATTTAGAAACATTTACATTTACAAATTTTCAATTTAATAGCAAATATATATTTAATTAATTCTAACTTATCCGATGATGCTACATATTTTCTAAGAAAAAAAAACCATACGGAACTTTAAGTTCGAGACAAGTGGGTGCGGGAATTACTCGCCAGTTGGAGTAATTGGCAATTAATCAACGACGTTTTCTATTTCAGACGGCGACGTACCCAGCGCTAACGAGATTGAGACTGCACCGTGTATGCCCATAATAACGGTACACTCAGTTTACTTCCGATAGCGAACTTAGATTACAAAATCGACACTGAAATATACGTTTTTTATGTTGTACCTATTTTATTAATAGTTACTCATCATGGGATTCTCAACTATTTATATGAGCCCTTTTTTAATGAAATCTGGGATTCGTGTATCCTTTGCGGTATATACACGGAAAAGTGTACTTCGCCTTATTTTATTTTTAAAAGAATAAGTATTAAATATTATGTTATTAATACTTTGAAATAGACATTTTATAGTCTGCTTAATATTTTATGTAGAAATACCTAGTAAATCTATATAAAGTAACGGACAAAGAAGCACACTTTTTATGTTTGTAGACAAAAAATTATATCCCCAGCTTATCTGTGGTTTCAATGTGTCTTTGTCTGAAAACTTAATAGTTTTAATTGTATATCTATTTTTCTTGTCGGTTTTTTGTAAGAATAAGTCATTATAAGTTTTGTTAATAAGTTTGTGCATTCGTAATTTTTATTTCACTTATGTAGACGATTTTACGATTGACGAAATTGCGGTCACCTAGTTTAGCACTTTTGATTTTCTTAATGTCGTTATGAAATAAGAGATTGTTGATAATGCAAAATTAGGGAACTTTCTATGTTTTAACGACTTGTTATACAACCAATGACAGGAATTCCTGAAAAAGAAGGTAAAGCAAAACGAGGAGGAGGATAGACACATGGAACTCTGACCTGCTGACTGAATAATTAACAACTTTTACTGATGTGTGAATTTTATCAATATGATTTTAAAATATTCGTTCAAGAAAATCTTAATAAAATCAAAATATTAAACTTATAGCATTTCGAAAATGAGATGAAAACACTTTCATTCAAATTCCTCCGTCTTTCAGAGTTCACCCACTTTATTCTGATCGGTATCTTTATAATGTAATTAAGTAAATTTCGAAGTCATCGCACCCCTTCTTCGAAATAATAAAAGTAAGAGGTTAGATAACCCGCGATTTAATATAATTTACCGTTATTTTCTTATATCTCGTAATTTGCAAATTTCGGTACTCTTAACGAATTCATTTGACGTGTCTCGCCTCTGGGGAGCTCTCGTGCAATGAGCAAGGTTTCCCTCAAAATATTTCATCAATACATTTACCTTGATTTTATATTGAGTGAGAATAGCAGAAAATAAACTTTTATATGGTAATATTGCATGTAGTATGTTTATAGTATTCACGAGTAAGATAATAACTACATGTAGATTATTACAGTATATAATCAAAATTAACCACAATTAGTATTGAAGTTAAAGAGGTTTTTATCGTAAAAGAGTAAAGAAACGTTTCTAATTAAATGAGCACAAAGATATTTTAGTAGATGTTGATAGAAATGTGAATAGATTGTTAAAAATGCAAAAGCCTTTTTGTTGAAATAGAAAACGAAAAGCTTTCACAATATTGTTACCTCGGGTAGTTGATAGAGTCAGTTCGATCGACGTGTCCAGTTAGGCAAATAGGTCAGACAGTTTATACCGGCGTAGTGATTTATACTCAGATATTTGCAGAAGGTTATTTGTATCAGAGGTGATTGCTGGAGAGTGGATTGCGCCGCTACCTTTCAAATAAATTGTCTTGAGACCGACGAGAGACGGTAAACAACCCACCCCTATGCAGATACGAAGTTAACACTTCTCATTTCCTCTAGGGCTAGTGCCAGCACAAAAATGATCTAAAAATTCGTTTTCCGGTACAGACGAAACTGAGTTTACCTTCTGTTTATTTTTGTACAAAAATAAATAACGAAAAATATATTTGAATTTTCTTTGCTAAAACAGAGAAACAAATAATAGACTAGGTAACATAATCGTTGGTAAAGTACGGAATGTGAATTAACATGTTTCACATGCTCTATTACATATTTCCTTAACAAAATTGTTTATCATCAGCTATTAGAACTTATTATATAGAATTTTCATATGTAAATGTGCAATTAGAAATTGCATTTTTTTTAAATACGCAATACACAAAATATAAATATTAACAAAAAAATGTTACAGAACAACAGTTTAAAGCGAAATTCATTATTGAATAGTGCATGCATCAAAACAGTAATATTTTCCATCAAGTGTAGAATACATGTGACCGACTACCAACGGTGACAAACTTTAGCAATTAAAAGATACCTTCACGTCGGTCAGCGATATCTCAATACAACGAAACAAGTTGATTAATTACTGAACAACAGAATCGCTTCACAAAGTTCGATTGTTGACGAACTAGACAGTATGGAGGCAAATTATATAAAGACAATAGGGCTGACAGTTGTTTGATATTTTTTGTATCAATGCATCATATAGATAGATTAGATATAGATTATCAATAATCATCATTGCAGCCGTAGGACTTTTACTGGTAAACATAGACCTCTTCTGTAGATTTACAATAAGACCAGCTAGAAGTGGTCAGTGTCCAGCGTATCCAAAGAGTAAACGTTCTACGCTGCCCTTGCCGATCCAGAACTTTTAGGCCCCAGCGGCTAACTGTTGCGCGCCTTGTGACCTGTCAACTGCCATTTAAACTTGTAAATCGGCAGAGCTGTGTCGGTTACTTTCCTTCGTTTACGAATCTCCATCTCATTCCTATTTTGATCTCGTAGAGATATCTCGAATGATAGTGTCAATTAATAATTTGTGTAAAATAATTACGTTTGATGTATGTCATTCTCATTATGACTAAAAATGTTTTTGAAATGTTACATTAGGTTTTGCGTTACTATTGCTCACCTTTTAATTGCAAATTATTAATATTGGACAAATGTATAAGATATTCTTACATCATGTAAATCTCTCATCTCATGCAAATTTACAAAAATGTATGTCATATTTTGCATGAATTGGAATATATTTTGATTGTATTTGGTAAAGAATATAAAAAAAATGATATGGCTAGTATTTCAAGTGATTGTGATTTTTTCCAGGAACATTCAGCCCTACATAAAATTCAGTCCACGGTGGCACCATGGCGCGGGAACGTGATGAATCGACGATAATTTGCCGGAACGTTGCAAGCTACGAGTTCGCGTCTGAGAATTATATTGAAATAATTTTCTAGATATTCATATAACTTGGCGTTTCTTTTAAAATATTTCTATTCGCAATTTTAGAGTTGGTGAACTGCGAATGACGCGCAGACACTCGGCGAGCTCTTGAATATAAGTGCAACTTGTCTCTTTTTCTGTTTATGTAAAGATTTCTATAATGCCATTCAAACGAAAATAAATTATGCTTTGGGTTTAATATGAAACATACTCTGTAAGAAATCTTTTGAATGATAAGAATAACCTTATATTCGTCGAGACTGAGACTAATTTGAGACGAGACTAATTTGATATACATTTTATGATATGTGCAAAATTAAATGAATACGCATTTTTTATATATCAGTTGCATGGTAAAAAATTATATTAACATTACAACATTAGCTTTAATGTATACAAAGTTGACGACGCATTGAAAAGCTCTAGGTATAGCTTATTATGGTAGAACCAATATAGCTGTTGACAATAAAAACAATTTGGCTAAACGTCGGCCGCACGAAATTGACGTGGCAATAAACACGGCGATGTTGCCAAATAATGTTTCGTATGTACAATGGCAACACCGCGACACCGGCCAGTGGCCATTAGCTTATTACAAGTACAATTTAGTAATAACGATACATCGGGGACTTGGGAATTGGTGGAATATATTTTCAACTGTTTCCATTATGTAAAATATTAGAAAATTGAATTTTACCATTTGGACAAAATTTTCGTTGAGACTAAGTACATATTAATTTTATAAATAGATATTAAATATTAGGAATTAGTAAAACCTCATCCATACTATTTTTCTGTACTTCATTTATATTAATTTTTTTATTTTCATAATAATAAACAGGAGTTGTTTTTTTAACTTAATGGGTCTTAGCTGTAGATTTCACGTACGCTTAAAGTACGTGAGAAATTAGCAAGTCTTATTAAAAAAATCATTCATGCACGTGGCTGTGATTCAACTTCATTCACGTTTTATATTTTACACGATTTTTCGCTTTATTCAGTAAAAATAATAAGACTAGTAAGAAGCTTATGTATGGAGCACATAATCTATTGACGTTTAGTCTTTACTCTTATATAACATACGGTTCTATCTTGAAGGCACACAAAGAACAGTAGGAAAGAGTTCTTTTTGTATGAGGACCAAAAAGGTAAGTAGGAAATCGTTTAAGTAAAGAACAGACTGTAACAGTGACAATTGTAGACAGTTCATACATATTATTACAGTTCATATATTCATCATAGACATATTTTTTTGAGTATAGTATTAGCGCAAAAGAAATAAAAATTTAGTATTTTATTTTCTTTAAAAAAAGTACACATGTCTGTGTTATTAAACACGTGAATTGGGGCCCTATTAAGTATAAAACAAATGCATAAAAAATTTTGATTTCGATCGAAAAATTATTTTTGACACGAAATTTTAAAATATACAATTTCAGAACGTTAAGTCCTGATCTGCTACTTGTTTTTTTAAAGCATAAGGTCAGAAAATGCACAAATGTAAATGTATATTAGCGTAAGATGACAGCTACGGCGTAGCGTGTGATAGCTGGTATCTACTAAGCTGCGTAGGCTCTTGTTGGCAACAGCTACGAATGCTCGAGTTGCCAGAGAAGGATAAGCTTGCCGTTACGTACGCATAGGCAGTAAAATATGCTCAACATATATGGTCTTCATATACTAGGTTATATGTCACCAACAAATACAAATAACAATTGTTTAGTGAGACATTTTATTTTAATGACAAAATGTTTAACATTTAAATTTAATATTATTAAATCTACGTACAAACATATCGTAAGCGTTTCAACGTGACGGTTTAACTTTAATTGAAATAAAGAGTGTCAGAGCAATCAAAAGGAAAACGTGAATGAAAATGTTATTTCTATTGATATTTATACTGTTTACCTATGTAGTTAATCAAAAACGACATAGTAAACGACTTTGACGATATTTTCGCTCGATGACTTTTAAATACAAAATAATGTTTTAATAGGGGTTAACTTATATCGATAATCTATATTAAATTTCTAAAAATATTTCACAAAATTTATGATTAGGAAATTGTGATAGAAATATAAATAAAAGTGAATATGTGAATGCTTCAAAATATGAAAATTTGTAAAGAAAAATGAAAAAATAATTAGTGTGAAAGAAGTAAGAGCACATAATACAACGTTTCCACGAATATAATCAATACAATATTGTATTGTCGGATTAATATTTACTTAAATATATGTATTTTAGTTACTTGGAGAGAATCGAGTTAGCAAATATAGGCACAATCTGAGTAGACATTGAAAGCTTTTGATAGGCATATCAAACGCGCTGCAAATGCAGATTAGCGCGACCATGTGTGACATGATGATAATGGCTTAACAATTGCAAGTAGTTTTATCATTGTGTGACTTGAGCCATATAAATGTTATATTAGGATCGGTCGGAATAAATGTTAATTATAAAAAATATCATAATCCACTGTGAGACATAAGCTACCGCAATAGATTTTCATTAAAACCTTAATCTTGTGGGTAGACTCCTTACGCATTGCTTACCGGTTCGTAATCTCCACTCTAGAAGACAAGACCGCTGTGGTCATCTGTACCGTGACCTGCTCATTGTCACTTTACCATATTAATACATTAGGTTATGCTGGTTACTTGCGTTCTTCTACGGTTCTCTTCACGTTTCTTCACCATAGGTCATCACTGGTAACACACATTAAATGTTTAAGCTCTTCTTTGTACTATTTTCATGTGAACACGGCAATGTAAAAGATATATATCATGATGATGATATTTGAATAGTTTTATTAATTTTAAGACAAAAAGTGAACAATAAGGTCATCTCTTAAATATTTATTTAATTGTAGAGAAAAAAAAATTGACTATTGAAAGGTGGTAATAGCAAGGGTTTTGACGTATAAAATCATATAGTAGCTTTCAGAAGCGTACATATATTTCAGAGTTTAGCTCTTTAGATCCATATTTGTGGAGTCGGAGAATAAGTAGACAAGCATTACGTAACTTTGGCATCACGATGAAAATTCACGACAAATCATGGTCACTGCGGATGCATCAATTGGACTGTGATATTGTCAAATGAATTTTTATTGTTTTAGATGAAATTGTAGTAACTGTAGAAACTGAAGTAACTGTAGAAATTGTTTTTCATAGCTTAACTGCCTGCACATATAATCCAACATATCCAATCCCTGACAACATAATATAACAATATAAATAAATAAAAATCTAGAGTTTTCGAAAACGGTTGTTATTTACAAACATTTTTAACGATAATAAACACGATATTATGAAAAGCGTTCTGTGAAAAACCGAAAGTTTAGGAGCGATATATTCGCTCATAAACTTTTGTTTTTTTTTCTCTTTTGTTTAAGTTTTAATTTCAGTGTTACTTGTCGTTCAGATTTCTATCGAATATTGTCGGACAATATGTGTAACTATACCACGTAGGCAGATTCTAAGGTTATCGTAAATTGCTGAGTCGGCAGTCAATAACATATAAATCACATTATAGATGCGCGCCTGTTTTCTGTATGTCGGTAGATCTATTTTGGCCAAACTGGCCCACCCGTTGGTTTTTCTATCAATATTTGCCCGATGTAAGTACATTCAGATGGTTAATGATCGCTTGCACGACCACTTGTTATGTAGGCATAAATCTTCTTATAAAATGACGGATCAAGGTAAACGGCTATCGGCTTTGTGGAATTATATTAGAATTTCATAACTTATTTCTCTATGGTACATCGACTAGACTGTCATGTAAAGTATGAGTCCACAAATGATGATCTTATTTATTGTAAATAGACGACGTAATTAAAGCAACACATAAATTATTATCATAAAGGTAATTTTTTGTAAAATATGTTTACTAGATTTAGTTACAAGGCTAGATAAAATTTAATACAAAATTTACCACTAATTGCTTTATTCGTAACAGTTAGAAATACATAAGGTATAATATAATAATATCTAGGAAAAAAGTACAATGGGTTATCTAATCACTCATGGCAATTTATTACAGACAATCATATTATAGAAATATTAGAAGAACTAGTAGCGAGTAGTCAACGTGTACAATGCACGAGATAATTTAGAATATCGTAAATGTTTAAACTACTTAATAAGACAAATACTTTATGTTATATTATGTTTATATTATACTATAAACAATACAATAAAATACATAATAATTGTGTCTTAACTTGGATAAAGTTTGAACTTAAATTACTAATTTAATAACACAATTTTGAGTAGCGTGGTACAGGCCAAATGCTATTACCAGATAGCATTGAGAGACATATCAAGATCGTTTAAGCGATCATGACATACGGGTATGTGCATGAAGTAGAAACATGTAGTGTGATTAAATAAAAAGGATTTTTTTCTGTTATGTACATAATAATTGTCGGTAAGAGTAATTAATAAAAATTAAATTATCGTTTTACAAGAGCCTTGCGTCGCATGCTTGATATTCTTGATCTTCAGTCTTGCACAGTGATCAACTCGTCCACAGTCGCTCACTCAAGGAGGTTGTGATGGGCTGAGCAACTTGTGCACACATCACACCCAGGTTGAGTGAGTCACTGTGAATGAGCTTTCTTCTTAAACTTTCATTCTATTCTTCTTGAATTCGAATTATTTTAAGCTTCTTCTTTCTTGTCTTTTCTTTTCTTAATGTTTTTGATAATATGTACCTATAATAATGTATTCGCAAAAATATTAATTATGATACAATGTATAAAGCTTACGTTTTTTACGTGACAGTGTTATGTTTATAGTATATTTAGAAAATTATTTTAAAAATAATAGCTTTAGAAACACTGAAACGTATTTACATTAGTACAAAAAAATTTTAAAAAGTTTATTGTTATTTGGATCATTAATTACATAAAAAGATATGTCGTGATTAACATTTTTTAATAATCTCAAATTGTATAAACAAATAGATATTAATTAAAAATAAACACGTTTTATACATTTTCATTATTACACTCCCGACTCATAAAGTAATAAGATAAGAATCATGCACCATATTAAATAATTATATTGTTGAATTAAAATTTATTTAAATATTTGTTGTTTAGTGCTTGAGCTATTTTGCAAGAATCAAATTGGTATATATAGGCTACAAGTATGTCTTAATAGATATTGAGCGCTTTTGATAGGGATATCAAATACGTTCCTCTCAAAGCTCATGTTGGAATACGATTACTTTATGTACCATATTTTCTTAGAATGAATTAAGTTTGTTTTTATTTCTAGTCTGATGACATTAATTATTTTACTACATTTTAATATTTGTGAAGGTAATTTTAATTATAGGAACACCTTGATGATGATCTCATGTACGCTTTTAAATTGGGCTTAAATCAATGCATAAATCTGTAGTGTCGGCATTGCGAGGCGGGTCGATGGAGCGATGAAAATAAACCGATGTTAAAGCATGCTCGTGAACCGATCGAACGTCTTATTTCAGTGGCGGCGCGCTGAACTCCACACTTTCAATAAACACGGTTATCAAATTCGTCTTTACAACACACATATTCGTACTTGTATAGAACATGGGCGAGAAACAGACGTTTTGGCGTCGATTTTTACGAACAATAAATAAATTAAATTTATAACATAAAACATAGTGCCTTTAAATTAAATTTGTATAAAATATTTAGTAATAAGGGCGTAATAAGATTGTGAAACCAGTTAATTTATTTTGTACATAAAATTAATTTGGTTATTACAATGGGACCTCCGTTCAACATCTTATTACGTACATCAAATATTCTAATTTTACCACATGGTTTTCACTGTACACTAATTAGTTTTTACTATAATTATAAGACAAATGTAACATTTAAAATTTCATACTTACATTTTAGAATTTTTTTTCATCACGCCTAAACGTTTAACAATTATTATTAATATGATAAAAGCCATGAATATTCTATTTAATGATCGAAGTGCACTAATTAAAAAAGAATCAGAAATTTTACAATATGAAATTGTTTTAAAACATATATAATTTATATATATCACAGAAGTCTTATATGTTATAAATTTTAACGGTCTGTCATTACGTAACGAGCTATTAAGTGCAAGAAGCATTTAAATATATGCGTCTCCGAAATGCATTAGGGTCACATAAATTTACATGAAGATGAAGCTCTTGGTTGAAGATTAATGTGGGCAAAAATGTTCTTTATGAGAATCATTCTTATAATTTTTGTATTATTTCCTGTACAATTTTTTTAATCAATCAATTATAAAAAGGACATATCAATATCCAGCAACGGCTTAAATAAAACTTTGATATCAAAATGTTCAACCAATTAATATTTAAATTGTATTCGTTTTCAGTTGGTTTTTTGGAGAAACTGGCGTATTATTTTAAACGAAATATAAAGAAAACCAATTAATAAGAGAAGCTGTAAATAAAATCTTCATTACAAAGGATAATCGTTAATGTTACCAAATAAAATAAAATGGAGTGAGTCATTTTGTTTATTAATTGAATTCTCGTAAAAAGAAGCATTTACGATAGCCCAGGCGGAATCTGCACGAAAGGAAATAAAATTTTATAGGCAAGTCAACTAGCGAAAAGGGTGCAAGCCACCGCCATCTACTATTTACGAATGTTTAGCTTACCCTCGTTTACATCACAATTAATTTAATTTGCTTTTTCACAGGCTTCTTCCATTCGGTTGTGATGTGGAGGGTTGAGAGCGTGAATTTTCTCGTGATTTGGTAACAGAGGCGGCAATGACAGCAATTGCGGGGATTCTTGGCTTGTTTTTAACTGTTTATTAACGAGCGCGCTTGTTTTGAATGCTCTAAAGTTAAGATAATGTTCTGCGAGTAATGTCTTGTAGCGTGACGTACGAGTAGAGATGGTGTTTTAAGAACAAAATCTTAAAACATGGCTTACAATTACATTAATATAATTTTACAGCTACTAGGAGTGGTAACACGGCCTGTTATGTGCAGCAGCACACAGCACAATAAAAATGTTGTTTCTATAGCCAACGTAATCTTCTGTTATAAATGATGTTTCTACAGCTAAATAAATCTTCTGTTCTAAACAATATTTCTATGGATTAAGAAACCTTCTATCTTTTGTGTGAGGTTTATACGTCCCTACTAGCAATATAAAAAAGCCTTTGTAATGATGAAACAAAGCGATCGTTAAATTCAATAAATACAAATACCGTAAATAGTTTCACTGTATGTATTGAATATTGTAGACTGGGTATTGATTTCCTAAGTCGAGTTTTGCGGTGGTTTCAGATACGCAGTAATTCGATAAGGGGTGACATGCAACACGATACCACTCGGCGGGTGTCGTATATCAGCGGACATGCGCAGGCGCCGTCGGAAGCCGCCTACGGACGCCCTTCCGGCCAATGTGGTGCGATAGGGCTTCATGAGTAATTAATTAATCAAATTAAAATGTTAATCTATCATGACTAGCTTTTATAGGTATAATGTAAATATTTTAACGTATTTGTTGGAGGGGTATTGCTATCTTACCAAAAAAAAAACTTAGAACAGAATCTATGGAACCAATCATACAGGATGGAATGTATAGAGTTACACATTCGCCGTTTTAACGCTTCTACAAACTTTAAAGAGGTAAACGCATAGCACATTTTATACCAAAAAACTTAAAACCTTTTATCTATATACCTTATTACTTCGTATAAAGTGATCAGTCTGAAATATGTTACTTTAAATGTTTTTGCTAATGAAATGCAAAAGACTAATAACATCTGGCAGTAAAATGTCTGCAACGACAGATAGTAAACTATTATTAATTTTAGTTACGTTTATTTATTATTTCTGAAATCATTGATTTTTGGATTAGGTTTGGTCTATTATAGACGGCGAATGAATTATACATTCACCTCTTCAAAACTCAAACACCTATAATCTAGTAGTCAAGATGCTCAAAACGCCTTCTTAAATGAAAGGTAAAAAAGTATTAAAAAGCGTGTAGTTGAAGTTATCTAAATAAAGCACTTTGTTTCCAAGTATTATAACCTTTATTTACGTGATCAAAGCGTATTTATGTCAAAATAACAGGATTTTTATATGATTCTGTATATTAAATTTAGATTTTAATGTGAAGGATTCTTTATAAACTTTTAAAACAGGCTATAGAAGAAATGCGATGCTGAAATGTGCACTGTCATTGCAAACTCACGTTCAAAATTCTGCTTTTTTTAAAACAACTAATGACTGATGTGCACGGATGGACGGAAGGTTTAAAAATAGGGAACGAACTTTGGAACTACATTTGTGGTATAGGAGGATACTTGAACGGAATGTGAGAAGTTGTTATAAATCCTAGTCTAAGCAAACTCAGACATAGTTTAAGCACGCGCCTGTGTCGCCGTCTTCAATCTAAGTTTGGCCTCGCCTGCGTCCGCTACAGGGCTGCATAATGAACGGCGATCGTTCTAGAATTTACAAGCTCGATACTAATAGATATATCTATGTCTCACAACAATATATTAAAACGTTAGACGTTGCAAGGTTTGGTTACGTTTTAATCTTCAAAAATCTTTCGTTACACCAACCTTCTACCAAATAAATCCTTATCGTCGATCTATTTAAGTAAAAAAAAAAAATTCGGTACCCGCGACAAAATATTACAAAGCATAATACTGCCTAAGGATAGATCCGTCGTTTAGCTAACAGGGCGTGGCTGTAAAAAGATAAGTTTGCCTAAGCGATGAGTGAAACGAGCAGGTTGTATGGGGTTGCACAAGTTAAAACCTCAGTACGTATAATGTGTCAGTCAATTTATTTAGAAAGTGAAAGTAAATGCATATGGTTTTAGTAATATTTTTTTGTGATATGTCAAGTTATAGAGTTAATATGATTTAGAAATAGAAAACCTTGTACGTGATAAAACTAATTTAAAATAATATAGTTTAAATGTTTTAAAATCAGAAAACGCATTTACACAAAAATTAAATAGAGTGAAGCTTAATTTTTCATTATAGCATGAGCTTATTATGATTAGAAAGGGAAATTTTCTACTATATTATTAAACAATGTAGCTGTATGTGCCATAAATTGTTTGCGACAGTCTGATGAAATACAATATGTACAGTGGATACATATGTTATTTCACGTGTCTATCGTAAGCCTAGTACAATATAATAGCAAAGCACATCTGTTATAAACGTCCACGGGACATTTGCAGGGAGATGACTGTTATGAATCTAGAGTATGATGGATGGACGTGCTGCGAAGCCCCACTCTGCAATATGTATTTATTACAGATTTATCTTTACATAATTCTATAGGTATTACAATGGTTTCAATAGATAAAACATAAGTAAACAATAATCACAGCTGAATAAAAACGTCAGTTATTTTTTTTCTAAACTTCGTAAGCTTATAATGAATATCTTATTAAGTATTTTTATTTCACAGACTTACGTTTTTAATTTAATAGAATTGTTTGACTTCATTAATTAGTTGAAAGTAACTTGTTAGCGATTATTTAAAATAATTAACGGATTTTATCAACTAGTACGCTGTTCAGTTTCATTACAAATAACAAAAAAATATATTTTCATTTACCGAACAACGTATAAATAAATTTGGTATCGATGCAAACAAAATTAAAAACAACTTCTAAGTGAGAGATCGCCGAACACTTAAAATGTTGAACTAAAAACTGGACGCATTTGTAAAGTAAATTAAGCGGAGCAGTGGAGCAATTTGTCGGAAGCGTCTCCCCACCCTTTACATCCGAGCGGAAAAAAACTACGCTTTATCTTACAGAAGTTGCCTGCAAAATTAAGTAAAGTTCGAAGACAAGCTGTCAGCTACACGCTGGAACTAAAAACCTTGAGTGCTAACATGTCTTGGAACACAATCTTTCCCAAGTATCTAGTTGCTTCGCCGCCCTTGTTAGTTTCAGGCTTTATTATCATTTGCCTACTGTATATTAAGCTAAATGAAGTAAATATAAATATCAATAATTACTTTACACGATTTTCTGCTAAAAAAAAATTATGCGTAATTAAAACGTATTCTATACACAATATTTACGTTACAAAAAAGTTATTTCATTTTTTAAAGATATTTAATGTTAAAAGTTATTAATTAATTAAAAACTTTGTAAAGTATACGTTTAAATTTATTTTTATCCATTCGGTTTTACGTATTTTAGGTAGCAAAAAGGTTACATATCTTATTTAGAATTCCTGCAGAATTTTAAGAATAAAGATAAATTGTAACAACCTGTTTATAATGTTTTTAACATTAAATCGTGTATTCTGTTGTAATATTTTTTTCATAATTAACGTTAAAAGTAACATAGTCATAAATTTAATTGCTTAAAAACATACGTATATGCCGGGTAAAAGGTATAATGTCGGGATAAACATGTGGAGGCGGCGTATGCGTATATAGGCGACACTACGACAGAGCACTTAGCGAGCACCATTCCGGGCGGGGTCGCATCAATCACAACACAATTTTATATCAAATGTCGCTCTCAATCAATTTGTGTCGGGATCGTATTCCCCACTATACACGGAGCGACGCTCACCTAATTTCTTAGACTTTTATGTTTGACATAGAGATGTAGTTGTGGTTTTATAACGAAGTATTCTACGTACTGTGTCAAGGATCATCTACGTTTTAGATATCAGTGAAGACAAACCTCGGATAAAACTTGTGTATGTTTTTTATTCAAAAAATAATTGCTGTTAGGAGATATATTAGGAATTTAAGGTATAATTCAAAACTTTTTTAAATTTTAGATAAATAAATGATAAATAATAGATAAAAGTCATTATTTACCAAATATCTAGTTATATATTATATTGCTCATAATATTAGATATATCCGCTTACCGCTTTTGAATTATAAGTTATTGACATATTCAATAACAAATGTTAGATTTTTTTTGGCTAATATCGTTTTTTTTGTTCTTTATAATCGTATTTTTGAGTAACAGTAAATTATGTTTGTACCAAATAAATTTTAGTGGCCTTTCTAACAAAAATAAAGTACTTTTTAAGTAAAGTCCAATTGAAGGTTGTAAAAGAAAGTATAATTATTTCCTCATGAAACAGCCCGATTTATAAAATATATTTTTGAACTACCTTGCACAAACAATTTACATTTCCGCGATGATGTACTTCTATTTCATTAATTAAAACCGCACTACATTAAGTACTAACAATTCAGAACAAACTCGTCGACTGTTGAAGAAATAAGTATTTGCTGAACATTTTGTATACAGTAGAATTTTTTTTCTTAGGGCCGTGAATATTGTAACACATGTGGCATTTGGTGCGCATGTAGTTAGTGAGCGTGCGACAGACTCTGCCGTGATTGATGTGGCAGCGATTTGTTGAAATCATGTAAAATATAGTCGTTATGATACCATCACACTGCCGAGGATCTGATCGTGGCTGGTTGCAAAAATGTTTTGATGTTTTTTACGCAGTGTTGACTTAACATGATAAAATGCTTATCCAGACAAAATTAAAAACATTTGGACGACGTACACAACATCGTCGTGACATTTTGGTGAAAGAGAAGTCTTTTTAAAATGTTTTATATATTTATTTTACTACAATTATTAACACCTCTTTAGTTAAATACTTAAATTGAATTTCAATTAATGTTGGAAACTGTAAATCATCATTTACTAAGAGTCGCCAAAATGTCACTTCTATCCCTTGTCTGTCACCCCATATGTCACTTCAGTCTTGTATCTGTCTACCCACTGTTAGGGTATAATGTATGGTAACAATAAAATGCTATGCCTCTAAGATATTTAAGAATTATACAAAACGGTTTTTTTATAGGCACGCTAGTTCTCGAAAATTATCAGTTCATAATTTCTCGTGCTCTTAACCCTGTTAGTGGAAATTACTTTGAGAATAAATCACTATAAATAATTTTTTTACTGTATACAAATATAATGTCTTTGGAAATAAGATTTTGACCTACTAACAAAGAAATAAATTTTTGTTTTGTGAAGAGTACAAAGGTTAATTTTTTTTCAAATACTAGATTTTTTCTAGTTTTGTCTGATATAATATATTGTCATTTAAATGGTATGCTAATATTTGCTTGAAGGTCCTCAACTATTTGTCTCATTAGCTGCATCACCGATGATGTTTTCGAAACTATTTTAATTTCTGACTTTTCAATAAAGTTATACGATTTGATTGAATACTTTTATCATCTTATTTGAAATAAATCATTAAATAACGCGACGGGACTCGAATGAAGGTTTCTACGCAACGTCTTTGTTTCGAGTTTCCTCAATGCGTAAATGACTAATAAATATCAGATGACACTTGGTTGTCCAAAGGTAACTTTACTAATAGGAAAAGGAGTTTTGAGGGAACCACTATAGATAATTGGCGAGTTGGCTCGCATGACTTCTAATTGAGGAAGATGTTCTTATGTCAGGTTGAATACCTAACTAACTTGAATAGGTTCGAAGTTTGTATTCTCTTGGGATGATTTGTAACTAGATTGGCTGAACGTTAAAGCTAAACCAATTTGCTTTTGCTCTGATTCATTTTGCTAACTTTCATGTAAATATTTTCTTTAACACATAAATATTAATATTATATGTATGTACAGTATTACATATACGTGTGATAGTATTGAACAATTTAACTTTTATTTCTTTGCCTTAATAAAAATTTCAATTTCTCGAGTAAGTAACTAAAACATTTACCAGCGAGAAACGATGGTTTCACAAAGCGCTTGTTTATAAAACAAAATTGTGAAGGCATTTCTTACGTAAGTTTTATTGCAATAGGCACGGAAAACGTGTAATGGTTTATTAAATAGTAACCTGGTACTGTATGGCTACAGGTGTACGGTTGTTAATTTAAATAATTTTTGTTAATTATGAAGTACAAACGTTATTTTGTTAAATTCGTTATTTAAATCTTTATCTAATCAAAATAATTTCTTTTTATATCGACACTTTCAAAGAATAAAATATCTCGAAAATCATAGGTTTTCAGAATGAACTTCGTTAGTTTTTTTTGTTACTAAGGAAATTATGTTCATCACACTGATGTTTTTTAATACTCAAAGTGATATAAATTTGTTTGTTTGTATATATGTTAGTGAGCAGTAGTAGGCCCAGCGGTAGAAGACTGCTGAGACTTGCGATCGTAGATCGCGGTTTCGATTCCCGGGATACAATCTTATAATACACACTTTGTTCATTAATTATATAGGATTGCCATTGCTCACAAACAAGTTTCCTGAGATTGGGCAGCAGTGTTCTCTGCTTACCATAATACCACACTGAAATCGCCAACCCGCCTGCCAAGCTTGATACGTCGATATACTTTAGGTGGGAGTGTCAACATGTTGGATAAAAGAATAAATAGCGAAAAAGGTGTTAACTTTTACCGAAGTAAATGTTTTGTCTCTAAAGTTAAAGTATATTGCAGTATAGACATTTAAAGTATTAATTAATTCATTTTTTTAAAAAGCGCACCAGAAACAGATGTATTAAAATGGTGCAATTAAGCATCATATTAATTAAAACTCCAAATCTGCTTATTTAAGGTGTGTACAGCATTCACAACTTTTATAATGTTAACCAAAAAATAAGTAAGAAAAGAAGATTTTTCTCTAAGCAATATGAGAACGAGTTGTGAGAAGCACATACAATCTTGAAATGGCCATGGGGATATAAAAAATTGTTAATAATAATAAAATTGCAAAAAAACCATTTAGGTAGATTTTTTAAGCCTATGTCATAATTCGGGATAACGCCATCATTAGCCTGAACGGCTAGTTTTTTCTGGTATCAGGATGACAGCAACAGAAGGGGCGGTGCCGGGAGAGATAAACTATCTTATCGGCCTTTATCGAACCAAAGGGAAGCTGTTCGATCGATGTTCTTTGCAGGCGTATATTGTCACAAATTCGTTAGAGTAATCAGTAGACTGAAATTGCTTAGAGCATTGGATTTTTCATACTATTTTATTATTAAAATTATTGAAATTAAAAGTACAATCATCTTGTAGTATAATATAAAATATGTATCATAAAATAGCAAAATAATTTTAGTTACTAAGACATCGACAAGTAGCACAAAACTATATAAATGACGTTTTAATTTAATTAAATATATTTATTTTAATAACGAGCCAAGTACGCGCGAAAGTTATAGCAGTTTGTTATTGAACGCATGCAGTGACGTCTATAAATGGACTAATAAATTTTGATTGGTTCACAATGGGCTCGAGTGCTAGAGATACGAAACTTAAGTGAAATTATCATCATAAAAAACTCACGCCTTACTATGAATATTCGTATAGCAAATCATTTCAATTCTAAATAAAAAAAATTATATATTTAAATACCCACAAACTACTTTTATATACATAATTAAAGCATTGACTGCTGAAAACATGTTATAACAACATAACAAAGCACAATAAATAATAAAGTTTTAACAAGCAAAAAGCAAACTAACCTTTTCGTAGCTTCGGCTCATTTTCACCAACGCACAAGAAAAAATACATTAAATCGAAAATAACAACCTAAGGAATAATACGATCCGCGTTGCTCGACTGCAATTGCATTAGAAGACGCGAAATAAAAATGAAAATAAAAGTCTGAGTAATAAAACTGGCGCGTTTTATTGCCGAGTGATGTACAATTAATGGTATATTTGATTTAGTACGAGAGGGTGCGGTGGAGACGACCGCGGCCTACGAAGTCCAAGCGTGGTGTGATTGGGATGGCTGGATCGGTTTAGTGACGTTACCATGCCACGGGCGGGCGGATACGCGCGGGCGGTGTACCGATAAACAGTATGATATTATAGGGTTACACACTTATTAAAAGTTGTGCTTTAAATGCATGGTATGAGATAAGCCAACATTTGTTGCGAGAAACTGTGTTTCCGTCGTTATCTCCAACTATAGGCATGTGTTTTGATATTTGAGACCAACTTTAATACAGTATTTCATTTAAACTGCATTATGACGTGAAATAGTTTCATTTTTTAAATAAAAACATCTTTAGGTTTATTTTAAATCTATTCCGTAATTTACAAATTATTTTGTTGAAATAGTAACATGAATTACAATTAATAGTTAATTAGAAAAGGATCAGTATAACGTTTTGTTTTTTAATCAAATTACTTAAGTGAATAGCCACGTGACTTTATCGGCTAAAGATAATATGGCTTCATACTTTTGTGCTTCGCCGAATTGTGGCTTCTTACATGTTAAACCACAATAAGCTTATTTTCTTAAACTTGCTGTCTCTAATATTGAATTAAAAGAAATATATATTTTTTTAATGTTGTAACTCATTCTAATATGAATATTATGTTGTAATATCTATTTTAACTAATATTTTTAAAAAGTTTTGGGAAAGGTATTTATAATATGAGTAATTAATATTTTAAAAATAACATTTCGACGGCCCCAGAGTAGTTCAATATATGTTGTCTAATAAAAAAATATAGTAAATTGCGTGTTTATCTCTTTAACCAAATTAATAGTTTTTTTACTATCAGTGTCTAAAATGATTTACATGGTAAATAAATTGCTCTTACTCTTCTTTGTAAGAATTTTTTGGACTAATAGCAGATTTTGAATGATATACATGTTTCCGAATGTGTGTTTAATGGGAACGCACAATCGTACTGCCTAAAAGGTAACGTGTTGCCACATGAAGAGGCGTCGACGAAATTGTAATTTCACGGCTCGCCGGAAATTTTCATCGGCGATTAATTCTTGCTTCTATTAAGCTTCTGAAACGTGGAATCGCCGCGGGCCTATATCTGCCAACGTTCTCTCTTACATGATTTAAATCGTCCCTTGAAGTTAACATTAATATGTAAACAATCTGTCACGTATACGTTTTGCGAAATTCACATATTGCGTATGTACTATCGGAAATGATTACGGATATTTGAACGATAATTAATTATACCTGGACTGATTAACAACGGGATGTTTTAAGTAACAAGCAATTTTTTTGGATAATTAAAATTCTTACAAAGAGTCGACATAAAAATTAGTGATGTCAAAATTAAAATATCGAATACTTTATCTGCAGTGTGCTCGATTTTAGGTGTAAAAGTTTAAAAGGAGTGAATGAATGTATAGCCCATATGTCAGCAAGAAGCTTTAAAGTTTTTACATCTGTTTCTATTCAATTTGCATAAAATGATAACTCTGAAAAATTATATTTTTTGTATAGTATTGGTCTTCCAGTAGTACAGTCCGCAGGAAAAGATAATACCAAATAATTTAAATCTATGCTAAATCGAATTTTGATAACGTCCTTTTACTATTTTTAATTATCTCTGAAATCTTTTGAAAATATTTGAATAGATACTACTCGTATATATTAATTGATGGCATACATCGATGCAACTAAAGTCGTAAAAATGTTAGTTAACCTTAATGTGTTGTCGATAGAAACTAAATTTTACCTTTATCGCAAAATGTGACAAATTGTATAGTCAAAATTTATGTCCGGTAGATTTGAGACATAATTAGATATAGAGAGGCGGCCATGTTACTCCAGTGACGTCACATGTTCTAATGATGTTTATTAAGGACGTTCCATTGGCGTCAGTGGTTCGGTACGGAGGATCGGAGCGAGTACGAGTTTATAATTATTTGCGTAAATATCAATTTGAATATCATTCAGTTACTGAGCAATGAGATAACTGAGAAAAAAATATGTGCCATCATACCATGATGATAGTAGTACCACATATCTTGATATGGTATATTTTTTATAGTAGTAACTTACGACTGAGTCATGTGACCTAAGCGAATACCCTAATATTAAATGATTGAATAAAATTTAAATATTTGGTGCAAACTCATTTATCTAAAATATTTCTTTTCAATGGTTTATACGTTTGGAAAAATGTACCTGTCGCTTATTGTTTTAAAAGCAAAGATTTCCCTTACGGAACTTTTCTCTCGTTGATGTTGACACTTACCTGAAAAAAAAAACTTCCTTTATTAAAATGGTTCGTAAGTACTGTAGAAAAAGTGATAGTAAATTAAATAAATTGCAATTATGTACATAATTTATCAGAAGTATAGTCATTTGAGGTATATACTGAAACGCAACAGACCTAGAGAAGCTATTTTTTCAAGGGTGTTTTGTTTACAAAATTATTTATTTATTAGCTTTTTTATTTATTAGCCAATCTTTAGATTGGCTAATAAATAACCGAAGGAACAAAATTTACTGGATCGATGTCCGCACTAAGATATTGCCTGTGACTGATAGTACGCCAAGTGACAAGAGAGAACTAATAGGTGGCGTTGATTAGACTTTCAATCAAGTCTTTCTTAGATCGAGTTTTTCTTATATTCATTTACTGTACAGAGGTGGTGATACGTAAAAAATAATTAGTGACATAAAAAAGGGTGGAAAAATGAGTACATAAGTAATTAGTAGTACATATATCAGCGACAACAAAAAAAAACAAGTTATTGGCAAGCAAGAATATAGGTACAAATTACATTTGTTCATCCTTTATTTTAAAGATTATAAGTAATTCGCGAAATTCCTGATATGATCAGTTTAAAAAAAAGGTTTGAAATTGTGCCTAAATTTCTTAATTTTGTGCGGCTCATTTTGTGTTTGTTTTTTATAATTCTTTCCATAAAAGACAAAAGAAAGACCTTGAGAAAAACAATTAAGTCAATAAGTAATACTGTGTACACATGAAATCGGGATGGTAAATGCGATCGCTCAGTACGATAGTCAATAAATACGGATCAGAAAACATGTCGAAATATGATGGATGGCGTTGATATGATGAAAGATGTACTTTGTAGAGATATCTGATAATAGTCGTGCAGAACATCAATTTTCTTTTGAATTTTTCATTTTTAACTTTATTCTTTCAATATTATTGTGATTCAACCTTCAAATGTAATCATAAATAATAACATTTCACTTTTTAGCATTTTAATTCACGAAGCAAATTTAAAATACATCAATGAAAAAAAATTAAGATCTTTCTATCTTTTTCTATGGCAGATCAATTTTTTAGATTATGCGTTATATGGTACCTGATATCTAGACTACATGTCTGTTGAGTCTAGATCAAATAGTTTAATTGGGTTGACATTTGCCATCTTGTATATTGGTCGTTATCTGCGACGCCCCTCGCTCCATTTTACGTGAAACCCGATAGGGGGCGAGGCCGTACGGCGCGACTACTCGCTCGGTAATGTCCACGGCCCCTTTTTTATTACTGACCCGCTAGTAAACAGATCATTCGGGTTTGTGGTGTTATAAAAACGAAATTAACTCTGACCGGTGGATATCCAGATATCCCTAGTGCTCAAAGCCACGCTATTAACATAAAGTCCCGTAACACGCACATTCCAATGGGAAAGCATTCCACGGTTATCTTGTACGTCGTAATTTCTGTTAACCACCATCATGTGACCCATGTTTATAGGTAACTACGTAAAAATGTCGCAGAACAATCTTTTTATTAGCCTTAAGATTGTCAAAATTGGTAATTGAAGGAATGTAGTTTATGCATACATTAATTTATTTACACGTTTAAGAATTAATGTTTCATTGTATTAGAAATTATAAAATACACGCTGTAAATACTATTATTAGTTTAAAAATGATAGTTTAGGTTAATACTATTATGGAAATTTCGTTTAATAAGAAAATAAATTATAATTCAATACTGCTACATAATGATCCATATGATATTAACGTCTTCAACATTAAGTTTACGCCGTTATTTTTTAATGTTTTATTAAATAAATGATATTTTTAAAGCGATAAATTACAAACAACGACCTGTAAACAAATAAATGCACTTGATTACTTAAATTTAAAAAGTGTTTATCAAAAGCTTTTTTTTAAGTAATAGAATTAAAAAAAAAATTAAATCAGAAAAGTACATTTTGAAAGCGTCACTTGGATCGTTGGTACGATTTTTTATCACAAAATTAGTGTTTGATAATTTTCATATTAATCATGATTTATTTTGGCTTTGACTATCAATTTTAAATAATAATTATTTAGTTATACCTGAAATTGATACAACAGTTGTTTTAACATTATGCCTATGTAGGTTATAAAAGTTTATTTAAATCTTTCATATATAAAATGAATTAGTCGGCATAGAAATATTAGGATCATGTTCGATTACGGAGCAGTTTAATACAAATGGTATTATGTAACGTTTAAATACAGCGAGTGTAAACTGGGTGTACATGACGCCGCCATAGTGAGCGAAACTTCGCAGCGATCGGATATTGTGTTAATAGAATTAATCCAATCAGAATATTAATTCCGCAACGCAGTTCATATTTACATTTGAATTGTTGTATTCATTTGTTGAAATTGAGATGACGTTTATTGGCGATTTAATACGTATCATGATGTGTGTTCATTACGTTTAGTTTCAATCATCATCGACTTATTGTATACTACGAGTATTATAATTTTTTTTTTCATTATTTCGCTTTCCTGTCCGCTTTGCGTAATTTAGCTGCCTATCTTTCAATTGTTCTGAACGAGTTCTCTACCTGTAAGAACCATAGTTGTATTATATAAATTTTTTTAATGAGCGCCCTTAAGCCCTCCATGCCGGTAGAATTTCGTAACATCCTAGTCGAAGAAATGTTACTACTAAATTAATTCAAATCTCTACACCAAATGATTCTAGAGATATCAGTATATAGAAATCACAATTATTATGTATACATAGGTATAATCTTTTGCCGACAATGATATGCCAAAAAAATTAAATCAAGTATATTCAATATTTCTTACTTCAATTATGTATAGTTATTATTAGTTTATTACTTTATTTATAATTGTAGGTGGTCCAGACTATGCCCATTCGCAAATTAGTTAATAGTGAAAATAAAGAATTTCTAATGACCGGGTTTTTTTAAATGTACACTTAATTCAACAAACAAGAAAACTTAATTACTGGCAATTATATTATTTCGGTCAATATTATTTCTTTAATTATGTTTTAGTTTTATATTAACATAGTTAATCACATTAATAACTGACGAAGTAAACGACGCTCACACGAAAACTAAATATTAAAAAAGCGTATAATAATTTACAGTAGTGGTCCCACAAATGTTTTAAACTTTACACCAGCAGTTTGATGTTCTGACATTAGTTTTTACTTCAACAACAAATATCACTTTGCTATTTTATTCATGGAGGGTGTAATCGAAAGTATCAGTACAGTTTTCGATGATAAATAAAGAATTAAAATTAACATTCATTTACCATGTTTAATAATGATATTCATATTGTATTACAGAGCCTTGAATATTAAGTTGAATTGAAAATATCTGTAGTAGGCTGGTAGTGCGTGATTTTCTCGACTTGCCCGGGATTAATATCGCAGTAGTTCGTTTGTGCTGTTATCCTAGCGCTCTCGTGTATCCCCCCATTGTTACTAACGAGACCTTTGATATTATGTTACACAGTACGTTAACAGTAAAAGAGTCGTCTCTTTGATTAGTGTGAGTATCACTGAAACTATCGCAAGCGTTTAAAAACAGATAGCTATAAAAAGTAATGAAGAAAGGGACGAGTGTTCGCCGACTTTTCTTCGAGACAATTGAGTACACGCGGGGAGAAGATACAGGGCTTAGCATAGATGAAATGAGTCGGGGTCGGTGGACTAGATATACCCGATGTTACTACATTTATTGTAGCTATAGCCCGACTTTATCAGCCTAAACTAACGACAAAACTAACAAGATTGCTGCATTGATCTAGACTTACAAAAAACGAGATTTCTAGAATTTGTGATAAAATTTTCTATTGTTGTTTGGTATATTGGCTTTGGGAAGAGCTAGTATTGAAGCACTTTGCAACTGCACCGTCGACAGCTGGTTCGCTTTATTTGATTTTCGAGTGAAGTATTCATACTTTATGTCATTCTGAAATTGGAGTAAGCAAAGTTTCTAGAAAGAATTTGTGACAATATTTGTTTTTATTCCAATATTTGAAGAGGAAGTGTATAAGCATTATTAGCTGAATATAACTAATTTGTATGAACTTTATGGGTATTCGTTCATTACGTTGCCTGCCATATCTAATAATAGATGTCAGACGTTAGATGGCGTTGGGGTTAAGTGGACTAGATGGAGGTTGACTGGCTATAGATGTAAAAGCTTTAAGGGGTGAATGTATAGCTTATTTATCAACCAAAAGATTTCAAATCATCCTGTATAAAGTGATCTCTCTGAAATATGTTATTAATTTATTTTTTTCCAATCGATATGCGAGTTAATAGAAAGCCCAAAAACTTGTGGCAATACAAAGTCTTTATTGACAGATACTTGAAGTAAATAATAAATAATTTTAATATCTTAGAATCTGAATTTTGAAAAAAATTCTTCTTGCTATATTATCATTGCCATATTTATATTGTCTTTCGGAAACTTTTGATTTTTGGGTAGTGTATATCACTTATTAAATAATAGAAAATATGTATTATATACTTGTAACAAACCATCCTGTAGAGAAAACATAAAGAATGATTAAATAATAAGCCCTAAGAGATTAAACTTTTACTAAGGTAACGCGTATTTTAGGTTTAGTTAATGTAACATTTAGTTTAATTTTGTTGTAAAAGCCAATGCTTACTATCTTTGTATACCTAGAGGTATACGAGCGAGCCATTATGACTGACCAAAAGTAATTTCGGGTTGTTTCAGCATTAAAACCTTTAGGTAAACGTGATACGCGATTCCGTGCGTGTTTAATATTACTATGGGCAGATGGCGTTGGGCGGGCCCTGGACAGTCAATACGAAGGCAAACAGACGTACGAACCACCCGTCTGAACAGTCGATTGTTGGCGCTTTTTCCTGTCAATATACTTTTATCGTCTGTTTTACGCATAGGTGTTTTGGCATTTTATTAATGTTGGTGTTTTAGGTAATTTCATAAAAATAACACTATTTCAACTCGCATTGTTAAATATTATTATGAAGAATGTGGATAAGGATTTATGCTTATAGTATAAAAAGAAAATTTAAATACTTTATACATGGTGATTAATTATAGGTGTAAAAGCTTAAATGGATTGAATGTATAGCTCATTTGTCAGCAAAAAGTTTTAAAGTTTTTTACAAATATTTCTAATCATTCTGTATAAAGTGATCACTCTGAAATATGTTTTTTCCATAACTTCTGGCTGTACAAAGTATGCAGGAACACGATGTTAAACATTAATTATTTTTAATTTTATGTTATTATTACATTACTTATTATTTGTGCAATTATTGATTTTTAACAAGTACACAATCACTCGTATATCTATTTCATTTTATTTACACACTAAAATTTATCCGAAGCATTCTGTCTGTAGAACATGGGCGTTTTAAAACTGTATTAGGTTTCGTTCCTAAATAAATCACATGCAAAAGCGTTATATCGTGATAAGCTGCATGCAAGCATCCGTAGTTCGCCTCCATCGGCGAGCATTTATCATCGTCGGGTTCAAAGTTTGAATACAATGACATCGCCGGTTTTATGGGTAACATTTTTCTATGTCGTGTAGCATTTTCAACTGAATAAATATATAGATCTATAGTAAATGTCGCAGTTTGTTTTCTTTTCGTTACGGCATTTGTTTTGCATGTAGAGTTTGTTTCTCCGCTTAAAATATTTAACATTGAAAACAATAAGTCATTAAAAAAATTATGCCTACACGATATCAGCATCAATACTGAATATGACAAAACATATTTTATTATTTACTTAAAGCGTCCCGCTTGACAAATAAATAATAAAAGTATGCGGTTCATTTGTTCCAATATGTACCAACAATTTAAAATTTTCACTTCTTTCATTATCTGTTTTCTCGTTTATTTTAAAATTGCGTATTGTATAACGGATAATATAAAACTAAAAATCTGCGTATAATCAAAAATGCATCGAGATTACAATGAAACAATTACTAATTTTCGAGTTCATTTATGATAACCATTTGTTTGTCGTTCTTAATAAAAACTCTTTTGAACTTTATGCTGTGAAACGTTTGCTTTCCTTGTTCTAACAAAAACTTTATTCCCAACTAAGCTGTATGAAGATCATAAACTGAAAGAGTAAGAAGTAACAGTTATTTTCGAATTGCGACGGCGCGACGCGTTGATGGAGATACATTGAGCTAGTCCCTCGTTTATCACCTCAACCTTACCGCCTTCTGTGCAGGAATTCCCCGGGATTTTTAAACTTCGTTATATCTATTAAAAGCGCACAACGCGAGATTAAATTTCGTTTCAATCCTTTTGTTGTCTGTTGAGCATTTTTCATTACTATGTGTAAAATTTTTCATTTAATGAACACCGTTTGTTTAAGAAGAAATAAGATTGCTTTCTAACTACTAAATGAAATGAAAAATACGTTCCTTGGGCCAAGAACCTTTAATTTATCTATTCGTTATATCTCGTTTTACTGTAGCATTTTGCTCAGATTTTATTGCTCAGTGAAGAACAAAAGAATCTAAAGATGAAATTTATGCAACTTTTCTGTTCGGCAGTAAATTTAAAGAAATTAGTGAAAACTTATAAATTGTTTTCCGACTCTGCGTTGAGCGATATATTCTGTTCATATGTTTAGAAGCACTCAAATGGGTGCTTATATCTCATTGCCTATCCAATCTAAGTGTAAAGCGGATTATTCGTTGGTGTATATTCATCATTGAATCGAAATTGCCTAAAATTCCTATGGACCACTAACTTTGCGATCTATGACTCTGGACCCAGAATTTATGATCTTAAAGAGTGTAAAGAAAGTAAGGACCAAAATTTAGTAATATAGTTTAAAGTGTCGAGTCCGAAAGTGTCCAGTAGACCGAAAATATCATTGGCTTTCTTCGTTAATCTTACTTTAACATGGATAATGAAACCAAAAACTTAACACCCAACAAAACTAAACTTTTTTTGGGTGTTCTAAGACATAATTTATATTTAATTTGAGAACGACTAACTTATGTGTTTCTACCATGCTTTAATTTTAATACAGATTTATTAATTCGTTTTCACATAATGCCATTATATATATATATATATATATATGTATATATACATATACATATACATATATATATATATATATATATATGTATATATACATATACACTACATACAGGTTCCATGGGAATCGAATATTGGGAAAAATTGTATTCGAATATAAAATGAAATTACCAACGCTTATATCGAGAGGATCGATAACGCCACGACGATGGTGGAACTAACGTTGACGAGAGTTGTTTGTTTTATTTGTCCGAGCTCGTTTACCACGCCAATAAGCTCGTGGTTATTACACTTTTACCGGAAACCGACTTATAGTTCATGAATGGTCGAATGCTTATACTTTAATATTGTAAGTAAAGGCTTGAGTTACCAAGTTATAAGAACATTTATGGCTTTGTGTTCGGTTTTAATGGTTTAACTGCAAGACGACAATAGACGTTTTTAAATCTGAGTTTTGTCGAAATTTATACGTACATCACTCGAATTTGATAACCTTTTTTAGACAAAAAATAACATTTTTCTTCATAAAATAACAAAAAAAAATACAAAGAGATGCTTGTGCTTATGCTTGTGGCACTTGCCAGTTCAGTGGACATAAGAATTTACGGTTATACTAAAATAATAGAAAGCTCATTAATAATAATATTTTATTAACTGAAAAAGCAGTATAAAAGAGTAACGGTAATATAAACGAAATATAATTAATTAGTTAGAGATTTGAATTGAACTAAACCAATCAAAATTTATTCAAAGACCTAGCATTGGATAGGAAAACAAGTTGAATTGGTCGCAGGCGGCTTTTCGATACAGATTTTACATCGCTTTACTTCACGAACACTAACTTTGCGTCGCGACACTTCAGCAGCACCAACTGTTACTGCTCCGTGTATAAATTTCGGTATTCGAATCCGGTAAATGGATTACGCTGTTTTGCTTTTATTGCTTTTGACGTAAGCGACCGCTAACTTTTCGGTGTGCAGTCGAACGCCAAAGTCATGTTTTCGAGTTTGCGCTATGAATCTAAATTATTTCGAAACGCCAGTCAAACCGAAGCTTCTGATGTTGCTCGTGACTTCGTTACTGACTAATCTTTCATTGTTTTATATTTGTAGCCATCAACATAATGCAAGAGAATACAGAAAAAATGTGCAGAATTCTCAGTGACATTGCAAAACAAACATATTACACAGCAAATATGGAAATCACGTGATATTTGATTTGACAAAAATTATTAATTTAATGCATTTTTTATAATAATTTTAGGCTTTGATGTCAATCTTTGGGTCAATCATAATATAATTGTTGCAAAAGTAAATAAAAACATTCTCTATTACTTCAGTTAAATAAAAAATTCTCGTAAAACCTTAACCATAAAGACGCAATATTGGACGGAACATAAAAAATACGACTTATGTCCAAAGAGCCTTTAAAGTAGTATCAATCCAATTTCCCTATTGGCGTTCAGTGTTACACTGGCGCAAGGGGCGTAATAAAAATTTGTTAATGTGGTCTCTTCATTTTTTAAAATTCTTCATAAGAAAACGTTAAATAATAAAGACCCTCGAAAAAAAAAATTAAGACACCATTGGACGAAATTTTGAGCCTATACTACGCCTATAACTCTATCTATTCGTTATAAATGTTTTTACTGGTAAAATTATAATAACATTGTTTTCGTTTAAAACTATTTTGGGTGGTGGTTATATGTGTAAAAGCTTTAAAGAAGTTAATGTAAAGCTCATTTGCTGTCAATTATGTTTATGTTTGTATACTAAAATACCCAAATTCAAATACTCCATAATCTTAGAAATAATAAACAATGTAACAGTAATATAGTAAGCATTTTGAATATTCAGACTATAACATATTAAAATTAATTATTGTTTACTTTCTGTTACTGCTTGTCTCATTTCGATTGGAAAAAATAACTTATATAACATTTTCTGGAGTATCCTTTTATACAGCGTGATCACTTCATACAGAGCGATTGGAAATGGACGTAAATGCTTTAAAGCTTTTTGCTGCTAAATGAGCTATGCATTACATATAATAAATTCTGTATTCACATAGCGTGAATATATTACATGATAAGATTTCTACATCTCAAAAAACATGTTACCGAATATGTGAAACGTTAACAAATTAGAAAGAAAGACTGGAATAATAAAATCATCACGCTTTTCTAAACATTAAACAAGCAAATGAAATTTAAGTTTTACGTGGGACTCGGCGGACTTCAAATTCAATTTAAAATAAGCTTCAATTTTTAAAGTTCCATTTTTAATCTTGATGACGGTTTTATTTCTTTGCTTTGTGTTGCAATGGGATTTTGTAATAAAATTGTTTAGTTTCCTGTATAATATATTAACCAAAGTGGTTAGTTGTTTATAACTGAAAGATATTTATGAAAAGTAATTCTTCAATTTCGGTGTCATTAAAATAATACAATACGCAATTGTGTAGGCCCAGATTCAGCAGTAAGCCTCTTATGGCTGAAATGATAATCATAATCAATAAATACATACCGAAGTTAAAGTTAGTAAAATGAAACATTTTGTTTATAACAAGTAAATATAATAAACGGAAGTTCAGTCCGAAATTACAAAATAAATAAATTACGATTCACGTAGACAAGTTTTAAATTCTGGACCAAATACCTCATTTAGATACGAATTTGTTCAAGTGCGTAACATGGGTGTCGGTTTTCTAAGGGTTAAGTGTATTTCATGATACAAAAACCAATCTCACGTAATAAATACCCAAATTAAAACTTTAATCTAGAGTTCGACCATTTTGCGCCGTGCACATTATAAAAGTATTGTCACGGTGTTAATGGTATGTTGTGGCGAACTTTTATTTCGTTCTTCACGCTAACGATACTCGTTTTCTTTGTAGGGATGTACGTGTGGACAGCTGTCTGTCATATCACTTTTAACGATCGGCCTCGATAGATAAGAAACTAGAACGCAAAGTACATTCGGTTCATAGGGCGCAAACATTGTACCATTTTACTTTCTTTGTCAGTTGTACTGGACACAAGGATAGATTAGCAAATTATACATAATTAAACCACGACACATCCATACATTACTTTATTAATGTCTAGTATCAAACAGTTATAAAGTAACAGCGAAAAGTTTCTAAATAAGGACAATAATTTTAATTTTGAAAACGTAAATACCGTATTTTAATTATAAAACGACATTCCAATGAATGTTTCATGGTCTGAAGAGAAATTAATAAATAAATTTAATAAACTTGGTTCACACCGCTATAACCGTAGAGAAGACTCCTTTAAAGGATTACGGGTTTAACAATACTAGCGATTATCTCAGTGAATGCTTGTCACTGCCACCAGGCATCTAGAGAAGTTATTGTAATGTGGAAACATGTATACTAAAATTATTGAAGAAAAGCGACTAAACATTTCAAATTAAATACTTGCTTTTGTGTAAGCATTAGTGATATTACACTAATGCTTACATGAAAGTATTATTTTAAAATTCATTATCACGTTATTCATATTTTATTAAGTTAACAGTCATAGCCCAGAGGTAGAGGATTGAGACGCGATCGTAGGTCGCAGGTTACTTTTCCGAGATAGTATCACCTATACACACCTTATGCATTAATTGTATAGGATTACCATTGTTCACAAACAAGTTTCAAGAGGATGTATAGCAGCATTCTCTGCGTACCATAATACCACACTGCGTTCGATTAGGGTATCCCCACAGATATCTTGGGGGAGGCCTGTCTTACTATGGACGTCTATTAGCTGAAACGACACGGCGATAGGAAATATACTGTAATATACGCGAAAAGACAATTATATTTATTTATATATACAATTATTTTAAACATGATACTAAAATAGTTTCTAATATCCAAATAAGAACAGCTATAAATTTCCTCGTGAAAGCAGTTGTAGCTTTTTATACCTATCACCAATGGTTATACTAAACGATGAAGATATATTATCTCTTTGATATTGAGCAGCATTAAATTACTAAATCAAAGACAAGAAAATACGTTCCACCTATTTATCCACGACAACCATAAGCTTATTCTTTTAATTTTCTCTTGAAATTTATCAATATTGTTGTAGTGAATATTGCACAAAATAGTTTCACAGATAATTATAACTAACATCGTAAAATAGAACCAACTATTGATTTAAATCTAAAGATTCAGATTAAAAGCTTATTCTTTCATGTTAGCAAACTTTTATTAAATGGAAGGTAATTTCTAATAGGTAAAACTCCGCCTATTTAATCCAATTTTTTCAATAAAATAGAAGCTCCTAATACTACTTACACAGAAACAATTATTTCGAGTATTAATAAGGTCCCTTTTCTATTTTTATGCAGAATAATAAGTGGTTCAATGAAGATACACAGGTGTTTGCTTACATCTGGACAAAGGAAATAGGCTTCATGAGTCAGCGAGGGCTGCCGGTGCCAAGACCGAAGCGCCCCTATTTGTACTTTTTAAAAACTTTAAATATTTGTAATGGTTTTCTTTTTCAAAATACTTTGATGAAATGGTTTTAGTATTTATTAGTTTTTTAATACATTTACAAATTAAAATTCATAATTACTTTTGGCTTATCTTGTATAAATTAGGTTTGTAAACCTACTGATACCACGACAAATATAAAGACATGTGTGGGTTCAGCTCAGCAGAGCAAAGAGAACATATTTAGAAAATATGAGTGATAAACGGTTAAACTATGATAGCCAAAAGCTATCATCGTATTCACAAATGCTTTACTGTATATTCTTATACATATTCTAATCTCTCTATTATATTTATATATTCTTAATGACAAGGAATGTGTTACCACTTTATATTCAAGCCTATACTGTTCGACTACGTAATACCTTCCTTACAATAGTGTAGTGGTGATGTAGTGATTAATTCGTATTTCTTTAACATGTTAAGAGTGTATTCGTAGCCAAGTTATATATAAAAGTGTTTTTAATTATTTTAAATATCATTTTTTTTAAATTAAATTAAGTTATTATTTAGTATCCAATTACTTCATGTAGTGACGAAGGGGTAAAGTAACTTGACTCTGACTTTTCTCGCAGATCTCAGACATTACTTACTAACCAGAATTGTTTTGTGTCTTCCTGGCCCAGTACGAAAATCGCTTATGATTTTAAATAAATTTTTTAAATTTACATTGTAATAAAAGAGTTTAATTTTTTTTTGCTATTAGTAAGCTCAATTTGATAACTGTCTCTACCTTCGGTAAAACAAGTTATACTAAAAGAAAAGGAGTGAAGAATTCCATGGAAAGCGGCTGTACGCTAAGTGGTTCACTGCTCTAACGGACCGCGACGATCGCTTCCATGCTAAATGTCATGGTGCCCATTGTTCTACTTCCCCCTTCTACCACCCTAGACCCACCCGGCTCCCCTGTTGACGCCCTAGCCTTTATGCCCCACACCCTTATCTGCATGTGGTAATGAAAAATGTACAAGCTGCCTTATTGATTGTTGTTGCCGCGCTGCATATTCACAGTTAAAAGACTCAAATAAATTTTAAAAAATATGGAGTGCCAGTAGGTAAACATAGCATAAACATTATAAATTCATATATCAATAGAAAATAGTGAAGTTTAAACTATTGATTGACGATCTGCGTAAACCGTGGCATTGTAAAATTAATTTACTAAATAAGAGTGAAGAACGAAATGGGCGGGGTGGACTCTAAATTAATATGGCGGGAGGCATCACGGCAATTTGTTCGAGACGAACCTACAACTTGCCTAAGTGCTGCCGCAACAGGGTTGAACTTACAGTCTTGGAAATTATAATGAAATTTTCCCTACTTTTATACATATAGCATTCAACATACAGAAGATATGTATAATACCATGTTTCGTAAACTATATATTATTTACTGCACTGAAAGAAAGACCGGATCAGTAAAATGGATTGAATCGTTTTTATAAAATCTATGTAACGTAAATTATCTTTAGCATCGTCCATTTTTGAAATATTTATTCGGACATTGATTAAGAAGAGGAAAAATATACTACCAGAGAGTTTTCTTTTTTGCAACATCGAAGTGTAATATGTTTGCAGCACATATAACCCAGCTTCGCGACAACTTCATTATGAAGCCATAAGTCGGCGGGGCGCGAAGAGACATTGCTCGGCAAACTCGATGTACCACTCTGTTTACTCTTAAGCAACTTGCTAGAGAAATACGTGATATATTTTTGAGATCTTCTCGAATTTCTCGGTTTAGATTAGTTTCATGTCAGCTCACGTTATATTTGAGGTTGGAGTTGATACGAATTTGATAAGATGTAATTAATATACTTAAGAGAGAAATTATGCTTACGTTTGTTTTGACATAGAAATAACTTAAGTGAATACCATTTGTTATATATTTGGCAAAACATTTTCATATGACTATTTGTGATTATCACAATGTAGACCAATTTATTTAGAATAAAGTTTTATCGATATTAGTACAACTATACAAGGATTGGTTATAGGTGTAAAAGCTTTAAAGAAGTTATCTGTAGTTCATTTGTCAAGAAGAAAGCTCTTAAACATTCACATATATTTACAATCACCCTGTATGAAGTGATCACTCTGACAACTGTGTAGAAATGCGACAAGCTCATAACTTCAAGTAGTATTAAATCTGCAGTGAGAGATAGTTAACAATAATTAATTTTATTAAGTAGTAATCTGATTTTTTAAAACGCTTTCCTTGATATTATCATTACTTTATTTATGATTATGGAAACCTGTGAGTTTTGGAAAGGGTGAAACCAAACCCTTTATCGCTTCTACACCTATAATCAATCAGCATGTGCCAATAGAAACTACTTAATTGTAAATTAATTTTACACAAAAATGCTTTCATTTCAGACATTAGTGTATTATTATTAGTGTCGCGAAAATATATCATTTTATTGTCGTCAAGTCTTGTAACACGGAATAATTTTTATTTTATATCATCCCTCCACTTGAATGTTGGACGTCATAAAAATCATAAAACGTACTAAGGGTAGCCCCCATTTGCTCGGCTATTTGCATACGATACAAACGTCGGGTGAAGACAACGTTGTCCTTTGCAAAGATCGTAGGCCGACGACAATAAAAGTGTATTTGCGAAGAAATTTAATAAAGCGGAAGTGGACTGCTATTACGGCGTACCCTTATGGACCTTGTACATATGCGTAGAGGCAAGCATACAAGACGCGTGGGGTTGTTAAATAATAATTTATTTTTATGTTCAATACGCTATATTTAACGTTCAAATTGTTTAAAAACGAACATATTATATATTTTATATCCATCAATAGATTAAATTCAATATAATTAAGAATTTGTTTTCTTATTTCTCGTAGTCGCTCAATGAGCTATGGAGAAGGCTATGTTCGGAATATGAAAGAAAGAGGAGGTTCATAGAATAATCGAGATAGATCAGTGGATTAGCAAGTTGATCTGGCAGTGGCAGACCTTATAGATGGCGGCCGGAACTTTAGGGTTCTGGAGTGGGAAACACGGATCGTCAAACGCAGCATTAGACGTTCACAGATAAGATAGAATTTGACATCTACGAGGTAGGCCTGTGCTTAGCTGTGGATGTACAATGGCTGAAATGGTGATTAATATGGTTTATATTATACAATACATTTGTTAGAACGTATCGTGTTTGTTCATTCTGTAAACTTGGTGAGCTACCGTGAAACCGTGAAAAATAGTACAGTAATTATATTTTTAGAATAAATATTTAATTTTAATGAAGCGCAGGATTGAAATTTTACAAAGAACTTATCGCTGTCTCCACACTTATCTACTTGCCAGGAGTGTAATTTAATTTACCGAGGAATGATAAGGAATTGGGGGGAAACTTTTAAATTCACCGTAACTTGTTTATTTAAGCATGTCATAAGCGGCTTACATTAGGATAATGACCTAACAATTGCGGGGTAAGATTCTAAAACATAAAAAAATCTGTTCAAGGCTATGACTTTACTTTGTGCTAACTTTTCGTCTATAATAGAGGTATATGTTTACTTAATACCAGTGTTGTCTTATTTCAGTAAGGTAAAATTATGGCCATTTATTAAAACTATAGGCGAAGCTTTTGAAATGTGGAAGTACAGAAGAATACTAGGAATGACATCGAAAGATAGAATAAACAATATCATGACTGATGGAATATCATTTTGTCTGGTTAAAAGTGCAGGATAAAATCAACGTTCAATAATACATAATAGATGTTTATATAACATTTTTATCTACATTGCGTAGATGTCTACAAACATGTAGCACTCTCGTAGCCTCGTAGGCCTCGTAAATCAATCGACTTAGAATGATTTGTAATGCAAGCAAGTGAGTTCTAATATGACGATGATGATCCTCTACTGATAGCTCTTTTTCGCTCATTTACCATGGAATAAAATTAAACCCGGAGAATTAATTTTGTGCATTCGTGAATGATACTGGAACTAGTAAAAGAATGAAATTATGATATTTCATGAGATAATGATGTTTTATATAAATTCCTAGAACACTTAAATTAAAAATTAAAATGAAACCCCCTGCTATTTTCTTTTTAACATATGTATTCTTATAAAAATACTATATTGGGTTATTATTGTTTGTTAAATTAAGAAAATTCATCAATAGAGTAGTTAAGAGTGACGGCAACGATATTGTTTTAAAAGCACATAAGTAGTATAGTGCGACATCGCGCAACAAGTAGGGCGACACCGCGGCGCCGCTAAGCGACACTCGCCATGTACCGTATGTTTACCACATAAATAAGTTTATATGGAATTTTAATGTATCCATTTCTATTCATTCAATTTTCCACGACTTTATTATTTTTATTTGCATACTATTGTTCTCTATTATTTTACGTACATTAGTGTACATTAGTGTATCATGTGATGTCCACAGCTTGACAAATGGCTCCCTCATAGATTAAATAAAATTAAAATAGGCTAAATACTAAATTAGTTATTCACTTACATAAACTTTTTATTATTTAATTTCTAAGTCAATTAATGAATGACCCGTTATTAAGATCCGGTGGAATTTTCCTCCCTAAAAACGTTATGTATTACAAATACCAGTTGAAATTTGCATTTTACTTCTTGTAAAAGCACAAAGTAATATAATAACAGATTATAGTGTGCGAGACTGAAGTCTGATGTAATTTGCGCCTTCATTCAGTTCATCAGAACCAGATTGAAATTCCTTTCGCAGCCCCTCGTCGGCGACTGGCTGGCGCCAGCTCACTTGTTGCACGTAATGAAACGTCATAACTACCAATACGTGATCTTATTATCCGATACTTTATTTCGTATATGTACGCCATACTCGTATTCGTAGCACTGTTTCGATAACATCGTATTAATAAGTTCGTACGATAAGTGAAAATGAGTTTATTCATTTATTTCAGATTTTTTGGAGTTAATCTAATATTTCTAAATGATGACCATTTTTGTTAAATTTCCGAAGTTGTTTTACTAGAAATTAAGAAGAAATCTATGTCTACGGGAAGGGAATTGGAACATTATATTTGACTTTTAACGAAATACGGTACTAACGAAATTCGGTATTAGAAATATTACGGCACGAGACTGTTTGAGAAAGTCGCACCTACTATAAGCTTCGTACAATGATGACAAATAAAGAAACAAACTTATTAATGTGTTTTACGTAAGTCATATACATAGTATTCTCATTAACTGTATAAGTTTTATATTGTTGACACTATTCCATAATAATTAAAAGATTATTTGTGTAAAGAGGTAATTTAAAATTAATCATTTTTAAAATCTCTTTATAGTTATTATTCTTTATAATGCAGCGGATAGATTTTTAGAACCGGTTAACGAGTTTCCAGATAATAGTTGATTTTGAGGGTAATATATTATATGCTTATAATACAAGAAGTTTCTCTTAGAAATTTTACATCTTTATATTATATATTTACAACTAGGTATCCCTCGCCCATTATGCGTGGCCCGCACTGCGATTTGTGGGTTTAATTTCATAAAATAATTCTTGGTAATTTTTAACATGCAAAAAATGTCTGAGTTTTAATCCCATGAAAAAGGTAATTAAAAAATTGTGGGTGATATTTCATAAACTTAATTTCTTACCTGACCTCTACTCCGTGAAAGATTGAGATTAGGTAAATATTCTTAACAAAATTCAAGTGATTAAGGGTTCCGAGATATCGTAATTAGTCAGTACATAAGTGGAAATCTTATATACATAGTCTGGTTATAAAAGTTATGTAAATGTTGTTACAAACAAAATATTTAATTTTTTTAAAAATAAACAAAATATTACTTTGGAATTTGAAATCAGTTATATTTATATGATTGTTTATCGTCTTTTCTTATTTTCGCGTCAATAAATTGTAAAATCATTTGTGATATTAAAATGGAGTGGGGTGATAAAGAGAACCGAATTACTGTGCATGGCATAAAGTAGATATGGTGCCAAATACATTTTTAAAAACCTCCATACACTTGTTATTAGTTAAATTTTTGTTTACTGGGCTATGGATAGGTGCAACGAAACCTTCTCAGCTTGTGACAGAAAAAAATCTGGCCCTCACATGTTCGTATGAAAGAGGCAATAATAGCAGTATGGAAAAGTATTCGAAGAAATCTTGCCTGAAAGCAAAATATTTTAAATATTTATCTCGGGAAATTAAGATAGTACCTAGATTCAAGGCGTGTAATTTAATAAATAAATTAGTAATTGCAGCTTATAATAGACGCATTGGTAATTTCTTAACTAATAATTTGAAAAAGAACGATAATAGGAGGAAGAAGGATAGGAAAACCAAACAACTACTTACCTGTACGAAAGGTGATCATCGAAAAATCTTCTTTACGGCTTAGAAAATCTTTATAACTGAACAATTTTTAAAAAAAATGACCATATCTATGCTGAAAGCTCTTAAGAAACATCGAAATTAGTCAACAGAGTACAACGTGGGCATTTTTTGACTTCAGTGATTGTTTGGTGGGGTTACAGTTATAGCTACGAAAGAGTGACTTGCCGTATTTTCGTGAAAAAGGCATCAAAACGTCGAGACAAGTGTATACAGATTCGATTCTTAAGAAAGTAGTTAAATCCCTTTACAGTACCACGCTTAATAACCAAGAAAGGTCTTTTAAGCATTTTCCTATAGAAAAAGTGCGTGCTGCTATGGATAACTGGTCTCAATGTTGACTGTATTGCAGCCAAAGAAGAGTAATTATAAATGGTTTTACATCTATGTATTAAACTAACACATTGTAATAGTAATAAATATTACGTACAATAATTTTTCTTTGCAACGATATTTATGGCAAGATAGTATACAGATATTCATACTTATTTTTAATTTTTTTTAGAGTTTAATTAAAAGAGAAAAACAGTGATATGGAATCAAGTTCAGTACTATTTAAAGGATAAATATAAACCGTTTATATTCATTATTTTTTAAATGTACACAGAATAATTATTCTTATCCGCGCGTTAACTATGCAACAGCGCCCGCTATCAATATTTGACTTCGAAATGGACAGTATTGGTGAATTTTTAAGGTGTTCGGCGATTAAATGGGCGTATGATTTTGTGAATTGCGAAAAATCAGTCGTAGTTATTTCTGAGAAATATTATTAAAAATATATTACACAAACTTTGAATAAAAATATTTTACATTTACTAGTTAATAAAGAAAGCTATTATTACATCGTTTGTGAATTCTTCGACATGTCTTTTTTAATTGAATTTCATATAAGTTTACCATAGCTTGTGACGACTGAAACCTTGCAGACTTGATTAACGTTGAAACGTTCACATGTTATTAATTAATTTGCCGTCTGCAAATTAATAACGAAAGGGTTGCAGTTGACGTTACGCTGTAGCAACTGCTAAACGTTTCTCTCTCACTATTACGCTGTAGCTCAGTTATTTGAGAACTAATTGGTGAAGACTTTCAAGGAACAGAAACTCTTTCGAATATCGATACATGAAATAATAAGTATAAGATCGGTACATCACTTTTACTTATAATAAGAAATAAACCAACGAAGATGTATAATGTTATGAGTCGTAAAACATAATACTTTATCTTAACATAAAGATGGAAATCTAGACAAAACGAGAAAAACGTGCAAAGATATTTGGGGGCAACGTCGCCCCGAGCGGGCACTTAGCGTGGGCTATTAAGGACGCCGCGACCGCCAGCGCGACGAAACGACGAAAACTATAAAACCGTTAAAGCAACGTTTCAGCAGCAGTAAAGAGCGCCACAAGATCTGTTGACAATGTCGCCCCAACCCGCTATAAACCGTATGCACCCGGCGAGGCAGTAAAACTTAACGGCTCCCTGATTAAACTTATCTATGAGTCGACTCGCAAATCGCAACCTTAGCTAATCTCGTGCATTCACTAAAACCGTGTGTATTTAAAAATAACTTTACGAAAAGATATAAGTTAAGTAAAACAACATATGGAACAGTGCAGATGGCTGAAAGTGATCGAAATAACAACTATGAAACAATCGTTCAGGAGAGGAACAATATAGTTTCAAATGGTGCGTGCTAAAGTGGCTTACATAAAACTGTTAGGACTCTCAAAACGTTTTACAAGTGCTGGAAGGATGTTATAAAGGTTTTATGGTTGCGTTCCGTCAGAGTTCGTTGCAGTATCCTTAATGGACGACCTAAGTGCATACGAACATTCATGATGGAGAAAAGAAAACGTTAGTGCCAGCATTGACGCTTTATTCGGAGAAAAATAAGCTCTTAAATTGAAGTTGTGAGAAATAAAGCAACAAATATGGTCTTGAAAGTTAAATTCACTGCGTGTAGTAATACTAGACGGTACCATAATTTGAGACAGATTCATTCAATGAGTCACTGGCAAACAAAAGAGTGATTAACGAATGAACGTTTAAATCGTCGGTTATATTTGAACTGAAACCGAATGTAAACCCAATATGTAAAGAAAGTTCCATGGCCTCGATATCGGATGTTTAATTTATTTTTTGACAAAATGTTTATTCAGGATGATTTATCGCGGTCCATAATGAATGATATCGTATTTACAAATTAACAGATCTCATGTCGGGTTGTAGTTTGAGAGTACATAAAAGCTCTCATTTATTTGGAGAAAACATCGTAGTATATTAATATACTTACATATTCTGTTTGTTTGGAGAATAATAGGAGAAAAAATATGAACTTATCTTGTTTAGTGTAAACGTCGATATTTCTTCAAACCGTTTTAATAGGTTATTGTTCTAGGAATACAGAGTGGATGTAGGCTATCTATAGGCAACAGGGTGTTCAAGCCAGTGGCTAGATAGACGGCGACGGGCTTTTTTTTTAGGAGTGCAGGCAATACCAAGTGATGTAGGCTATCAATAGGCAACAGGGTGTGCAAGCCAGTGGCTGGATAGACGGCGATGGGCTTTTTTTAGGAGTGCAGGCAATACCAGGTGATGTAGGCTATCTATAGGCAACAGGGTGTGCCAGCCAGTGGCTAGATAGACGGCGACCGGCTTGTTTTAGGAGTGCAGGCAATGCCAGGTGATGTAGGCTATCTATAGGCAACAGGGTGTGCAAGCCAGTGGCTGGATAGTCGGCGACCGGCTTGTTTTAGAAGTGCAGGCAATACCAGGTGATGTAGGCTATCTATAGGCAACAGGGTGTGCAAGCCAGTGGCTAGATAGACGGTTACCGGCTTGTTCTAGCGGCTAATCGATACCCACGCTCGGCCCAACGCGCCCTACTTAAATGTTGGTCACACAACTTGACAGTTTTTCTTTTTATATATATATATATATATATATATATATATATATAAATTATCACTAAATTTAAGTTAGCAATGTGACATAGTCAAACTATGTCACATTACTAACTTAAATTATATATAAATAATATCTGTAGCCATTATGTAAACACTAAATTTTTTATTTTTATCTATAAATAAATCTTATGTTTTCGAGCCAGCTATAAATTTTATATATTATTACATACACTTTAATTTTTTTATAAGCTACACAAAAAAAAAATTATTTTTTGGTTCCAATAGCTTTTAATTTATTTTTATTTTTTATTAAATTAATACACTGGTGTTTATATGCAAGCACAATATTTTCTGTGGTCATGGTTTGTTTAACGAAATTTTAATTAAAATTTTTGAACCCACAATATAGATTTTATTTGAAATCTACAATTTAAATAAAACGCAACTATATAAAAATATAAAAATACTCATTTAAAAAATTTTCATTTGTATAAAAATGAAAGCAACATTTCGAAATTGTAAAAGATGGTTTATCAGTGCACGCAACATTGTGCGACTTGACGTATGTGAAAGTAATCATTAAGGATAGATAAGAAACATGAATGCTAGTCCTTGACAAATGATCTTTACGAAGCAGACGCAACATGGAGTCAAAGGTGACGTGAATATAAAATAGGAGGTAGGCTACAGTATATACTGGCGGTCCATCGTTTTCCCTAAGCTGATTCCGGATAGGTACGAGAGTGTGGACGTGAGGAGAATGGAGGAACTACGTATCGATTTAAATGACATAATTAAGACGAAGAACCATTGGCGCTTAGGGTTTTTCTTTTTTAATTTATTACGTTTTATTTGTGAGCAATATAAAGCGATGCTGAGGCGTAAAGTTATTAGAAATTAATAGTAAAGACAATGGTAAATTTAAGTTTATAAAAACAATAGTCTAAATTCTATGTATGTCCAACTATGGACCTCGTACGGTTGAAATGATGATGTTTGTGATAGTTGGAAGTCATCTTCTTTATCATCTAATACTCTTGTTTTGGTTATATTTTATTAGTGGTAGTAAATCTTAAACTCCTTCTCCCGCTCAGCTTCATTTCTCAGACTTTCGGTCGTTCGGCCTCCCAATCCCGCAATAAGGAATAGGAGGCCGCCGAGATCTTAAGTCGCTTCACTTGGAGTGGCCAGGCACGAACGCACTCTGGAGGGGATCTCGGTTTGGACTGTTATTTAAAACTCGCCCGAAGCAGCCATATCTCGACTTGGTTTATTTCTATTGCTTGTCTGACGTTACAACCAATTTAGAAAATGTATTCGCGTTATGAGAAGAAGTGGTGGAAGAAATTTCAGCAACGATTCTATGTATTGTCATCAGCAGTTGGCGTCCTTTTTATTTTACGTGTCGACCTCACCATCGAGTGCATTTTGTTGTTCCTCTATTGTAGTTCTACTTTTGATGGACAAATCGAAATATTTAATAATTATGATCAGAATAAACTTTATGTACCTGCATTAAACTCCACAATTCATATTGCCAATAAAAAGTCTTGTTCCGATTGCAGTAACCGTGAGTATTAAACGGTTTTCCTTTACGAGAAAAACTTTTATAATTAAAGGACATCAAAGAGCCGCCACGAAGGGGTTACACTTAAATCGTTATTTAAAGCGGCTATAACCGAGTTAAGGGACCTTTTGCTGCCTTTTCAATCAAAGTTTAATTTGTGAAAGGTTACTAGTATTTTTTTTTTGGTTGATGCAATAATGTTTGCATCATCTTCGCATTGAAATTAGCATTGCGATAAGAAACGAAACGTTAAATTTACGAAGTTTTTTTTATTAATATTGTCAACAATTTATACAGTATTTTATCCGTCGTAATTAACAATTTTATTCATTTTAATTAAATTTCAAGGCATGATTAGACCTACTACTACTTACAAATAACAAATAAATAATGCAAAGTTTTTCTTACAGAAAGGTAGGAATTTGCCGAAGTCACTGGTAAATACATTGGGTATTGAGTAGATTGGTGTATTTGGTCCATGCTCTTAAATGAACATTAGTAGTGAAACAGTAATCAACTTCCCGCTGGTGACTACCGAGTAATTGATTGGTCTCAGACGAGCAGACAACAAAAGATAACGCCCGGTTCCTTGGTAAATGAATTTGTCAACCGCTGCGCTAGTAATTAAGTAAATATACCATTGTTTCTTGTTACTGCCAAGACATCAGGGTGTTAATTGTTTTGGAATATTATTAGTCTCTGGTTATTTTCAATCTTGTTTTGCAAAGTCTTACTTTCGCTTGCATATTTTTAATTCAATTTTTCGAGAACAGATCTGGACTGTTTTATATTAACTGGTGGTCTCTTTTGTGAGAGATCATCTAAACTCTCAACGACTGGAATAATGAAATATGTCATCTCGTATCAAAGTGTAGATGTGATACATAGAATATTGAGTTGCTCAAGTCTGTATACATCGTGGGTATAACTTATCAAAGTGTTTCATATGCTTCGGCATCCGATAAAATAAAAATTAGTCATTATGTTGGTTCAAACAACGCAAATTTAGTTATTCACACCTATAATTTATAGCGTCTGTAGTGGAAGGAAGACTGAAAATTTATTAATAAAATTGTATAAGTTACGTATAAGAACTGTCATGCAAATACTGTAATTGGAAATATTACTGACATATTTGAATCCGAACAGCGTAACTTAGTCAAATAGACTTTTTGAAGAAGATTTGTTATTCACTCAAAAGTTTTAAGTGGCTGTGAAACATAGCTGTAAAAAAATTTAATTTATAATTTAGCTTTTTCAACCTTATGCCCTTGATTTTAAGACTAGTAATGGTTTGCTCTTTAAGTTTACAAGACCAACCGTCAATTTTGTAAGTTTTCAGTTAGGCTACGACTTTAACTGTGTTTTTGTTGACGGAATACAAATGTTAGATATTTGGCAAAAACTGATCTTACTACAAAATTTTAATAACAATTTTATCAAATATTTTTAAACGTTCGTTTCTATAACGTAAAAGGTAATCGTGTAACTCGTGAATTCTTCTTTTGCTTATGTTTGATGGAGTTAAAGTTTTGCAGAATTTCCGTATATGAGAGGGCTTAGTATTTATCTTAACTTCTGAAAAAAGTGACATTGTTTCTTCCAGAAATCAAAAATCTAAGTAAAATAGTATCAAGACTGTAATATAGGAAACAAAATCCTTCGTTATTAAGAAAGTGTACGCTTTCGTTCGATAAGAGCTGTGTACGTAATAGCCCCCCGGCGAGTGCAGTTCCCTCCATTAGGCGAGCGTGTCGCCAAGGCACCCCGCAACGCGCGGCGTGATACGGCGCACTATCCCGATCGGTTTTCTTCTTCGACTTTTCTTTTAAAGGATAACCTTTAAGAATTAACTGCTTATACCAGTACTTTTATAATTTAGACGACATATATTGTAAAATATCTTTGGCTTATTACTTTACTAAATAAATATGTGCTGATGTACCTGTGTGGCGATTGTTGGTTTACCTAAAAATTTCATTACTTGAAATTAATACAACTTTTACATAGCCTAAAATACAATGACATAAAATATATTATTAATAATAAGATATAGTAATATTATCAAAGTGGTTACAGAATTTAAATAGATACTAAAATTACTTACTTAAAGTAGGAAATAAGTGAAAAATAAATTTTAGTGCCAAAGAAAATGTTTTTTACTGTACATGCAAAGTCGTATGACATTAAACTTCACTCAATTAATACACTAGTACGGTCACGGAAATATTAACGTAATTTTTATAATGAATTGGATATAAAGTTCGTCCTTTTGGAATAAATTCTGTTTTATACGCTATTCCGTTTTATCATAGTTATACAAACTCGTTAGTTTTCCTAAGCATCGGATAATTGTAATAACCACATTTATCCGTGTCCGAGAAACTCTTGAATGTAAAATTTAATTGAGTTATTTTCTACCGGCGCTTCCGTTATACGTACCGGCTCTTCAGTTATATGAACGTACATTTAACATATCATGCAGATTAAAGCCTTTATTTGAACATTCAAATTCTGTTACCTCGATTGTGACTCGTGTATTATTATAAAAGGAGTTGCAATAATTTTGGAGCGGTTTTTTCACAAGCCACATTTTGTATTTCAGCTCCGGCGTTTAGTTCGTAGTCCGTTGCCGGCCCTCTGCAACGTCTAATTACAAACGTTGAATAGAACTTTTTGTTCTGCTAGATTGTCGCACAACCGTAGTTATTCATTTGAAATTGAAAATAAAATTTCCACTGCAATGTGAAAATATTGTGAAAGAAAGTAAAATAATGCGTACAAAATGTTTATTACAGAGATTTCATTAAATGTTTCAGCACTATACGTGTACATAGTTAACACTTTTTTTGTGATTGCAGTAGTTTTCGATTGCATAATCCATAACGGCATATTTCGTAGAGGCTGTATGGCGTAATAATCTCAGCTATTCGTTGGGCTTCGTCAGCGCTCGGCTCGACAGGCACTCGAGGCGAGACTCGAGCACGGGTCCGCGGCCTGAGTGTGCTGGCGTGGCGGAAGGGAGCCCTTACGTGCTCGTCGTCACGTCACGCCGCCTTTGTCCACCCACTAGGCTTATTTGCTGAACAATGAAAAAGACGAAAGCCTCCAACATATTTCTGTATTAAGCTTCGCCGAAGCGGATGGCATTTATCGCGAGAAATATGTCACGATCCCAATATAATAGAAGCGCGCTTCATCTTTGCGAATTTCATTGTATTGATTGATATAAAAGCTATTATGAGATACAAAGTACGCGGATTTTTCATTTCCAACTAAACTCGACTACTTTATCATTAAATTCGATACTCGATTTACTAGGTTTACTAAATAATTGCTTTAAGAAAAGTCGAGTGTAAAACCTCTTTAAAAAGGGAACCGGTGTATGAGAATGAACGTATTAATATTTTGTTCTCATAAACCACATGGACTGTCTTAACTGACTGTCAACATTAAAATGTACACGTTTAATAAAAGCAACGTAATCGATAATCTCAGGCACTACGGCTTAATTTTATAATTAAAAGTGTCACGTGACAAGACTTTTTTCGATAACGCGTTTCAATTTCTCAATTCAGTCGGTCCGTCAGATAGCGGGAGCGATGTGCGTTTCGAATCAATGTGACAGCGTGTCCCAACTCAACTTGTACCTACATCCATATATACCTATAAGTGAAAATGTCGTGAGATACATCAAACAACATGAACATTTTACAAAGATTTGATCACATTTACAATACATTACAATAGTTATAATCGACCGAACATTTACAAATTAATGTTTTATCATAAACGTTCAATTAGTTTTTAATTCTTAAACCTAGAACAGATCTTCAATCTATATTGGATACGTTTTAATACGACCTGTTACAAATTATCTATCAAAATATTTCCAGACAAATAATAGCATGTCAAGTTGTCATGAATTTTATTATAATAGAATATCGAACCTCAGGACGTTAGTAAATTTTCCTTATCCGTATTCTGTAACGCTTTGTTATCGACGGTTTAAAATCATGTCAAATCAAGCGATAGTGAGAAGGAGGGCTACTTGAGGAAGCCGGAGGGTTCGAAGTGCACTTCGGAGCTCGCCACATTATTCGACCTACTTAGAGGCAGTAATAGAAAAGAGGACTTCGTTGAGGTGTCTCCTGTAGGCACCTACTTGACGTCATTGTACTAAGCCAGAGACAAATTTGAAACAATTTTAAAAATGAATGTTTTCTAAGATAATAATCTATATTTTGTCTAAGAACACGTATACTCGTATGTAAGGTTGAAACTAAAAATAAAATTAGATCTACGGTATTCTCAATTCTTTCATTACTTTTATATAATAATATTTAGAACACAACAATTAGTTGGTTTCTTGGTCAAGGTTCACTGTTATAGTATACTCTGTATATTTAAAATACCAAAAAGATCTCAATTACATATGTGATGTTATGTATATACGTAAGTTTGAACAAAACTGAACGCTCTATAACATTTTGATTTCTAAAACGATTTACTCACGTGTAAAGCCAACGTCCTCTCGTTTCAGTTACAATTTTTTAAAAAGAAGTAATACGCTAACGAGAACGCGTGCAAATCCACAAAACAAATGAAACTCGCGATTGTATTTGTTTTCAAAATATTCTCTATAAAATTTGAACACCGCTTTCGCAAACAACGCCTTTTTTCTCATAGCAATTTCAAATCGAAACGTTAACGTTTATGCTGACCTAAAAGTGTTTCCATAAGCGGTTTATACAGGAGTGTTCGAACTAATTGATGTATATTTATTAATTAATTAATATCGGTGTTTAATAATATGAAATTAACTGTCATTATTATAGATCTCATGAACGATTACTCGCTGATAGCTGTTGGTTTTTAAAATAGAAAAAGATTTTTAAGTATCACGAAAGAATTATGGCTAGGTTATGGCCAAAATTAACGTGTATTTTGCACAAAAATAATCAGATACTCCCGTTAGTCACTTATTAATAAACCTTATTTCATTCAATTCGTTAAGATAGTCGATTTCGATTTATTTTATGATAATTATTATGGTAATTTTAAATAAGCTTTAAATTATCCATTTTAGATAAAACGATCAAATACGAGTTGCGTTGTAATACAGAAGGTCGGCGTCGACGGAGTGACAGCGGTAGCCATATTGGTCGCATAAATCAAGCGGGGCGGTGAAGTGACACCGCGGGCTGTATGCTATCGGGTGTCAGACTGGAAATAAAAGCAAAGGAATCTTTCACTATTCGAGTGGCTAGCTCTGAGGTATGTTACGGAATTTGTCTAGTCCAACAGTTTCCCTTCATTTAATACGGCAGAAAAAGTATTAGATTTAAATAGTTTTTCAACAAAATTTTAAAATTTCAGTTTTGTGTTGTCGTTTAAAGATTGACAGTGCGTATTTATGAAGATAACAAGAAAATGTGATTTTATCACTTTATTTTTTATTTAAGGCCTTACGCCTTATATTTGATGAATAAAAATTTAATTTAAGAGATTACACGTAAACATCGAATCTGGAAAAAATCAAAGAAAGTTTATAAGAAAGAGTTTAAAAGAGAAGAACTAGATTTTGAAACTTATGTGATAACGTAAGTTTTTTATGGTTGAGAGAGTTGAGCCTTCGATAATAAGATCGATCCGATTTGTACACTCTTTTTAGTTATTATAACGATGTATTCCTTTCTGCTACCTGTACAATACCGATTAATAAATTGAATTACATTGTTCATAAGTAAAAAAAGGATAAGTAAATGAGAACCTTCGGCGTTTCTAAGAACTATATTTTGGTAAAGCAGTGTTTTGGTTAGATGTTGCGTGAAAGTACACATATTTGTTATACGTATAGTTTTATTCACATTATTACTTAAAATTGAAAATGCGACTAGGCAGTTGCTATTTCAAGAATATCGATTATTATGCAAACCCCAATGATATAGTTTTATGTCGATGAGAAACGACATCGACACCACCCTAGTCGACAGGATCGCATTTCGCGCGGTCGAATGTAAGCCGCAAGTGATACATAACCGTCTATATTAGTTTATTCCTGTTACAAATCAACTCACTTGGGAAAGGATGCCTCTTTTTTATTAACCATTTAATATTTTATAAAAATTATGCGAGAAATGTCACAATTTTATGTGCAAAGTAATACATTAAAAACAAGGTTTTTCAGTTAATTAATAAATTTATTCAATCAAATGTTGGTTTATAGATAAAAATAAAAGCTTTTCTGGAAGGTTATAAAAATCTACTCATGTAAAATTTTATGGAATTGGATAAAATATATACCGAACATAAAATTCCGATAAAAATGTCCAAGGATTATAAAAAATATTGTAGTTAGTACATATTTCTAGAAGTAAAGCCTTCAAGTTATTCGTAGATAATTAAAAATTTAGCGTTGAAAATTTTAATTAAGAAAAATCATGGTAAAAATATTTAAGTTCACAATAGACACACACACATCCTTCAAGTGAAAATTTTTCACTGCCAATGTTACGGATTGTTTCGAGGACTTCAAATTATCATTTCGTTTAGAGCATGCCTTACTCTGTAAAGCTGGCCATGAATTATAATTCTCCGGATTAAAATCGATTATCATGGATTAAAATAGTCTTCAGCTCTAAAGAAGTCCGAAACAGTCGTTTCTGACCAGGCTTAGGTAGATCGAGCTACAAAGCCTTTGTCATAAGACCTGGTGCTGAGTCCTACTGAAAGGACCATTCTAGGCAAAGAACCATGCTATTAACATACTTAACGACCTATCAAGAATTCTCATAAAGCATTGGCGCAATTATGTCAAAATTGATATAATTATGCCAATGTTCAATGCTTCACATCTATAGAGCTTTGAACATAAGCTTGGGCATGCTTATTAAAATGTTGCACAGAAGTAAAATATTTCTCATCAACAAACAAAATTATTTTGCGCCTTTGTTTCGCATAGGTTTTTGATTTTACTATGTGTTTAATTTTAAAAATAAATAAAATTTGCAACTGACTCTCTTATAGGTCCAAAATCTTCCTTTAAAATACGCGACATGGTTTTTACATTAATAAATAATTTGCTTATGCACAGGATTTCTTCGATTTTTTTCTTTCCTGCTTTGATCGCTTTTTTATACGAATACTACGTGAAAGGTCTGATTTTTTAATTGCTTAAGCTACTGTATAATATGGCTGTGAATGTTTTTACAAAAAACCGGTCAGAGTTTGTTTTAGGCTCTTCTCAGATCAGGGCGTAATTATTTTTTATGCTAATAAAGATGCCATTACGGGATTTTTTTATATTATTCCCTGGACGTGCATAAGTGATCATTAGAAGTTATACTAAATGGATAGTAAAATGAATATCACTGATATCAAAAGGCACTATTTGTAGGATTCTGGAGTGATAATAGTAGTTTTAATATCTTTATTTTAATTTTGTGATCAAAGTGAGTCGCGTTTCAATTTGACTTGAACAAATATAAACCATAACGTATGTTAAAAAATCAACAACACAAAATGATTCATAGCTTTATGTATAATCCTGAAACGTAATAAAGGTCAAAACAACCCGATAGTGTCTTGCGAACGGTTGCGGCATGTCGGTCAAGAATTCGTAAAACTTTCGAATAATAAAAACAGCTCCACCGCATCCGATATCCAATATTTCAATAAACCTCTAACTTTCAGAAAAAGAAAACGGAGAATCGAAAAATTACGTTACAAAGGTCCTGAAGAAATTGAGGTTTTCCTTACACTACCGAATGTATTGCTTTAACTAAAGATATCGAGTTTGGTTACACACTCTTCCGTCGGGATATCTTTCAAATTGAACAGTGGATTTTTATTATTGAACATAGTTATTTGAAATTTCATTTTATATAACTTGTAATGTAATTTCTGTGTTGGTTTTATGTTACTTGTATTAACAAATTCGTAAGTCATAACTTAATTTTCCCGTTTTTATTATGTAATGCTGTTTTTTAATTAAAATACCGATATCAAATTATAGACAGTTCATTAATAGCTCGCACAAAAATAAAACAAGTATATTACCGTTTTTGCACAGGCAAACTAATCACTATCGGTCCCTTCTCAATTTATTTGAGTAGGTAATACACTAAGCGTGCATCTAATAAGGATGATTAGTTTCTATATGCTAAAACATGAAAACTACCTTCACTTTGTTCAATTACATCACGCGATTGGAACGAAAGATCGGGTCTATTAAAGTATAATATCGTTTTCGTACAAATAGTCGAAGCTTTGTGTACATTAATTTTGTATGTACAAGATAGAATAAAGAGGTTACTGAAGTAATTCAAACTCGCTAGTCTATCTATTATCTTATTGAATATTGTAAAAGTCTCGCGTAATTCGTAAAATATTCCGTTCGCAGTTCCCCAAACGTTTAATATTGGATAAAATACACCCTAACGTTGCGTCGTATTCCCCCGTTGTTCATATCGGCATGTTATTCAGATTATACACGAATATTTCAATGCTTTCTACTAAATTACAGCTCACGAAACTCTTTTACTTAATGTCGTACGTTGACTGAAGCGCGACCTACGGCATCATCACATGTTACAAGCGACAGCGGAATCTTTAACTCAAATCCTGTGGAAGATATAATTTAAAATCCCTTCGTCACAATCTGTTTATACGTAGTAAATAAATTAAATATTTATTCTGTTATAAGAATTATTTGCTTTTTATGACACAAAACTTTATTCAATTTAGACAACGTAGTTAGGAATAATCACGATGTGGTTCTATTTGTCCTTTTATTTTATTTTTTGTTTTGGCGGAAGAAAGTAGTAGTTTTTAGTAGGGACAAGCAAGATTTTTACTTCTAAAAGATTTGTTAATCTCAAAGTGATGTTATTGCGTATTATTGTTATTTCTTGTATGTGTGATATTATTGCATATAAATATTTTTAGTTACTATTTATTTATTCAAAATTTGCATACTGCTATTATAAACAAAAAATTACATCACATTAGACTGCTCCGTCTTAAATTGTTACAGAATGGATTTTCCTCGGCAAATACTCTCGTTTCATTATTCTAAACAAAGAATAAATTTACCAAGGGAAAACAAAACAATTGTATTCATTTTGAACGACTACGGTTGCTGCATTACTTGATCAAATTATTCATACTTTCTTTTGCTTCTCTTAGCTTTTCAGGTTTTATGTTGTAGGATTATATTGAAAATTAAAAAAATGCTGTTGACTTTTTTGTTTTCGAAGCGACCAATTAACGGGCTCGCTGAAATGGTTATGTTGGAGGGCAAAAAAACCGTCGAATGGGAACTGTTCAGCGTTTGGTCGAACACGGCGTCCTTTAATTAGATTCGTGTCCGATGTACTCGGCTTATTCCAGCTTAGGCTCGTGCCCCGTGAGCTACGTCCATGCCACTGCAAAAATGACCAACTAATTGGCTTAGAGCATTGTGTGTTACGCATTTCAATATCCAATATTCGGTTTAATGGCGTGCCGTAAAGGAAAGCGTCGGTGTGCTCGATTCAATCATACGGGGATTAAAGTAAGACCATTATGCGGAGATTGTTTTAAAAAAAGGAATTTTGGAAAGTTATAAAACCGTTTGTTTTATATTATCGGTTGGTATCATTGTTAAGCACTCAGTTCTCAAGTGAAAGTTTAATACTTAAAAACCGTGTATAGAATCATCGCTCTGAAATATCTAACATTGATTATTTTTTGTATTCTATTGGAAAGCGAAAAGCTTTTACCTTTTGGCTGTACAAAGTCTGCAGTATGTAGTAACAGGAATTTTGACAGCACTTTTTCTTACTATATTAGCAATACTTTATTTATTTTTTGGAAACCATTGATTTTTGAATTGAATGGACCATAAATTATTTGACAGCAAATGGGAACTATGCTCACTCTATATTCACTCCTTTAAAGATTTTACACTGATCTTCATTCAACAATACATTAAATCATATAGCAAATTTAACTTTCGATATTTTTTGTCAGTTTTACTATTAACATCTACTAAATTCGTAACTGTAACATCCGGGCTATGTTCCGGAAAACGGATATATTTTGATACGTATTGCTATGAAAGGTCTGGGCAACTATAAAATTTAATGTTTAAATTAAAGGGGGAATTTTAGGGGGAATCTTAAAAACATATGTACGTGATGTACAAATATATACGTAATATGAGAAGCTGAAAGCAAATATATAGAGATGCCTGTTGGCATAATTGCTGCCGTGGTAAGCCGACTTCCGGTGCTACGTTGCTTGAACTCCGGATGTGTTATTTTTCATGTCCGTAGCGTACCAACTCCTATGGATTTGCTTTCCGGTTTTCTCTAAATTTTATTTGAAAGGTATTTAGGTTTTTAATAATGAAATAGATATACAAATAAATAGGTAATTTTGATATTCATTGTGTTTTTCACATATTTTTCAATAATACTGTGTGGTTTCTGTTTGTTGTTGATGCCGAAAAATACAGTGGTCTTTTTATGCTACGATGTAAATTCAAGACTTGATGCCCTATTAGTTATTTAAAATATATGCTTTATTCATTATCATCATTCTAACCATAAGAAGCCCACAATAGACATAGGTCCTGCTCTTATATTTTCAATAAGGTCGGTGGGCTTTGCACATCCTACTTCCTTCTACCCTAAGAAACCTGCGCTTGTCAGTTGGTGACCTCAATAACCTTAATGCCTTTGGGGCCGTTTATTTTAGCCGCTTATGACCTGTTCACTGCCACTCTAACTTACCAATTCGCCGGTCTATGTCGGTTACTTCGTTCTTCTACGGATCTCCGTGTTCATGATTCGATGTAGTAGAGATATTTACTATCTTTTTGTAATTAATTTCGGATGTAAATTATTTGTACCTATTCATTTTCTTATTTATCTCCTAATTAGATTTTCATTAATGTTTCGAGCGAACTGTCAAAGAAGACGACACAGCTGTTAAATTTTGAAGACAAATTTCGTTCGATTAAAAACACATGAAGCGAGATTTTCAGCACCCTCTTCCACGCACGTAATATATGTTAACGTAAACGCGACTTAAAATACTTAAATGGTAACCAACGGGAGTCAACGAAGTGTGAACGGTAGCAACGCGTCTCGCAGCAAGCACTCTCATTTGTGTTACAAACTCAGTGCTGTTTACTAAATAACGCGCCAGTTAAATTAACACACTAAGAGGATTCCGGCTTTTATACGGTCTGGTTTGAAGTTTTTCAAGAGTCTGGTTCAAATTTGAAACGTAAATCGTTTATTTAAAAGAAATACAAGCGGTTTTTCATTCTAACATCGTCGGGCAATATTCAGATAAAAATGAAAAAATACCGAGCAGTCTTACAAGGTTATTGACCAACTGAACTAAATGCTATATCGTATTCAAGTTAATTCATGAATAAAACAAATTATAATGTGTTCAGGGTTCGGATGACAGTTCGTCTATTTCAATGATATTCAAGTAAATTTTAAATTATTCTAAAAAAATATTTCATCATGCCCAAAATCTTTTGCCTGTTCTTCTCATGTCTAAGGCATTTATCATTCGAACAGGTGTTAGACTCACCTTGACGTCAATAAGAGATGTTATCCATCCTACGTTGAATAAAGAATTTTTAAATTTTGAATATTATACCCAGCTGTTATGCACTAAATTTGAATTATTATTCTAAAGCATTATCGTTCTATGGACGATTTTATAAATCTATTTCAATATTATCGCTCTCGCTTTATATCAGCGGTGACGTCGCAGTATCTATCCGTAATTGTAGTATGCGACGATATTGTTCGCGGATAGTGCGCTATTGTTCCCAATCGTTTTGTGGCCTAATTAACAGCTTTAATTAGATTATTATGAGAATAATATGCAGTAAGTCATTAATAACATCAAATACCTGCATATTTGTGCACCGATATTTTAGTACTTTTCATCATATTAAATGTCCAATAGTTAGTCTCACAACTGAAAATATGATAATGAAAAAAAATTTATATATTGTTAATGTTGACACTACGTTAAAAACAAGTGTTTAACTCGTGTTACAAAAAATTGTAATACATTAGAAAAATTCAGGCTATGAAAAAAGACAAGAAAAAATATTGTCTTCATGAAGAGTGTTTGCTATCTTTCATTGGTATTCAATTAGGTTTAATACTTAATATTGCCACCCACATTCTAATTTAATTATATATATTAAAAGATAATTTGATGTAGTTATCATGCTATTTTTAAAATTCACCTTGCAATTACTTGAAACATAGACGAGTATCTTATAGGCGGCGTCAGTCATGCAGAATTTTCAATTTCGAATGTCGGTCTATTTTAATTAGATTATTGATGTAATGCCTAACCTAAGTATGTCTTTCTAAATATTTTCGAATATGAGGTATATTATGTACATTAAAAGTAATTTTACCAGGTTACTAAGTTTATTCCTATAAGAGAATGTTTGTTTTCATAATTATTTTACTGACCATTGTAACACTATTATATTTTTGTAATACTATACAAATGATAATTGGTTATATTCCTATGTTGAAACCTAGGGTTGACGTTTGGTACTTCACGACACGTGATATACATAAAATGGTTTTATGTTCGTCCGAAATAACACAATGTTGTTGCACGCAACGCCAGGGCGACGGTTGGTCCCGACAGAGTCGTTTTCTTTAAATCTTTAATCATTCCATCGTTTCAATAGCCTGTCTTTTTCACTGCGACTTTTGAACTTTGAGCAGTGGTTGACGCAGTCAAGAATCGTGCACACCATAAGTCTCAATAAATAGTATTTTTTGCCTGGTTTTAACTGCTGCTGACATTTGAAGGACTGACAGTTGGTCGACGCACAAGATAAACTAACCAATGTGATCAAAATTACATTTTAGACAACATGTAAAAATAACATTCTTCTAACAATAAAGGAACTAATTTTGATTATATGGTAGTTAAAACAAACCAACGTAACATATATAGTTAATTTCAGTAAAAAGGCTATTTGAGTTCTTTCGTCGATTTATTTTCGGTAAGGTGTCTGTCGACTAAACGTCTATTAACCAATCGTTCATAATACATATCAGTAGAAACGATGAAAAAAAACATGGATTCTACGGGAGTAATTTTTGACAGAATGTACTTATTATAACAGAATGACCTTTTAATTACTAGTTAGTGAAATGAACTCACTCTATGGTTTTTGTTCTAGTTGGAAATAAAAAGGTGAACAATATTTTTCATTTATGACCGAAGAACGTATCAAACATACCTAAAGAACCGTCACTTAAGTTTGAATGAATAAAAGAAAGAGACAACATTGGCTCGTAACCGAAGTGAACGGAACGAATGACGCAGTCACAATAATTTCACCCCATTTCGTTCGTCGCAAGCGAACAACCTACAAATAATTCATACAGCCGTCTAGTAATGGCCTTTTAGCTGTCCGACGTAAACTTCAAATGTAGTTAGCTGTGCATTTGAACTGTGGTGTTGTCCGTTAAAGCTATTAATTCAAGTATCGAAAATATCACATTTATTTAAAGTTGTTATTACGCTACAATTCTTAAGGTTCATATACACAAATCAGGGGCATAAATGAATTTATTATTTAACAGTACGAAGTAAATTAATCTACAAGAACAATATATGAAACACATATTATTTAAAAATAATAAACAATTAAAAAAACTTATGAAAGAATAATAAAATAATATTAAAGAAGAAATAAAACATTAAGTAACTATTTTGAATTTCAAGAAAAGATTTAATTTTAAGCGACCACCGTTAAAAATTAGTTTTGGTTAGGTTTATTTACAAAAATAAAATAAATTTCTCACTTGGTTGCGTGAGAGTTAAGTTAGGATACGCAGGATATATAAAAAACTTTGTATTTAATTTACAGCTACAAAATAAATAAATTATTGCTGCATCTGAGAGATTATTAAAAGTTTTTTAAGAACATTGTATTGTTTTAACTGAAGGGAAATTCTGCTTTGACGCAAATTATAAATGTTTTATTTAAAATTGTATTTTTCAGTATAGTCGACAAAATTATAACAAGATTTTATTATATCGCAATTGTTTCTTGAAAGTTTATATATTTTCATGAAAATTGTAGTAATTACTCCTAAAACGAAATATAATGTTGTGCCTGCGAATGATAAAGATGCAAACTGCAGGCGTGTTTCGAATGTAAAACACGACATTCGAAACACGCCTGCAAAGTTGCAGTGTAATAATTTGGACTTTGTTTGCGATGTGGCCATTAGCGTGCTAATTATGCAGTAACCCGGGAGAACTTCTGACAGAGACGTCGGAATATGTGCTCCGCTGATATTCAGCTTGTTTCGAATATTTTTCGTGTAACTTTTCGCTGTAATGCACTTAAAATCAAACAGAGTATTCCCGGAATAGTCTATCATTTATTTTCACCGGTATTTATTATATTTAACACTCTGTGATATACTCGTATATGTTACGAACAAGCGAAGTGTAAAACGTCCGCCTACACGGTGAACTGACGATATCGTTAAGGTCGTCGGAAGACGTAGAATTAGTCTTACTATAAATTTATGAGAGGAATTATGTCTAGCAGTGGTCGTTTTATAGCTAAAATGATGTTGAATGTTAATGCAGAGTCGGTCAAAAAGAAAAGAAAATAGTAATGATTAACTTAGGAAGAAACAAATTATTTAAATATTTGTTGCTGGTAATGGACTGTACTATACACGAACGATATTCCTCTAGCATTGCTTTTTCAGTTACAAATCGGACTAAGTCATAAATCAAAGATCTGAAATTAGCTTAAAAGTTATGGACTCTATTTTTTGAACTAAATTCTATTTACGAAATGGCACTTGCATAAAGTATAGTCATAGAATATTCATTATATGACTTAGGCGACGTCTAGTAGTACACACCGTCTAATAGTACAAACCGAAAGACATTAGTTAGAGTAGTGTACTGTGTATTAAAACGAACTAAACAAACAAGTTTTAAAACAACACCGTTTAATTTAGATAATAGTCGCGAAACATCTCGAGAGAAACTAACTCGGTTCACAACTCAAATTATATCGCAAAAGCATAACGTTCTACGTACTGAAGAGTTAGCACACGATTCACCTTATACAGTCGTAGAACAAACAGCTGCTCTCCTAAGCGCCGTAACCTGGCAGTTCGCAAACGCACATAGTACAAATTCAAAGGAATTTGTTGCTACAACGCCGAGGTTTCACACCAACTACTGCCAACTGCAAGATAATAATTTATTCACATGTAAACTCGTCCTCCCCACAACTTAGATTGAACTTAAACGAGTATGTTGCGCGCTCCGAGTATTATGCTTAATGAAGTTAAACATGTCCCAAACAGGAAACTTGATAGACTACGAAAACATAACGTTGTTACAGAATAATTTTATCGCGGAGACATCCACAACGTGACTGTGTAAGAATATTGAGGACTTATTAGGAGCTTAGTTGTGAAAACGTTGATTTAGTAAGCTCCTTTGGGGAAAGAGACATTAGTATGTAATTAACTACTTTGAAAGGATTCATTACAAACTTTCACTGCCAATAACGGATTACCATTTAATAAGTAATTTTAAGTTTGAAATACCAGTGGGTTTAACAGGATAATTATTACGTTGAATGTATAATAAAAAAAAACATAAGTTTTCACAAAATGGAGGTCGTGCTCTCACTTTTCCATTTTAATCATCACTTTAATCATTCAGTTCCTAAAAGCTTAAATATTTTGGCAAAAATTAAAACACTTTTTAAGATTTAATTTCACAATTTTTTTATGTAATGTTAAAACAATAAACTTATGGATAGCCTATTGCCGGCAATAGCAACCCTCATAGGGGTTAGTATATTATATGGCCTAATGCATTGAGATAAGCGTAATAGATAAAACAAGGATTTACTGTAACTACTACAAACAACAATGTACTATATGTAGATGATAATATTTAACAATATTCAACATGCCTCGAGCCTTAAACAGGTGAAAAATTTTATTATTACAGAAATATAAATCTTTGTATCATTACTGCTAATATAACTGTTATGTGTGTGGCAGCACAGTGGTCGAGAATTGGGACTTTCGATCATTAGCCGCGGGATCGATTTCTGGGATACAATCTAATAATATATAAACAATAACGATATAATTCACACTTTGTGCATTAATTATATAGAATTGACATTAAAACAAGTTTCTAAAGAATGGAGAACGGCAACCCCTGCGTACCTTATTACCATACTATCATAGCAAACCCGCCTGCCAAGCGGGGCGATTATGGTATATATTCTATAGATATCTTTGGGGAAGGCCTACCTTTTTCAGTGAGCTATATATTTATATATACATATACATATATACATATGTATAGGCTGAAATGATGAAGTGTTATGATAGTAACGAAATTTATTTACAACTAAAACACAAATCGGTACATGGAAAACAGTATGTTTTAATATGAACATACAATAGTTTGTTATCAAATACCATCCGTATTTATTGCGTGGGATTTATCAGAACGTGTTTACTGTTAGTAAGTTTTGCGGTGAAATAAATACAATTTATTGTCTATGAAAAGTAAATTATTAAAAATGACATAAGTAAGTCTTTTCCCAAGCAAATGAGCAATTACATCTCGGTAAACTGACTTTGTGATTTAAATTGATATGTTTTATCGAGTTAAAATTGATGTTCACGGTGGGGCTATAAACGTATATATCGCCTCCCGTCAAGGAGAGCAACTAATGCGCTGCAACCCCGGACGATAATGGGGTAATGCTTCGATGCCGGTTATCGGGTATGATGACCTAACAGACAGGTATTACGACACGAATATTTATTCAAGCACATGTATCGACGTAATATATTGTTAGGTATTGAACATTGTACATAAAAGGTCAAAATGAGCCACACTGTCACAACTTCTAGTCAACTTTTCGGTTTGATGAGGAAACTTAACTACTCAATGATATAGTATATAGTCATATGGTAACAATAATAATAACTCGGCGTACAGGTGGCCCTAGGTTTTAAGGTTCTAGAGTGGAGACCACGGACTGGCTAGCTCAGCGTAAAATATCCAAACGAAAGGTAGACAGATGATCTCGTTAAAGTCGCTGGAAGACGCTGAATGGCTGGACGCTTCCAACAGTGAACCTCCAAGGGCTTAAGTGATGGTGATAATTAGGTGTGTATGTCTAATTACTTCTTACTTAATGTTTACTGTAATTACTACGAACGGGGATGCTATGAATAAGACGATGTGGTGTTTCATTTATTTTCGGCGTAGTTATAGGTTTTATAGTTTCATAGAAGTCAGTATCCGTATGCTTTTACTAATAACTTTAAATGAAACCAACTAAATAAGCGTGAAAGCATTAAAAAGAATTATGAATATTATACTTGTCTACATGTCAAATGCTTCTGCATAGTGCAGGTGAATATTATTTGATAGCGACCTGGTTTTCTCGACTCGTTGACACGGAGTGCCCATTTGTCATGACACCCACAGCTTCAATTAACAGCGGTGCTTTTAATTGTATTTAGAACAGTGAAATTGGTTCATTAATTAAGTCCTGATTTTTTTAATTTCCCTAGATACCCAACAGACTAGAATTGAATACGGCCGATGCTTCAATGACAGGCTGTTAAAATAAGCTTACATTTTAATAATTATTTTCAAGTGGAACTTTGTATATAGGACACGAATCACATCTCTGTAAAATTTTATTTCTAAGCAAAATATCATGCTAATAATGTGTAAGATAAATCTTGAATTTACATCATCACTATTTTTTTTATTTTAAGAACATTTTCAAAATTGCATTTAAATTTTTTTGAAGAAAAGCCCTGATGTGACCGTCAAAGATTTATTTAAGCTATATCACGCAATTCCCACTTATTTGTATCGTTATTTTTTATTTTATGCTTGATGCGATGAAGAATAAATGTTTTTCAAGGGTGAAGATTACATACCATTATTAGATTATTATTATTACTAACAGTTATCTAAAAGCTGGCTTAGAAACTAAATAGAAAGAATTATACATTTATATGTCTTTTTTGGTGAAAAATTATTACATTGAATAATTTTATTGATTATTGAAAGTATCAACTTTGTAAGCGGGATAATTCCATTTTGCTGTAAATAGTTAATATTTTACTTTATTTTTTTCTTTCCAATTTCATTATTGATGATTCCATCATAGGGATGATTTTTCTTCGTGGAATACCACACTAAAGTATTCACTATGCTACATAAATATAAAGTTAACAATAAAAACATCCCTTTAACAACTAAACCGCGTTCGAATGAAATAAAATTTTCACAATCGCATTGAGTTATCCAAAGGCTTGGTAAAAGAGAAAAGTTGTTCCATCCGTACAAAAGAGCCTCATAAAATAACAGACACTGAAGTTGTTGGACCATGAAAACTGTAGCAATAACCGGAATGTTTATCCGATATCGAGCTTTTTAAATTTAGTAATAGATGGTCAAAACATCGCGGCTAGGAAATCTCCGCCGTTCGTATAATGGGCCAAGTTGAACTAAGCCGGGGAATCCCCGAGACGTGTGAGGAATGCGTCCTCATCCCGCCTTATTACATACGTGATTCTTATTTATATTATATCTGGAGGCGAGAGGAGGCGCTTACCGATATCGAAAGTAGGATTATAGTATTGACGCCTTTTAGCGCTTTTAGCTCTGCTTAAACATCTCCGTAAGCATCTCGACTCTGTGCTAAATACTGCTAAATGCACACATAATAACCATTAAATAATTTCTCTCTAATTATTTTCATTTTTATGTTTATGTAATAGTAATGATTTTTTTACTTAGAGTAGAGATTTATATCCTATAAAAAGTGGGAAAAAGTTTGCAATTTATCGTTAAAAATTTCGTTTTAAATCAACAAGGATACCAAGGAGAATCTGCTGGAAAACAGTTCCGATAAATAACTTGGAAATACATTTTTCATGGCCATTTATCTTTGTCAGATGGTGTAAATAAAGTAAAGATATCCGGCATCGGTTTATCAAGTACTCGATCGAAAGCTTTGTAGGACGTTTTGGGTTGTATCCTCGGGGCAAGGGGATGTAAGACCTCTCCGACGCCGGATGCTGGGTTTCCGCTGATCGAAGCGACAAATGCCCGTTCCAATATTTCTTATCAGTTCAATTTAACTATGAACAAATAAAACTCAAACCGTCAATCCGTTATTTTTTATTAGAATCATCTTTTATAATACTACATGTATTTATTTTAAATTTTCATAAATATAAGTACAGTATAGGATGCAAATTTATAAATGCATGATTGGCTTAGGAAATTAATTAAAAACTCTTAAAAGTCAACTATGTGTAGTCATATATAATATATTTTCACAAGATAAAATGTTATTATTTAGGAGTTTTTGTCTGATTGAGTTATCAAGAATTTCGTTTATAAAGTTCTAATGTATAGTTTTTGGCCGGCTCTCAGCAGATCATTCACGGCATTCGAAGTCAGAGTTGACTTGCTACTTATAATGTTAAGTAATCGACGATTCAAAAGTGAATGTAATGTCATCCTTAAATAAAGGTATTTTGAATTTCAAAAAATCATTACCAATGCCTACTATATATAAATAATTTTCAAGGACTTGACATTTATGAAATTCATTTTCATTCGCGGGTATTTTAGCGGTATATCGAGTTAATAACAATAATTTATATACAAACACGCAATTTAATTATTCAAGCAAGTAAGAATAACGAACACAGGCACACTCATAACTTTACTTAACAATTTGTTAGGCAATCTTTGTATATCTTATTTTAATATATCTGAACGTCTTGAAACTTTACAAGCGTAGTTGAGTTTTCAGTATGACAAAATAATGTCATAACAAGATTCTTTGAATATTTTGGTACTGTAAACTTTAAAGTATTGTAATATAACTACTTTACTTCTCCTTCATCAATCAATGATCCTTGTGCACGTTTAAATAAAACAGATAGTATGAACCTCTTGCAAATGTTCTTCCGACTGTTATCATTATTAAGCTTGTAAGGACACTAGCTGTAATGAATATTTCACGGATAATTATTTATTCAATCTACAAAATTATGTTTTATACGTATATAAATTAGCAATAGAGTATAGCATTTTCTACGCTGTTCGTATTATTACACAGACAATTTTTTTAGTTTACACGTTTTTTACCACCGCTTACGATCAGTTCTAAAATAAAATAATAATATTTTTTAATTAAGTTAGCATTTACTTTGAATCGTCAATTATTTAAATATTATAAGGAGTAAGCTACCACTGGCTCGGAATGTTGACCCGCTACGAAGAGCTGACCAGAAACCTAATAGTTGCTCTTTTTTAATGAATTTTAACAATGATATAATTAATGTATATTAAAAAGCAATCGTAAGAATAACGATTTCCTTAAAAACGACTTTCAAGAGAATCTCAAGCTTTTAAGTTACACTTAAACGTCTCTAAGTCCGTAACTAGCCTAGCCGTATCCGGCAAAGTATGCACAGTGTAGACTACGAAAATTCGGGCTCTAAACAAAGTGACTTAGTAAAGTCATATACACTAAAAACTAGTAAGTTTCGCCGGATTCATGCGGCGAGAACTCGAGGCCTATTTCGATTCCGGAAAGATCGATTCTATAGACTTAGAGTAAATTGGCCGTATTTTCACTGCTGCCCAAATGACATTTGCGAATTCTGATTTGAGGTGGCCGGGCGCAGAGGGCGTCTACTTTAAGACCTCTTTCAAGGTGGCGAGGCTCAAGGGTTCCCGGGAGAGCCTCGGATCAAGCCGCTATATATAACTACTTTACTGGGTTGGGAGACACAAAGATATTAGATCGCTTCGGCGAACGCTCCATAGAGTAACCAGGGTCAAGAGCACCCGCGAGGGGACCTCAGCTTGAGCTATCACTCATCGTAAATATCCTCTTAGCATTCCGCCATAAGAACGCCTCAGAGAACCAACCCTCTACTAAGTGGGTCGCCTCGATTTGACTAAGTTCTGAACAGGCAGTAAACGAATTAATATTAAAGCAAGATAATTCAGTTTGGTTACTATAAAGAAGTTAGCGACTAAAATTTTTTCGCCGCTAAATTATACATACGTTCTCCTTAACTGTAAACCAATAATCTTGAAAGATGAAGGTAAACCGTATAATTGAAGGTCTAACTGATGAAGTAATTATCGAGCAAAAGATAACTTACCTTTACTTATCTCCGTACAAAATGTAGTGTAACGATGATACATACGTACCTGCAAATAAATAAATACTTATGAGTATATAACTATAAAATTTATTCTTCTTAAGAGTTCTTAACCTATTTTGTTTTTCTTATAGTACTTTTATTACTTGAAAACTTTTTCAATAAGTAATTAATACTTTTACATACTTTTTGATTAAAGGTAAAATGTGCAAATCGAGTATAGTTCACCAATAATTTAAAAAAAATATACGATAATTTTTGCGAAATTCGACTTGTATCATGGTTGAGGTGTATGTTCACTAAACAAAAACATTAATTAATTTATTACTCTTATAAGTAAAATAAAGCTTGAGACAGAAGCTCTTTATTAATTAATATATGCAAATGTACATACATAATAATTTGTGTTTATGTGTAATATATCCATAACAGGTATTAGGGCTGTAAAGACATAGATAACAATTTCGGCTGTAAAGCCAGCCGCGTCACTAAAACTCTGCTGTATTTGCTTTATTACTCGCTCATAATTCTAAGCCCATTTGTACCAATTAAAAGCTGAAGCGGAAACGTGTGGATGAAAAAACATAAATATAATTTAATTTTAATTCTGCCTAAATTATTCGCGCCTCCATTACTCTGAATTAATGGTGAAATTAATACTTTGACCGTTCATGTTAATTGAAGAATATTCAACACGGAGCTTATTTTATAATATTAATCTACGTTTTATCTTACAAACTTCATCGTGTTTCATTTACTTTATTCGTAAATGAAAATAATGAGCTACGAAGTTAGAAACGTTTAGTTTTTTTTAGGAAACGAGCAAATTTATATGACAAAAACAAAATGTAACAAAATTATATTCTTTAATATTTTTAAGTGTGTCACTGATTAGGTAATTACAATACTTACTACTGAATTTTTTGCTATGATAGACGCACACGCGAAATGAAACTAGTAAAATGTTTTAAATTGAAGAGAATTTTATATATCTGTTAAATCGTGCAAACTAAAATTTTGAGATTATGAATAAACCACTAATGGAAGCTGTTTGTTTATTTGTCAATCAACATATCCAAGAGAAATGACTCGTAAACTAAAATGATATCGGCAATTCTACATACAATCCACGGAAACTAAAAAAATTAACAAAATATTACAGTTCGTCATCATCCCCATTCATCTTCTTTTAAAATCATCGGCATTTCGGACGAACTTCAAAGTATCGTTCCTCGAGAAATATTCTTTACACCATTCCTTTAATACACGAACACGGTTTGAATCCGTAACCAGTATACTTTTGCATTAGCCGCGCTCGTAGCTCGCGAACCGAAATATTCCGGGCGTGTATTATAATTTACATAAACTTCGGAGTCATTCGAGATGTATTAAGGAAATGTTATTTTACGCTTTGATATGCAGCGAGAATGCAGTCTGCTACGGTCAGTCGAATAAGAAGTTCTATTCTACTTTTTCTTGAATTCATCATGTATGCACGTAAATGAATGCATACCGCTTTCGTGAATTTCAGTCTAATAAGGAGGCTTTTAGGTAAAAACAATTTTATGGCCATAAATTGTTACGACACGTATATAGCTCAATTTTTTGGCTTAAGAGCGATTGCGAATAAGAATAATATTGAATATGTATTTCAGTACTTCATTATCTTCAAATGTGTGTTGTCAGTAATTACTTATGACACCGTAACGTGGTCTCTCACTTTGGGAATCATTAACAAGCTGACAGTCGCTCAAGGAGCCACAGAGAAGGTTATAATCGAAATAAATGAGAATATCCATACATGAACAAAAGTAATCGATGTGGCTCAGCGGATAGGCAAGGTGAGGTAGCTGAGGGCACACACATAGCGCATAAAACAGATGGCTGCTGGGACCTTAAAATTCTGGTGTGGAGACAAGGTGGTCAGACAACTCTGTTAGGGTCATAAGTAACACACTGGATGCAGGCCCCTTCCAAACCATCGTACTAGAAATCGACAGGAGAGACAAATCTCAAGCAGTGAATGTTCTACGGCTGAAATGATGATGATTGATTTCGTAAAATGTAAATTTTTTGTAAAAAAATTTCCGTCTGTCTAAGATATATCGTTCTCGTTGTACCGTTTTAGATTATATGGATGTTATCTGGAAGAACTTATCACCAATAAGAGCACATGTTATTTTTGCCTGTTCATCGACGATCTAAACGTTTTATAATTTTATTTCTTATTCATTTTCTCTATTTTTTTTCATAACGTTTGGACTTATTTATTTCATTAGTCTTCGCAGGTAATTTAATTTTAAAAAGTAGTTGAAAAGGCAGCAGTTCTCTGCAGATAAAATAATACTTTGAATATAATTTTCATAAAAATATTTTCAAATTGTTTATTGAATGCCAATGTCCTGTCTTTGAGACTGGTAATATGATAGTTCCTTTGACATGATAACGAACTGCCTTCTGACCTCATGTCAACTGAATATATAATTTTTATTGAGGAAAAACCACAACGACAGACAATATTGTAAAGCATATAGTAACTCTTTGGTTCGTACATTGTAGATGAGCCAAGTATTGAATTGTAAAACGATTATCGTGAATTTTACAGAATTGGATTGCGCGAGTCGTATAACTAATGCAAGCAACAATATCCTATTGTTAATATCTCATTTACATAGAAGTAGTAGTCAGTTGCAAAACACTGTTAAGATTCGTTATTTGTAAATATTATTAATAAATTGTTTTGTTAAAAATATGTCACGGGATAAAAGATACAAAGTATCATTGTCTCGGATAATTAAAGAGGCTGCTCGGCCGAGCATGAGCTTTGCAAGTTAAAAACTTTTAATTACAACTTTGAGTAGATTAAAACAATTTAACAAACGAACTTGTGAAAAGTCGGTGTAATATTATAAGAAATATTAAAAACCACAAAAAAGTCCACGTAACCGGACTGTTGCTTTACGGTCCCACTCGTATTTTAATTATTTCACCCCAAGGCAATGAACTTGCTTTTATAATGATGTGAGTTGAGGTTAGACTCGGCACGATAAACTTAAAAGTACTCGCAAATATGTATGATTAATGTAACAAATATGCACTCATATTTTAGTAGGTAAACTTTAATTTTTAAGCAAGCTAGTATAATGCAGTATTATATAATTATTCGTGCCGCTTAATTAAAGAAGAGGTCTTCTTTGTCGTGCAATGCGGTACCGAAGTCAACAGGTTTATCGATTTTCTCTTGTGTCCAACCGTCTGTACACTTCTAAGCCATCTTAAGCCAATAAATACCTTAATCTTATACAAGTAACGTTTGTGTATTTATATATTCTGTAATAAAATAACAATAGCCAACGTTAATTTAAAAGCGATCTTGGAATAATCCCATAAAGAAGGAGAATCCAATTTAAAACAGCCATATCTTTAATCCTTAACCAAATACCGAGGGACGAAATAGACGCATTAACTGCGTCAGTCATCAGCAGAATGAATCATTACTTGAAGAGTGCGGCAGTGGCTCGTGTCAAAGAGCCGGAGCTCAAAGGTCCTCGTGCCCGCCCCGTCCCGTGCTTCCTCCGCGCATGCCCGCAAGGAAGGGCTGATTGAAGGGCCACTCTAAAACCTCGGCCACCCGCTCGTTCGCTCGCATTCAAGAGTCGAATCTGGATTATAGGGCGCCAAAACCTGCACCTTCATGAGATATGTATAACCGCGTTTGCCGTTGGCAATACAATGTCCGAAATTATAGCCTACTCTCTAATTTCATTCTATTCGGTTTAACAAGTTATTTTTTTATCACCAGGTCTTTGGAGCACACTGATTAAAATTGCAGGCTTAGAATGAAAAATATTGTTGCATTATTAAGTGAGTAAGTCAAAGCACATTATTGAGCGGTTCCCTATTGGCCCATATCTACATATATCCGTATCTTAAGGCGATGTAGCCGTGTAAGTTATTATAAGAGAGGTGCGCCGGGGGAAATGAATGTCGAGTAGGTCGACCCGTTGTCATTCATATTAGCTGCGACTGCTTAAATTTTTAATGACTCGACGCAATTTTAAACGAAAGGTGTGGTAAAATTGTTTGTTACGAATAGGTGACTGAAAGTTAAACCTTGGAAATTGCATTTGCATGTATGTGACATTTTCTGTGAAGATTTTTTACTTTTACTTTATTTCTAACTGTAATTATGGACTCTTATATTTTTACTGTTTATTTTAATATACTAAAAACTTTAATGGGTTTTATTCATAGTCCCAGAAAGTTTAATGCATATAAAGTGTGCTACAGTTTTTATTTAAATATCATTTTAAACTCAAGAAAAACTGTCGAATATAATTTGAAAAAGAATGCAAATTTCCATGACGAATTTATTGATATTTTTTTTATTTTGACTTAAAAACACAGGTGGCGCTGCTATGAAAATGAACCGATTACTAGGAACGTTTCTCTAACATTGTAAGTTTAAATCACGGCGCGAGACTTAGAGGAAAAGGAACAGCTTAATAACAGTCACGAGCTTCGAAGACTGTCGTAACACGAAATGATTACACACATAAAGAACCTTATCTCTTTACACTCTGCACCGACATAAACCGGTTACAGTAGGGACCGTTCCACGACCGCTCCAATGTTTACGCGAGTTTTACGCACCAATCCCGCCACTGCCGCTCTCGCTAGAAATTGAAAACGGAATTATGATGAAATAAAAATGGCGCACTGAACGTCGCGACGTTAGGGTGTTCGACGTGTTTGAAAAACAAATTTTTAGATTGCAGCGATTTGTTTAAAAACGGATTTCGTTGCTTAAAGCCAAAAGTACTACGTGACGTACTACCCTTGTATTATTCAGAACCTTGTAACACCAAGTTTTCGTTGATATAATTTTTTTTCTTTCTTTTTGGGATATGGTATACGCTTTTTGTATTAAAATCTCTAAAGCAATATTAAATTTTACGTTTTATTTTTTATTTAAGACTTGTACAAAGGCAAGTTTGATGAATAAAGACCATTATTGTAAAAGAGAGGCTATAGGAGAGAATATATACTTCATATAGGAGATGAACATGCCGAGAATTAGTACCATGCCGATATTCTCATGACAGAAAATTTATTACAGAAATAATATTAACCTCGGCGTAAAAAAGTAACTCTCAGTAGTATTATCGTTCCGAATTTGACAGTAGTCTCTGTATCTATCTATCTAAAGTGCTCGTTAATTATTTGAAAGAATATATACTTGTTCCTTTTAAAAAAAGTGGAAAGCTGTAGTTAGAAGTACAGAAACAACTATTTTATTTTTTTATTTGTTTACAAAAACGTCAACGACTACTAACTGTGTTGAGCAGGAATGTTCACTCCATTCACCTGGTATTTCTGTAACAGCGTATAGCGCGTAACCCGCGGACAGACGGCAGGAAATGCGAGATGTGTCGGCGGAAAGGGGCAAATGTGTACAAATTTTCAGCGCTAACGAAAATTGATTCGGATCTATCTAACATCGAGTTGATGTTTCGAAACTGATTGTACGAAATCGGTATCATTCGTATTGGATAGATAATCAATGCTTAGTTTTACGGACTTAGTTATTTTAAATAGGAACTAAAATTCAAATAAAATAGAAAAATTTTAACTGTGTAATGGATGCTCCATTGTCAATCATTATATATCTTCATATTATCCTTATATGAAAACTTAAAACAACATATAGTAGACAAAGATATCTTCCTTTTGTAAACATATTAGCTGATATACGCACTGCAATGCATACGCCTCTTTTATTGATTTTATATAATAATTATAACATCACATTGTAATAGTCAGAATAGTACATATCATTATGCGAAAGATTTATAAAGCATATCCAAAATAAATATCTAACACAATACACATGCCTTTTATATAATAAATCATAATTTAAGTAGCGATAAAGTAGTTCGAGTTATATAACAGGATTCGTTTATTTTGCGCGAGAAACTAGTTCGAAAAATGGCTATAATTAGATAAATCTCTAATTTAATCATTGATATGTGTTTTATCTTTTGATGACTGAATATTGGAAGTCCTACACTGCGCTTGCCAGTCTGTAGTCCCACTTCAAAACCTCAACGCCCCAGTTGCCATCTGTCCTGCGCTTTAAATAGCCTACCCACCTTCTCGTCACTTGCCAATCTACTGGGTTATGTAAAAAATACTGGTACAGTTTTTTTTTTAATTTGTAAAAAACTTTTGGGTTACTACTAGATGTTTTGCAATTATATTTCCTGGATATTAATGGACGATCTTGATGATTCACGATGTTAGATGCTTCATGCGATGATCGCAATTTCTTATTTGAAGAAATTTTGTATTATAAAATTTTCGGTAGCACTGAATTATTATGACCGGTACAAAAAACTTCTCTTTAATGGGTAAACTATAAACATTCGATGGTTCTTTTGAAGACTACAGTAATGTATTAAAAATAAGGGTACGTCAATTGTGTTTAAAGTACTTTAATATTTTTCACATAATTGGTATTGCTAATAACGATTGAAATATAAGAGATAAATTTATACTTCAATTAGATGAGGTATGTACAAAATACGTTCTTAGAAACACTTTATAATAACGATACAATATTCAGACTGATTTCATAGAGTGCTGAGAGTCGATTACAATGACCTTGCATAATAAGGTGGCGCCGGCGTGGCTCGGGGAAAATAACAGGGAGCGGTATAGAAACAGTTGGTGAAGACTGTACCTACAGTGATTTAAATAAAATTCATCTACTTTTTACTACCTATAAATGATACAAATTATGGTAATTATTATTGCTTTAAAGAAGACTCGCTGTGTCAGACACTCGCTGTGTTAGATAAACAAATATAATAAAAATTGCCGGTAGAAAATTATAACAAATTTCAGTAGTGACAGAAAGTAGTGTGAGACGACCAAATCGTTTGTATAAAGATTTATCTTTAGACACTACACACAAATATATATTTTATTCAAGTTTGTCAATTGTTTTCGTTAAGTAATAGGAAGATGTATTGTGTAATGATCTCATAAAGTACTCTAATATTCATATCCATTGCTATAATACAAGTAGTTGTAATAATACATTTAGCACGACCTTTTATCTTTCCTTCTATCGCTTTTGTTATTTATCTTTTAAATTTTAGTATAATTAAGTAAACAGTAACAACAATTAAAATCTACAAGAAGTACGTCGAGTAAACGTATACATCCATTTTGCTGCTAACTGGCTGCAAATTTGCATTCAACAGTCACCAATTTTGCTGCATCCGATTCTGCAGTCCGTTGTGCAAGCTGGCAATTAACAAGGAATCAGACGTTGGAGTTTATTGAAATAAAGGAAACTTAATTAATGGTTAAATTATTTACAACTGTTTGCCTCCTTTTAATGTATATTAGCAATGTGATCCCTGTGAAGTCTGTTCCGTTTGGCAAGTTATGTAAATGAATCATTCTTGGCGATATAACAGATGAAAGTGATTTTTTTTGCATGCAATTTGGGTTGGTTATTTCCTTTTTGTTTTTAACTATGTTGAGCCTCAGTTGAGTGAATGACTTGCGGATGGGCATCTCATACTTTTAAACCAATAGTATCAGATTATATTTAGACAATTTTTAGTGGAAAAATGTAAAATAAAACATGTTATCTAGCTTATGAGGCATTTATGATTACTTTTTAGATGCTTTATAAAATTAGGACATCCTAAGTAATAAACTTTGGGCCTCATTGGCAAGCTTACTGTCGGCCGACGAGCCATAGAGATGGGTATGCTTTCCTGTAAGATCTAATCAGGAATGAAAAGATTCATAGGCTAACGAAAGTGACCAACATAGCCCAACAAATTGTCAAGTCAAAGTACCTTTGGGCAGGCCACATAGCATGCAGAATTGATGGCGTAATAAGGTTGTGGAGTGGAGAACACTGATTGGCAAGCGCAGTGTAAAACGTCTACACATGTTGGGACAGATGACCTTGTTACGGTGGTCGGAAGACGCTGGAGCTGGTATTTCTGACCTGTTAAAAAAATAGATAAATCACTGAAGGAGGCATGTGCCCAGCTGTAGACGTCTTGCGGCTGACATGATGATAATGATGATGTATGACAACAATTTTTGTGAACGGTGACACATGTTCATATTTAAAGATCATATATCGCTGATTTGGCAGAATCTCATAGTGGTAAAACGGAGAAAAAAATGAAAATTTTCATTAAAAAAGATGAATCGGTTTAGGCATAGTATTAAACAGATAACAGTAAAGATATTAGTTATGGAAGTAAAACGAAATATAAGACGTTTTATAATAATCACTTAACACATTACTTGCTTATTATAATGAGCTTTTAAATTGTTGAACGCTGTTGTAATGGTTGAAGTTTTCCTAATTAATTAAACTTTAATTACCGTGAGCACTGATAATATAAACGAAGTGTGTTGGATTAACGGTAAACTCTAACTTTAAATATATTATTGTATGGCTTAGAGCAATTTACATATGATTATGAGGTAAAGATAATAATTGAAGAAGTTCTCTTGTAAAGTCTTGATTATTCAGCAAAATATTTAAATTTAATTTCGAATTGACAGACCTAGAATTCTAGAAATGAAACACATACTGAAAAACGGTTCTTATGTCAAACCATTGCTACCTAACTAAAGCAACCATAGTTTTCCGACCGCACACTTTTTTGTTTGAATATGACAAACAGACTTACTAATGCGTATCTACCGATACCATGATAGTATTTACCTCGACGATTTTATTTGAAACTAATAATAATTAGTGAAATCTGTCTGGAAATTATAATACCAGAATATACTTGAATGAAATATATTGCAATTGTATAATTTTTACATGAGGTAAAGAAAAAAATTATAATTGTGAAAAGGGGACTAAATTCTTAACCATCAAAATAATAGTAGTCTAGACTCACTTAAATTTTTAAACAATATGGTTGGGAACATGTTGTTAATTTTAATCATTCCGAGACCAAATTATTTGCCAAATAATTATTTTTGTTTTTGAATTGTTTACTGTTTGAATCAGCATATTAAACGAGTATTTCGTTTAATAAAATTCCAAATATATCAACGAATGCTCGCACGGGTTATCTTCTGTTGTAAAAATACTCTTCATTGTTTGTATTGTATTTTATGTACCTATAAGTATCGAAAGTCGCGTGTCCAAAAAAATATCGCGGCAGGTCTCCCCATAGCACGAAAAGCTAGAGTTCAAATACGTTCGTATTCTAACGTGAATAGATAATGCAGCTTCGTGGTAGGGGTCGAAATATTGGACTGGCTTTCTCCATCGGTAAACATTTTTGATTGAGTAGGTACCTCCATCGTTTTGCTTTGAATAGAAAAGAAAATTTCAGCAAGTCTGTATTCAAAGGCACAGTTTGTAATTTCGTATAGTTTCGTTGATTTACAATATCAATTTTGTGTACGAAAACTTATTGTAAATTAAAATTAAATGACAATCTGGATAGACTGAATTATTCCTTTGTCAACTTTTTTATACCCTGTGTTATATTTATAATAACACCGAATATACTTTTCAAGATATTAATAATCTTAAGAGATTGTTTTTTCGTAATATTGTCGAGTAGGAATATATTTAAAATCGATCCGAATACCGAGAATCAGAATTATTTCTCTCTAGACGATAACATGATGGCTGTGAGTTGAATTGTTAACTTGAATTAATAATAAATAGAAAGAACATTGTGTAGAGGTGGATTTTTTAAAGTAAAAGTGACGAGATTAATGTATCACCTACAATAAGCCGAGTCCCGATAAACTAAAGGCATGATTTTATAACATTTTAAATTTTCTGTTGGTTTTGTAAATGAAACACAACAGTACATTGCAACTACTTCTATGGTGCAAATGAATTTGACACCACCATGATTCTTGTATGGCTATTTATCTATATATTATATTTACTACCAACACCAAAATTATTATTTGTAACTACTGACGAACGCACCTGACGGATATAATTATTTAGCGAGTATATTTTATATTTGTATTGGCTCAAAAAAAATAACCTTACTGATCAATCATATCTCTGTTTCAATAATTAATTAATAAACTAAATTGTCACTTCTAGAAAGATGAAAATTTTACATTTGATAATACTCAGTTGATATCAGAGATTTTTATATACGGTAGTAATAAGAGTTTGAGCGTAATAATAGCATAAACAGGAAAATGGGCTTCGCACAATGAAAACTTTTCAGTTGGTAGTGCTGCGAAATATTGTGGGCTTTTTTAGTGCTTTAACAATTAAATTACGCGGTGTACAGAAATCGTAAAAATGGAAGAAATTAAAAAAAAAATTTAATGTACATTTTTCTTTTAATTTACGATAATTTTGCCGCTATTATTGTTTTCTTTGGGCACTAATTGTTTTTGAATCTTTAAATATCTAGTGATGGATGTTATTTTTCTTTTTTCTTAACTTTTCTGATGTATTTACTGCTACCTGGTTTTATCTTTGAAATAATTTAAGAAATTTTTGGTATTTTGTCCACTTTTTGCGGTGTTCGTGAAGGACAAGTAAATATTTTTAACATATTTCAGGTGTGACATTTTATACGATGAGCAGTAGTATTTTCAAGATTATATCTTTATTTAAAAAAATCAAATGTAAGAGAAAGGGTACAGTATATTTATTAAAATTTATTAATTTTGTTTCGTATACATCGTTAATTTAATATACTCTAATACGGTAAAGGAAAATAACAATTCAATATTCATAAACAGATTTTGCAGTTTTATTTTTCTCTGCATATATTTTAATAATAAATGGCAGCGATTTACTCGATTACCTGTGTGTAAACAATGATCATATAAGATTCAATAATATATTTCAAATAAAAAGAATAAGTATAGAAACGGTCAGGTCACAGGATATAATCTCCAATATTTTACAAGTTTCTTTATACCCACTCGACACGTACTGAAACATGTTTGCCACGTAAAATATTTTCTGTATGGCAGTGATATTTAGGTTGCACCCATAAAAATATTAAAACATAGAGAAAAGCTTTTTTACCCTATTTTCCGACCATGAATATTTTCGTTTCTATTTTAATCGTACGATAATTTAATGTGTACAATAAAGTCATATGAACCCAATTTCCCATGAATAAATTAACTACATTTAGAACAACAGTCGTAAGTTCGTAATTGAAATTTTGAAGCCATATTTGTTTCATGTGAACTTTTCTTTTATACTTTTAGTAACTTAGGTATAAAAGAAAATTTTAAATTCAAGCTGCTTTATCTGCACCGAAGCGGAGTTTACACTCAGTAAGCTTTTATAGCCCGCAAACTATTGTAAAGCATTTTGAAGATATGCTTGTTCTTTTGTAACCTTAATATTATATTTTATTCATATAAAAGAATAATGTTTCTGGACAATTCTGCTTTGTCTTAGAAATATTTATGAAAGAATTTTCCTACAACATTCATTCATTTATTTAAATAAACAAACAGATGTTATTTTATACTTTAACTTTTGTTACTTGTCTTAATAATTATTATCAATTACTTTAAAAATAAAATATGAACTTATCACATTTTATTGCCTTGTACTTTCTGTCTATTACTCTAGTTTTCGATAATAAATTATTTAACTAAATATAGAAACTTAATCTATACACAGACTTTTTTCTCTAGAGTATATATCAGGCTAATTTAGACCAGTTGGGCCAGACATTACTTACCCCAACATACCAGAACCCCTACTCAATCTTCTCAAACACGGGATTTTTAGTCCCAGTGTAGATACAGGTTAAAAACGTTTAAAGATAAGAAGAACGAAGAAGAGATAAAACGCTTGATTAAAATATCTTATTTAACTGCATGATTTAGTTCAGAAGCGGTTAAATTAAGCAAATTAAGAGAGAGCTCCTGTTGTCGCAATTACTGGCCTGTGTTTGGCCGTGAACCAACTACGTTCGAGTGTATAGACTTTAGATTTATAGGGGACCAGATTTTTAGTACTGAATTGGTGCAAAGCCCGAGGGCGCGCCATGTATTATGAATGTTATCGCGAAACGCCGCATCAGCGGGCGTGAAAAATACCCGAGTTTGTAACCCAGCGAGTTTTTAAATATATTCCGGTCTATGCAATCCGTTATTTTATTTTACGTGAAACGGCAGCGTTGGACTAACATGGAAAGTGAAATTTTATAAAAACATACTCTTTTTTGTGCCGTTATTATACGTTAGTTATTAGGGTACTAATAAATTTTAAATTGTTTATAAAAACTCAAATACTGGAAAGTATTAAAAAGCTGGATCGTAAGATTAACGAATACGGTTTTTTTTTAAAAATACAAATTTTATAAGAAAAAAGTAAGTAACGGAAGAACAGAAGTAACGCAATAAATCGGTATAAGTCGACGGAGCGACACGTTATCAAATAAAACAGCTGTAGTGCAGGCCCGTGGGCGGGCGGCGCGGCGTAGTCTATCGAACGACTCCGCGCTTGCACTTACCTCAAGGTCACTGCTCCACCGCTTCGTCAGCCGAGCCATCTGCACGCCCCGGCCCTCTACATGACGACTAAGTTAAATTAAAAGAAAAGTACAGCCCTCGTCTTCCCGACTCATTTTCTCAGGGTGGGCGCCGGCGCCCGTGGCGTCCCTGAGAAAACTGACGGACGTCACTGCTCCTCTACGGTATATATAGGCGGCGGCGGGGCGGGGCGGTGGCCCGAGTTGCGCCGTCGATTCGCGTCTCGATAAATAAATTAATTAAAAGTGCAAGTGAGTGATCGCCGCGTGCAGCCGACCTGAGAACTCGATAGATATACGCCCTAATTGTAATTTCAGCAGCATCGGCTGTGTACTGGTGGATAGATGTCTTCATTATAGAGTTACACATTATTTATCAATATTTCCAGAACTAAATATTTCTTACGTGCAGGATGATCAGTTATAGGTGTAAAAGATTTAAATGGGTAAACGTAACGCTCATTTGTTAGCAAAGAGCCTGAAAGCTTTTACAATCAACCTGTATCATATACTATAATATTATTGTTTTATATTGAAACGTGAAAAGGCAATAACTTCTAGCTGTAGTCTGCTGGAACAAATATTAAACGTTAGTTAACTTTAATATCTGGTAAAACCAATTTTGAAAAAGCTTTTTGTAACAATTACTATTACGTTCTCTATTGTTCCTGAATTCTTTGTATTTTTCGGATACGGTATTACCATACATTAATTGACAGCAAATTTACATTCAGTCTTTTAAAGTTTTTACACTTATAATCAAACACCATAAGTAAAAAATCATTTTACATATTACATTCATAAGCTATATAAAACTTTTAAGCAATTCAATTTTATTACAGAAAAATTGTTCCCTGAACCCTCCAGTCGTCTCAGCGCAACCCCAGATATGTTTGGTATTTTTATTGTTGTGTATGTAGAGCTATCGCAGTCAAGCAGAAACGAAAGGCCGCTCGACACGATTAATTGAAATTGTACTTCTGTGACGGTAACACGAATATATAACGCATTCGAACACATTTTAACAAAATACACGTTCATTGCAGATGGCTTTTGTTATATTTCTGGTAGGTTTAGGTCTTTTAAATATAAAATATACCCTGGAATGGACAATTATTCAAACATTGACCACCAAAATACGGCAAAACATTCTATGATTCCCTCCTCGGTGGACATAAGTTTTTTTCTGTTCAAATATATCACAACAACAAATTTATAACTATGTACTATACCTCGTTTCGTCTGCACAACATTTCCGTTTAAATAAGTTTTGGTCTGGTTATTCAAATTCAAATTATCTTTATTTAAGTAGGAATTTACTGCTGGGGATGCTCCTATAGAACCTTTAGTTTCGGATAGAACCGGTTGAAAGCAGCTAACATTCAGTATTTATCGATTTATTCATATTAATATCCACATAGGATCATTTATAGTGTCCACTTTTGCACATCGTGGGAAGAATGAAGGAAAGCCCAATTTGACAAAAATTACTATGAATTCCCCATGTATTGGCAACTTTTAATTTTTAATTTACTAGGTTTCTAAACATGCCTTAATTTGAGTAGAAACCTTAATAAACTCAAACGAATTTTTTTGTGGTAATTTTTACAACATTTTTAATACAATAGCAGAGTTATTCGCCTCCAAATTTTATTATCGATATATATTAAAAGTTAATTTAAAAAAATCATTTTGGAGACACTAGATGGGTCTGTATACCTCTACGATACTAGATACCTCTACGACGGCTTTAAGGCAACTTATAGGTAAAATTGATATTATAAGAAATTCGAGATTTACTGAGTAGAAGAATGGGATTTTAAATAACGTTTATAGAATTTCCAAGTCTTCGTTTGTTTATCGACGTCTGATTGCTCGTAAAGGATTCAAATCTTACGCTACCTGACACAAAGTATTGCGACGTACCGAGGGTTGAACGGTGCGAAACACATCGAACCGACAGGGCACGAGGAAGGGAAAATCGCTATACAATTCGAATATAACTGTTTTTATTTTCATATGTACAAACTTGAATAGAAAGTTACGCGGGATAGCTATACACTTAACAAAAAGATAAAAGTATACATCTTTTTGTAATGTATGTTTTGTATTAGCTATTAAATTAAAAAAGATTTATTTGACATTATGTTTGATTAAACTAAAAACTATATTTACTTTGACATATTACAGCAGCTTACTTTTTTTACGGATAGAGTAGCAAAGGAAATGAACTGAATTAGATCGTAAAAAATATTTTGTACTAGAAAATTTTAATCTCATACATTTAATGGGAGCCCTGCGTCCAACAGTGGACGTCATATGGCTGAAAATTTGATATATATATTATAAATATATATGTTACATATTCATTACATATCCGGATATCGCAAGAATCTCAAGTCAGAATGAGAGAGAGAATGAGGGTCAAATTTATAAAATATAAGTCACAGCTTACTAAGTTACACAAATTATATCTTATTTAATCGTTTTATGTATAATACATACATAAAAACTTGAATCTACTTATATGGAGTTTGTAAGTAATTAGTGAGCTTTACAATATATAAGTAAACTATGCAGTGAAATTCAACAGAAATTCCTAAAGACATTTTTAGGTTTGTAATTAACCTAAAGATCTCAATCGCGATGTATCATCATGTAATGTTAGCCTTTTATAGTGCTTCTCTAATACAAGGGAATATTCATGTAAATACAACCCTCTATCATCATAACGTCATAATTTAAAGTTAAGGCATTTTGAGGCATAGACTGTCATCGCACGAAATATCAATCTCTTATCTATCACGACGGCTTTTCCTTGTAATGAAATTAAAAGGTAAATGAACTTTCCGCCTGGTTTATGGTTTAATTATGAAAATTGGTAATTGTTCTGAACAATAACAATTTGTGTTTACTTAGACACGTTCTATCTTTAATCTAAAAGATTATATTGTTCATACAGTGTGCACAGGTGGTCAGTTATTGTAGTAAATAGTTAAATAACATTTTTGGAGAGTGTTAAATAAAGGTAGTATTTTAAAACATTGGGTTAGGGATATAGATAAAGAGGAGATTAAGTATCATAGAGACGGCTATGCTTGTCATTACAAGATCGTATCATGACAATGAGGATATCTGTAGACAAATAAAACTTATCGACATAGACCAGCATATTGGCAAATTGAAGTGACTGCGAGCAGGCCACATACTGCGCTGAACAGATGGCTGCTGGGGCCTTGTGGTTTGGACTAGAGACCATGGTCTAGCATTTGTAACCTATTACGCCTACCCACATACATACATTTTTGTAAAAATCGTTGTAAAATGAAAAAAATTGTGTAATTGTTTGATGTAAGCCGCTTCTTACCGATCCTATTGAAGATCTAGAGGGAAGATCTATTCCCTGTTGACGTGCTATGGCTAAAGCAATGATGATGATGCAGTATCATAAATATATACCTTAATTATGAAAGAATTTATAAATGTTTAATGTTAATTTAATAATGTGAACTATTTATAAATATATAGAGATATCGATTTTGTTTGTTGAGAAAATGCATACATAAGACAATTGACGAATCACACAGCTGAAGTGGAAGTTAAGTAGACGTCACATCACTGCCTTTCCGTCAGATGTCGAGGGTTCAAAATCCACGGAGATTTTCACCTTTTCAACTATTTATAAATATTTATTGTGTTTGCATTTGTGACTTTGGTATATATATATTTTATTGCAACTGATAAAAGGATATAAATAGACATGAATATTATTCTTCGATTTGAATATCGTTGTGGGTGCGCTTATCGAAAGTGACACGAAAGTGTAAATACAATAATCGCGGAATAATACGTGACGGAGACGAGTTGTTCAGCTTAATTTTTTTTTAAATAATTACATTTCGTACAAATATTATATTAACATTAAATGAGTACAAGTGGAATATTAAATTTTTTAGTTACATTTTGATACTAATATGCAATATAAAAGTAATATTTATTAACTACATATTTGGTCTTTATTTAATATTGTCTACTTCGGTTCAGCCCATTTCAACCTTTAGACGCCCACTGTAAGGCACAGTTCTCCCAGAGATATATATGGTTAAATACCATAATCGCCACGCTTGGCAGACGGGTTGGCGAACGCTGTGTGGTCTCTTCTGGTTACTTGTTAGTGAGCAATGGCAATCCTTTATATGAAAATATTGTATCTCAGGGATAACACCCGTGTCTCACGAACGCAAGTCTCAGTCCTCTACCGCTGGGCTACCACGATTGTCTTTAGGTTTCAAGTTTTGTCCTGCATATAGTTTATATAATGATAATTACATGAAAATAAGTACCGTTGGTTTTAATAATCGCAATAGTAAGAGTGCTTAGATGCTACGGTAATAATTGAATAGATATTGCTTTGAACATTTTAGTAGTCTCGTTTTTAGGCAATAACTCTCGATTATATTTATTTAAAGTTTTTTCAGGTCGGATGAGCAAACATTTAATCACTCTACGATGTAGCAGAGATTTCTGTTTCGTGCAAAATATGATTGGATTTAGTCGCTGTGCTGTGCGATGGAAGCAGCGTCATATTAGCAAAGTTCTTAACGTATTTCAAAGCATGTGCTTCTATATTAGAGAAAAGTTTGTAACCGATGGGATTATAAGCCTTATATAGGTATGTAAAGCTTCCCCAGCAAATGGAATATCATGCAACGGTATATGTTATTAAAAACGTTGTTATGTTTAAAATGGAAATACAAAACATATATATACTAAAAATATTACTTCTATATACTTATGAAACACTATAATTTTTTATCATAGAGTAAAGTACCAATAAGACTTGCGTGAAATGAAAACTAAGCTTTTTTATATTCTGTTTTAAAGGATCCTTTAATAGAAAGAAAGAATAATATGTGTTTTTAATTTTTGAAATATTCCGTATAAAGCAAAAAGTATATTTCGTTAAACGTTTTAAAAACGTTGTCTATTAATAGCATTAAGGGATATCTTTAGAAGTCACGAGCTCTATTCATATTTCTGACTGACTAAATTCAGGCGTTAAAGCCGTTGTCTTTTTGTTCTAGAGCAGAAAACACGGCCGGCAAGCGTAGAATGTTCGGCTTTGTAACGATGGATGTAGGACGCATCAACCGGTCCTGTTGGAAATCTATGTCCAGCTGTGGACGTCCCACAGCTGAAATGATGATGATGAGTATTGTGAAGATAAATTAAAATGAGAAGTAATTAGGTTTTCGTTTTTTTTTTGCCATTTCAATATCGGAGGAGAAACTTATGTAAGCGGGTCTATTGTTTAAATATAAAAAGCTTTAGACATGGAATAAATAGAATATAGATTAAATTATATTGGACTTTGTGCTTGTGATGGTGCATAACTAAATAGAACTAGCTTTAAATTGTATTTTAGCTGTAATATTACATCAGAGCCCGCAGGCACCAGCACCTAGTTAATCCTTCGAAATATAATCAAATCGTTGCATCTAAGGAGATCTATGGAGGTTAGAGAACCTCCTTAGGTTAATCGAGTACTATTGGTATAAGACCGTATCTTACTATTACATTGTATGTCATATTTATTTTTTCTTCATTGTACATTAATAGCATATAAGAAAAAGATAAAGAATTCACATAAAAGAAGCATAAGTAAATTAAGTCATCGCATTATTATCTTGACGTAATGTTATTTAATTTTACTAAAAAAAGCCTATTATATTTTTTATTTTTTTGCATATATAACAGTATCAACTATTAAATAGATATTTTATTAGACTTATGATAATTATTGAGATATTGCCACACTTTTTTCAAAATATAAAAACTGGTAATTCTCCGAAATACGTCGTCTAAAGTAAATCCAGTAAAGGGCCATGTGCTCGGGGATGAGCAATAAAAAATCGTATTCGTTTACATTTATTCTTTTAAGGCGTTGTCGTTTGCCACTTTCAGTTATCGAGAACCGCTCGGTATGGTTTCCCACTAATCAGAGAATCAATACAACGAATGTGTCGTCGATACGATACCGATCTATACAACACTACACTAAACGTGATTGGATACTTTGGTTTTTGTTAGACTTCTGCAATTCGTTTGATTAACTATGATATTTCCTCTGGTCAACTTAAATAGCCTTTGAGAAATCAATTTACACAATGTATTAATTGATTTTATTTAATGAATTTAAATTACGACTTCCTTAAAATATTTTTTAGTTTATTTAAAATTATAGACTTCGTACTGTTCATGGTTAATATAATATTTAAACATGTCAACTTGAATTTTCGATAATATTAAATGAATATTCAAATCTGAATTTAATGTATTATATATAAATACTCTTAAATTGTTTTTTTATGACACATTTAAAATAATAAACAGCCAAATTGTGAAACTAAAGGCTTAAAATTCATCAACCTTATCTATTCTGTTAGCTAACATTTATATGTACATATTTTTTAAATTAGATTTTTCTTGATATAAATGTGACATGAGAACGCTAAATTTAACAGGTTTTATTTATAACCCGTTGTAATGTTAAAAGCTATTTTAATCTGTATGAATATAAAACGTTTTTATAATAAACCTTATGGACAGCGGACTCCAGCTATTAAATTATACATAGAAAAACTGATCGAAATATTATGTATGCATTATATTTAATGTTAAGAATATCCCTGAAATGTTTTCTATTATGTTAAATATCGCCGTTGACTTTACTGTGAAACGAATTGTGTCATGCAAGTTTCTCTTTCCTAAAAGTAAACTAAATTTTAAAATCACTTTATGTCTAAAATTAAGTCTAAAGTCGTACAAAAGCGTTCAAAATTATGATGCAATAAAAACAGGACAGTTTTACAAAAATATAACTATATAATAGTTTTTACTATTATTTTTAAGTTGTGCAAGATGAATGTCGACGGTAAAGTGTATATGAAAGAACCGCATGAGTCAAACTTTTCTTCATTAGCTCGCGAGAGACAGTTGACAACAGAGCGACTGAGCTCGATCAATATTCAAGCGGGTGAACTCCGATCATAATTATTGCGTAGGGTTTGTCACCATTCCTACGTTTGAAAGAACTTTGCGAATATAAACGGTAAATTGTCGACAATAATAGCGTAGTTACAGTAATTCACAAAAATTTATTTATTTTAATAGAAATTTCAATCAGCCAGTCATATTTTATTTATTTTACTTATAAATTGTACATTGATGTAACTATATTAGAGTTGTTTCAAATCCTAAAAGGAAATTTAAAACCTAGAAGGAATTTATTAGTTTCGTTTAGGCGTTTATTGCTCTGCTATACTGGCCATTCAACATAAAAATTTAGGAGTACAATACTTATACAAAAACTAAAGAGATTGAGATAAATCATGTAGACAAAAAACATACTACGTTACACAAAAAAGTAGGATTCATCGAAAAAATATTAAAAAAGAATAAACGCCCGAACAGGGACTTGAACCCTGGACCCTTGGATTAAAAGTCCAATGCTCTACCGACTGAGCTATCCGGGCAGATACAGCATAATACAAAAAATATGTTAAGTATTGGGAACAATAATTTAAAACATTTCCTAATAAGAATTATTTGTGCAATTTAATTTTTAAGTTACATTTGTGATTTACATAGCTATTAACTATAAATTGCTGAGAGTTACCTATAAAGCCAATTTAAATATAACAAAAAATGTAAGATATTTACATTACTATACAAATTGTTTGACATTCTTTATTAATGTTAAAGCAAAAAACTTATGACAGCATTGAAATATTAGACGGCAGAAAATTGCTTTCTGTTTGTTTTTCCCAACAAAAAGCTTGACGAATTTTGTCTTCCTCAGAAAAATGAGCTACGTGTATTTATTGTCTATGAAAAAACTATTTTTTATGTTATATGTAATGGTAACAAATATATTACACAAATAGATTAGATTGTATTATTGTAATAATTGCAGTTTCTTTAAAATGGTTTGTTGTAACTATTAAATAAATACCCGTCATGAATTAAAAATGAAAATCTCTACTCATCACTAGATGGCGGAACCTATATATTTCGCTTCAAGTGTAAGCACAGAAAGCATTTAGTAACCGGCGGCGCCAATACTTACCAGAACTAACGCTATTTTAAGTTTTACGATCAACAGCGAAAATTTACTTGATAAGTATTCGAATGAATTTATAGAAATTTCTGTAAAGATTTATTTTATACCTGAAAGGTACTAATGTTGTGTTTAAATCTATAGTATATATAAGAATACCTAAAAGGGTGAAATCAGGAATAATTGTATTAATTATTCATAATTCACACATATTAAAATATTTGGTATGACATCGTTTATTCGCAATGGAAATTCTGAAATGTCTTCAATATCGGAACGTCAACCTAGTTCAGGCGACCGCGGGGGGTCGCTATGGGGCCACGCGGCTGCGAGTGTGGGTAAGGGTGGAGCGCTCTGTTCCGGCTACTACAATTAATAATGATCGTCATATATGTTTAATAGGTTGGTTGATACATATTCATCGAATGCTCTTTATTTCAATCAGATGTATTAATAGCGATGAACATGGTTTAACATCTAATTACTTTTAAACATTGTCATCTGTCAAAACAATATTTCTGCTTCAATATTCCTTCGTAAATATTTTTTTTAATGGAGGTCTTTTAATGTTTCATTCAATCAATAAAATTATTATCGTAAATAAGTAATGTTAATGGATGATGCACACTTCGTTTATAAAGTGTATTAGTTTGGTAGCAGCTTATTTATTCCTACTTAAAAGATCTTACATCGTGTTTGTATGGAAATAATAATGTAGTAAAACAATTCCAACTCAATGTTGTACTTATTAGACACAAAAAATATTATTGTATGTGCAGTAATTGCTAAACATTAATAATTATTTTGTTAAAGTTTTTATATTTTATTAATCTATTTAAACACTTCTTAAAATACCTACGATCACGGCAATATATATATTGCCGTAGGTATTTTCTACCAGTTATTCGTATTTTTTTATTTGTGTTTTTCCGAGCTAACTTTTTAATTTAAATTTTTTATATTTATATTTTCAATTCTTTTATGTTTCCATGTTTTAGATTTCTTAAATCGTCATTATTTCAATCACATTATTTAATAAAATTTATGCAATTAAATTTTCCTAATGCATATCAAAATGCCGTCTCGATAATTTTTTAGTGTGGACGACAGCGTTGCTCGCAACGGGGGGCAAAATGTGACTGTCACTGAGCTGTCAACGACACTGCGAAAACAATACGGCCATTTCAATGTAATAACTATCGTTATCGAATGTCTGAAACATAACGGACCCTGTTTACATTTCATTGTGTTAAAATCTAAACCAACAAGGCAAACTTGTCCACGTGATGGGTATTTTATTAACAGTATACATGCAAAGGATGGGTGTACACGGCGATATTTATTCGAACATTTTATTGTACATTTTAGATCATTTTAAATAAAATAATAGGGAACAATTATTGTATTATCAAATGTGAATTGAGAACTATTTTATTGTTTTGAATTAAACTTTCTTACAACATCTTCTTTAAACGTGTCAAAGAGTCAAACTATTTTAAAAACTTAATATTAAACAGCGGTCACATCTTTTGTATATTTAAATAATTATTGATAAGATCTTCAGAGCTCTTAGTATTATTACTTATTGAATTTCGTAACAAAGGATAATTTTATATATGGGAAATTGAACGTATTGTGGTGTCTTTTATTTTTCAAAGTAATTTACAGTATTTTACATTCGGTTTTTTAACAACAGCATGCAGCACTAGCTCGTAAAACGGCTACTAGATGGCACTTTTAGTTTTATTGTATGTTTGCACCGCAAACTGTAATGGAGGAGTACAATATTGACAGACCATTAATTCGACAGGAAATTGTGCTGAAGCAGCGATCGGTGTAGGTGATTGTGAACTTTTCAAATTAGCCGCGTGCTCTCTGGTTGTTTCCACTTCAAATAAACGTTAGTGGGAAGCAACTTCGGATTTTCGTTTTTTGAACTAATCCTTACATAAGTTTTGCACATGTAATCTTAAATTTGGTAGTATAAATGATAATAATCATTGTTAATGAATTAAGAAAATTAAAATGTATCCAAATACATTTATAAATCAAAATCAATTTTTTAATTTTTTTTTAACATGTTCACAGAAGGCGCCAAATATTGGATTTTAAAAATTATTCGAAGTTAACATATTTTTTAAATTCATGTAAAACGATAGTAACATATGGCTAAGTAATAATTATTTCTTTTAAAACTTAAACAGCATTTTATATCTTTGACAACTATCGCTAGAATAATAAACAAAGATATAGGCAGAAAACTGGGACTGTTTGGCGTCAGATGGACATATTCTTTTAATTAAGCCACGCGGAAAGCGTCATAAAATTTACGAGCTTGGTGATTTAACTATTATTTGTCGTGAATTTTATGTGGTGATAAAGTAAATACTATTGTTGCGATTATTAGGCATAAAATACAACATTTTAGGCAAATCTAAACAATATAAAATATATTAAAAACATGCATAGTCATATTCAGTAACATCATGTTTAGTATATGTTATTTCATACACGATCTATTGATCAATGTATATAGTTAGTGTATGTAATAACTCAGTATTGTCTCTTTGTATTTTGTTAATACATGATGTAAAAATGTAATAAATCAATAAAGCCAACTATTATTGTGATTATATTTTTAGTTTTTAACATCAATGACAAAATTCGTAAACAACATTTTCGTGGACCGTGTAGGTTCTATAGTTCTATAATAAATAAAATAAAAAACGTTTGTCGAATCTTTGCTGTTTTGTGTGTATATATATATAAATATAAATCATGAAATTCGTGGGAATATTTATCTAAAACCTATCATTATATTTTTATATTTAGAGTAAGCATAATTAATAATAATATTTTAAAACATGTACACGATAATGCCATCTAGCGTGCAATAGCATATTATTTAATACAGTCTCGATAATTTTTATAATAGTTGCTAGATGGCGTTGTATGTGGACAAACTGAATGTCTTGCCTTTGTACTTTATAACTCCGCTAGATGTCAGGAAAGAGGATAAATATATTTTTTACATTTATTATCTTCGTATTGTAATTATGAAATTTGTAAAATAACGTTAAATATGGCTCCATAATGTAAACAAGAAAAATATTTAATATTTTACTTTTATTAAGAGGTAAATGCTTACTTACCTCCATGTTAAATTTGTGTATTTCCATTTTTCTCCCTGGACTGCAAATCTTTTCTTTCTGCGACCATTTTCATAATCCCCTTCTTCTCTGTCAGGTCGTCCACATCGCTTTTTCTTAATCAATTCTTTCGTGGCCTCGTCTATTTCACCCGTAACAGGAATGCCACCAAATTCCTAAAATGGTATTATTTTATATGTATTGAAAATATTAAATAATTTTATCATTAAAGCAATAACTATTAATGTCGGTTAAAATGAACCTGTTTCCTACCTCATCCCTAACTTACCTAACATTTGTTTCATAATCAAAACATATTGCTAAGATTAGTTTTATAATAGTCTTAGAGACTTCTTTGCTAGTAAGAGAACAAAAAATGTTTACCGAAATTTTGCTTCTATGACTTATGTAAATAGTAGAATAAAAATTAAAAAAAACACAGTAAATGGTTTGTGTCTTATTTTATTATTATCTGGACGTTTAAGTTAGATAGATCGATTTTGCAATGTACAGGTCTGCCCTAATGATATCTCGGGGAGGGGGGGGGGGGTGCCTTAATTGCCTCGCTTGGCAGGCGGGTTGCAGCAGTGTGGTATTATGGTACGCAGAGAATGCTGCTGCCCATCCTCTCGAAACTTATGTGTGGGCATTGACAATCTTACATACTTATCGCACAGTGTGAAATATATAAGATTGTATCCCAAGAATCGAACCCGCGACCTAAGGCCGCAAGTCTCAGTCCTTTACCGCTGAATTACAAATGCTCAATTATTATTTTGAGTGCCGTGTAAGATTGTTCTCTGTTTTATTCAGTTATTAATGTTCTAGCATAATTATGGCCTGTGTACGCCTACAATAAGCAAACATTTAATTTTGTACTTTGTCAAATGACACTAATGTAAATTTATATTATATATTGGTGTTGGCAGGCCAATCAAATAAATAAACAAAATGTGTTACATAATCGTAATAATGGTTTTACTTAGTCAACAAAATAAAGTCTTAAATTATATGTATCAGCCTTTGAAAAGTTATTTACATGTAATTATTAGCATTTAATTTTCGCCATAGATTTTCATAAAGCATTCTGTTTGTTTCGAATAAGTAAGTAATAAATAAATCAAAGGATTATATAGATACACTCTGTTGACATAAAGTCTGCAGTAACTTGGTAGCAGTGTATGTATAGCGGTCCATATAGACCTTGCTACGTATTTTTTGCCGATATACCGCGTACTCGGCTATGAAGGGAAAATAAAAAAAACATTTCCTGTAGAAACAAGACTCTATTAAAAATATTCGGTTAGTATTTTTTTTTAGATTTTAATAATATAATACGCACCTGTAAAGTTTTGATGGCAATCCTAAAGTCATCTTCGTAGGATTGTGCGACATCGCCCATTAAAAGATTTGCGATTTCAGGTTGGCCTTTCTTCAAATATCCGAAGTTCTCGAGGTAGCTTCTCTGAAAAGACGAATTACAATAATTAAAAAATGTAATTGAGATGACATGTACCTTAATTTAAACGAGTTTATTCAATGTACACTGAACTTTCGCAGGGGCTGCGACTATCTTTCTAGAATGTTATAAAATTTTCTATGGATACGAAAAGTTGTTCGTAAGGTGCAGAAATGTGGTCGAAGAAACCTACAGCAGATGCAATTTTTACATTTTTTATTAATTTAAATATAAAATCCGAAGTCATTTAAAACTTTAATAGGCTTAAAAATACTTTTACTTCAAATTTATTTTAAAACAATTATTTCCACAAATAATACCGATTCTAATTTCGAATAAATTTAAAGTTAATTCCAGAGTGTAGTTAAAAGGTAAATAAAGTCGTTATCTGTGACATTTTGTTGTTCCCGTCCCAAAAGACTGGCCGAATCCGTGTAATTAAGGCTATCAGTGTACTAATGAAGGGTCCACGCCTATTTTACATAATCCGCGCTGCTCGCTAATTCGACGGATATTGTGCAATAATTCGGACATGTACGCCGACGTCCAAGTTCAATTTACATGTCATTAAGCGGGGTGTTGTTGTAGGAGCTGTGAAATGTACCTGTTAGTACATTACTACATTACATTACGATATTAAAGTACAATTTAGCGAATAAGGAATGTAATAAAAAATTATATCAATAACCAAATGCGATTCACTATTATTAAATACGGTGATTAGAAATAAGAAAATTTCATGCAATATAATTTATGAAAAATATTTGTGAAATTTTGTAATTAAAGAAATTCAAGGAAATAGGAGAACACTACATTTTAATGTACAAATTTAATTTTAGATTGTCATATCAAGCTCTGTCAAGCGCGCTTTTCTTAGCGTAATGTAGTAAAATCCGTACATGCCATAAAATATCCGGACCAAGTTTTTTTTAACCTAAAAAGCAATAGTTTGAAAATTTCTAATGAACGCCTCCTTTGCCTCCTTTGCGGATGGAATTTCATAAAATCCGTTCTTAATTGATCACTACTCGTCCAAAGTAATCATCATTGTTATCACCATATCAGTAGATAGGCGCCCATTGCCAAGTATAGGCCTGACCTGAAGATTGCCATAAAGACCGGTTTTGCGCTGCAAGTAACGGTAACTTCCCACGACATCAATTATGCCATCTGTATGTAGTGGGAAGCATGGACAAACGCTCTGTCTACCGGCTAGTGATCACAAGACGAGAACCTTTCGGCATATTCGGCCATCGGTTGCACGAATGACGTGCCACGCCCACTGCCACTTCTCATATGCGATTCTTCGATTTACGTACGTGACCTTGATTCTTCTGCCCACTTTCTCTCATTTCTGAATAGATCACACTACAAAGCTTTAAGTAATGCTCTCTTCATTGCTCACTATGAGTCTTATTAAAAGTCTTATGGTTGCAGAGTAATTCTGAGTACATAGGTGGAAATTTCTTATGTTATGAATAAAGTCATTAAAGAAAGTAAAAGCTTCTTATGAATACATATAAAATATTTTTTGTCCTGGCTGACGTAAAAATTGTTAACGTAATATTTTTTTTAATTGAGTTTTTTAGAGCTCAAATAATATTGAAATGATTTTATAAGTAATTAATAAAATAAAGTACATCAGTAGTTCAAATAAACAACTAAGTAGAAAAACATATTTGTGGTAAGTTATGTGTTAAAGTTTCTTCACGAGGCCGGATCAAAGTTAAGGTCGTAACAAAGTTCCAGTTAAGCTACACCGGTTGTTTGCCGCTAAGTTACCTCTAACATTACTTTGCACGGCCGCTTCAGTCCCGAATGTTGGTAAGTAGTGCTCAGTTGTTTTGTTGTTATCTTAATGACTTCTCATTTTATTACCTTCTTGCGAATTAATAAGAAATTTTTAACGTTGTTATTTTTTATCTATTTGCATTTCTTTGTTGACCCAAGTGTCAAACTTTCCTTCTATTATGTCGTTTCATTTTTGACAAGGATTTTTCTATCAATTATTCTCATATGTATTTATTTCCTTTGAAAATTATGATGTACAGGATGATTTGTTAAAGCTGTGAAATCTTTAAAGGGGTAAATATATAGCGGATTTGTTAGTAAAAAGCTTTAAAGCTTTTACACCTATTTCCAATCAACCTGTGTCATGATCACCATGAAATATAATACTTTACTTTTTTACAATGAAATGTTCAAGGCCCATAATTTCTAGCAGTACAAAGTCGGGAGATGCAAATTGTAAACAATGTATTATTCACACAGTGTACAATTTACACTGACACTATACGACTTTGTCAACTTTATGTAAACCGACAACTAACTAGTATAACAATTAATATGTAGTCTATGCATAATGTATACTGCTTTAAATTTAAAAAAAAAAAAAACTCTACTCTTGAGCTGTCAGATGTATTAACTCAACACGCAAGCTCTGTGATGCTCTAGGCTAAAGTTACTATGACGTAAAACAAAGTGATCAGAGTTCTGATGTCCGCATATTATAACAGACCTCTGTTCTTAATTTATTATATATTACCTACGGGATTAACGAACTCATAAAGCAATGCAAAATACATTATTAATTGGGTTAATGCGGCACGCGTCGATCGGCACAATGATAATTAAACGTCATTCGGTTTCAATTTACCGTCCACGATTTCTCCGCGCTTATCATGTAATGAATATTAATGAGGGAAATATATTTTGATGCTTTTTTATCTCAAAAGACGAACAAAGGTGAGTGTTCACCTGATGGCAAGTGATACGGTGCATTGTGGAGTTGCATGAGGCCTAATCGTGATCATGTGATATTTGGTATTTCCATTATATTTTTTCACGCGGAATACAGCATTGCTTACTGACACCAGTTCATAAAACTTCGTAATGGTATATCGTACAGAAGAGACGATTCACTGGATAAATCGATTTTAAGTTTGTTGGTTCATCATCATGTCAGATACACGTCCATTCCAAGCCCTAGGCCTCCCGCATAGATCGCCACGATAACCGTCACTGGTCCTATGCTACACGTACCCAGCGACTTCATGCGAACTTGATTACGTCGTGGGTTCACTAAATGGCAGGCATAACAAGGTCGTATCAAATGGCTTTAGATTGCAGTTGATGTTATTCCATCACCTTTAGGTTCCATCTGCGATCGACTACACGAGCAATCTGCCAAGTTTTTCCAACGACATCGATGACCAAAGTTCTCCTGCGAATTTCCTCATTTCTGACTTGGTGGTTAGTTTAACAAAGCGTTATAATTACTTGTCTAAACAGTAAGAATCGTTTTTTGATAATTCTAAGAAAATAGAAATAAAACCTGAAAAGATGAAGCCTAAAAAATACGATTAAATAAAGAGATATTTAAACTTTTTTAGTAAACGTGCTATAAAATAGTCATAAAAGCAAGCAAAAAAGTAGTTTTAAATATCTGTAATAATTTTATAAAAGGTAATTTTATTATTCTTAAATGGCAACAATACTCGACCCCGTCACTCTTTTGTGACAACTTCCAGTAAAAGGATTGAGAGTGGTGGGTTGAAACAGCGTTTTGATTATTGAGTCGGGAGCCCAGTAACTTGTTCGATAACCATCGAAGTGAATAGTTGTCTAGTGGAAACTATGCTAGGTAGGCTTTAAGAGTATTAAAAGTGGAATTAAAGTATTTACTGTGCTGTGAATTGGAATTTTTCTTATATATGTAATAGCCCAGAAACGACTGAAGTTGACGAGACTATTAAATTTTAGACTTAAATATGGAAATGTGAAGCTAATAATCTTCCTTATCACTAGATTTTTTAATGATGGTAGAACTTCGTGATTGCCTTACGTCATTTTATAATAAATAATTTGGCAAACATATGAAACAAGACATTCCATTTAACTACAAGAAAACACTTTTTTAGAACAGCAAGTCGGTCACCTCGTGTTCTTGATTTTTTTTTCGTTGTGCTACCACCATTAATCACATATTCTGCTAGCTTGAATGGGCAAAGCATAGAAGACGCTAAGTCTAGGCCTTTTTTAGGTAGCAGACTTGAGAGTTTCCTCGGGAGCTTCATCTCGGATCGTTTCCTAAATATGTATTATTTTCCAGATTGGTGTTAATGATACCATCGGCTAACATTATTGCAATAGAAAGTGTCTTGATATAATTCGTTGGTACGCGCTGCCTTGTCACCAGATTGGACTTTCAATCGGCTAAATATAATTTCAAAACCCCGTTCATTAAATTTGAATGTAGTCATTTGCAGACTAATGCTTGGCATTAATATTTCTGCAGCACGTCGATAGGCATACTTAGCAGAGAGTAGCGAAACGGATCTGCGCAAATAATTTTAAACGCCTAGTATTAAACAGAAAGTACAAAATCAGGATATTATTAAAAAAATTCCCGGTCAAAAATTCTGCTTATTTTAAAATCATGATCATTTCAGCCAAAAATCGTCTACTGCTGGACATAGGCAGCTCTCAGGTTGGAAACGGTCAGCTTCCCCAGTCTTCCGACGACCTTAACAAGGTTAAGTGTACGCTTTTTGCTGACGTCATACGCAACGCTTGCATCGAAGTTTCCAACCCAAGCCCAAAACGAGTGTAAATTGATAGTTGATAAGTTTATTTGAGGCGCGCAATAATTCCAAGAAAACGACGAGCCTTATCTTTAAGAAACTTAAAACTCTAAAATAAAAGAGAAACGTTTGTTAATTGTAATTTTGCGTGTCTATACTAAATACAATTGGTAATCGTCGTGGATCAGTCGCCGGGTCGATGCGTCTGAAGTGGCAACAAATGACTTAAAATGTAGGACGCCGCACCGCACCTGAATCGTTGCTAACTTCGCGTGCTCTTAGCTATTATGTCCTTTAATTAATTGGCAAAGCCCTGCTATTAGGTTGATCTACTTCCCCCATTATCTTCGTTTACAGAATTGAACAGTTTTTATTATCTGGTTCTTTGTGTTTTATGATTGTAAATAATGTTACCAGTTTTAATATGCACTGATTAGATTTATCGTGGTCGTTGGTACGAGCAACCCTCCGTTGTTATCGCCAAAGATATAAAAACAAGGGAAATAAAGGAAGTTTAAATTATGGTTAGAACACGTTTTACGAAATGTATTAAAATTTTATTTTGGTGATATTTTAGGAAACTCCGGAAACATAAAACCTTTGATTCTGATTCGAAAAGTGAATGCCGCTAATGCATAAGCCATTTTCTCCGGCAAAGGTCGTGTAGTAGAAGATTAGTAGCCTTTACTGGAATTTTATAGGCAGTTACTCTACCATGCAGTCGTGTACTAAGTGACATAGCTAACAGTACGTAAAGTACATTTAGTGGACTGACCTAAAAATCATAATTTATTTGAACTACTCAGACGGTGATTCAAGTCTATTATTCGACGATATAAGATACACATCCTAGATTAACAATTCGAGTTATGAATCACATGTTAATGGCATAACTAATAAAACGCTTTCAATAAACTAACTGCTTTTGTTTCATTTTTATTGCAATAGGTCAGAGCATATGAACACACAGTCAGACGTGCATTCCGTGTCCATACATATGTATTTCCAGGAAACAGTAATTGTTTGATCATGATTCATTGGTGGACCTTTAAAAATTCTTTTTGAGACCTTAAATTTTTATGTGATTAATGTTGAACTGACTTGAATCTCTTTAATGTTAAAATTGAATGCGATTAATTAATTTTCTTGTTTCGATAAATAAATATTTTCATATCTACATCAACAAAGGCATAAACAAAAGACAAACTAAAAACTTATTATTTATTTTATGGGCTATGAAAATAATATTTCGTCATACATACACTTGATAAAAATATAAACATAAATTTATTTAATTAATAATATTGTTACAAACAAAAAACATTCCATTAATAAATACTTTACTACAAATATCTAGTCGTAGGCGTAGAAATGTATTTCCAATCCAATTAAAGCCATAAAAAGTATGTAGGTTAGAATTAGTGAGTGATCGTTCATTACTTACAATGCTGGTTATACTTTAAGTAGCTTTGCAAAACAACACACTAACAAGCCTTACTATTGTGAACTTATATTTTAGTTTTATTTGAGCGCGCCATCAGAGTAACATAAAATATATTTTCTTAAGTCTTATACAATATTGCATTAATTTAAATGTGTTTGCCTATTTTAGTCGCATGTAGTTTTAGTACTATGTCCATAATTCGATAAATTAATAAAAATTATTAGAGTAGCGTTCATAACATTAAAACCAGCTACAACTAATCGAACCTAAATTAATAATTAACAAGATAATAAAAGACAATAGAGCGTTATATACTTAAATTACAGTGATATTACTGAGAAGTAAGAATATACAAAATATGACTATCAGTAAACGTATTTCAGAATTCTACTTTTGCAAAAATTTTTAGTCTCGTCAATTACAATTTCGAATAATTTGGCAATAAATTAAATATTAAAAACTTTTGTTATTGGATGATAGGCATAATTATAGAAAAAAAAAACAACAACCACTTAAGTGACACACGAATAAGTCACTAAGGGTTTACAAAGCTTTATTTTTTTTTTTCACCCAAAAACATCAGTATGCCCGGCTAATTAACAAAGTTATATTTAGTAACACTGAACCGAATTCTCAATACGATGACAATTCAAAATTTCTTGCGCTTTTGCGGACCGCATAAAGTTTTAAGTGATATAAACCAGTTTTATTTTTTGTATAAATGGGTGAAGTGTTTCATTATGACTCTTATAAACGCTATATTTACCCTTTGCAATGATGCAGTAGGAATGGATAGAATTTTAAAAAAGTTCAAACCTTCTCAGGTCTTAGTATATGCATATGTAATAAAGCACCACAATATATCTCAGACCTTCCTTTTCTTAGTATAAAATCTAAAATTAAAAATAAATTATTAATTTAATCTTGTTATAATATTCAAGAGTTCTTAGATGATCGAAATGTGTGGAATTTGGTTCGTTCACGCATTTACACGGTTGATACTATAATTTTACATCAAACATTGTAAAATTTCATCTAAAAAGAGCAACTTTTGAGTTTCTGGCTCTTCGCAGCAGATAATAAAATAATTGTCGATTCAGAATTACGTGTAATAACAGAATCAGAAATACTCACTGTAATAAAGCTATTTTTAATTTAAATTTGACGATAGGATATGTATTCAGAAATAAAATACACAAGCTTACTACAACATGCACGCTTTCATAGTCAAGTAACAGCATGAATTATTATAACCCCATGTGTAATTATAAAGTTGCAACGAGTCATTACCATATTCATGACGTGTTCATCATCAGGACAGCCCCACGCGTCGTGGCTGCATTGCAACCTAATCAAGCGGCGAGATAGGGGACGTCGGCCCTCCATGTGGAACTTTCGGCGCCGATGCCCATATTAATTATATTATATTAAGATATTAATGACGTGACCAAGTGTTAAAATGAGGTGATAACGGATATATTATATTTAGAATTATTTCCGTAATTTGAAAGACACTTGTTGAGCTAAGAGAAACATCAAGAGATTTGTATTGTATGGGCAATGAAATATGTATTTCAATGTTAGTTTTTATTCTATATATTTAAATGGCAATGATTTATAGCTTAATAGTGTTTGTCTTTTATGATTATGAATTTATGTTATGTTTATAAATATATCTTATGTTTGTTAATATATATATATATATATATATATATATATATATATATATATATATATATACATACATACGTATTTGTATATGTATATATATGTATGTACGTATATATTATGTATGTATATATTTATATTATACGACATATTACATTGACTTACAATGGGAATACGACAGGCCAACTTGTTGCACTCTACAGAGACAGATTGTAACAATAGTTAACTTTAATATGTTGTATTCAGCTTTTTTTAACGCTTTTTCTAGTCATATTAATATTACGTTATTTATTATTTAAAGAAATATAAAAAATTACTACTATTAGCTGATGGAAGTCCGCGTTGAGCTGGATGACGCGATGAATATGGATTTGTCTAATTTTTTTAATTAAGTTTTTTCATTTTTCATTTCTATCAATTTATTGAATCGAGGATTATTGCCGAAGACTAGCATATTTTTGCGAAGAATTGGCTAATGACGGTTAATGGGTCAATAGTCATCTGTTACACGAACATCTGCTCGGTGGGCCGAGCTAACGACTCGTGTGTCGTGTGGGAGTTGGGTGCCTTATGTTACGGTTAAAAAAGATCGCTACATTCATTCAACAATAGCAAGAGCCATTATTTATTTGAGTGTTAAATCGATAGTTTACTTTTGCACTTCAATTGTAAGTAAGGTTTTCTTAACATCTGCCATTGCTTTATAATATTTGTTAATTTGGTTAACAAGACTCTCTAAATTTATAATTTCAATTAATTTAAATTACTGCATACGTCATTATTTTTTTGGAATTGGTGTGATAAGTAAAGTTACAGTAGCTTAAGGACTTTTAAAGTTAAGGATATCAACTTTCGAGTCCTAAAGTACCAAATCGGTTTCTTTGGGGGTCAACATAAATAAAAACTGATTTTTAAAGTCTACGGTGGGCCATGCATTAGTTAACATTTGAAATATTATTAACACGAACGGTAATATTAAAATATTTTTTAAGAATTACATCGCCTAAATGACCACTATTTCGATTTTACACTCTTCTAAGCGAGCTAGTAAATTTGCAAATACTCGACGGCAAAAAGACCGCGAGTGGCGCATTTGGTTTATGGATGACATGGCTCTTTAAATAAACTCATGAAAAGTCTGCTGGGGATAGATCTGGGCTCCCTCATCTGGCATCCATGGGATGTTGCCTCGTCTGGAGATCAGCTTTGTTATTTATTGCTTGTTGATTATCAATTGTTTCATATGAACGAACATGTAATTAGTATGATTGTTATACTCTTAAAAAACTCAAACAGTAAAATTTATATTTAAATTTAATTTGACTTGGTTTGAGATGCCAGTTAATTGTGGAAAATAAATCTCTTGCTCAAAATAGTTTGATAATTCCTGAATAAGCTTTTAATAAAAAATAAAATAACTAAGTTAATGACGAGGATGCATTATAATATATTAAATGTAGTAAATAGCTTCCATGTCATGCATATAACAAAATTTCATTCATATACGAAATAATGGTTCTGAATGCGTTTGATATATGAACAAAATTAATTAGTATGTAATATAAACTGATGGCAGTAACCACTGAATATCTGACAACTATCATATTATATTATATGTTTCATCAAGTTTAAGTTTTGGTCAGGTTAGATTCAGGTAAGTGTGGACGCGTTTAATAATTATGTTGAATAATTTTTCAAACTACGACTTAAGAAACTCAACAGTAACGTTTCAACCTTCTTTACTTAGTTTATTAGTCTTGTGTTATTATTTTCGAAAGTAAACATTTTTAACCAGGAATGACAAGAGGTTATATCTTTAAACCTATTGACAGCACTGTCGGTGTTAATAATTATCTGCAGGACAAAGAAGCGTGTAATTGTACAGCGGATGGGTAAAGGTTTAACAATACTGTAATCCGTGCTCGAATTTCGGGTGGCCTAACCGACCCGCATTTGCATTTCAAATTTGAGTGACATAAAATTACTTTGGCCGAGACAATACATTTGTTCCGGAGATAGCGTCAAACGGACGGGCTGTGCAGCTGTTCATGGGAATTAAAAGGAAATTGCCTGAAGTGATTTTCTTAGAATAACATTTGTTGCATAAGGAAATGATGCAGGTTATATATTACTCATCGGCTTTTAGACCACAAAGTGTCGTCAATACGCTTTACAATAATTTAAATTGTAAATAAAATTATTTTCAATAATTTGTTACTTACATATTTTTCCAAACGGAATTATTTTTTTTACTATTTAATAAGATAACCAGTAAGAATTAAACGCTCTACAAATAATAGTTTACCAGTACATAGGGCCTGTGCTATTTATAAAGTATAAGCAACATTGAAGTAACAATGTAAACTTCAAATATTTTAGAATGACAACTTGAGTTTGTAAAGTCCACGTATAAATATTAACTCAAGAACAATACGACAAGTGGTATGTAATATTAAAAAGTGTTATGGAATACGTATCAGGTCTAGCAATTTATTATGATGATAGTCAAAAAATAAACATGTGGTTGGAACAAAATTTTAACGGATATTTTTAATAAAATAAACACGTGAGCCTGTTATTGTTTGTGCTTATCTTCGCAGCTGAACAATTTTCCTTGAACGGGATCATCCCTTCTATTCACTGAATATTAATTCGTCCATTAAACCATAGTCTAGACATAATATTAAACTTATACGGGTTGGTGATCGCCAAGGCTTACGGTTTAAATAGCGTATTGAAGCATCCCGGCGGGAAATAGTGACAGTATTATTTATTGTGCCTCCGTGTATATATGGACAATATTATCTTTATTTATTGTAATATGTATCAATATGCAGAATAGTTGGTTATAGATGTAAAAGTATTAAGGGAGTCCATTAATATATGGCACATTCTAACCAGAAAGTCAATGGTTTCAGAAATTATTAATAAAGTCATTCTGATCATTCATTAAAATTCTGATTATTGCATGTTAAAATTAGTAATCGTTTACCATGTGTCCTTGCAGACTGTAATACCAGAATTTAATGGCCTACGTATATTAGATTAATCACTTTATACAGGTTGATGTGAAATAGATGTAAAAGTTTAAAAACTTTTTGTTAACAAATGAGCTATACATCTATACATTTAAAATTAATATATAAAAAAAACGTGCAAAAGCGAGCTAGGTTACACTTGTCTTTGATCGAATATTAATAGGAAATAATTTGGAGGTTCTTGTATGGTAACATAAAACTAATATATATTTTATGTTTCGTATATACAACCTTATTATTTATAAAAAAATGGGTTTAACTACTATAAGGAAAGGTTATAATATTACTTTATCTTTTTAATCGCTTTGAAACACGGTAAATGAGAAAAATGCAATTACATTTCCATTCGTGCTTCGCAATTTGTTTATTTGTAGTTCAATCGAAGTTGATCCTTACGAATTTATTTTTCTCTTGCCCCGCTGTTTATTTTTATTTATCACGTCGTGTTGATTGTGAATTGTGTTTGAGGCAATGTTAATTGGAATCAGATTACTATCGTATTTCCAACGACCGAGGGCGCATCGTGAATGACGAGCATTCTAAACATCAGGCCGAGGCGGTCGCTCCTTATCCAATTTCATCGGTTTATAATCATTTGCGATCTTTGTGATGAAAATTTTGAATTAAGAATTCATCGTGCTTTAGGTATCACGTCTCTTGCATGCTTTACTAAAGCGTTTTGTTATGTTTATAAAGGGTGCTTACATCTAAAAGCTGTGAAGGTGGGAATGTATATTCGAATTGATGTTTATTGTTGGGATATTGTTTTAATGTATGGTGTACCCGATCCAAAACCAATGGTTTCAAAAATTATGAATGATAACATAATAAAAAAAGCTTTTTCAAAATTCGTATTACAACATATTTAAATATATTTTACTATTTGTCCCTGCAGGATTTTTACTGCCAGAAGTTATTGGTCTGTTGCATGCGAACAGAAAAAAAAGTAACATATTCTAGAGTGATCACTTTAAAAGTTGATTGGAAATAGTTATAAAAACTTTTTGTTGGCAAATAAGCTACTTTTTATTACCTATTTCCAATCATCCTCTATGATAACATGGCCATTTGATTTGAACGCTGCCATGAAGTGATTTAAGTAAGGTGCTGGGCCTAAATCACACACAATTGTACTCTAAGTCCTTTGAAGCTTTTACCCCTCTAACCTTGTATATTAATGATGATTGGTAGGATTTTTAGAAGATTTAATTGTTTTCTTTTAAGAAAATTTACTATACTGCCCAAGTTTTAAAGCAATACAATACGACAGTGTTTGAAATACGTACCTATCACGTTAATTGGCAATGAGCTCAATGGAAACATATGGTTGAGTGACCAAGGCAAGGTTAAAATTAAAAATGTTTTAAATTAATTAAATTCTTTTTGAGTCCTCGAACTTTTATTTACTTTCTGCATTACACCGGTATCCAGAGAGAATTAAAGTTCAATGAATATTAATTAATTTTTGAGATGTTTTTATTTAAATCGTTCTTTAACGAAGCGATGACATTTGAATGTAGATTCGAGACCTCTGTGGCTCTATTCTAATTGCTTGTTGTGAACCGAAACTCGAAAGGCAAAGCACGAGCTTGCCACTTTAATGCACCACGGTTGCCGAGCGCATACAAAATAGAGTTGGCCGTCGTCCGTGAGAATAAGGGAAAATTATTTTTATTGGGACTAATCGCACAAAGCTTAATAATATTTAGAAATAGGCTAGATTAATTATGGCTACACGGCTATGGCCATAATTATGCTAGTACACACGTCTACATTTAATTCTGTACAATGTTATACATGAACCCAATGTAAACTTACGTTATGTTTTGCTGTTGACGCGCCTATTTAACATAATAAAGTAAATCATATAAAACCCATTACAGCGCAATTGTTGAACTATGTATAAATATAAACTAATTATGTATATATATATACACACATATATATAGATATATATATAAATATATATTATTTATATATATATATACATATATATTTACATATATATATATATATATATATATATATATATATGTATATATAACTGGGTCTCATATTCTAAATGTATTTCAATAATGATTAAATAATAAGTAAACTTTTGAACGTATAAAGCGTTTGACCTTTCTGGTGTTTGGAGTATATACGTATAATGTATGATTTCTGGAGACCATTTTCAAGTTTAATTTATCATTATTTAATTTTGTTTTAAGTTATCATTATGTTATTTATTATTTTTTAAATTATTGATTTTTGGATACAGAGCATTGAGCATTCACTCCATAGCTTCTACACCTTTTTTAATCAACCTTTATATGTTGTACTTTGATTATATTTTAGATGTTTCTTTTTTTTAGAGAATTCACTGAATACAAGCAGGTACCCTTTCAAAGTGTATCAAAACAATGGCATTCCTGTAACGAATCTATGGCTCGGCGAGGCGGTGGACTGCAGAACAATGTGCAACAAAACGGTAAGTGAATGTCAAATGTAATGCTATTGGAATGTCACCGTCTGGACAGCTGGCTCACCGAAGATTGATTGAAGATGATCACTGATGTCAGTAAGGTCTGGGACACGCTTAATTGGGTGAAATATCATCAATTTCAATCATTTTGAGTGTAATCAGAAGTACAAGTAACGTTTTTTTTTTAATTTTATATTATATATATGAAAAAAATTAAATCAAGACGTTACTTAAACATTACTTCAATAAAATTGATTTCATCAGTTTTAATAAAAGATTTATTTCAGAATTTTTTAAATAAATATAAATCAGGGTTCAATGAAAGCTTAAGATTTAAGAAAAATGTACTTTTAATTTTGATACTTAAGAGTGTGAGATTTCGTTCAAAGTCGACATTATTGGCCCTGTGGAGCTGTTTTTTTATTGTTCCCCATTACTGGGTACCTCCCGTATATTTACTTGTCTTAGGTACGCAGGGACTATACTTTCTCAATAAATTTTTTACTGACTTTTTATTGTCATCCTAGTCTTTTATCTTTCATATTACCTTCCTCATATCTTTATTTTATTCGTCACATTCTCTTCCATTCCTTTCCATACTTTAATTACCTTTCTTATTTTACCTTCATCTCCTGAGTACTACTTTTAATTATTTCATTTTCGTTTTTTTTTAATTCTTTACTTTTGTTTATTAAAATATGTTCATTCCAATTTTTTAAGTTTTAATTTTTTGCCTTGTCAAATTCTACATCACGTACAATTGAATATATTACAGATTTTGTCTCATTCTAGTCTTACCCGACTAGGATTTGTTGCCCTTAATTACTTTAATTTCAAGAAGTATTGGCGCCTTTCTACTTCCTCGAACAAGTTGGCAATGTTCTTTATTTTCTCCTGCTAATGAAACAGCCATACAGCTACGCCCCAAATACGGGACAGTACCGGCTGTCTGTACCGCAGTACCGAATCAGATGCTTTTGGGGCAGTTACTTCATTGTCGGTATTGAGGCTCGCGGATTCCGGATCTGCTCCTAATTCAGTATCCGCACGCTGAACAACATAACAATGACCCAAACTTTAACAAATAATTGCAGAATACTAACATGTTATACTGTATACTTATAATACCAGTAAATATAAAAAGCAAATATTTTTCAATCATTATCGTATATTATTACGGTTATGCATTCAGTAATAGACCATAAAAAGTATATAATACTGAATCATTTACTGCCATTATAGCCATTTCCTTCATGGTCACCGTTCACAGCGTGTTTGTTTTTAATAGTATAGCATCGCATTGCTGATGGTCACTTCGATCGATTACACATCGGCGGAACTGAATCCCGCACTGACTATTATGGAAACCTGACTACGCCAGCGCCGAGTCTAGAAATGCACAAAGGGCCGCGTGAGTAATGTTTCATAATCGTTCAGTCTTGATTTACGAGCTGGTAGTACAATAGACTACATTAAATTAACGTCACGACCATTACAAACGCCGATACAAACTAGACGCGGTAAATTAATCATTCGACTGTACTGTGATGAAAAGGTGCTGTTTGTATTTCCGTAGTCGTTCAAGCCACCGTTTTAACGTTACGTTTTGAAAATACTTCAAACAAAAAAAAATACATAAAAGTCCGAGAAAACAAAAACCTTCACAAAAAATATGCAGACAACCTTGGCAGAGAAATGATCAGGAGAATTGCTTTAAAAAATAGATTTAATATTCACTACTAAGAAATTTTATTATCTACACCAGATTGCACGTGTCTTTTAAGGCGTCCATAAAAGGTTAATTAGAGAGTAAACGTTTGAAAACGTTACACACGTCCGCTGTTATGGGGCAAAGTCACGAAGTCCGGACGGGAAAGGACCTCGTCACGCCGTGGATAGTTTACTTTAACGGGAGTGTCCGAATAGGGCGCCGGCACTAAGGAAACGGACCACCCGTGCCGTGTAACTGCAGGCTCGATCACATTACATGAGGACTTCTATATATGATTGGGAAATCGTTGGAAAAATTCTTCAATTCAGTATGTAACAGTCCCAACTTTGCGTGTTAATATTCTAAGAAATTGTATGTATACACAGCGTTAGGAAAAAGATAATTGAATTTCGAAAAATTTGAAATACTTCTTGAATTAGTTATTGATTAGGTTAGGGGCTGTAATTTCGCAAAATTAATACTTTGTAAACTAATTAAAGCACATAGAGCAGATGGACTGGAGCCTTTACATTCTGGGCTAAAATGATGATGACGAAATACAAAATATTATTTAAACGTACTTTATTTGGTAACAGTTTTAAGCGTGGTAAATAAATGATTTCGTACAAGAAATTTTTTTTTACTGATTTTTAATCTAAGAGTAACGAAGATTGTGGCTACACAAGTTTACCACAAAATAGCGGAAGCGGATTATCATCCAAAAGTGCTGCTCTTAGTCGGCCCATAAATAAACGAAAAGGTGTTCAAACAATTGCTTTTAACGCGCCTCTCTCCGCGCCCGATGACTCAAGGTTCATTAGCTGCACAATGCTTTTTCTATATTACAATTGATAATGTTCGTATCCATTGAGATAATTCTGTTTCATGTAATTTTTTTGGCTCAATAGCAATAATGACAGCCAAGATATTAAAAATGATGAACTCTTAATATTTTAATTATGGCTTGGACCGATACAATTTTCTGGTCGCAATGTGCATAGTGTCGGTACAGGTCATCAAGAAGGCTAAATAACCAGTCTAATAACCTCTGCGAAGGTGCAGTCATGTTTGAAAAAGTAACAATGTTCAGTAACATTAATTTCCTTCAGGTTTTTGAGCATAATTGATTAGATTAGATTTTGCTACATATTATAGAACCCAACTGATATTAAAATATCACGACTGCCTAAGAAAGATCTGCATAAACAGATTTACATAACGACTTTGAAAGCAGCATAAACTTTAATAAAATGTTCAGTACATATTAAATGTGATTAAAATGAAAGTATTAAGTTTGTACTCGAATACGGCGCATGTAAATACTATGTCAAGGTTAACATTTATTTGTTTTTTATTTATCATACTCAGGTAATTTGAAAGAATTTACTATATGAAATATTTATTAAATCCGTAAAAATAATTCGTCGGACGTATACGGCGCACGTAAAAACATGATTAATATTGCAGTCTTCAGTAAAACGCTTAGCAAGAATCGTTACTGTTTCGCTAGATTAGGCGCGCCGGAGTGTTTGCCTTCAGTCAATGAACTACCACCGTCTAGTCTTTACAGATGAACTGATGGGTTTGACCATCTCTGGATAGGTCACTGTCACTGCACTTTAAATGTATTTATGGTAAGTTCTTTTTATTTTAAATATCTTCTTAATGCATCTATTGTATTGATGCTATACGACATAAAAAGAAAAACGATGGCTAGCTTATTCGTTATTTTAAATAATTGCAATATTTTTTATATTGTAATTTTTAAATAATCTTTCATTGTACTTCTTTTTAATAAAAATTTAAATTGTACAGAATTACTACTACACTACTGAAATACTTGAGACTTGAAATTTGGTTTCTTTTGCTTTGTAGAGGTCAGATAAGAATGAATTTTACGAAAATCTCAAAAGGGATTGGAAATAAGTTTATTAAAAAATTTATTTTCTAACTATTTTTCTTATGAGTATAAAAGTTGGTGAAATATATATTTAGGTGTGTTGAAATTTACAAATATAGATTTTATGAAATTTCACCCAATAAAGACAGTGTCCCATTCGAAGTGGGAGGGGGACGACTATAAGAGGTATAAAGTCTAGACGTACATGTATTTATTAAGTTATTACCATTTATTATAAAAATTTTTATCGTTGATTAGCGACAAAAACAACTATTATACACATCAATACGTTATATAAGAAGTTAATAAAAACAAAAAAAAACTTGAGAACGAGAAATACTTGAGATTTTAAAACATATTGTAAAAGTTTATCTTCATCGTACATTCCATTGACAATACGTGCAAATTGGGTCGCGGAGTCATTCCGCATGCTCGAATTTATTGTACAAACTTATGGGTCAACGACCGAGCGCACAAAATCGGCGATCATATGGTGCGAGGTCGCCAAACTGAGATGGCGTTAGCAAGGTCATTCGGAACCAGAAGAAATTTAAAAAAAGTTCAGACAGGTGTTTATGAATACGAACTAAAAACGACAGGGGCAATATACCTTTTCTTTCTAGTTTTTAATTGCTCCTTTTGTTAAATAATAAAATGCAAAATGATCGTCGCTGTTGTTGTGAGAAATTCTTAGTAGAATTTTAATTAATGTATATGAATAATCTTGTTATTTTTGTAAGCTGTTGTAATAAAACGAAAAATAAAAATATTTTTAATTAAATTACTTACATTGCTAGATTGTTACATAGCTAGTTTTCAATTTGTTTATTAAAACATACATTTAGTGTACAGTTTTTTTTTTTATTTATAGATAGAAATATTACGCATCATTCTCAAAGTTTTAGAAATTGAAAACAAGATAGTTCTTTTGAACACAACTTGAAGTTATTAATTTTATCACTAGACACGAAACTTTAGAAAAGTTTATACAATCCATAATTTGGTCTGGCGGCTACTGTCAGGATTGTTATAAATTGAAGTAGTCCTTGGTCATTATTAACGTCCCTTAGCAGTAAGCAAGAAGCGTGATTAATTATTGTGAACACAACAGACAAACGGACAAGCCAATTCGGGTTAACGCAAAGTTCAGTGACTTGGTACTGGCATCGCTTGACTGGGGACACCATGCAGTGATGCATGTTTGAGTGACACTACACGACCAATTCGGTAACGATTCGATAATAAAGCAAGAAAGGTGTGTAACTGATAAAAACCATTAATTCTCCCATTCAACTGCGGTCATAATTATTTGGATAATAAATCCTGTAGATGGGACAGGTTGGACGTATAAATTTTTGAATCGAGCACAATGACCCTAAATTATAATGTATGGTCTAAAACCAAGGAGAAAAATAACGGATTTTAATATAAATCAAATTGCAAATTAATCACATGTTAAAGTGTTCACATTCCTAACGTCTGTAACACTTCATGATGCGTTAAAATAAACTAACCGTGTAGATTTTGAGTAGGTTTCACCGCGTTTGTAGCGCCGTGAAAATTCTAAAAATATTTGATGTTATTCAAACAATAACGCACATCGGCATTAAATAATAATTGTACACGTATGTGCATATGTGTTTTAGTGTCGTATTTCTATACCTTATTTATTATTTTCTTTGCTATATTATACAGGCGTACCCTTTGTATCCCATAGTAAAGGTCACTTATAAATTTTTTTTTGTTTTTACGAATATAATTTTTTTATTAAACTAAGGAAGGAATGAATTTTTTTTTTGAAAATTATATCGTCAAAGTCGAGGTGGTCTCGAGATCTACGTCAACTTTCTTCTAAATGACACTGTAGGTTTCAAAAAACTCAATTTTAAACTATTAGAACCGTCGCAACTTCACCTTGAATGTTTTAATTAATCCAGCGAGTGTTTTCAGAGAGTTACAGTATTCTGATCTGGAGATGTTTCGAAAAATAAAACATATCGAAAAATTTAAACTTTGTGGTGGATACTCAATCTCACCTCTCTTCCGTATGACTTTTGCTTGGGAATATTTCACGTACAACCTTTATGTTTTGGATGTGTGACAATTGGCCCCATACTGTAATAGTACTCATTGAGTTCTTGAAGATTTAGTTGCAAAAATTGAGTTATGTGCCAACCTTTACATTTCAAACGTTTAAACTTTATAAAAACAATAACTAACAAGGAAGCATATTGAAAGTCGTATTGTTTTTTTTTAATCGAATGATCCTTACAGGATCATTTATTAACTTATTTTGATTTGAGTGCAAGACTTCATCGACCGATATAATCGAATAAGAGTGTCGCTCGAATCACAATTTTAAAGCTTAAAGTCATAAGGAATAAGTGCACTTTGCAATATCATGTTAGGTTATCCTAAGGAAGTGCTTTGGGCGCCCTCTTATTAACGAGGTCATGACTCAGCGCCTTCCCGGCGCCTATCATTTTCGCAAACCGACGACACCACTCCGCAACGGCTCACTGGCTCTCCCTAGGGAACCGAACAATCTATTTCCATTCTTTTGATATGTAAATCATGCAACGTAAAGCAGCGGCTCTAATGAAATTTCTCTACGTCCACGTCACATACATCCTTCGCGTTATCTTCTCATCGCGTCACCGCACCCGAGCGCTACACCAAATTTATACGATACTTATATTTACAACGTAACGGTAGATTGTTAAATCTGGTAGAGAAAATCTTACAAATAAGACTTAATTAATTTATTCCCTGTGAAGTTATGACGCGTGATGTCGCATTCATTATGCAAATTTTAACGGAACTTACTGAAATGAATGCGTCGTCTCTCTGCTGTATAATTCCACAGATTCGCGACAGTAATTATATATTTGTGTGATACTTAATTACCAATGGAATTTCAGTTAATACATTACGAGGAACTTGAATGAGGACAATTCCTGCTAATCACATCCTGTTAGTTATACGTCAAAAGTAAATAATATATACTGAACTTTAACCAATAAAGAGGCAATAAAATAAATAACTTTTATTTTCAGCATATTATATATATTAAAAAAAAATTAAGGCCTTTTATATTTTCAATTAGTGTTTTTTAAAAGTCACCGTTTACGATAAAATTAATACACCAAAATACAATGATTAAAATGTTTTTGTCAACGAAGTTATATAACCATTAATAATAGATTCACAATTAAAAATTAAGTTTTATTAGTTAAGCCAATAAAATTGATATTCGAATAGTCTGGTTTAGTGATAGATAGATGTAGTAAATATTATTTAAATTTACTACAGTAACATCTTGTTTAATAGTGTGTCGTAAATGAAAACCCGGGGCGCTTGTAATATTTCGGCAATAAACCATTTTATTAAGAGGTTTATGGCATAAAGTGTTGTCCCTATCGACCAATAGGGGCATCTCTTATCTCACGTTATAATTTTAGAATATTTATTGTTATGTTTGTGGTCAAATGGGACATTTAATTACTTCTGGATTCAAAAACTTTCTTTAACTCGTCTAATGTTTCTCAAAGTAAGACATATTTGATTAAGGTATAAATCAACACGTAAATAAATAATAATTAGTTTTGATCTGGATAGTTGTACCAGAGGATTAAAGAATTTATTTTAAAAAAATGCTATCCAGGCCTTCGAATATTCGACAAATATATTAAGCTGAGCTCGATTAATGTCGGTTTTTTTGATAAATTGGTGCACAGCGCATGGAAGATATATAGCCAATTGAAAAAAAAAACGCTTACAGAGATAATTATTTTACTTTGGCGTGTAATTTCTAATGAACAGACCGAAGATTGAGTTGGATTTAAGAATTAGATATAATAACTTGTAATTTGTACAAGAAATTAAAAAATATCGAAAAAATAATACCAAACAAAATAAAAATTTCACGAATAAGTTCATCAGCATCATCATTTCAACCACAAGAAGTCTACTGTTGGACATAGCCTCCCTCTAAGATTTTCAATAAGGCCGTTTGAAAGCGCCTTGCATTCAATGTCTTCCGACGACCTTACCCACGTCGTGGGCGGGCACCTAACTCCACTCTTGCCGGTAAGTCTACACTCCAGAACCATAAGGCAACCATCTGTTCTACGAACAATTTTTCTTGCTTTTTAATGAAGATTTTACACGATGAATATCCTTCGTACGACTTTAAGTTAGTATTCTTTGTAAAAATGATTCTCAACAGTCTAGCATTCACACACGTTGTACTGAAATTTCTCCTTTTAAACGAGAAATAAATATTTTTTTGTTTGAGATTGAAATATTCTATGTGCGTCAATTTATGAGACCTTGTAATTGATATTTTTAAAACGATATCCGAACTGTTTATTATTGTCTTATGAGTTTACCATCCCCTTTATGTCGCTCTTGCACGTTTAATTATTGAAGTGAGTTTGGAACAAAAAAGCAATCAATAGCACAATGTATACGCAAAACTGCCTTTATACCTGTCATTACTATCGAGTAATTTAATAGTTTAGACCGGAAAATATTTATAAATTTCATTTTGTACATAAATATTTAAAAGCAGAAACGCTTAACCTATTTTCGCGGAGAAGCGGTAAACTATAAAAAAAATTATTGTTCCCGTAAGGTGTTGCATGTTTGTTTAATGTTAAAGTTATGAGGTGTATTTTAGAAAAATCATCACAATATTAAGTCGAAATTCGGAATATAATAAAGTAAGAATTATAAAAGAATATATATTGAAAAAAGACTCAAGCCTGTAATAAGCCTGCAATATATATATATATATATATATTGGTATATATATTTATATTTTATGATATAGCACTGCATTTTTAAGTTATGTGGTGATGAAGTTTTCGTTCGTTTTCAACTACAGATAAATTATTAATTGTTTTAAAAATCTATAGGGTATATAAATGTATCTTCAGAGTTTTGATGAAAAATAACAAATCCACAAAAAGGTTGAGATACTAACGTAAATTATACCCCTTAAGTTCGCGTCACAAGCATTCGGATATGTCACTGGCATGCAGTGCAGTTACTCTGAAATTATTTATGGCGTGCTTTTATTCTTTAAATTTTATGTGCCCAGTGTTGCACTCATTGAATACGAGGCGCCAATGCAAATGGCGACCGATGAAAAATTCATTGCAACGCTTAATTCGTATTCACTGACGCACTTAATATTATTGTTTAATCGCATGTAATTTCAGGTTTAATAAACTTGAGGAAAATTATGATGTGTGCATACTAATTACTCAGGAAATTATTTTTAATATAAATAGTTATTATTCCAGTAACCAAACCAGAAATAGCTTTGTTTTCATAATAATTTATTATTTAATAGGCAATACGTTTAAAAAATTAATTGATTATTGGCCCAGTTGCATCGTAGACTCTCACCATGACGTATAAAGCAATTGATTTTATAGAATTTTCTATAACAACCTTTTCTTCCGACTCTTTTGTAGGTTAGTGTTGATTAATCTAAATTAAACTTTTAAATTTAATCTACCTATGCATGTATTAAAGTTTTTTACGCCGTTTCATGTTCAGACTCATCACGATATTTCTAGAATCATAAGGCTTAGAATCTCGAAAATATTCTTTTCGTCAAGTGGAGATCATCTACGAAGTATTTTATAAAAAAAAAGAAATTCTATCTGCAAGAGGATTAACGGGCGTTCGTTAAGAAAAGGTTTGTATTCATACTATTATTCTCTTATATGAATAAAACTTATTCAGAATTTTTTTTTCGAAATAGAATTTACTTAGAATGGATTCTATTAAGTTACAACCACAAAAGGCAGATCAAACACAAAAGAGATCGGGAGAGACAGCTAGTGTTAAGAAAAGAAGATCTAAAATTTTTAAATTTTGAAAAATACTGTTTTATGAATATAAGAGTACAGTAAAAACGTTTTTATATGTTCTATTAATCGTTTTTTATAAATCAATACACCAAAAACGTACTATTTATTATAGAAAATCATTATATAATTACTCCTACCAGTAAGAACAATAAATATCCGGCCACGTCATCGACAGTAGCCAATGTGTTGTCTGGACTGCATCCTAAACTAAACACAATTAATCACTGCCACGTTGTACTGCAACTTGTCCATCTACTAATCAAACATCTAATTGTGACGATGTATGACTTAAATTACAATAGTCTATAGCCGAATGGTTGTAATTTCAAAATTGACAGAGCCGGCAGGCGTCTTAACATACGCGATGAAAATATCTTACAAAACAATCAATGAGAATGAGCCCGGTGGCATTCGAAATGTTGTAAAACTGAAGACAATGACGTTATAGAATTTGCAACCACCAATATCAAATTTAAAAGAATTATCTGTTGATATTATAGATAAAATATTCCAAGAAACTGAACGCGAGTAACGACTTAATGTAAGACGCCTGTGTATTTCGCAGTACTGAAAACATTTATTGCATTAAAAAATAAGCAAATATATATAGAGTTTGCATGAAATCAATTCTTTTATTTGGCATGCGATCATAAACCTATGCGTCTCGGGCTCAATAACCTCGAAATGATACTCGAAGGGGTTACTCACGTGTAATTTTAACTGCTTCTATTATTAAAAATTGCAACATTTATAGTTAACTATTGAACATATTTTTGAATAATAATCATTGTACGATGTGTTATAAAATAGAGAGTTCTTATAGTAGATAAAATAAATTAACATGTCTGCCGCCGCTCAGACGTTATAAACAAATGATTCACCCCAAGAGCTTGAATTAAAAGCAGATTTATTTACTCAATAGGGAGAACAATTAGATGCCTATAACAATGCAATTCAAACATGGATAATGAAATGTAAAATATTGTACCCGTTGATATATTAACTAAACTTGCTTGTTATCATTTTAAAGAATTTACCATTAAGTTTACAAATTGTTGTATGGATCCATTTGTGGTAGTCATGTTAGTACTCCAGGTTACGATACTGAAAATAGCTGATGTTGTCTTCTTTCCAGGACCTTTTTAGACCTTTTTTTAAAATGAAAACTTTGGTTACGCAATCCAAAACAAGTGTAAAGTATAAATAATTTTTCTAAACCTTACTTCCCAATTATTTATATTGTTTGTTTACTACATATGTTATATGAAAAAGGTTTTTTTACATCTATTTTCATTGTGAAAAGATCTTTTTTTAAAAGTCTATAGTCTTTGTAAAAGTTCTTTAAAGTTCTCAAACAATTTAAGTAATAGCTGAGAAGCAATCTACGTTTATTTACCTTAGCAAGCTCTAATAAAACGGGTACATAAAATTCAGAGCTCGAATCGGAATTCTAAAAATCAACGAATTTCTTTCTTCGGCCAATGCTTTAGCACCCAATCTTTAAATCTGTCCCTGTAAAAGCGATATTACTGTGACTGTTATACACGTTCAGTATTATCGAATTAACTCGCTATTGAATTTTCCTACCACCACCTCTACCTAAAAGAATCATCTACAGAAGGTATTAAGAATGCCAATTTTAAATAAGAATTTATTTACGACCACTTTCAAAATTAAAGTTTTGTGGAATTGAATTTTCCATGAGCGAATATAGCAATAAAAATACCGGGTAAAAAAATTGCATGCAGTCAATGGCAAGTAAGTACGTTTCAAAATTTAATAACATAACTTTGCAGTAATAAATTTGGTTGGGTATAAATTTTCATAAATTCTTTATTGCGTGTAACAAGTCTTAAATAAACTATCATAAACCTTCACTTACTAGAGAACGTACTGGGAATATAAAATGAAAAGAAGAGTTCTAGTACATTTAAAAGTTAATGCTCTAAGCTCGCAGGGGTTGCCGCATACTTTATGCGAACTTTTCGGAACTTCTCATTGCAGTTTTGACATAGAGGCCATGGTTATTATTTATCATATACATGGTTATTGTTTATTCATCTGATGACTGCATTTCTTCTAACCTTATGCGTTCACTTCTCGTGCGTTCTATCGTGTCCTATCTACGTTGTCTTGCACCACCAAGTAATCTATAGACTTTTCATTGTTATATGCGTTATGTTCTCTATATGCGTTCTTTATTATGGTTATCACATTTTATAGAGCGGTATTTATTGCTTTGAACTTTGCTTCAGCGCAAATATTTTAAAAGCAAATTATTTTTCTTTTAATGAAGATAAAACACCGTTTACCTAACAATCGTACTTAATAAATGATCTTAAATAAAATTGGGAAACGATAGTTTCAATAGTAATTATTTTCCCAGGTACTAGCATGTCATAAAAAATGTTTAACAACTCTTGTCAGTTGCTAATTATATTAAAAAATGAAACAGTAAAAGAAATCTTACATGTAAATTCTATACTATCACACTAAAGAAAGTTATTCCGATATCTATCTATTCCGATATGGAGATTTAGCTATTTATAAACCGATTTTAAATAGTGAAGATAGAAATGTAACCATTTGATTTATGTTTCAACTATAAGCCATATGTTCGCTCGTTTGAAGTGGTACAGAACAATGAGCAGTTTGATCAACACTCAAGAGTGTCATCTCTAGAGACCACCCAAGAATGGTTTATTTACTGTTGAACTTGTGTTATCTTTACTTTGATTACCATATGCTTATGTGATTTATTGAGAAAGTTACGAAATGTTTTCTAGTTTGTTACATTAATTATGTCATTGTTATACCTTGTATTATATATATATATATATATATATATATATATATTATATATATATCTCCTAATATTTATTATATTAATACCTTATTTTTACCTAAGAGGCGATAAAAAAAATCAGATATATGTGCAATTTCATATACCTCTTCTTTTCAGTTGATGGACGCCCATTACAAGGCATAGGCCTCTACCAAGATGGCGACGATGACCGGTCTTGTGCTGCCCGCATCCAGCGACTTCCGCGCCCTTAACTGTCGCTGGTCCACCTTGTGAGGGGCCTAACCACGCCGCATCTACCGGTTCGTGCTTGCCTCTCAAGAACCTTTCGGACCAACAGTCCGCCGTTACACAATTTGTTACACATGGAACTACAGAAACTATGAAGTGCAGTAGATGAGAAAAAAACGCGTGTGAATAATGTTATGTAACAACGAAAATAATTCAACGTTCTGTAAAAAAAGTCAGTAGTTAAAAACGAAGGCACGATTTTTCTATCGCGTTAATTGAGTATATAGTTGTATCTGTCATTTGTAAATGGAAAGAATATGAATGAATAATAAGAGAAAGGGAAAAATACAGTTTTAATCTTTTGTGACGACTTCTAAATTAACATAAAAATATTATTGTTTTATGGCTGAATGAAGAAAAACTTCGGATGTTCTGCGTTTTTAAAATTATACGTGCACTTTACGCGAAGCCATATCTCAGATTTTGTAAAGTTTACTTGTTGGAAACGCCTTGCTTATCTCTAATCTTTATAATTTATAGAAAATGATACACAACCAGTTCTTTTTTGATTTTGGTATACAAATACTAAAGATAGAAATTTTCTTAAATATCAAATTTACACAGTTGTTAATCAATCTTTTATCACCATGAGACTATGTTTTTCCACCATGAGGCCGTAATCTAAAAATGTTTCGCTTCCGTACCTCTACTGCCTTCGAGTATTTGATAAAAATCTCAACGTGTTCTTGTTTGAAAAACGCAATTATTTCAAATTGTGGCGCTTTAGAGATGTATAATATTACGCGGTTATAATCTTAGGTGTCCTGGGTGTTTTTCAGATATCCCGTAATTATTGAATTCTTTTTATAAAAAAAAATCACAACTGCAAATCTTAGGACGCTAAATCGTAGTAGGATTAATGAATGTAATTTAAAAACATCGACCATTCTTTAGTTACTAGGCAATAATAGTTGAAAAGCGTATTGAAATAAACACGAAAACAATTTCGTACAAATAAGTACAAACTTTTCATTTTCAATAGAATTGAAAACATTGTTCATTTTTATTCGTAGTTGTTTATAAAGGTTTTCGATTTTCTCATTATTTGTCTAGACACTGTGCAATAATAGTTTTTTTTTAACATCTTTTCTATTTTAAGAGTAACTACTTTATACCGAATACGTGTAATGCAAAATGTTGTTATTAAAGTAAACCTGTGATCTGTGCTATTGATTATGAATTAATAGGTATGTTGAAGCTAACTTTATAAGGCACACTTCAGAATTTTTTGTTCTATTATGCAATATTACATTTAATAAAAAGCACAAAAGCAATCACATGTAAGAATTATAGAATATTAATACGAAATTAAAAATGCTGCCTGTTTTAGAAGTCAAAAATAATACAAAACTTACTTTTCTAAAATATACAAATAGACGAATTGTCATGCAAAGTGCCCTTTGCTTTAGTATAAAAGAAACCTGAAATTTACAACAAGGCAATAAGTTATAAAAATGATAAGACAATATGATATCCAACATTAGAAATTTATATAGATATAGGTTTATTAATATAGGACCTGTAATGTCTTGGCGAATCATTAGTAAGCTCACAGTTGTATATCTAGCCAAGAAGATTATGATGAGGATTATTTTATGAAGTCAAATAAGAAATGTAGCGGATGGGCAAGTTGATGTGGCTTTAAGCAGGCCACATAGCACGCAGAACAGATGGCCGCTGGGACTTCAAACTTCAGGAGTGAAGACCGGAGCGCCAAGCGTGACAAGGTGACCACAAAAGATTTTGTTAAGTTCGGCGAAAGACGCCGGTCGCACTTCCAACCGGTCCTATCCGAAATCAACGGGAAAGCCCATGTCCATTAGTGGACGTACTATGGTTAAAACGATGAACCTATTATGTAAAACAAAAGGTTAGGATTAAAAAAAAATCTTAATAAAAGCAGACTTAAAACTCATCAATTATCCTATGAAAAGCAAGCTTTACCTTTTTTGTAGATCTTAATGACGATATCAAATACTTTGAAGTGAGCTGTAAGTCGATCCGTTGCAAATACGATACGAGAAAATAAACTCTGCGCTTAAAGGCAATAAGGGAGAATCTTCTGCGATCCTGTTATTATTGTATATTAGCCACATAGTGTAATTTCTGATTAAAGTTTATGTCCATCGCGCATTGTATAATTGAAGCAAGTTGTTGCATACACGCTACTGTCGACTGGTCACGAGAGTGAATTATCAGGAAATTTGCTCGGTTAAATAATAAACAGTGCTTACTAAGTTTTAATTAAAATTTATATCATTATATAAATTTAGTTTTTTTTTTATAATGTTGCTTTCAACCTAACCGTTGGCATTCGAATATTTTCTTATTATAACCAATAATTACTACAGAATTTATCAGTAAAGGAAATAACTCATTATTTATGTTTTCTTGGATATTTCTGTTAAACATATTGAACCATGGCTTTATCTTTTAATTAAAATAATGATAAAAGTGTAGGAATGTAAAGCTTATTTTGAATCCGCTCAAACACCATGAATACAAGACAGTTAAAGAAAATATTGTATTTCTATGCAGAAATATCCTTAATGAATTATTATTTTCAATTGATTTATGTATTTGATTATGCTTTCTGCAATTAAGAACATAAATAACATTCTATAAAGTATGTCAAAGCATAAATTATTACTTATAAAGATTACAATAATTTCTTATAATTACAGCGTTCAAAACCGTATGCTGTCACAATTCACTGGGGTCGATAGTACTTGGAACGTTATATTTATTGAAAAGTAAACCTTAGCCAGCTGGTTTAAGGTTCGATACAACTTCGATAGTTGTTGTGAAAACTCGTCAATGGACATTATGGGTTACATCCTGTGGTTTCAATTACAACGGGAGTGCAATACTCGTAGTTGATTGATACAAATATAGTTTGCATACAGTGCACTGGGGCACGGCGTGTACAAGTAAAGTTCGAGTGAATCAATACTTACACTACACTTTTTTAATACATATTATGTATCTCGGAAGTATAATATATCATTTATTTAAGGTTGACACTATGTTCGTTAAGTCACAATTGCATAATGAATAAGTGCATATGTTATATAGCAAATAATGATAAAAATATGAAGTGCATGGTCTCCACAGATTAACAATAAAACTGTTAATAAGATAATTATTAACAGTTACTTTTCAGCACTATAATATCTATTTACCTTTAACTATATCAAGGTGTCATAAATTGAGTTGTAAGACTGTCCACCGCTGAGCATGAGCTTCCCATCTCCAATAGAACCAATATCGAGGTGTAATTTATGTTAATTTCGATTTATTATAAATTTTACAAAGAATTTACATCTTATAAAAAATTATTTTGTATTTACTTCTAGAGATACAAGGTATTAATATGGAGTGCGTGGACAAAATTATAAATGAAAATATCTTTTCCTGACGCCCCAAATTCAAATATAAATAAATTTAGCAGTATTTTACAGGAACTTGCATTTTTTTCTTTCCAAAGATAGTTAAAAGTTCATGCAAAAATATTTAATTACTCTTCAATGTTTTAGTACTTTCGATAGAAAGGGCTTTTGAACGTTTAGAATTTTACAAAAACATGTGTTACTTTTAAAAAGTAGTGAAGAGTCGTAAACCATCTACGTTGCGACGTAGTCTGATTAATAAGATTACTGCAGGCGCCAGGTCTCGACCGTAAAACACACGTGCTTGGCATCACAGGCATAAAGCATGTACCTACCATGTGCACTCGATTATACTTAACGGCGATTTTATAACGTTACATTGAGGAGAGCATTACTAATCACAGGTGTAACTTATTCTTTAAATTTTTTTTACGTTTATATTACTGAGTAAGTCTCGCGATCAAAATGTGTTAAACATCATCAATAGTAGTAATAAAAAAAATTACCTTATGACTGTTTGTTCAGGGTATCAGAAGAAATACTTTTCACAGCATATTGTCTAATCGCGTTTCAAATTTAAGAGTAATTTTATTAGAGTAATGATTTTTTGACGACTTGCATATGTGATAAAAAGAAGAAGACTGAGCAGACAAAACGTTAAAAGTATAATACGATACATTTGTAAGTGTTACATAGATACTTGTTAGATACCGTTACAATAGAACTCAAAAGTCAGCGGGTCCTAGCCAACAAAGAAGGTTTGATGTTTATCGAACACTGTATGGATTCGAAGGAAATTTATTTAAATTTAAATTCATACATGTTCTAAAGAAAACAATTTTAGACTGAAGTTTATACATATACTTAGCATGCGCTTATATTATACTAACAATAAAAACTTTTTCATGTAACGGTAGAAAATCAAAACAAAAAGTTCATGTATGTAATTCATCAGGGACTGGGACGCTGGTAAACATAACAAACATTATATTCGTCGCTTTCTGTATTCTTCTGTTTTGTTTGTTGACATTTACGACGGTAGTTTGTTGTGCCTAATCCTACTGAAAAGGACTTTTATGTGTTTTTTCAGAGAGCTTCCAATACATTAGTGAAGACAATGAAAATGATCTGGCAAATGGACATTTTCTTTAACTTCAGTCACGTATACAGAGTGATGTGTATATAATTATATTTACAAAACAATCAGGATAAACATTCATTGTTGAAGGAATAGTCCTTTAAATAATGTTATTTTCTTTGTCAACACTTCGAGTCCTTTTTTATATTTGTAATAGTATCGCTAAGTTTATTCACACAAGTTATTTATCAGATAAGAACTCTGTAACCCTGCTATTTAATACAACTTTTACAGAAAGCGAGTTCACAACTGAAATTAAATATCGTAAATGTTCACTTAAACATAGATAAATAAATAGACTAATATGAATAGAATAACAAATATACTTGTAAAAATTGTCTACATATCACCTGTAACTTACAACCGATATATAAAAAAACATCAATCAATATATTATTTTATACTCTGTCCCGTTTTGTTTTCTGTTGTGTTTACTATTGCAATTTATTTCGAAATTATAATTATGTGTACTTTGTAATTAGCGTAATGTATTTATTAATGTTTATTTTCTGTTATATATTGTAGGCTGTGAGTGTGTTCTCATAATAAATAAATAAAAAGCTGAAAATACAAAAAATAAATAACAAAAAATTTGATAGATAACTACAGCCGTTAACATTCATAAATAACGAGGTACTAAAATTTTAATAGAGATCGATTAAATCACATAATGTCAGTCTAATAAACAAGGCATTCACCCGAGATGGCAGCACTGGCCCAATAGCCGATTGATTTGCCGGACGACTGAGCGCAATCAATCACGGTACGCCGATTGGGATGACTATTATTGATAAAACAATGGTCCATCGTATATATACAGCGGACTACCGCATCCCCGGTGACGTATATTAACATGAAGTTGCTTCTATAGGCTTAGTATAGATTGCTATGCAACAATTCAGAGGTTTAGAATATAATAGAGAATATTTTGTTATCTACATGACAAAGCTAAAAAATATGAATGGTTAACCTGTATTTAAAAGGCCACTACTATTTTAACGGCCACGCTAACAGATAAATTGCATCACTGTACCCATTACTATTAGGGAAATTTCATCAATTCATCAAAAAATCATCAAAACTTTGAAAAATATTTTTTTTTCTACACTGAATTTATAAACATGTTCATTAAGAACAAAGACGATACTTTAACACTGTTAACGTAAAAATCGTAAAATCTTTGAAACATTTGACTGCCACGTTCTTGCGCCCGTTTCCCAATTGCTTGCTTTTAATAATTTTCACATCACAATAATTTTATCTAGTTCTCTCCCAGTCGTCATAAAGAAATTACTCCATCTCTACTAATAAAACATTACGATCGTAAAAGCAAATTGAACAAACGTATGTAATTTATTCAAGTATACGAACATATCTAGGCGGAGTCACGGCAATAAACACACTCCCTTAGTTCTCATACTACTTGCAACAAATATTGTTTATTTGGTTAAATGGACATAGGCATTTAGGGTATAACTAGGTCATCAACCTATTGAGTAGCTAATAAAGCAATTAGAAGGTCAATGTATTGAATTAAACGCCATCCCGTAATAATTCAATAATTACATTCGAAATGTTTACTTTGAATCCTCCTTTTTTAAATAGTTTCGTAATAATAATATAAATAATAGTCTAATTTTTATTATTTTGATAAATTTAGTTATTATAATTATACGTTCCTAGTCTGGTTAAGGCGTTTAATTAGCAGTTTAGTTCATTTTGTGTAATTTTCACTTTAATTTTTATGCTAAATTTGCATCGTTGTATTGTGTGTAATAAATAAATTGTTGTTATTATAAATGTTGAAAAGAAAAATTTAAAACTGGATGAGTCGCAGGGGTCTATTTAAACTAAAACAGAGCTTTCTATGGTGATTAACAAATGCTGTGGGCCCGTCAACACGTACAGCTTCAGGAGATCTGACAAAGCGTTATGACAAAGCGTTAAAAGAATTTTCCCTAACTCTGTTTACATAATCTAAGGTCAGGAGTTTTATCGGGGGCCCCAGCTCGAGTTTGTTATAATGTTTTTTTTTTTCAGTACTGGGAGGCTATGAAGTTACTAGATCGTATAGATCAAGAACACCCAAGTGTGGTCTGTAATGAAACTCAAAATGCATATAGTTTTCCTACCCGAGCGCCTGAGAGAGTCAAATCAATTTGTTGCTATTATCAAAACATATGTTACAGAAATCAGGTTACTACCTAAAGTCATGGCAGTTCAACACGTGATTTTGTAAATTTTATTAAAAACAATTGTATTTCTTAACATGTAAGCTTTATGTTTTGCTCAAGTATACTTCTTTATCCGGGACGCGACTGAACTTTCAACGGCACACATTTAGTAAAACAGGTTATATGTGATTTTGTAAAATGATTCATACTTCATTCAGTTCACGCTTTTCGAGGTCTTATGTACACTATTTTGTAATAAAGTTTCCAATTTCTTAATATATTATTACTTCATATAGGTTAATAAATGAAATTATTTCGAAATGTTTGTGTTAAAGAGTACAGACTCTTTAGGAACCCATAGCCTCCAATGCGTTAAAAATTTAGGACGTGAAAGGTTAGCCTATAGGCTTATTAAATAAGGCAACAGAATGGTTACTAATGCCATGTAATACTTAGGGACGGTTGACTCCATCTCCTTGGTCTATCCATTGGCTTATATCGACCTTTTGCAAGCAACTATTTTCCGATATAAAAATTGGAGAAGCGACATAGTTTCACTTATTTAATACATTTTCGTACATTTATATATTTATACAGAGAAATTTAGTCAGTATTGAGTTCAATTAAGAATCAAAAATTTTATTAGCTTACAAATTTTTCCATAACTGAAACACGCTGCCAAGCATCTTCACAGATACACCCCTATTATTTCTTCTCATAGGGTAATAACCGATATGTCTGAGAAAGCCTAGAGCAGGTTAGCGAATGTTGTCGATGTCATACAAATTTCGGATTCGTAAACTTAGAAAATGTTGCTATTGTCGAAAATTTTTCCCCACAGTTCCCAAGTTCTTTAATTGAACCCACAACTTTCGATCGTAAGTTGTGGTTTAAGCTAGTGTAGTTTTTGTTTGTTTAGGCTACCAACGATAGAAATCATCGAAAAGTATACAAATATTTTTTTTTTACATTTAGATATATATGGTAATTTACGTAAAAACAATTTGTCCTGTACTAAATGTATTTGCGATATATACTCAATAGTAGATATTGCTTACATTATTCTACAAATATATGTTAATGGTTATAACATACATTATTTTTGAAGATTAAAATAAAACGTGTAACAGTACGCACAGCAAATAAACGATGCCATTGACAATAAAAGAACCGTAATAGGTTATTTTACGCATCACTGGCCACAGGCCAAAGAGCGATTTGAATCTTTAAACCCCTCCCGCTGACGAATTGGTCATATAATGTGCCTCTCCTCGCTGTCAAGAACACAAAACAGTTTATTAAGCGAATTTTATACCAAAATGAAACGAGGTAATTTCAAAAAATGGTACAGACTGAAAATAAATAATTAACTTGTCCACAATGTATTATTATTCAGAGAACGTTGAAGAAAACTTATATGGAAGTACAAGCATATCCTTCGCAGGTTTTTGATTTTACACTCAAATCTAATCAATCAAAAGACAGTAGCTATTAAAATAGTTTTATCAACACAAAAATATATTTTTAAGGCGGTGAATGTATGTAGGTGGAATAAAAAAGTTTCACGTAAAATATAACAAAAAATTTTACGAAATAACTGATAATTGCTAAAAAGTATAACTATCATCTTCATAGTCTGTCAGCACAATAACTTTGTTGTGGTAAACTGGTTCAAATAACTAACGTACTTTTAATTTGATAAAAAATGTACATTTTTTTTTTAAATTGCGTAACCAATAATTATTACACAGTTCAATGTTTATTATATCCCAAATAAACTTTAGATCAGCTGAGCCGTTCAAAGGTCAGTTCCTGTGTCGATGACCTCGTCAATCGATTGCGCTTCCCGCCATGGTATCATGAGCCCTCCATTGAATATTATTGACGTACTATTCCCCTACTACTAAGTTCGAAATGCATTTTAACGAAAAAATATTTTTCCATGTGTCTTTCGGAACATGATGTTGATAAATACTGTAACATTAATAAGATATATCTTTTTGTAACATTACACGGTTACACTTTACCACCAATACGTAATAATATCGACATTTTCCAATAAACACGTTTTTTATTATGACAAATATTTTTTAACACTTTAGTGTTAATATTATATACCAAATTACGTCTGCTTCGTAGTGATCTTGAAGAAAATGGCCTCGTATTGAATATCCCAATATATGAAACTTACACCCATGGTTTTAAATCGTATTGGTTTTATATCGCATGTCAGCTATTTTAATTATTCGATATTTAAGGCAATAGTGGACAGCATGATAAATGTTAAATGACAAGACAAAAAAAATGATTTTTTTAAAACGCTCTTAGTTACCACATGAAAGATTATGTACAGTGCTATAATAAATTAAGATTAACGCATCTGGGAGAAACTTTTTCTTTACTTATACCTATTCAAAATTCCACCAAATCTAGTCATCGAACCTGGTATACGAAATTAATATTTTTGATAAACCGGAACCAAAGTATGCCACCGTCTCTTTCATAGTTAGAAACTCGGGGTTCGTTTGCTATTAACATCAGCTTGGGGTAGCTTTGACATTTACAAATATTATACGACAGTTCCTTAGGGTGACAATATTAGTTTCGTGTTTATTTCTTGTCATGTTAAAATTTTTACTTTGGTTTCAAACAGCCTCTCTTCTAGAAGATACGTAATTCATCACGTAGGCACAGTTTTCAGATTATTTCTAAAAATGTCTTTTCTTATGTAGGTATTTACATGTGCTTAAGAATTGTCGATTATTTTAAAATTATAATTACTGAACTACCACCGGCTCGTAATGCGGATCTGTTCAAAAAATCCGACCAGAAACTCAACCATGTTTTTTTTAATGAAAATTAACGATTTTGATGTGTACTTATAATATCAATCATATAAATGTGTCAATAAAACAAGATCGACACATTTCTTTCAACTAAAAACTTTTGAATGCTATAATAAGATCCATATAATAATAAAAAATATTTTTTTTTCTAAATTTAATAAGAAAAGGGAGTACTAAGATATCTTGTCGGACTCTATACCATATGCATACACTCATACCCATGATGTTTGTTTTGACATTGTCTGTGAACAGTAGTGATGTTAAAGAATCGTCATATATTATGCATTTGACAGGAGTCGAACCTACGATTGTAAAATCTACTGCTGGACAGGCCTAATTTTTCTTATTACATTAATTCTCTTTGTTACATCTTTAAGGTTTTATTCGGTTTAATAAAACAATTTTAAACAAAACCACAACGAAATGTCCCGAAAAATTGAGAAGTCATTTTTGGTAACAGCTTATTGCTTCTCGCAACGAAACCGTAAAAATAATTTTCATTTTGTCGCTGTTTGCTTTTGGATTCTTTGTATTATAAGCGTACTTTGGTTTTATTTATGCAAAGCTAAAAGGAGATAAAAACACAAACGAAAAAACAAATATTTCATGAAAACACAAATATTAGTATTTCATGCATAAGCTGCATACTTGGTACAGACTTCCTCGTTGTTTTGACAATATTTTTATTTTATCTTCTCGAAAAAAGTTAGTACTAGCAATTGAATATAAACACTAGCGTTAAATCATCGATTATTTATTAGGCAGCACAGGGAATACGCGAAATGCAGTCCACGTACTATCTGTCTTATTGGTAATCTACAAGGGAGGCCTATGTCCAGCTGTGGCCATTCCACGGTTAGCCGTAATGATGATGATAATAATTCGTTTTAGATTAGAGTTCATATTCAAGAAGTTACCCTATTATTAGTATTAATTGAGCCTGTACACACACACTATTTACTTTTATTTTATTGAGGAAAAAGTTTCTTCACAATTCATACGGAAATTCTAGACATATTTTTTCACAGCATATTTATTTATTGCATATTTATATTAAATTATAGTATATTTTTGTAGAATTTTGTAAAAAATACGTTTTAAACAGTTAACTTTTAACGTTACATGTATTATTATCACTAAATATAAAACATAACTTGATATAAAACATGAATAACACATAATACAGTGTCGCTCAATTACAATGAAAAACTAACTTTTCCGGGTTTCGACTAGTTTGATTAAAATACTTGGCTAGAAGCAAACAAGAAAAAAAGCAAGTCCATACATCAAAAGTTATTTATTGTTTTGTTTGGACAGTTGGCACTCACACATGTAATATATTGTAATACTATATTATATATATACATAATATTAAATATATACATAAAATTATTAGTACAAGAAAATTAACATAATAATAGTAAAGAAAAAACAAATCGCTATTTATATAAGATAGTATTACAATAAATTACATGTGTGAGTGCCAACTGTATATATATATATATATATATATATATATGTATATATATACACAATATATATATATATATGTATATATATACATATATATATATATATTGTGTGTGCATGTGCGCGTATGTGTGTATGCGCGTGTGTGTACGCGTGTGTTTGTGTGCGTAGGCATATGTGTGTGTGTGTGTGTGTATGTATGTAAAATAGGACTAAATACATAAATACAGCTTTAACAATAAATTCCTAATAGTTTTTATTATCCCCACGTTTACCATTTACCTATACGTTATCAAAGTTATAATATATTTACACTAAAACATGTAATCTTTGCACTAACTTAATAAGGTAATCTTATTTATTTAAATTTATTTCTATTTAATTCGTCCTAAAACGATAAAATTATTGTTGTTATTTTAAATCTTACTTTGACTTTGTACGACAAGATATGCATTTTTTAACATCGTATGTATTTCGATGCATGCATTTAAAACTATGCCTGCGAGGACCACTCAGCCCCATAAAAAATTATCTGTTTACTCCATATTTTATTTCTACTTAATTATAGTTGTAGATATTTTTCATTATCTAAAGTTAAAATAACATTTAAAAATACAATCTGTTTCTTTCCATTACAATAATAATATCATTTTAAAAATATGAATAACTATTAATTTACTTTTACTATTCGTTTTTTTAAACCCTATTGAACTGTAAACGTGTATAATATGCCAGGGATCAGCTGTTCTGCGGGTCACGCCCTCTGTTGAGCGAGAGTGACCGTTATGTTTATTTATAGTCCGGTTCAGACGGCACAGGTAGTTTTGCTCGCTCACACCCTCATTCTAAACTTAGCCGCCAGATTTAATTATTTTCTAACAAATTGCTACATGACTTCGCAGAAAGTGAAAATATAGACGCAAACGCTGTCCTTGAATAAGTCAATCGTTGTGTTATGTACACGGCGTCTGATGACAGATTTATGTTTATAAATACGATTTTTTTATGAAGTTATAAACATGTTATATACGTATGTATGTATGTTTAAGTATGTATGTCTATGTATGTTTATGTATATTTATGTTCATTTGTTTGTGAATATGTATTTTTTTGTACACGTGAACTACCCTTTATAAATACTATTATCTTTTCCTTACTATGGTTGTCTGTAAGAGATTGCCTTGTGTGATAAGACCGCCCATTGTACTTTTCTGTATATTATTGTATCTGTATATTATGTATCTTATCGTGTACAATAAAGAATATTAAATAAATAAATAAATAAAATAAAAATAAACAGTCCCTTTGACAATTTTTGCATGCATGTGCCCGGCCCACTTCTTTTTGGGTGTCTTACCCACGACGTTTTCGAATGCAGTCTCAGTTTTGGCATCTTAAAAACGTGTTTCGCATAGTTAGTCTTTTATTTTTGTGAATAAATATTATTGCATGGTGTAAGGTCGAAGCTAGAATCATGATCTTTTACCATGCAATTAACCTAATAAGTCCACATTTGCCATAGTAAAATATTCGGCTGTTAGTTTGACCGAGTACGCTGAATGCTGCGCAGACGTTGTTCTTGAAGTTTGTGGAAAACAACTCTCAAACGAATACTCGCTATAATAAGGTTTTTATATTTTTTAAAAACAATTATTGTACAGTTTTATTTATATAAACAGTACACTGTTACAGAAATTCCATGCTTTCTTAATACAAATTTCATACATCATCTACATACGTCCTCTGTTGGATAAAAACTTTTATATATATAATTTTTATCCATTAAGTGATATATAAAAAGTGTGTCTAGAACATATGGTCTCTTACAAAAATAAAAATTTTAGCTTAAAAATATGTACGCAGTTTCCAACCTAGCAAATGAAAAATATCTAAAATAATTCTAGATATATTTTAAAACAATTTAAATCTTTTTTGTAAACTACATAGATATTCTTACTTAATTTCAAACTTCGAAACTTTCTAGTTTCAGAGTATCGTGTCAGTACATAGTGTATAGTGGAAATCTAATATACTGTTACATCTAGAATATTTTATAAAGACCAACATAAGACAATACACTTTTGTTCTATTATATTAAATTAATTATTATGGGTCATGAAATACAATAAATTACTGATTTAATGTATTTGCTTAACCAAGTTATTCTTGAATAAAACTGTAGAAACTTTGTAAAATACTAATCAAGAAAGGCAACAATCGTCTTTGTGATAAATTATGCAAAAAGTGTCCCGTCAAGACTGAACTTAGAAGTCTAGTCGCTTGCTACTAGCGTTAACAACTTTATTAAACTTTGACCATATCCGTTAATTTCTCAAGTGCAATATATATACTGCGAGACGCGTCCAATTTAAGTAAAAGTTTCAAAGCTAATTTCTTATTATATGAGATATATTTTAATTAAAATTTTATGAGTATTCTTGGTAGGTAATAATATGGTTTTATTAATAACATCTAATTCTATTTTCTTAGTAACGTATTAAAAGTTGTGTAGATAAGTGTGTAAAAAAATCGTAAAAGCAGTAATAATGATCTATATCACATAAGTACTAACAGAACGAAAATAATTTCTTCAATAAAAAAAATTTAGTGTACTAAGTGTTAAAATTCAATCGCTTGGTACATAAAATATAAAAATACTAGTTAAAATTAGGAATAAAATCAATGTTCTTAATAAAAAACGTGCAGGTTTACTGAGTACTGCATCAAAAATGCTATCATTAGTAGATACGTCAGATATGCAGATATCTAACAAAACAGGGAATGAAAAACTTTGTTTTCCCCCAATTACATGTTATTGTTTTATATATGTGGTTCTGTAAGCCCTTTAAAAAAGCATAATAAAATCCATGATTCATTTTAAAACAACAAAAAAATCATATAAAAAAGAGTTAGGTGTATAAATAACATTTATTAGAAACTTTTGAACATAATCTCTAACTTCGTCGGACGATCCAACACATACGAAAACTAGTAAATCCGCAGTAACATACATCGACTGTCGACGAAGTAATCTCTAACAAATAGATCAAGGCGTTCATAGAATCCTCTCGGGCGCCTTTGTGTCCGAGAGCTATAGAGCTTCGATACTTTAAAAGAGTTCTTAGGGTAGGCGCCGGCTGCGTCCAGCTACGTCAAACCCGCGGAATCATCAGATGCCATTTGGGCAAGAGCGACAATCCGGTCCAAAAAAAAAGACTATAGATTCCTTGTATTTTCTTAGATGTTCAACGACCTTCTTATATTATTGTAACGAATGAAACATGTACTTTGTTATATAATAGTAAACAAATAGTAATAATAACCTTAGCGATATTTTTAATAAGAAAACCAAATTATTAATTATTTATGACAAGATTAATAAATTAGAAGTTTTAACTAAATTATAAGCCGTTCGCATAAATTAAACTATTAAAGCACATGGATGCTAACTTAAGTACTAACTTAATTAAATATCAAAAGGTATATAACGGTAATTTAAACGACACTTATCGGCGACCTTAATTTATATATAACTTTATACCATAAATATTGATGAGGAAACGTAACATTATGAAATACGTTCAAAGGCAACGCTACCGAGAAATAAACTTGACCATATAGAACGAATGTTAACGAGAATGCTGTTTGCACTTTTAAGGGTTCCCGGCCGATACGACAACGATACAGGCGTACACCTAGAGCAAGCATTACTTCCAAAACTGGTTAGACGGTTTTCGCCTTTTTTACGAACTCAATGCAGCCCATAGTAGATTGCGAGATTACGCTATATCGTCGATGACTGGCGCCGTTATTGTACCGAGTTAAAGAAACCTGACGACTGTGACAGCACGCGGAGAACGCCCGACACTTTTATGACAAAAAACTTATAAAAATATCACAAAAACGTAACCGATTCCGACGTCACTTAACTTTTATGTGTCGACGTGACAAAGCGACGTTTATGTTTAAAATAAAAAAGATTGCTATTCCCCGTACTCACTAGGGTCATGTACTGTAACAGCTTACACGTGATATCGTGGAAATATGTTCTAAATATAAATTGCTAAGTACATAAAATTGGTATTACTCTGGATTTTTACATGAGTTTTGAAAAAATGAATTTATGTTACACCCGGATCTTACTTTCGTGTCTTATCTTATTGTAATTATAAAGAACAATATGATTATAGCAAATAAATAATCCAACACCAAACCAATTTGTAATTAACCGTGTACATATAAAAGCAATATAAAGTTAATGATCAATAAAAAATAATTATTAAAATAAGTTGAAAATGTAATATAACTTAACAAGAAAATGTTAAAAGTAATTAATTTATAAAAGTTTCGGTTAAAATATGACTACAATAGAACAATTGGGGTACATTACCAAAATGAAGGTTATCTATGCAAATGCTATTTATGGTTAAGTTTAACTTTACCAATTAATTCAAAAGAGATAGAGCGTTTCGTGGTTAAATTAGTTAACTGCTAATGAGTTTCGATTAAACTACACGCGATTTAGTTGTCGGTGTCGAGCATGCTTTTAAGAAATTAGCTGAAAATTTATTGCTCACTTTCTTAGAGACTATCGAATAAAATTATTGTAATTACTTTTGAATAATTATTGAAAAGCAATAGAAAATTTCGATTTTAATTTCCCTACACCATAGGTATTACAAACGGAAACGGTGCTGGCAGGCCGGTACCCCATGGTTTTATAAACCTATCCAAATTTATAAATATATTGATATATACGCAACGAAGAACATTTTGGAGGATTTTACATTGACAAAAAAACAAACATATAGACAAAATAATTGTCTTGACTTCTAACGGAACATATATAATTCCTTCTATGAGTGAAAGGTATACTTGTCATTTTAGCTAGTGAATTACGGATCCTCTATCCCTGAGTCAAACTTAGCTGTAACAGTCCTAACTAACAGCATGAACATCAAATTCAACCATATATATATACTTGTCGGTGATATTTTCAGTTTTTTTTATAGAAAGATATAAATATTTATTTTTATGAAGACGCTACACCTATTAATGCAATTTAAGGTAAATTGAAATTTATTTTAAGAGTGATAAAGCACCCGCAAACTAAAGTTTAGAATATTTGAAATAATAAATTTAAATTAATGCGCTATGATAAATTTTGTATTGGTTTTGAATTTACAGAGAAAGACATGATCCACGTTTGGAATCTGATAAAATCTCCTAGACATAAAGTTGATTACCAACCACTGCTGTTAGTCCGGACGGATACTGCGTGACTCACCGGAACATCGCACCGAACATCGCATCGTCCGGACCTCACGTGCGCCCCCTGCATGCTCGTTGTTGAATACTGATTATGTAGATTCGCTGTTTCATTGTAGTATATTTAAATTTATTAACAATTTTTATTTATAGCAATGTAGATCGTCTACTGATTAATTGACTATGTTTAATCGTTTTTCGATTCATTATTATACATATATATACATATAGATATACATATAGATTACATTAGATATACATATAGATTCATTATTATACATATATATACATATATTTGGTAAATGATAATCTAATTTTAAAACACGTAGTACTAATTTATTCGATTATGCTACATTTTAAATATTTTTTTTTCTACTATGAAATATAAACTAATTAAATGACTTCATCTCCTTAGAATTATCTATTAATAAATTATTTAATATAGATTAAGTATTCTATTGTGTGATACTGAAACCACTATACCGCGGCTTAGGTAATTGTGGCAAAGTGGACAGAAGGAAAAACGCATAAGCACCGCCGACGCGAGTGTTGATGGCGGGATGACGGCACGGAGCGGTCGATACCCCCCTCCGACTTACCGCGGACTTACCTAAGGCGTGGTATAGTGATTTCAGAAGCACTATTATATGAAAAATATAATATATTACTACTCAAATGTACACAACACGTTTCTTCTTTTTAATAGTAGTCACCATAAAGAATAAAAGTTAATTTATTAAATTATGAATTACTCTTATAAATGTCACGTCAATTATTTTATATCAAGATTGCAAGTTAGACAGTGCGATCCGAGGTAGTGTTTTTCAAAAACATAGTAGCTTGCTATGGCACAGATATACGAGTATATAAAAAATACTCTTAAAATTGTTGCGAAGTCCATTTTTTAAAACATCTTCTTCAAAGAGCGTAAGGAACGTTAGTTCGATAAGAAAAAAAAAGAAAACAGGTAAAATTAAATGAACTGATATTATCTGTAAAATAATTAACTTCAATAAAAACTAAAAATGCGTTTTAGAATATAATAAAAGAAATATTGTGTGATAAGCATTACATTGAAAAATAATCAAATTGTTATTAAAGTGTTGCAGTGTATGAAAAAGAATATTATTTTTTATTTGTTCGTTGTTCATTATTAAGGATTTCAATAAATAAATGAAATGATTACTCTTCTTTATCTTTTATTTTTTTATTGGTCAATTATTTTTTGACAGTTTGTTGTTGACACAGTTCATAATAAAAGTCAACGTTAATCCGAAACAATAGTGTTTGTTAGCACGAGGAGACTTGTGCATACAATACGCTTTTAACTGCACGTCTGTCTGCAGTGCTATATTTGTACCATGGGACAGTTTCCGGTTCAAGAATACCGATGTTCCGCGGAGTCTGCTAACTGAATATATTCAAAATAATAACCTTTATATCATCATTATTACAAGTGCTATCTAGATGTAGTCACGTATTTGTAGATGTTATGGTAAAACTTGCCAAGAAGCCATATCAAACCACATAAAAATTCAAGCAAATGTTATAAAAATAGCAAAAAAACATTATAAATTTACATTATAAAAAATTAAATGTGTTTAATTATTTTTTTATCATATTTATAAAATTTATAACCAAAATTCACAACAAATGCCGCCAGGTGAATAGTATAAATATACAACAACTAAAAAAAGACTGTATTTTGTTAAATAACTATATTTTTTATACGACTGTTACAACTATAAATACAAGGCGATTGGTTATAAGTGTAAAGGAGTATATGTATAGTTGGTTCGATGTCAATTAATATAAGGTAGTCCCTTCACAAAAATCAATAGTATCAACTAATAAACAGCCTCATGATAACATAGTACGTAAATGCTTTTTTAAATTTTGGTTTACTCACTTTGTACTGCCATTTCAGAGTGATACTTAAATTGAGTTTGAAATAGGTGTACAAGCTTTGAATATTTTTGCTGAGCTTTAAATTTACACTCTTATAGCTTTACACTTACAATCGATCTTTATAAAATGTAGCGCTGTATATAGGTTGTTGTATTTCGTGAAATAAAAATACTTTTTATATGATTATTTAAATTTAAATATATTTCATCTTTGGTAACTTATAAATGCTCTGATTGAAGTTACAAATACATGAAAAGACCGCAATTAACAATTCAGTTATGATTCGCAATTATTAATAAAGTCAACTAAACAATTTTGACGTTTACGGACAAGTATGAATGTATGAAGGTGAATGTGAATTTCACGGAATTACATGGATAAGCTTATCGCAGTCTGCAATCTTCAGTCGACGGCTAACGTGCATTAATTACTGCTACATTTGGGGCAAGTTTAATTTCATAAATGTAAAAACGTCATGCTGTGGAGAAACTATTATTTATTACACAGGTCAACGGCCGATTTGGGAGGTGGATTAGTGTATGATTCGTACTTTATAAATTATCTCTACCACACAAGTCCCAATCCTGTGAAATAGCAGTATGGAGAGGCCCGAGGTAAAACTCCCTCGGTTGCCCTCAAGCTGCGCTAGCTTAAAAGCGGTCTAAGGCAAAGCGCTCTCTGTGCCCTGTCACCACAAACCCCCGGGATCTGCAAATGTCACTTGGTTAGCAGTGAAAGTCCAGTCAAAAAATCAAATTATACAAGTATAATAATCCGACGTTAGGAACTGATCCTGGGCCAAGGTAAGCCATTTCAAGCATTCAAGACTAAATACTTATTTAACAAATTGAATAAAAAATAATTTCTATAAATTTTTCTTTAATTTTTACAAAAGATACATCATTAGTTAACTTACATCCATAACTTTTATCATGGCCTCTTTTTAATTTTTAACATTATTTCGTGTCAGTGGGGCATTGACATATTGATTTGACATTTGGTAAAAAATTATAACCATTAGGATAGGTCCGTAGGCCGATAGGATAATGCCGAAACAGAAATACAGTACAGCGCGAGATCAAAGCGTTGTCATTGTAGGTGGAACACTGATAGGCGTGACAGTAATAATTTGGGTCAATGACGCCGGCACACTAATTTTATAGCGAGCAAATTTTTCGCTCTTTTTGCATAAATTATTCGTTTGGCATAATTTTTCTCACGTAGTAATATAATGTTCGTTTAGTAAGCACATCGTTTTACAAAAGTACTCAATTTAAAAATTCTTTATTCAATGTCAAGGTGAGTACCACTTAATCGAATGATAAATGCCTCAGATCTGATAAAGACAGGCGAGGAAGCTCAACGAGACTACATATTTACCTAACTATTCTTTTAAACAATATAAAATTACGTGTATAAGTTAATTATTTAGTAGCACACAAACATTCTTTGAGCAATCCAATGAAATTGTAAAAGCACAAAACAAAGGGTACTGTTTTAAACTACATTTGAGGTTATCTTTTTTAATTTATTTTCGACGTTTACAGCAATAAGAAACAGAAGTAAAGTATGTACACTAAGAGTGATGCTGCAAGGCGCCGACACTCTTGTCTGTATTTTTAGAAAACTCTTTAGGGAATAGGCTAATAAGTAACTAGAATAATATGCCGTCAGTTGTTTATTGTTAAAGACCGATGTGGGCACGAGGTCAACTTAAGAAAACTCGTTAACAAATAAAAAGAAGCAATTAAAATTTATTATTTTGAAGACAGTAATAAATGGATAAATTCGAACACGGGTTCAACAGCCCGGCTAGCTCAGTCGGTAGAGCATGAGACTCTTAATCTCAGGGTCGTGGGTTCGAGCCCCACGTTGGGCGACATAATGTTTTGTAATTAAAAAAAAAAAACAATTTTCTCTTTTTGTTTTGTATCTATTAATATCGATTATTTTTTGAAAAAATATTCTACGCCTTTTCCATGTTATATGTAATTTATGAATTATTTGTTTATCTTTATTGTACACAAAAATTACATTTAAAGCACACTTAGACGAATATGTAACATGTAGAATATGTCATGGCTAATTATATATTTTCTGGGTTAACAAACATATTTAAAGATATCAATGTCGTAATCTAGTGAACGGGTTTTAATTTGTTTTCAGTTTTTCGTGAACAAATATTGTTAATCTCCCAGGATGATTATTTTTAATAACTAAACAATAACATTACGATATTTTGGTTAGTAGAGTGTTGAAGTAGTTAAGAATTACTAGGATTATTAAACGTACTATTTTATGGAGCAAGAAAAAAGGTGTAGTGCCGTATCTATTGTAATAAAATAGATTTTAGTTCACTAAGGAGTATTTCGTTTCTTTGTGAAAAAACAAGCGCTGGCTTTGAAATTAGTTTTTCGGCCTGACAGTGACCGACATAGACACGTGTAGTTGTCTTGTTCTTAAAACGTGCTGCATATTCCTACGAAAAATCGCACAAATGGTATGCCTTAATAGTGTGAAGTGATTTTTATTCAAAAAATGAGGTTCGATAATAGACAACTATTTCAATGTTTCCAATTGAACAATTATAATAATTTTTATTTTGCTCTTTTTTCTCTTCTTTTCAGCCGCCAGACGCCCACTGCAAGGCAAAGATCACCACGACGACCAGTCCTTGTCCTTGTCGTCACTATATTTTTTATTATAAAAGCAATATTCAAAAGACCTTATATTTGTACTTTTTATTCAAAGGTGTACGATTTCTGTTTACACTAAATCCTTCGAAATATTTGGACTTATAGTTGTATTTTAACTAATACAACAGTTTAAATGTAAAAATATAATATTATAAATGTGTTTGTTAGTATCATTAGTTTCTGTATACAGTATGTTTGGTTATAGATGAAAAAGCTTGAAAAGCTTTAAAATTATAGATTATTTATCAGCAAAAAGTTTTATTAATTGAGTAGAGCTATAAGGCATTAAGTTCGCCATTACACAAGTTGTAAATAGAGTAACAAAATAAATACATAGATAAATAAACGAATAAATCTTTTACACCTATTTTAACTACTGGCACTACAAACTCTGCAGAGAAAGATGGTAAACAACAGTTATTTTAATATGCAGTCATTCTAATTTCGAAAAGCTTCATATGGATAAGATGTAATTTACATTAATTGAAAACAAATCGGCTATACATTCAACCCTTTAAAGCTTATTATTATTTAAAAAATGTGCCATCGTAAAGTAAACAGGATTACAATAAATATAAATAAGATAACGAATACACAATAGCAAGGATGCAGTCTATTTATAAAGTTTCTAAAGGCAGAAAAGATTTCGAAGAGAATAAATCTGCAGAAAGGCTACGTCTATCCCTCCCACACGAATTGTAAATACTAAGATTTGTTGAAAAACGCCTTTAAATTTACACTTTAGTGATCTTTTTCAACCATTTAAAAACCTTTAAATATGTAATACTCGTAATATGTTATTTGACTAAAACTTAAAATAAATTAAAGCATGTGTAGTACACATATAACAAATTAATTATCGGTACATAGCTGTATGAGGATCTTCGAAAAATTAAATATTACAACTTTGTTAATATTATATAGAGTGATTGGTTATAAGTGTAAAAGTTTTAAATAGTGAATGTAAATCAGATATGCTGTCAATTAATGCGTAGTCAATAGTTTTAAAATTAATAAACACCATAATGATAGTATAGTAAGAAAAAGTTTAAAATTCGATTTACTACGTATTAAAATCAATGATTGTTTATCATCAGTCCGTATTGTATTGTTTCTGATGATGTTAATGCTTAGCCCTAAGGCCTTTACTTTGTACTGCCAGAAGTTATTGGTCTGTCGCATTCTAATCGAAAATTATAACTAATGTAACGATTTAACTTATTACCCTGAATATGCCGATAAAGCTGTTCATCACCTTCAAAAATTTCGATCTCAAAATAAATTTTTGATGTTTGTACACGGTCATTAGCTTCATAGTTTTGGAATGTATAGCGTGGTTCGCAACTGAAACGCAGCGTTGGTCCACTTATCATTCATACATAAGTACAACATAAACACGACCCAGTTGAACGCAGGAAGCCACCAACCACAGCCGTGTTTATGCTGTAATTAAATTCGCGCCTACTATGATCGAAGTAATTTTAGTTACTTCGTGTAATATAGTATTAACATAAGCTCTTCAGATTTTATCAAACAGATTATGAATGTTTAAAAAATATATTTGAAATAAATTGGTTATTGTTTCGAGATAATAATAAAGTCCTTATAGATTTTAAAGTATACTCCATATATATTAGTATATTCCATAGTATATTCCATAACAACATAAGTTGTTACGAATATACCAATGTTTCTATTTAAATTAGTTGATTTTTAGTTAGTCCACAATTCAAAATTTTAATTTTATTTAAATGTTATTTTTTACAGGATAAACTTTTAACTTTGCTTGATCAATTGTTATTAATTGCAAATTTTAGAAAATGTACTTGTTAAAAAGTGAAATAACAACTTTTTTGACAAAGCAAAAAGACAAAAATTATTAATAAAACAACAATCTTTTCTCTCAATTGTATTGTTCATATAAAGATTGAACGTTTCATTTAAAGTTTCTAGTCCAGTAAATTCTTGCCTAAAATACATTCCGAATTTGGAACGATAATTTATAACTTTAAATGGATCGTACCAGGGTACAATTTCACAAAGAACGCAAAAAATCCACTATCCGAAATTTGTCCGATTTTTCACAGTTACGAATTGTCTAAGAGATGAATGGACATAAATGGCTTCCCGCGTCATGGAATGTTGGAGGACGGCGGAAGGAATACCTCCCACTCCTCACTTAGCCCATTAATCTCCTCACCAACTGTCTGTCCGTCTGTCACTAGCAGTAATCTAATACGACACGCCAGCTTTGTGCCCTATATTACTTGCATTTTCAAAATACGCCTTAAAAAGGTCCGTAATGCGTCAGTAGATGGGGATCTCTTCTAAGGGGTAATCAAACGGGCTCTTGATAAAAGGATCCATTCAATATATGATTACCACTGTTGATTACAAACATAGGCGTTTCATTCGTTCGCACGTCATCGTCAGTAATTAACGTCGCGCTTATCTCAAATGAGTATAAAATATTGTTTATAAACTCAAACGTGGACGAGTGAAACTCATTTATGCCTACAACTTGACATGCAGTAATACCGGTTTTTTGAAATTGTTGTTGATTAGAAGCTTTCCTCTTCTTTTGTAATACATAAAAAAGGTTTAACTTAAAAAATGGAGAACAATAAGCAAGCGCCATATACACTAGACAATACTGTCAAAATACGATGTCTGCTTCCGGTAAGGGACAGACGAGACAAAAGTTCTTATGCCAGCAAGGGATATTTAATACTTAATATTCCAGCCACAACATAAGGCTGTCCGTATGACACATATGCAGTATACTTTCATTACTACTTTTGTGACCCGTGGTACATTCTTAAAGTATAACCTACCGCACAACTAGATTTAATTCTTGATATGATTATGATGTTTTGTAATGAACATCTAATTTATATGAAATTAATATATAATATAACATAAATTATAAGAGATTGTCTCTTTTATATTGATTCATCACGATATCTCGGGAACCATTATACCTACATACATGAAATTTAGATAAAATGTTTTTTTTGGCAAGTAAAGATAAGCTAAGAACGCATTTTAATTGGAAGAAGGATTACGTGGACGTTCATTAAGTTCGTGAAGCGGGCCGGAGACAACTAGTATTATGTACCCCTACTACTCACAGCATCCTAATATAAGTATATTAAATACTTAAATAGAATATAAACACTATAAAATGAGACATAGAAATTTGTATTCTTTTAATTTGAATCTTCCAAAAAATTAAGTGAAGACTAGACTATATAACGTTACAACTTTGAGTCGTTGCAAAGTGGTTGATTAGTTATTAGTGAAATACTTACCACTGATTTTGAATGATGTGTACTTCTGGATAGTCGAGAGCGAACAGGTGCTGCACTGCTCACCGCCAGCAACAATAAAAACAATCCCACGACGACGGTTACACGCACGTGATCACTCATTGTTCTCCCGACAAACGCCGTCCGACGCTGTGGATCCTGCACGCATCGGAATTTTGAAGTCGCGGCTTTACTTGCAGGACCGCATAGGATATTCTTATTTCTGATAATCAATTCATCAGATTTCTTATACTTTTCGATTGGTATCGAAGAGGAGCATCGATTTTCGAAATCGTTTTTATTTTCGCATCTTTCTTGTTTTCTTAATCTACACCTATCTATTTCAGTCGTGTTCATCTCGTATATAAAATTATTCGGGTTAGACATTTTTCTATTTTTGATTTCTAAATTTAATTGTGCATTCTCATTTGAGTTATAATTTGGCGTAGTTTTATAATTTGCTTGCATTTTTATGTAGTTATTAATTTGGTGGAGTTTTTAACTTCAAATAACCTCTTAGTTTGCGGTTGATAACTACATATCTTAAATGCAGGCGTAATTTCTTTTTACGACTTCTGCAAACTGCCGAAGGAAGTGGTCATCTTAACATATTAGAGCAGCGATGTTAAGTCGTTCCCCATGAAAGCCGAAGCTTCAACGACCAACACTATCGGCATGTTTCCTGTTACCGTGTGCCAGATTAATTTCTCTGCGGACGGGATGCAACGTTATCGTTATGTGGGTGGCAAGCTTGTTTGTTCTACACTTATAATATTCTTGTATACACAAGATATTGAAGCGATTTTCTGCAACAAAAAAGAGATAATGTTTTATAAATGCTTGCGATAAGGCAAGTAACAAAGCCGAGAATTGTATCCTATGTTGGTGCGTCAATATCTCAGGTTTATAGCGCACCGGTTGTTGACCTACTTTTGTTAACTTCCGCGTACGATTTTGGAGAGTCTAAAACATTATTGTTTGTTTGAACTCCGAGTTTGTTTGAAACTTAAAGGAGCTAAAAATTTGTTTTAGGAATCCGATATCCGCTCGTAATCCCAATAACACTAAATCTCACTATAATTCAAATATTTTTTATTTTGTGAAGTTCATAATTTATATTAACATCGGTAGATTACAAGACTTATGGTAATTACGACTTTAGGACGCGGGCAAAATTATTAATATCAGACGTCGGGAACTGTGATTGTAAGAGTAACTAGTAAATTATGTCTCACAGATAATACCGGCCATTCACATAAATCTTCATTTTATAGTACAGTCACGTAGATACGTTTCTATTGCACGGTTACGAGAGTTACAATGTACCTATTTATTAAATGGATGTTATATCATCGTATCAAATTACGATTAAAAAGTAATCGATTTTTTATTTTTTTTTCATATGCATTCAACTATATTTAAAATTAAATTGAAAATCTTATTAGATTTTTTTTTTTGGAAATTTAGAAGTCTAGATAATTATGGTGTAAGAGACTTTCGCTTAACTAAAAGTAAATTTTGGCAAATATGAGTAATACAGGAATAAAAAAATTTTAAACTACTTATTCTTTATTTATCAAAGCAGCTAAATCATATAGTAGTCAAATTAATAAAATAGACCTTATACTGGATAAAAACGTAAGTAAAAATAAATAAATAAAGAAAATTTAATTAATTAAAAACAAATGAATAAATTTTATTAAAAAGAACTGATAAGCATTGATTTCACAAATAACCTTCTAATCGTTTATGATAATTGATTCTTAAACCCGAAATAATTATGATCATGCATCAAAAAGATCAATGTCTGTTATATAAAATTAACTTTTTAAACAAAATCTGACACTGATATATTATTAATCAAAGTTAAACTTCCTTGAATGTTCCATGTTACGGATGTTTTCTTTATTTTTTTTATTGTGAGAATAATCTTTTAATTACGCGTGGCGAAAAAAAAATTATTCATCTTGACAATTAAATTTTGCCATATCTTTGTGCTTATTAAAAAAATATACGCAATATGGATCATGCCCAAGTAAATTTTATGAAAAATAAAATATATTCTAGAACTTTCTTACTAATCTAGTATAGGACGTACGTATGGTTTCTGTTTCATCTAATCTGCATCATTTAAAAATTATTATTAAAAAAATATACATGATTTACTATAGTTACTAACATTAACAAATTATATTAATTCCATTTCAATGTAACAATTTTTTGTAATAAATATTAAATAAAAGTTTTATTTCAGATTTATTAAACCAGGTTTTTATTATAAGAATGTAAATTTGATCAACAATATATTCAATTATCTATTATTTTATATTTAATATGAATTTAATAATATTTCATATAAACTTTAAAATTTTATTATTAAATATTAATATAATATTTTTGTAACGACGATATTTATTTATATTTGTATTCCAGTAACAGTTTTTGCTTATTTACATTATTAAACCAAATTCTACTTTTTTATTATATATTTTTTAATTAACTATCTGTGTTTATATATACATACATATATATATATATATATTTATATATATATATTTTTATACATATACATATATATATATAATATTTATATATAAATATATTATTTAGTTACTTTAGGAAAGCAATCTATAGACATAATTAACATATTAAAATTAAATGAAAATTCTGAGTTTGCAAGAGTTGTCTCAAAGGGTCACACATCCGTTCAAATGCATTGATTTTTAAAGTAATTGCCTGAAGGTTATAGGCCTTCAAGTTAGGCCTGGTTAAAGGCCTATAAGTTATTTCTTAATCAGAAACTTCCTCGAAAATTAATAATAACGCCAACAAACGTCAAGCATAGAGCAACATTAGAAATCATATCGATATTAAGTTCTGTCAACATATGGTAACAGATACGAAATTATTTAATAAAGTCTTGACCCCAATTTGTCTTAGTGCCTGATTAATAAACCAAAACAATATAAACAATAACTACAAACCACTTAAAAAAATTGTATTTATATATTATTTAACAAATAAAACACGAAAATATTTTTACATGAAATATTGTTCTAACTTGTTCAGTTTACCTCGAATGTTTATATTAGCGGCATAGATTTTCGTTAAACAATTCTGATTCTACGACTGTGCACCTGTAAACTAAATCTTATGTATAACAATATAAAAACTTTAAAGATATGCATTTACAAGAAACTTTTGTGCAGTAATAAAATACTCGATAAATAAGTTTTGTAGCAATAACAATAAAATTTTCCAAAGAGCGCATGTAACTCACCTGGAGCTAAACAAATCATACGCCCTATAAGGACACCCTTTAATATTCTACACATTAAAGCTATTACAAACAACTACATTGCAATAAATGCCGGTGTTATTTGTTAATCAATTTCCTATACTTACAACAAAACTGAATAGCGACACGTGAAAATAAACAGCTGTTGTCTTGACACATTAATGAACGAGAATATTATACATTTAAAAATTCGTTACATAAAATATATATTTACTTAATTACCTTTGCTAACAAAACTCAAACAGGATAATTGTATGTATTAGTAATATAGAACGGCAGTCGATAGTAGGATAATGCTAGGCGCAAGTTAAGAGCAAGTGTGAACTAAGTGTAACTATTTTTAAACGAGGACCAATATAATCACAGCCGCCACATGACCAAGAGAGATCTACAAATAAATCAACACATAAATTTGAAGTCTTTACGTATTCTTATAAACAGAATGTAACACTTATCTCTTTTTACAATTTTTACATTACCTTTGCTCTGAACTGCTTAAAATAATTGTTTTATCAGAATATAAATCTCATTAGTTCAAGTGACGTTTTATAAATTAAGGTCATTATAAAATAAAACAACAATGTTATAAAGAAAACAAAATTGAATACATAAAACTTACATTTACTTAATTCGCTCTACTTAGTTGCAGAGAAGCCCACGAAAACAAAACAAAGCTCCCTTAAACAGTCGGAGTTTACTTTCCCTTTCATCCAACACAACAGAGGGGGACAACAGACATCACTGCTAGCACTGAAAGCACTGTGCTACTCAACTTTTCAGAATACACAACGTACAATACCGCGTATTTTTGGAAAAAAAAATGTTAAATAAAATTTTTATTATATGAGTATAAAACGCTGAAGCGTTATAGCGAAACCTTTATTTTTAAAATCATAGGCCAGTTAGCATACAGTTGAAATGTTTCGTAAAATTATAGTAAATAACGTCCATGTGCGGGACGCCAAACACGCGTCGTCCGCGAACCCGCGCGACTCTGTACTAAACTTCGGGTGAACGGAACCGACTACAGCGAGTGAACTTTAGTGCATACGCTAGCGGTGTGTTTGTGTGCGTCTACTGTGTACCGGGTTCTAAATATGTGCGTATGGCGCTTTGTGGGTTATTGTCGACACAATGAAGTGCGTACAATTTCGTTTGATTAAAATTTCTTTTGCTTTAAAGTAGTCTTTGTTTAGTGCATGGAGCGTCTGTGTAGTTTTTGTTAGGGGGCATTTACTAGTTGGTAATATAAGTTCGGAAATACAATTAACAGCCCTTGAATTCAGTTGTAAACAAAGGGTCTAAAGTAAAAGAGCCCTACACATTTCGTTGGAATGAAGAACATCCTTACTACTTAATACACGTGTTTAAGAGACTCTTTTTAAAACAAGAGGGAAGTATATTTAATGTAAATAAACCGGCGCTTGAGGCAAGCTCGTTTCTAAAAAGGAATAGGTCTCGATCAAGAATTCCCTGGAGCACCGTCTAGACTTTCAGTATCAACTTGAGCTTTGGGCTTAACTCCGCGCATATTCGTAATTTAGTACCAAGTTAGCGAGACTTTTAGAGGACTTAAACGGATTTCTTCTTTAGTTTGTAACTTTCGCTTTTAGATTTACATTTTCGTTTCTTTAATAGCAGAAACTATAAATGAGTGGTGATGGTTCAACAAATATTTTGAAACATTTTTAATAGTTAGTTTTACAGCCGAAAACAAATTCAATTCAGTCTTATCTGTGCCTTAGGCGCATCGCATGTAATCAATCATATTGGTCTAAAAGGAAGACGCAGATGTGTTGCTTCGGCGCTCCTGGGCGTCATTGATCATTGAATATCACGCGACTTGCTTGCTTATGCCTTATAATGTTTAGAAAATATGTTATTAATTATGATAGACCTTAATCCTTTAAATGTCCCAACCGAATTTTACGGTAACTTTTTCTTAGACAATGTTAAATAACTTAAATAAATGGTATACTTTAATATTTCATAGTACATTTGCTTACTAAGTTTTTTTTCCAGGTCTGAGAGGAGTTATTTAAAAATAACAAACGTTTTTATAGATAACTCCTCTCAGACCAAGTTTTGCGTTATTATGAATAAAAAAACTTGATCTCATCTCAACAAATTACGGTCGTAGGTATAGAAAAAATTAACACTTTTTACTAAAAGTCGATTTCTCGGATCTTCGAGCCACGGGCCCTGGTACCGACGAAGCAGTGACAGCCTTACAAGGTTAACATTTAATAGAAGCCAGAGAGTGACAACCCATGTCATTTTTGAAAAGTAATCAATAGTGATTCAGACCTCTGTAATTCAGTAAAGTATTATTTACAAGTATACATGATTAAGTGATTAAGTTATCACCGCGCATCAGTTCCACAACTGAAGGTCTATGTCATCTAAAAGAAATTACTCGTATTATATTATTTTAAAAACTATTTTCTACAGTTGTAATTTATTGTCCAGGGACGATTTTTGACAAGAAAGGCTGAAGGTTTAATATTCCAGATCCGTTGAACTTACTTAAGTCGATTGCAAAGACAAGGAAAGAATTTTATACATTACGGGGGTATTTTCCGCGCATCGCTAATATCGGAGTGGAGCAAACGTAGATAATGTCGTCGAAAGACGCTTGATGTAAGCCGCTCGCAGCTTTTTCTATTGAATATTCATGGGGACAGCCTATGTTAAGTTGTGGACGTTCAACTGCTGAAATTATGATGAAGAACGAAAAATTATGTACTTAAATGACATCAGATAAACTAAACGTGTGTTCCCCGATTTTCTAAAAATGTCGATAATTAAGACAAGGAACTGTTGCTAATACAACATTGTGCTTAATCCATAGAATAGGCATGGAAGTCATTGCTGCTGCTCGTATCAGATGAACGTAATAAATCACAGTTACTACCACAAATTATGCCGACTATTTCTTGTTAGATTTACTTGTGTCGATTCGCGGTGTAGATCATATATAAACAGTATGTGGTTAAAAAATAAACTGGATACAGTATAGTAGTTATAATTGTGTTTAACCACCATCATAGATTCAATAAAATACCTACTTTTTAAAGAGATACTCAAAAGTGATGTTGATATCTTCGGCTGCTAACTGTCACGGGTAACTCATGCTGTAAATTATGGTAATTATTTACTAATAATAAAACATTTATTGTAAGTAATACAATTAGCGCTCTACGTTTGAGTAGAAGTACCATAATCATCACGCTTGGCAGACGGTTTGGCGATCGCAGCGTGCTGTTATGGTACGCAGAGGACGCTGCTGTTCATTCCCTGGAAACTTGCTTGTGAGCAGTGGCAATCCTATTTAATTAATGCACAAAGTGTGAATTATAAAAGATTGTTTTGTTGGAATCGAACCAGCGGCCTACGATCGCACGTCTCAGTCCTTTACCGCTGGTCTACGTAACACAATTATAATTATTTAACCAACTAAAGTGGACAATAAACTACCACAATGACAAGTACAAACACTATTTAAAAAAGGGGCATTGTAGTAATTATCACTAAATTCGTTTAATAACATTGAAAGATTATTTCTTCCCAAGAAACGATTGTATCAGTTTTCTTTATATTCTCTACTGTTTTGTATATAATTAAATTTAAGTGAAAGCAACCATTACTTTTAGTAATTAATGAATAAGTCATTTATTTTACTAAATAAATAATTATCGAAAATACGCTATAGTGTAGTAGCACTAACATGTATCTTTTGGTTGAGTTGGTTATTTATTTAGATAATTCAAATCTATAACTACTCTATTTTAAATTATTATTAGAGGTACCGTTAGAATACTTGCTGCGGACAAAAACGGGACGACGACTCCATTCGTTTGGATCTAGTTTTACATTTGTTTTTTTTTGTTTTATGTTGTCAATTTTAAGTTTTCTGCTGTTCTATTTTTGAAGCACATCATTTTTTAAATGATGATGATTATCCATATCTAACCGGCATCAGTATGCTTTTATTAATGTACTTATTTCCAGAACTGTGCGCCACATTAACGTAAAGAAATTACTTTTATTTCCTGCACGTCACAAATATTTCGCGAAACTATAACTCACGCTTCCTGTATTCATCAGAGATTATCTATGTTTCTTGTTATATTTGATACGATAAAAGGTTGTTAGAAATATTTTTACGATGTATTTAATTAATTAATACATCACAAACACTTTAACTTTTAATAGCAGAAAATTAGCATTAAGCAGCGTTTCAGCGCATAGATGCCCACTGCAAAGCATAATCTTCCCCAAAGATATCTATTATGGGGGATATACCATGGTCGCCAAGCTCGGAAGCCGAGTTGGCGATCGCAGTGTGTTATTGTAGTACGCAGAAGACGCTGCTGCCTATCCTTGTGGCTTAACTGACATTATTCTCTCTAAGATTTTGAAATTCCAAAAAATACGCAGCAGTGGACATACTCTAATAAAGTGATTTCACAAGCTATAGCAAGGTATTTTAACCTGAACCACAGTAATGTTTTCGCATTATATCGCGTATATCATAATTCTAGAAATTTCGTGAGTAAAAATAATTATAATTCTAAAGTAATTTATGTTATTAACATTTATTTTTATTTAATTTCCTTTTATAGAAAACAATAATTAAAAAAAATATTTTGTAAACCACGTGCTTGGTGGTATTCATTAAGAAAATATACTAATGCAGGAGAAGCAAGTTATTTGTTGCAATAACACAGAATCGTATTTATAACGTGTTGATCGAATGCGGCAGCTTAGAATATCTCGCTGTGTTTGGATAAACGGGTAGAAGCAGGTTCGACTTCATCTTATTGATACGCATATATGGTAATGTCTCCAAATTGGGATGGTAATCAAATGCAACATGAATGTTAAGTTGTAATTACACGAGATTCTTCTGTTTTAGAGAGATGCGGTAGGAATTATTTATCTGATTATTTTAAATTATGTGCAGCAGCACATTCATCAAAATTACAAATTTCTGAAAATATTGGGTACGTTTGAAATACTTTAACCATGAATTTTTATATAGCTAACTTATTTTTCGATATGAGGGTGCCAGTTTCAACAAAATTAACAAATCTAACATTTTATATAAGAACAAAAGTTGTGTGCAAGATCCCACACAGTTAACACCTGCCGGCACCGCAAAGGAATCGTTTTCAACAGTAAATATTTGCTAGTGGTGGCAGTTGTGATCATAGAAATCTGTTACATAAATAAACAAAAGTCGTTTCCTGCAGGGAACAAGACGATTTAAAAGTAATTGAAGAAAAACGATGTCTAGAATATGTCTAAAATAATATAACTGGCAGTCGGCGACATTTTTAAAAAGCCGGAAGTGTCGGCCGAGAACCTCGGCGACTCTAGATCTTCGCTTAAGTTCAATGCAGCTCCTCCTCCACCGCTACACTTTTTGCTGTACTGTGCGAAGTACTGGCGGCGCAGGGGCAACTTAGATTCAGAGATAAGAAGAAGGTTTCTTAGCTGGTTGCCAGAGATTATTTCCGTTGAAAGTTTCAAACCGCCCCTTCTCGTTTTCATCAAGCAGTTAGTGAAGGATGGCCTGGAACTGTAGCACGAGGTTTTCTGGCGGAATTACTGCGTCGGCCGCTACTGGATCAGCAGGCGCAGCTGACTTAGTTTGTATTATTTAAATAAAAAAGATAGAAATAGTGTAACATAAATAGTTAAGAAACTAGTATACAAGATTTAAAGCTAATATTAATTTGATCTAAAACACAACTTAAATAAATTATAAGTAAATTAATTAGATAAATATAAGTGAAATAAATAAAAATCAAACAAGCTATAAAACCATGCGAAATGCCATGAATCAGATTAATGGTTGGCATGCATCATTATGTCATTAAAATTAAGATTCCCATAGAACAATGATAAGAGCAAGAGTTCAGTAATTTGATATAGTACGTATGAAATAGAACTGTAAATGAGGTAGTACAAGGGCTTCGCCGCTTTAGAGTACAGTTGTATAGCAACAATAAATAAAAATACAAAATATGAAAATACAATAATATTAATGTCAATAATAAATAATACTTTGCTATTTAATTTGAATTATTGAAATTATTGAAATTGAAAAGTGACGCGGTAAAAACATCTCTACAAGAAATTTATTAAGCACAGCCTTTGCCAAAATATATGTACATATAGATATACAGCATACTCTCTTTCATACCAAGTTCAGGATTAAGATATTTGGAAATGAATTATTATAATTTTAACGATAACATTTTTTTAAGTTAATACAATTCGCTCAAAAAAAATTACAGTGAGTTTCTTGTTGGTTCTTTTCAGTAGTGTCACGTTTTACGAACTAATGTAAACTTTTTTTAAAAAACTGCGATTAAATATGATTTCAATTATCTTAAATAATATAGTATATAAATTAACTCAAGACTTCGATTTGATTTGAATATATTTTGCAACATTTCCATAACGAAAGTAAAATAATCAGTTTATTATAATGGCTGGTGTTATAAAAAGCGTCGAAAAACGCAAATAAACCCTATTACGGATGTAAAAAGTTTTTTAATACTTTTTATAGGAATAGATGGTCTCACTTAAGTTAATATATTCAGATATTGAAGTTTGTAGTATTGAAGGTTTTGAAATAATCTTTGAAATAGTTTTCCGGTTTGTAAGCTGCAACACACTCGTGGCGGACCACTTTCTACGACAACTTTACATAAACGAGATAGTTAGCTGTGAACTAATAGGTTAGCTCAAGGAAATGAAGATTAACGAGCGCTACAAATGATCCGTAATTAAAAAGGCAGATGCTTGAAGCACTGTGTAAAATATTCATATTTAGAATAATTTTAAACTCCCAAGCTAGATGTCATAACTTCTTATATTTATATCCAATGCATTCGTGACGTCGTCGACTACTTGACGTTGACGTCGTATACTATTTAATGTATCAACATTTTGGATTATTTTTTACATACACTTTAACAAGTAATTCGTAAAATTACATGCAATTTGTCTTTTCAGTGTTTGATATCAATATATAGTATTATATCGAAAGTCATTCGGCCTGCAGACATCTGTTCGACCGACACGTCACCGAGATATCATTTAAGGGAGCGCATGTTGTTAAAATGTCACCACACACTCACCTGTGTCATACGGTCAAATGTAAAACATAGTCGGTAACTTATCCAAGGCCAATACTCTCTCCCCCCTCTGTATCTTAAGGATATAAGATGAAAAATGATATAACCAATGTGTGTTGATGTTTTATGAAAAGTTGTCTCTATCTTTGGGCATCATTGGCTCACACTCGTTCAACGAGGCATGGAGAAAGCTTAGGATTATTGGAGATCCGCAGTCAGATCAGAAGATCGGAAAGAAGTTCAGTAAGTGGGTCATATTGGATTATATGGCTGTTTGTAAAATGTTTTATAAAAATTTCTCTTATCTATCCTTCCGCATTAAACTATTTTAACATTTGCTAAACCTAGAGATTAATTGTTTATGTATCAGTGACTTGACTATTCGCTGTGCTACCGGTTTTTAGACAACTGCCACGACCTTCAACTTAAAAAATGAGTCATTTTGCAAATACAAAGCATTAAACCGTTTATAGAAACACTAATTTATATTAACAGTTTATTGCAAAACTGTCCAATATTTGGTCTGGTTTAATAGCTTACTGAGGATAAAAAATTACTTAAATTCCTATAATAGCTGGATTCGTACTGCCGCTTTCCAAGTATCGACAAATCTTTTACAAAAACTCTTCAGAACCTCCCGTTGATTATATAAGTTGCCTTCTCAGAGAATTTAACAATGTGTGCCATTCCTTTGAGGTTACGCTATATTACTTTTATATTATAATGTTATTTCTTAAACCAGTTAACACTAAAAGAGCGTTTTTTTTCTGTTTTCTCTCTCATTCGCAAGAGTATATTAGTTTGTCCACATTGACGGCTTACAATTATCGTCAACACTTTACATACTTTATCTTTCAATCCTTTGCAGCTCTCTTGGCTCTTCTGATAATGAGATGACTCTTTTCAATAAATGGTCGAAATGCTCATTACTTAAAAAATATTAGTACATTGATGGCAATTACTATGGCTTTGGTTAATTTAAAGCTCTATGATTATTAAGAAAAACTTGCAAAATCAGGTAGGAAAAAATGTTAAAAAGTCTTGTTACTCGGTACCTTTGAACCACATTTATTGGTCATAGTTTCTAGTGATGCACAAATGGCATATACTTATTAAAAACGTCAATGTTTTGTTACTCACGCTTAGTCATATTAAAGAAATTAATAATTTATAAGAACAAATGCGTACGTCATAAATACAGTTCCTGCACGTATTGCCAATCAGGTAAAAAAATATAATATATACTATGAATGTACTGTCCTATTGGAACAAAAAAATGAAATAAACGAACAAAAACATAATCATTATATTTACTTCTCCCTATTAAACGGAAATATCTTAGTAGCTTTTTAAAAAATCCTAATTTAAATCGCACTATCCCAAAAACATTTTTTAAAGATAGTGTGTTGCAGAAAGAATTATTAATAATTAAAATGACTGTTTTTTACTTAACGCCGAGACTTTTTTTAATTCATTAAAGTAGGTGTTCACCTATGAACATAATTTAATCGTTGTATATTTTTCGCTTAAGAACCTTTTTAAGCTTGCATCTCTAGTTACATAAATCGATACGAGCTGTAAATTCAAGGGTGTGTTCATTTATCGGTTTTATGACTGACTGTACATAATATGTATGTTTATGTATATCATCATTATCCTCATCACTCCTCCCGTGGGAATTCCACTGCTGGATATAGGCCTCACCAGTATATTTCTAATAAGACTAGTTGAAGTTATCTGCATCCAGCATTTTCCGATGACGTTAACAAAGACATCTGTCCATGTTGTAAGTAGATATCTTTCGCCCCGCTCACTATTCGGTAAAGTCAATTCAATAAGGACTCATAAGGTCATATATTCTGCGCTAAGTGACCAGTGGCCAGGCTACAGCCACTTCAACTTGATAATCCGCAGAGCTTTGTTGGTTACCTTCGTATGTTTATACACATAGTACAAAAAATTATAAGGTCTATTTGAAATTTTATAGGATCTTAATTTCGCCTGTTATTATCTTCAAATCAGACATTAAATCTTCCAAGATTCTCATAGTAATTTAATAGTAAAGTAATTCCTCACTAATACCTACTTTGGGATCTTTTTGTTCGAAATAATTAAAATTAATAATTTGATATCTAGTAATTTCTTAAAATAGTTAATATGAATCATACATGCTCGTAATTATCAGATAAAATTGCGTGATAGAAAATTTTGTCTAGCTAAGTGTAAAAATTATGATACAGACATCCGATATTTTTTTTTTTCAGTGTTCTTTACCCACCTGATCCTTCTAAGGTAACAAATAACATCTGGTACAAATTTCACTACTTTTAAGTAGGTACACATTACACTAATATACACTAATACACATTAATACTAATAAATAGTACCAAATAAACAACCAGATGGTCCCAATGTAATGTTATATCAATCAAACACTGTTAATCGACAAAACCATTAAAGAAATCTGCTATAATTTTTTGATAAATTTTTACCACCACTGGCGTCAAATACATTAGTAATCATAGTGTGTCACGATGAAAACAGTAGAAAACAGACTGTGTTTCGCAAATAATTCGTCAGTTATGGTTATGGTACGTGTCCGTTGTAGCAGTAGCAACACGCTTACGTTAGCAATTTTATTCATACTCTTACTGTTACAGCTCTTGTATTTGTTGTATTATTGCCACCTGTGCGTGAGTGCGCCCGTCCTTAACATACGATTAATATAGAATTATACAAAGTGATAGGAAATAAGTGTAAAAGCTTTAAAGGGGTGAATATAAAGCTCATTTTTGTTAATATAATACAGTTAGAAAACGCATCGCATAATTCGGTTTAGAGGATAATATTCATTATTGTTTATTTTCGGTACCTGCAGACTTTATACCGACAGTATTTATTGGCGTGACGCATTCTAATTTATAAAATAAATTAATAAGCAATTTATACAGGATTATTATAAAGGAGTGAACGTATTGCATTTGTCAGTAAAAAGCTTTATACAAAGTCTGTCATTTAAACCTATTTCCTGTACATGTGTCCACGAAAGTAAATATTAAAATGTATTTTTAAGTAAAAATATTGTAAACCCCTATTAAACCAGTTATTGTCAAAGTTATATACTCTTGCCAAATGGATTCTGATATATGAAATGATTAATCATACTATTATTTACAAGGACTCGTACAGCCGGGGAGGTCTAAAATAAACATTGACTTGGAATGTAATTTATAAAAGGTTATAAGAAGAATTATTTATTAAAGCTTTTGATTTATAAAGGAAAAGAAAAAGTGTAATCTCAACTTGTAAGTTATGGAAATTCAATAGGTGCAAAAGCTCCTTACTCCACCCAATTTATGAGGTTGTCTGATAAATTACAATAAATCCTGTTTATTTGCAATCTCCTTTTTTTGTTACATACATTATAGCATATTTTACAATTAAATGCGATAATATAAATGTAATACTTTTTAATTGAAAGTTTATATTTGAATTAATTTATTTTTCACTGCAGTACCATTGATCGGAATCCCTTCTCTTCTTATGACCAAGTATAAATTCCACTGCTTAATTTTTTTAAAATGAAATGATCATTTATATAGTTTTAACGTGTTATAATATTATAAATTTTATATTTTTCTTCATAGTTATGTAAACTTTACCACAATTATGCAAACAATTGTTATCTACTCTATTTGCATTATCGCGATGCGCAATTCCGGCGACTATACTCTATTTATTGTTTACTATTGTACTATATTTAAAAAAGGATAACTAACATAGAACTACTTTTTCTATTCATGAAATAAAACTTCTTTTTTTTTAATCTCATTAATTGTATCGACATTAGTCTAAAATATTATTAAATAACAGCATTTTAGGGATTTCAATTTTCACAATGGGCATGGTCTATTGCAATAATGTATTAACTTACTTGTCTCAACTTAAGAAGTTATACTTGACTATCGAAATTAAAAAAAAATGTTTTTCAATTCTATATTTAAAGTAGGCCTAGCTTATCACCGGCTTACAAGAACAAAAAACTTGTTCTTTTCATTAAGCGAAGAAGATTACATTAATCTTCATTTCAAGATCTATTACGTCTCGTGAGCAGATGGAAGCGAAGCCGATTATCCCCAAGAATCTTTGTCATTCAAATATTCTTCAATGACTGGGACCCTATGCATATATTCGCTAAACATAGGTAATAACGTGTTCGGTCAAGCGCTAATGAAAAAGATAAACGATTTATTGTAGAGGAAACTTGTACGAAAATATAAACAGGAAAAATTTCTGAACATGAGATTTCAGAGTTGATCGTAACGAACAATGTTTGTATACCCTAAATCGTATTAATGACCAAAGAGTTTAAATAAATATTTAATGAATTGTATTGGAAGTGGTGTTGTTGAATGAAAAACGTAAGTGATTAATGGATCCTTATCGGACGTCATATGATGATATTTAGCCGAAATCGTCGTCTAAGTTCCGTTCCCATTCAATTCGAAATGTTCGCATTGTTTATCGCTGTCTGACGTATTTTAAACGTTTTGAATACTCATTCAAGCGACATTAATATTTTTCTTTTAGCAAACTGCATCCTGCTTCTACCATTACAATAACTAAATCTATTTAATTTCAAACACTGCAATACGTAGGTACACATGTATATATCTTCACTTATTAAGCTGACTTTGTTGCTTGTAAATTATTTAAAAACATTTTAAAAAAGCTAACTAGTAAAAGATCTAATGGTTTTCCTGTTACCATATTCTGACCTCTACAACAAACACGTCACTCACACGTCATATAGTCAGGTAAACCGCGAGACCCAACTGTGTGCCTCCATTCACGCTACGTATTGTACCTAAATTCCGAATCTACATATGAGAAGAAAATGTATGTTTAATATTAATTAAAAATTATGTTCGGAAATAATTAATTAATTAATAGTATATCTCTCTAAACTATCAATAGTCGCTCATTCACAGCGATATAATCCATTACAACTACTCATCTAAAACGTTTTCACTTCCTTTAAACCAAGTAAATAAATATTGTAAAAAATTAACGAATAAACTTTAAGACTGCGCACCTTATGAACGTAATTATACTTCACAGTTTTAACTACAATGTTATTGTAATTCCATCAATAGATACCAAAAACGATATGAAACAATGTCATGAATAATTACCATATTTTCTGAAATTTCTTACAAAGAATAAATTTTAATTACATGTAAATTTTACTAGTTTTAGTTTTCTCCTCCTGAACTGCCTTGTAATTTTCCACCACGATCAAAAATTTTCAAATATGAAGATGTATCGTCTTAAATGCTTAACGCCTATATGGTGCCCTGATATACCATAAATAAAAGTAGCATTCGGTAGAACAAATAACGCTCAAAATATTTGGCTACATGGTTCTGGAGTAGAAGCTCACCGGCAAACACAGCGCAGGTCGAGCACTTACAAGGTGAACAGATTATCTTGTTAAGGTTAACTACCGATCCTGTTGGAAATTTAAAGAGGAGGCCTACATCCATCAGTTTTTCTTCGACTAAAATTATGGTAATGATAAATATGATAACGGCAACCAATCGACCATCTTTTGACTTTCTGCCATCTAATGAGGTCCTGAAGTCTTCTTTGGGCGGCCGTTGGCTCTACAGAGTCCAGACAGTTCATAGAAGCAGGCCTCATTTATCTTAGGTAAGCTTCTTTAGCGGTTTGTCACTAAAAACCTGATGTTATTGTAAATAGCAATCAGCGTTTCTATGACTTTGGCACAGAAATGAAATTTATAAAAAATACTTGTAATACCATACATTTAAAATCATTATTTGAAAGTTATTTTCGTTTAGTTTTTTATTATAAATTAGATCTTTATTAGAATAATACTTAACAATCTATAATCATAACATTAGTTTTTTTTAAAATAAAAAATGTGCAACGCCTCGCTTTTCTGTCTGAACTAATCCTATGCTTTACTCTAATATTTACTTGCCGCAATAGCTGCTGATGAGTAAGACGGGAACTCGGCGCTCACTAATTTCCGAGTACTTGACCCACATGAAACGTACCGTTACCTGCTGCGCTGACTAACTGCCGAGTTCCTCAAGTTTTTTCGGTGATTGTTTCATACGGGTTTTGATTGAAATCCTATCAAACATTCTAGGTGCTTATAAATGTTGTATTGAGTAAAATAATGAACCAATCTAAGCAATTGAATATTTACATTTTGAAATTCAATAGTTAAATTACATTTTACTTCATACTCTTTTCTAATTTACTGCCACGGTCGACTTTATTCTGTTTAAAGTTGAAAGTTTGTCGTAGTCTAATAGAAAAATAAATAATTAAAACAATAAAATAATTTATTTATTTAATACATTAATAATTAACATGGGAAATTAAATTTAAACAAAAATAAGTTTCTTATTGCGAAAACCAAAAGACTAGTAATGCTGTGATTATATTTCCATCGTAATACTGTGTAGTACAAGACATTCTTTATTTCATTGCACCTTAAACACCTTATTTTGGCATTGATTAAAAAAAATGTTAAATTTTAGTTATGGAAAGTGTTTTAATTTATTTTATAGTTTGCATGACAAACGATGACACTTAATTTTCGAAATTTCAACGCAATTTTCCTATTTTTATTTTTATTAATGAAAAAAAAAACAGCAAATTAGTAATCAGCTTTCGAGTTTTTCGCTTGGCAACAGATTTAGCGATTCATTTTATCTATCTCTCTGTACATAAATAACCCGTACATTTAGACTTAATTATTACCTTACTATTTTATTTACGCATTGCAAGCTCAAAGAACACACCCTCAACCCTCTTTGCGGGTGGGATTTCGAATAATCCCTTATTAGCTAGCCTCTACTCGGCGTAAGAAATCATCATCATATCAACCGATAGACGCTCACTGCAAGTCATAGGCCTCTTCTATAGATTGCCTGGTTGACAGAATTTGCGTTGCCCGCAACTAGGGAATTCCAGCGACCGATACGATATTTTGTCGGTTCACCTAAAGGCAGGGCCTGCCCCCGCCGCAAAAGAAATTTCCCAACGAAATTTTAAGTCACTAAGTCTATGTATACATACATATATGTAATATATATATATATATATATATAATATCTAAAAATGGAGCAAAAAAAATTTTTATTTTCTTCCTAATATATTCTATTTCCTTTCATTATTCATATATATAATTACTTTAAAGAACTCATTCACTTCAAAATAAACATATGAATATTTAGTTCCATTATAATTGAGAGCACTGGCTATTTTCTTTTGAATCAACTTTTTCTGAAAATTTTAAAAATACGTAAATTATAAAATGTTTAGTGTACGAACAGGTACATGCGAAAATGAAGATAAGCTTACTAAAGGAAAAAAAACTGTTCTAGTTTATGATAATAACAAAGTAGTAAAGAGAGATATCTTGTCGTGAATTACCGGTTGTGCCAATTTGCATCACTATATTTGCTATGCTATTTAATATTATATAACATTAATGTAGCATTTTGCAGGTTTAAGTTATACAACGGCGGAAATTACTAAATATTACTTAAATAGCGTGGGAGGTAAACTTTATAACATAGCGATCATTAATTAAATCCCACAGAGTAAGACCTACTACTCTATTAAGATACTCAGGCAACATTTAATATTAGATAACACCAACTATTATAATATTAAATTTAAAAACTGGCCAATGTGGACTTTTATTTGTATTTCTAGTCAAGCTAATTGTTTTTTTTTTCAATTCACTATTTTTGCCGGACAAAGTAAATACGCTCACACCTGTACTTTTGTTTGCAAGAAAAGAAATAGCAGACTATAGAGCCATTAAAAATTGTAAAAAAAATTACTTTAGCGATTACACATATGTTTACACAAGCTCAAAGTAGCTCAATGAGCAATACAGAGAGTAATGCTCAGGATTTCTCTACGAGAGAAAGAGAGATTCATAGACGAACAAAAGATACCGACTTAACTCAGAAAATTGGCAGGTTAAAGTAGTGGTGGACAGGATTAATGTTGCACTGGATCGGAAACCACGGAACGGCAAGTGCAGCGAAGGACGTCCATCCACAAGGTGGACAAACAACTTTGATAAGATCGTCGGTAGAATCTGATTGCAAACTGTTTCCGCCCGGTACTGTAGAAATCTATAGGGCAGGTCTATGACTACAAGTGGACGTACGTCTTGCGGCTGGAATGATGCTGATGATGTTTACACATCGTCAATCTTTGAAAGGTGCATAGGTAACAATCTACTCTTTATATAATAACACTAAAGAAATTATTAGCAGTTTTAATGTTTTATAAATTAAATTTAAATTTACAATCATTACCTTCGCATATTACATTTCGAAAACATTGGGTAAACAGAACAACAACATACACGTTATGTAAATGACACATATACATTCATTGATATTACACCATCGTTTAACGCATTTTTACGTCCATTAGTTTTGCAAATTCCGGGGTTAACTAAGTCCGGCGTTTACAATATATTAAACCTAAAGAATATAAGTGAAAAACAAAAAAATAACTGTTTCAATTTACATAAGATGTTTAATTATTATCTAAACATTTCTATCGAGTCTGATACTTTACATAGCATCGTATATTATAACATATATTCTTAATGACAAAAAAGAAAAAATCATCTCACCTCGCATAAGTCGAGGAGAATACGCAATAGGAGAATAAATAATAAATAAGTTATTTCCTAGAATTTATTATAGTTTTCTTTAAAAGCTTTTCTGCTAAATGAGGACGAGGTCTTAGAGCAGGCAATTGGTCTGCATAAATATGGTTTCTATGTAAAATAAAAATATTTTACTAAAAATAATAACCACGCGTATCTGTTTATGTTTTGATAATGTAACTATATGATGGGAATCCCTTTATTAATGACTTATTTTTCTAAAAATCTTATCGATGTAGTCTATAGCCTCTATCTTATGACCGCTATGCCCTTTTTCAATATGACCTCTATTTCTAAGAAATAACTTCAGAGCAAAAAAGTTGACTTTTGATCTCAGAGTCGAGTTTGATAAATGATCATCTAACCATACATCACTTAAATGATTCATAAATTTTAGAATTTATTATTTTATTACGAATAACTCATTTTTAAAACACAGTTTGGAATTTCTTCGTTTCGGTTACTTTTCTTTTTTTATTTGCGCCATAATAAAATCGCATTTAAGTAAAAAATGTCATTTGCTTATCTCATCACAAGGTATTTATTTTTTAATGCACCGAATCCCGGATTCAGCAATAATTATTTAAAAAATTCATGTTTATCAATATGCACTCGATTCGCGCTTATGTTTTTTGCAGTTTACACAAAAAGCCTATTAAAATCTAGGAAATAAATTCAATTAAAAACTTGGCAATTTAAAAGTTTGTTGCAATTAAAATGTTGTTATATGAAAATAAAAACGTTGTATTAAAGCCAAATAAACAGACTTCATATTATAAACACGTATGAGAATTTCTAAACAGAAAAACCATATGGTATTAATTGTGGCTAGCCCGCCGTCTGGGTCATCATTGCATGTTAGATTTTATGACTCATCAAGGGATGGACTGTGTTTCATTTACAAATATACGATAAATTGTATTTTTGTTAAGAAGTTTTTTCTTCTACGGATTTATTTCTTTAATCAATCGGGAAATTGCAAAAATGTAATTTAAATTACTTCCACATACAATCCTTTTCAACAATCACAGTTTTCTCTTTCTGAATGCTTATTCAGTAGCTACATCAGCCATAGTTACATTAATCACCAATGTGCTGTGTCTTTTTCATTAATTATTAAAAGCTAATATTAAATCAACAAATACCAATTAAGAGCATACTTCACATAATAACTGTTAATATTATCAAATACATTAGTAATATTTCGCATCATGTAAACTTTTAATTAGTAAGTTACGAAAAACAATAGCACTGAATGGTCAAGGAAACAACAAGGAAATAAAGCGTCGTTTTTTAATTTAAATAATTAAACGTTTTTAATGTCTAATTAAAATTAATTATATAATTTGTAAACTAATGAAAATAGTTGAACAAGTATCGTATGTACGTATTGTGTATGTTTCGCGTGCTAGATAGCCAGCAATCTCTGTATCGCAGGATGTCGGTCGGTCGGGTCGTCGGTCTGACAGAACGAAATTAATTGTTACAAATTGCACCGCACACATCGGCCCATCTCTGTAGCTAATAACCGATTTTATGTTTAATTGTTAAATAATAAAGTATACGTATCGTTAGACATTTTTCGACAATTGAAGACGAAATGATGATGGATTCCTATGCACGATGGAAGGATGGAATGAAAAGAATAACAAACATATTCCAGCGGTTTTACAAGTAAAAGTAGGCAGAATACATGCGTAAAACAGATGGCAACTAGGACCTAGTCCTGGAGTGGAGACAACGGATACAAGGTGTACAAATGACCTTGTTAAGGTCGTCGGAAGACGCAGGAAGAGGGCCGCTATCTACTGCCACGGGAGACCTATGTGCAGCTTAAGACGTCCTATGGCTGAAAGTATAAATTTTAAATTTAAATTTGTCACATGTTTTAAATTAGTCACATGTTTCAAATTCAAAATAGAATTGCAGCATAAATATTTTTGCAATAGCAACATTGTTATCAACCATTATTAATTGATGTATAAATTTTAAATAACACATTAAATCTTATTAAAAATTTTACAACATGATGTTAAGGTACCAAAAATACTTATGTCAAATATTTGTTTTTATTAATAACGAACACTTTATATTATCAATTGTTTGAATTGTAATTGATTTATGATGAAAGGTAAATGAAATCATCAATTCCGATTACGATAGCCTTCGCATTGAAAAGAGTCAGACAACCATGATACATTAAATAAATAAAAAAGTGTTAAATAGAATAGTATGATCAATTATAGCTTGCATACCATGAGTCATCAGGCTACGGAAATCCGTATTGATTGCGATGAAGTTAGTCTATGTTTGGGACAAGATTACCTTATTGCCTTTATCGAATTAATAATAACATAATATTTTGTTTTTACACATTTTCTTATTTTGTGGAAAACAAATAAAAAATACTAAAATACTACATGTACTACACATTTTAAAGATTTTTTGTGTTAAGTTATTAGTTAAATTCATTTTATTTTAGATTTTTTTAAAGGATTAATTTAAAGTTAATTAATGTATATCTTTATAAGATATTTTTATAATGATATTTTTTAATACTTAATAATTTTCTTAGCAAAAAGTTTTTCAAATGTTTTATAACTTTTTATTATAAATTTGTATCGCTAAAGTTTTTGGATAACAATATGTTTTTTGCGTTTACTGAGCGTAGACAGCTGGAAAAGGGTTTGCCGCTATTTGGTACGGATCTTTCTTCTCCAAGCTTTGCTTTGAGTTACGACAACGTTATATAAAATACAATTTTTTATGGTTATAATGAATACTGCTAAAACATAACTTATGACTTTTACTAAATTATGCAATCAATTCTATATTATTTAATTTGAAGTCGCTACCCAAACGCAGCAAACCGTTAAATGCCTTGAGGTTTAAGACATAGTGCCGGGCCAACACATCAAAAGAATCTGCCGTAGATTTTTCTTGAGAAGGTCCGGTAAGGTAAACGGAGGTATAACAAGGTTTTCGCATCGAGTTATGTCTTTTGGATTCGAATAGGGAACAGTGTCTGAATAAGTGTTGGGCATGCATGGTTGTCAATTATTTTAAGGCGGTGCAGGTACCGCTTGCAGTACCCGAGCCTGCTTAACAGTTGTGATAGATGGAAAGAAGTCTTGATGAGTTTGTGCAGTTTGTTTATATTGAAGAGTTTAAGAAGGAGGAGGAGTCCATCCTTCCAACAATGTAGATGTTCAAATCTCTGGAGGAGTAAAGGACAGAAATGGATACTCTGCTAGTGGAGTGCAATAATTTGTGTGGAGGTATAGGGCGTTCCAGAGCTTATTCGTAAGGTAAAAGATGAGAGATGAGAGAAGTCTCTCCTTAAACGACTTAACAAGTCGTTTAAGGAGAGATTAAAACGTATATCAATCAACACTGCACATGCATTACACAACAAAAGGTCAACTGAGTACTCGACTGTTTTTCTCTTCGTCAAAGAAAAAGCTGCATTCCGTCCAATAAAATAGTCAACTGACTAACTGGTTTGTGTGAGGTTGTCTTGGTTAGTTTCCATATTACAGTGTTACAAGTGAAAATGTAAGGACGGAGCTCTTTCAGTCGCTATCTAAAAAAGTAAAAAAGTGTAAAAACCAAATGATTGTAATAGGCGACAGCAATTGTCAAGATATTTAAAGATGAGTTTACATGCAGCCTTTTTATAATGTAACAATAACGATTTATGTATTTTTTATCATTATCTCATAGGTTGGTGAAAAAAATCGTCCCAAACTTTTTCTTTTGAGGGTTTCCGATTTATTCGAATAAATCATATATTAAATAAGACTCAATGCACGTGCCAATACAAAACTTGAAAAAATATCTGTGTAAAAAAACCGTAATACAGTCATTAGGTAGGCAGAAACAATCAACAAAAAGAGAACGCGTTCGTACTTTGCAAATTATAGGTGCATGTAAACGTATTCTTTTCGCATTATCACTAGCCAATGACAAAACCTGTGCATTTTCTTAAATTAACTATGCCCGTCGAATATATCGGCAATTGGTATAAATGCTTCAAAACTTTCGACTGACATTATATATACATTCATTAATCTAAAGCTTTTAAATTTATAAATAATCTGTATATTTGATACTAACCACTAATCACCCTGTTTATTTGCTTCTATAAATTATTACTTTAATCAATTGTATGTTCTGTTAAGTCTTTTTTCTGGTGACCAGGCACGTTAAACTTACATATTTACATGTCGTGACTCATATCCGGAATGCTGCTAAACAAAACTCGCCTTTCTCTTTCCTTCGAAATGTACTCTTTATTTGTTAAATAAGTTAACAGACTAGTTAAAAATAGGCTTTTCATCGATATGTTAATTAATATTATTTAGGAAAAAAATTATAGTAAAGAGTATAAAGTGGTATTACAAAAGTAACATTATCTGCCTATTTTTAGTTCCTTAAAAATGTTTTATTTTGTCTAATTCAGACAAAACCATTATTTATTGCTGTAGTAATTTAGTAATGATATTTAGTGTTTATAGTCTATTTCTTAGATTAAATAAATAGATATAAGATATAACAATTAGTTTCCTTTTTCAAAATTTAATCCATTTTGCCAGTGTAATCTATGCTCATTTGAATCAGCCTTACTGTGAAGTAAAATCTACTTTTAATCAATTACTTGGTTGATTTCATTAATGTAGCAACCCTGATAATAACAGGTTCATCGGCAAAAATTTACACTTCACATGTATCACGGAAAGTTCAATCAACATGAGTTATTGTAGCTATAAAATTAAAGCGCATTTCCTTATGAGTTAAAATTTTAAACAGATTTTACGAGAGAAGAAATAAATTATTGCGTTCGTCACCAATTCTGATAAGTCAATTTGCATCCGACATATTTTAAGCTCATTAAACTTTGCATTAAATCGACGGAATGTTCTTTAAATTGTTTTATTTATTTTTGTCGGATACGTTTTGTTTTTCATTAAAAACACTACGATGCACTTGTTTTTGAGAGTATATTTAATTAATATTGTGGTTCCAAAATCGTTTTATAAAGCTAGTAAAAATTTCAATTTTTTTAATGGAATACCCTTAATTACTAATTAACGAAATAAATTGAACCGATATTATAAAGACATAAGTTGAACAATGCCGTGGAGTTATACTTTTTAAGTAGCTAACAATAAGCAATTTATGCAGGACATAATGCGATGCATAGCTTTCGTGTATCTTTTGTAGATATATATAGTTATCGTTTTACTTTGATTTGTTTTTTAAAAGCTACAAGAGAACAATGCGTTTTGTATCGCAATACCAGTAATTATAGTAAGTCCCTTTTGCATAACTCTGTCAAGAAAGGCGCCTTCGCGACTTCCTACCTGCCTACTCCCTTAAAATAGGAGTGTATAAGCATCATCTTGTTCTGGATACTTGTACAATTATCACAAATAGATACATAGAGCGCAGTAAAAAAGATGAAATGAACTTATGTCATAAAATTATATATACCGTTGTAATTTTATATCAAAGGTACTATCTGCTCATTTATTGATCGAACGGAAAAGATGGCTAAAAAATTCAACGGAAAAGTTTATTTATCATGTTATTAGATGATAACCAAAGGCAACAAATTAATTTGACGATATTGAAATCAGCGCTGACCACGGCAGCAAGTATCATAACTTGCAATACCTAGTAAATTAATTATAACAAACATGGTCCTCATCTCGCTCATTACCCGCGTCATAAAACCGTCACATTTGCTCGTAAAAGCAAGGGTGAATGATTCGATATGCGTGCATATTGTCTTTGTACGGAGAATCATTCGTAATGCGAACCAAATTAACGTTTATTGTTACCTCCGATTTGCAAATCGAACGTTTATGTGTCGAAATATGCAGGTATTTATTACTTCAATTACACACGTGTGGGCGTATTTTATTTTTTCACGTTGATTTATAAGGAAATTTAAGTAATAAGTTTACTTACCAATAATTAACACTATTATCGACATTTATCCTTGTAGTCATAAATTTAAAAACAACCCTACTTAGCTGTATGTAGTATTATTAAAAATTCTCTCTTTGCTTATTAGTGTCAACATATTTATCGATGGCTATAGATCTGCTGTGACTTATAATACTTAAGTGTATGTTTTGCCAGGGAAATTAATTAAAAGACAACCTTTCCGTGGTTTGCTTTATAATAGGAATAGTTTAAAATATCACATACCAAAAAGATTTAACTTAAGACAGGCTAAAAGCGGCTTGCAGCCAGCGTGGACCGACGGTTTTAACAAGGTCGCCTGTCTTTCTCGTAGGTGGACGTCCGACTTGCAACCGTCCACTTGCAACTAGTTTCTCCTTCAGAACCTTGAGACTCTAGCGGCCACTAGTTCTGCCTGCATATGGGTTGGCCAGCGTTTTCAACTTGCCTATCTGCTAAGCAATGTGAGTTAATTTCGTTCGTCTACGGAACTCTTCACGTCTGCTTCGATCTTGTGGAGAAACTCAGTATAGATGATATTTGATAATTTAATTTTTAAATTACTGCAAATAGTTAAAATCAATCTCCGAGGTCACTAAATAAGTATTTTTTAATCTACGAATAATTTGTGATAAACAGATTAATAATAAAAAATAAGGCCAAATTAAATAATTGGTTTTTCTAAATGAATATCAAATTTTATATTAGTTTCAAGTGACGAATGAATAATACATTGAAAATAAAAATCATCAACAGTTCTCGAGTAATAACCCAAATGCGGTATCAAAAAGCCTTTCAATGTAATTTCTTTGACGCTCGTGTTTATGAATCATAGGGAAACCCCAACTCTGATCTTCCTACAATACTACTTATTTACTTAAACCGTGTTACGGCGACCGCAAAGCGTTAGACAGAAGTTGTCCAGTGACGGGCGTAATGTGATTCAATACGGAAACCCATAACATATCCAAATTACACTTCATAAGCGTCACAAGGTAATACAGGATAATTTATTCGAGGTACCGTAACTGGAACAAAAAGATAAGCAATTTCAAAAGTTAGATTACATTTTCGGCCCACATCGTTATATTTTCCCACCACTGTATCATAAAATCATGTTTAACGTGTTTAAGTTAAAACAATGGGTAATATTTCTTAATAAATCGTATATTAAAAAAAAATTAAACAAGGAAACTTTTATTAAACGTTATAAGATATCAACTTTGTAAATATATCTATGTAAATGTATACTACTTCTTACCTGCTATCGACTCTCTTCACTATGTGCTGACTCATTACAATATCTCAAGAATCATAAGGCGTAGAATCTTTAAAAGCGATAAATATATTCCGATCGCTAGATAAACGTTAGTTGAAAAGGTATTTTACCAAATTTCGAAAAAGGGCATACAATAAATTCGCGGATGATGAGTGAGACTCCTGGTTCTGCGTATATCATTATAAATAGTGTATTTGTAAATTGCAGAGCAATTGCACAAGCATTTGCCTATTTTAAAATACTTGATTCAATTTAGTAAACAAATACAAAAGTTACAAAAAATTTCTATGCACAATTTACCGATTAGCCGCAGACAAAATAAAAATGTAAAAAGTGTGCATGCGAGTCGTCTAAAATCAAGATGAAAATTTTCCACTAAAAGCTCAAGACGTGCGCTATGCTAAGCTAGGTCATTGGAGTTGCTAACTCAATCCTAACTGTAGCTACGCGCCACTTCCTGTAGGAACCAACACCCGCATACTAATTTGGATGGCGCCATCGCAGTCGCAACCTTTTACTGTGACACGAGCTTAATAAAAAAAAATAAACTACACAAAAAAGACAACGCTTAATTAATATTCTGTAAAACCTTCCACTGCGTCATATAAGATATATGTACGCATATATAATAAAGTTTTGGAGCATATATGAGACCATTCTTTTATCAGTTTACATCTAAATTAAAATAATATTATTAAATAAATATTTATAACAGCGTTCAAGAGTTTTCAATTGAACTCAATGTGGAGCTTAATTTGGTGATTCATTTACATGGTCGATATTGTAATGTATACATCATACATTGTTGATAAATTTCATTAAAAAGACCAACTGTTTAGTTTGTAGCCTGCTCTTTTCTGCAGGTGAGTATTCTAACCTTATGTTAGCTTACTCTTACATGTCTATACCTTTTCATAATGTTAAAAATAATAGACGATTCAAAAGAGCGCGTTAATACCTTCTTAAACAAACATATTTTTAATTAAAGATTTGACTATCAGCATCTTTTATAATACCGGCTACGACACGAATATAGTTCTCTTTTATTTTTATATACACTATATTATATATGTTTTAAATATAAAAATAAAGTGTGCTACAAGTAACGACAAACCACGAATATTTGTTGATTTATACAAATAATTATACTGCAGATCAATTTTTTCAAATTTTCTCTTTACTAAACATATAATAACAAATATGTTATTATTGCAGAGAATGGCCTCTTTACTAATTTGGATTACGCATACGATGTAACCAGTCTCGCAGTGATATTCAAGTTGTTTGAAGTGTTTGGATTTTAAAGGTCTAGTTCTAAATGAATACTATGAAGTAAACTTTAAAGTAATATGATTATTTTTATCTTTTCTTATCACGGCTTTTTATCGCCGGACGATGAATCATTCATCCTTTTGTTGTGGACATTACTAGCATGCGTCGCTTATAATGCGTAAAAGGATTGATGTGGACAATTTCTTTACGTTTTTTAACGTCCAATTAAGACGTTTATACCGCGAGAATAATGAATATACTATTACTGGATCATTGCTTATACGAGAAAAAGATGGCTCCATCGCTATTTGATTACTTTGCTTTCATTACTCTTTGTTAGCTGTAAACGAATTCATAAATATTTACTGTAATTCTTAAATTTCTCTTAATTATTGTTATAACTAAACGTTGCAATGCACAGCACCAACTATGTGATTTAAAATTTGATCAATGAGTAAGAAAAGCGTTTACAAATTCCGTAACTTATGTGTGTTTTGTTTAATTTTTTAGCTTAATACGCAGACGTTGGTATTGCCGCTATTTAATACGGATCTTTCTTCCCAAGAGTGAGACACGCGACTGTATTTTATTGTATACAATATTTTCTTATGGGTAACAGTAAAGAAATGAGTAGATCTTTAGAAGTAACCAAAATAGTCCTATTAGATTGGCAAATTGAATCGACAGTGAGCAGGCCACGGAGCGCCCAGGACGAATGGCCGCTGAAACTTAAGGAGTAGGGACTTTGGACGGGTAAGCACAGCGAGGGTCAACCACTATCATGGCAATTCTTCAGATAAACTAGTAACCGCCGTCGTGTAGCGCATTGATGACGGAGAAATGTCCGCCCACAAGAAAGACAAATGACCTTGTTAACCAGTCCTGTTGGAAATCTGCTATGTCACGCAGTGGACACCCACCAGCTTAAATGATGAATGTGATGACGATGATACTAACCTTTTAATTTTCAAGAAGAACCATAAGAATTTTCTATCGGGTAATTAAACTGATGACCATCTAAAAATATCTCAAATATCTAAATTTATTTACATTGATTTGTAAATTCCATTGTAAGTCTCCTTACTTAGTTCCATTTTGTTATACGCCACTTACCAGATGGCTTTTCTTCTGTATACATCGTAAAATACTTTTTAAGGATTTACGGATCATTTTGAACGGTCCGCATGTAACATACCGTCGTAAAGAAACAAGTATAAACATTTATTAATGCGAAATTGTATTTTTCATTCGCTTACTAAAACCATTGTAAGCTTTCGCCTTTTCTTATACAGCTTATATATTTATTATTTATTATACAAAACACTAGTAAACATTTTTTGCTCTCTCTGTCCCTGTTACACATAAATCTTAATCCCACCTCATTACCTTAAATATTCCATACGATTAAAAGATTTAATTTTACTAATTTTACTTTATTTTATTAAATAAATTAAAAATTATTGTAATCATCTAAATTTTGTAACAATGTTTTTATTTGAAATATTGTTCTTCATTGCATAAAATACAATAACTAGTAGCGACATCTATTAGCAATTGGTGAAACTTGATAGTACCTTATATCCATTTAGATGGCAATATACTCAATCGATTACAAAAAGTTGAAGCACAAAACAACACAAAATAATATACAATATTACAAAAATTATTAGGAAATTTGTTAGGACAAAATAACACTTAAAACAAATAAAATAAATTGTCTATAAATAGCCATAAATGTAATTACTATTTGTAAATCAGAAACACTTGCTTCCAAGTATTTTATTTAAAAGTCCAGTAGTACTCAACTTAGCTAAATAGCAATTGGAAAGAAGCTATTGACGATAAAAAAAAAACTGTTGCGAAGTATTACTGTCTACTTGCGAAGTATTTATCAAATTAGTATAAATAATTTGAATTGAAATCATTGCAATTTTAGGTAAATGTTTTTAAACACTTTTTTTACTTGTCACAATAACAGCCCGGCTAGCTCAGTCGGTAGAGCATGAGACTCTTAATCTCAGGGTCGTGGGTTCGAGCCCCACGTTGGGCGCATTACTTTTTATCACTTTTTGAAAAAAATCAATTTAATTTTTTTTGCGCGGATTATTAATTCAACACATTACAGAAAATACTTAACAAATTTAAAAAAAACGTGAAATAATATTTATTTCTACATCCGATTTTTTGATTGTATTTTGGAACTAGCGCTTAAAAAGAAGAATTCTTAAAGTTAGTATCTGTTCATAGTATATTCGTCTTAATATTCCACAATAAAAGAAAATTATAACATTTTTTTTTAGATATTTTTGTTTTCAAATCAAGGCTACTATGAAAAAGTCTAGATCTTTATGTATCAAGTAAGCTAAGTGATAAGTCAGTCTCTATTTATGCGAGTTTAAATCTAAATTGTTACCACGTGTGCACCTTGTTAATTTAAATGTTTCACAGTTATACAAGTACATAGTATATACATAAGCTGGGGTTAATCAATATTATCCTAAAGTATTTTATATGTAAACACATGAATAATGATATCATGTAACGGCATCCATCTGTCAAGAGATCGGTATGGCATATGACAATTATTATGCGTCACAACTTCATTATCTTTCAAACGATTAGACAGCCATCTAGTAATTACGATGGAATAGCATCGGCTATCGATAGGTATAAAAAGCTAGGGAGCAGTTAATGCTCGCCGATAAGGCAATGGTATGCTCACAACAATGATTTATTGGTACGTACCGCATTAGTTCGAGTTATCTCCCGCTGGCAACCGTGTGGGTACGTCTGCAGGACTTTTAAATAACTTCAGATAGTCTTTATCTAACCAACTCGTTAACTGCACTAATAATGTTAAGTTATTACTCACTAATGTATAAATGCATTTGCTAAACCTAAGTACTTAGCGAACATTAGTCGTGACTATCTGAATATATCGCCTTAAATCGTCCTGTATGGGTCAAAGCTTACGAATTTAACTAAGATCTTCTTTTTATGTCATCAATTACTTTAATTAATCATTTATGAGATCTGCGTCGTCGGAACCGGTTTGAATCCAGCGTCTTTCGAAGATCTTAAGAAAGTCGCGAAACCATCACGTGTACAGACTTTCTTCCCTTGCCGATCCAGAAACTATGTAGCTTGTCTATTCCCAGTTCACCTTGCCAATCCGCTGGTGATCGGTTATTTTACTCCATCTCCGAACCTACTCTTTTCAATCTGTATAACCACACTATATTAAAATAATAATATTGTGTAGTACATAATAGATATCCAGGAATCATTCTGCATTTAGGACGTTCAATTAAATTGTTTTTCAACAAAGATGCAAATGATCTGTATCGTCCAGTATAACTGACTAAAAATAAGTATAATACATATAAGTTGAAAAGTAGTCGAATGACCATTAAATTTTATCCGAAAATGTTACAGTGACAATTGAAATTTGAAAACAACATCTACAGTTTGTATGGTGCCGGCGTAAGTCTGCAAACAAATTACGATCGCGAATTGATTTTATTCATAACAGTAATAAACATATTTGCCACATGTGTCACCGATTTGAGTCATTGCCGACATTGTCTGGATGCCACATTTTTATCTGTGGAAATGATAACGGAAATCATGTAACAATAATGGCGTTGGCTCTATCTAGGCCAAAAGTCAGATCCTTCAATGCAACTTATTAAATAACTGCTGGAGTTTGTTGAAAAGTGCGAGGACGTCGATTTTTCTAAATATGTACTTTTTTCTGTATAAATATCCAAACGTTAAATATGCGTCATCCTTAAAAAAGAATGCCTTAAAATTATAAAAACTAGACGTCTACTGAATATACTATACTAACTATAGAATCTACTGACTCGTCACGATATCTCTGGAACCATAAGGGTTCCGGGCTTAAAATTTGGTAGATACATTTCTTTTGCTAGGTAAAGCTTGGAACGGATTTAATAAAATTCGATCAGCTCACGGGTTGAGGGGGCGTTCATTAAGTTCGCGATGCGGGCGAAAGCCAGATATTACATACTAAACATACGACGTACTTCAAAAAACATCGTGGCAATTGAAAATGATTAAATATAACAAAAATAAAATCATCCGTATTTAAAATGTCTGTTTATTACAAAAAAAAATGAAAAACGGATTTGAATTTGTATGAAAAAATTAATACTTAAGTACATTTTGTATGGTGAGTCGCGAAAACAGTAATCCCAAGACTGGTAACGAGGCATTCCGTCAGTACAATGACTACATTATCTTTTAGAAGGCTGTGCCTGGCAATGACCATCTATTGGTTGATATGATGATGAAAACGAATTAGAAAGAAAGACAACAAAAAAACCATTGCAACACATTTATATTATACTTTAAAATAAAATTATTTCACGAAAAAAAAAGCAAACGTTATATTGCATTAAGTACAAAAAAGGTTTCGCGTGTTCGTAACAATATAACATAAATACATTAAAAGAGGTCAGAAGCGGGTAACGTTTTAAAATTCAATTCCGCGATTTCAACTCACCGATTAAACTCGAAAAGTCCGCCGGAGGTCGCATTGAAACAAACGAGCGCATTTTAAGGTCCAACTTATCCTCTTTCGTTCTTTATTTTTGATTTTAAAAATAAAACAGAAGCGAATCTCTTTTGTTGCGCCACGCTTTGCGTCCAATTATCCGGTAATCCACACCCACGACGCCTTCATTGTGAATTTTTTGGCCACGAAAATCCGATTTATAAATGTCACGAATGCTTGCGCATTTTAGTGCTTATTGTAAAAACCGTACATCCAAAATATAAATATAAGATATTCATATCCATATCCAACACATGGTATTTATTCAATTAATATAATAAAACATATAAATTAAACTAATAAAATGAAGCTAAATAATTAAAGTTAAAAACAGAATTGTGGTAGTCTTTTGAGGAAGCGTATGCCTTGCAGAAGGCGTCGATCTGCTGATATGACGATGATGAAGTATCGGAATTTCTTTTACGCTTTTCAATAAAAAATTATTGTCGTCAAGAATGTTACGATAAATGTCTATTACATTATTTAGAATAAAAAAGGCGTTGTATATTAGATTATAGCACGTCATAAGTAAATTTAATGCTTCTTCACTCTAAGAGTTAAATAACTAACTCTCCCGTCATTTAAAGAGAAACAATTAAGTTATCACAGTACTTTTTTAACTATACATTCACAAGTTTATACTCGCTAATATATTACTTTTTACTAGTACATTACGATTTTAATAGCATAGCCATAAAAGGACTGTGGTGAGTTTCGAAGGGAATTCACGCATCTCTTCCACGAGTCAACGTACAGTTGCTGTATTAAAGACGACACATCTTGTTTGTAAACGTAATCACAAATAAACCGCCTTCGTCTTATGCTATTTTCAGATCCAGACGCACTTGGAATATGATTTCTTTTGAATTATACTGTTCTGATATTCTTTTTACTTATACAAGTGATCACTATCATAGTGGGACACAGAACTATTAAATCATTAATTGCAGAGTAAACGTGGCAATCGCTAAAGATATGGTAAGATAAATAAAATTTGACTGACTCAATGAAGACGAAGTAACAAAAAATAGAAAGAAAAAGGGATATATTGAAGTTATGAAAATAATTAAATAGTTAATATGCTCCCAGCATTAAGTAAAACTCTCAGGCGCCCTTGAAACGGCATGCTAAACAGGTATCATCGACGAATAGCAGCATAAGCCGAGGTCTTCTTAAAGGGAACCTTGAGACTAGTAACTCCACGGAGTATCCGTCTAAGCAATCTAGTTCGGCGGCCTCCTAAACCAGTGAAACTGGATGTAACGGCCTGATCCGAGGCTCTCCAGAAAACCCTTGACCTTAGCTGCCTGTACAGAGCCTTTATACGAAGCTTCTGTGCTCTACACATCGAACCGTGGAGTCAAAAAATGAGATAACTCAGTGTAAAAAGCCAGCAAACGTAAGAGTTCCGAGTCGAAGTGCCCATCCAATATGCGTCGAAAAAAGTATCCCTTAGGCAGAGCAAGCGTAGCAAAACTGAAATTTCTTCCAATCCTGGACTCTAAGCCCGTAATTCCATACATTATTCAAAGTCAATATAAATAAATTATTTACCAATTGCTCTTAAAATACCATTGCATTCGTTTGTGAAGGTATACGAAGCTAACTAGCTGCCGCTTATACAAATGAAAGGGACGTGACCTACGCGCATCGGAACGGATTATCCCTTTAAGCGGATTTAAATGCGGACATCAGCGCGTCGCTTATAACAAAACACGGGTCAAACCGTGTCTGGAACTAAAGCGGGTGCGGGCGGGGCACTTTAATACCAACTATTGTATTGTCATTATTGTATAACACTTTGTTAATAACATTAAACGTTCCTTTTCCACTACCATTAATCGGGTGAGACCTTATACTATCTGGTTAAATTAGTTTTTCAGGTTCTCTTTTATTTACAATTTTACGTAACACTTTCTTTCGTTACCATAGCCACTACTACTTATGTATTCCTTACCAACTAGCTTATCTTTAAATGATTACTGATCCTTAGTTTGTATATCCTAGCAATCTATTTATATTAGATAGAAAACGATTTATAAAGTATTAACTTTTATCATATTGCTTTTGGTTAAATCCATGTCTAGCAATGGCCAACGTAGCTCGAAGAATTGCTCTGGCACATCGCTCGCGCAACTGCAACAGTTAGGACCGAAAGGTTCTCAAAGCGAACTCTAACCGTTAGACGCCGCGTGAGTAGGACTCCGACTAGATAGAACGAGGACTTTATCTAGGTGGCGGAAAGTCGCTGTAAGCATGTGGTGCAAAACCTGTCTCTGGGGCGTTCTTCTGAAAGGACCGCTGTACTTCATTTTTGGATGTTTTTTTTTATAAAAAATTTTTCTTTTATGTTCTGTTGAAGTATCATAAAAAATAAATAAAGCGTTTTAATTAATTACTGTTAGAATATTGCATAAATTGTTGCTGTTAAAGCAGACAGGCAAGCTTTGAAAACACAAATTCAATCATAGAATAACTGACACTTAATCTTTTATTAAAATTAAATAACAAAACAACATGTGATTAAACAATAATTCATTACAGACGCGTATCCATTTCGCATGGTGATTTTAGTATTAATTCCGATGCACTTTTTTGATTTCTTTGTAAAGGCGGATTACTTTGTTGACCTCTATCAATTTAAAAATGGTGTTAAGAAAAAAAACAGGGTTGAAAATTAAAATTAATAAATATAACTCAGATTTTAATGTGTTTAATTTATCTGTAATGATGGTTGGTTTTTCTAGTAACAGGATCTAAAATTAGACAACAACAGTTAAATGCAGACTTCAAAAATAAGTGCTTACTGTACTACGTACTGAGTTATTAACTTGGATATTTTATGAACGTGCTTTTCATAGCAGTGAAATTTGGGTTTTTAAAATTATTTATTATGTTTATCCTGCAATAGTCATTACTAGGCAAACTACTAGAAGTACCAGAATTTTACATTACAAAAAATTATGAGCTTTTTTAATTAAGATTAGAAGAATTTATAGCGTATATCCTAACACAAATTGACCTCATCACCTTAAGCTAGGGATCTCTATAATCATCTCTATAAGAATGTAGAGATAGAAGCGATGGTAATTAATAGTGTGTAAGCATTTTGCTGGACTTTAAGACAAACATTATTAACAGTAACAAAACTTTAACAGTGACAAGGATAGATGAGGTCTTATCGCCGTAATATTTTTTATTGCGTAATTCTGTGTAGAATTGCATTGTAATGGACCGGCAGTTGTTTTTACCATCAGGTTAACGCCCTGCCCAATTTCACTATTTTCATGTTTAAAAGATCGAAAAGAACGAAAACATTACTGATAGCGCCATCTATCGGTGAGTGGATACCTCATGACAGAGTAATTTTAAATTATTACTTAAGATGGCGTTAAAAGTATTTTTATTTCAATGAATGAAAGTTTATCGTTCCTTAAATCTTTACAGCAAATTCCAACATCTATGCTAAAAAAAAGCTGAATTTTTATAAGAACTAAAAAATATTCTTTTGGTCCTAAAAAAAAAATTGCATCGGCCGGGAATCGAACCCGGGCCGCCCGCGTGGCAGGCGAGCATTCTACCACTGAACCACCGATGCTTACGATTTATCTATTGAACTTTCAGAAACCAATCTCTTTGTTTTATGAAATAAATTTTATAATGTTAACATAACAATAAAATTTATACATTCTTTAAATTATTTATAAGCCTCGTCTTTATGAGTTTACAACAAGTTATTGGTTTTTTGCATTACTTAAAATTGTTACGTAATTGGCTACTAACATTCCTGAATTTAAGATGAAAGTGTTTTCTTACTTTATACATATCATAGAATATGTTGCAGCTGCATTAGCCAAATTTATGTCGATTTTGTCGAATATACCTGTCTGGTATCTTAGCGTGTTTGTGAGAACATACTAGTTTTTATATTTATATATATAAAGAGCAGCGTTCGTCGCCCTAATGCAAATCGCACATTCACAAAGTTCAACGACTCTTAATTTTGGATTCACTGCTATACATCTTTATAATAAGACCTGCCAACGAAATTCGAACACCTTTTCATATAATTTTTGGCGGTAAAATGTTAGAAATTGTGGAATTAAATTTGCTTGCAGTATTTAGATTTTTTTAATTATCTTTACACATATTTATGAAATATTTATTCTGATTGTGTATTTCTGATGTCATTTTGGTACCATAAGGCTTAGAGATTTGAGAAATTTAATATAAATATTCATTTTACCGGGTAGGAACCAGCTAAGAACCAAGATTTTACGAAATACCAAATACCAGGGTGGCGTTCATAAAAAATCGCTTGTTTTCTTACTATTGGTCTTAGATATTATGGTACGAGAAGCTGGTGGGAGACAGCTAGACGATCTATATTCTAATAAATACATTTGTAAAAATATTTTCTAAACAGGGGAAAAGTAATCAATAAAAGGTCAAGACAAATAGAAGAATTAAAATATATATGGTGGTCTAAAATAAATAATAGGATTAACAATTAGAAGTAATCAAATTAATATAAGATTGTTCCAGTAATTGAACTTATTCGGCAGAGGATACGGCGGTGTCGTCTATATTAAATCAACTCACGAATCCATACGCTGTCAAGAAACGCTTTATTGCTTATTGCTTACCGTTAGACTTTATTGGAAGATTCGCAGAAAACTTTATCCTATAACAGGATTGATACGCATGTCAAAAAATAAGAATTTCGCGCGTCTATAGAATAGCAAATAACTTAAAGCATAGCGCTTAGCAAGTTCAACACAACCTTTTAAATAATAATAAACTGCAAATACTGTGATTAGATTGATTATAATTAGCTACATTTGTAATTATTCTGTATTTATTTATTGACAACATGTATTAGCAACCTCTAGAAACTAAGGCCTCGAACATATTTAATTGTTTTTAGTTATATATGTATGTATGTTTTTTTGTATTTTAATACAACTAAAACATTTATGACTCGAAACTATATATGATATATCAAGTCAATTAATTACAATACTGAATAAATATTATGAATGTTAATTACGTACTTTACAAATGTTGATGTTATAAATCTATTTATGTGAAACCTAGGCATGTTGTATTAATAATTACCTAAAACATCATTATTTTATTGATAAATTCGTTGTCTATGTTAAATGTTCGGACGCTCTCCTGCAACTACAATTCCAAGCTCAATTTTTGAAGTTGTTGTCTCGTACATGAACCTGGAGAAAACAGTAAAACTAAGTTTGTCCAACTCCGAGGAAGAAGTTACTAGTTAAATTCAACTCGGATGGGCAGCGTTCAGAAAACGAAACGAGATGTTAGACAAAAGGAATACCTGACTTATTTTGTCTAACTCTTCTCGTAAGGATGTTAGAAAGATGACAAGGTATATATATGTTAGGTTAGGTTAGACTTTTTGTTGCGATGCTGTCACTCGTCCGCATCTATACAATCGTGAAGCGGTTGCTAGCTGTGTGCCATCGCTCACATAACTACAAATCAGTCGCGATGCAAAAGCGATACTGTCGCACTTCTGTCATAATGCGAATGCGACACAGTAACGGTACGTAAAATACCTGCAATGGCTACGGTTGCAAGGTGGCGCAAAATTATAGAGCTAAAAAAATAACATATTAAAAATTTTGCACTGATGTTCAATTGCAATAATTCTCGGTTCTCCACTCAAGCGTCGCCTTCCCTCCGTTCCCTTCCCGTCGCGATGTCATCTACTTCAGTAACAGCTAAGCGTTTCAAATGCGACTAACATACGTTTGTAACGATGCAGCATTAACTTCGCTACAAAAAGGGTGATATAGCTATGGGTGATATGGCCTTAGACAAAGAGTACGACCGGTCTGTGCTAAAAGTGATTAGGCCACTGAAACCTAACCTCTAACTTCGGGCCCCATTGGCAAACTTAGTCTATCAGCGAGCCACGGGGATAGCTATGCTCGAGATTTCTTCACGAGGTCGAATTTGAAATGAAGAGATCCGTAGTCGAATGAAAGTAACCGATATAGCTCAGCGTATTGGCAAGTTGATACAGAAGGGAGCTGCTTAAATAACGCGAAGAAGTGATGGCTGTGTGGGCATGACCGTACGACGTCTACCAACAAGGTGAACAGACGACTTTGTTTAGGTGGTTAGAAGACGCTAAATGATCTTATAAGAAATCTGCTGGGGAAGCCATGTCTAGCGGTGGACGTTCTATGGCTGACGGTGATGATGCCGAATCCGGCACAATTCTCAGTTTTTTTTATTCTAATATGTGAATGTTTCTTTACAAATTTTCTAATATTATCGTTCACGTGGTACAATTATCGACGATCTAACCTACGACATGATTATAAGCCACGGTCCTTACCAACTTGGCATTGATAACATATCTACATTATGTATAAATAAATCTAAATATAGCTGTAACTGATGGGTGCTCTAAAGGAGTAAATGTATAGCTCGTTTGTCAGCAAAAATTAATAAAGCTTTTACACCTATAACCAATCACATTATATAAAATAATTTCAAATGAATGCTGAAGATTTCTGCATCAAAAAGTTGTAACGAAATGTCCAAATATCCTATTATTTAATTTATTTCAAATGGCTCGTCGAAACCAGTTATGGTTCAATGACCTTAAATAGTTTCTACATTTTGTATGTTCATTATCTATTCATTATAGAGTTGTACACACCATTTGTCTTGGTGATAGACACCGAATCTGTAATAGATATCTATAAATCAATATTTTTATTAAAAACGGGGAAACAATTTACCAGGCAGTGTTTGGTTGCCAAAGACCACAGACTCGCTTGTGTATTTGCTCCCAAAAAAGGACGTAAGGAGATCAAGGTACTAGATAAGAATAAGAATACAAATTTAGATAATAAGTTCTATCAAAAACACTTCACTAATAAATCGTATGATACGTACATAGCGTACGTACTGTAAGTAAAGTCTTGCATTTCATTGAAGTCACACATTTTATTAAAGTTTTACATATATAATGTAAATGCAAATGGTTGTCATTATTTTAAATAAACGTTCACAAGCTTCGAACATTCATGTCGACAGTCGCCGTACTTGATACTTTGATGACTTTATTAATTGATTCTTTGAGGACCTCTTAATTCTAGTAAAAGCGGCGTTTTCTTAAAGAATTTTTGCTTTATTTATGAAATTGATATCGAGAGGTGTTAAATCAGGGCTGGAAGTATAAGTCGATATTTTATATGACACACCATGTGCGTTTTCTGCTTCTTGATTTGCCTGAATATTCATAGAATACGTAGCTTCGGCTTTCAAATATCGAAAACGATGTTCCTAAACGTTTGTCATGTAGAAGTGACTCTGGCCAGGCCAAATAATGCGAATAGGTGACCACCTGAGCGGCCGCCTGAGCCTAATGGTTTAGGTGTGGATACCATGAACCGGAAAATGTAAGACATCTACCTACAAGGTGAACAGACAAATTGTTCAGGTCGGCAAAAGACGCTGGATGCAGGCGGCTTTCAACCGGTCCAATTGGAAATCTGTGGAAAAGACATAAAACCTGAAGTAGATCTTGTGGCTAAATGACGATAACAATACTTTTGCAGGCGTTTTGGTTTAAAAAATAACGATCAAAAATATTGACAAGTTTCACATTGACACTGACAAGTTTCATAAGTCGCAATATTCAAGAAAACAAAGCTCGAGATATTCATCCAAGACCCGATGACGAATTTTCGCACTCTTTACGATGCAAAAATTTAATAAATATAACTTGCTTTTTTTTATTTTACTTTATTTATTATTATAATTAAACCAAATATATTTAACGTTTTGAAATGCTCATAACCTCGTTAAAAATCAGTTTGAACCTTTCTTGCCGGTATTGAAATTTCTAAACAGATATCAATGTATCAAAATATTGTACGACTGGATATTGGTTTTCTACTTATAATAACGTAAACTTTGTACAAATAATTAGTAAAGTATCTATGTTATATCACGAAAGCCTTAGCTGACGAAGAAAATTAGTTCATTTGAAAATTTGTACCGAATGCCGTAATTAACTGAGGTCATTGTTAGAGACCCTTGAGCCTATCAAAAGAACTTGACGGTGACGTAATCCGGAGAAATACGAAATAGAACGGCTCAAGCCGCTATCCCTCCGTACTTAACTGCGATTCGAACTAAATAAGAGATTTAGGATAATTGCATTCAGCTTTACCACTTCAAACCCGATGTAGCTGAACATACCAAAGGATAAAGAAGGAAAAGTCGCTACAATAAGGAAATATACAAGCGCATTGTATCATAAACCGATTTTTGTGATGTTGCAATGAATCTGTTTCCCTAGCAATTGTTAATATTAATATTTGTAAATTTTATCAATAATATATTATATTCACTATTTTTGGGAATCACATAAGTTTTATTTGTAATGTAATTTAGTTCATTTAGTAATATACCTAGTAATCTAGCTTTTGAACCAAACAAAAAAATATATTCCACTATTGGTTACAAAATATAATGTTCATACTACATACAATGAAACTGGTTCTGGTCTCTGCTAAAATTAATGTTAGTCAATTTCTAAATTAATCAAAAATTTCAATATCTTAATCTTGAGTAATGGTCGCACAGCTGTAGACGATTGTGACTTGCGATCGTAGGTCGTGTGTTCCATTCCCTGGAATTCAACATTAAATAAATTACACTTTGGGTATTAATTACATAGGATTGCCACAAACAAGTTTTTAGAGGTTTGACAGCAGCATCCTCTGCGTACCATAATACCATACCACACTGCAAAACAACCCCAGGAAGGCCCCAAGCATGGCAATTTTCTTAATTAAGTAAATAATTTTAATAATGCTTGCTATGTTTACTATTTGTGGGAATTATAATACTTAAGTGTTTATTTCTGTATTAATTTAGTCAATTTCATAAGACAAAAATTCATAAACGTATCGTTTTCTTTTTTAAAATTTAACGTTAAATTTAAAGTTAACGTCGATTTCTAATGCAAGCACATCACTCGGAGCACATAGCTCCTACAACCAATGGCTATTGGTGACAAAAAGGTTACGTGGTGACCATGAGCCGATTAACGTGGCGTGGGCAGGTCCCCCCTTAGGTAGACCAACGACATTACTCGACATTATTGACGGAAGGTACTGGAGGGCAGCAGTAACCCGCGGTCATTGAGGGAGGCCTAAGCCATGCAATAGGCGTCTATCGGCTGAAAACTAGAAGAAGCCTATGCAACATTAACAATACCAAGTAAAATGTAAAGTAAACTTTCTATGGATAAGTTCGTACAGCGGCAGACTATACGGGCTTCCTTTGCGATATATTCACCTGTTGAACATAAAATGCAAAACGAATAAAAAAAGAATTCCTTTTTATTCGTAATGCGTTTTACGTTTATAAAACTTTTTTCCAACTCATTAGTCGGAATAAATGGTATAAAAACGCAATCTCAAGAATGAATTTTCTTCGTCATTACATCAATTATCGTCATAGTTAAACAATTATAAATGTTTCAACATCGGAATGTAAGTTATCTATTAATATTCTATTACCCATAGTAGAAAGTCTAGCTGTTAGTTAGATTATAGCTTAAGCGTATTCCAAAAATGTCGGTATGTAACCGATTGTCTATCCACAAGTTATTTGGGATGCTACGCAATTTACATTTCCTAACAGAGCAAATGCTATGTCATTATGAAACTTATTAATATTCATTGCCTTGTTATAGGTTTCAGTCGAAGCATTCAGCGTCCAATGTAGCGGAAAGGATTTTTTAATAGATTAAAAGTGGCGATCACGAACACTAAGATAATATTGATGTGTATGTTTTTAACGCATATGTTATTATATTCGTATTTCATCGAAATTATCAAAAATCAAAAAATACGTCCCGCTTTGCTGTCATAATTATCATTTCAGCCGTTAGAATTCCACTGCTGGATATAGGTGTTTCCCGCATATTTCCAATGGGACCGGTTGGTATCAACCTTTATCCAGTATCTTCCGACTTTAAATAGGTCTATCTACCGTGTGGGTGGACGTAATCCGCAGTGCTTGTCGGTCTGCGGTGTCTCCAGAACCCTAAGGCTGTCGTTTCCGCCAATAATACATAGAGTAATTTCTATTTACTTTAATTAAACTACCTATCTACCAAAAAACTATAAAACATAATGTACAAAATTTGGTAACCTTATAATATCATCAACATTATTTCAGCTTTAAGATGTCGAATATGTGGCATGGGTCCCTTCAATAGATGTCCAGTAAAACCAGTTGGCGTTTTACCAAGATCTTAACAAAGTCATTTTGTGTGTTTTGTGGAATTAAAACTATTTCCACCCATACCATCCAACAATAAATGTTTATAAATTGTGATTATCATAAAAGATACAATTTTTTTAATATTAAACTTTCTCGCCAATAAAATATTTAGAATACCTATATTGCCGATTTTTGTACATAGGACTTATAAAGATGGTATGGTATATAATACATAAAAGTTCGTTATTGTATAGCACTCACGCATTTTATAACTAAAATTGCCGCCGAAAAATTTCTTTAACCTCTGCCGCGACTGGATTAGCAAATCTGTACTTAGGCGATATTAAGTAATTAGATTTTCAAAACATGCTATAAAATAATGTATTTTCGCTACCTTTAATTGAGCGATTAATTCCATTAACGGTGGCTTACCTTAACCCGGAACGCAGAAATACTTATTCTATTGACAGCAATAATAGAAGCTGCGGTTTTAACTGTCTAGACGGTCTCTTGCAAAATCGTCCAACCACCAGTAAAATCTTCTATTTTACTGTTCTCTTCCGTAATCTTTTCCGGGTTGAATAAACTGTTCTTCATTGCTGATTTAATTTTGAAATACCAATTCTTTTGGAATGTAATTTAGTCTGTACCATTATTTTTTAAATAAGGAAATGTATATTTGGTCTTCATAAAGAATCACAACTATTTTAGTGAATAAGATATTTCACATAGATAAGAGGTTAAGAAAACAAATCGATTAATTTTTACTTATAACAATTCGTTACTTGGCGAAAGAAGATAGATCAGTTTATATTTGTCCAGTGTGTGTACCTGGGATAATATTAGTATTAACAAAGTTAACGCATAAGCAGTATAGTAACTAAAAATTTAATAAATAAGGCTTAAGAATACAAAATCACAAAATCTTTGTTGGCAGTAGAATATGCATTTAAATTCTAAGGAGAATATGCATTTAAATTCTTTCACTATACCATTAGTTTTCTGCCAGCAATAAAAGACCGACATTGAGACTTGCGTTCACAGATCAAGGGTTCGATCTCGGGATTCAATCTTATATAATTCCCACTTTGTGCATTAATTATATATTGTGTGAACAGAATATAATATATAATATATTATATCCTGCTCACTCACGAGTTTCCAGGGTATCGGCATTAGCGTCTTCTGCGGAACATAATAGCACACTGCGTTCGTCAAACAAATCGATTATGGTATATCCACCGATGGATATCTTCGAGGCCAATGCCTTTCAGTGGGCATCTATGGGCTGAAAGGACGGCGTCGACTATTTAGAGAACATAGAATAACGGTCTAAATCAGTAGAGGTAATCTGTATTTGTATTGATTTGGGGATTTGCAAGCACAACATGGTGTCGCTCACTGTTTTAGAATGGAGACTCCATGGGTCGCCCACCCATAATATGGGCAGACAAACTTGTTAAGATCGTTGGAAGGTGCCGGTAACTCTATGTGGAAGTTCTATGCAGTAGTACACGTCCTACAGCTGAAATGACGTCGATTATAATAATGATGTTGATATAATAAAATATCCTCTAAGAGGCTGAAAATATTAAGAAATAATAACGATCCAAAAATAATTGTACTGAATTATTCAAATGATTAGTGAAAAAAAAGTTTATCTCGTAACGTTAACAGAGTACATAATTACGTTAACATAGGTATCTACGAGGTCTAAGTAGATTAACGTTACATACCATTTGTATAATCGGAAGAAATAATGTTAACGAGTCAACTAGTTGGGGTAAGTACAAAATAATTACTATGTGAGATATCTTATGTTGCAATGGAACTGGACAGATACTTACCACCGTTTCATACCGATTCTGGAATATGTAGGTACAGAATGTATGGAATGACGCTTCACCTAAACGGTAATGTAAACAATCTTAATATACTACAAATGTTTACATAATTATGTACAAGTGGTGATCGGAATGGGACTATATACCGCATTGAAATTTAATATTATCCGTAAGTCATTAAGTTAGTGGGCTATTTTTTAACAGCAAGCTTTGTTAATTACCTCCACTATGTCAGTTACTTTCGCTCGTTTACAGATCTCCCAATCCTTAATTCGATCTCTCAGAGAAACTTCGAGCATCGCTCCTTGAGCCATGCTCATTGGGCTACTGTGAGCTTGCCAATGAGATCAGGAGGTTGTCATTATTATGTTTATAATTATTATCATATATTATGTTATATCCAAAATCAGGTCCGATTCATAAAAATATTGACAATAGCGAAGCGAAAAGAACACATATAGTGGCAGAAATATAGCCATTTAAACACACAGGCAAACTTACAAAAGCAAATCACTGGCAATTGTGTATTGCTTAAAAAAGGCACAGGGTCAGCGGGTCAATACCGCCGCGATGAAATCGAGCCCACATCCTAATTATACGGACAAATCGACAGGACTCACTCCCGAGGTAACATAAGCATAGAAAAATATTTACATTATACTTTACGCTATTTATCTTTGTCTTTTCTTTATTAAATTTAATCTTAAGTTCGATTAATAACTATATATAATCCAAATATATAAGAGATTTCCACCTATGCTACTCACCGCGATATCACTAGAACTATAAAATTTAGTGACTTGTAACTAGGTAAGAATATTTCTTTTATTAAGTACAGATCAGATAAAATGGAATTTCACATAATTCTGCATGATTGGTTGAGATTGTCATCAAATTTGCGAAGCGAACGGTGGACAGTTAATACTGTTTAATGTATAACCGCTATATATACCTCAACTCATCATCGCACGCGGTTCTCTGTGTGCGTATGTTCATACGTATGCATCTTTGCATCGCGAAGCAGTGACGCGGCAGTCGCCGATATACAGATAATGTATGTATGGAAACTTAGCGCACATGTAGAGCCGCGCGCGAAGTCTAGTTGAATTATATGTAGCAAGTGATTAAGAAATAATAATATGTCGATTAAACCAGTTTGAAGGACATCATTGTTAGGTTAAATTTAAGTCGAATGAATTCATTTTTAGAAGGAAAATAAAAATAAAACCATAAGTACTCAGACCAGTGCATTGAAAAGATCATGGTGCCGTTTTTGAACACCAGAACAGTAAAAGACCGTGTCACATCAGGAGAAATAATTGAAGATAAAACCCTGAAATTAGACAGTTGAAATCTCTTCTCTCACCTATGATCGTGCAATTGAAAAAAATACGAAATGAATGTGCCATAACTTCACCAATACTAGTCCGACCAGAACTGCTGTAACGCGCAGTACCACGGTTCCGCTCGGACTAATATAATATTCATTTAAACATATTTCCCCATCTGTTCAAACTCATTCGTCCTTACCTTCCGATTACACATTACTGTTAAGACCAACAAACATGCGGCTTGTCTGACGTAACTCATTTCCGCATGGCCACACGAAAGCCAGCAAGTCGGCCCGAAACAATTCTAAATACTTGGTGAATAGTGCCTAATTTTAATTTCAGTAATTGTTAAAACGGATCTGTAATAAGATTCTAGTTTCAAAAATCAACGCATAAGGCAACACACAAATATTTTAACAGATTTTATGCATTGCCCAGTGTATAAGTTATATATTGTTATGTGTGAAATTTATCGGAACATTTTTAGTTGTATTTTTTGGTCATTGACAATGACATGTCTTGTTTGCCCGTTGGCATTTACAATGTCACCGGGTTTAAGTTGGCAGAGATCAGAAGGACATCCTTGAGAGCCTTAACTTGGGATAATATGTAGTTATTTTTTTATTTCACTAAATTGAGAAGCCGCCATGTTTTTATGACACTTATGTGGAAGAACTATGAAGTGACTGGGGCACAAGATCTCTAAGAAAGAGGGCACCTCTGCTTGCTATTTATCATTTCAATAAATCTTACGAGTAACTAAATAAATTAATGTAGCCCAATACAATAGATGTTGTTGATGATGGTTAGATATGATTTAAAAAAGATTCTTCTTCTTTTCAGCCACTAGACGTCCTCTGCAAATCACAGGCCTCCTTCAACGATGACCGGTCTAAACTATGTCGCTGTTCGCCTAAAGTGGGTCTACTGACGCCGCGACTGACGGCTCGTAATCGCCACTCGAGAAACTTTTGGCCCTAACCGCTATCAGTTAAATGAGCGATATGCCCCCATACTGCCACTTCAGACGAGCAATTCTTGTCTTGAGATCTTGGTCCTTCTGCGGATCTCTTCTGATTTGATCTGGCAGCGAAACTCCGAGCATAGCCCAGCCCCCTTGCTTTGTGATAAAAAAGATTAGTGATATGTAATCTGGTTTGGATAACATCGCTGAGCAGACTTAAAACAGCATTTATAATATCTAGTTGTTGTCTCTGCTATAGGGTAGAAAGTTGATTGGTAGAAAATACTTAAAAGGCCTTAACTTCGAATTAATAAATATCTATAAATTGTTATTACTATTTTTGATCGAGTAATGGTTGTAGATAAATGGGATAAACAATTAAGAATAACATATGAATACTGTGTTTGAAGAACACCAAAAATCAAATTACTGAATTAATTCTTATTACCACTTCAACTCTCAAAAGGCGATAAATGAGGTGCTACACATAAATATGTATCACGTAACCGGAAAATTGGATAATACCGCATTTTAAAAGGGCTATGCTTATCACTTACCGATAGGTAAACGCATTGTATGTACGTTTATTTCAAACAACAATTATTCGTCATCAAAATAAATTTTATTTGCTTCGATATTAACAATATTTTATTTGACGTCTTCCAAGTAACTTTAATGGATTTACCTTTTTAAAAAAAATATGAGAATGTTATTTCTTAAATTTTATGCTCGTAAACAACTTTAAAGGTCATTCGGCCATAAAAATATTTTCACCTTTTTCCTATTTTACAAGCGTGATTAAACTTATCTTTATTTATTTGTTTTTTTTTACGATGGGTCTAATAAGAATACATAAGGTCACCCAGAGAACAATAAGGAAGGCTAACCACGAAATTTCGGTACGAGATCTAATCAGATATCAGAAGATCCGCCGTAGAACCAAAATTATCGACGTAGCTCAAGGGAGTGCTCGGAAGTGGCAATGTACAGGATAAATTGCTTCACAAGGCTGAAAGATTCTTGAGCCATGCGGTGTGGATATGCCCTCCACTAGGTGGACCAATGTCATAACCAAGGTCGCAGGAAGCCGCTGGCTGTAAGGAACTTAAGACCGGTAATTGTGGCAGTTTTTCGGAGAGATATATGCCTTGCAGTAGGCATCTATTGACTGACATAAATGAATGGATGAAAATTATTTTCTTTTAATAAAATGAAAAAAAAACATATTGTATATGTTATATATTATATATTTTCTTACTTTTCTTTAAACAGATTTAAATTCATAACAAAATATACCTGTAATGAATATTAATCTCAATTATGTTTCACATTGCGCTTAATCGGTAAATAAAAGCAAATAAATAAATATTATAACAACAGAAACTGGTAACAATATTAAATTATTACAAATGAATAATAAATAAATGCATGAATAGATGGAATGGCTATCTTTATGTTAACCTATTTGACATCCAATGTTACAATGGCATGTGTTATCATGACGTAATATTATGTGCGTGTATTCGAAGATTAACAGATTTTATTATGTACAATAAAACTTACACGTGAGCACAGGAAAATAAAACTTCGTTAAAGAATTCATTATCATAAATTGTTATAACAATACTAAATAATTAAAGCTGCAGCATAACACAGAATATAATTTTACCAAAAACAATTACCTAATACCATTAATGATTATTAAAATATGAATGAGTCATGATGAGATATCATTAAATCATTGCATGCTTTATGCAATGATTTAATGATATATAGATCAAAATACATGTATCATTATACATAATAATATTGTAAAATAAAATCAAAAGTGTAAAATAAAAGTAAATGAAAGCGATGATCGACAATGCTGTCGACACTTTTACTCATATTGCAACACCACAGCTTGCAAATGTTTAAATATAACATTGTCAGGAAACCAGATATTACAGAATTTAAAATTAATAACACATTCACTGATCAGCTCTCCTTAAAAGGAGGCTGTGTTCTTGCAACAAAAACGTAAAAAAAATCAGAAACTAACAAAATGAAAATCCTCTGTTAGAAATGTTTTGATAAATGTATATATATCCATTTACTGGTAGCTGCAACTCAAAACCCTTTTCATTCTGCACACTGTTAGGAAGTAAATCGTGCAGCAGCGGTGAAACAAAACCTACTTACTTATTTTGTTTACTTGGTTCATTTATAACAACATTACATAATCAATTCTGTTATGTTGGCACCATAAGTCGAAAGACAGGAGCAAAATCAAATGCTATTATAAATTCACTTTTATGCACAAGTTCATTGTGCCCTTTACCAAGTAACCACGTTAATATTTCACGTTATAATACATTGCGGGCTTACGGTTAATATTCTTGCAATACTGGGATATATCATAATATTTATACAGGAAACATAATTATTTCATACATTCTCACTCTGTGCATTCCATGAGGCATATCTTCATATTCAAAACAATCGTATTCCTTTCACGACTGTCCTTAAATCTCACTAAAAACCAACAACCTTATTATGTCTTGACTTCTATGACGTGTTATAATAAACAAAAAAAAAATTTGGCTGCCAGAGTCAATAATATAAAGTCCTATTTGAATCATAGCGTCGTTTTTCTTGGACCGTACTGTTACTGCTGTCCAAATGGCAGCTGCAGATTTTTTCTTTTTTTTTTACGTTCGTATCTAATCAAGACTTTTTATATTTTCTTTCTCTTATCATAGTTGAAATAGTGACTCTGATTTTAGTAACGTTCGTTATTTCGACTTTTACAAATTCCGCGGGGTTTGAAGTGGCAGGGCGTAACAGGCGCCTAGCCTAAGACCTTTTTAAAAGTACCGCGGGAGCCTCGGCTCGGGTCGCTATATACTACTATTTTATGAGTAATGAGTGACCCTGTCCTGCCAGAACCATGGCCTGGAGATGTTATTAATCGATATCTTGAAATTTAAATTACAAAAACCCATATATTTACAAATCAAAAGTGATCTTTATTATGGCCTACACTATAAATATATTTAGAGAGTTTGTTTATTAGAAGATGTATATTATATGTATATAGGAAAATAATCTAGCTATAATTTTACTTACTTTATTTAAGTGTGAATAAAAATGTTTTTTTACTTGTTCTTAAAGTTACATTTTCTGACGGATTTCCAATCCGTTAATCCCGATTAGTAATTGACTGTAACGGTACGTAATAATTGTAGGTAAATATTCGTTATTAATTATAGACGGTTTGATAATTTTTGGCTGGAAACCAAACAGTTTCGTATGTAATTAGTGCAAGCTTATTTTTCGCAATAAAATAAAATAGCCGCGAAAGTGTTACAATGCAATTATTTTGCAAACGTCTATGAACTATTATTGCCGCATATAACGTCTTGACGCCTTTATGACTAGTTATTTTTGTAGAATAAAGTGTTCGTGGTAGAAACGTATACGTTTATACTGATGGCTTATTATTCAATGTTTTAGTTTTGTTTGCCTATAATGTTATTATAGCTAGTTATACAGCCTCGTAATGTATTCAAAGCATTATAAATGTGTGTTGTTATATGTAAACACGTGTGCATATTAATACCTGACAATTTTTCTATGCATAAAAACTGCATTTTATTGGCATACCAAAAAAATAAATAAGGTTATCCAGGTGTATGTGTGAAATAGAGAATTACTCATTGTAACTGTCAAAATTTTAATCCTTCAATACATTTTTCTGTCTTCATATACATTATATAAAAAATGAATCCTTTGAAATAATCGTTCACGTGTTATATAATTTTATTAATAATATTTAATCGTAATTGTGATTTTTTGACCTTCCACCATTTCTTATGGATTGTCTTGTAAAACTGAAAACTTTAAACCTTACTTGTAATTTGTCAAATATGTGGTATTTCTAAATATTATTAGATTTATATATATTTATACATATATACATACGTATATAGGTATATAAATTTGTATTTATTTATACACATTTGTATATATACATAAAGATCATCACTTGTTAAATTTTGGCTCTTTAGATCATTGTAAACTTTGTTGTTCCATAAATAATAGACAAATGTAAATGAATCGGTTATTTAAAATGTAAATGTAAATGGATATTATAAAATTAAACGCACTCCAAGTAACACTCTACAAACATGATAATCGATTAAACAGCATTAATGAAGATCTGTGTGTGACCGCGATTTATCAATGCCCCTCCTTGCACTTCATTAGTTATTATGATTACTTTGTTTTCCCGTATAGTGATGCTATCAGCTAGAAAGTGAAATAATCTTTAATCGACTAAATAAAACTGCAGCTTAATTGAGATGATTTATCTATAATATCATACGGTTTTAATTCGGTCGGTTCATGCCGGCGCGTTCCGAACATTGACAACAAATTTTTATTTCAAGCCAGTCCGCCGACATGCGTCGGAGAAATAACATGTGTAAATTGTTACAATAACATCATAACGTTTACACTTCGATGTTATTTTATTTTTAAATTCATAATCAAGTTTTTCTTTTACCAATACACAAAGAGCATAAAATAAAAAGTTTTAATTAGAGACATTAGAAAATTTAAGTGCAAATTCTTGCAATTCTTTTCTTCTCGGAAGAGGAAGTTTTGCGTAAAAAGTAAGTATTTTGTATTTTTTGTTTCAATTAAAAATACTTTATCTACAATATTCCCTATTTATATTAATTAATAAACAGGAATACTTTATAAAACATATCTGTAACATTTTGTATTATGCAAAGATCATTCGTGTATCAAGTTTCATAACTTTGGAAACACTTTCTGAATGTAATAACTTAATAAGTACACAGAATTGAGGTCTTTAAAGTGATTTTTTATAACAAACAAAATATATACCAATGTAAAACTGGCTCACAGCGGTATACAGCCAGTACACTCGCAACGTTTTTTATTACAACGATATTAAATAATTGGTTTTTCCAAAGAATAAGTGCAGTTTTAGCTTTAATTCGATATCATGCGCCAATATTTCTATTCTGGTTTACTTTACGATCACAAAAGCAGTAATTAATCTTTACTATTCGTCCTCCTACTTAACTAAAACAGTTTGTTCGACCTACATTCTTAATCATGTAATGAACTATATCTACTTGCTTATACGCTTTTGTAAATTTCTTTCCATTATTTATAAGCAATCGTTAAGTTTTTGGCAATGAATTAATTAATTATTTTCTTACAGTTTTCGAATCACTATAATTTCGGCAAATTTTTGTATGTTTAGATGCATTCCATTTCTCAATCTTAAGTTTAATTTACACATTTCGTTTTATAATTTTATCCACAAATAAATAGACAATCCACTCTTTGGAACAAATTAACAATTATACAAAAAATATTTTTAACATCAACAAACATTTTCAAGTTTAGTTTTAGATATACATTTGTAAAAATGTTTATTTAAAAAAAAACTTACAAATATTATATACTTTTTTTAATATTTCGGTACGATTACTTCGTCTATTCTATAAACCAATGTGTGCGGAAATAAGTTTTTCCATGTGCATATTTTCGAAGTTATTGTATTACGCAAAACTTAAATTTACTTTAGAACCAAAAGAGTAAAATTTTAGCAATAAAACGATTTACGAGACCGTATCAGAAATAGGCGGAACCGTAGAGAAACGAAAGTAGCCCAGTGGATTGACATGTAGATGTCGTAGTGAGTTAGTCACATAGCGCGCAGAACAGGTGGTCGCTGAGGCCTTAAGGTTCTAAAGGGAGACCATGGATCGGCAGTAGATGATCCACATACAAAGTGGACGGAGAGAAAAACTTGTTAAGGTCGTCGTAAAACACTGTTTGGAGGCTGCTTCCAACCGGTACTTTTAAAAATCTAGGGGGGTGGCTCTCGTACAGTATTAAACATCCTACGACTGAAATGATGATGTTGAGGGTTGATTTGGTTTCAACAGATTTTTAAACTTTCGTGATGGATACCGGAATATTTACATGTTTTATTTTTCTTATCGCCGAACAACAACGGAAAGTTATACTTAGTGGAATCGTTATCGGAAATTACGAGGCTATCATCGTTTTTTTGTGTAATACGATCCAAACAAATGTTATTAGATGAGAATAATTAATAATTTTCATGTTATTAATAATTTCATGGACAGTCATGTGTGATAGGACATCAATGGAATTTCTGTTATAATTGCTTAATGGAGCCAATACTCTTGTAAATGTTCATATAGTGAATTTTAAAGTAAGATTTAATAACAATGTCACGAAGCATATTCTCCGTAAATAAAAGACTTACTATATCAAGAAAAAACTCATCATGTTTTATATGAGTGTCTTCGCTGGGTTAAACCGATTTAACAACACTATCATCATCGACATTTCAGCCGTAACTTGTCCACCGCGTGCCAAAAGCCTCTCTCATAGATTATCAATAGGACCAGTAGGAAGCGGCACCCAGCGTCCTTCAACGACTTTAACAATGTCGTGCATCCACCTTGTGGGCTGACATCCTATGCTGCTACTGCGGGAGGTATCCACTCTAAAACCTAAGGCCCCAACAGCCATCTTTTCTGCGCTCTATGTGGCCATCCCGCCTTCAACTTGCCAATTCGCTGAGCAATGTATTTTTATTTAACCACACTCCAAATTATATTTTCGCGACAAAATTGTTCTTGGGATCTTTCACTATGAAGGCAACGAAAGAGTTACCCAAGATTCCTGCTGGCTAAAACTACGTTCCTCATTTGATGCATGATTTCAGTGTTCCAGAATAACTTTCATACGGTATATAGTCACAAATATTAATGACTAAGGCAGGGCTCGAGATCCCCACTCATAATAATAAAGTGCGGAATTGCCTCCCACGCCCCGATGAGGTTTTAACATACATGTGGTGTCTCACCCCCGACTCCGCTATCAAGGTTTGATTACTGGTATTAGCGGGTGTATAGTTTATCCTTCACTGACGTCCTGGCTAGTTATTACTCCAGCTTTTTCTTGGTAAAATTAAAAAGATACTTGTTGGTAAATTCGTGTTTTTTCTATACAAGAAAGTGACCCGATGAGAGGCTTGTTCTGACATATCGCTAGATTAAATTGTATATACCCATAATTGAAAAAGGTTACATTGAATTTTGTTACACAATTGTAGAATATTAGAACAATTTACGCGCACTTACACATTTTTATTACCACAGTTATTTCAGTGAACCGCCCTCAAAACTATAACACTTGCACAAGTTGTCGTAAATGTAAACGCAATGATGGCATTTTTCTAGAAAACCTATGGAATTTATGAAAAATAAATAAAATAATTCAGATATAACTATAATGTAAGGGCCATAAAAAAATTAAGAGCGTAAGCATGGATATCCTTAGGCTACGTTGATTTGCATCGTGCAAAAAAGAATTTATTCTAGACACGAAAACTAACACAGAATTGAATAGATCTAAGTGATCATTTAGTATAACATTTATCATGTTTAGTCCTTAGGAAGTCATACATGTTTATGTCGGGATCTAGATTTTTAAACCATCGTCTTACGGTATTACAATAAATTCATGTGTCATGTCCCCGAGATATAAGTTATAAGTCTTAGAAGTTAACCAAACAAAACTTGTATAAAAAGATCTTATTAGTATGAATTATTTTTAAAAGATGTTTTACAGATATTGTTATAGTGAAAAACTCGTCTGAATTTATTATATGCCCTTTTCAGATCAGGACGCGTTAGGAATCCTCGTAGCCTTAAATTGAAGGATGCAATTATTCAAATGTTCAAATATATAATTAATTTTTCAAATTAATTCTTCACGTGATGTACTCATTTGTTCACTGTGAAAGATCATTCGTGTAAAGGGATAAAAATATGTAATAAATATTCTTGTTTAAAAGTAATCACTAATTATACTTAAATTTAAAATTACTATTACAAATTAGTTATTATTCATATCGAATTGAATTTAAATCTGCTTGCCATTAATTCATTGTTCCTATAGTATAACTCTGAACATATTGCGTTTATTTTAAATGTTTTAAATTTATATTAAAAAAAAACATTACGTCCGGCAACAGAAGTTAAAAATAACCTTAATAGTAAAGACCGTGACTTATTATCGTAGGTGACGGGTTCTATGTCTGGCAAGGCTATAGTTTAAATCATTTATAACATAGCCGTTTCTTACAAACGATGATTAAATGAATTGCGGGGAAACTAACATGCCAGCAAAATAAAAATACAGAACAAATTTTACATCTACCAGCCAACTGTGCCCGCATGGTAATTCAACCACCAGTCCCTCTAAAAGAGGCTTGTTTCTTAACTACTAGTATAGTTCTAATACAAAAATGTTTTCATAGTAAAATAGACGAAAGTATTTTTTTATACTGATAATCACTCTTTTTTATCTTTTACCTTCATTCGTTACGTTGATTTATTCTAAGTGGTTTAAATCTTTCAGATCACAATATTAACCAGCAAGCTATCATTATCATCATCGTTACAGCCATAAGACATATACAATAGTAAACGTCATATTGCCCATAGCTATCCCCTGTAGATTTCCGATATGACCGGTTGAAAGCTGCCTGCATCCAGCATCTTCCGAAGACCTTAACAAGGTCGTCTGTCCACTTTGTGAGTGCGCACTCGACGTGCACTTGCTAGTCCGTAAGTTCCCCACATTATTCAGAACCTTAAGGTTTCAGCGGACATCTGTAATGCGGGTAATGTAGACCGCCACTGCCACTTCAACTTGCCAATCCGCAAATACAATAAATAAAAAAGAAAGATTCGCATTTTAAAATTACAACACAAATGAAGTAACAAAACACTAGCGATAAAGAAAATTATTACTTGAAAAAGAAACATGACTGATTGATTTATCGAACTATAGAAAACGTAATTATTTTTAGTTATATTATATTTAATGTACATTCTGTCTTCAAGGTATAATGGAGAACAAATAAATTTCTCGTATTACCGCCTAACGATAGTATAATAACAGAAGTTTTAAAATTTTTAAATCCTAATTCTGCAACCCTACACCATTCATTTTAAATGTCTTTGTTTTCATATATTTTCACCTTATATAAGAAATAGACCGTTAAGATGTTATAAAGAAAAAAAGTTTATTCAACAGTACTATTTTATCCTGGAATAAAAATTATCTATCTAGTCCATAGTATTTTTAAATGCTTACGTATAATATCAAATTAATATTTATAAGTTTATTACTGGTTCTAAACACATCCAAAGATATTAAAACCAGAAGCAAACGCGTTTTTGCTGTATTATTTTTTAACATTATCATGATAAATACATTGACATTGAAATATTACGTGCGTATAATTTTGCACACCAGAACAAAAGGATGACAAAAGGTCTAAGACTCCGCTCTAAAATCGCTGATGTAACGAGAAGTACATTATTTGTGTCACCTTTTACGTGTTAAAAACAAAAAACATTTTAACATTTTATTATTGTATGCATAAATTTAAACTTTTGATCGAGACACAATATCGGAACCACTTCTAGAGATAACGTCTCTATGTACCTGTTCGAATTCTGCATAACACTTATAATAATAGTTTAATTGTCCGTATAACCAGTAGTTATCTTAGATTATCTCACGGCCCAACAATAAAAATGCAGAATGTCGACTCGATGAATCATTGTTCTAAAATACTTCGCTATTGCAAGACAAAATATTTTTTTAAATATTATGTTTATGATGGTCCTTATATCAAGGATACACCCATATAGCAATGTAGGTAAGAGCTACGCTAAGAGCTTCGTTGTAAATTAAAAATTAGTAAATCCGCAGAAAAACCAAGGTCCCTGGCGTAGCTCGAAGCTCATGTGAAGTGGCAATGGGTGGGCATTTGGACGAAACTTTCTCGCTAAGGTAGGCTTCCCACTGGATCGACCACACAGCCACGGTCGCTGGATACGAGCTGCGCAAGACCTGACGACGATCTATAGAGGAGATCTATGTCTTGTAGTAGAAGTTTAGGTTATTGGCTGAAATGATGATGACAAACAGTAAGGATAGTTATAATTATCCCAATACCGTCTGACTTCGGTGTCTTCTGTAATTGGAAGCTCAAAAAACATTTTTAATGATTATAAGCACAAACAATATCAGATCGCATAGATATAATAGAAACACCAGTTTTCAAATTTAGTTTCATGATATGCCGACGACTGTAAGATTGGGAAAAGTACTCGTAGTAATGACGACATCGCTTAAAAACGCGGGCTTTAGTGTTGAATAGACTCCGATAATCAAGTGTATTGAGCCGCGCTGCCATAGAGTGGTAATCCATTAAGAAAACAGTAAGACTATATTGAATATGTATTTAGTTTGTTCTAAAAACGAAGTCTTTGTTCTTGTATACATTACACATTTTCACGATTCGATTCGCCAGTAGTTTGCTAACGCTTAAAGAAATAATAATTTTTGTTTTAGTTTTACAGAAATTTACTCGGTTGAATATGTCGATGGTAAATTTTCTTCATTTACATGCATGTACAATTAGGTACATTGTATTACAATTGTTTATTTAGTCACAGTGTCACTGAGGCTCATTTTTTTACTATGTAAGTCTATTGTTTAATAGATAATAAAACATGAATGAAATTGTAACATTTTTCTTATGTTTGTAATGGAATACTGCGATGCCAAGAATTTTGCGTTTATGCTTTATAAAATGATAATAACTGTTCTGTTATACAATATTACAATAGCAAATGTTATACGTAAAACCATATTTCGCACACATTAAATAAATTCTACTGTTATTATGACATTCCACTTTTCTGCTTATTTCCTCAGTTAATAATTCGTTAGTTTAAAATGTTGTCAGCATATACTTGTAAATACATAAATTTTCAACTCTATCATTGTCCTCTCAAATGCGTTATAGATGTTTAAGGTACAATATCACAGCATCAATGTAGCAATACATTATGAATTTATTGGTATAAGTACATTAACAAAATTATAATTCTACTCGAATCGAAACGGAAAGCTTCAATAATATAGATAACATAAATTGAGGTTCGAATACTTCACCGCCGTCGCTGTCGTTGCAACTAAGTTTTGTATTTAGAAATGAAACTATCATTTTTTAATTATTTCAATAATGAAAGATTTTTTTTATTAAACATTATTAATATGCAATTTTTGTTAGCGAGGGAATGAAATTCGTTAGAAGAATGTGTATAGAATTAAATGTTATTGAAACTCCATAGAACCTTATTGTTTTAAGAACATTTTAAATGAGATAAAATCTTGACGATTAAAACTTATCATCTTTCAGCATTTATGATCTGTGTTATAGTTGTTACACTTATAAATATGATTTATAAGTGTTGATGAACTTTATATGATCTATGGACATATGTAATATTTTTTAACTAAAACTAAAAAGTTTTATTGACTAGATTCCATTCCATAACTGATTGGTCTCCCAGTCTATATAAAATCTGTCTAATAATCCGGGTGAGATTGTATTGTCTGTTAAAAATAAACCGGTAAATCTAAGGCGACCATGAGAACATATAAAAGAAATATAGGATCGTATCCTACTTAAATTGTGTAAAAAGTTGGGGATTGAAAAGATGATAATACTAATTGTAGAGCTAGATAGATGTTGTATCTATTTAAATAAAATAATCAATCTGTTTCGCTATCTTTTAACAATGTTTACAGATGTTTAATGTTTACAATTTACTAATGATGAGACGAAATAATTCGATGGCATTGCTGATCTCTGTCTATTCTCTTCTATTACCAGCCACTACTTTCTTTGGTATGACGTGGTATTATTTTACCTACAACTTTTTCTATTAATATAGGTTCATATTATCCTAATATTGGAAAACACCAAACAAAATGTTCAATAGATCCTTTAAAAATGGATTTTATGTCAATACTACTAATATAATTGTGGCTAAAGATATAAATAGGCTATAAATAGTAACATATCGAACATCGGACTCATCAATACAATTCGCTTGCTTCTGGATTACTTAAACACGCCAATATGGTTTCAAAATCGAAGAGATATACTTTAATTAGACAGTGAGACATGGTTTTCCTGCTCTAATAACCCACGTCCCCATAACACTGGTTAAAGTTTTACACCTGATTGCAGGAGATAACACAGAACAAAAAAAAATATTTAGATACTACAGCTTAGTGTTCAGAAAATTATTAATACACAATTAAATACTAATTAAATGCGGAAGTAACGGTGGTACGTAAGCCAATGTCATCATCTCTGAAGGTTTGCATAAAAACAAGTGATTACAGTTGCGTACACTGTGCAGAATATGATATTACAAATTCGTAACGCCTACTTTGTTAACATTACTACTTGCATAACTATAATCATTATATTATAATTCATAACGAGCCCAAACGTAAATTAAGTCCACTTCACATACACAGTTTTAATAATTATATTAAATTATTTACGTCATATTACGCATATAATCCAAACAGTCCAATAATATAAAACACTTTTATTACTTTATAATTCAGTAAAAATCTCCTATCTATTTAGACTAAATATTAAACAAAAATAAAATCGACCAAATGAAATAATAAACTTAAATCAAAATTAAAAAGTTTAGTTTAAGTGTTATATAAAAATAATTTTATTCAATAACAAACTGGCCTTTCTTACTGGCCTTAGATACGAAACAACAAAATTGTGTGTGATTATTTCAAATCTGTCGCACTCATTAATTACTAGATTAAATTACACAAAAATGACAGATACTTGTAACTTATGAAATATTAAGCGAAGTTTGTCAATGCCATTGAATAATGTTACATATATTATATTTATTTATAACGTCATATTGAGTTTCACAATACACAATCATAAAAAAATCTCAAAAGATAGACCGGTGTTAATTTACTGAATTTTATATGTCTGTACTCATTTTAATCATAGAAAATAATATCGTATGTATTCCGTTATGAAAACATTTAAAATTTTTATTATAACCGCAGTGGTTAAAACTGCAGATTACGGTTTCTAATCAAATGTTATATGCAAAAAAAAATGCGCACTTGTAATAACATCATCACAGTTTATAACCGTGAATTGAAGTTGGTTTATGCATTCACTTTTTCACATTGGGACCATGCAGTGAATTTCGGCCCATAAACATAGCAAGAAGCTATTCCGCTAACATAGGGAACGTCGAAAATTCAAATCCGATAATTAAACCAGTATGTAACAACCCGAATTGTGGACTTTGAATGATCCCACGAGCTTTCCTCCGGAAACCGAGGTTTGGGCTATCTTCAACAGTGGCCATCCGTCATAGGAAAATTCTAAAGTGAACAACAACATGGTATGTAATGCCATGTGCAAATAGGATGTTCTGACATAAATAACTTTTCAACGTCTTTAATACCAGAAAATTTTTTTACTATTATTTATTTCGACAACAGTATTGTATAAAATGTTATGCTTCTTAAAAAAAGCAATGTTAAATTAATCTAAATCTTATTCTAAACTTTTAATTTTTATTCATTCACGAGTTGTGTGAAGTAACCTTAAACTTGGATTACAATGTAATGCAGAACGCGTATCATGCTTGTTTTCTCACGACGATTTCCTTTAAAGCGTAGTGTTATATCAAAAATGATTTTTGATTCATTACAATTCACGTACATTTTATTGGCCGTTGTACTTTACAACCTATTTTTTTTAATTTAAAAATTAAAAAGTGAATATAAGCAATAGGGACTCGAATGACTTTAGAAAATTAAATCTTGAAGTTCTATTCTTCGCTTATTATGATAATTTTTTAATCTACTTAACTTGAAACAATTATTATTAATTATAAGACTGTAAGTTTTGCTGTAACTGTAAAATAACATAAAATAAATAACCCTTGAGATATACGCCTATTCCTCATAAGTACAATAATTTTAATACGCTTGTTGTTCTTAAACTATAATTTACCGTAATTTTGATTATTGAAGCAATTATTTAAAAAGCTAACCTGTAAAAAAACGTACTTAGATAGCGTAGATGAATTTAAATAACGTTTACTTAGTAATTATTAAAAATTATAACGCCTTAAAAGGTACCAATTGCTATTAAAAGAACACTTTTGTAGTAATACCTAATGTTTTTTGCAGAATTTCAAAAAGCCTAATGTTTCCAATAGTTGTGACGTCCAAAAGCTAAGTCAAGATTTCATAACGGACGTCGACGCTAATATCTTTATTTTTTAAACTATATTATCATCATTTAAATTGTACATCACTCATTTGTTAACAGTAATTTTAGTAACAGAGCAGAACTAATTCTGCTGTTGACTAAACCTGCAATTAAATACTTAACAGAAACAAAAAAGCTTCTATTTTATTCAAAATAAACTTGAAATAGTGATGGTCACAGCAGGTGAGCAGTGGAAGCCTATAACTGAACTTACGATCGTAAATCGCGGGTTTAATTCCAAGGATACAAGTTTTTCCTAATTTACACTTTGTGCTTAATTAAATACAGGATTGCTCAGCATCCTCTGCGTACTATAATACCACAATGAATACGAATTTGCCTGCCACTCATAGCGATTATGGTATATCCCCCATATTGATATCTTTAGGGGAGGTCTGTACCTTTCAGTGGGTGTCTATGGGCTGAAATGGAGAAAAATCTAGATTGATAGATCTAGATGCGCGCAAAGCAAAACCGGCCGTCATGGTGACCTTTGGGACAGACTTGTCTTGTGGGCGTCTATCGGCTGAAAAGAAGAAGAATGTAATATTTTGCTTACTTTTGATGCTGTCTAGAACGTAAACCTTCGCATTAAATATTACTTATTCAATTTACCGCCGGACCATCATTACATACTTTATAACAATAAGCTATGGAAAAATAAGTAACAAATAAATACTCCATTACACATGCTCTATAAATTTTCCTACCGCGCGCCCATAATTTTTGCGCATAACATATCCGCAATAGCTCAGAGGAATATAAAATAAAGAATGAAATAATGTTCCTAACTACATTTTTTATGACGACAGACACCGTGAGAAGATGTTAATGCGATTTAGTTTAGTATTTCTATCACTCTCTTTAACTATTCACATATAAAATTCATGTGACTATGTGGAGAAAGATTATGGAATATCCAACATGCCTTGGTATAACACAGAAACAGTTGGTTTTAAAAATAATGTAGATTTTAAACAATTAAGCCTTTCAGTAAACATACAAGAATATGCTCTAAAGTTTTAGCTAATTAGAAAGTATTTTAAATAATAAATTAAAAATAACGCAAGCAAACACAGATTGACTACATCGTTCAAAGTGTATATTAAAATTTTATTTAAATTTATCATAATGTGTAACAATTTTATGATTTTTGCACTGGTAATTTAATTTTATCAATTAATCGGCATAGTTCATTGAAATGGCAAGTTGAAGCAGCAATGATCAGGCTATATAGCGCAAGAACAGATGGTTACTGAGGCCTTAAAGTTCTGAAATAAACCCACGGGCCGTCAAGCGCAGCGAACGATGTTTCTCTACAAGGTGAACAGACGACCTTGTTAAGGTCATCGGAGAACAAAAGACGCAGGTCGCTTCCAACTGATCCTATTGCAAACCTAGGAGGAGATCTATGTTCAGCAGTGGAATGATGATGATCAAGCAAGACACAATGTTCTAAAGTATTACTAATTGTTCTCTATGTGAAAACAGAGAAAAACAAATAAAATATCCATATTGTATCTAAAAATATATAATAGTGACATACATATAATAAAATCGAAAGAATTTTTTTAATCTGTACTTAATAATATTAAACACGACGCGCATACGCAGTTAAGCTAGCACCGACATTTTAGTGTACATGTATTATACAAACAGGGTATTAACACAGTGACCCGGTTGCAGGGAGTAAACATAGGCTAAGTAAAATGTACTTTATGCTCACGCACCACTGTTTAAGCTTTTAGCAATTTTATCAAGACATTATCGAGGTTAACAATGCGAGAAGCGTGTCGCAAAAATACAACATAAGTGTGAATGAAATCTCTACAGTTTTCTTATCAATAAACACTTATTCAATATTTTTTTATTTCATTATTTATTATTTATATCAATATCCACATAGGTTTATTAAATGTGACCACTTACTTATGTCATGAGAAGAATGCCAGAATATCCCGAATTGATATAACCTAGAATTAGATTGAGCATACGAGAGATTCACATGCTCTCTTATCTAAAAGAAGACAACAACAAACTTGGACAGTGTATTTTGTGGTTACTTTTACAATATCACTTTTATCACTTATGTTTTATTTACAAGTTTTGTTAAGCGAATTTTTTAAATTTATTTCATGATAATTGAGACATTATATGAGAGTGTTATAATACCATACACAGTTGTATACCTAATATTAAATACAATATCATAATACGCACCTATAACATTTAATTATATAACTTGTTTCTTCCAAAATAGTAAAATATAAACGCGTAATAAAATACTTTAATTTCAAATTTTCATTGTCATTTGGCAAAAAATTTTCTCGACTCTAAATTTTATTAAAAAAATTAGCAAACGATGTTTTTTTGATTTTTTAACTTATTAATAAAAAAAAATACGAGGAAACAACTACGTATGTTACAACAGTGTTCGAATCGTAAAATTAGTTCCGTGTATAGTTAGCCGAATCATCACCAGCATCAGCTCAGTCGAAAGACGCCAACTGCAGCACAAATACGGGAGGTATTTTCAAAGATCGCCTCGATGACTGGCTTCGCGCTGCCCGCATCCAGCGTTTTCTTGCAACCATGACATTTATTACATGTAAATGTACATAAATCATATATTGCAATTTTTCTATCACAATCGTCTGCAATTTTAATCGATTTTTAGCAACTTTCTGATTTAGCATGCTTTTCTTTGTCTATTATGTATTAAAATATAAATTTAAATAATAGATTGAATCGAACGCATAAACATTTAAATCAGAACTATATATAATAGATCAATAAAAAATAATAAGGTAGTTCAAGTTTTCAAATTGCTTGTCAAGATTATATCGAATTTGCCCGAAGCGATACAACCTATATATAGTAAACGGACTCTGTTCATAATATTGTGTGTAATGAAACATAAAACGTATAGCTTTATGTTTCATTGTTCAAATGCAATCAAATACATAAGTAACGGTTATTTTAGGAAGCAGAGCAAGTCCATATACTGTTATATTTTCGTTTCTTCTACGTCTTATTTTTAGCCGATGGACATCCATTGCAAGGCCATCCATTGCCTCCCCCAACGATAGACACGATGACCGGTCCTCCGCTATCCAGAGATATCCCGCGATTTTAACTACAGCGTCGAACACCTAGTGGGAGTTCTTTCTATATATTTTCGTTTGCTAATGATATATATAAATATGAAATATAAAATAAATTTTCTAAAATGATATCTTTTATAAAAGATATGGGTATATAAAGGTATGTTAAAGATAATCCGTGACTTCAGAAATAAAGATTTGCACAATAGACGATATCCCGGAGTGAATAAACTTTAGCTAGCTCTCTCGACGATACGACGATAGTGATTTTTAAACAAAGAAAATGCTTTTAAGTTCTAATACAAATACTTTCTCAATCGTATTATATTACACTGAAGAAGACAGGGCTGCTTTGTGATATAATATTATATTGCAGTAATCCGATACTATCACTTAGGGTACTGTTGGCTTTGTCAGTTACTGACGCAGCGTAAAAAGATATCGTACATAAGATTACAAGCCAGTTCCCACCGTGGCTCACGTTTTATATAAGAGAACACCGTTAAATTATTTAAGGTACTTCGGGTTCTGTATTTAAGCCTACATAATATATATATATATACACATGATTGATATTTTTTTAGTCTTAGATTTTTGGTTCTAGGTTTTAGTCTTAATGTGGGATTCATCATCAGGCATTGAATGATAGTGGCCCCCGCATTTGCATTTCGATGATTAGGAAAATGTATTTACAATTGTGATCCTTATGATAGCGGAACGATAAAATGTAACTTTTTCGTAATATCAAGTAAACAGCCAATCGTAATCCAATAGGAAAATAATTAACTTATTGCATTTATTTTTTGATCTTTTGGCATAATAATAAACAACGATTTCTTACTAAAATAAATTAAAATTTCTTAGTCAAATAAAATTAATATTTCTTACTGCAAGACCTAATCTTGACACGTCTTTTTTGATTTGATCGACTTAAAATATTTGAAAACCACGCGAAAGGAGATTGAATTGAGAAAATCAAAATCTTTATTTTACCGTTTTCCCCTTTTTTATGATTTCTTAAATATCAACATCACCTGTAACAAAAAAGTAGAGAATCAAAAAAACAACGACTTTTTAATAAACGAAAGAAATATTAATTTTTTTATAAATAATTTTTAAGATATGAAATCACAGCTAAGTGCGTAAATATTATTCCATTATTTTTTTGAATTTATGTAGACACGTGTAAGAGCATAATACAAGCACAAGCTTTAATAAAACGCTTTAGGGCATCACCTAGCGCTCATTTCAAACGAGATCTACGATAAAGCTCTCCCGAGTCCTGAAAGCACAATGCGTACATTGAAATGGTGGGACGTACGGGTAATGAGGAATTTTAATGGGCCCCTACTTATAATCATATCTTAGAGATAATCAGCCTATTCCAACTTACGCATGTACTTAAGCAGAAATCAATGTTTAGATATATTATGTTAAGCTTTTATTCGTAAGTAATATAAACTATGATGACTAATAGACATCATTTGATATCATAACCGTTATTCAAAAGACTCAAACCTGTTTGCACTGAATATCATTTCTGATGATCGATTACTAGCCATTGAAAGCATTCCTTTTTCGAAATCGCGTATTTTCTTAATAGATGTTAGCATAGAAATCCAAAACAACTAACGGAATACTTAAGTGATCTGTGCAAATATTCTCTCACTTCCAGAGATGAACATGTACATGTTTTCTTGCAGTAAAGGGTCTTCTATGTTATGCAAAAACCTTTGACTGTGTAAACAATGTAATATCACATCGCGAAACAGAATTTTATTTAATTGATGTTAACATATGTAACCTGTGCTAGTTTATAATAAAATACTAAAGGCAAAAGTATTTATGTTTCCTATTTTACAATCAAAAAATAATTGACACCTAAGATTTTCTATTTCATTTACCTTTCCAAAAAACCTTAACGTTATGTTTATTTAAATCGAAATTAAACAGACTCCAAGGCTTGCTTGGCTTATTTAAACATGCACATATATATTTTTTAAATGCAGAATCAAAATGAAATGTTAACGCAACAGTTTGCAAAATTCTTAAAAATGTGTGCCGGCGTAACTGCGTTGTAAAATCGAGTAATTGGTAATTTATGCTACATATATATTTTTATAACGAAAGTAAACTGTGTTTGATCGGAAGAACATTATTCACCTAATGTTAAGGGTACCATAGTTTCCCACATCACGCTTTTTAAAAATATTGTGGCCATTTTATTAATTAATATGCATAGGATGATTATAACTGTAAAAGCTTGGGACAGATAGTAAACAATAATTTATTTGAATACATGTGTAGTAATTAGATTATTTATTGTGTCTTAAGATGTTGATTTGGAAAGAATATTCCATACATTAATTGACAGGAAATGAGCTAGCTACACATTCACTCAAAGCTAAAATATCAACTCTTAATTAATCAATTTAAAAATACACAGGTTAATCACCTCAAATGTAATAAATTATGTAACTTGGCTTTCTTCGCTATTAATTTTTACAAATTGCGTCATAACGCTGTCATTAACCTTTTACGGATCTATTATCGAAATATTCAACATATCATTCGCTATGTAAATAGAAAAAAAAAGGACGTAAAATTAATATGTTCTTGTTATTAATATGTTTCGTTCTTCACTTTTATTAGGTTTTTTTTTGTAACATAAACAGATTTTTGACCCGGCGATGATTTGTTTCAATCGTACAACAGAATTTTTGATGGCAAAGATTGTTTTATGAATTCGCTCAATAGTCACGATACTCGTTCGGTGCAAGAACCTCTCTCAAGTCCTATGAAATATATCTAAATTTACAGATTAATATACGCGCCGATCTAATAATCTACTCAATTTGATAAAGAAGAAAATATGGAGATGCCTCGTTCGGTCGTAATTATCCCAGGTTATTAATTGATTAGATTAGATAGAAAAAGGACATTTCATGCCAATCGTAAAAAAATACCTCAAAGTCCTAGCCAGCAACCCTCTATTAAGACTATGTTAGACTATGAAAGGTATATATACATAAAAGAAAGCATTTATTTTTACGAAAAAAAATTCCCGAGAGGGAACTCTTGGACAGACAAAAAGAGTAAAACATAAGCTGCAACAAGACGAACCACAATTGCATTCAAATCATTAAACAAATATTTAACTAACTAGTACCTATAGAAGAAGTTGAGAGATTACCAGTCGTCGTTTCAGCTCACAGAAACACAATGCAGGACACAGGCATCCCCTAAAGATATCTTTGGGGATATACCATAATCACCACGTTTGACATGCTGATTGACGATCGCAGTGTTGTGTTGTGGTACGCAGAGGACCTTGCGCCCAGCCTCTATAAACTTGGTTTGGAAGCAGTGCCAATACCATGTAATTAATTCACACAGTGTGAATTATATGTTTATGTATTACGGGAATCGTAACAGCAACCTACGATCCCAGATCCCATTCCTCTACCACTCAGCAACCACTGCTCATTTAGTAAAATTAGTAGGGTTATAAAACATACGCAGTTATAGCATGTACGTTGTACTTTAACAATGGGTCATGGGTCTTAGCATTAAGTTCCTCATGTTATGCTTTGTATATTAGAATAAAAAAGTATTACACGAAATAGTTGAGTTAACAACTAAAATGTATCGAATTTTAATTTAAACAAAATGATGTACCACAGTCGTGTTTTAATGTTTGATTTATAAATGCCACATTTATGCAGGATAACAAGTTACTTGGCGTTGTATATTGGTCGCAAACATCGCTATCAACAAATAGAATATTGTTGATTGCCAAATAAAAATAAAAAATAACATAGCTCTATTTTTTATTATACGTTTAACCATTCGGATGTAAATTTTATTTAAAAAATATTTCTTTTCACAATCAATTTCGTAAAACTGGAGATAAAAATGATAAAAAGGCTGGTTATAATAAAAAAGTATTATGATATATGATTTTAAAATATGCGAGTAGTTGATTTGAATGGTATCTAAGTTGAAACACTATTATCATATTGGCCGAACTAAAATGCCATATTTGGCTTAAATAAGTGTTTCAACCAGGTTTTTGGCCAAATGTTTTTGTATATATTATCATGTTATTGTTTTATTTTATTTGTTTTAAAATACAGTTTATGGTCAAATGTCGAAAACTCCGTTCTAACTGCTTTTGTAAATCATTTTAAATATCCTGTTACCAAGAGTTAACGAATTTTAACAACATAATTTGTACAGTAAACGATTGTTGACCAAGAGAACATTACAAAAACGCTAATGACCTTAGCTATGAAGATCGGATATTGAATTAACAATTCAAATAGCGCGGCACTTATTATGCTAATTAAAGTTAAATGTTTTTACACGTACATTAACATATAAGTTAGAACTTCTCATTTGCTTTAGAATTTTTCGAGCTATAGCTTGCTTTTCTATCAGGACCAGGTTAATAGTTTATGTTTTAGCTTTACGACAGGAATTAATGAGGTTACGTTTCCACATTTTATCTACAACTTAGTATTTTTCCATCAAGTCACGTTATTTAATAAAATAAATATATACCAAAATAAATTATGCTCCAAATATGTTACTAAATACAAAACTCGAGACTGGCTATAAAAATTCTGTTATTTTGGTATTCCATATTTTCATTAGAGCATGGAGGTTCCTATCAAGAAAATACGATATACTACGAGTATAAAAGTAAAAAGAACACTGTTTTATTTACCATAAAACTACGGAGAGACTTAAAAAACCTATTCGTAGCTGTCAAACGTTTGACAAAACAAAAATTGTTTTATGTTATGCTTTACTTTGTAAATGTATTAACATTAATACTAAACTCATGCAGTTAAAGCAATAAAAAATCTATTTTTATAATTAACCGTAGTTTATTATTAGAACATTAATAAATAAAGCAACAACTTTGAAGTTCGTTTTCCATATTTTTATTTTTCTTTAAAACAGTACTATAGTAAAGAAGTCTGACAGGACAGCCTGTATTTAATTAAATTATTTACCAATAACCCATAATTGTACTTTTTAGAATACCATCTTTCTTAAATATTTTAAACTAGCTTTGAGCTAGAATTAGAGGTTCTTGAATGCAAACCATTCGAGATAAAAAAGCTCAAGTGTTACTACGCATTACTGCAGATTAAGTGTCTTTACCTTCATCTATCCTTGAGGTCTTTATTATAAACCTCTTATTTCTTAATATTAAAAGTAATCCATTTTATACAGGGTGATTGGTCATAGCTGTAAAAGCTTTAGATTGGTGTTAGCTCATTTACTAATATATGGCGAGCCATTATTCCAAAAACCATTGATTTATGGTTATGGTGTGCTCTATACATAAATCAATGGTTTCTAGTAATAAAATATAATGTAATGATAATAAAGTTAAGAAAACATTATCAAAATTCCGATTACTTTGTATTAAAATTAATTATTGTTTATTATCTACAACTTACTAAGTAACCTATTCATTAAAATACGAAACTAAAGTTGTGTCTGTACTTAACTTATTTTTTTATACCTTCCCAAAAAACAACACGTATTTTTTATATTTAAGTGTGTAATTAATCTCGAATGAAGATCATTTAGATTTTTTATTCCAATTCATCCTATGTTTTAACACAAAACGTGTACATTTTAATTAAAATTTAAAAAATTTAGATTAATGTATGCATGTAAAGTTGCGCAAAGCTAAAGATTCCGGGAAAAACACGACTAAAGATGGCCGACTTAAAGGGTCGATTATAGCAGTATGCTAGTAATATATTAATAGCTATGTTAGCATAATGCGCCTTTAAACTGAAATTTCTTACAGTAATACCAGATAATCATGCTCCAAATTTGAACAACAGGCTTTATATGGGTAATTATTTACCTGATCCCATTACGTGAAAATAAATATATTTCTTTTAATTATAAAATACAAAATACAAAGCGTTTTTTCTAGATTACTTGAGATGTATGAGTATGGCTATGGTAATGGTAATAATTATATTTATAAAAAACGTAAGTTGTACTAAAATTTCTGATACGTATAATCTCTTCGAAATTGGTAACTAAACTTTTTAACTTCGTTATAGATAGTACCATAATTGACTTTTAAATTTTAAAAAATAAACAAAAGTTACAGCAAATTTATTGTCCAATATCTTACATCGACAAAAAACAAGGTGATACATAAAACAATACACAGAACGTTTTGAGCCACATCCGCATACCAACTTTGTTTAAATGACGTTAACGTACAATATACTTTTGATACGTATAAAATATTACTAGCTGAAAGGTATGTGTATATTTTATTCTTCTTGAATGTTTATTATATTCTAAAATTACATACTTGATTATGCAATAAAATATACTTCAATACAAAATCCTTCATATTTCTGTGATAACTTCCCTGTAACTACAGAATCAAATTTCAAACTAGAACACAGTTTTACTAGCATACTGTTTGACAGCAGATATTGGAACCACTATGGTATTTAACAGACTTAAATAGCCTGTAGCAAGACCAAGCCAGTGAAGAAAAATATCACCAGTGAAGATGGAAATACCACCAATATCTTTGACATAGTCTGACAATGTATTCACGAATATACTAGTATTCAAATAGATATAGTTTGAAATAGTTTTTTAATCAATTTATTTTATTCATTCATAATCTCGTTTGTTTTAATGTAAATACGTGGAATACCTTATAGAACTGGCCTATTTAAAATGTAATATTGCTTAATTAATTTTCAAAATCGAAAATAGAACTCTTTGCTAATCTTTTCACTTACATACATTACTTTCATTCTGCCATTTAGTTTCACAAATTGGTGTAATCTTAAAAATTAAGTTTTACCGTTGATGTGAATTTAACTCCTGAAAATGTGATGACGATCCATCTCAAATTACTATTCACAATTGTTTTACAAGTTTAAGCGTGGTCCTAATCTCAGAGACGATCCATCATCCACGTGAGGGAAGTTCAACAATAGCTACTACTAAATCAAATATGGAAGTTGACGTGAATACTATAAAATTTGACTAGAGATTTACCTACCAAAAAATTCGTAAAAGCTTTGGAATTGTTATTTGTTTGCATAAGTTAATTTCAATATATTTCGTATTATTATTTAGGCTTCAGAAAGCTTTGTGCTGGATTTTTACATCATATTTGAACGGTTAAAAAACAACATCGCATTGATTGGTGTCAAGAAATGATAGTCAGTAGGAAATCGACGGTGGAGCCTCAAGTGCTTTGTTTGATATTGCCACAAGTAACGAAACTTGAATATTGTTTTAATCTTGAAACCATGAGATAAAAGTCACAGCGTTTTTTTCTTAATTTTCGCTATTTTTAAAACTCTCAGTGCCACATAAATACTAAGTTAAAAAAAAAAGGTTTGTATCATTCATGATTAATAAGATACGCGTGTAAAAATACGTATATTTAATATTATTTGTTGTTATAATGACAAGCTAAGTAATATTAAATTATTTCACAAATAATAATTTTATAGGCAACAGGTACAGATAAAATATATGTTTAAAAATTTAGATTTTTCTGTTTGTACTTTTAGCGCAATCGTCTTTGACTAAATTAGGTAAATTAAAAAAATTGTAATGTCATCTTGTTAATTATTTGCGACAGATTCGCTAGTCAATATTAATTTTGTTATATTGCTTCGGAACTTCTATCATGATAGAGACTTGCTACAATTTGCACCTAGTTTTGAAACGGCAACATCAAAAACGTGAGAGTTTTCATGTAGTAAACAGAGAAAATATAAAAAGCACGATTTATTTAGCTCAAACTATTTGTAATCTCTTATAAAATATATCGGTGAAAATCTGTAGTCACTTGTGTTTTGGTATGTCTTTATATGCACATTGATATCGCAAGGCAAAAATTAGGAAGAAAGGTCATCATATAAAATTAAAAAGTACCCTGGACTAAAAAGAAAGAGACTTGTTTTTCTTACTGTTTCCTCATAATACTAGCCTGTATGACAACATTTTTAGTCTCAAAGGTGACTTTATATTAACGTGATCCCTAAAAATTCTATATGAGTCTACCAGCCTATCTACCAGCCAAAATTTAAACAAAATTTTATTGTACATCTTTATACAGTCCCTAGACAGTATACAGGACTACTATACTTAAGGAACTGTCATAGTCATAAATAGTTTCCCGTGCAAAATTAGACAATTTGATTCATTGGTGTAGAATATTTCTCTTTATACAGAGGAAATTGATGGTACGGTAGAGCTACTGGAAGGATTGGAGTGATGCGAAGAACTAAATTGTCACTGTCAATATATCAACCAACTCGAGTTTTCTGTTTTATTCTGATATATTATTATTACTCTATTGATGGCAACATACCTGCAACAGGCACCACCTACGTGAAGGATGATCTACTTTGCTTAGAGGATCAAAACATCTCTCCTACTGCTTTTACTAGTCCTGAAGAAATTTCGCAGGTCACGACGGGACAGGTATGTGATGTAGAGGATTTTGTATATAGTAGTAGCGTAACCACTGTACCATACATTGGGAAATCACAGCGAGGTGGAAGCCGAAAAAAAAGAACATTAACGTAACCGCCGTGAGCATAGACAGCGGACTGACGGAACAGTCAGACAGCCATACAGCGGCCGATTCTTCCCCCTGTCTCTTAGCGCACATTCGTACAGCGCGGTACAACGGTTTCGTTTATAGTACATACCCTTATAGTTATCCCATATATCGCCTATAAATTGCTTATAGACCAGTCATAGTCAGACACTCTTGATAACTTTGAGGCGAAATACTTAACTCGTATCGAATATAACTCAAAGCGGGACCATTTGGGAAGAGCCCAGTCAAGAGCTTAGCGACTTACCCGGTTTAGTAAATAAGAGTAACAGCTCTAGACAAAGTTCCCAAGAGTTTAAGCGTTGTTACTGAAAAAGTTTTAGGATGCATTCAGTACCTCAAATGAAGTGAAAAGCTACGGGCAAATCTGAGATAAAAGTGTATTGTATTAATATATAGATATTCCCCGCCCACGTAGCCACCCCACTGTCTTTATGGTTTCATTGACACGCCAACAATATTGAGACCAAGTTATGAAACCTAATCAGAATATTTTGGATGTATAAACCTATAAAAAAAAGTAAATTATGCTATCAACGCCCTGTTTGTGAAAGGCTTATGAAAGCCTCTTCAACTCTGGTTGCAGGTTGAATATAATAAAATCTTATTTAAACGCGTATCATTCCTAACCTCTACTCGGCAAAAGGAATAATACTTCTAAATTTCAAGTCTGTAATCGCATATTGTATTGTATTGTATATACATATACTATAATTTATATTTATAATTCTTTTAATTTTGTTTTTGTAACATATCATATTTGCGTCAATAATGTCACGTAGCATGTTCATGCATTACTGTATTATATTATTATCTAAAGGGATATTTTTAACTATTTTCAAGTCTCTGTGCTTCATGGTTTTTGAGGTGGAAATAATATATATACCACTGCGTGCATTTCCGCTCTAAAAACATAGGGTATATTAAATATATAAATCATAGGGGGATATTAAAGTTAGTAAGTTAATTAAATAACTGTCTATTATACTGTAATGAACTCAAAAACATTACGAATTATTATTAATTAAATAAAAAACACATTACCGTGTTTTATAACGATCCGATCGTATATCATTAGATAAACGGCATGTTCATCTCAACATTTTCATATAAAAAAAATATTTCAATAATTCAAAACAAAGGTAATTACTATAATTAAAATCTCTTTTATACAATTGCTAAATACGTAATAAAAACAAAGCTATCAGATGTAAGACAGTGTGAAGTTGTGTAGATGAAACTTTTTTTAACCCTTTTATAGACGTAACTAGCAATCAAGGCATGAATAGATTTTTTTCCTAAGCATTGTTTACGCGTTTGTAAACAACTCTCGCAACGAACACATCAATGCAACAGATTACGAACAATAATATGCATATATTTTTGTTGGCAATGTGTTCTATTTACCCACCAACCGTATCCTTACAAATATGCCTGAATACGGCGTTATCTTTTTAAGAATCTATGTTAATATCGCTCCTTTTAATTTTTTTATTAGAAATGGTATTAATTATTTAACTATACGATAAAAGATAGTTGAGTACACATATATCTTGGTTTGGATCGCGGTGCTGTATAAGGTATCTTTAATACTGTGATCTCTTTTTAGATATCAAATTTTAAAATGGAAAATTCACGTCACCCTATAGAATATAAATGCAGATCTTCTACCCGTATTGTCCTACAATAAAAATAACAATATTCTTCTACACAAAACTACCCTATCTTGCAACGCCTGTAATAAATTTAAACCAAAAATATAATAATTGGATATTTTTAATAACTTTGTAAGTGCTTCATAGGACTATATGCTTAAAAACATTTACTTATCTTTAATGTAAATATATAATACTCAATTACCTTACATTATCTTATTAATTATTAATTTAATACAAATTACTGGTAGCTTGTTTAATAATTACTTAGTGAGCCTGTTAATGATTATACTTTTTATTAACGTTTAGTTGAAGGCTAGTTTAATTATGGCCAGGGCTGTGTACGCCTGCAATATGTATAAATATTTAAATTTGTGCAATTTTTTATCAAATTTATAAAAATGAGTTATCTTTTTATTTTGGCGCGAGTAATTAATATAATGAATTTATAAATACGCCTCCAAACATATCAATATATTATAACCCTTTTGATAGTAAGTTCTTCAATGGAACCCCATCTCTTACCACTTGCATGCAAACAGCTCGGCCGTCTTTACAATTAAAGAAGTGAACGCATATATTATAAAGTTCCTAAGATATCTTAGAACTTCCTTTTCTTAGTTATAAATCTAAAATTTAATGTATACTATCAAATAAATCTTATCATAGCATTTAAGTTCTAAATATAAATATGTTCATCTTGGTTTGTTGACTCATTTACACAGTTGATATCATAGCACCTTCGTCAAAAATTGTAAAATATATTTTAAAAAAGTTCACTGTTTTCTTTCATAATTAAAAAGATATAATCTAAGTTAAATTGTACAATAACTAAGAAAAAGTAATTGACGATATATGAGTATTACTAAAAAGCTTTCGAAAATTTGGTATTCCGTATAAACTGGCCAAAAAGTATCACTATTGCTAGAAATTTTAGATGGTACATTGACTATTTGTTCCTAATACATCGAGACCATAATGGCGTTTTCCTGACGAATTCCGAATTACCGTGTATCGCATGCAACACACGGTGCGGACGTGCATTGCAACCGACCGCTATATTTCACTTTCCAATGAATTAAACATTCTTCAGATCGACGTTTATGTTGGCCCACGATTGCATTTACATATCCTAGCAATTAACATATGGGTACGACATTGTTACAAAAATATTCAAGGTCACCTAAACGTTACTACTAAACATTTTTATATTTAACATTACTCGAAAATCTTTACACATATTTTTCTAACAAATAATTTGTTTATAGATCTAGAAGATGTATATACATAAATTGTTTTACATACTTACTCGCGTGGCACTGCATCCTTAGAACTTTTGAACATGACAAAATAATATTTTGACCAAGTTTGATACCTATTAGAGCTTCACTTTGAAAATGAGAGATAAAGTGTTTGCTATTCAAGCCTCCTTGCGTGTGGAATTTTCGTAATCAGCTAAAAAGCGTTTTGACTTGAAAGGTAGTAACGATAGTATATATATATATATATATATATATATATATATATATATATATATATATATATATATATATATATATATATATATATATATATATATATATATGTATGTTTCAGAGCATTCAAGTATAACACAAAACAGAATTATTACATTGAATGTACTAAATTATTTAAAGATGACGATTTTGTAATCAAATTTAACTATTTGTAATACTTTACAAAAACAATTATTATTATTGGTTAAATGAAATAACATTTGCGTACGTAGTTGTAATAATAACTTTTCAAATAATTCAAGTGTAAATGATCCTAACACAGGAAAGATTGCCAAATTGCCATGAACGCACCACACCGTATTCTAATTATTTATTAAATATGCGCATTGAGATGAGAACGCCGACGCTGTTGCGACTATCCAAGCGTACCTCAGCACGACAATTGCTTTCACCAACACTACAATGTTCTGTTCAATGAAATTATAAATTAACCAATTCAAGAAGCATTTTCTAAAATCTGATCTTGAAATCCGCATTTCAAATGCTGTTCAGAATATAAATAGAACTCTCTCACAGAGAAGTCTAAAAAATTAACATAGGGTATAGGCGACGAAATTTTGGTACAGTACATTTGGTACATTTTTCTGGTACAGAATTATAATATTCATTAACCATTTAATCGATAATCGGCATAGACATACTTATTCCTATGGAATAATAAAACCTATATTTTTCTAACTTAGGTAATAAATATAGAGGCGGTGATTGCAAAAAGAACCGCTAATTTTCCTATTATCATGTTCTAGTAATAACCTCATATTCTGTTTACTTTTCTTAAGTATTCTAGTCTATATTGGTCAATAAACAGTTTTAATTATAATAAAAAACTAAGAATATCATCATCATTACCACGTGAGCTGATTGACGCCGTGTACAAGGCGTGTGTCTCCCCCAATGATCGCATCCAAGAACTTCCCGCGACCGTAATTATGTCATCGGTCCACCTTATAAATGCCTGTCCTCGCCGTGGAAATAATACTTTATTATTAAATCAATTGTGTTGATAAGATTCATTTACCAAAAGAACCAGCGAAGCGCGGGGGATCTGTAAAAGCTAATAAGACAACAATTCAGATTCAGAATTAAAAATAAGACACTCGTCAAACATTATTATTAGCCCGACATTAATGTCCATTGCATGGCGTAACCTCCTCTATGGGGGATGTACCATATTCGCCATATTGGGCAAGCGGGTTGGCGATTGCTGTGTGGTATTATGGTACACAGAGGACGCTGCCACCCTTCCTTTGGAAATGTATTAGTGAGCAGTGGCAACCCTATATAATAAATGAACAAAGTGTAAATTATATAACACTTTATCCCGAAAATAGAACCCGCGACCTACGATCACAATTCTCGGTCCTCTACCGCTGGGCTTTAGTTATTATAAAAGGCAAAAAAACAGAAAAGGTACATTATGTATTAACAAATTATAACCATAGTTTTTTTCTTTCCAGATGATGTGGCGAATAACATTATCGCTACTATTGCTGGCTTTATTCTTCACCATCGTTAAAGCAACAGTACCCGGATCAGCGAGTGCCAACGAAATAAACTCGACGCAAAAGAAAAAATCAACTTGTCTTGGTGGAGCTCTGTATCCTCAAGCGACAGAGACGAGAGACGTCCGGACACTAGACGGAATATGGAACTTTAGGAAGTCACCTACAGATCCCGAGTATGGATATAGGAATGGATGGTTCGAACAACCTCTCGAAAAGGTATTACTAATTAAAATTTGGGAGACATCGCTCGTGCACCCGATGGCACCCGATGGATGAAAGGTTTATGAGTGGCAAACACGAGTCGATAAACGTGGCGTGGTTAAACGGCCCACAAGGTGGTCCGACGAAATTGTTAAGGTTGCAGGAATTCACTGAATGCGGGCAGTGCAAAACTGGTCGTCGTAGCAATATTTGGGGGAGGCCTTTGCCTTGCAGTAGGCGTCTATCGGCGAAAAAGAAAAAGAAGAAAAATATTTAGGTATCTAAGTTTAAACATAGTAATTATCATAACATTTTTTTCTATTCAATTATTATTTGACGTAATATCTTAAATATTTACGTATAGTTTTAAACAAAAATTAACAACAATGCAATAGGACTTTACATTAAGCATATATTACTAGTTAATCAGATTTGATATAAATTTTAAATAATTGTTTAGTTATTAAATGACTTTTTAAAATTTAATTTGAAGTACTCATGACAACACAGTTTTATTTAAAGACAGCCCATGTTCATTATTTACGACGACTCTGTAGGCAAAAAGTAATACTAACAAAACGTACGAAAATTTTCCTCATCTTTTTATTAATATAATAAACTCATTAAAATTTGCAAAAAAACACAAGCTTCAACCGCAGAGGCAAATAAAATGACAATACGGACCGTACCTGTTAGTACCGAGGTCGCGCTACAGAAATACGTTTTAAATATCTTCATCGATATCAGCCGGTCATCAATAACAAATCTTTATAGTCAGCGCTTGTGATGCTGTTCAGATTTGACATGTCTTAATGATTAAAGAATGAAATTGCAAAACGTACATTGATTTTATCTTATACTATACTTTTACATCTTTATTCGATATTTTTTTTTGAACTAGCCTGGTCTGCTGACCAAGTGACACTTGCATATTCTGTGGGCAAGGCGCAAATGGCACTTAGCCTAAAACCTCTTTTACACTAGCTATACTCAAATTCCACCGAATCGTATTGATATTAATTGCCTATTTAATTGTAATAGTAAAATGTAATGCAGGGGTAATGAAAATAAAGTCTTTATTATCTTAACAAATTTTGCGTCTCAAACCTGGAGTAAAGTCTGGTTTATTATTCCCATAAAGCAATTCTGAAAAGTTGTGAAACGGTGTCCAAAACGCCGGAGACAAGCGAGTAATGCTACTAGCTTAAAAATCGTCCATAGTCCGTGGCTATTACTTGCGATCAGACACATCGTAGGTCTAAATCCTACATTAGTTTTCTCATTATTATTAACTACGAAGTTATTTTGCAACTGAAGACCCCTGGGGTTTCTAAGCCGCCAAAATGCATTAAAACTGTAAATTTTGTAAAAGTATTTTGTCTTTAATAATTAATAATTCTTAAAGTTTTTTAATTTTTAAAAACATCACAAGAAGAACGATGATCTATGTTTCCATTTTTAGCTTGTAACACTTTAAAATCATAGATCATTTTGGTCTTGGAGTGATTGTGCTCATTATCCAATACAAAAACCGTTACCTGTCATTCTTTTGTTCGTTCTGATCTTTCGCTTATTCTTTGCTCACGCGCTAGTGGGCGTGGCGGTGTCGTTTAACACAATTAGCTGAAGCCCTCATGATCAAGGTACAGTTAGGTACATAAATTTCATTGCACAATACGCTAACGCTATTAATGTGCAAACAAGTTTTGGGTATTAGATAATATGTTCCAATTCAATCTGTCATAGATTATTTTTTTATTTAATTGTATTTTCATACATTTACCGGTCATAGAAAAGTTTGAGTAGACGTGCTTAACCGATTACTACAGATACTACTCTGGTTGAAGCAGACTTGTAATTGATATGTAAGCTAAAGAGTGTACATTATACTAATGATATTTATTTATTTTTCTGTCGTCCTCTTCTATCGTCAGCTTATAGACGTCTACTGCAAGGCATTAGCCTCCCCTAAAGCTATCTTCGCGGGGATATACCATAATCGCCACCTTTAATAGATGGGCTTACGATCGTAGCGTGGTATTATTGTACGCAGAGGATACTGCTGCTGATCCTCTGGAAGTTGTTTGTGAGCAATGGCAATCCTGTATAATTAATGTACGAAGTATGAATAATATAAGATGGAATTCCCGAGACTCAACCCTGCGGCCTACGTTTGGATTCAGTCTACTACCACTGGGCTACCAGTGCTCGTTTTACCACATTTTTTATTTATATACTAACTTACAGCTATGTTGAATAATGATAAGAGAACGAAAGTATAAGAAGGCTTTTAAGTTTTCACAAGTATATTATTCATATGTGCAAAAATAATTTTATTCAATGATCTTATTTGTTCGGCTAGTGCCGAGTGTATCACAAATGCAATTTTTATTTAGACAGGCCCTGTAATCCCTATGCCCGTACCTTCGTCTTACAACGATGTGGGGCAAGACTCAACTCTAAGAGACCATGTGGGACTGGTGTGGTACGACCGGTATTTCCAAGTGCCGATCTGGTGGCTGCGAAATGAACAGCGCGTGTGGTTACGTTTTAGCAGCGTGCATTATGCTGCACAAGTGGTAAGTAATTATATTTCATCTTTTATTCAAATAATAGTCATATACAATATCAACATTACTTACAGTGGCTTGCAGAAAAACCTTCAGTTCGCGAGCTACTACTGACTCTTTAAAAGATTGTTTTTGTGGCTCGCGATAAATGTAACTGAGTTCACATTTCATTTTTGTGTGTTTATATTTTATTATATTTTAACAAACTCATATCCTTCCTTATATGTTTCAAAACTTTTTTTAATTTACAGCACTATTGAGCTTCAACATATATTTTATACTTTAGTAAAAAAAAATTGTTTTCCTTTTAAATATGTATTTATTTGCGGCTGGGGAAAAATATCAAATTTAAAAAAAAATCCTCGAACTATCAAGGGAATTGGCCAACTCAATACTGTATCGTGGACACCTACTTAATAAAAATAGTTTAAGGAGTAGGGAGGAAAGGAGTAGTTATAATAATTAGAGGCTTGTCTGGGATTTCATCCCGAGACTTCATACACTATATCTCAATCCTGTGGGCGACAGCCCAGGAGGCTCGAATTTGATTCGAACCAATTGTTTTGGGATCGTAAAAGTAAAGGTTTGACGGATACTGATATTTTATTTTTTATTTTACGTAGATGTCAAATGCAAATAATTACTAATACGTAAGAATTAATGAAGAAACAAAATCTTAAAATTAGTTAAACATTACACTCCACGTACGCATCCAATCTCTTAACACCAAGCACTTTATCTTTACAACTTAAAATAATACATTCGTCCAGAGTTAAGCGAAAAAACTGATAGAAATGTAACAGTTTTGTCAAACATTCAGACTTTGCTGATCTCCTTTACCAAAGACAATACAAACTTATTTTTGATTTGCAATTGATCACCGATTAAAGAACATATTGACTTTTTCAAAATCTTCTTCCTTAATCAACCAGTCGTCTTAACAATTAAAATCATAGTTTTAATTAGTAAAAATAAACAATCACTGTAAATAACTGAAATAATTCATAAACTTTTTACCAATGTAAAAATTGTAACTGTAATACAAACAAACCTTCGGGTACTAAGACATCACAAAACATGACGTATGCGCTGTTCGAGGTGTAGTTCTAACGGGAGGTGTCCGTCATTCATCTGTCGCTAGGCAATTGCAGCAATTTGTCAATTTGTCGAACGTGAGCTGTCTCGCGACCCGCGCCCGCATGACCTGCACCTCGATCGGAGATCTACTAGAATTCTATATCGTGGATATTTATACGGGTTTAATCATAAAAGTATACATTACTATGAATGTTAACAATAAATTAGATAAAAAACGTTAATATATTCCTTTATTGCGTTAGTTTTTATAGTAGTTCCACATCATGGGAGACTCGACGAGGGACAACGATGGCGTGACGAAAAAGTGGGCGTTCAGAATTCATTAGCGAGACTCCACGAAAATTTAGCAGTTTGCGATAGTTAAGAACTAAAATGTTCGCTTATCTTTCCATATCAATGTAGGCAAATAATAATATAATCTAACAAGCTCAGAAATTGTTATTTGTTAAAACTTACATTTTCCATATATCGTAACAGGCGAACATTACTTTTTTAACCTCAACGCAAAGCACAATCAATTGATTAAATTCCTAATCAAATCTCACTTTTTTACGAAAACTATTATTTTTCGGGTGGAATTCAGTCACAACACAAATTTTCAGGTTTAATCTTCAAATTTATTCCGAATTTTAGGAATATAGTAGAAATGTGAGTGCCGTCTATGTCAAAAAAGTCTAGGAAGCCTAAACCAGAGGGTTTAATGCACGAAATATTATGTTAAAATTTATCAGAGTACAAAAACAGGATTCTATTTACTTAACAGGATAATTCTAAAGTGATCCTATTTTATTTTCACCATTCTTCGATATTGCCTAGGTTAAGTTCCTCCACGTACGGGTTCGTCCACACTATGTATTTTCACGCAGTGTTCGCCAGTTGATCGTAAAGTACAATTTACGGGACATTGTAGAGATATCGAGACGCACCACAATGCCTCGTTTAGAATCGAATACAAATCATTTCGTGGTTGACCATATCTAACGTATTTAAATTGAATGCTCACATATAAAGTGTAACACACATACGATTAATGTGTTACTCGCGATGACCAAATCAACCTAACGGAAACTTTACCCTTGGAAATTTTAACCGGAAAAACATTGATCTGGAATCTAAATCATAATTTTTGGACATAAAAGTCTTCGCATTACTTTGAGACTACTCGGAGTTATTGCAGACTCAAGGTAAACCAATGAGCCACAAAGAAGGCTATACTCAACGCTACGTTGCGAGATCGAACCTGAAATGAGATGTAGCTCGAAGAATTGCTCATATAGAAGTGTCGATGGGCATATGCACCCGATGGCCGTTGGAGCTAAAAGGCTTTCGATTGGCGATGAAAAGCGGGTGAACTAGGTGTTGGTAGGCCCCACGGCATGCGAGGAGTGGCAGGATTTGGGCAGCATAAGACCGGTCATCTTTTCGATCTTTAGAAGAGGCCTATAGCTTGCAGTGAGCGTCTTATAAAAAACTGCTTGAATAAAAGTTTTTTTTATATTATTTACATCTTAGCTTTTTAAATTATAATCAAACATATCCTAATAACTTTAGATACACGCAAGCTATTTTAACACACTCTTAATAACGTGTGTACATATCAAATTACAAATAACCAGATACAAAAATAAACGCCGCGTTACTTTATAAAAATGCATACTTCTATTCAAATAATGGGAACGAATGTCTCTTTGCGTAATACTCATGCGAACAGACGCGTAACCGTATGTCGGCTGATAAAGAAATTATCTTATTTCTCAAGTCACAACGAGTTCACGATGCAAAAAGCGAGCTTTGTTTGTGAATCATTTCTGCCGCCTTTTATCGCGTAATGGCATCAATACATGTCTGATAAATTGTATTTGTTACATTACACTAAGAGAATCATTTAAAGAAAAAGAAATAATTCGTCCCTTCATTTACTTTACACGATTTTTAAAGTTTATTTAAACATTAAAATATTTGTACATAGTTTTTTTTTAATTATTACTAACGACCAGTAAGAAGTTATTAATTTTATATATATAATCTAATATATATCTCTTTATTGTACACGCCAGGAAAGTAATACATGCATGCATTATAACAGTAAATATATTAGCACATAATCGTTGACCCTGGACTCATTTTTTGTAGCAAAATTTATACCCATAATAGCGCATTGCATTCATACTTTAAAGTAATAAGATTAGTAGGCCATCCACCTGATTATGATTGATATGGATCGTACATAAATGTCATGTTACACTGTATCTGTTAATTAAAAATTTTGGGCAGCACCACATCTGCGTTAATCGCGAGAGAAACGAATTTAACATCTTTAAAGAAGCTAAGCTGAAGAGTTCTATTCACACGTTACATTATTTGTTCCATGAGATTGGGAAGGCGCCAAAATCTTAAGTTGCTCAGACGGATGAAAGAATAACTGGACGCCAGAGTCCACGAGAACGTACTTCTGTTGTGCTGTCATTTGAAACCTGTTCACCATTACTATATGAGCATGTCCGATAATACTGAACTTTGATTCCATCGATTTTTACTTTCGGATAATGCCAAACAGGTAAAATCACAGTACTTATAAATAGAAAACCTTTTCAAAATATTATGCCATTAACGTTTAAAAGCGTCGTGATAGAAACAACTAAAGTATTCAAATTTTTAAAATGCAATGAGCATTTAGCAATGTACTATAGACTAGCTGTCGGAAAAATACTCTTCCCTTTTTTAGGACAACGTGTTTTAATCACATCTTCTGCTCTCTTGGTCGCTTCGAACATTTCGAATTGAACTAATGCAGTAAAATCTGTTCACCGCTGGAATTTGTGTCCCCGCTTGTGGTCTTTATCCATTTCATTTGAAAATTCGAAAAACAATTGATTTAAAATTTGCATAATTTACGTTCATCTTTTTGCCTGAGTACGTGCTATGATGATTTTTGTACATCAAAACCTAACGTATCACTTTGTTGAAAGTGTTAATTATCATTGTCTTTTTGGAGAAAGGGGGAAATACTGCCTAATTTGATCACGTTATGGAAAAGAAAGCGGACGCCCCTGAATCTAAGCGTGCGAAGTTTCACAGAATGTGAAGAATAACGTAGAACTTTGAGAAGCCTCGTACAACTCGGATAGAATCTCAACTGGTTTACCAATTTCTTTAAACTACAAGAAAAGAGATGTTAACAACTCGTGGGTACTTAAAAAGGCAGCCAATAAATTATTTAATACAGTTTGAAATACTCTTAAAGTAAATAACAATTTTAGTTTATCTACTTCGTCTTCTTTCTTTCTTCTGCCACATACATTACAAAAGGTTAAGATTCTGTAATGAAAACCACGAACCGTCAAGCGCAGTTTAGACCGTTCATACAAGATGTGCAGCTTCCAACCGATCCTATTGCAAATCTATGTGAGAGACCTATATCTATCAGTGGATATCCTACGGTTGAAATTATTATGATGGATTGCATTACAAAAATACGAATACAATATTTATTGCAACTAAATAACACTCACGACAACAATCTAGCTAACAACATTCAACTAACAAAGAACAAAAGATAACATTTTAACACGAAATTTACACAAAGGAAGGATTATAGGTAATCTATGTACTGTTTATATATATACGTATGTTAATTCCTGATAAATATTAATAACTACTTTATAATAAGTGTGGTTTCATGTTATTTCATTACACAAGGAAAAAATCAGACGCTAGCAAAATTGCCTGTACTTGTTAGTTAGTTATTTTTATCGATAAAACCCATTACGTTTTAAAGTTACAAGCATACATACAATAAAACACTGAAAACAAAAAGTTAATTCAAAAATTACGTTTGAAGTCTTTATTTTGTATGTCTCTGTTTTAATACCTTTTCACAAAAATATGGCTCAGTCACTCCTTCATAGCTAACACCCCACCAAAACAAAATTAAAGTCTGATAATGCCCACGTTGTACTCTGTTGGCTGGTTGGGAAGGTTCTTTAGAGTTTTCAGCATAAATACGGTTCCTTTGTTTGTTAAAATATTGCTCAATAGTAAAAAATATTTTCATCCGTAAACCTGTCACCTCACTTAGCGTACCACTTAAGTAGTTATTTTGATTTTCCCACCCTATTCTTCTAAAGTAGTTATTTTGATTTTCCCACCCTATTCTTTTTAAAATTATCAATAATGGAATGACCAGTGCATCTCCTACAGGATGCAAGTGCTAAGTCATCAGTCATTTTGAACATGGCGATATTGGTCTCGGTGTTATCTTCATTTTCCGAGATAAAATCCTCTGCTTTTGGACAGAATTTCTTCGAATTCTTTTTCTTACTGCATCAATTGCGTTTTTCGTAAAATCACTACGTTGACGGTCAGATCTTTGTAACCGATAGAGAAGGTTTCTTTGTACCTATCAATATCCAGGTACGCAAACATTTTACTAATACGAGTACCAAGCGTATGGAGGCTTTAAAAATTTTATTTGGCAACATAGTTACTTTATGATATAAATTACAGATTGATATGAATTGGTTCTCTTTATCACCCCATTCCATTTTAATATCACAAAATATTTTACAATATATTGGTGATGAATGGTGATGAGCAAATGACAGATTCCAAACTCAAGTGATATTTTGTTAAAATATTATTATCTATTATAGTTGATTTTAATTAAAAGCATATTTATGACCTGACTATATAATATACACTTTTAATTAAAAAACCACATATGTCTAATGAAACAGACGAATAATTTTGTATTTATGGTAGACGCAAGAACATCGTATAGTAATTATTTTAAATTGAATTTGCATTTTATTTTATACAAAAATTTAAAAAAGTTATGTACATGTCATTTTACTTTAGTGCAATTGAATTTATTTTATAATATTATGAATTTAAGAATTTTTTTATTGCTGTATCAATTTGTAATGACTTGATAGTACTAGGTTTTAGGTTATATTTTGTATTTAATTACTATATTCTTATTAATGTCGCTAATGGATCGATATAAATAACAAAGAATAAATATTATTAATTATAAAATTCAATTGTCCTTTGCAGTGGGTTAATGGTAAACTGATGACTTATCACGAAATCGGCCATTTGCCTTTCGAAGTGGAGATTACAGAAGTGGTGCATCGAAACGCAAGCAACCTTCTCACGGTGGTTGTCGATAACACATTGCTTAGCGACACCGTCCCTCAGGGCACTATTAAGGATACGTTTATTGGGTAAGTGATTAAAACTTCAGTGTTTGTCATTAATTTGTACCAAAGAACAATTCAAGTTTATTTTAGTCTTTAGCTACATGCAAAAGTATCTGTGAACATTTGTTTTGTAATTTATAAATGCTTTTTGTGCGTCAACATTTATTGTACCAGGTTTGATACAAGGACATCTTGACTGAAGTTACTGGACTCGGGGACTCCCCCGACTATTTTCTTAGGGGACCGATCTGTCACTGCTACCCAAATTGCATTTGCAGATTCCGCAGGTTTGAGTAGGGCGCAGAGGGCTCTTGGCTTAAGACTTCGTTTCAGGTGGCGAGGCTTTAGGGGTCCGGGGAGAGCCTCGAATACTTCTATTGAATTTTACCAGATTTGAAGGCCGCCAAGCTCTTAGATCACTTTGGCGGACACTCAATACAGTCTCCCTTGGTTCGTTTGTAGCTTTCATATTTTATAATTTACCGGATTGGGTAGCCACCAAACTCGTAGATTGTCACTCCACAGATTCACTGGTCATATGAGCCCCTGAGAAGGGACTTCGGCTTCTACTTTCACTCAATAAGCGTTCCGATTCGCCTACGTCAGGGATGGTCGAACTATTCTAACTAGAATCCGCACTTTACTATGTGAAAATATTAGGTCAAAGAAAAAGTTTTCGTATATAGTTCATATAAATAAAAACTCTCTAGGCAACACTATTTGCATCTGGTTAGCTTCACTAACAATGAAATGGTTACTTTAAAAAAAAAAAAAAAACGAGTAAATTTTAGTTTCGAGTTATTTGTAATTTTTGTTTATTTTTTCTGTCAAGATGAATGAATCTAATGAATGAATTCATTGCATCGCAAAATGTAACAATGCTGACAAATCTAGTCTTTCTCTGTCTCTGTTTCAGAAACAAGATGCATAATTTGGTATTCTTTTATCCATAGTTTCAACCAAAAACGTATTAAATACAAACCCCTTAAAATAAATAAAAACAAAATGCTTTACCTTCAATATTCCAAATCAGTACCACATTAATGCCTTGTCATATTTTAGAATCGATTCGTTATTAAATGGGGATATGAAATCGATGATGAAAAATAAATAATGAAATAGAAGTCAAATTACGGCGCCACTAGTCTAATCAATATCATATTTGCATTAAAAAGACTTGGAATTTCGAATATTGTTTGAAAACAGTTTTATTAATAGTAGGTAATGATTCCAAAAAATGTTATTTGCGTACATTAATGAGTCAACCGCAAAAGCTGTATTAAGCCAATGACTCCTTTATCCGTTTAATCCTTCTCACACTTGATGAGGTCAATTGAAGGAACAATGTTTAGTTTGGGCACGCATGCACGCTCGTGCAACATTTCACACTTCGTTTCATTTCCATTTGTAAAACGTCGCATGCATGTTAGTGTCTTGTTCCTTTCAACGGGCTATGCATTAACTCCATGTTCAATAATTGCGATTTGAATATTCAAATTTTTTAGAATTTATTTATTAGAACGTGGCATATGTATGTATGTACCCTAAAGTCTTCATACGTATTTTTAACACAAAAGAACTAGACAAACATTCTAACAGTAAGTCGATAAATAATCCAATCACCATTCAAAAACTTATATCACTGACGATATATCACTTGTACATAACGTCTTTTAGTCTAAACATTAGCCAAGAAATTTGATATCAGTGCTACCGAAACAGCTGTACCGCGGTTTCTGAAAGTGCGGCAAGATGGTGGGGCTAGGAAAAGAGAGTGAGCGCGGCTCGCATACCTAAGGCGCAGTCTATAGATTTTGCTATTATAATCATGGTGCTATCAAACTTGTAATAACGCAACACTGTTTAGTGATATAAGCACCTAGACTAAAATAATAGCAAACAATCTAACCGAAGTTCAACCTTCTTGGGTGCCCTCAAATCGAAATTCTTAATGCGTACCGAGTAACAGCCGAGCCAGTTGAAGTCTCCTGGAGAAACTTGCACCCAGACCGTCCATGGAAGGTCCAATCTAAGTGCGAGGTATAAACGTCTCCAGTTGAGGTTCTAAAGGGAACCCTCGAGTTCAGTTACTATAAAAAGCATAAACTAAACACTTTGCTACCTTAAAAATCAAAGAAGCTATCATGCTAACGAACAATCGGCGTTTAACACTAAGAAAAAGATGCACAAACACTGCAATTGTGTCCAGTTAAAATCAAAAACTTAACACTAAAGTATATAAACTTATCACTATAGTAAATAAAAATAAATAGCACACAAGGCTAAATAGCAGGAAAGCAGTAAAGTCTTCTATAGATATCCTGTGTATATTTAACAGAAATACTAATTTTATGTTTTTTTTTTCGTCTAGCAATAACAAGGTGCGGCAAGAGCAAACGTATACATTCGACTTTTTCAACTACGCGGGCATACATCGAACAGTGTTTTTATATTCGACACCTCAGGTCTACATAGATGACGTCATAGTCAACACTGATATACAAGGACTGACAGGTATTAAATTAACTATATTTGAATTTTGAACATTTTTCGACAAGTTTTTTTTTATTGTAACACATTGTTGTTGATGAAAAGTTAATAACGGGTGTGTGTTTTTATAATAATTTTTGAGTGTTCATAAATTTAAACACTTATCCACAGATTTTTTTTTATATATTAATTATTATTAGGGGGACCGGAAAGTAGCGTCGTTTCTGTGGATATATTTTACAGAATAATTAATTGATTTTTACCGCTCCGGCATTGAAAATTTGTATACTAGATTGCGAAAGGTTTTTGATAACGAAGGTGAATATATTGTTGATTGGAAATTAAAATAAAAAATAAAAAATATAGTCGTCTAAATTTAACTAAAGAAAGCGAGATTACTTTCGGGTCCATAAAACATGAACGACCTTTCCCTCTTCTTTCTCGATCTTTTAAACTAAATCGGATATAAACATAAAACTGATATAAACTAAATCGGTTTGGTAATGCGATAATAAGCTAAGATAAAACGTTTACGGTTCTCTGGTAAATGTAAAAAAAAAACTTATTAGCCAGTGCGGGAATGGAACGTTCATTGCGGATCTATTTGCATGACAACAATGTGATCGAGATGATATCAGCATACCGCTGGCACAATGACGAGCTCTAACGGTCTGACCTGTTTATAACGTGGAGGATATATCCTATAAATCCATTACGAAAATTCAATTAATTTCCATGTAAAACAACTTTGTAATTTTTCATTCTTCCTTTTAAGTTATTGTAAACACTTTTGTGGCTGTACAACTTTGTTTTTAACTTAACTTATTTTAATTAAATTTAAGCATTTAGAGATTTCTAGTAGCACCTTAATTTTCGTATTATTATTTGTCCTGGGATTTAAAGTTCTATAACGAAGTAGACTCTGAAATTTCTTCTAAAGAAAAGGGTAAACCATAACACAAATGCGTATCGATCGAAGGCACATATCTTTTTAATTTCTGGTTTTAAAAATGTCAATTTCCCGATGTTCTTTCACTGTTAGCGAGCAACAGTAACTTCAAGCAACAATTCGCGCAATGTACCCTCACTATTACACCACTACTACCATCCTTAGTTAAAAACAAGCGATAGGCTGATTCCAAAGTATGAACTTAAGATAGTAGAACAAAGGATTGTTTCCCGTCCACTTTGTGAACATATGAAAACGGCAATGTTTACAAATGGGAAGGAAAATATCGAAAGTAAACCAGCAAAAATTTGGAAAAAAAAACATAACGATATTTGTTCAATCATCCTACATATTATTTCCTATTAAAAATTCTATGTACCAGCCGGAACTTGGCTTGGATAACCGGTATAATACTTTAAGAACCTATTAATTTTTATCAGCATAATTCTGTACATGAATAACTTCCGCAGGTTTCGTTGTTTACAATATTACCCACAAAGGGCCAAGTCTAGGTGACGTGTTATGTTTGGTGCAAATATTTGACAAGAACGGGACTCAAGTAGCGGCTTCCAATGACTGTGCGGGACTTATAGAAATAGGGAACGCCAACTTTTGGTGGCCTTATTTGATGCATCCTAATCCTGGGTATTTGTACACTTTTAAGGTATGTTAATATTCATTTACATAATTACAGCTATAAGACGTCCACTCCTGGACATAAGCCTTCTTCCTTTTCCTATTGGATCGATCGGAAGCGGCATGCAGCCAGCGTCTTCCATGAACCTTAACTTTAGTCGTTCGTCTTCCTTATAGGTTAACGTCCTTTGCTACATTTACCGGTCCATGGTCAGCACTCCAGAACTTTAAGACCCCAGCGCCCATCAGTTCTGCGCGTTATATGATCTGCCCACTACCTCTTCAAATTGCTAATCTATTACAATTAACTTTTAAGTTTTTACCTTATAATTATTTAGCCATTCTCTTTCCTTGTATTTTTTAAAAAAAATAAATTCTATTTAGGCTATCCTCATTGGACCTAATGGTGAAACAATCGACGCATACACTCAGAAAATTGGTATCAGAACTGTCACTTGGACAAATACAACAGTATTTATAAATGACAAACCAATTTACCTCAGAGGATTTGGCATGCACGAAGATTCAGATGTAAGTAAATAATATATTTAAAGAATCTTAATATCGAATATTCTTAAAAAGCCCTCGCATTCATAAAAACTTATATGTTATTTATATACACATACACTCGTATAAATACACGAAATACACAAGAACAAGCGCATGTTCCTTGCATTTTTTTACTGTTATTTACGTACATTTTTTCTGTATTCTCCTGAATCTATGAACCTAGATTTGGAATATAATGGACAGGAAAACACTGGCTTTTTAATACAATTTTCACCTAGTTCAGAAGCCTTACAAATTTTCTACTATTTTGTAAAAAAATATACAATTTTATTATTATTATTAGAGGCGGGATAGTATTTAGGACTTTTCTAACTATATCAGATTTCTAGTGATGCTTTATAAATTGAAAAAAGAATTCTATAACATGGCCACTGTCTGTAAATGGTAAAAGAAAAAGTCGTAATAAACCGGATCCATATTACAGAACCAAAAATCTGAAAGGTGAAATCAACCTGGTCCCTGTGACAGATTGGTGGATTTGTGGATTACACCTTTTACCCTCCATCTACAAGGAAGCATGATCATTTATTCATATTATTATGTTTGTAGGTCATTTATAGTGATTATCTAATAAGATCATTGACCACATAGTATCTTTACATTGACCACTTATATACGTCATGAAGAATACCACAACAGTCCAATTTCATGGAAATTAGAATCACATTCTTATCACAAAGTAACCAAACACGCCCTGATCAGAGATGGACTCACAACAAGCTTATTGTTGGAGCAAACTTTACGATATCCTTGATACAATAGTATAAAAATTTACTACCAAACATTATTACGAGTATGACTTAAAAAATCCTATAACACACTATAATAGGATTTTTATAAATTTTTGGTTAATGAGATTCTTAAATTTATTACACCATAAACTAACTTTTTCACATCTTAAATTACCAGCAAAGTTCGATAAAAGTGTAATAGAGTTCTGCAACTTAAAATATGAGGCTACGAGCTTTTGTTTCAAAAATTTGAATATTACGAAGATATTGACTTAAATTTTTTATACAGTTACGTGGTAAAGGCTGGGATCCAGTGTTATGGGTGAAAAATTTTAATCTGATTCGTTGGGTAGGCGCTAATGCCTTCCGGACATCTCATTACCCGTACGCTGAGGAAATATACCAGCTTGCTGATGAACAGGGCATCATGATCATTGACGAATGTCCCGGCGTTGACACAGAGTAAGAAACTTTTATATTTACTTTACTGTTATGCCTTAACGAAAATGTAAAAAAAATTGTGTCAATTTTTTAAATTTAAAAAAAAGGTATAACAAGTGTTAATAAAATATATTACAATTTTTCGCAGCGTGTTCTCCGACGCTCTCCTAGCAAAGCACAAGCAATCACTGACTGAACTGATCCGTCGCGACAAGAACCACCCGAGCGTGGTCATGTGGTCCGTCTCCAATGAGCCCAGGTCCGCAAACCGACTTGCGGATGCGTACTTCGGGTATGTAAATATTAAGACTTTAAATAAACAAAAAATCGTGTTGTATACTCAGTGTTATATACTGTTAGTTATTTTAATGTTAGGTAATAAATATTTTAGTTTAGTTTATCCAAGAAATCTTGTAAATTTATTTTGAATATGCTCTAATCTGATCGTAGAAGTGGCATAACATAACTTCGATCAGGTTTTATAACAACTAATAACTATTAAGTACATTAAAATAAGTAAGAACTAATGAGGTGGTGTTTTAATTAATTAATAACTTTAGTTTACGTTTTTTTATATTGCAGCGAAGTAGTCAGACATGTGAAATCCATGGACCTGTCACGACCTGTCACTATTGCTATTGCGCAGAGTTACGTAGCCGACAAATCTGTAAGAATAAATATGTAATATTCACATCTTTTGTAAATATTAATTTTTTAACTTCCTTGTTTTAACCTAAAATTCAAAATTATATCATACCCTATATATAATTTCACTCTTCAATAAATAAAAGACTATTTTTAAGTTCCTTTCATATTTATTTTATTTTACATAGGCACGAAAAGAACGAAACAAAATACATGTTTGCAAGAGTTTCACATAACATGTTTTTAGTTTATAAATTGTAAAATGTTCATAAATTAATAAAACATAAAAATAATAATAAGAAATAGTACATATGAACCGGTATACTTTACCGCCGCGTGGGTAAACCCCCCGCTGGTCCAACGATATAATCAAGGTTGCTAGAAGTTGTTGGGTGCGGACAGCCTTGCAAGCAGATGATGATTACATATGTATTAAAATTGAAATGTTCCCAAAATGTGTATATTATACAGAAGCATATATTATGCACTTAATTTAACGAACATTCTCATCTAAATGTAATAATTAGCCAAAAAATTTAAATTACTAACATCTAGCACTCAATATGTTATCTATATTAAAAAGAATACGATCTTTTTAAGAAACGATAACAAGATACGTTCTATTTCTAAACATACATACAATACAATTTTTTACTTATTAGCTTTAAAGTTGTTAGAACATAATAATTTCACAGTGCCTTTTAAATTAGAAGTAAGAAAAAATTCTGAATAATTTCAGATACTATAAAGAAATTGTCTTCGTTTAAGTTTCTTTGTGTGTTTTTGGTAATATTTAGGTTATATGTAAACACAGGCACAATACCTCGATGTGATAAGCTTCAACCGCTACAACGGCTGGTACCACGCCACCGGTTCCCTAACCACCATCGCCAACAACGTAGTGGATGAAGCGACTGCTTGGCACCTCAAGCATAACAAACCAGTCATCATGACAGAATATGGAGCTGATACTATCGCTGGACTTCACTTGGTCAGTTACGTTGCATTCGTCATACGCTCGTCATCATTATCATTTCAGTCTTAAAACGTCTACCTCTAGACATAAGCTTCCTCTATTGATTTCTAGTAAGAACGGTAGGAAGATGCCTGTTTTCAGCGTCTTCCGACGATCTTAACGAGTACGTCTTTCCAATCTATAAGCGGACGTACTATTTTTGATGACAACATTTAGGCTTTCCGACGTCCTATTGTTAAGATCTGATGCAGCATCCAACCGTTCCTATTGGAAATCCAGCAGTACACGTCTTATAGCTGAAATAATGACTAAAACTAACTTTTTATAGTGTCAAAATAATACTTCTCATTAATTTAAAACTAATAGTATAATCGTACTTTAAGATTCCTGAATACGTGTGGTCCGAAGAGTATCAGGTGGCTTTAATGTCAGAGCACTTTAAGGCGTTTGACAGACTCCGGCAGGCGGGTTTCTTCGTTGGTGAATTTATTTGGAATTTCGCTGATTTTAAGACCGCTCAGAGTAAGTATTAGTTTGTTTTAGCAATAAATTCTAACATTTCATAATTATTATAGTTACTATTTGGCTTTAACTCATATTTTTGATGAGTTATAGCTAAAGTACTATAATTAACTAATAATCCAAAATTTTATTTTAATAGTTGAATTTCTTTGAAGTTATTTTTAGTAAATAATTTATACCATTCGATTATTATGCGGCGTAATCTTCAGTAATGATACGGCACAATATTTTCGTTCTTCTGTATTCGCCGGAAAGAGTTAATGCTAATATTCGTTTTTTAAAATTCAGACACAAAATTTACATTGCTTAGAGTGCTAATTTTTTGCAGTACTTAAATAGTGATTTGTCTTTACAGGAAATTAACATAACGAAATGAAGTTTATTGTAATAAATTCTTCTAAATATGTGTTCTATTAATTAGTCTAAATAGTGTAATATGCATATATACTACATCATACATATAAATTTCTAAGAGAGAGTTGTTGCTTGAACCACTGGAGCGTTTGCATCTCTCAAAGACGTTACCTTGCTAGTTGAATGTAAGCAATTTAAGCGCAACATTTAACATATATTTCTTTATTATGATTTTCAGTTTTACAATATCTCTAAATTATCTTGTAAAATATTTAAGAGTTTCATTAAACAATCATAAATTTCATGAAAATCCTATTATTATAGAAAGGATTTTTTAAGTGATAATAAAGCTTGGTAATGAATGGGCTCTATTTCAGTATTAAGGATGTTGTGAAAGTCATCGCAAAAAAGCCGTCTGAGTTTATTGTGAATTCTTAGATCAGGACGCGTTTGGAACCTTCGTAGCTTTAAAATGAAAGATGTCAATATCAATCGTTATTTTACCTCTGTCCGACTAACATACTATATCAATGACCTGTTTGCACTTGACTAATAATAATGCTAATCACTATTTTTATGTAAATTAATAACCATGTTTTCTATGTTACTTTCAGCAATCACCCGTGTTGGTGGTAATAAAAAGGGTATTTTTACGCGATCGAGGCAACCGAAAGCTTCTGCACATCATTTGAGAGCCCGCTATCTGTCGTTGGCCGCAGCAGATGCTGGTACAACACCACCAGACGCTCCTTATTATATTTCAGACAACAGGCCTACCTACCACGGAGAGTTATAAGACTTGTTCATGTACAACAGATTATATAACAATACTATTAGGAACACGATCGTATCAATGTACCAATATTGTTAATAATATTATTTTTTAAATTTATTTACGTGTGAATGTACCATACCTATATACACGCGTTTTCGTAACTTTGAAATACGTCATGAAACTGCCATTTATAGTGTAATTATAGCAGCAAATATGCGTTAGTAAGGATAATATTGTGAAAAAACAAATACTAGATCACGGCGATTGTATTATAGGATTATTTGAACTAAGATAGTATAACATTTTCATTTCAATTTATTGGTTGGTCGTTTTGTTGGAGGTACAAATTTATCGCCCATGTATTATGAATTGGGTAGATTTATCACTTTTTTCTTTTGATACAAACCTAAGTGACACCTTATTATTATTACTGAAAAATGTTAATGCTTTTAGTTCCTAACTATATTTAATACGCCGTGCAAAAAAGATTTATAATTGGTGTAATTTAAAAGCTGTAAAAGATGCTGTGAAAAATAGTTAATATTAATAATAATTTTATCATTTCATACACTCGCAGTGTGTCGAAAAACTAAAAATTAATTAATATTTTTGTCACCAATTTCATAAAAATTTGCCATAAATTATAATTAGAATTTTAAGTTTCACTGGACTTTTTACGCCTACTTATGATAAACAACAGTTTATGTAAATAAATATTTTTTCACATGTACATTTCTGTTGTTTAACCAATTTAAAAAAAAACTGCCAACATCCGTCCTTCAATCCGTCCGATTTGGAATTATTTTTCAAAACATTAACAAAATGTTGCTAGTTTTAGACGGATATTAATTTATACGAAACAACATTTGATATTTCATTGGGAAGCATTGTTTTGTAATCATAACATCAAAAGAATAAAACATTGCACTACTCAAGACTGGTTTCTACTAGCTACTATACGTATTTTAATAGCCATTACATTGATAAGTAACAACTAACATTGCGTGAAGATTTTTTATAATTGAAATATTAAGAAATCATATAAACTGTACTACTGTTTTTTAAGTTGTTTGAAATTATTCAAGATTTCTTTAAATTAAATGATATTGTTTCTTAATAACATATCTAAGATATTACAGTTTTAGCAAGTACAATCGTGTTAATTAAAGATATTGATGTGTACAATTATCCATAATGTATTTTAGATCGAAGTCGTATAATTTGTCAATTACCGTGGTTTAATTTGTCAAAGAACGTATTATGTGTTATTGTAACACGTGACTTATTTGTAAATATTTATGTGCAAAATAAAGTACAAAAATATGCAACGGTGTTTTTTATTATTAAAATTTTTCTTCTATTAATGACAACACAACAACGTATAATTTAACTGAATAAAATAATAATTATACCCAAATAAAGTATTAAAACCAGGTATTTTCTTTCGAATGGTTCATGAATTACAAAATTTAGATGATTAATTGCTGTACTACTAGCGCAAGTTAAAAAAAATCATTACGATTGTTGTAAAAACGACACAACGACGAAAAAAAACGACTTACGTACAATCAAACATAATAATAACCGTCTATACCTCTCCCATCGATTAAATACTTCTCTGATTAATATTCTAAAATATATTAAATAAACGATTAGTCTTAATCAACTTTGACGATTGCATCAAGTAATCGATCGAGTAATCGACTTAATGGAGAAGACGCAACTTTCGATGCGCTTTCTCCACTGTATATTATGGTTAACTATCCTTTGTATAATTAAATAGATTTTGTTTTTCAACTCGTACTTCTTAGTCACTTGCAGCGTAGAACAGCCTGAGTGGACGTGGACAAGGCGGAATGATAACCGTTAAAGTCGTCGGAAGACGCTTAATGTAGGTCTCTTGCAATCAGTTATATAGGAAAACTAGGGGGACAATGATTTTATAATTTTAATGTAAGCATTAAAATTATGAGATCATTATTTTATTTCCGTTCCTTTACGTGTTGTTATGAAGTTTATTTCAATTACATATAAAAAAAATTTACTCTGTGGTTTTTACTTTTCTGTCAATGTCATTAATGTCTAAATCACATGTTAGTAAATAACAACATTACAATATTTGAATAATCTTAATTAAAATTTTTGGTTAATTAACAAACGTATGGATCAAAAAACCTGGTTTACTTTTATATTTTAATCATCGAAGAATGTTGTAAAACTTAAAGATGCCTTGCTGCCATTGCAAAAACGATTCCAAATACAAATGCCCAACATGCCGCCAACCCTAGTAAGCGAAATATTTTACTTTAGATTTAAAGTATAAGAGATTCACAGTATGCTTATAGTAAATAATAATATAATTTTGGCGATGAGAAATTCTAATGATGTTTTACATAAAAATATACATTGATTGGAGAAAACTAATTGATAATAAATAACAATTGTTTTAGTTGTTCAGTAGCCTGCTATAAAGTTCACAAAGAAACTCCTTGTGCGGCACCGTCGATGTCGGTATTAACTGCAGACTATAAAGAATCTCAAACTATAGAATATGAATTTCCAACAGATGACACAGTACCTGTGGAAAAATTAAAATTGCTGGGTATGTTTCATATGTTTTTATACTGATAGATGTTTTAGATAAGTTTGCAAGGATTAATTCTACATAATTTCAATTTAAAGAATGAGATTTAGAGCAATATAAATGGAATTACATCTTCAAAGTTATAATCATTCTAATAAACTACCTTATTAACTAAAAAAATGATTATGTTTTATTAATTTCCAAAATAAAAAAGTGATGATTAATGTCTACCAGACTATGCTAATTTTTAAATAAAAAACGAGATCAATAATTTATTAAAAAGTAGCAATGTTATACTGTCTCATATCATTTTTTATTTACAGAATATTCAACAGACCTAAAGCAGTGTTTAGAAAACCCCTATGTTCGGGAATTGCTCAAAACATTAGATGAATCTTCATGTCCAGATATATTAATAAAAGAATACATGACAGAGCCAATATTCACTGAATTTGCTGATGCTTGTTTAAAAGTTGTACAGCCTAAGAATGATTCGGAATAAATGAATAACAATTTTATATAATTTTTCTGTATTATCCTATTAACCAAATTTGTCCAAAAACTTACTCAGCTTTCTCTTTTTTTTAATTAAAGCATGCACTTGCTTAGATATGACGAACTATGCATATTGCTATGTTCCATAAGCAATACTGTCACATCTCATATGATTGAATAGGAAACCCTTTTGTAAAACATATATCAACAGCTATTATTAACTTCCTATGTTTTGAACATTTACACTGATGGGAACAAGTTGGAGGACTCCTCTATGAGAGCGACATTCTTGCTTATCTGGAAAGCCTCTTGACTGCTTCTAATAAAAGTACCAACTCCTCTGTTCTTGCTTGGTATTACAAGCTGAGCTCCCAGCCATTTTTAAAGCATAATCATGGGACACACCCAGATGCATAAAACATTATTCAGTAGTTTGTTCTGTAGTACTTGCAGTCGACAGAACTGAAGCACCACTCATGCCATTGTCACACTGATACACACATTCACATCTGCTACAATATGCTTTATCTGGGACAAAAGCCACACAGGTGTTGGCTGCTCATGTGATAGCTCCACAATATTAACTTTAAACATTTACTCTGACACTTGCCAATTCAAATTCAAAAGACATTACCACATGACCCTTTGCAAAAATGTTAATATACCACTTACTGGAGCTCCTCAAGAAAGAAACTACTGCAGAATCCTTTGATAAATTGAACCAGTACACCATACAAAATTTTTAAACCGTGGTGACTTCAAGACGCGTGACTTGCAGATAGAAGAAAGATCCACATTAGAGTGGCACTCTCTCTCCCTACTATCTGCACTCAGTAAATGCAGAAAAAACACGTTGTAAGCAAAACGCCCTATCAAAACAAATTAGAAATAATAAAAAAAAACAGTTATTCAGCATTACTTCATTTCTGTTTAGCAAGTACCCCCTTTGAATCTCTCTCTTGCAAAATTAAAACAATCTTCAGGTATTCAATTTTGTTTTAAACAAAGCTTGAAGGAAACTTAATTTTTTGTACAGTTAAACACAGATATTTTGAAAAGCAATTTATTTATTTAAAATGGGTGGGCATAAAACATTATACATTTGTCAATGTTGCTTGTAATAATTTTTCAAATTCCAAAGATTTCATTTTTTCTGCTTCTAGTTGTTTTTCTAACTGCCTCAAAGTATCACTATAATCATTGATTAAAGCGATTTTCTTATCTGCTGAAGTTATACTATCATTTACCGTATTAAAGTCTTTGTCTTCAAGCATTAGACATTCTACTTTGTCGTTTTCTAATTTCCGTCTCTTTGCACTAATCAATCGGTCTACATTGTCTTCAAAATCTATAGCTATGTATTTTAATTCAGAAACAACATCAATGTCATATAACCAATGAGCATTTTGATATTCTTCAAGAGATGCTTTTGCATAAATAGCATATCTATTATCAAAATTATGTAAACATTTAATTTTTTCATAAATAACTATATTTAAAAAATCTATCAAATTATACTGTTCATAAAATTCTTCAAATTTCTCAGATGGCATTACACTATTGAAAAAGTCATTTGGGAGAGTGGCTACAACCTTGCAAGCAACTTGATGGGGATTCTCAAACCATCCTATTTGGTTGCAATAACTTTTTATTTGTTGTTGCATATTTATGGCATTAGATGGCTGAAATTGAGAGGTAGTGGCAACCAATTTTAATTGTTTCATAAAAGTTTTAATGGCATTGACATTATCAGACTGTTTAGTCACACTTGGAATAAATTCATATGGTTTTGGATATGGAGAACTGTGATCCAAATATTGATAAAACTCCAATGGAAATGAAGGAAAATTAAATAAATCTTCATCTGTTATAATATCAGTTAATTTATCAACAGCCACATTATAACAATAAATTAATTTATTCAAATCTTTCTTCATAGTTGTAATTCTACTGTTAGTCTCTGATCTTAATTTATGCCATATTTCATTGCCAAGATATCTCTCACAAATAGATTTTAAATAATCTATTTCTATTGGAGGATTTTTTGGATATTTTTTTGCTAACCACTTCAAAGCACTTTTTGTACACATATGTAGAGATTCAATAAAATTATCATTTTGGACTTTAAAAATTTTGTAACCAGATATAGCATTACTGATCATTAAAACTTTTAAAAACTCTTCAATGCTTCTCGTTGAGGAGGCATCCTGGTGTGCAAAAACAATAGCAACAGGAATTGTTTGGTATTTATATTTGCATTTCATTATTGCATCAATTGTTGATATGGAATTCATATCCGTAGAATCAATGTAAAATAATAAACCATTTGCACCTTCTATAACTTCATTTTGACTTGGTGTTATTTTCCCATTTATTAAGCCTACAGATATAGCAAAATCCATTAAATTATTCCATGAGTATTTTCCAACTTGAACCAATCCATTATTTTCATTAGGTTTATTTTTGTCACCCAATATTTGGGTCAGCCAATTTGCAATATTTACTCTCTTATTAAACCAACATTGGTGGCTAGGTGACACTAGAACCACTTTCCAAAAGAAACATTTGTCATAAGGATAATTTATTTGCTGCATTCGTTTTAAGAGAGGGGATTTTATAATTTCCATAACATTATATGGTTCTGATGGAAGTATCTCCTTTAATTCACCAGTAAATATATATCCTTTGTGTATTGCATTCATATTATTTAGTGCTGATTCTTCTACAACTCTCTTCAAAATTCTAGCTTCTTCTGTAGGCGTATTTTCAGTTAACCAAACAGGTGTATCTTCTAGGAGCCGTCTTCTCTTCTCATTCCTTGCATAATGTTTCCTCCAAACATAGAACCATTTCTTCATTAATTTTTGAGTCCGGAATATTTCAGCCTTCATTTCAGAGATAGCCACTTCATTAGCCACTTCATTTAAAAATTCTTCAGTTAGTGTTTGTGAATACAATAACAGTTTCTTTAAATCATCTAATTCCTCTTTTGTTATGCTTTGAACAATTTCATTACTAACATCTTCAAGAAGTTCTTCAAAGAGCTTTTGTGAGCCTTTTTCAACTTTTTCTTTAAAGATTTTTTCATCTTCGGCAGCTTTTTTTAGTTTTAACTCCAATAATCTTTCTTCTTCTAGTTTTTTCCGGATTTCTTCATTTTTCCTCTCTTCTTCTTTTTTTCGTATTTTTTCAAGCTGATTTTGCTTTTCTATTCTTTTCTGTGCTTCTTCTCGTTTTCTTGCCTCCTCTTGCTGCATCTTCATTTCTTTCATTTTTTTCATTTCCTCTTGTAACTTGCTTTCAGCCTCCTTTACTTTTTCTTCATGCAAAAGTTTAACTGAATTATTCTCTTCTTGAAATTCATAAATATCCTTTGATGTTTTTCCTGAATTAAGCATTTTATCTTCATCAGTTGTTTTTTCGTTTTTGCTTGGGAAGAAAGAAAAGGTTTTTTCTGTGTGGCAAGCACTTTTGAAAAGACTTCCAGGAGAAACTTTGAGATTAGTATTTGCAGAAAAATTTGTGGCTGCGTTAGCGATTTCCGGTTTTTCAAACTTCGCAAATATACTGTTAGTAGGCGGTAAAGGTTTAGTGAATGTTTTAAAAATGTTTTTAGAATTTAGGTCCTCATTTTGTGACACACTTGGTACTTTTGCGAAAAGATTTCCAAAATCTGAAGAAGTAGGTGCGTTAACAGGAGCTGGCGCAGTACTAAATATTTTAGAGAAATTATTAGCTCCGTTGAAAACTCTATTAACTTCATTTTTATCATTGACCTTTTCACTAAAAATACTACTTTTATTGCTCATAAAAACATTCTTACTGACATCGTGGCTAGTGAAAATTTCTTTCTTTTTAACATCAGATGAAGAAAATAAAGATTTTCCTGTAATTGAACTTTTAAATATGTTGTTTTTTGAATCTTTAAACACAGACCCTGGGTCTACTCCATTTGCATAAGACGAAAAAGGATTGCTCCCTTGATTTACCTTATGAACATTATCTATACTTTCTTGCTGAGGCTTAGAAAATCTAAAAGTGCTTTTTATTTCATTCACTGGAGAAGTTTTAATTATATCCAAGGACGCCACAGGAACTGCTGGTTGAAATGAAAATGATCTGTTGATGGCTTTATCATTATTGGAAGTATCAAACATATCCACAAACACATTTTTCTTAACATTTTTAACACTTTCAGCATTATCAAACACTTTGTTGCTATTACTTTGTTTTTGAATTTCCATTCTTAATAGTTTTATATCCTTGTTGCTATCATTTATGGTATTATATCCTAAATCTTCTGCTAGTAATGCAGTTTCTTTAAGCTTGCCATCCTTATTGAAGCTGGAATGTAGGGTCTGATTATGGTAGTCATACTTTGGAACAGGTCCTCCAGCTATAACTTCACCAACTGTACATTGTCGTTTGGATTCTATTAACTTAATAGCTCGAGATGGAGGATATGGGTCACTATCTTCTATGAACTGATTTCTGTCTAGGATAACAGCTAATTCTAAATCTGTCTTAGAGAAGCGTAATCCATAGTGGTTTATGAATGCCTTCATAGATTCTATGGACTCAAAAGCCAATGCATTCATTATATCTTCAGCTGGGTATCGCGAACCACCTTTGGGCGCATACGCCTTGACAATCCTTGCAAGTGCCCGCGCTCTGACATCATTGAAATATCTTAGGAGAATACAAGCTTGAAGGTAAGTCGCTTTTTCTTTCACTAGACGAAAGAATCTGACGTAGTTGTTATTATCTAGCGCCGCAAATATTTTAATTACAAACATGATTGAGTCGGATTTTTGAATTTCTTGGGGTAACTGTTTGATCTGAAAAAATGGATTTATAAATATTTTTAGTTGAAAAGAAGTGTAAGAATTATCTTAGCCTTAATTGACAATAATTCGTTGGTATCGAATACTCACTTCCCACAAAAAATTTGTGTCTCCCAAGTTAAGCAGTGCTATGTATCCACGAAATTCCGCTTCTCTCGGCTTTAACTCGGGTCCAACATCAGCATACATGTGTTTAAGTGTCTGAAGACATTTGGTGAGGTTGTCTGTGTTAAGTTTCTGATCAAACTGCGTATGTTCTAAGTCCGCCAAACGCGCGGCGCAATGTGCGTGGAAACGCGCACAAGCCTCTACCAGGCGGATTGAATCTATAGGAAGTTAACATTAATGGTCTGATTAAAACTTTCTGATTTTCCTGCAATGCATATTAAAGTTTTAAGAAGAAATAGAAAAAGTATAATCGTGTAATAAATTAAGGCATGTAAAATACGATTTAATATAAAGGTGTTCCGTAATGAATAGATAATCCTGAAGTGCATAATGGTATAGGTATTAAGCGGAAAAAAGATATTTTAAACTATTTAATTGGTATAAAAAATATGAAGTTTCTTAAAAATACACGTTTTCGATGAATTTTTTGCACTTTCATATACACCAGTCACAAATTATTAAAATTTATCGTGTATTTGGTGTTATCTTATTCTTCATAAATATTCTTAAGTTATTCTTACAGTTAATTGTAGGAATATCTATTTGTAATGTTTTGTGAAATAATGCATAAACTTCTAAATATGCAGTGATTGCTATTAAAACACAAAAAGTTTTATAGACACTAAAACCATAGACTTTAAAGTTTTAATTAAAGTAATACTATGTTAAGAGGAACCTTCGCCATTTATTATATTTAACATTTCAAATAGTTATGAGAAAATATTTTGCAGCCAAAACATTACCTGCACAACATAATGCCTGTTGGGTTATATCTTTACGGATTCCACGAAAGCGGTCCCACATAAAATGAAACCAGTCTGCTAGTGTAACCTAAAAATACATTCAAATAATATTAATTTCAAACATGTTATTGCAATTTAATAACTTGATTTTTGCAAGAAATATTTACATGATAATTGGCATTGTTTTATAATGATTTTTTAAAGATACAATAAAGACACAAATTATCACTATATCTAAAAACTGAAATTGATTACTAAAACAATTTTAACATACATTTTATAAATCTCTTGTAAATTATAATTGTCATAGTATGCTTGCCAAAATATTTTTTTAGATATTATCACATAAAGCTTTAATTCTAATAACAGTAAAAAATCAAGGATTATTTTTTATAGTTTCCTTTTTAAACATAAAAGCAAAATATTTTTTCTTCTCATTAATATTATGATTACCTGACGCTTGGTATCTGCAATCTCACTTAGTAAATATGAACAAGTTTTGGTTAGGACATGCGCAGGCCTCAATTCATAGCACATTGGAATTTCTTGATCTGCCGAACTACGGCTGTACTGTTTAACAGCGCGCCAAGCTTCCATCTGTCCATCTGAATCTGGTACTGTTTCTAAGGTCATAACCTGCAAAGCGTAACAGCCAAACAATATATTAAAAATAAAATGTTCTAATATCGTCAAGTATTTGTAACCAATAGTGAATTTTAGAAACATATGACAATGTTGTAGATCTATTTATAAATAAATATTCAAATAAATTTGTCGTTTTTTAATATGCAAAGGAAAATAATAACAATAATTATCTACATGTATAAATATATATGTATTAATAATTAAGGTTTCGGAGTGGACAAAACAAAAAAAAAACATTAAATTTGACCACAAAATATTATAAGCAAGTCTTGATGAAGAAACAAAATAATGACTATGCTTGAGACATAAGTCTTCTAAAACATTCAACATCATAGATTGTGCCCAAGAAAAGGTAATTAAAAATCAAAAACATTGTTATAACTTGGGCAATCATTACAAAAAAAAATCTCCAATAGAGTAGGCCCTTGATTTGCATTATCGGGGAAAATATTATTAGACATTACAGTTTCAACAACCTCTTCTTCAAATTAAGTATTTTGAAGACTTATACACTGTGCTATAAAGAAGGAAACCAGTGTACTACCACAATATTTACCACCAAGGAACCAATCACTCACACTGTTTTTATAAAATAAATGATGTTTTATAAGAAGGTATTATTTTACTACAACAAAAAATTTTAAGTTCAAATATCTTATGATAATTCTTCTAAAATGTTTTTGGAGTCATTAATAATTTTATTGTTTTTATACATAAAAATTCTTTAAAAGAATTTTTTTGTATGATCTAACATTTATTAATTGACATTATTCATCTGTTAAATTATTCAGGTTAATCTAGGTTAGGTAAAAATGTACAATATTTTAATACATTAATATTAACACTACTTGTAATTAGTGCGCAATGTACCTGGTGTTCTGCCTGACGATGTAATAACTCCTTCTCGGGGCACATATCAGGACAAGTTCCAATAGTTGCTCCACCAACTTTAACTCTTGATCCAGCACCTCCCCATGCTCTCAATATTCTATAATAACACCAAATATAATAGTAGCATATGTAATCAATTTAAAATTTCTCATTGTAAAAGCTGTTCACCTATTGAATTTAAAGCTTAACTAATAAGATGTTGCAAAGCATGAGAATATAGTTTACACCTCTTAACACTTACTATGGTCAAAAGCCCCTTCGAAAACCTTAAAGGCATATTTTTTCAAATGATAGGTTAGACAATTTTCTAATATAAATAATTTATTTATAAAATCCATCAAAATTAAGGGATCAAAAATAATATATAAGTAGTAAGGTAATATATGGTAAAATAACATACATGGAAATGAATTTAATATTTAATGCGGTTTTCTTAACAACACCATACATGTGTTTTTGTTACCAAATCTACATGAATAAATTCACAATAGAACTATTATTTTACACCCTTTTTCATCCTTTATTTAATTTTTATGTATAGATATGAAATGTTTGTAGATGTATCCACAAATGTGACCTTATTGAGTTAATATACTAACAAATAAGCTTTATATCTGGGGCAAGCCTGAATAATTATAAGTACAAATCGCACCTGTCTCTAGCATCAAGTGTTCGCCACTGTTCATCTGGCGTAAAGGAAACTCGGGAGCGAAGTTGGTGTAATTCTACAGCAGCTTCGGACGTGCTCATGCTTGTTGAGGCCAATGCTATCAAAGCAGGCGATTCTCCTGTAGCTGGAGCATTTCTGAAAAAAATATTAGAACCAATCAATATAAAGTAAAATTTAGAAAAACCTTAATGCAATGTTGGGTATTGGGCTACCTGCCTCAAGGTAGAAAATTGAAATATACTAATGAAATAAAAGATAAATAAAAAAGAGGGCAAAAAAGTTCATTTATATTACTATCCTAGCTCTGATAAACAGCATATTATTCAAAACTCTTTCTGTTTCTGTAACTGTTGGACTAAAATATGTTTTGAATCATTATTTTATTAAAAAAGATGTTTGCTTTGTCTTAAATTACATAATATGACATTTCACAGAAGTATTATACTGCTATTTTTTCACTATATTAATTACTTACACCAGAATTTAGTTCCATGTCTTGAGAAACCATGGGGTACATATATTAAATTTGAATTTAAAGAACATTTTAAAAATTTTCTTCTGTCTCCATGGGTGCATTTGTTTCTTTTAGTTTTGTGTTCTGAACAGGAAGTTGATGTGACATTATGACATGTTTTCAAAGACAAATTTAATTAATGATGATAAGATTTTAACAAGGCATTCACACATTCCAATTCACCTTTGTTGTATAAAACAACTATGACAAAATAAGTATCAAAGTTAGTTTCATGCTTTTCTCTTTGTAAGATCTTTATTGTAAAAATGATGAGATCCGACTTAAGCAAAGAGAGTAATTCCATGAAAAGTGGTGGTGGACTTAATGCCTTATAAATTCTCTACCAATCAACCTAATATATGTTTTAAGGAAGCTAATATAATTCAAAATTTTATTTTATGCAAAACAAAACATAAATATTTTGTAACAATCTAGTCCTGAAATTATTACAATGACTACCATCTAGTCTTCAGGCAGCAACCGTTGATGTTTTGAAACATTATACCTTTAAGGAATCTACAGGTATGCAATCTTTTCACCGTATGTACATTTGAAATAATTCACTTTTTGCTAGTGGTTCCAATCTTTTGGTCAATATTTTATAGTTGTAGTATTCTCTGTACCTAGATTAGGTATATAATTTGGTATGAAAATAAAATAGTGAAGGAAAACATTTACAATACTCACACTGAGTGCTTTAATCTTGATGTGGGCAAAGCCTTTCTAATGGGCTTTGCAATCCGTGGAACTTGAACTTTTACATTTGTTACTACTGGGTCAATATCCATAGCTTGAAAAATAAATAATAAAATTTTAATAACACAAATTCATACCAAAAATTTTACTTAATAAATGTTGCCACATTAATGGCATGTTTAAACTTGAATTTGATAATTTGTGAAACAGCAATCTATACTAAATTATGACTTTCTACTACTGCTCATAAATTTAACAAAAATAAATAATTATTGCATTAGAAAATGAAAATAAGTAAAAGTTAAATTCTCCATCATCTTACCTTTTTGACGCGGAATCCTGTATGTAGGTCCACCTCTCATTGCAGAAAGTTCCTCTTCAACATCCGGATCTGGTAACCAATCTGGATCATCTTCCTTTTTACTTTTGCGTCTACTGAGAAAACAATGTGAGATAAGATATGCATGCAGCTTATTATAGCAACTTTATAAAACACTATTAAATTACAAAATGTATGTAAACAATGATGTATATATGTTAATATGATATAAGATCCAATATAGGGAATTACCCTCTGCTGTCATCACTAAAAAACTATAAATAGTGTTAAAAGAATCAAACTTGGATCAATGACAACAAATTTTATAAATAAGAAAGAAAGGAAATATATTTTAGGTAGGAAATATATATATATCTTCTACAAATACAATACTTATTTAGTTATTTTGAAATAAGATAGTACATACAATCAAGAACTTATTATATATATTTAAGAAATGATGTTAGACTATCCATTCAACTATTACATTTTATTGTTCAACATACATTCGTGCCTTCGTGCGAACAACGTCAAACAGGAACCCATCAAAAGCTCCTGCATTTAATATTGCCTGCTCTACTCCAGAGAGTTGTTCATATTCAACAATACACATTTGCCTCTTTGGGAAAAATTTTATTTTTTGAACACGTCCAAATTTACTGAAGTGTTTCTTGGCAGTTGTTGTATCGAATAAGCCATCAGGGACTTTGGAACACCTGCAATTTTGAAACAGCTTTGACAGTACCACATGAGAGATAAAATAAGCTACTTATATCAAGTATACAAGTAAGTGTTAAATAAATAACACAAATTAACTTACGTTATTGAAGTTTTAGTGTTAAAATTATCAAACACTGTGCTTTTAACCTTTTTTAAAGGTGATATCGCCGATTCCATGTTTACCAATGTAGCATCACAATCCTTTAAAGAATCTCTCGAATCCCATTCATTCTATTGCTTCCAAACTTTATATTTTGGACAATAGTTTTGATTTTAGATTAATACATACAAATTTTATAAACTATTTTGAAGTAGTGAATTAAAAACAACGCAGAGCAAACTACCTACTAGCAATAGTGATTGATACATGGTGTGTTGTAATGTCATAATATCGATTAATTATTAATTTATATGATACAGTGAAATTAATTTACTGTTTTGTCTATTCAGAATTGTTCTTTAATTTTACCATATGTGTAAAATACAATAATTATATAATAATTTATTTATTATATATATTTATGTTTAGTTAAAAAGTACAAATAAATCGAGTTATAATTTTTTTAGGACCAATTATTTTATTTTAATTAATAAGACGTTTTCTTTTGTGCTTTTAAAAATGTTTCGTTGTAAGTAAAACTCAAACTATGATATAATCGATTTACCAGTTTACATTTTACACTACGATTTAAATCTCTTCGATGTAAATTGTAAAATAGTTTAATCGCTTATTGTTAAGAATTTTGAAGAACTAATAAACAATGTATCGGTAGTAAATAATTTATTGCATAGACAATATTTTTTATGGATGTAGCAACAAAAAAGTAAAAAGTCAACTAAAACACGACAGATGGCGTAACTTATTACATAAATAAAAATTATTCCGCTTGATATGTACATATATATAACATTCATCATCTAACAACGAATTCTACGTATAACGATATAACTCAAGGAAGAAGAAAAAGGCATAAAAATTTCTTACTGAGACCGCACCTCTCAATATAGAGTTACGAAATATGTCCTCAGAACATTATTTATGAATCACCATGCACAAATAGCTTTCTTGACAAGATATACAAATTTACGATAATCGTGCAGTAGTTATTCAGTTAAACTTCATTAGCAAACATAAATGTCGAATTTAAGGTAAAAAAACGATTACTACAAACGTGCACACGGGAACTGTTGGATTGTTAAGGTGGGCAATTCATAAATGGACTTGAAACGAATTTAATTCTTCCGCCTTAATATGAAAATTATATGTATTATATAAGGAGACTTAAGAATTTTAGAAAGGCTTAGGTGGGTCATGGCACAAAGAATGTCGGGAAACACGGGTCTAGAGGTTAGAACGTAAAGAAGGTTATATATTTCTTATCGTAAAGATTACCCATTTCTGTTTTTATTCTCGAATTGATCAAAAATGTGTCTTACAGACATGCATGTTTGGCGCAATATATTTTAAGTCGTGAGCCTTGTAGAAATAACAATATTCATAATAAAAAAAATGAAATTTCTCATTTATAAATCAATCGATATTCATAAATATTTCCTCCATGATGAACATTATTTTTTTCCGTTGCTTTTTGACAGTGTTTACTGTTAACGTTAATTATGTAACTGTAATCGGTTGCGCAATCAGCAATATTTAGTTCCGGAAAGTGCCGGATGTTGTGCCTTGTCACTGTCACTTTCGAATATCGAATTGCGACATTTGACATTTTATATATTTTTACTTTATTTGTTTTAATAGCTTAAAGTAAAATTTTAAAACATTATCAGTCTACATTCATCCACAATTGGATATAAACCTTCCTCAATTCTTTCCGCGCTTCCACCACCCACTTCCGATCGTTCCGAAGTCGTCACTCTATCAAACACTAATATTGATCTTTTAGGTATTTACTCACCCCCGGCTCTTAAAAATGCCCAAGGTATACTTTGTGTTGTATTAGTGTCTTTTAAAATTTTGGCTATGGCGAAAACATAGAAATCAGTTTAACTGCCTAGTTTATTTGTCTCTTGTGTTATAAATAGATAAATAAGACAGGAGACCACGGATGTAGACAACTATAATAAGGTTATCTGTCCACCTTATGTGTATGTCTTACGCAATGGTCGCCGATCCGTGGACTCCAATTCAGAATCTTGAGACGCAGTCATCTGTTCTCCACTCTGTACATTCTGTCCACTTCCATTTAAATTTGACAAAGGATAATGAAGTAAAAAATTTAACTACTAACAATTTTAACTACAACAAATGTAAAAACATAAATATCAATTGGAAAAACGCGCATGTAATTCATATATAGCAATTTTATAACAGTTGCGACATAATAGATCGCTTATTACCTGCTACCAACCACTACGTTTCATATACCCTTGTAGAAGCTATTTAGTGAAAATCTATATTCTGTAACACTTGGACTTTCATAAAAAATAATCAACAGTTAGTGTCCAAATAAATTATTCATGAGGCAACACAGTCGACTTCTTTTCATAATTATTAGATATAGAAATAAATGAGTGGTTGTCAGTCGAAAATTTCAAAACAAATTAAATTGGTACAAATCGCATACACTACAATATTATTAATTACTAATTGTTACCATTAAATATTGAAGAATTATACACTTATTATTGTTAAAAAGTGATTATCATTAACCCTAAATTATCCCAAATCGATCCCGTTTCCAATTGCTACTGTAATATTATTACTTCATATATTATTTATGAAACATCTTGTTAACTTCTGTCAATAGTATTTTGATAACAAATTAACAATATACAGTGTCAAATAATGAATTAAAGGTTATTTAAATCTACAATCTGTAATAAAGTACAAGAATTTTATTGTTTACTTTGGTGGTCGTATGTAAAAGATATTTTACGGCTAGTCTCTCTTGAAACAGGCCGCGTTGATGTACTTAGCCGTAAGAATCTATCCCTTACAACAAATATTAATACGTAAGCATCACTGTCTTTAAGCTCAAAGACGTTGGTCCTCTCGCATCCGCGGGATCTGCAAATGTCACTTGAACGGCAGTGCAGGTCCACGCCCATTCGGGCATAAAAGCCTTAAGCGAGGTCCTACTTTGCAAGCCCTTTAATGCAAGCGCTCGATGAGTCGTTGGCCTAAACCAGAGTTTTTTTTCCAAAGTGGGGCCCTCTCCCTTTAGGGAGGCAATTTAAATATGTACTCGGCAAGAGTTTAACCCTTTCGCTTTAATATAAAAATTATGTAAGTTACATAGGGAAACGTAAGAAATTAAGAAAAAAATAGATACTTAGCAAACACTTGTCTAAGCAATCTAAGAGCATGGCGGTCTGTCAATCTGATGAAAAAAGTAATATAAAGTCCCGAATGAGGTTTTTGAGGCACCTCTCGAAATTCGAAATACTTTCATTTAGGTAGGCATTTACATGAACATTTGATTCGTCAAATATTTTAACATTATTATTAGGGAGATGCCGCCAGTTCAGAATGATGATCTGCTTAAAAGAGTCGACTCAATAGTTACTTTTTTAAATGAAATTTAAAAATATAATCATGTAAATGAATCTTCAAACTGTATAAATATATTAAGCTAAAAGCCTGTAGCAATTTCTGATGAAGTTATAAAAGCAAACAGGCAAACATCTATGATCCATAAAAATTAAATTTTTCTAATACCAATGAGCCGTACTGTTATATGTCCCAAGGTTATTTGTAGTGTACAAGGTTTATGAACGCATGGACAAATGTCAATTCAATTTCTTTTATAAATTCTAGATCCATCTAACTTATTATCGCCAACATCAAGCACTGAGACATTTTCATTCGTAGCCATTTAAAATAATAATAAATGTACCCATAATGCAATAATGAGTTGACAGGTCAATAATTGTTCTATTAAGTTATATGATCGTTTTAGAATAACCGAAAGATCACAGACGGTCGGACAAAAATATTGCCTGAAGTTTTAGCATTTACCGACCAAGAACACCTAGGTGATAAATTAATAGAATTCTTAGTAATAAAGTAAGTAGTGACATTTTAGTTGTTTACGTTCCGTATTATAACGAAGGTTTTTAATGGACATTTACGTTTAAGTTATACAAATAACCAAAAACATTTAAATTTCTTTATTAATTAAAAATGTTTCAATAGTTAAGGATAAAAAATATGCCGTCATTAGCATCTTTTATATAAGATCTAGTCATTAAAAGCATTATAAGCCTATACTTTATTAGCTAAGCGGAACTAACAGAGGTTTGGCAAGTCGTTTTCTTGTCGAAGCGACCTTGATGCGACCCTGTGGCGTTCACGCAACTTTGTTGAAATCTTATGCGAGCGTGTGGTTTCTTAGCGATGAGTAACTTTAGAACATTTAATCGATATTTATTGTTTTATAGTAGGAATATAATTAAATTGTATATTTAAATAGAACATTTATGAAATATGACCATGTCTAAAACAGGAACAAGTGCATAAGAATCATTATCATTATGTCAGACGATAGTAGCATACTATAAGTCACAGGCCTCTCAAAGATCGTCACGACCACTGGTCTTCCGCAATCCTCATCTAGAGACCTCCCGCGAAATTGGCTATGTCGGTCTACCTACTAATTTAGGAATATAAACGTTTTAAAGTTAAAAACCAGGTAGCGCCGGTTAAACTTTATTAGGCTACAGAATGAAATATTCGGAAACCCTGTGAAGATGACGTCATCGCAATAAATTCGGGCGTCACATTCCGCGCGCTTGTAGAAAGAAAGTGGCGGTCGCGAAGCGACCTTGCGCGGTGAAAGGCGTCACAAGTGGCACAGCCGGAACCCGCTCTTCCCACGGACCGATCAGCCTCTCTGCCGTGCCGTTATGCCGCGCAACTTTCGGTAACCGGTTCAATATGTTGGCGCAAAAAATGCACTCGACTTGGACCGGTGCCCAGCTTAGATTCCGGACTGAGGACATAAAACACGGATCGGCTGAAACTAGCAACTATTTGTACTATCTCAAGATCATTAGACTCTTAGATAAATTAAAATATTGTCTGTAGCTTCTCAATACATAAGTGAAAATGTATTCACACAAAAACATTATCGATTTTGACACTATACATGTCGAAGTATAAATACTGCCGCAAACTAATAATTATTTGAACGTAAGACTCGACTGCTTCGATTTAGCAATGGCTTAGGATATAAGATAGGATCCCAGAAAATGTTAAAAAAGCTTATTTAGCGAGATTAAAAAAATCAAAGAAGGTTTGCGTGCTAAGAGTTTTCTTCGTAGAAGATAACACACCTTGGGAATGACGTGTTCGCATTCAAGCTATTACAATGTTTATTAAATTATCTAGTTTCGTATTATTAAAAAAATATAGTCTCGCTGAGTTTCTTTCGCCTGTTCTTGACAGACCTATGGCATCACAACCGAACAGGTAGACTCAAATTGACGTCAACAAGGTAAATAATCCATTGTATGTTGAAGAAAGAATTTTTTACTTAGAATTTGGATGCGCTTCTCGAGATTACATTGTATTTACTTTTTATGATAACCTCAAGCACCTTTTAACTTTCAAATGTTTATTTATACATTCGTAAGAATCGTAAATTACATTCGTAAATAAATACAAAAAAGGAAATATAGTTATTTTCTTTAATTACATTTCTATCTATAAAACGATACTGAACGTATTTTACACCAGTATACATACGCGTGTTCTGTCAAGCTAAGTATATGCAGCTGTCCGTACCGGTAAAACCTCTCTTTCCTAAACAAAATACTCATTGTAGCATTCTTTTCTGAAAGTATTGACCATTATAAAAATAATCTTTTCACGTCTTAAAAGTTTTCAACTATTATTATATTACCATATTTTGATGTCCTATTTTTACACGACCATAATTAACTCTCTAATTTTTGATTACTGATTTTATAATTATATCAATTTTCAATTTAATCATCAGAGAAAACAATTATCATATTGTTGCCATCATGAATGGAATTTAATTCAACGATTTCAGTACAAATAGGTTAAAGAAAAATTTACAAAAGTTTCAGGTAGAAAGTGATACAAAAGTTTTGTATCAATTTATTATCTTAGTTAAACGTCGTGGTCGAGAATAACATTAAAAAGGTAAAATATAAATGTTACTTTTATTCCCGAGTATTCCAAGAACAAAAAAAATACGCACGAATGTAAAGCATACAAATATAAAGTACATAAAGAATATTAGCGGGTTTAACACCTGCGGTGCACAGATGTGAATTTATTAAGACATTATAATTTTTTTTCAACCTTTACACTTCTATTGAAACATGTCATGGAAATTTAACAAGCTCTACATGTTTTAATATGGAGCTGTGGTTAAATATCGGTTACTTTGATACAAAAATAATAGCAACAGAAAGAAAAATATTTAGCCACAGATCTAACTATGGACTATGATATGTTTAACACGCTGTAATAATGGTATTGTTCAGGCTAATAACTCATAGCAAAATTTACTTATGATTTACTAAAATGGAACTTCATTATTAAAATTAATATTCATGAATTCAGGGTTTTTTACGTAATCACGTCATATACTTATAAATTACGTTATTACATAGCAAAATAAGGAGTACAGCATTACTTTCGAGTATGTATATTACGTAACCAAATAGCAAAAAAGCATTAATAACGAGTAAGTATACGTATATTAACCTTGTTGACAATGTGTGTGTGTATTTAAAAATATTTAAAAAGATCTGTTTTAGAAGGACTTAAACAGTTATTATGATAATTGCGAGACTATTTGGTATAATTTATATTCAATGTAAAACGTTAGTGCAAAAATGACGTGGTAACCACAATTCTTTGTATTTTGTTTAGACCTCCATACCAACAAAGAAGACTTGTGTAAATACTGCTAGCATCTTATCATCGTAATTGTTATCGATATTGACGTCATTATTTTCTTTTAGTTGCATCCAAAACGATTTTCCACAATAAATATTAATATTTATATTTAAAGGCGGTATATATATTGTAAGAGATTACAAAAGTATTTATTTAATTTAGTGTTCTACAAACTGCGTAAATGAAATGTGACTATAACTATAGCAAGTCTGGAGTTCTTTAGCGGAATAGCGGGCCTTCGTCTGTATGTCTGGGTTATCTCCTTTGTATATGTAGTATAATTTGTAAAAAGTCCTCATAATGAAAAAAATAAGGCCTACTGAAGCGCAGGGACATCCACAATGGGTATACATTCTATTTTTTTAAATCTCTCACCTATTCATAATCACCAAGACCACCAGATAATATAAACACAAAAGCAGATTTCATAAATAAATCTTAGTTTTTCACTGCATTTGCATTACTTAAAAAGACATCGCATGTTTATAGCTTCATACCTGACAAAAGACAGAGAAAATTCCCTATAATTATAAGAATACAGGTTCTCTATAAATGTAAACAATATGCAGGAGATATCTTCAAGTGCTTTTTTATACATGAGAACCGTATAAAGCTTCAGGGAACAAAAGGCGGGAAAATTGTAACAATTACTTTAAGTAATAATGAGTTCGGTGACGTGCGCCGATGGAAGGTTCGAGATTTCGGTAGCAACATCGATGACCGCGCGCTCTGCTCGTGGTTAAAATTATATGTGGATTTTTGTTTAAATTAGGACAAAACTAAAATAAACTACATACACTTACTAGTTTCACTTAAAGTAGATTAATAAATTTTAGATTAATAATTGTTAATTAGTCCCATTGTTTTGACATTCAAGGTTATCATTTTTAGTGTTTATAAGACCTATTTTATTTAAAAAAAAAGAGGAATTCATAGTCTTCTTATTAAGTATTATAATGTACGGGTTATGTGCGGTATATGTATAAATTCATGCGTAATCATCGTATAACAATAAAGCGAAGCTTTTTGATAATTTAATCGTCGATGGTACAGACTGCATCAATTGTGTGAAAGAGACAGCGAGCCGCTGTTCTCCGCGGCAGTGGCCTAGAATTCAGACAATTTCCGTCCGCCAACCCACCGCGGCTCGGTCGCATGGCAACAGCGGCTGTCTTGCGTCTCTTGCCGAGCTATGCGCACATGTCTAGTTGCTTAGACAACTGTTGGTAAGAGTCTATATAATAAGTCAGAATGCATCAATTTTTACTTACCCTGGACTTCCATGCATGCTTTAGTCTCTTATGTTTCTGCTAGATGTATATTTTTATAAAAAAACATCCAAGTTTTCGATTAAAAGTAGAATTTTTTTTAGCCGAAAACCGGTTAAAGATCACTCATTGAGCCTCCTAAAACAAGAATGTTCTTATTTTGATAATAAACCTTTGCTTCAGCTAAATATTTAATTTAAAATAAATTATTATTTAGGAACCGAGTTATGCAAAATTAATGTACAAAAACGCCTAGCACTTATACCTGATTTAAATTTAATTTAATTCAAAATGTCTTTATTCAAGAAGGTATTTACATCCACTTTTGAAACGACAATTATCTTAATAGGTTATAAGTTGTGCCACCGGCTCGGATGCTGATCTGCTGCGAAGAGCTGGCCAGAAACAACAGTTGCTCATTCTAAATGAGAATTAATAATGTTTGATGTATACATTATAATGTCATGCACATGAGTCAACAAAGTAAATTATAGATAGAAAGTAAATTATCGGTATTTTTATCAACAAAAAATCTCCTAGTGATACTAACTTACTAATTTATTGAAGAATCTATATTTGAATTAATATATATAACTTATTTCGTTTGTTTGTATGTTAAATTCTTTACTTGATTACACCAATGTTTAAAGTAAAATAAATAATTCTGGCCCTAAACGGGTCGGCTAAAGTCTGTGACTGTTTGACTGCAATCTACACGTGACTCAGCAGCGATCGAGTCATGAGTCATTGGCATTGATTTCAACCCGAATCCCGAGCTCCATTTGAGGGCTTTAGAAATCGTATTTTTTCTTTCAACACGAATGTTCTAGACTTATAACTATTGCTTTTGAATCAACTAGTTTTTCGAGGTAAAATAAAATTAATTATTATTAATAAAATGTTAATTCTTTATTATTAATACACGAATTGAACCTTTGCTATTTTTTGGACCGGACTCTTGCTGCTGCCCAAACGCAGTGCAGCAGGCAGAGCGCAGAGGGTGCATGGCTTAAGATGTCTTTTGAGGTAACAAAGCTCAAGGGCTACCCGGGGTAATCTCGACTCGAGCTGCTAAATACTATTTATAATCTGTATATTTATATATCTAATACTATTTTACCGGATTTGGAGGAAGCCGAACTCTTAGATTGTTTTGGCGGTCGATTTCTGAAGCTCAAAGGCCTCCATGAGGGAACCTCGGCTTGGGTTCCCACTTGCGGATAATACCTGTTAAACATTCCGACACAAGGACGTCCAGAAAGTTCGAATTTTTACTTGGTAGGTTGCTATTATCTTGCTAATATCAATACTAACACTTTGGAAACTGTTAAAATGTGAAACTCCAGCAACGCTTCAATCTAGTACGATAGAGGCACCTTGTGATTGATTTCTATATTTGTTATGACAACACCAACGTTTCATGAACAATGATTCGAAATTCGAATGAAAATTTTAGTAACGTTAAATAATATCATAATTTTTAATTCGGTATTTCAATTAAATAATTAGCTATTATTGTTAGATTCCATTTATTATCATTATTTTAATTTTTAACAAATACCATAACAGATTCAGTTTAGAACCGTAGTAAGTAATATTTGTCGAGGAGTTGCATTAAGTAAGTAGGCTTTAAAGTATTCAGAAAAAAATCCTGAGATTCATTCAATATCGCTCAGAAATTTACTCTTTTCTACCTTCTGAAATTTTTATGTTTTTATAAATTTTTTATTTAATTTAACCAGTTCAACAAAATGATGCCATTACATGGATTTAGACCTTTTTTACACAAATATTCCGAGACTTTAGATTATGATTGACGCATTCTTCTTTTGAGTGAATAACAAAATTCACTCAAAAGTGAATAAGTGAAAACAAATAGTGTTTATATTTTATTAAATATATATTTAATGATCGATGTGTACATTGGTTTATATGTTGTTTATGTGCCAATTAATATTATAAATTAATAATTGCTTATTATTATAATTCTTCCCTGTCATTATAAATCTTAAATGTAATATTATCTAAATAATCAATTTGTGATATCTTACTTCTAAATACTGCTTTCTTTAAGTAAAGGCTTTTAATTTTACTTTTGCTACTATTATTAATATGTAAATATGTGCTAGCTGTGAGATTATTAAAAATAAAAATAATATAAAATCAATTTCTGATCCCCTTTCACTAGAATCAGATTATTTTCTCAAGTAAAAGGTCCACCTGCATCTGTAGACGGCGCGCTCGCGGCGCGTGCTGCGGCCGCGAACCCGGATGCGGCCGATGACGTAATAGAGCCTTCGCCCGGCGCCTCCGCCCCTCCCCCGCCGGCCGCCTGTCTGGCTGCCCGTCTATGTCGAAAGTCGCAAACTTAAGGGCTTCGCTATTTGCTCAATACCATATAGCTACATAATAAACGTAAACATACAAAAATGTATTTAAAATATTTTTAACCAATTTTATGTTAAAGAATCAATATTACTATAATATACAAGAATTCACTCAACATTCAAACTGCTTTTTTTTTCAAATAATTTTATTGAAAATTAAATTTTGAAACATGTATCTAGACACTATTTTGAATTATCAATATCTTTAAGATTACAAGTAATAAGGTATCACCGTCTGAAAGTACTGATCTGCTAAAAAGAGCCGGCCAATAACTCAACAGTTACTGTTTTGAAATGAAAATTAACAATGTTTAATTTTTATAAAAAGATTACAACATTTTTACATGGCTTATAAATGAGACCACAAACTAAGTATCACACATTTCGATAGTTGAAAACTGTTGACTGCTATAAGAAGTAAAATAAATATATATTTATATATATATATATATATATATATATATATACATATATTAATTTTAAAACTAAGAGGAGGAAGATTTAAGTAATGTGTTGTGGCATTTTATTATGTATAATCGATCAGGTTAACATACTTATGTACAATTTAAGTTTATAAACTCTATCAGGTATTAAGACTTTGACAGATATTATTCACGTTTCTGACTGATTTGAATTTTTAAAATTTCTTAGGACGTTGACTAAATAATTTATGAATAATCTTTACTTTTGTAATATATTAAAATTGTGAACTGTTCTATAAAGTATTGTTATATAAATACAGTCTTAAAATATTATCCAAATAAGATCATTTACAGTGACTCTATCGTGTATGAAGCACAAGAGAGCCTAGTTTGATAGAAACTAGAATAAGTTTGACCTCTCCTAAAATGACATCTATCAACATATAACTACGAGAGTTCTAAAGTCGCTCTGAACTGGTAAAATTCCAATAGAAACATGCACGGATTTTTTGTTGTTGTTTACTGTTATAATATTCTATATGTTAAGTGTAACTAATTTTATAAAGCCGAAAGAAAAGTAAAATGAGCTTATATTTATTTCTAGTGTTCTAGTTCTATCCTTACGTACAATACAATTCTACTAAATTTATTAATATTCCTAGGCAGCACCAGACTGTCATAAAATACAGGAGAAGCTGTCCTGTCCGAAGTTATTGACCTGTAGCATTCCAGTAGAGTTTCAGTGTGATCAATTTATACAGGTTGATTGGAAATAGTTGTAAAATCTTTTTGCTGTCAAATGTTATATATATTTAACATTCTTGTATCGATAATGTACCGCCGTAATATTTTCTTTATAAAACTTCTCTTAAGGGAGTTTCATAGAGAGATCATTCAGTTATGTCTTATATATAGACATAGGTTATCATTCGATATATATATCGTGTTTATTAGACGAAGAAAAATCGTCTAATCATATGCCTTTAACTCTTGTCATCATAGTTATAGTAGAACGACCCTTCTTACAATTTACCAGGCTAACAATGATGTTGGTCTGGTAAATCGTAAGTATAACTGCCGACTATGAAGTCGGCAGTGTACAACAGCTTTAGATTATTGCAACTGGTCTCCGACTTAATTAGCCCCTTATAAGGTTTAACTCGCCCGTTGTAGACGAGAACAAAGTTAAATTACAATTCTTCTCATTATCTTTACAGTGTTTAAGTGGGTGCCTGATTAATTGAACTTATTAAGAAACATTACCGAGTACATTGCTTTCATATTTATTAATTGATGACAAAATTTGTAAACGTTATACAGAGTATAAGTTTATAGCGGGCATGCAGACTGTTTATTTATATATCTTACTTGACGTAACTGACTCTTCCACTACTAAAAATCGTATCCCTTTTTGGAAAGTTTGTCGCCCTGTATGTTACGTCGTCTGTTCTTCGGCGGAGTGTGTCGCTTCAATTACTGTGGTATCGAACGTAGTTCCGACCTGACCTGAGCTATAGCCTCGTGATAGCCGTCCACCCACTTTCAACTTCAACTGCCTAGTGCTGAAAAATAGTAATATAATAAAGGTAATTATGTTATATTACATTTTAAAAGACTCTTAGCTAATAAAATATTTGGGCTAATATACCGTACGGTTTGATTTTTCATTTTATTATTCCTGGCGCAAATATGGTTTTATTAAGGATTTTGTATTTTAAAACCGAGGGTATCAACGACATAAAGTGATGCCAAGCCATTTTACAAGTGCCTAGATAACAAGTAAGATAATCGAGTTTGTCCTATAATCAAAATGAGTCATTTACGTGTGTATTCATTTAATTAGCGCGTTAAGAACTATTCTACAGTGTTATTATTTTTTATGGCTTATAAGTTATTGTCCTCGATCATACTTGACCAGCATAACATTTAGACCAGGTTCTCTGCAATATGCCATCAACGAGTTCAAAGTTATTTTGGTCATGACGCCTGTAGGCAATCAAATAACTTCGACAAAATACTGGTTGTGCATTATTATATGCACTGATCTACACAAATCAAATCAGTAACTGGCCTCTACTACTACCACTGCCTTGAGGAAAGCAGAGGATAAAAGCAGTATGTCTTCTATTCCATCAGAGCACAAGACGGATACGACCTTCAAAAACGCAGACTTGTCTGATGGCACATAAGCAAAAGAAAGTCGTTGGATACGAACAGCGCAAAACTAGCCATCGTGATAATCTTTGAGGGAGGCACATGCCTGGGAGAGGGCGTCGTCATCAGGGAACATGATGATGAAGCTAAAGAAAGTATTCCGAGAAAAGTTTGGCCAGAACATCATCAATTCCTTTTAATTTTAATAGAATATACCAAAAACTAAGATACTATTTCGTATATGAAAGATAATTTAATTTGTTAAATAAGTACAATGTTATTCAAGCCGCTCTAAAATAAAGTTCACTGCGCCAAATCAATGGCTTAAATTAAGTAATTTGAGATATTGTTCATCTCAATTGTCTGACATCCATTTTGGCGTGGGATGTACGTATACAATGTGATCTTTTTAAAATATCCATTTACCTTGTTTGATGAAACAAACCATACTTTTTACATTGGCCCACAGACTCTTTGATATCAAAATTTCTATGAAAATATCATTGTTGTTTACTCCAGAATAGATCTTAAAATCGCTACGGACTTTTATATTTATGATATAACAGAAATATTTTTCTATTTTAAAGTCAAATAACAGCCAACGTCTATCTGTAGATATTGTCATTGTTAATATCACCAACTATTATTTATTGTAATAAAATAAAAATGATACCTGATAATTACGAAAGTTGCATACGTATATACATCCATATAATATCTTATGTCTTAGGTGGGCATACCAAATAAAATCTTCTTTCCTAATTTAAAGTTGTGTCTATATGTATGTAATTCATTACACATCCTCTAAAAGTTTAAGATACTTTGACATCCACGAAATGCTACAGTTACTACAAAAAATTGTTATTAAAACATATTTCAGATTCAGATAGTATAACTTAGAAGAACGGTCATGTTATGATTGATTAAAATATAATGTTGTACAAGAAAAAAATATGTTAAGACGCCTTCTATCATCTTCTATCTATCATCTCTGTTTACCTCTATCATCTATACATTGATATACCTTCCTACCGTTCTCAGCTAAAATGGCTGCCTATCCGACAACACCGCTATTTGCATGCACTAACTACACTTTTCTCTTTTCTCACACTGCACCCGCTTACTTATAATCTCAGTTCTACTTCGTAGTCAGTGCACCCAAAAGAAACGCTTCGCTCATCGACCAATCGTCTACTTTTATGTCTCTCTATAGTATCGACTTTACTCACTCTTTGTTCGCAATACAACCTATACTTCTCCGGAACGCGCTTCCCTTGAGTATTAGGATGCTCAGGAATTTTTGCGCATTCAAAGCGAAGGTTTAAACGCTGTTGTTTTATAAGCTGGCGGAATCATAACGATAAATGGACTTTATTTTTTATTATATTTATAAAAATAGTACATGTAAATTAATAAGCACTGTACGGATCTAACCAGGTATGTGCCAAGGCAGATATATGTAATCTCTTCTAGACCAGATTACCAGGAAGTAGTTCTTAAATGCGTGGGAAGTACGTAAAGGGTACGTGTGACGACGCTACTTGCTATTAACAATTTCTTTTATGTTATAGTCAGAAGGGTTTCACAATTCATTACCAAGAAATTGACAAAACAAACATGAGATACCATGTGAGATATCTTTCATTCATATTCTGTATCACAGATGAAAAAAAAATGATTTATGGACTATTTTATCCATCAGTCGTTTCACTTCATCCTCAGCATATCAGCTGATGCCCACTGCATTCAGCATAGTACTCCCTCAATGATCGACACAATAACCGGTCTCGCGCTGTCTGCATCCAGGGACTTCAATGGACTTTAACAATGTCGACGGTCCTCAGGGTCCTGGAGTCAGCCTACGCCGCGTCCACCGGTTCGACACCTCTCCTGAACCTTTCGACCTCACCTTAATTAAATGAACATAGCCCTGTCAAACTTCAAATTTATCTCAATAGCAAATATTTTTAACGATATATGCTATAAAAATAATTATTATCTTTCTAAAATGCTACAAAATCTTCCCGATGCCAAAACATCAATACGACGGGTGGAGTTCACGTCAACGTCCAGCCTGCAGACCGTAACGGGCTGGTAGCGTTATTTTTAAATCAAATAATTATTATTCTGTAGCGGCAAGTTAATTAGTGACAATAAAACTTCATAGTGCGTCTCATAAATCAGTGTAGAGCCAACGGTTTCGTAATTGAATGCATTAATTTAAAATAAGAAAGTAAAAATGAAATTATTATTATTAGTACTATACAATATTATTGAAACATAATACAAGATACAATAACACTGGTGTAATAATTAAATAGCAACAAATGTTTATTATTTCCAAGAGTACTAAGTAGATCGGTGCGCAAATATTTCAATATTAAACCTCAGCGGAGTATAATAAGTTCCTCGGTTAACGCGAATATTATTAATTTAAATAAATGTAACCTTTAGGAGTTATATCGCAATTTATTTTTTGATTTATTTTCCTGGCGTTTTTAAAGCTCACAACTGTCAAGTTGTTTACCATGGATAGATTTTCGCTTCAAAGGGCACAAAAATTCTGTAGTTAGAAATGCCTGGCCTCTGGATTTAAACACGCCAAGTAAAAATTCATCATGAAAATCATTATTTCCGTCGAAGCACATTCATTACTGGCCATTGGAATCCCACATAGATTTCAAAAAAGGCAGCGGAAGCATACTGCATCATCGTCATCAAACTTGTGAGTGGACTACGCTAAGCTGTGTTAGCTGGTCCGTAGTCTCCACACCTCCATAACCTTAAGGCTCCAACGGCCCTGTTAACGTTTAATATAAATCTTCTAGTACCAGTAACGTTCCAATGAGAGATAAAACTAGAGGCGTCTTTCAGTTATAACGCCCTTAATAAGAGTAATCACGAACAGAAATGGCTATATCTTGAAAGAAGTATCATTTAAAACATTCTATAAACCACCACAGAAGGTAAGACAGTTAAAATAATCATAAATCGCGGGATTAGACAAACTTTATTGCGGTTATTGACCCTCTTACATTAAATAAATAAAAACCCGATGAAAGCTCGTTTTAAAGAACTTAACTGATTTAAAAACCTGCGCCGCTAAAAAGTTTGCTCTATGTGAAGTGTGTGAGCCGGATACCGCTAATATATTACATTTGATAAACAACAAATCCTCGTCCAAAACATCGTCTCCTGCCCGAAACTCTTTAGGACTACTCTATAAGATAACGGGATGTTTCCTTCAACCTGGGAACCCATAATTAATATAATGAAATCCAAAAACTAACAAAACCAACCTCGAAAATATAATAATAACAATAAGGAGCGAAATAATCTGTTAAAAATAGCTTTATTTCAATTAATGACAATATTAATAGTAATATTTTTTGATGTATAGCAAACGACGGTACAACAGAGAAATCAGAATCAATCTCAATTTAATTAAAAACATACCGAAGAGCTCTCTTATTATTGATATTTAAGATTAGATGGAACAAAAGTAAGTAAATAAGGTTATTTTTCCGATTTAGTGTGAAGTTTCATTAAGGTTGTTATTGTTTCATAGCTATTTTATCAAATGTCGAAATATTGTTCTCTCCTATAGTATGGACGTCCTACTCTGCGCTTGCCGGTCAGTGGTTTCCACGCCAGAACCTTAAAGAAGAAAAAAGATTATGAAAAATTTTTGAAGGTTTTTAAATCTGAAGAAACGCATATTTTTTATCCATTTACAATCATTATATTCCAAATCCATAGTGAAAGCAATAAAATATCTAATCTTAATAACAAAAATGGCACATAGACATTTTTTATCAAGATTTTACATTAACATAATTACTATATAATTAAATAATATTTATATTATGATCAATACATTTAACTGTTTTATTTAATATATAGAGGAATTAAGAATCAACAGGAACAATAAATATAAAGTTTTGTGATATAATGAAGCAGCCTTCACCGCAACGGTATATACGTATAAGCAAATGACGCTGCTGATTCATCGAATCTCAAATTGTGGTGAGTCAAACTCCGGGTCTTACGTCACTGATATGGTCACCATACGTGTAGTTTTTACGAAGATTTTCCTAAATCGTTAAGCAGACGAAACTTAATTTAAAATATATTATTGTTAGATCTAAAGTGACCTAATAATAGATGATGTTTACCACAAACTTTATTGCAAACTTGTAACTATTAGGATTATCTATTACGAATCTTTTTTCTGGATATATGCGTTCACTAATGGAAATCATCAACATAAAATATTAATATTTAAAAAAGAAATAAATATAATTAATTCAGTTTTATATTACGGGTTAATTAATTTGTGTAGAGTCGCTGGATACAGGCAACGTAAGACTCTTGTTGATTTTTGGGGGAAGGGCTTCTACCAGTTGAAATGATTATGACAACGATAATTTGTATAAAACGAAGCAGTTTTGATACAAATTGTTCGTGTTCACCTCGTTAAAAAGATTGCTATGTAGAATGATCATCGTCTCTGTGATAACACCCAGAGAAATAAATGTTAATAAATATTACTGTTTATTTAGTACTCACAGTATTAACTTTATCCTTATATTCTGCAAAACTTTACAATGGTTAACGGCAGAGTATTTACACTAGAGTATACACACAATTATTACAGGTTTTATAATTAGCAAGTACTATCTAAGAAACTTATTACGTGTTTTCGTTACGTTAGTTGTCTTATTTACTGAGGTAGTCCATTATGTGAATTTGTGATTATATTCTATAAAGCAGATGTATTAAAAGTTACTTAGATAAGTTATTTTCTTGCTTTATATGGTTTAATGTATTCAACTATTGTTTGCCAAAACTTATAAGTGAATGTACTTTATTACTTTTCTCCCTTACGTTTTAATATAAATATAAATATATATATATATATATATATATATTATATGGAAACTACAGAAATATTTGTCCTGAATAATAAACAATGTTGGATCCTCTAAATGAATATTTGGAAGGTCAAAACACTTTTACTCAATGCACAAAACGAAGATAATAACTGATGAATTAGATAAATTAACGTATTAAGTACACTTTATAGACTTTATAGTCGCGTACCAAGAATTACATTTACTTAAAAGCCTGTGGTGATGTTTTAATTAAATAAACGATTTTAAATTTAAAACATTTGTATTAATGAACTCTCACATCTAAATAACATGTTTTGAGCCTGATGTCTAAACGGGACCAGTAAATAGCAATAACCAGCTTTATTGATCCAGGTGTATATTAATATTGTTAATAGCAGAAAAGAATTTATTAAAAGATTCGTCTTTAATCTTTTCAGTTTTGTACTATAAACACTTTGCGGAAGTTAATTAAATTAATTATTGATAAAGAAGTACAACCTACATCATAATTAAGGTCGTGTGATGTTGCTGCATGCGGGCAACGCAAGATTTTTGGGGGAGACCTATGGGTTACAGTGGGCGTCTATCGACCTATATGATGATGAAGAAAAAAGAACTAAGAACTATGGACAAAGCTATGCTTGGGATTTTTCTACAAGATCAAATGAGGAATAAGGAGATCCGTAGATAAACGAAAGTACCCGAAATAACCCCGCGGTTTGACAATTTGAAGTGATAATAACACATAGCGCACCCAAAAGGTGGACATATGACCTTAGTGAAGTCGTCGATAAACCCTGAATATAAGTTGCTACTAACCAGTCTTACTGGAAAACTATGAAAGACGGCCATGTCCAGCAGTGGTGTCCAATTCCATTCTTCCACCGAACAACATGACGTACGGTTTCACGACATCCGTAAACGGTTGAAATTCCTACCACACCCACTGAGCGTTTCGCTGATTAGTTTTACAGCGCGAAGAGCCAAGGAATGGAACAACCTACCAGCGTCATTATTTCCAGACAGTTATAATTTAGCAGTCTTCAAGATAAGAGCAAATGGATTTCTTCTGGGCAAGCATGTACCATCGTAGCACTCATCATCGCTTAAGATCAGGCGAGACAGAGGTCAAATGCTTCGCCAATAAAGGGTAAATAAGGCATTGGTTAAAACATCTCGAAAAGCTTTGACACCTACATCCCATCAACCTATGCAAAGTGAACATTCTGACATAAGTTTACTTAATTTATTTTTATTTGAATGCGATAGGCCAGCGTTCTTAATCTTATATAAAAGGAACTCTTTAAAAGTCCCTTTTTTTGCAGAGTCCTTGATTTTTTTAAAAGGTATGCTCCTAAGGTAACATTCTGTAAATCGATAATTTGCAACAAAAATGATAATTACTTAAAATGTCATTTTTGTTTCATCTTTATTATTTTTTTTGTTACTTGCTAAAATATAAAAAAAAACTTTAGCGAACTACCTGGAACCCCAAGTAATACAGTTTAAAAAACACTTTGTTCGCCGTTTTGTCATGATTGAAGATCGTGGCCAAGCAAGTCTGCCACCGTGTTAGTTCAGGCTATTCTATTTTGTGCAAGTTTCATGCAGCCGGGCACGGTGATGCGCGCCAAAGCTTTTGTACCTACAAGCATGCTTCCTTTTGCGAAGCTAGCCAGCAAAAATAAACGCCGATTACCTGTTAAAAAATAGACTTATATGGTTTCCAAGCCATCAATCGTAGAGGCGATACGCTTTTTATAATGCAATAAATGAATAAAGACTTACCCGAAACACCAAAAACCATAGCAAAGCAATATACGTTTATTGTCTTAAACATAACTTATCTTATATCTGTCGAGATCTCTACGAATTCCAGTTTTGACATCGAACAAGGCGATTAAACACGTTTTCTGTTTCGTTATATCTATTTTAGTCATCGGCTCTTAAATATTTTGTTTTTTTTACTTATCGCACTCTAAGTATAATAATTTGCGATTGTTCATTAATAAATAGTATGATTTATGTAATCAAATCTTCATTATACATGTCAAGTGATGCACGTGATACAAGATTTAATCATAATTAGATCATATTTTATTTAAGTCTTGGTTCAGATATTGATGTTCCAATAACTGAGTTGATTGCCATAATGATAATTTTTATTAAAACTGTTCATCTACGAGACTTTAATAAAAAGTACCAGGAAGACGTAACAAATTGAAAGCTAATAGAAACGCGTACGATCCAATTAACTACGTCGAACACATTCCCGACGCCAGCGCGATGAAACTCAAGATACGGCCATATCAACCATAGTCGTGCAACTTGGTTGCCGCGAATCTGCTTACAATGAGCGACGGCATTCCTCAAGGCCGGTCATTCATACCGCGCCAGCAACATAATCACCACACAGACTTTAGGTATATAAACTTGTTTTTAAATTATTGAAATATTGAAACATTTAGATTTCGCCAAACGTGATGAAACGAATTTTATCTGCACCGTTTTGATAAATGAATAGAAATTAAATTTACATAAGCGGTCGTTAATTATTTTTATTAGACCGGCTTGATAGATAAAGTTCACAGACAAGTTGAAACCAAAACTTATTTTAAGAAAAATCACTGACTCCTCTGCTTAGAACATGTGACTTCACAACAACTCACTCGTTTATGAACAGGAAGTATTTCTTTTTCTGTACGCATCACGACCTTGGCGACGAAGTCGACTGCTGACGTGGAAAGACTACGCTTCCCTAAAAAAATATAATAGAAATTTTATTCATGATCTATTTCAAACATTTTCGGTTGTAGATCCCCTTCCGTCTATTACATGAAATCAAAGTTCTCGTTTTCTAAATACTTCTTTAAGTAAAAATCCGTTTATCTGTTTTATACGTATAGTGGTACAGAGACAAGGAATTTGTAAATTCAGCAAATATGATTCACAAGTATGATTTTAGGTGTTTAAATAATATCTATGATTAATTGAATCGTCAGTTACACTACGGCTCATGTTTCAAACAGTTTAAACGTAGTTTGGATAAATAAAAAGAAAAAAGAAATTGAAATATTTAAATTTTTTTTGAATTATAGACAACGGAAATGTGCTGCAGAAGTGCGGATATTATGAGTTCATGGAACCTGCAGGAGCTTGGAGAAGAGAAGGATTATACAGTTTTTCGACAATTATACAATCTCGAATTTTTAGATATTTATTATTTTAGCCGTAGACCGTTCACTGCTATTTAAATATCCTCCATAGATTTCCAATAGGACCGGTTGGAAACGACCTTAACAAGGTCGCCTGTCCACCTTGTGGGTGAACGTCCGACGCCGCGTTTGCCGATCCGTGATCTCCATTCCAGAACCTTAGGCTGCATCGATCTGTTCTGCGCGCTACTGCTACGATATCTTGCCAATCCTCTGTATAATATAGGTTATTTTTGTCGGTAATTTTGACATATTTCAACGATAATTTGCTAAAGGTAAACGATAAAATGCAGAGATTTGTAGTTCACGGTAGAAAAAATTAATAGCTCAATCGAGAGACCGTCTTACTTAACGATGGAAGGATTAAGTGAAATGCACCCTTAAAGCTGCGCATGCGAAATGAATCAGTGAGAAAGAAATGAGCGTTCCTAAAAATGGGCGTGCAGTGTCATACATGACAACATCCGCTCTACAAAAGAGCACACGACTAGCAAGAAGAAATATTATTCTGTTACATAACATAAGATTTTGCATGTAATATATTACTATATTTATTATATAGTAATTTTTCTTCAAGACAAGCAATCGTCATATACTCCTTGTTATTGTAATAAGATCCTTATGTACTCAATTTTATTTAGTCTTATATTTCCATATAAGTTATTATGTTGACGTTTTAACTCATCTTGTAATTAATTAATCTTTAATCTCTAATATCTCAACAAACTTGTAATGCCTTGTTTGTTATAATTAATTAATGTCTTATTACAGTTCACTGTTATTAACGACATCCGAATCGTATATCAGAATAGACTGATAAATAATAAGTAATATTTTGTATATTCTAATTTTAAATAAATATATTCTTTTGTTAAAAAGGTAGACTAAGTAATTAGGTTATTTTTATTATTATAAGGTATTTACAAATACAAAATGTTTGTAGGCTATTTTCTGTACCCATAGAGCTATTTATTGACTTCTATCAGCATGATAATTAAACAAAAAATATTAAAGTATTTTATTTATTTTTAATTTTTATGTTATATTAAATTGAAAATCTTTAACGGCATTTCCGTGCAACTTAATGGATGCTCTAGGAACGTACCAGTAGTTCTGGATACTGCGCTGTTAGACATGCAGGGCTGCAACCATACCAGGTTTAACAATACTTGTATCTAATGCATCAGTTAAATAATTATTTACAAACTTTTATATTATTTACTTACCCTATTCATAATTAATATAGATTAGGTTGACTTTCTCTAATAAAAAAGGTGTGCATACTTACAAAAATGTCCATAGATCACACATTTATTACATAACAACAAGCGTTAGTACTGACGGTAAGGTTAAAATTTTATTGCTTTTGTAAGAAGACGTTTAGGAAACTTCATAATTTTTAGTGATGTTTGCTGTCAACGATTACAGCTTTTAGGACTTCGACAAATTCAGGGCTTACGGGCTAATACTAATCAGTAGTTCGAAAGTATTATTGCGGTCTGAAAGGAGTCGTGGTACAGTTCTGCTAAAACTGGTGTTAAAAAAAAGCATGAGCGTCGTCGCCGTGAGTGTTGACGGCGGACTATCGGATAAGAGCAGCTAGTTCTCCCCACGTTTCGAGCATAACTAAGGAGCACTATAGCCGTCAAGAAGCAGTATAGTTCGTCAAGAATGTAGTACCAGAGTAATAATTAACCAAAATTAAAATATTATCTCATAGCTTCATGCAAACGAAGACTTCACAAAGTTTTGTATCCAACAACACTATATCGAAAACCGTTGTGAGTCTGTTGTAGGCTAGGAATCACTAGCTATTTATAATAGGAATTTTTTTTTTAAATTTACATTATAATATGAACTATCAAGTTTCATGATTGGTTATTCTAGATATATATAACGATTCTAGGCAGTAGTCTATATATGAAAGTCTAGGTATTTTTAAACGTATTTTATATCAATTATGTTTCTAAAGTGGTTAGGAAAGCCCATTAGAAAGAATAAATATTTATTACATTGTTTATTACTATCACCCAGGTCCTCTATTCGGCTTGTGGATGATAAAGACAGTTCTTGAAGTGGACAACCCTCTTAGACTTAGACGCTAGCAACAACGGTACCCGACCTCGGCGTCGGTTAAGGGCTCGCCCTGAATGCCGCGCGACAAGTTTCTCCTTTCCATAGGAATGTCACCTACATGCGATGCAGAATGTCGAGGAAAACTTCCATCGAAATTAAATCTTCATCTATTACTGCATGAGTCACCGAATGATAGCTAGAATCATATCCTTATTCTCATTAAATTTTGATATATTTGTTTTCATTTGTAACTAAAACTCACCATCAGCACACTCTAGTTTAATCTTTGACTAGTAAATAATTAGAATATAAAAACAATTGTAATATTTGTTTGCAAAAGCCTGTGCCATTGCGTACCATTGATTTTGTCAAATGTGTAATGAAAGCATCCGTAAAAGAACCACAATCACCAACGTAGCTCGAAGGATTGCTCGTCTGAGGTAGCAGTGGGTGGTCTTTAGGGCCGAATGGTTCTATGGTCGTGATCACAGATCGGTAGAAGCGAGTAGGCCTCCACTAGGTGGCCCGACTGGGGATGTCGCTGAATGAGACCGGCTTTATTGTAATCTTTGGAGGAGACCTAAGTGTTGCAGTGGGCGTCTTACAACTGATATGAGTGTAAAAGTAAAAAAAAAACAATAAAGGTGAATTTGTAAAAACCTCTTATAGATTATTAAATATTCTGTGTACCAACTGATCACTTTAAAAACCTCAGAACTCAAGGATTAAAATAAAATATATTAATAGAAATTACCTCATACCTTCTTTTTCTCTATCTAAATAGTACTAGTGGGTTTAAAAGTTTTCTAAGCAAGAAACTACATAAAATCATATTAAATGGGCTGTACAATACTATTTTTATATTGCTTCAAGACATCGCATCAGCGTGCTGGATCGAACGAGCAACGGAATAATTGTCTTTAGCAGGTGTTGAATTGCTGGTTGGGTCATTTTCTTGCAGTCAAAACGCCGTGAAAAATATAGGGGAATGGGCGCACCGCTTCTTATAATGGCTTCACAAGATGCATAGATTGGCAAGGGAATTATTTAAAAAAAAAAACTATAAATCATTTATAAATCGATACCTAGTATAATCTTCGACATTCTAAGAATTTTCAGTATTACCTCTCGTGAAAAAACGCCATTTCATGTTTTCCACTTTTGCATAATATTTTAGAACCCCTTCTTTTTGTTCTATTGTCAAAAGCGAGTAAAGCAAACTCAATTTCATAAAGTCGATATGATACGTACCTCGTGCAACACAACTTGCACTTATCATTTTGAATTATGGGGTACTTCAAGCCCATAATTTTTTAACAACTGTGCCTCCAAACTGGAACACAGTTATTACTATATGGCTTCAGATAAAAACATCGCTATGGTACCGAAAATAAGAATCCTTCTACCTGTCCCTGATTATTTGTTTTGTTACTTGTTTATATCAGTCCAGGTACGCCTGTGATGTGTGATTCATGTCCATTATCCCAGCCACAGCCAGGAGAAAACAATTTCTCACCATTTTATAGTTTTTAATTTTTAAGCGCCCTTTATCTTTTACGTAACGTTTGCATTTTATCATATTTTGAATGCACGCGACTATTAGACGTAAAAAAATTGTTATAAAATATTTTTTAAAAATTAAATACAATATTAATCAATAAAAATATAAAAAATCTAATTGAATTAGCTGCCCAATATAAGTTTTTATTTTTAAATTTTTAATAAATCAGCAATAATTAAGAAAAGGTATAAAGAAATATAATTTAATTATAAATTTACATAAAAAGTAGCTCAGAAAAATATCATAATAATGTTGATTTTTTTTCTTTTACGAATCTATGAATAGAAACTTCTGTATCAACTAACTTCAAACAATGATTATTATTAATAACAATAGGTAATGCAGCAATAGATACAATAAATTAATAATAGCTTTGTGCTTTCTGTGTTATAATAATGAAGGCCAAAGTCAGACTTATATTAATTATAAAGCTATATATTTTCTTTTTTATTCTACTGCTATTTCCTTCCTATGTTACTAAAGTACAAAATCAGAATTTTGGTATAAACATTTCTTAGAAGTAATGTATGTATAACTTAGTACTATTAAATGAGAAACTTTATCTTTTATGGATGGAAAAAAAATTTTTTTTGAACTTCAGATATTCGCAAAAGAGAAAGTTAATGGTGTAGTTTAGATATTTATTTTAAAAAAACGTTTCCCTCCAGATGTTAATATTTTTCACTTTAACTTAACATGCAAAATCTATCAGTAAATAATCATAGCATGTTATTCAATGTTACAAGTCTGAACTAAAAGACATAACGTTCGCTGTCCGTGACGAATCCAAGATGGCGGATTAGCGCGGTTTGGCGGTCGTTCACCCGCACCCGGCCGAAGCCCGGGTTGCATGCAACGTCGGCGCAACATTTTATCCGATATTAATTAAGTAACAACTCAATTTTATTTTTATTAACTAAAAGAAAATTTAAAAATTCATCGATTGTCTTCTTGGAACGAAATAGATACGATTACTACTATATTATTAGGATAGTTGCTAAAAAAAACTCTAACTATTTTAACGTTTGAAGCATAAATAACAAAAGTTATTGAACACATTATTGTAATAAACCATATTTGGAGTTTTTAATTTAAAAAAATGCTAATAGAAATGGCCTCATAATATGACTAACACATTTATACTTTTGTAAATAAATATAAGCATTACTGGCGCGAATATACAGAAAAACATGGCTTCGGATTATGAACGAGCTCTTCTTGGAATTAGCGGGGGGCAGATTCTCGTTGGCAAACAGAGCACGGTTCCAATATGAGGACAGCAGGTCGGGGATGACGTCATCACAACACTCCCTCTCCTCCGCACCAAATGATTCACCTGCATGACCCGGCCTGGCTTGAGTGGACGCGCCACGGTACAGATTATAATGACTTGAATAAAATATACAAAATACACAAATAGTACAGATCTACATAATTTTTTTATTATCTATTATACACACGATTTTCTAAATAATTATATTTATCTTATTGTTATCGTTTAAACTGAACACAATTTTCCTCGATAAATATTCTTTGATAAAAATGTAGACATGACAAGGACGTGTAAAACAATTTTTTTTCTAACAATCTTGACTAACCTATTTGATACGAAACTGTGATATAACGACATTAAATAGATAAACATTATTATTTACTTTACTTTACTAGTTGTCCTAAATCCATTTAAAATAAATGATAGGTTTTATATGTACCAGTAAAAGTTTAATATTACTTAATATTTTAAGCAAAATATTATTATTTTATGGGTCTTTTAATATTGTATTTGGTTTAATACATTTATTAACATTTAGATACAAGCTAGTAATATGGCCATATATTACTATTATGTTACAGGCGTATACTTCCCTGGCCATAATTATGTATACGCCTGTAACTGGGAAACATGTGTATTTTTTTCTTTGTTAAATAAAAGCAGTGAAAATATAAATTGTGTATAGTTGTTGGTATTTGAAATAAAAAAAAATAATTTAAAAATATAATCCCTTAAAAATAGTTATTCAGCTATAAAAATGCATGTTTATTCAATGAGCTCTAGGTTTAAACTTTTAAAACCGTAACCAAAAAAATTCTATCTATAATTTGAATTGAATGAATTTGAATCTAGAATTTGAAGAATATTAAAAATTTTCTTTAGATGGTATTGATAGTCCTATATTTGGGTGTTACCTAAAGCTAGTGTAACGATGATACGGCATAGTTAATATTAATGTACCACAACATATAATAGACCTTCATTTTCTTAGTTTTATTTCTAACATTAAAATACATTATTAAATAAATCTTATTAAATAAACCTTTCTCATTCAAGAGTTTTTATTTGAACAAAATGTGTGGAACTGAAAATTGGATATTGTAGAAATATTGTGGCCGAGTGTTACAGTTGGATGTGTACCTACGGAACAGTCTTTGTTCCGACGGCGCACCCGAGGTGGTGACTCAGGGGGCGGTGCTAAGGGCGCTACGCCCTGTCCCGCCCCGCCACGCCCAGACAGCCATGATTTAGCTGTTTTCTTTTCTCAATCACCAATTCAGCCACTTCTAACACATTGTCAAACTGTGGTGTTGCTGCTTCAACTCCCGATTCTCGAATTAAAATTGTGATAATTCAGTTTGTTTTCTTGTAAGTTTTATACTCTACTCGCTAAAGCGATTGCAGAGAGGCTACTGGTGTTTTAGTTATCTGTACTTCTGTACGCGCAGTACATAGTGAGACTTCGGAGAGCTGAGTTTGTTTCGGGTAAGTATTATGTATAATTATTCTGTTTTAGTTGAATATGAACGAATATAAACTAATATCGAAAAAATAAAATAATTTTTTATGAAGAAATTATGAATGATTTTGTTCATGTGCTTTATTGTATAATAAAAGAAAGCATTTTCTTACTAACCTAACAAAAGTTGTCAATTTGTGCGTGTACATGTTAAATAGAAGGAAAGACCACAGTATTTTGGCGCCAAATGAAATATTTTGTGTTATATTTTCAACATAACAATATATTAACGATAAACAGAATAATGTGTAATTTAAATTATGTTAAAATATATATATGTATTAAAAAGTGTAATTATCAAAATCTGAGAGATTTATGCTACAAATAATACACTTTAATACACTTGAGAGAAATGTATTTTCTTTTTGGTTCTACTCTATCAATATATTTATTTAATTTAGCGAAATTTACAGTGAAAAAATCAAGTTAAAATATAAAATGAGTAAATATGCACTAATTGCACGTTCCCTATTACAGATATAACATATATTTAAAATAGTTTAACCAAAAGTAATATAATTTACATATGTATATAAAGAATAAAGAATCATTTGTTTGAATTTTGTATCTAATTACATATAATCATAAATAAAGAAAAAATTGACTTGTTTGGTCATTAATAATAGCTTTGGGCTATTTAAATTATGAAAAGAGTAATTAAAAAAAATATTCGTTTACATAAAAAAGCAAAGGAAAGCAGTCTCTCCCACGTTGTGTTTGTTTTGAATTATTTATTAAAGTTAACGCGTTGTATAAATATTAATTTTATAATCAGGCAACCCACACTCGAACGAATCTATGATGATGTTTCGTACGTGATTGATTTAATAAGATAAAAAAATTAGTAGCTTACCATAATCAAACGTGATTCGATTGCAACAGTATTGTTGAGGATTATATTTTTTTTATTTTACTTTTACCGCAGCCAGTATTTTTTCTAACAATTGATCGATAGTTTATAACTGTAACTTTTTAAATATTTTTTTTTATTATTTTTACATATTATAAAGGCAAATATAATAGTTTTGATTTCCAACCCAAAGTCACCGATGAACCATAAGCAAGAAGACTATAGACTAGGTAAGTCGCAAATATATTTAATTTATTAAATATATATATATATATATATATATATATATATATATATATATATATATAAATATATGTATATATATGTATGTATTAAATTTATTTTTATTTAGAATCGAGCATTGCTACCACTACGTAGAAAACTGAGACTTGGGTTCATAGGGGATCGATTCATTCGATCACATTTTGTGAATTAATAAGATATCAAAACCACTGCTCAGAAATAAGCTTCCAGAGGATGGGGAGCATCGTGCTCAGCGTGGCATAATACCACACTGCGATCACCAGCCCTCTTGCAAAGCGTGGTGATTATGGTATACCCTTGCATAGGTATTCTTGGGTGAGATTGAAGCTCATGCCTTCAGTGAGTGTTTTTGGCTTGAAACGAGAAACCATTATTTTAATTTAATAACTAAAATAACTAAATACTGTACCTACTAACATCTAGTAACTTCTAGAATTTACTTTATTAAAGTTAAGGAATGATACAAATATATGTCAAAGTTCGCCGATGTTCGCTAATCAAGCGTCTTGGAAAACGATTACTTAACTAAAATAATGCTAAAAAAAGCCAACTACTAAGAGTTATTTTTTTTAAATAATCTTAATAATAAAGATACAATTAATAAAATATTTTTATTAAAGTTACATCACTAGACAACTTCGATTGCACTTCGAGAATTATCGAGATACGTGAATAGATTGCAACGCGCGAGTTTTCAGAAAACTGTTTTTATTGTCCACAGGAAAACGCTTAGAGGACCTGAACCTCTGGCGTAGTTGCTCTATCATAATTAAGGTCTACGACCTGATAGGTATACAGGCCTGTAACCATTGGTTTCATTATAGAATTTCTCACTGTCGAATTTTCGATTTACAAATGCGTAAAGAGATTTTTATAGATTTACACTGGCTACCTATATATATATATATATATATATATATATATATATATATATATTATAGTATACACTACGTGTAATTTAAATTCAGGTGACGACATGACAAACACATATCCACGTAAACCAATAGTTTTGAGAAATTTATGGAAGTTTGACTCAAAAATTTAGTTTTACTCGCAAAATTTAGTAATCATATAATAGTAATAATTTTTTTTATAATCTTCATCGCTAATTTGGACGATATATGTATACAGGATGGTTAGTTAAATATATAAAAGCTTCAAATGTGAGATTGTGACACATTTTCAGCCTATTAATAAATGTTACTTCCTCCTCAATACATAATGGATTCAAAATTTTTAAATAAGGTTATAAAAACATAGTAAGAAGAAGCGTTTTTAAAATTCGGATTACTACATATTAAAATTAATAATTTTTTACAATATATCCCTGCAGACTTTGTACTTTCGGAAGGTATTGGTCTGTGGCATACGATTTGAAAAAAATAATTCACTTAACATATTTCAGAATAATAAATTTATAAAGTGTGGTCAAAAATAGGAGTTAAAAAAAAATTTTAAGCTTTTTTGACTAATGAGCTATACATTTACCCCTTGAAAGCCTTAAGATATACGTAGTTCCTGTATACGTAGCTCAAATTGCCAAATACGTTTACCCGCGTAACTTCATAGTTTTAGCAAATTTATAAAAGTTTTTACTGCCTTAACACTAATTATACCAACACTTATTGGGTCCTACTAGAACGTATGGAATATGGTAGTTAGGAAGGAAATACAAATATAATTAGACAAAAAGGTACGTTGATCATTTCTTTTACAAACGCAAAATACAAAAATTTTTGATCCATAGCTCATCATGTTGTTTAAATTTTCAAAGCAAAATATCAAAATGGGTCATTTGACCCGTAATGGTATATTTAGTGTTAAATTAAATTATATATTTATGTTGTGGAGTTCGATAACCATATTATACGCTTTATGTTTATAAATTTTTTAATACTGTTTATTGTACTTCATAGCAGTATATACATTTAACAAAAATATGGAATGAAGACGGTGTTTTGGCGACAAACAAAAGTAATCAATTGTCTGCAATTTAAAAAAACGTACTAAGGACAACAAAAAATTATGATTAAATAAATAGCTTTATTGTATATAAGTGAAAGTGACCATTATTGAAACTAAAATTAATAAAACTGTTCCAGCTACATAAAATTCACATGACCTATATTTTATGCATATATATACACTTTCTTTTCTACTGAATATCTATGTTTGACAGTCAATATAAAAAAACAAACATTAGCCAGATGGACAGCAATAACTATCAGAGTAAAGAAATTCCTACCAGCATCAATGTGTATCATAAATTTTTCTTTCGTGTCTAACGTAGTGTTCGGATGCTATTCGTCTGTGTCAAAAATAGTTCTTCAGTTCAAAAACAAAAATATGGCTCATTACCAAGCCTGGGTGATATAGAAAATAAACATAAGTTCATTAGCAATGGTAGTCCAGCGGTAAAGGACTGAGACTTTCGATTGTAGGTCGCGGGTTCGCTACTCGGGATACAGTCTTAAATATAACTCACACTTTGTCATTAACTCTATAGGATTGCCACTGATCTCTAATAAGTTCCAGAGGATGGGCAGCAACGTTCTTTACGTACCATAATACCACACTGCGATCGCCAACTCGCCTGTCAAACGTAGCGATTATGGTATATCCCACCATAGATATCTTTGCGGGAGACCTCTATACCTTGAAATGTGCGTCTATGAGCTAATGCAACGATAGTACACTAATACACTTGTATATTTATTTAATTATTATTTTATTCGTTTTTAAGAAAAGTTTGGAAGCTATACATTATACCTTTTTTGTTTTGCCAGTAGTGAATGTTATTATCACTAGATATAATCAGAAATAGGCATTACAAATTAATATAGACTTGACATAACGTGTGTCTAACTTGTGTCTTGACATAACGTCGTAAAAATGTATAAAATATAAATTACATTCAAATATTAATATTTAGATCGAAGATTTCTCAATTTCTCATTTATGTGTAAATTTATTTGTATGTAAATATTTAATTCCCATTTGCCTTAGGAAAGTAGTGTGAAATAGTCTGTCTGTGTTGGAATCCACTTGGCACAAGCCGAAACGATAAATTAAAACAGATTGTCAACGCACTTAGCTCGTAACACGAGTCTAATGTTGCCACTTTAATAAATATAATTTACATTTAAAATTAGGAGAGCCGTTACGTGTACATTTTAATTAATATAGAATTAAAAATATATTGATATAATAATTATATTAGTTATAACCATATCAAAATATTAACACATTTTCGGAAATTCTTTGGGACTTTTTTAATACGCAAATTTCTAAATAATTTGAAAGAACTGTATTACAAACTAGATGTCCATGCGACTTAGTCCGCGTGGAATTTAACGAAAAAAAAATTGTTTCGTTTAAGAAAATTTCTAAAATAAAAGTTGTGCTACCTGCCAGTGTACGTTCTTTTAAAATCGGTACAGCAATTTTAGAGATTAACCGGAACAAACAGACCGACAGACAGACAAAAATTAATTTTGGTATATACACCGTATATATTTATGTGCATTTAGTGAAAGGCGGTTATTTTATTATTATTTATAAGGATTATACACTTTTACACACTGGAAAAAAATTCAATAATTAAGACTAAATCTGAAAATAGTTTAACTAAAAGTAATATAATTTACATATGTATGTTAATGAAGAATTAAGAAAAAAACGAGTTTGAATTGCGTATCTAACTAGATATAATCTCATAAATTAAATAAAAAAATAAAACTTTAAATGAATTGCAAACAGTTGTATGCGGTTTATAATATTGAAAAGTATATTTGAAAGTTATAATTCAATGTTTCTATTCGGCACGTTGGCGCCACGTCGTCTGAACGGCTCGTGGGCTAAGATCCGTCCGAGAAAGTTCCGTCTAAAGACGCTCAATCAAAATGGGCATGCGCTCATATTATTCGTTTGCTGGTGAAATAACGGCCTCGCGAGGTCAGCACACCGACGTTACAGTTGTTTTCAACGTTGCAGACAATCTAAAGAATTTTCTTAAGATGTAGCGCAACAATTCATATTGTAATTCATCAAATACATACAATAATATTGTAGTATAATTCGAATTGCTATTAAATACATATCAGTTATTTAAATTGAAAATATTGTATTGATTAAAATCATTTAAGTATCGACACAGACTTTTTTTGCTCTCCGAAGTAATTCAAACAGTTTGTTGTGTTGAGAAGATATATTCCACGCCTTTTTTTAAAATGAAGTCAATGTTTGTCACCTAGAAAGCGTGAATTGTATGGGAAAAAATATTCTTACTTCACCTCACAATTTTTACATTTTTCTTTTCTTGAGAACTTTCCTTATGCTTTAATAAAAATATGAAAAATAGCCCAGTTTGATGAGCCTTCCATCACCGCTTCGAGCTTAGCATATTTTCGAAAATTATCTTTATTTATACAGATTAGTAATATCATCATTAGTGACAATATAAAAAAAATTACCATATTTTTGAACCAAACCGTACGACGTTTATTTATTTATCTCTTTTACAAACGCTTCGTTTTTCTCAATTACTTATATAATGCCAGTAAATTTTCTACAATTTTAACATTTATATCTTTTTTGTTTTTAAACGTTTATTCAAATGAAATTCTTCCTCCACCAAATACGCAAGATATGTAGAGTATATAAAAGTACGCAGTTAACATGAAGTTCCAGGAAAAAAGCACTTAACTTAGTACTTACCGAACAATTACGCCCCCTTACGTAACATCAATAATTTTTGTATTAAAGCGAAAAGTGTTAAACTCGAGTCGAGTCCACTTTTGAATTGGCTCCCTTAACATTCAAATTGCCTCCTTGTGGGGCGTGAGTCTCGTGTTGGGAACCAATGGTTTAACATCTCTATCAAAGAAAATGGACAGACGGGTTATCAATAAAATAATAAAGAAAGCCCATTAAGATCTAAATACATAGACAAGGAAATAAAAAAATAGTAATTTATTATTATTTTGCCGAACAACCAGACTGAAAATTAGGGAAAATAAAGTATCAGTGTATAAAAAAGTATAGTCCTGTGTCTTTAGCCTTTTCTTCTCAGGTCTGTATTCATTTTGTCAATTTATCTTGTTGAATAAAGAATATATGAATTTGAATTGGGCCGCACTTTTATAAATCAAAATATGATGATACTTGAGCACTGTTTAAAAAAGTAGCTGCATGTAAACGCAACTTTAAGTTTATTAACAATCGTTGTTTAATACAATCATCTGTCCCTTTCATATGCTAACAAAAGTGCGCTTGAAAGAGCACTATACTAACTGCATCCAACGAATACAATATAGACTTTTCTTGCACCAAGTCATCGAACCAGATACGTCTGAAGCATCTATTTCGGTATTAGTGTCCCAGTTTAAAGGGCGCTGAAACTTGTAATTTACTGGAATAACGAATTGTTGTTATTTCAACTCTGCAGTATTATCTTACATATTAGAGTATGTTTTCGAGTATCGTTAATAATTATTATTCCTAGTTCTATGTCAAATCTCTTCATTGTCACTTTCATCATATTTTCAGCCGCAGGACTTGCTCAGTTGAGCATAGGCCTCCGCCATAGATTTACAAAAGGACCGGTTATAAACGGCCTGCATCCAGCCTCTTCCGAAGACTTATTGATGTCGTCTGTCTAAACATTAGCATGAGTCATTAGATATCTGAGTAACCTGACTCAAGTTAGTGTCTGCGATCGCAGAATTTTGTTTTCGTTAGTCCTGATTAACCATTAAACATGAGTATAAAGGTTACAGAAGATATATAATATATAGATACGTGCTAGTTCCGTTTTACCAAGGATAGATGAGACACGGAGTGTAATAGTAAAAAAATTAAATACAATTTTATTTTCTAACCTCAGCTAATAAATTATTATGTTTCCGGCTATGATTGATTTCTGTCTCATTCAAGGAAATTATAAATATATTATAAAATTCAAGTTGAATATGTTAGTTTTTTAAATAAATAATGAGTGTTTGCCAAATTTATCAATGAATCAAAATACCAAATTTTTCCGCTGTTTAAAATGCAAACATTTATAGAGTGAATAAAAATTTAATTATTACTGTTAATTTATAACAGTATAAATTTGATTAAATAAACAGAGTGCTTTTCGGAAAGAAACTTGCAACCTTTGATACTAAATAGTAATCGTATTATATTTGAGGAAATCAAATTGTGTGTAGTATACTTATAAATCCGATTACATCCTTAAGAACAAATATAATAGATTAATTATCACATTTTATTATTCTACGTAATAAAAAAACATTGTATGTGATAATTTGAAATATGTAAATAAATTACGTGTGAATGTGTACTTTATCCAGTGTATTGTACACCCTACCAAAAATCAATTGTTTCAAAAATTACGTAACGTAATAGTAAGAAAAAGCATTTGTATAATTGGAATTACTACACGATAAAGTTAATTACTGTTAACTATCTATTCCTACAGATTAAACTGCAAGAAGTTATTCCCCTGTCCCGTTTCAATAGAAAAATAAATTAATGTAGCATATATATGTGATATCACAGAGATCGCTTCATACAGAGTGATTGGAAATAGGGGTGAAAGTTTTTCAGGACCAATACTGAGCGAGTTATACATTTTAAACAACAAGAAATTCATTTTAAGCCGTCAACGATTTGCTCCGCCGCTGTGTTAGACGTACAGCGATGAGACATAACTTGGCCGTCGGTCTCTCAACGCCTATCACTTGCCGTTCCATAACGACTGGCGGCACTGCATTCAATTTCAGTCATAATCCAACCTTTATTTCATTTATTTTTTATCTATATTCTTTGGTCAAAATCCTACTGAGAGTACAGATTATAAGATAAATGACATTATTTGTATTATATTTTATTTTAATCTGTACAAATTATATAAAAAAAATTACAAAACAGAAATCGTCTTCTTTGTTTGCCATCTAATCTTTTCTATGTTTTTAATTCATAAAGCAAAAAAATATTACTAATGTTTACATTAGTTGATCTGAACTATTTTGACACTAAGCATGAGTTTAAAACAAAATCCGATCAGATGGATCAGCGCTACGACTATATTTTGGATAAACCTTTTTACAACACATAATAAAGTATACTTTTCTATGTGAAACTCACACTACCTTCAATAATCAAGTGAGCCAAATAATATTTTACATTTACCCTTATATTTTCGATTATGGTTAGTGATTTCTAGTGCAATAAGATAAAATATCTTTACCATTATCATTGCAAGCGTAAGATATCCACTGTTGGACAAACACATTCTACTAAAATTTGTGACAGCACCGTTTCACAGCCAGTCACCGTCCAGTTAAATGCGACGACATTAACGTGCTCGTCTGACCACGTCCTTTGTTACGCTTGCCTAGGGTCCTTACTTTTTCTCTTAATGCCTCAGGAGTCATCAGTTCTAATCTAAAAAAAAAAAAAAATCTCCTTATATTAATACATAAAATTTTTAGGATAGTTCGGTTTGCGTTTTTGTTATCAATACGATGGTTAAATGCATAATCATTTCACAATATGTAAAACTACAATATAATTGATACATAAAATGAAAGTCACTTGTTTAAAAACAGACAATAACTGTAATAATGCACATTGGAAGAAAAATATCGTTCAGTTTTGTGAACATAACTATTCACTATCCTAACTATATGTAATTTATCGAACGTAGTACAAATAATTACAATAAATTTATTCTGTGTAATATAGTGATATTCTACTTTCGCCAATAAAGTGTGCAATTTAGAAGGTTTACATGTAAATATTTTTTATTATGTGAAGATAAAATTTAAAAATAAAACTATCGCCGATCGGCATTAATCTTATCTATTATAATGGAATAAGGATTTTTTAATCTGTTAATGTTTTAACATCTTATAAGTAAATGGTGCTCTAGTTTTTAGTGTTGAAAAATCGTGATTGCGAACGCTTAGGTCCATTTAAATGTTCCCGCCTTTTTTCTTTTTACTCAACAACTAATCGAGGTTAAAGGTGAGCAAATTGTTTATTGCTGTTACTTGATAACGAATAAAGTAGGTCGCTTTATACATATAGGCGTATTTATCTGCTCATTTTGCTTTATCGTATTTAATTATCAGAAACATTTTTAATTCATATAGATACCTCGTATAAAAAGATAAATAATAATAATGATTTTTATTTCTATTACATCTAAATTACAATAAAGCTTAATTTTTAATAAAACACACACTAGGCATAACCTATGCAGTAGAGTGAATTAAATATAAATTAAACTTTAGACGGGGAAATGACTCTAACAGACGATTAAAACTAATATAGTCAATAGTAAGATAAAATAAAAAGAATTAAAAAAGGAAAACTAAGCAGCTGCCATGTTAGAGTTAGTTATATATATTCTTTAAAAAAATTCTGAGTGTTAGCTTATTTTTTAGTTTATCTATATTTTTTTAATCTTCTGAATTTGTTTTGTAAAAAAGTTTAGTGTAACAGCTGAAGCAGCGAGAGAATACGGTTCGTACTGGAGGCACTGGTTGAATGCAAAAACGAAAGGTACTTCACTGTGATATTCTAAAAGAATAGCCTAATCTTAATAATATTCCCTTAACAACTTAAAATTCTTTAAAAACGAGGTAAAAAAAAAACATTTCTGCATCCCCATAATGCAGAAATGTTTTTTTTAAATGATCTTCACGATAGCACATCGGGTGCTTTCCAAGACAAACCTTCTTTTTTGGTTAATAAAAATGCTGTGTGACCGTTGGCATTACCACGTTTGATGATCATAGTATTGAGGCAACCGAGTGCTGAAAGCATTTAACCTCTTTGTACTAGGCACGGGGATACCTTTGAAAGCGTCAGCTAAAATTAATGATATTTCTATTTTATTCAATTGGTAAGCGTTAAATATAAAAAAAAAATATTTAATACACATGAACATCGCTACAACGTAAAACGTCCCCTGATAGACGTAGGCCTCCTCTTTAAATTTTATCAGGACCCGTTGGACGCGGCTTCCATCTAGCGTTCTTCGACGACCTTAACAAGGTTGTCTGTTCACCTTGTGGGTGGATGTCCTAGGCTGTGGTTTTCCGTCTGTGGTCTCCTCTCCAGAACCTTAAGGCTCCAACGGCTATCTGTTCTGCGCTTGTCGGTCCTCGTCGGTTACTTTCGTGGTTATGTCTTCGAAATTATTATTCGTTTGCAGTAAATTTATTATTATAAATAAATTTAATAAATTGTGCATTTTTTGCCGGAAATTTACTCAGTTTATAATTTGAAACTTTATCGTAAACATGTTTATTTTTTACAGCTTTGTCGATTACAAAATCTTTATACATCTATACGAATAGTTTCATTTTTTTTTTCTAATTATTGTCCATGGTTTACAAAAGAGTGTAAATAAATTGAAAGGCCTCCTTTAATGCTTCTTTGACCTGTTGTTTGCAATGCGCATACATTCAGGAGGTGTCATCTTTTTTAAGTCCTTCCAAACGTTTATTTAGTCTACTTTTTCTTCTTTTACAATCATGTAAGTACTCTTCCGTTACTAGCCTATCTCTATCACTTAGCACGTATCCTGTCTATCTCCATTTCACAGTTGTTAATTCACACAGTATATTAATTTATTGATAGGGCGTATATAAATCACTTTGGAAAGATGCCGTCTCCAACCGGACATGTTGGAAATGCATTATGATGACTCAAATTTATACAGCAGCTACTCTTGGGTAATCATAGGAAAGCCTTTAGTATTAACACAAATTCTTATGAACACAGTTTTCTTCTATGCAGAAAGCTGAAATGTTGCTAGAATAAAAATATCACAAGAATTTTTAGTTTTATTATAAAAGATAATGTTATATAGTTATATAATTTTATGTAAAACATTCGGCCTAAATACAATAAAAATAATATTACTTAGAACTAACAATCGTTCATAAGACGGACAAAATAAATGAGCTGAAATATTATTAGAGAAAATAAATTACATAAATATGTATTATATGTGTGTGGTTTTATTTCCTCTCATCTAAAAATTAAATCTCAACTAAAAACTAATCTTACATTGTCGACCATAATAGGTTACTACTATGTAAAAAAAAACAAATTCGCCAATGTCTGTGAGACCATTATGCTATTAGTTATAGCTATTAAAATATGAAATGTATTCCCGCGCTTTTTAAGATGGTAGGTTATGGCCATTGGTGCCTGGGAGTATATAGAGATCGTACGGAAACATCGAACGCGGAACGTCGAAATTTAGACTCAGTATCGAGCGAAAAATGCATGTGTGCTAGGCGGGAGGGGAAAACGGGCGCAGATGAAACATATTCGCGAGACGCTAATATTTCAGAGGCGAACGTGTCCGCCCCTCCACCGTATGACAGTGACCCAAATGGAGCGCCGGCGCAGTCAGTTCCGCGAGCGCGCGACACCTTGCTTGACGCTTGCGCCGGTACCACAATATGCGCAGCTGCGTACTCCCATTCGCTAGCGTTTGTGTACTTTGCGATTGGATATTGCCGTGTACAATGCAGTGTGTGAGCGCCGGCCGTGTGCCAGGTGGCAATCATGCTAGGATCATGACCCGGTCAAGGTAAGAAGGCAAAAGAAAACGTGTCGTATTTTTCGAGTGAAAGCAAAAAGACATTTATCGCAAAGCGTTTCGATGTACGCGTTGCTAAGCGAACTGCGGCGGTCGGATGGGGTGATGAGTCACTCGCATCTCGAATTTTCCTTTTGTGCAAATAGTGGTATTGTCGAGCACGGTGACGGCATGTGGCTAGACGCGGCCGTCCGCCCGGCAACAAGTCTCCGGCCCACCGCTGCGCTCGCCCCTCAGCTAAGCTAACGGAATCGGATTCCTTGCGGCCGAAATTCCGGCGCGGACGTTCACGTCGCGACCGACTGAAATAAATCGCTCCTTTAACACAAATAGCACAGCATTGTCGCCGCATTGACAAGCGTTTCCGTTCCTCTCCTTATCTATCTCCCTCGCCGCTGGAACCATTAAAGAAGCCCGCTTCCTCTGACGCAATCGTGCCTTCCGTCATACATAATTCCGTCGGCCATTACGTTGACCACCGAATGCTCGACAAAAGTAATTTGACTCGCATATTAGCGCGGCCACAAAACGTAGAAGCAAATTCAACTCTGACGACATTAACAGCGTACAAAAAATTATTCTACCGCTCCGAAATTGCCGCGTACGCGGCGACCTTGTTTAACGAATAATTAGTTGCAAGCGGCGGCGATAATGCGAAGATGATAAGCACAAATTGCCGCGTGCACGGCGGCCTTTTGATGATTACCTTCGGCGCGGGAAAAGGTCGGCGGGTGTGGGTCATCCGTTGTCACTTCGGGGATATCTTAGTTTATTGCTGGCGAACGAGCGCAGATGCTTCCTCAGAAACAAGACTGTGCGCGGAATCGTTGTAGATAAGGCAGCTATCATGCGCGTGACGTCAGAAGGCGATTGCGCGCCGCCGGTGACTCGATCGCTGAACTTTGCGACAATGTCACTGATAACGACACCACTAATTCCAAATAAAACTACACAGAGCGCATCCAAATTACCTCATGTATTCAGGATAATCGCAGGACTATTTCTGCTAGGGAAAAGGGCCGTAAACGTGAAGCGGACTAGAGTAATATAAAAAAAGCCAAACTAAAGAAGACTTTGATACGATTCAACTTCTGTTAGTTCAGGAAAAAACTTTTGATTGTCAAGAATGAAATTGTTGTATAAACTTGTCGGCGTACTTTGAGCACATAACTTATTTCATGCCATTAATCTCATCTCGGATTTTTAAACCTAATATAAAATAATATTTCAAATCAAATTTTAATCAGGTATCCCCTGACCACGTGGTGTTTTTTTTTTAATTCCAGGAGGGTACTTTTGAAAAAAAATTCTGTGATTAAAAAAGATATATAGTAAACCTAAATTTAAAATAACGGCTTACCTGTGTTAGCTTTAAGGTTAATCTTAAACAAAGATTGTAGGGAAACTGCACGAAGTTAAACGTTTTATAATTGTGCGGAGGTTATCGCGCGGGTCCCGGCGGAGGGCGATCGCCTCTGTGCTTCAAGTTGCGACTTGTTACGACAACTTCACGCCAAAGGAAATTACAATTTAAACTAACAGTTTAAAATTCATTTTAACTCGATGCTTTTTTAGACTACCTGTGGAATTTTTAAAAAATAATAGTGGGTGATATAGATGTAAAAGCTGTGAATACATTATAAGCACTTGCTGTTTATATAATTAAAATAAATCAACGGTTTCTAAAATAGCAAATAACGTAGTAAGAAAACGCATTTTCGAAATTCAGATATTCTGTCTACATATGCAGAATTTATTCGCCTGACGCATTGCAATGGAACAAAATAAATTTATGTAACATATTCAGAGTAATTACTTTATACCGGATGATTGAATAATATGTAATATTAGATTTAAACGATTTTGTGACAAATAAGCCATATATCCACCACTTTAAAATTTTCAAGTTCATAACCATAAAAAATAACATAATCAGCCAAGTCAAAATAGCAACACGAAATATATGTAGCAATATGGCGGGACGGTTGACAAATTTTTAGAATCCATTAGCTATAGACTTATTCACTTAAAAGCAAAACGTGTAAAAACATATTGTAGGTATAAGTTTAAATTGTTATTTTTAAGGCGGTACGATAACAAAAATAAAAGATAATTGTCTGAGCAACAAACACGGAGAGGATTGAGTTGACGCGGCGCGCTCAGACGCGGGCCTTCGACAATGAATGAGTCACGGGGCCGGTTTCCACTGCAACGCGCTTAGCACATTACCGACTGTCTCAATTCTAGCTTACGTGAAAATAAATCTGTTCACTTTGAGAACTCGGCTCATTGAAAATCGCCAATTACTTCATTCATATTCGGCTACCTTAACCGCTTTTATAGCTTCATCGACCTCCGATCCGGAATCGACGATTTAAAAAACTTGTCAAAAGATCTTTTACATTAATTTCAACCCCGTATGTTAATTAACCTTTCAATTTACCTATTAATTCCGATAGAAATTAATAAAAAGTATTTATAAAATTTACATATTAAGTTTCAATAAACTACCAGTTTGATTGTCCATATATTAGGAAGTCGATGATGAGAAAGCAGCAGTCTAACACAATTTTATGAGCGTCCAGGAACATAATATTTTTAACCTTTCTAATAAGTAGCATTAAATTAAATTTATAGTAAGTTTCAAAGAAATGTTATTCTTTATTGAAAATTGCTTAAGGAGGAGTGTACGTGCACTAATATGCCATCACCTGTTCTAAAATTAAAAAGCTAATAGAACTGGAAGGTACTAAATTATTTCATAGTGACCGGTGATAAAAATAAATTATTTTAAAAATACCCACAGGTGTAATTCATTTGCTATATTTTACAATAGGAGCTAGCACAGAATATGTATTCGCTTCATAGATCCAACCCGCACACAAAGAAAGATAACTTATCTCCCGACTTGCCACCATAAAATCCATTTACATCAACGTATATCACTGCACTTAGTCTAGTGTGGTATTTGTCAGTCATAAATTTTGGAGAAAGTAATAATTTTACGTTTTTAATCTTAGTAGGAAAATATAACCTAACTTTAAAAGGAAAATAATTACACATTCAATAGTTTAATATACTTTTTTACTCGAACATTTAAATCACTTTTATTTTACCTACTTAAAAATAAAACAGATTATATGAATACATCTTACACCGTTTGCCTCTTTTCCGTTTTTATTTGTTTAAACACAATGTATGTGTAGCGGGGAATTTTTTTTGTAGGAAGGATGCATTTTCTACCAGTTAACCGTTTGGGCGGTGAAGGAAAATAATAACGAAAAATAATAATAACTTATACTTAAATTACAACAATACTTACATCAAGCTATTCGGTTATCCTTGTATCATAAAAATACATGGTACCTTGGAAAACCCTTCATTACTATAAAATAAACAGTAATACCATATAGATTACTGAAGATGTCCCTCTAAACGACAGCAACTTTTTATATTTTGCTTAAATATTAATCTAATATTTTATATTATCTTATTTATGATTTTGATTACCGTTAAAATATGTTGCGTTTTCTGTCACACTGATGAGATCAGAATGGTCTCTGAGTAATAGTGACATATTCTGTCTTTACACTATACACTTGTCGATGATAGGGAACACTTTGGAAGACGAACGCCAGCGGAACACCGCTGTATATAAAATGGTACAGAGTTTATAATTAAAGTTAAATCCCTACTATAAAATCTGACGGAAGAACACTCCGGACTCTGGAATATGAGGGTATAGCGATTTTCAAAACTGAACACAGAAGAACTGGAATTCTACTATAGATACTTTTAATTACTGTATGGATACAACCATCTAGATGGCCGATTGCACAGAAGAAAAAATAAAAGATTTTTATAGTTAGAGAAAAAACACGCGATTGTCTCAAGTAAGTTTGTTAACATTTTTAATGAAAACACTAGGTATTAATTAAGAAATAACGTAAAAATGTTACAATAAACATTTTTGAACAAATATAATATTGATGCTTGTAATTGCATTGCGATACACTCATATAAGGAAGTTGCAAAGTTCGTATAAAAAAATACGTATTTAGTAGAATTTTTCCATAGATACTTCGCAATTGAATATAAATTGTGGGCGTGACATGTAAACTGGCAAATAACTCAACTAATTAACAATCAAATTAAAATTATAAGAAAAACATGAATAATAAATACATATCATACATAAAACATTAAAAACCTGTGTAGTTCACTACCTGTATTCCTATCGATATATACCCTCGTCTCGAGTGAAAAGTGAGTTATCGCAGAGATTATAAAGTTTGCTTTTTGATACGTAGTAGATATTGTGATAATGTTTGTCTCAGGGACTCCTATGTTAAAAGAATATGTTCAGGCAAACTAAGGAAAACAATGAAATCGAAGACGTGGCCGCCCAAAGCGGTGGACGAACACTGCAGAAGTGAAGGTAGTTGGAATGACGTGGAGCGAAGTAAAGCGCGAAGCCCAAGACCGCTCGGAATAGCGACGTACTGTGGACGACCTCTGCCCCATCTTGGGGACATAGGAATAAATGATGATGAATGATGAAGAAAAACAATAAAAGCTATATTATTCAAAAAAACTATGTTGATTTTTTTTAAATCTAAAATAGACCTGGTTTTAATCTTTAAATGACGATTTCAATACACTTTTACTCTATTTGAAAACCTTACTTGTTTCAGTACTTTTTTTCTAAAGTAAGTATTTCACTATATTCATAATTATTAATCACACCAACTGCAACCTAAACAGACATGATTTAAATCTTTATTCATAAAATAAAAAGCTATATTGCTATTTATGCTATTTTAAACATGGTTCTATCATAAGGCAAATAATAACAAAAATTTTTAGACAGTTGGTTACACGTTACATTTTCAAAGGTTTGTATGAATCTTACACGTTCTTCAATTTCAATTAAAAGTATTATTGCCTCAAATTTTACATAATTACTTTAAATCTGTTTTCAGTGAACATCTTATTTTAGACTTAGTTCAACGTTGTTTTTCTACATCAGTGTTAAAATGTGCGTCTATATTATTTTTATTCGCGCACGTCAAGACCCAGGGCGTTTAGAAGCTTAGTACATTGTCGAAGTATAACTCAAACGTGATTTAGATATAAATCTAGATGCGACTCTCGGCCGAAAGCGTTAGCGCGTGATTCAGTGGGAGCTGACGTGGGCGCGGCGTAAGCGCGCTGACAGCGATGCACGTCACCGACACACGACCGCGTCGTCACACGTATATTTAGAACGGAATGTGGAAAAATATACATAAACTTAACACCTACACTTTTTCCGGAAAAACTTGGATCACGTCCAGCGCTGTCAGGTAACTAGGTTCAAAGAAATGGGTAATAATAAATTAAACATAGATGCGCACAATGCAAATGGCGGGAATGTAACACGTGTCAGCTTTACTCCGGTGCAGTCATACGCATCTTCGATCTATATCAATCTTCATCTTTTGTTTTATATACTAAAGTTAATTATTTACTTATTTGATACTCTTTATTGTATACTACTGAAAAGACATAAATGCACTGAAAAAAAGTTCAATCGGTAGTCGTATCGCTCAAGGCAATTTCTCACAGAAAAACATACAAATATATATGTATTATACACATACATTATACATTTAATTACAAGCATATATTTATGATTAATTTTCATAAATACTTTTATTATAATATCACAGATTTAACAAAGGATTTTACGGTATTTATTCTATTATTATAATATTTTATACGGTATAGTTACAATCCGATGAGAGTGTACCAAATTTATACAATTATATCGCACTTGCTACGAACGGCCTCTAATCTGTTTTCCTAATACTACTTAAGCATGTTCGTATGATAACGCAAATAAAAGAAGCGTCGGCTTCGCTCTATGAACAATCTAATCAGTTAACGAACTGTGACGGACGGACGCTAAGAATTCCTTAATTAGGACATTAAACTGTACACTTTCCACTGCGCTGTGAATCTGAACGCTGAGGTGTCCAAATTATTATAAAAACAGTTTTAAATAAACTAAGTGTAGCTGTTTTTTCATGCAAAAAGTTACCATTTAAAAATATATTTAATCCCTTCTGCCTTATGCCTTCTTAATTCAAAATATTTACATTTGAGACAGATGGCAACTTCATGAATATTTGGTATTCACAGTTTGCGAATTAGAAGTGGCAGAACGCTGGGAACTCTTAGACAAAAAAAAACTTTTTTTTTTAGTCTAAACTACTCTTTAACTCTTTTTCCGCTAACCAATCTGTGTATTAAATATGTAACGATATATTTACTTGGTTATTATATTAAGAGCAATTATAAAACATTGTATGGCCATGTTATGTTCACGTTGAATCATAAAATGATGTACACCCATATTACAAGTTGAATATAAAATAAGTAGAGAAGTTAGATGATATCATGTTTAAAAGTAATGAGAAATACAAAATAGTCTAGTCAAAATAGTCTTTAGTTTATATTCGTTTATAAATATATATACATATATATAATCCTGTTTAGTTCCCTCCATTAGTTCTTCTCAGGTATGAGGCATTAATCGCTCCCCTGTGTAGAATAAAACATTTTTGAATTTGTATATCGTCTACGAGAAATGGATCTAAGCCATGTCATACTGAAAACAAATGATTTCAAAAAATAAATTATTCTTAAGTATTAAAAAGTAAATTAGTAGCTGTTTGTTTAAAAATGTGAAACAAATAATGTTTAAAGAATTTGAAAGATGTTATAATTCCTAACACACTTAAAAAAAAAATCGCCAGTTGTTTAATTTTTTTAAATTAATCCTAACTAAGCATCCCTTATCTCTCTTTCCTTTAAAATAACTTGCAAAGATTTACCGAACAAAGAACTAGTACAGGAAAAGTTTAGCCGAACAAAGAACACTTTAATCGTAAGATCTGATTATGTTTTGGATGTAGGACGCTGTACTATCTAATTATACTTGCGAATTGCGTAGTGCTCCGCACATACATTGTCGGACCGTGCCAAATGACTCATTCAAATTTTCTATACGAAATGCGACAAAAATTTGGCAATTTACATTTGTTTTTCAAACGATAAACATATCCCGGAAACGTAAATCGGGTATTCTAAAAACGTAAAAATCCAAATCTTCTGTACAAATAGTTTTTTCAAAACTTAAACTTTCATTTCAATCTTGGATGCAAAATAGAATTAGTCCTCTCGTCCCTGACATAATAATCGTCGTTTCAGCTCATAGACGCACACTGCAACGAATAGATTTCCCTCAAAGATATTTATGGGGGATATACCATAATCGCCACACTGTGCAGGCGGGTTGGCGATCAGAACCTAATAATACTTAATTAATCTTCATTTCATACAAGTCTTTTTATTTCTTAAACTTAGCTATCGTCAGATACACATAATGATACAGACAGCTAAATTGACATTTAATTGCTTTGAAAAGGATATATAAGTGACTATTTATATCAATTATATTTTGACACAGAATAGATGACTCTTGAAGTAGTTCCGTCGGCTTCGTGACATGCGCTGCCTTCCATGGGTGTAAATTCAAAAGATCTATTCGATGTAACTTTTAACTTGCCAAAAGAATCATTCTGGTCATGTTCTATAGTTTAAAAATACGCACTTTTTCAGGAACTCTCCTCCAAACCCTCCTGAGGAAGGAATGGAAAAATTCTTTCTCAGCCGACTTCTACTGAGCGAAAGGAAAATTCCTACAAAATTTTAAGTTTCTAAACATTACGGTTTCTGAAATTGTGATATTGGTACATAGGTGGATCTCTTATTTATAAATACATGTGTATATGTAATATGTATGCACACAAACTTCGAGTGTCCCGGGTGTTATTGTGTTTTGATAGTTTTGTGATGTTACTTCAAAAAATCTATTCTTGGTGATTTTTAACATACCAAAAAATATTGTAGCCAATTTTTGTAAAAAATCAGTCCTTAGCTAATTTTTACTCGGCCAAACGAATGTTCGTACTTAATTCTAAGTTTCTGAGCTTTATGGTTCAAGAGATATCGTGATGAGTCAGTACTTAGGTGGAAATCTCATGTATATGTATAGACGTTTGACATTTGCAATGTGAACAAATGTGACTACATTGCAAAGCAACATCTATTTTTTTGTCAGTAATTAGCTTCACTGATCGAGTGTTGGCGCGCAATGCTGGCGTCCCTCAGGAATGCGGTTCAAACCCGTTTCACAGCTGTGTCCTGATGTAACGATAACAGTTTCACATAATACAACATAATAAATTAATAGGAACTGAAAAAAATATTGGAAATACTATGTCTTTAAAATATATTTTTTTCGAATCAATATGATAGTTTGCTGATAACATGAATCGATTTTTTATTTAAACGTATAATAAAATTACTCGCAAGCTAAGCGTGAAGGTATTTTTTTTATCTACTTATAAAAACACTATAACTCATGTGTGTCATTATAAACACATTGGATAAATTTTACATTGAATCATCTGTTTTTATAACAAAACCGAAAACATTTCGATTGCTTCCGATGTTTTCGTAGAAACGACTCTACTCAGCTGACGATGACGTAGCACACACTCGCTTTAGGTACGATGACACAACATAGATAAAACACGCACACATAGACAAACGTTTTTTTATTGACGGTGCAGGATAATGTATTTTAGATGTATCATTACCGCCTCTTATGGATTACCCTCTAGATTATTTACTTACATTTTAACTAATAAGCATAATTCGGATAAATGGAAGCATTTTTGCCTAAAGTTATTTTTGAAAAAGTATGTGTGTAGCTTCAACGAGCTATTAATGTCTTGTTCTAATTCAACCGTTTGTAAAATACCATTCAATACTAGTCGATAATCTTTAATTACCTAAATAATACAGCCGAATAATCTATCTTTGCTAATAAAAATATGCTTTCGCATGTATCGTAAAAATTAAAAAAATATTAGCTAATATTATAAATATTCCTTTCATTTATACATATAATAGAAGTATTGCATCATCATCCTTTTAGCCGAAGGTTGTCTACTGCTGAATATAGGCTTTCCCTATAGGTTCCTAATAGGATCGGTTAAAAGCAGTCAACATTGATTCTCTTCAAACGACATTAACAAGGACGTCTGAACACTTGCAGATAAACGTCTTACGCAGCGCTTGCTGGAATGGTGGCTCCTCTCTAGAGCCTGTAGTCCCAAGCGATCCGTTTTGTTTATCGGGGAGACCTTTTATTAGTAGAAGACGTACTATGACTGAAGTGGTGATATCCAGAAGTGTTTCTACAACTTACTTTAGCATATGATCAGAGATGTGCGTGTGCAAATATAATTTAAGTTTGTCTTAATGACAATGTATTACTGACAGATTGCGCGCAAGCAGGTATAATTTTGTTTTACTGAAATTTGCCGTTCGTTTTCTGGGATTTTTACAATATAGAAGTGTTGTTCGTGTTTACGAAATAAGCATCTGAAAATTGAAAATTATACAGGATGATTATAGGTATAAAACTTTAAAGAGGTCAATATTCAGCTCATTTACTGTGATTTAGTATATCTTACACCCTACCTAAAAATCAATGGCTACAAATATAATAAATGACGTAATTATTGTGTACTGTCTTTTCCTGCAGAATTTGTACTGCTAGAAGTTGTTGATCTGACTTATTCCGACAGGAAAGTTGAATTAAAAAATTAAAAAGTGTTTTATAAATTTCATTTTTCTCACATTAACCAATTTACCCCTTTGAAGCTTTTATTCCTATAACCTAAACTTAACTTTGCGTAAAGGTTACGTCGTTCGTTACCAATGAAAATAATCTGTGGTGTGATTGTTGCTATTAAAATACTTATAACCTACCTATAAATATGTTACAAAATATAGGTATAACTAAAATAATACCAATCAAGGACTATAAAAAGTATATCTCACGTGTTTAATAATGTACCATGAAAACATCAACTCTTCCTTCCTTAATTCTTAAAGTACTGCTTCCATGATTGTTACGAAAACAAAGTAATAAAAATAATACTTGAAGCGGTTTTTAAATAAACAAGCTTCGAAAGTATTTTCAATTATATTAATTAATTCAATATCGACTTATTTGCTTCTTTTTCGAAAAGTAAGACTAATGGAATTTCAAGTTAACGATACATAATTTTTTTTTAAATTTCAACGTATTAAAAGTACCTTGAACTAAAATTAATTTTTCTTTATGAATTTATTGTTTTTTTTTTAAAAAAAAAAAGCATACCATAATTATTATATAGGTCTTAGTGATCTTGGATCATCATAATCATGATCCTTTTAGCCATAAGACGTCCACTGATGAACGTGGGTCTTCCCCATAGATTTCCAATAGGTAAAGTTAGACACGGCCTGCGTTCAGCGACTTCTGATGAATTAAATAAGCTTGACTGTACATCTTGTGGATCGATGTGTGTGGTCTAGACTCCTTACACTCCAGAACTTTAAGTTTCCAGCGGCAATCTTTTCTGTTACGTTCCTGTTATGGGCCTACCCACTGCTACTTTAACTCGCGAATCCACTTTTTATTGCCATCAATGGATTGACTATAAATAAGACAACTCAAATCTTTTTAAGATATTAAAAAAACAATTTATATCTAGGACATGAATAGTTTTTTTTTATATAAAGAAGTTTGTTATCTTATAATTCGACTAACAATGAAATATTTTTTTGTTTCAGATAACGTTGGAAAAGTACATATTGGTAATTTACAGCTGTTTTCGATTATTTAAAGTCCTAGTTTTTTATTTAATTCTTTAAACCTTTTCAAAAATAAATAATTTCAGTAAAATGAAAATTCAATGTGAATGAAAATGTGAAAATTCAAATGTAAAATTCAATAATACGAAAAAATCACGAATACTTTAAGTGGTTTGACTGTAAATGAACTATCAGCAAAAGATTGTTTGAGCCAAATGCCATGGCCGCACATAATTAATTCAATTTGGAGATTTTTCTCGGAATTGATGAAGCAAAAACTGTCAATCGCGGAACGACACGTGCAAGGCATTTCACGCATGTGATATGTTTAATTTGGCATATTATCTTAATTAAGGTAAAAGAATTCTTTAATCAGCGGAATTCGTCTCATATTCTGTCACGTTTTAAGATATTCTGTGGTTCAAATTATTTTATACATATAACCACATTTTCATTTTTTGCTGTGTAAAAATAAAATAGTTATTACATTCCAAGACAAATTCACTTAAATATTCTGTACGCGTACATTATGCCTTTGACTATATTATAAAATAATTATAAGCAAAATAATAAGCTGTTTTTATTTTTTAATTAAAATACTACACCGTGTTACAAAATTTAATTAAATTATCAGTTAAAAATGGCATAAATTGATCGGCATTTCGTATTACGTCATCTATAAGTATAAACTATACGAATACATTTTGATCTACAAAATCAAATCTAAATTCCGTCGCATTTTTTTAAATTTAAAAATGCAAAATTCAAGTAACGAGATTAATTCTGTTACTTTTTAATACAATAATAACGCATGTAATTCATTAATAAAACCCGATTTATAAAAATAAAAAGTAAAGTAATGATTTAATTTATTCCAAATTGTTTTATTTGCAATTCATAAATGTAAAATACTATTGACTAAATTCTAAAATTTAATCACATGTCACACAACAAAATGTTCTGAATAACAATAGTTGCTATACAACGGACGGAAGGACGTGGTCACCGCTATTGCGGTCAACGATTCCATTACGATATAGGAAGTTGATTTCTAAGAAATGTTGACAGCATCATGTATTATTAACTATTTTTTTATTGAAATAAAAAAAAAATTGCTGTTGTTTTTGTAAAATTTAAGTAGCTGCTTGGTTAAATTACATTGAATGCATTTTTATCCATAGTGCTACATGTCTTTTAGGTTTTTACAAATTCAATATCTAAATTGAGCTTGGTTCCGGAATCCGCATGCTAAATATACACAACAGGAATATATGTTGTTGATATGTTTAATGTATTCAACAAAATTTTCCTTACTGTGTTTTGGCTATAAACAATTCACGGGTGTAAACAATAATATTTTGGAAAAATAAAAATCTAAGACGATCTAACGATATAATATGATTACTGTACAATGGATATAATTTTATTTATTTATTTTGTCTACATACAAAAAATCAACGATGAAGGACGAACACTTCCATTACTTTACATAATTTTGGTATATAGCTGTAAAATAGGCTATTTCCAAGGATAAAATAACATTAGTACCTGAACAGTTTTTATTACTTTCAATAAAATTATACTTTATCTGTACTAAGATCAGAAATCTTCAACCGTACATACCATCTAAAGATATATCTTGGCTCCTTCAGATTCAAACACTTCAACCATGAGCGAGCGTCTATTATACTGTCATTTTGGAGGCGACTAATTCACAAACAAATGACGATTCGGCTTGGCCTAGCTCGCGCTCCTCTGACTCATGTTACCGGATACGAACATATTTACAATAAATATTCATTAATAATTAAACACTACGAAGCGCATTGACGGTTACCCAAATAAGAATATATTTCTTCAAACTCATACATATCCATTCATAGATACTCCATGTATTAGACAAGCATTGTTTTTTGCAAATAAAAGTCTATTGTTATCAGAAAAGAACTTGACTAGTATTATCAATACAACAGTATCCAAAACCGCTTATAATGCCTTATGTGATGACAGTTTTCAATTATTTTTATAGTTATAAATCGTTTACGTGGATTTTATTATTATCATTTAATTTAATTTTTATGTTAAATTTAATTCGTCATTTGTTAAGTAGGGTTACATTTTGTAGGTTATTTATGCTTTTTATAACTTACTTAGTTTCTACGTGATATTAAATGTTAAGCAAATTTTACCTAGTCTATACGAGGCATGATAAATATACGTGACTAATTTTATTACGAACAAAGTATTAAGTTTACATAAAATTTAAATTAAGCTCCTTTAAAGTACTCGCCTTAAATAGCGATACACTTATCCCAACATTGATAACACGAGTAAAAGCATTTCTGAAATGCTTCTTTCAGAAGGCACTTCAGCTGGTTTCGTAGCTCTTGCATGGCTGGGAATTGTGTCAAAACGGTTTCCTTTCAGCACGGTTTTTTGTTAAGAAGAAGAAGGTGGGTGTGTACCGACAGTCATATCTATTTGTCAATAATTCGCGAAACAGTAGTGATGTCTGGGAACAAATTTCGACTCGTCTCATTTACAAATCATCGTTCAAAGTTATTTGCACGGACACACACGAGATGTTTTGTTCTTCAACGAGCTCTCAAATCGTCAATCATCTGTTTGATCAAACCAACTTTGATACTCTTTGCACGTTTCCTTCGGATTTTGAGGTCGGGAGACACCTCAACCCTTGCTCATCGTCGACCGATTTATTCTTGCCTTTGAATCGCTCCTGTCAATTGTTTCTTTAGTCACCACATTATCGCCATACAAAAATATTAACATTTCATGAGCTTCTTTGACTTTTTTTTGCAACTTAAAACAAATTTTTATGTTAACGCTTTGTTTAAAACCCACGATGCGCGACAGATATAACGAATATTACCGCACTCTTCCAGTCTGGAAGCTGATAGACAAGTCGCAACTTGTTTAAATTTGCTACAGACTCAATGAATCATACTATAAATAATAATAATAATAATCATACTATAGAACATAATTATTCAAATGAACGTAGATTCAGTAAAAATTCATTCACCGTATTTTTAATCATACCTCGTATTCACTAAAGCCTGATTTTTGCTTCAAAGATGGATGTTGTAGACCGTTTAAATAAATGTAATTGAAACATAAAGAAATGGGACAGAAAAAAATGTACACTTCTCATGGCAGGTATGTTACTAACTGCAATAGTTCAATAACTTCTGACACTTTAAGAGTCCGGAGAAATAGTTATTAGTAATTTATTTTAATATGTAATAAATCGAATTTTAAAAACAATATTTTCACATTATACAATCACTGTTTTGTTTGTAAAGTCTGAAACTATTTATTTACAATAGGCTGTACCATACATTAATTGGCAACAAATAAGCTTTACAATCATCGCTTTTAAAGCTTTTACACCTATAACCAGTAACCCTGTATTATAGTTGAATAATTCTTTTAGTGTCTCCTTTGGTGAGCGATAAGAATGTCTGTACTAAATGTAAATATTTCTAATTTTATTAGTGACTGCATATAAAAATGTCATTTTATTAGTCGCAACGGTTACTTGACATCATGTAAAGAATTTTAAAAGTTAATCCAATTAATCATTTCAACCACTTTAATTTTCCCTAACCTAATTTTTTTTATTAAAATTTCATGAAACTTATTATTTAACTAGTTACGTTTTACTGGCAAGGTATATACACGGTGTGGCTGAATTGAAACATTTTCTGTCATTTTAAACTTTAAGTTTTATACTTAAAAAAAATCGTCGATTTATAAAAAAAATCGCTAATTTTCTCTTTCTATTCCTGTTTCATTATTAGAGCCCCAGCAACGAGTGGTAGGTAATTACAAGAACTTAAATACAACTATTACGTGGTGTCGCTAACTTTCTACACTGTTCATATACACTGTTAATATGACTTTATATTTATGAACAGCGTGAATATATTAAAATTATAATTACATATATAAATTATATTAGATACATGTAAATAAATTTTATTATTCACGAAGGTTTTTAATTAGCTCTATATTTACGGGTAATTACTTTTTGTATCTAAATCGAGCAATAATAATATTTAGATCATTGACAATTACTTAGGTTAGATTATACCCGCTATAACGTTCCTTTATTTATTTTATTATACAAAAGATATATGATTAAAATATCTTTTAATAAAAAATAATGTGTATATAGTTGGTGTATATTTAATTCGTTAGTTTATTTTCCGTTCCTGCTTAGCACGTGGTAAATTCTATTTCGAAATTACCATTATAGCCCATACGTATAATGCAGACGTGATAAGAATTCATTATACACGCGTTTGTGTAATAAGTACATACGGTACTTAAATTATAAATTTTATAGCTATTAAAAAAAACATTGTTCGCTTTTCGTTTCGGCCATTTTTGATAAGTAGGATCCGTGCCGTAGGAGGTTATCTAAAATCGAAAATATAGAAATATGATAAAAAGTGGCGTAAAATATAATGGCGGACTAAACTTGTGATGACACGTAGCATCGGCCGGGTTAACGACACCTGACTCACGTCCTGCGCCGGCGCGAACTCCGCTGAAGTTACACGGGCATTGCTTGTTGAAGTATTTATTACTTTGACTCAATTTTTTTATGTTTCAATAACAATGTTGAGATATATTTATTTATTTCAAATAGGCACACCAGTACAGTTTACATTAGTTTCATTTTAAAAAAGTCCCTAATTAAATATGTTTGCCTATTATAGGCATAAACGTAAAAAAATAACAAAACATGTAAGAAAACAATATAGGAATTATTTATTATATGTTAAATTAATTATATACACAATATTATAGGACCAAAGAAAAGTAAATTAAACGATTTACGAAGTGTTCAAATATTCTATCTCTAAAAGCATCACCAGAGTCGGGTAATTTTGCAATCATTCATATATTCATACACATACATACTCTTTGAGAAACTTCTTTTTTTTTCGGACAATTTTGGACGTGTTTTAAAACATTTGACCTAAATCAGTTTTATTTGATTTTCTGTTGCACATTGATCGTCTTGCTTAATATGTAATTTCTACGAATCAACTCACTCGGCTTATTGGTTTCATTAACAATTATTTTTTTTATTATGATCATGTTCCGTGTATATTACCTTTTCGTCGTTTTCGAGAAAACGATCCGTATCTAATGCAAGATGTTATAGTTATTGTAACAAAAACGTGATTAAAAACATTATCTTTTGCTTGTGAATGGTTTTATGGTTTATGTAACAATGTTTAACATCACGGCTAATTCCTACGTTTTCTTATTACCTTCTCACTTTAACTTCATCAAATGTAGCTAACTAAATATAATATACTTGATATTTTTGTGTGTGAAATGAAAAATTCTTAAGTTTTTGAGATGCTAATTCTCGGTACTTTGATCTATAATTTTATTATGCATTATTTATTTATTATTTATACAATTCTAAAGTTGTGGTCAATAGATATATTTAGTCATTTATTCCAATAACATGATTTGGTGTGAAATGTGCCTTTTTTTGTACTCAAGTTAGCAAACAATTCTTCCAAAGAAAGTCAGATAACGGGCTGTAGACCTATCAAAGATCAAATCCGGTAAATTTGGTACAGATATTTCATTTAAATCGCAAGGGTGTTTATCGGTATTGCCAGTATAATTTTAAAAAGTTTTATTTACAATAATAAACGGATTTATATTCAAAACCGAATCTTAAATTATACTGATTATATTTGTACAATATTTGTTAAATTATTTAACTTTTTACAGTTCCAATTTAATCTTAATTTATACAAGTGCCAACTTACCAATTTGACAATTATTCAAAAATTTCAAACTTTAAAAATATTTATTACATCAATAATACTATATTCTTACTTATAATATTATATTCTTTTTAAAATTGTTATTATTTGCCAGCGTTTTGAACATTCACAGTAATTATTAAAATTAATGTAAAAATTCTATTACAAAATCCAGATTATTAGTATCCCGTAATGTTGGTACTGAAACAATTTAACGTGGGCGACAATTTGCATCAAATTTTAAATGCTAAACTGACACACAGCCTACACAATATAATAATAGGTATAGAGAACATTCCCAATAATAAATTCGATATTACCAACCGCTCATCGTGGTTGTAGGTAACATATTTGTAACTTTTATACCATAGAATGGTCTCGTCTGCTGCAAATATATATTAATATGGTCCTAAAAGTTTGCGGTTTACTTATTTTAACTATACTATGGATTACACGAGGCGATTGGTTTCAAGCGTAAAATTTTAAAAGAATGAGTGTTTAACTCATTTGTTGTCAATTTGTTCAAAGATAATTTAAAAAAAATCGAATAACTGCATATTAAAATTAATCAAAGTTTACTATTTGTCCCTGCAGACTGTACTGCCAGAAGTTATTGAGCTTGTCGCATTCCAAAAGAAAAAATTAACTACAAACATATTTCAGAGTTATCACTTCATATAGGCTGATTGGAAAGAGGTGTAAAAGCATTAAAACTTTTGCTGAAAATGAGCAGTACATTGACTTGATGCATTGGTTAAAACTTATAACCAATTACCTAATTATAATTATTGTTTAGACGTTGTAGTAAATAATGACTTAATTATAATGATACATATTAAAATTTATTATTCCTTTATTTCTCAAAATGGTGATTATTTTAATATCGGCGAGCATATACAGAATTGAATTTAGTAAAATGGGTACAAACAGCCAAATTTTAAGTTAAGCCTATATTTTAAGTTTTATTAAAAGTTAGGCAAGTGTTCAAATTCACAATTATTAATTATTGAGCTTTATAACAAACAACAATATCGCCGAAAATTAATACACTAGTACACGAAATTTACAAATTTCGTAAAAAATATATTTAGCCAGCTATTATTATTCTATACGCTAACTCTAGCTCTCTGTATTTAATATTACGTGTAATAATCCACCTAACTTAATAACAACACGTTAAATAAAATTAATGCTTACAGATAAAATAAAATATGAAATTGATAAGAAAGGAAGAAAATAAACAAATAATCGTCATTAAACATTAAGAATTAATTGTTATTATTTATTTGTTATAATGAATGTGTAATCAATTTAGACACTAGTCATTTAAGTGAAAGTTTTAAAAAGGTAATTCAAATATTTTCGCGCCATTTCAAATTTCTACGTAGCAGTAGTTGCGCGACGACCCTCGACGGTGACGTCAAATCTCATGTTGCATCCGCCATTTTGGTGATAAATGGATGATTAAAAACGTCAGACTAATTTAGTAAGAATTAGTACAGTTTGGATTTTTATAACCATGTTAATAAAAGTACAATAATACACGGTATTTTTAAATAAAATTATTTTACTTAGTATAATTCTGTAAGTTATGAGTAGCAATTAGCTCATAGTTTAACGACGCTATTCATTTATTTATTTGAATGGAAACCTACTGCTGTGGGAAATCATATGTACAAAATAATATTCTAGTTAAACTAGGAGCCAATGACAAGTCTTCACTTGTAGCATTTCAATAAGTTACAAATGGAAAGTAAAGTAAATACATATATAAATATATGCCAAAAAAACTTAGGGTATGTATAAATGGTCACCGTAAAAGGATCTGTCACGCTGCCTACAGAGACTATTAAAGTTTTTGTTCGCTAGCACAATATCGCTATTTGGCCTATAGTTATTTGATATATTAGGTACACATATGAGTGGATTATATCAGAGGGCATAGCCAGGTACATTATAATTTATTTTAGATAGGAGTTCGGGCAAATCACGTTCTCTTAATTATTTTTAAAGATAAAACATCAAACAAGGGGCAGCAAATTAAGTTTTTGGCATAAATCCGATAAATTTTTCGTCTCGTATGTAATTTTTTGCTAGCAAAGATTTTGTAGACTGACGCTGATTAAGTAGTTTTAAGTGTTCCATATAAATAATTAAAATAAATTAACTGAGTTGACCGTTAGTGTGAATGCATGTTTCAGAACACGTGCGAAGGAGTGAGTTTGAAAAAAGAGCGCTGAAAGCGTGGCACCGGCGCGTCGTGGCAGCGGTCAACATTCGGGCGAGTGGTTCCCGCCAAAGCGGGCGCAGGTTGTGGCGCGAAGGCCTGCGATTGGCCGGCGCTGCGAGGCGGCGGCGCGGCGGTCGCCGGTGCGCAAGGCCGCCGGTTTTCCCGCGAACAATGCCAAATGGTGCATTTGTCAAGGTGAGTTCGTTCACCGCCGACGCCGGCGCCGCGCTCTTCGCTCGCTCACTCGCGCCAAACGAAGGTCGTCGGAAGGCAGCGGCGCGTTTGGCGCTCTTTGCATCGCCACCAACACACCTTAATTACTAAACCGCTTCTATACAGGTGAAATCATTTCTTTTTTTTTATCACTTTTTAAAATAGTATTTTTAAAATGAATTCAGACTTGTCTTCTCTTATTGTCTACTTACTGTCAATTCATTGTTGATAATGTTGAAGAAATAAAATTTACAAAGTTAACGCAAACTTAACCAAAGTGAGACATGACTTTCGAGTACCATTTGGTAATATATACCATATTGGGAGGAAAGGAAAATATATTTAACCTTTTCTTTTATCTTAATTTATCGCCAAAATTACTTATTCTCGCCATTAAAATTTTTTTTCCAATTTTTTTTAAATGTTTATATTTTTAAGATATTATAATATTTAATTTAACAATTTTTTTTTTATATTTAAGTGAAAAGGTACGACAAAAAAGAAGAAAGAAAAATTTTGAGAATGTAAAGGAAGAAAGAAAAAGAGTATCAAGTGCTACGCCCGGACGAACTTCCCAGTTCGGCCGACATTCACGGGTCGGTGGGATCTTCGTCCGTTTGTATCGCTTATACGTTTTATCAACGTCAACATGTTCGGACATGAAAGTGGCGGCACGGAAATTCTATTTTTAAAGTGAGAACAGTTGGAAGAATGTGTTTGAAGAAAAATATGTTCCAGTGAAAGTATTGAATGGTAGAACATTTTAAATAACTTCCATAATAACAGGCAGCGTTGTGAAATTGCTGAACGCGGGAAAACAAAGCCTACGTCAAAAGTTTTCTGTCATTCGCGATATGAACAACAAATACAGCTTTTTTTACTATTTTGTGCTATGTCATATAAATATAAATTTATCTTTTAGCTTATTGACATTTGTGATTTATTTATATTATTGTGCACTACTGTATATTCTGTATAATTTAAGTTAATTTTGTATATTAAGCAGGTTTTTAATTTAATTTTTAGGTTAAATTATATGATGAAGTTAGCCATTTTCTTTATCCTGATCTTATTTTTAATTTTTCGAGAGAACCGACTCCAGCGTCTGACGGCAGTGGCAACAAACTTTGAAAGGCAACGTGCATGGTCATTGAGAAAGACTGCGATGGGAAGAAAATTGTACTCATGAGAAAACATCAAAAAAATTTAGCATTCGATCGACAAAGAGCTAGACTACGAAGAATATTATTTCCTTATTATACATTTACAGGTATTAAATCAGGACACTCCATTGAAGAAAAGAATCAAGAATGAAAAGAATTAATAAATTAATTTAAACCAAGTAGCAATTTGTATTATTTTTAAAATGTAAGTCACGGAAAGGTGGGTATTTAAATAAAACTTCAAATGTTAATGTCTTGGACATAAGGATCACAAATATTGGAATAAAACTATGGTCAAACATTAAAGAGACACTTTAGATTAGGGAAGTTAAAATAAGACTAAACCGACGCCATTTAGGTTTGTTTCCATTGCCTAAGTATTCACATTGAAAGGTTAGCTAATACTGCAATATGATACTGTAATATTGCGGAAAAATCGCAGTTTTTCTGTTCCAACGGCGCTATAGTAATTAATTGACGTAACATTCTATTATATTATTCAAGGTAAAAAACGAAAAATCTTTTTTGCGTCAGACATGATATTAAGAAACGAAAATGTATTAGCAAAGACAATGGCATATCAATACGAACGATACTATTTTTTTGTATACGAACACATTTAGTAACTAAATCATTTTCTTGTTATTTATTTTTAAGTCCATGTATACCTTTAAATAAATCTTTATACGAATATCACAGATTATTTATAAAATTATATTGATTCGTTTGTTTAAACATGAAATTACAAACGAACCCTAATAATTAATAGTGGGCAGAATTTTTCGTATATTAATACTATTAATTATAATAAAATAAGCCAGCAATACTTTACACTTCGTATCGGAATGTATGTAATTATAGACATGAACTATTTATATTATAATTATGTATGAACTGCAATATGTCGGTGCGGTCAATGCGTAAGTATTATTCACAAAATTACTTAACAGGACCACTTTCAGTATTAGCTTCTCAGTAAGTTTAATTAAAAATGAAACAAAATGATATTTCCTAGCATTCAAGAATACTTTATTCAACACATAACGACGTCTGTTACTGAAGTCAAGCTGAGTTTACCACCTGTTCGCTTGATAAATACCTCAGAAGTAAGAATAACAGGTAAAAGAAACAGCGAGACTGTTTATTAAAAAAATATAAAATAACATATTTAATAAACATTGAAATAGCCACCTTCTATAAGTATTTTACAGTGTAGTGACCATTAACACAAACTCTCTAAAAATCCACCTAACTTTCGCTAAATCTATGAAATCTTTCTGAACATTATTTGGTATCCTGTAACCAATTATTAGTAAATATCATGAAATTAAATTATCATTTTTATATAAGAAAATATTGAGATAAGGGGATCAAGACATTGTCAATATCGATATTTCGATGTATCGCTAATTGGTATCGTTTTTAAACAAAAATCTAGAGATAGGGTTCCTATCGGTAAAACCGAAGATTGTAGGACTCAGCTTGAGCAGACCTTGAACTAAAACAGAATCTTTAAGCATCAGCCGTGGGTCTATCCAGCTACCATTGCTAGTAATTCAAATTAAAAAATATTAATACTGTTAACAGACTTCCGAAGTAAAGTACGTCTAGTTTCCATACGTGAACATGAGGTAAAATGTTCATAAATTCGTTACGTGTTAAAAAGAAAGGTAAGGTTTTTGTTAATTTCGAAAGTCGCATTCCGATCTCGTAAGTTGGCACATCGTGTCGGTACGATTTAGATGACTCATCTTACATCGCCAAAAATTGCCAAGTTTTGAAAGCGCGCATCTCAGAGCCGTAGAGACTTCGTGAAACCAAAACGATTTCTATCTCTATAATTACACATTTGATTTTTATTCCCTTGTTTTGAATTATTGTTTAATCGATTTTTTTTAAGGTAACCTCGTAATTTGTACTGCAATGTATGAAGATAAAAAGACACTCAGTTATTCAGAATCAATATGAAATAACAAATTGTTTAATTTGCAAAGGAAATTAATGAAACAATTTTTATTTCATCGTGGTTGACTAATACGTGCTTTGATTCCGTTCAGTGAAAAACATTTATATTGTAGTTAAGTTGGTAAATAAGAAGAAGTTCGTATTAATTAAAGCCGTCGGAACGCTGAACGCAGGCTGCTTTCAACCGGTCCTATTGGAAATCTATAGGCAGGCCTATATCCGGCAGAGGGGCCGTCTTACGACTGAAATGATGATAATGATAATTTAGACGAACCGAAGTAACCAACTTAGCAAATTCAAGTTGCAGTGAGCGGGCCATATGGCGCGCTTGACGCTGGTTGAAATTTTGATGATGACGTTTAATTTCGTTAAAATAGTTTATATTTTACTTCGGCAATAAACCTACATATCACACGTGTATAAGTTTAAGTAAAACTTCATAAAGTTATTCACGGGTTAAAATATTACTGGAGGTAAATCTCTTTTCGAATGGAACGTCCATGTAAGTGACGGCGACCGTTTCTACTACTAAACACTGGCGTAAGCAATATTTCAATTTGATACGACATTAGATTAGATTCATTATAGAATTTTATACTACGATAACCTATCATCAAATGATCATGGCTGACGCTGCGCTAATGCCATGAAAAAGTTGTACTGCCAGTGGGTAAATTTAATTAAATTGAAATTTAATGAAATTTTTACTAAAAGGATGAAAAAAGTGGTGTTAATTCTTAGAACACAACCGGCTATGTATTAATTTTCTAATTGCTGTTGATTCACATGGATATAGGATCTCTTTTGAATAAATATCCATCGTAACATGTTTTACCCAGACACAGCACGATATTTATTTATTTATTTATTTAACAGTTTATTGTACACAATAAAAACACTAAAGTAACAATGCAAATATAACTGACACAACAGGCACTACTTATTTCTAACCAGAAATTTCTTCCAGTAGGCCTACGGAAGGAGATTCATAAAAAGTAAGGCAGACACAACGTGCACAATAATTAAATTGAAATATTTACAATAGATATTTTATCTTTTCATTAGTAATCTATTATTATTTTCTAGTTTCTTCACATTTTATTTAAGAAACGGGGCAATAGGCTCCTTGTAATAAAAACAGAGCTAAACTAAAGTGACTACAGCGCAAAAAAAAAAAATAACTTTAATCTTGTTCTTAAGCATTCCCGTAAAGCTTAATATTATAGATTAATAAGATAATCATAAAGTTGCATAATATGTATGCTAACAAGATTATTGTATGATGTACTTAAAAAAGTTTGTACAGTACATAACTTTAACAATAATAACTGAAATTATTTGATTGAATTATTTATTTTTATTAATATAACATGATAGATACATGTTTTGACATTACAGTATGATAAATCCAATTCCAGTTTGTGTGGATACTGAATTCAATCACAAAACCACAAGGATATAAACTTGTATATAATTTAACTACACATAAAACCGTATTAATGAGGTACTTATATTTTTTGTAATCCAAAATCAGAATGACCCAAAAAGTAACTAGGGTAATTTGCTAAGAATACAATAAACTAACTTTGCGAGACCCGTATAATGCACAGATACCACCAGTGCAATTTTGTGATACTTATATAGATATATATACAATATGCGTTATAAAAACATAATATTAAAACAAGGACAATCTTTTTTTATGTCTGTTTCAATAACACGAGTATTTTAATGAGCCCAAACTAATAAAGTATGTTTTAATTTTAGATCTGCCTCATTGTAAATTTGTTCTTTTTTTTTCAATAAAATCAAGAAGAGGGTGAGTAAGTAAGAATTAAACATCTTCCTAAGTTAACAAACTTGACGCTATTAAATTATTTGTGAAGAACTAAAATAAATAAATAAATTTGCAAATCAAATTAAAATAATATATTATAACCTCAAATATTTATTAATCTGCTTAAAGAACAAACAAATTAATTCAATTACCCATTAAGAATTATTACAAGTATTAAAATGTAGGATACTAAAAAATATAAATGCGTAACTCAACGTTTTCCATGGATTATCTACGTAACATCATGTTTGTTAAAAGCAAGTAAAACAGTGTGATACCAATAAGTCACAATATGAGAGTAAAAAGTGAACAAAATAGGCTTGCCGGTTAGCCACAAAATATTGGAACCATAAGTATTGTAACAAATATTGTTTTAAGTACAACTTAAAAACATTATTTATAGGTTTAGGTTCCAGGAGCTTTATAGAATTTAGAAACAGTTTTTACACAATACATAAGCAATATTTTAATCATCCAGACGATTTCTAATGTTTGATATGCCTTGCGTTAAAAAAATATGTGGTTAAAGCCCCTGCCAAATATTGATGTAAAGAAAAATATCTTTTTTAAAATACTTGTAGATGTTAACGATTATTTAAATACGATTCGTATGTATAAATATGTGTGACATTTACTCAATTAATATATTTATTGGCAGTTTACTGTACAAGATATAAGCTTAACAAAATATTTAAAGCTATAATATTACTTCGAGACTACAATACTTAATAACGGCTTGAAACGTGGTCATCCTGCACTGCAGAATAACAACCATCCAAAATTGTAACACTTTTATGAATAAAATATCTATCAAAAGTTATGAAACAAATACAAAATATTCCATAGAAACATTTAAAAATAATATTTTTTTAATATATTATTTTTAATCAAACAACTTTTATAAGAATTTATTAACTTCAATTTTAAGTCATTAGTGCCTTTCATTTTCAATTGTCTTCGGTTTTCTGCTGCATTAGTATTGTTACAACTTCAGAAATTTGCATAATCGTAAGGAATAAAGAACAACAAAAAACCAGCGCCAAAACGTAATAAATATTTCTAGACCAGGGCCTCTGAGGTTGTGGAATAGAGACCACGGGTCAGCAAGAGCGCGGTAGGCAGCACACCCTTAAAGTGGACATACAAACTTGTCGATCGAAATCGAATGAAAATCATTTAATTAATGTCATTTCATTGACATTGGAAATCTATGTCGGAAGCGGATGTGCAGCAATTGGCGTCCAACGGCTGAAATGATGATTTTAATTAATCAGCCTTACTGAGGCTATCATCATCACACAATTTTTTTGATATAGGACAATTTTTTAAAATTCGGCACATTTTAAATGTATTTGAACACGATTACGTTACGTATATAAGGTTTAAAAAATAAAAATCCCAATATTTAAACAAATCAATATTATTTCCAATAAATTTATCAGAACATCCACATTGAATGCAATATGTTACTTTCTAAAATAAAACAAAGTCTTCGACAGCATGAAACTAAAATGTAAGGAGTATATGACGTATTTACAATAAGGTGGTTTAAACACAAATTAAACATAGAACATAACAAAAAATCAGTGCAACAATAAAATAATAAATATTTCTAGACAGTGGTTCAACGTGGTAAAGTTACTGTTAAACTAGAGATATAATTAATTTGTTAGTTATACAAGTTTTGTTACAAAATTATCTATTGGCCTTCACATCACAGAGCAAAGCGGTCTCGAGGTTCGACCGACGCCGATATTGCAGAGACCGCGAAGCCGAGTGAAACCTCCGATCGTTAAGGTCGGTTACGCGAAACGTCGGGGATTAAAAATATTTAGCAACAAATAAATGGCTATCAAATACAAAGAAACTTGCGCACGCGACCTCTACAAATTCATATTAGGGCCTCGAGTACTAATTGTAAAATAGGATATATTACTTTAACATTAATAGAACTTTAAAAATCGAGGCACCGACAGGCGAATGGAGGGCCGAACATAACCCCGAGCCGTAAGCCGTAAGCTGTCAGCGAATTAATTTTTCCCGGGCCCTATTCACCATACCGATGCAAATGATACTAAGTGTAGACAACATATCAAAGATGCTCACAAGTAAAAAACTCATTGATAGACAACTCCCCACCTAAGGCTCGTGTTAACTGCAAGATGTAAAACGTCATGCAATCAAATCTAAATCGATTGTTAGGACTAGAAAATGCAAACGATTCCAAAAATGTATCGACGGCTCGTTCTGGAGACACGCGCGACCTTTACAAAATGATATGTGCGACAACTTCAACAAGAGCAGCTGCCGAAGCGATGCGGTCTCTCGGCAACACAACCTTTGCAACATTACATCATGAACACACTATCAAGTATGGTACAGATTATTCAACAAGGATGATATTGGTAGATTCATTTCGCCTCCAATATATCACTCCACAGAGAATTTACTCAGAAATATAATATTGCGAGACCTAGTATAGTAATAATTTACAACTTAGACAGTCGTTAGGCCTTAATATAAACAATATACAGTTATTATGGCAGATATCAACAACGAATTTAATATTTTATCAATTTTCTTTTATCAATAGGATACCGACATTTTTACAGAAACAAAACTAGACAATATACACGCGATAACAAAACGCACCGACCCCCGCGGCGCCGCGACACTTCACTAACAAATGGCACGTCTTGCAAAGCTCGTTCGGCGCCAACCATGCCGCCCCACAGCCCGCCCGCCGAACGCTGACCAACTGTTACATACTAAATTGCGCTAACTCCCAAACAGGTCACTTCGGCTACCAACGTAAGACATGATTGGCGCGAGTCACTACTCTCAAAATAGAATAAGTATTACGTGAGCAAAAATTTGAACTTGTATCGTGGGAACCCTTTTGGAGTCCCTGCCGCCACGGGCGAGTGTCGGGGCTAAGCGTACCCGGGTGGGTCCCAAGTGGCCGTCAATCAGGAGATGTAAGGAAGCAGCAGATAGTAAAGGCAAGCGAGAGCGATCGGCAAAACCAGGGCAACGCCGTGCGAGGCGTCGAGACGCACGGGTTTCTTCTGCATGGTCGCCAACTGCGCGGCCAGTCGAGCCCGGTCCGCACACACCTCGGCCCACTTCTCTTTGGTTCGCACTAGCTCTTCTTCTAAAGCGTGTAAGGTCCCGTTCTGCAGGGTCACTTGCAAGCGCTCCTCGTCGTCTATTCGCACGTACTCGCTGCCGAGGCTCGCGTCGACGTTCGGCTGCTCAGTGACGCCACGATTGATTTCGGTCGTGACGGAATCAGATTCGTCGTCTTCGTCATAGTCGAGCTGGAACATTTCGTCGATCTCAGCGGAAATTTTAGTTGGGTCAATATCTTCCACAGTTTCTATTTCGTCTAGATGTTCTAACGACCTGGAGGTTTCGACCGCTTTATCTAGCGTGCACCTTTCTTTGTTCAACGCCGCTTGAAGTGTATCGATCTGTTGCTGCTTGGCAAGCAATTCTGTGCGTAAGGCTCCGACAACTGCGGTCAGATCATCGATGTCGGCGCGCGTTGGTCGGAAGGCTAACTCGGCCTGCATCTCGGCCGCGTTGGACGCCAGCCGTTGTATCTCCGCCAGGTTAGCCTCTTCAGAAACAGTCGTACGACTCAATTGCGTCTGGAAGGTTAACACAAAGTTTTATTAATAAAGCGGTCCTCATATATAAAGTCACCATTTTTAATTTTCAACTGGATCAATTACATTGTTTAACAAACCCCCATCCCAATTTTAATACAATAGTTTCCAAAACAACAACAATCAGGACATGTGTTATTTGATTAAAGTACTACTTACGGCAAAAACAAACGCTTCTTAACCTTGTTGAAATTATACTATGAAGATTTATAATTTAAGTTAAGCCCGGATACTTGTTTATGATATGTGAGGCTTATGACTTACTATTACATTAACATGCAAATATGTACTCTTCACGTTACATTAAAAAGAAACCTTGTAAAACTGGACTATTTGCCAGTATTATAGAATTGTACTACATAATTACATATTTTGTAACAAAACGAATTACTAAATATGTTATTGGCTAACATTATTTTAGTAGGTTATACACTTACACTGTTATCTTTTATGCAACACAATATATTTTTTAAATTGGTCACTTCTATAATACTACTACGTCGTAACTATTTGGAATCTAATGGAAGGGCTTATTAGATTATTAATACATCTTAATTTGTGCAAGAAACGGCGGATTTTTTTGTTATGTTAGTTCAATTTATGTTTATACATTTATCTAGGATATGTAATGAGTTATTCAAAGATAAATAAAAAGCTTAAATTAAAGTTTGGTTAGTGCAATGAAGTGGCAGTGGGCGCTGCACTTTACTTGTGCGACCATCGCTCGTTTAAAAAAAAAAATGGCAATCATGAGCCGATAGACCGACGTCAATGTCAAGGTGACAGGAAATCGCTAAATGCGGGAAGCGCATGACCAGTCGTTGCTGTGATTTTTGTCGGAGGCTTATGGCCTTGCAATGGGCATCTATCAGCTGACATAATGAAAATAATGCTTGCACTTGAATAATGTAATAAAACAAGTTGGAGGTGAGACCTGGAGGTCGTGTATCTTGGCCCGGTAAGCTGCGGCGTCCTCATGGTCCACTGGGGGATCATGAGGGGGATCGGGCTGCGCGGCGAGCAGCTCGTCGCGCACGTCCCGCAACTGCTCCACCTCCGCGCCGGCCGCGGCCAGCCGCTCGCGTAAAGCATGAATCTCTTCATTCAACCCAGCCATAACGCGTAGGATGTTCGCGTATTCTACCTCCGCTTTGCTCTGGATACAATTAAACGCACTCATTAGTTTATTATTTTTTTATAAAGGTACACCGGAAGCAAATTCATTAAACTGGTACAATAAGCATTATAACCATACAAAATTAAATTCCAAAAATTTATTCAGTCTTGCATTCTACCTCTTACTCTAGTCCTCGATGATGATTAATTAAATCTAGAAATTTTACATTAACTTAATTTAGAATCGATCTTGTCTTGAATATTATTTATTTATGAAGGCTAATTTGGATCAGCTAGGCCAGACTAGACTTACACAGAGATACTCGGTGCGACTGATTAAAGACAAAAAAATGTTACTTACGGGCAATTCGACCGCCGTGCTGGACACGCCGTAAGTTGAGTTGGCGTTGTTGTCAGGATGCAGGTCCCCGTCAAGTGGGCTAGATGATTCCACTTCGTGTCCTGGCTCTATAATTTAATTTAAGATATTACCTCACATCAGCTTCAGGTGACAATAATAAATTTTACAAAGTAACAGTAATAACAATAAGAAAATTCTAAAATAAGATTATATGTAGTCAGATTTAACAAATTACTTTACACACTATAATGTCTCGTGATTTGTCTCGAATGATTTATAGTGCAAGAGAAGTATCGTTATTAATCATAATCTAATGCTGTTTTTTCAATGGTATGTACAGCAATATATTTGCACCGTTGACAATTTATCAACACCCTCGTTTAATATATTATATTAACTAAGGTTGTCGGAAAGCTCTAGGTTGAAACCACTTCTAACCGGTCTTATTTGAAATCTACAGTAGAAGCCTATGTTTAAAAATTTTGTGGACATTCTATGACTCAAATAATGATGGTTAATTATATTTTTTTCTCAATAATAGTAAATGTTTTTATAACAACAGATAAACACAATTAAACACTGAAAGTAATAATATGAAGCCTCAATGTACAAATGATTACTAACTTTTGTAATAATCAACACAACAGTAAAATCAATACTTCCATAAAATTTCTCTAATTTAATATTATCTCCTATGATTTTGATTATAAATTTGCCTTAGTTAATATAAATAGGTAGTAGCGTAAATAGTAAATCTATTTGAATGAATTTGCATAGGTAACCTATTGGAAGGTTTATATATATTTCTATTGAAAATTTTTCACATATAATTCTTGGTCATTATAGACAACTTTAACATAACAGACATCTCGCAAAGCATTATAAATTTTGTAGTAAAATGTCATTTATACACAATAAATATTTCTGTCAATACTTGATTCAAGTTTAACTAAACTTTGTCACACAATAATTATACAAACCATGATTAAGCCGGGATTGCTTTTCGTCATCAGTACAAGAATCGGGTTCTTCTTCAGATTTTTTTTCTTCGCCGCTGCCACCAACTCCTCCATCTTCCGTTACTTGTTTCTCTGTCAAGAACATGAAATTACAATGTTTAACTTTCTTTTTCAATTTTTATTAATGTTCGGGGCAGCAAGCATTTAAAACAAATTGGTACGAGTTTGTAGACCAGTAAAAATACATAAGATTTATGTGACTGTTTTTTTTTAAAAAAACCTTTAAACGAATCTATACATTGCCTCATTTAAAGCTTTTACATCTAACAGCAACATGCCTTATGATTTATTGCACAATTTTCATTCATCCACAGTACTCAGTCTACAAGAAAGTTGTTACCGTACATGAATTGACAGCAAATATGCTACATATTTACCAAAAGCTTTTACACCAATAATCATATCTAAAATTGCTCATTATTTAAAATAAAATAAGAAACAGAGGCAGTAATTTGGAAGCATAAATATTACTATTATATATTTTATTTTTCCTGGGAAATATATTCTTTGAGCTTGCAGTGTTGACATACGATATTAGAATACCTAAAGTTAATATATTGTTTTATTGTAGGAAACAATTTAAAATATCTTTTTTTGGAAGTGCAAATGGAACAGATAGCTACACCTTATGCTAGTGAGACAATTACCACCACACATGATACTTTAATTTCTTATTGCTCATTTACTCATAAGTATCTTATAAAAGCCAACTGAATTTTTAACAAAACTTTAGGTAAATATGAGTCCAAATATTCGACCTCTTTCCATAAGACGTACATAAATTGAAAGATACAAATTGAACATTTACTACATCATTAAATCAAACGCATTGTCCTTACCTTTATTGTCAGAGTTGTAAACATTGTTCTTTTTTAATATTAATTCAAATTCTCTCGCAGATTTTCCTTCCGCCGATATAACTTTTATGCCAACCTAAAAAATATCAAATGAACCCATAAAATAATTCTTTGAATATGTACTAAATAGTGAAAACATAATCATAATCATCAAATCAGCCATAGGATGTCCACAGTTGGACATACCAATCACAGATTTCCAATAGGACCAATTCAAAGTGGCCTTCATCTAACATCTTCAAACTACTTTGGCATGGTTGTCTTTACACTTTGTGAGTGGATGTCTAATGCTGCGCTAGCCAATCCTTGGTTTTCACTCCAGAACCACAACGCTCCAACTACCGTCTATTATGTGCGCTAAGTGATCAGCTCACTGCCACTTCGATTTGCCAATCCCCTGGGCTAAGCAGGAAACATTTATTTCTCTGTGTCTTCTTATTCCTATTTTGATCTCGTAGAGAAATCCCAATGAAACCTCTCTGTGAATCTGAGGTAAGTGAGAGACCACATTTGAAGGTATTATTAGCTTAACTTAATTAAAAACTGAAATGAACATTACAATGGCTCTCTGAATTGGAAATTATTATTTTAAGCAGAATGTTGATGAAGCTATGATACGAAACCTTATTAAGAAGGTTCTGTGGGAGCAGCAACTTGATGTAATCGGGCAGGGCACGCACTGCATCCTCCAGTGACCCACTTCGCTTGGCCTCAAGCAACTTGTTGCTGTCCGTACTCAACACCAGCATCTTTGCCTCGCCGTTCTGCACCGAGCACTATAAACAAAGTTTTCATTAATAAAGTGAACATTAAGATCATTAATTGAAATATTGAATGAACACGTTAGTGTCCTTCTCATACAATGTTTAATGTGTTAATGTGTAAAAACATACAAAAATGTGAATAGACATTAACTCCCACCAAGGACCAATAATCTACATAATAACATATGTCCACTGGCTGTTTGACACATTACAGTACTCACAGTGAGCGGAAGATGCTTGCGCACGGCTTGTTCTCGCTCTTCGGCCGCTGCGATAGCAACTCTAGCTGCGCACATTTTCCTCTCGCAACGCGCTGCTAGTTTCTGTAATAGCATATAATGTATATTGAATTGTGTTAACAAATGTGAATTTTGTGACTTAATACGAAATCACGAACAGTGATAAAACTTGGCAGTTAGAAAGTTGTTTTACAGTTAAATCAATGGTTCCGTAAGAACGAATTTTTCGCAATTGCACCCCGCAAGGGAAGTCAAGGTTGTCCATTAAAATGCGTATTTTAAAACTAATACCTCATGTAGCTTTGGTAAAGCTTAACCTGAATATTATAAAGAATTGATTTCTTGAATTAACACCCACAAAAGGCCACACGAAGCGCGCGCGCGGCGAATAACTAATTATTTATAGAGGGCGATTGGTTATTGATTTAAAACTTTTAAAGGTGTGAATGTATAATTCATTTCTTTTCGTTAACATACCAATATAATATACTCTATCTAAAAATCTTTGTTAAAAAATAAATAATGATAATATAATAAGTATGCATTTTTAAGATTTTGAATACTACACATTAAAATCAATTATTTTTTACTATTTGTCCCTGCAGTTCTGGTATTGCTGAACGTTATTGGCCAGTCACATAATATTAAAAAAATGTAATAATATAATGTGTTTCAAAATGATCACTTTAAAGATTGGTTATAGATGCTTATTGCTGACTTGTCGATATACATTGACTCTTTTAAAGCAGTTTACACCTATAACCGATGACCCTGCATACTGCAGGGCGGATAGAGGGACGTGATGTGAACTATATACCTGCAGCTCGGCGAGTGCGTTGTTGGCGGTGAGGCGAAGGGCGTAGTTATGCTGGTGAAGCGCAGCTGCCTCCCGGCTGCGCCGCTCCAGCGACTCTTCCAGAGCCAGTCGCTGTTCATGCGCGGTTCGAAGACTTTCCTGCGCCACTTCCTGCACATATAACACTGTCACATTAGCAATACTTATATATATTAATGCACTGCTGCGAGTGCAGGCAGCAAGCTTGCACAGGCAAGGCAATATCACCCAAAGGGCAATGGAGAGAGCATGAGTAATATGCTCCGAGTTTCGCTGCGAGATCAAATCAGAAATGAGGAGCTCCATAGAAGAACCAAGGTTACAAACCTAGATCGAAGAATAGCACGTCCTTAGTTGCCCTCAGCTAACTTATCTATACAGTAACTAAATTTGAATGCTTCCTAGGGTCAGACCTGCCAGGAGTACTGTTGTTTGGAACCCTTTAAGCTTTATTTTAAGTTAAAGTATCTCATTAAAACGGAGCTCAATTTGAAGTAAGTTCTGATTGCATTTTCTTCTACAGATGCTTAGTTTCAACCTTTGCTATGCTACTTGCCTAACATTTGGCTAGTTTTCATTAGTTTTTGTCTATGATATGCTATATTTTATATTTAAGTCTATATTGTGCCATGCTATTTATTTTTAATATATGGTATAGTGTGCGTTGGACCTGGTAGTTCCTCTTGTCGGTGAGCAGCTGCACGACGTGGTGGTGGTCGGGGTGCTTGCCGGCCGCGAGCATGGCCTCGAGCGTATGCACGCGCGTCAGCAGCCGCTGCTCGCCCACGAACAGCTCCCACGAGGCCTGCGCATCCGCGCGCGTTCGCTCCACGCACTCCTGCAGCGTGCGCAACCGCCCTTCTAGTGACGCTTCGCGCTGAATTGCTTCCTGTAAACAGCAAAGTACACTTCCTTTAGCTTCAACCACTAGTTTGCATACTAAACCTTTTAACTATCGCTTTAACCGAGGTTAATAAGAATAGGGCTAAGGCATCCTTTACAGGTCGAAAAAAAAGACAACAAAAGGGCATCGGGTACGCGGGCAAATATAGTCTACATCGCCCACTAAAAGCGAACCCTAGAAAGACAGCAGCGATAAATAGTCATGTTGATGCAGCACAGCGGAGATGCCGACGACGTTGTCATAATAAAATTAATGGAGAAACCTAGCTAAAGTTTTGAATTTCAGTCAATCGCAAATTTTACAAAGGGCGGACATCTAAATCAACATAAATGAGAAAAAAACTATGCCAAATGCCCATGTCATGCCCACTCCAATAGTAGTAGTTCTTAACTCCTGCGTGTGCGTGAAGTAAACAGTCAAACTACATTAGTTGAATTTTAAGAAAGATGTCAGTCGTCGCATACAATTCGGCTTGATAGTATTCGGGAAACGGAACGTTATCATATATCACATATCTATCTATGTTTTACCAGTGATAAGCTATAGTACAGAAACATGGTCTCTGACTTTGGGTCTTATTGGGGAGGGCTATGCTCACGATTTTTCAACGAATCCGATGGCATGAGAAGACACCAAGTGTGAAACGATTCATCGACAAACGAATATAACCATAGCTCAGTGGAAGTCAAGTCACATAAAGATCAAAACAAGTGGCTGCTGGAGCCGTACAACGGTTCTGAAGTGGAGATCACTGGTCGACTATCGCAGTGTATGACCTCCATTCACAAGATGGACAGATTAACATGTCAAATTCGTCCGAAAACGCTAATTACAGGCTGTTTCCAGTAGGGATTATTGGAAATATATGAAAAGGGAGTATGCCAAGCAATGTATGTCCTATAGCAGAAATGATGATGATGAAATCTTTGCAATTCGTTCTTATTCTCGTTTCTATCAACACTTTCAACTTCAGCTGTCCCTTCATTTATGGCTCCTAGAGATGCTGTTGCATAATGTTTCACGTTATTTCTTTATAGTGACTTTTACTTTTACTTATATTTTACTTTTACTTTATCGAGAAGACGTTGAACAAAACAATCACAAAGCTCTTACCTGTATATAATTATTTAGCTGGTATAACTCTTTCAAATGCAGCGGCGTCGTCATGGTGGGATTAAAAGAGAGCTTCGCTTCTTTGCCATCTGGATGGTACAGCTTGAGGAGTGCAACGACCGGTGGGAACGTGTTCTATAATATTAATGACAACTTATTTATACAAAAATTCAAATATAAACAAGAATTAAAATTAAAACAAAAAGAATTATTACAAATATAATATTTAAAGTAAAGCTGCGTAATGCATAACGGTTTGCAATTTAGTAAGAAAGATCAAATCGACCGCATTTGCGTCTAATTGCAGACGATGTCCAAGAGCGTAAGAAACAACAGCCAAATGTCTGAAGACCTAACTAGCCACAGGGGTTAGTAACCTATGGCTCTTCGGATATTACGTTGCGCCATCAATAATACTGTATAATGTAACAATAATATATAAAACATTTTCTTGCATAAATATTAAGTAAAAAGCTAAATAACAAATAAAAATTAATGTATTATACCGTAAACTTAAAAAATATGAATCAAATTTATCCAAACATTGTTTAACCACAGTGTTGTAAGTAATTGTATGAATTATGTAATAAAACCATGTGTTATACACACAGTGTATACATTTTTGGTTCTTCCGACTTAAAAGGTTGCCAAACCCTGCCCTAGCTAGTTTTTTATCATCATCTCTTTATGATTCCTATAGCGTTTATTTTATTTGCGGCGTAACAAACAAACAGTAACAAAAAACAACAAATAACACATACAATATTACGTATATGTATTTAATCAATGCACCTTTTCGGAATTTCCAGTATTCTCAACGACAGGAATGCCGAACTGGACCACGTCGCCGGAGAACACCTCCTGCGGCTCGAGTTCCGAGATTGAGCAGCGTTTGTTGTTGATGAACGTTCCATTGCTGCTCTGGTTGTCCTGTAAACACCAAAACAACCTTGTCACCCGTCATTGAACACAAATGATATACAATGACTCGTGGCGCGTTTGTTTACGAATTGTAATGTATGACGTTAAACAGCGAATTCTTATGAACACTAATATTGACATAATATTAAAATCTTGACTTTATAACGACACCCGTTCAAAGATGTAGTTTAAGACAATTAACATTAAATACACGGTCATAATAATAAACGAGAAACATTCACTCACTCTGCCTCTGAATTAATATTCAATAAATATACGAATATACGCAATCGCGTAGTAAAAGCGATGATTTTTCATGCTATCAAATACGCTGTAATAGACATTTATAAGTGTTAATAAACATTTGCACAATTTTTTTATACCTTTTTTGCGTATTCTAAATAGATTTTTTTATTCAATTATATTTAGAGAGTAAAGAATATTAATTCTTACAGCTCATGGAATGTATCATTCAGCTCAATAGAGAAACAACCTGAAGAATATTATAACAAAGAACGTATTCCGCGAAAACAATACGTTGTTTAAATCTGTACTGAATGATGTGTGAATCTGCATAGAATATGCAAGTTTTTACTTTGTAATTGCTGAAGCCTACATTAATTCTTAAAGTCAACATTTTAGTTCTTCATTATCGAAAAGTGGTAAATTTTCGTGGATGAGATTTCGCTTATGAATTGTGAATCTCCATTTTTATCGGGCCGACGTAGAGTCCGTCGAGTCTGCCGTAGAATCCTGGGCGTCCACCTGGATCACTTTGTATATATTTATGTATACAAACTAGAATGGTTAACAGAAAAATATTGATATTTAATAATGTATGTAGCGGTGAATGAAGCTCCCGAGGCAGTCCCCTAACATACGCCCTGCCAATTCAAACCCGCGAAATCTAAAAACGCCAATAGGACAATAGTGATCATACATTACAAAAAAGCAGTTACTAATTACATTAATTATTTCAAAATTGTTTATAAAAATGGAAATAAAATATAAAGAAAGATAAAGTCAGACTTCATACAGGATTCGACCAGACAAAGAAAACATAAGAGACAATGCATTTAAATACCATACGTGATGCATTAAAAGCTATTGTAAGAATGTCGAGTCGCTACAGATTTTTCTAGGTAATAAAGTAATTTATTCCGCAAGCACAGACAGCCAGACGTCTTTAGAGACATACTGATTTGCTATTTCTTAATGCCTACAATTTTAAGTCAATAAGTACAGTCAAACGTTGTTAGGAGTAACAAATATACACATAATAATAAAAATATTTACCTTTAAATACATATTTCCTAACAAAGGATTGAAACAATCTATTTATAAAGAATTTATAGCACGTTTATTTGCAGTCAATTAATGTATGGTTCATCCTATAAATGAATGCTTTATAAAGTAATAAATAACGTAATGCTAAAATAGCAAGAAAAAGCGTTTTTAAAATTAAATATCTATAATTATATATGTAATTTTATAATTTTTTACTATTTTTCACTGCCGATTTTGTAGTGCCAGAAATTATAGGCCTGCCGCATTCCGATAGGAAAAATAAATTAATGTAACATATTTCATAGTGATCACTAAAACACAAATTTTTAAAGCATTTTGCTGATCAATGAGCATTGCATTCCGCCCCTTAAAGGCTTTTATACCTTTAACTCGAATTGCGAAAGGTGGTGCTAAGAAAGTAACTAGAGAACCGTTCGAACAATTCGGCCAATTTTTTGTATTCATATATAAAGAACTGTCCCAGCATGAAAACATCTGCCCTTAGGTATTAAACATTTGTCGTAAACCAAAATAAAAAAAAAACTAATCTAGTTATTTCAACCTAAATTTAAATAATTCCAGTGAAATCAATAACATAACGTTCCGAACCAAGGCTTGCAAGGGACCGCTCGAGTTTAGCTGCTATTAAGAGGTCTAAACCCTTAATTCCTAAAAGGAGACCCTATGAGGCCGTCCACAGTTGTCTCGGCGAGAGTCTATGTCGACGTAGCAAAAAATAGGGTTCACAATTTGTAATCGGAAATCCACGAATATTTGTCTGTTTTCGATGGTGAAGAACTATAACGTCGGCATGGCAAAGTAGCCTGATAACATACTGCTGGAGATACACCTGAACCTGCTAATTTAGATATTAACCTATGAGAAAAAAAACATCTGCGAACCTCTGGTCTAGAAAAAATAAAACTTCTTCATTACTCTGCTACGTCTCACCCGGTAAGACTGTTGAAGTAAACGGACTAACGTCGCCAATCCGCAACAAAATTACTCCTATATAATTCCCATCTGCGCAATCAAATATTATAAACCAACAGTCCCTCGCCCGCTTCGCGAGGCTAACACCATCTTTTTCGGATGCCATTTCATAAAATGCATTCTTGGTAATTTTTAACGTACTAAAAATATATACTAAGGTTTAGTTTTATACCTATTAGAGCTATATTTTAACAATGTAACAATTCTTTGAGAAATGCCATTCCTTATTCCCCCTGGAATTATGTAAATCGATTCTTCGCTGAGACTACTCGGCGAATGGGATATTCGTACCAAATTTTAAGAGAGATACCGAGGATGAATCAAGATAGATACGATTTAAATAGAATATCTTGCCGTGAATCTTTGTTACACAATTTTCATCTTCAAAAGCCTCTACAGACTAGAAGGTTATCCGCTAATTTCCTTATTTTCTCGCAATACTTGCGAGGTGAAATAATTGCTACAAATTCCTTAACCTTAATTTTTTCATTATATATACGTTAACGCGCGTCTCGTTTTGAGGTTGTTTATCACAGAGATTATATAAATTTATATTAATAGTGACGGGGTACCTAACCGAGATGCCACAGATTTTTGTTATTAATAGATGTATATATTAAAACGAATCCCTACTTTCCTTGATCGCACCATTACTTGAAAACGACTTGTATTGGTTACATTCATGTTTTATTTATAAACTTCTTCAAAACTTTAAAGATATTTTTGTTCTCTATCTTTAAAATCTGTTTTTCACATGGCCATGGAAAATTATCGTGATTATTTATTTGTGCACCAGAAAATAGATCTTTCTGATATAAACTTTTTTATTAAGGTTCAAACTGATTACACGTAATTAAGAGTGTTAGAGTGTACTAACGCAAGTCGTCTTAAAACGAAAGTATACCTAATGTATCAGTAATATAGAGCGGCAAAGATATCAGTCAAGAATCGTACTACACTCAAAGAGGGTGATTATGACAAAACAAAGACAGCTCGCCGAAGTAGACATGTGTCCGCAAGTCAGTGACAGTAGCAAATAGTACGGAGGCATTTCCAGCGAAAACAAAGAATAAAAAATTAACATCATTGTACTGATAGAGGTCGATCACGTCAGCGAGTTATTACGATGCAGCGTCGATATCGGCCAATCAACATACACGTTTGTATATGCGATGACGACCGGTGAATAAGTAAAAATAAATGCGTGTCGATGCATCCAACTAGAACCATTACGACTGCTGTAGTCGTAATGGTATATGCATACATTCAAATTGAAGAAGAAACAAGTATTATTTATTTACCAGTAATCAGTATGTGTAATTAATTCGTGATACTTTGAATATTTTTTGTGTTCAACAAAAACTAAAGGACTACGTAACACTTGAAATTCTGTACACGATAACCTACAACTTTATTTAGTTAGTATCAAGGTCTGTAATTTGTGAGCCAATCGAATTTTTGCTCTTTCGTATTTCATACTTTGTTCTTCTATTTTTAAATTACTTTTTTAAGCTTTTAGCATTGTAAAAACTCAATTAAAAAACATTTTTTCAATTAATCAACTAATTTAAAAGCTTTGAAGTTATTTTTTTTTTGTTAATTTTTACGTATTTATAATCTCATACATATTTGTTACGGTTCGTAAAACAAACCCATATATTTCGGTTAAAAATATATGGTATTGTTGCCAACCTTTGAAGACATGCCCGCCCGCTATGACCATTGCTTATATTTAGAAGATGCCCAATAACGGGTTAACATTATGCCTAGAGGTAGGTTCCCAACGGGAGTCTCTCTCTAGTGGGCGAGGGAGGTTTTCATAACCGTCAAAAGAAAAAAGTGCTGAGGTTACGAATGCAATGAAATACCTCCATTGACAAGAATATACATATTATCTAGACGACTCAAATGTTTTTTTTTTCATTATTATGTGCAAAAACACTAAAATATAATAGGCATTAAGTATAAGCAAGTTGATGGTACAAGAAGCACCATTAGAAAGGGAGATGATATTTTTTTTTAATTTGCGATTGTTAATTATTATCTATTGGACCCACTAGGTAGACAGACAACCTCAAAGTCGGAAGACGCCAGATGCGGGCCGCTTCCAACCGACCCTGTTTAAAAATCTATAGAGGAGCTCTATATCCATGTGCCAATAAGCAGTGAGTGCCCTATGGCTGAAATTGTAATGACCTTACTACTTATAGCGTAATAAACGTATTTAAATTACATAATAGTTAATATGATTATAGCTTTGCGACTGGATCCAGTATTTGGCCTGGACTACCACAAACCTTAACTAGGTTTTTGATTTATTTATTTATTTACTTTATTGGAGATAAACAGTAACAAAAGGCAGTAAGAAAGTACAAACTTAGAAATATAAAAATAGTTACAATTATTACCTTATAACTATCTCACTAAGAACATTTAATGAATCAAAGTCAAACAATAACAAAACAAAGAAAAACATTACCAAACAGGGATTAAGGATCCAGCGCATTCTGCAGAAACAGACAGTAATAATTACGAGTCACAGCAAGCCGTCACGTTCCAACGAGGTTTAAATTGTATTGTGAATATTCGATATGAAAGAGCATGAGAATATATCCCGTACCGTACCCCGATATCGCATCGTGAAATTAGCGTATGCCTTTCTCGTTTAATAGATACATAAAAAGGTAACCTAACATGTATAATTAAAATTTCACGTTAATGAAAAAGAGTTATATTTGATAATTAACTATTTTTCATTTGTAAAAGTTAGCGTTGGAATTTTATTATTATTAGAGAGGCGGTAAGATTAAAGACCTGTGGAATAAACTAAACGAAACTACTCTACATTTATATAATTATGCACATGATACAAAACATGTAGCTAATAAAGACACGTGCGTATTTTCCACGGTGAACAAGCAGATCACGTATCTCGTCAATCATCGTATCGACGGCTGAAGATCCGGCATGGCTCTAGCACGTTCGCGCCACAGTGCTGACCGCAACAGTGCAGCTGATTATGGAGTTATAATCCCAATGAGATGTCATCCGTGACCACAATGCAATGTTTTGTAAATGTAAAAATAATAACGTGCATTGTTTTAATTGTCGCTGTCGGACTGTATCAAACATCAAACTTGCAACTAAGACATCAATTAATTTATACAAGATGTCAGGTGTGGTCTCTGACGTAGGTTTTTTTTAAATTAATTTGCAATCCTCGAGTCCAACGAAGCTGTAAAAGCTGGAAAAGCTAACAGAGCATTCCTATAGAAAACAATTAATGAATCTAGCATATTTCAGAGAACTAACTCATTTTACCCTTCATATTTAGGAGTAAATTTTTTAAAGCTTTTGTCTCTATAACCTATTACCCTGTTTATATATCTTTTAAGTTCACGGACCCTTCCGCTCAGTGAACACAGCTCCTATGAAGCTGTAAAACCTCCCGGGCTAACAGCAACAACTTCAACCGAGATGAAGTAAGCATATATCTGCTAAATGAATAGACATTCCATGTTAGTTTACTACTACAAATGTCTTCCTAACTACACATCGCTTTAAAAATATTAAATCTGAATACTGCACTTTTTAGTAAATTAGATAAAACAAACTAAAAAAAATGTTTTTATTATTATAAATAAAACGTTTACTAAAAACAAAGTTTTCATCTTTCAAATTCTTCAAATGGAATAGCAAAGAAAACGAAAAATTTTAAAACTCCACGACCTTCTTACAATGTGTAACACGTGCGGTATGTAGATAGTATAAAAACGTAATTATCATTAGTGGGTTTTTTTTATTAGCACCTTTTCAAGTTTCTAACCTTATGAATTACACTCATAATGCAGTAATTTAATTTACTTATGTGCAATAAATGTAAATTTTGTAGATTATTTAAATATGACACACAATAGACTAATACAATACTTAACTCCACATTCTTATTTTTCTTTTTTACCCAAGGTGGAGGACTATACGTTTTCTACTTCCCTTATAGATATCCCATAGGACTGATAGGATGCGGTCTGCATCTAGTCTTTTGAAGACCTCAACAAAGTTATTAAGTTCTTTATTATAAGCCTCTACATTTTTAACACAACACAATAAAACCAACTAACACGTATCTGGTGATTCCATCCTCTTCCTGTTATCCTTGGCAACGTAAACTTGCAGCCTTTCGTTCATACATACATAGATTAATAACATACTTAACAAAGTTGTCTATCTACCCACATTCCTATTAAATATTATTATATCTGACCACGTAAAAAATGATTATAATGTAAAAAAATCCTAAATCATCACCATAGATTACACCACAGACTTGTACATTTCACTAACAATACATCCAATGTTCCATATTTAAATCAAAAATATCTCATAAAAATTCCTAGGGCCGTATAATAATTCAATTGTGAACCTTTTGCGATCATTGAACTTTCAAAAAAGGACAACACGTCCATTCTATGGCTTAAATGGTTTTGCCAAGCCCACAATGAACCGTTATTTTTTTGGATTCTTAGTTTTTACACATTCAAAATTATTTCACTTTATTTATTTAAAGATGTCGAAAAATTTTTGACTGCACAATAATAACTAGAGATTTTAATTCAAATATAAATTTCGTGAGCACAATAGAGCTATTAAAGGTTATAGACAAACAATAGGTAACAAAAATGAAATCTTAAAATAAGAGGATTGTAATTTTTTCCACTATTTACACATCCCACCCATATCTTATTTTTTTTCTTTCAATCCAGCACTCGGATATCGTAAGTTGTCTTAAAATTCGTTTGCAAATTAAAAAAGGCAACAAATGCTATTGACCTGTCAACTACCTAACAGTCGTATACTCTAGTCCGCTTTTACGATACACAAACTAGAAATCACTAGTGGGCGTAGCAAGTGAGAGTGGACTCGTTACGAGCCTAAACATAGATAAACCAATTAGGTTCTTTCATAATAGCAGCATGTGAGAACGGATGACGTAAGCATCCAAATTAAGGTTGTTGCACATTAGCAGAGGCAATTTATAAATAAAACTATCAATTAATGTGTCATTGACGGATAATTTACCCCGAAGCCGAAATCAATGTATAAAAATTATTGTAGCCTATCCAAGTGTGTTGTAAAAATTGAAATTGCGAATCGAGTCAGTGCTCAAGCTGAGAACCTATCAGAGGTCTTGGGGTCGAACTATATGGTTTACCAGTCCAAATGTAATACTTTATAGCATCGTTTTCATTACCGTAATATGAAGAGAGCCAGCATGATTGATATGATAAACATATAAAGAAGTCTTGGATAAAAAAATATAAAAGCCCTGACATCCATATCAAGTCTACATTCACAGGCACGAATGTATAGAGCAGTGATTCCCAAAGTGGTATATCGACCCCTAGGCGTCTATGACAACCGGCAAGAGGTCTGTTTACGTCAGCGAAAAATAATTTGGGGGTCCATGAAATGAAAATTGGGGTCCACAGACTGGACATCATTAGCCGAGGAGATTTCAAGATTAACCCTTACAAAATTGACGCCAAATTTTGATAATTTATTATTAAAGCATCAGGTTCATCCTTCTCACTAAAAATATTGACTTATTGCTTAGGTTATTTTATTTATAGTTTATTTTATGTTTATTTAATGTTACGTATATTTTACATAACTGGTACAAAATTTTATTTTGAGAAGTTTTAATTTAAATTCAATTAATAAATGTATAAATTAACATGTGTTTTTACTTTAAGTTTTTAACACTAAACTTCACTAGTTAGAAATTTACAGGAAATCCATATCAGGTAAGTAGGGGGTCTACCCAACACGGAAAAACATGGCAAGGGGTCTACGACACAAAAAAGTTTGAGGAACTCTGGTAAGAGTCACAAGAACGCAGCTGTAAAATAAATTCCAATTTAATGAAATAAATGATCGTGACATTAATGTAACACCGCCTTTATTTATATTGATGTCATGATTGACTGATGTGTACATTGTTCTACATATATTATGTACTCTATAAAGCTGTGTGCCGAAAGTCTTATTGTTTTCGTATTTTTACTTTCTTATGTATAAAATATTTAATAAATATAACTTTTTTACTATGCCCACTTTTAAATTTACATTGAAGATTTTTTGTCATTAACAAATGCTTTGTCCACATGTATTTACAGATTTACGGTATTTGAGGCAAAGCGTTCATCATCATATCAGACGATAGATAACCACTATAAGGCATAGGTCTACTTTTTTATCTGTCTTGCTCTAGTGCCCAAAAGACATTTGCAGATTCCGCGGGTGCGAGAGCGCAGGGCGCTGAGGGCGCTTTGCCTATCACTTCTTTTATAGACGCAAAGCACGAGGACTCTATAGGAAGCGTCGGCTCAGGGCCGCTATATACTACAATTTCACCGGAACCGTTAGAGCGCTTCGGTGGACGCTCCGCGGAGGAATCACAACTTAGGCTGTCACTCGTCGATAATACCCGTTTACCATTCCGACTCAAGGATGCACGAGACAGCCGAACTTCGACTTGGTCAGTAGTTATTACCTGGCTAACGTTACAGCCACTTCGGAAAGCGTTAGCGTTGTAAAAGAAAATGCGGAAAAAATTCCAGCAACGCTTCTATCTACAATAATTGAGGATTTCGACTTGTACGAGGTCGGTTGCTGATAGACTTGCTCCAAAGATAGCTTAGCCTAAACTAATTTACAGGAACTATATTCTCATTCTTGAGGGCACCTTCACGAACCCAAATCGGGGCGATAATTTATTAAATTCGATGGTTTATTTTTATAAATTGTATATCGCACATGTAACATCTTAAGTACTGGTCGTACGGGATTTTTTTAAATAAGTATTTCTTATTTTAAACGATTGTCATTATATGGTAATTGCCAGTAATAATTCTTTAAACGTACAACGCAAGGCAAGATATTAATAGTTACGTGGACTCTACAACTGGCCTATAATCTTTTATCTTCCAATTGCGTGCATGTAGTGAATGACTTTTCATCAAGCCATCCGTTCTACTAATTTACCAGCAGTACAGGTACCTTTTAAAAAACGATCCAACAGAACCGTTATTGATATTTTTTTAAAATAAACTAGAAATACCGAATCATACCCTTTTTGTATTTTCTCTATTGTTAATGAAAAACATAAACACACATTTTATGCATATATTTTGAATCGAATAAAAAATAAAGCTATAAAGTTTTTACACGTAATAGTATTAAACCATTGTATTAAGTGATTAATCTGAAATATGTTACACTCGTTTACTTTTTTATTGGAATGCGAAAGGCCAATAATTACTGGCAGTAGTCTGTAGGGATAAATAGTAAACAATAATTAATTTTAAAATGTAATAATCAAAGTCTTTAAAATACTGTTCCTTTTATGTTACCATTACGTTATTTATTATATTAGAAAAACAATAGATATTTGTAAATCGTGTACCGTATTTTAACTAACATGAGGGATATATTCACCCCTTTAAAGCCTTACACCTATAACCAATCGCCTTTATAGAATCATAGTAAAGTTTATGTTAAAACAATTGATCGTCGAAAAGGGCTGAGTGTACGAAACCCTTCAAACGTTAACATTTAAAAATTAACCCCCACTTAATCCTACAGTTAAGTTGTTAACAGACTGTTAAGGAAATACTACACGGTTAGTAAATTTGCATTCACCCGTGTTTTGAATGCGTTTGTGAATTTAATACGCCTTGACATGCATTTTTAAACTGACTGATCTTCGATATTTTGGTTCTGTATTACTCGTTTTTATTTTACAGGTCTTAGATTCATAAATTAAAAAGTGTTAAATAACAGAATACAGTTATATGTTATTTAAATAGTTACAGCTATTTAAAGAAATAGAAAACCTTTGCAATATACATCGCGATTGGTTTAATGCTGAAAAGTAGTTATTGTTTAGCACAGCAAAAAGTTTTAAAGCTTTTACACCTAATGCCCAATCATTCTGTATAAAGTGATGACTCTGAACTATTTTACATTATTTTTTTACTAAAGGAATGCGACTGGCAAAGAATTAGTAGTACAAGTCTGCAGAGATAAACAATAATAATTTTTAATGTGGAGTAATCCGAACGTGGATAACGATTTTTCTATTTATAGTACACGCTTTATTATATTATTTAATAACAGCAAATATAACAAATCGCCTTAAAAAGATTTAATATCTAAAACGTATCACCAAGAAACACGTCTTACGCATTTTCACACAATTATATTTTAAAAAATATATGTATTCGTTTATCAACCACAGTTTTACATTCAATAGTTATAACGTTTTAAAAATTTTTAAATTATGAATTTCATAATATTACTTTCTTCAGTTTATTTTTTGTTTAAAAAAGATTTCGTCACATGTTGCCTGTTACCCCCATAGGGTAACAGAAAGAATGAACTCTACGCATGGGTATATAAAGTACATAAACCTTTATATGTGTTTTGAAAGGTTTTCATAAAGATTTAAATGATTGTAATATTTTCCTACAAGAACAAATTACAAATGAGGAGATCCATAGACGAACGAAACTTATTGACTTGCAATTCTACAGATTGGCAAGTGGCAGTAGGCTCTATAGCCCACAGATGAAGGCCCGCGGGGGCCTTAAGGTGCTAGAATGGAAGCCACGGACAGGTAACCGCGGCATAGGACGTCCATCCAAAAGGTGGCTAGATGACCTTAAGGTCGCCGTAAAAAGCTGGATGTACTCCGAAACGGTCTTATTGGAAATCTTTTGGGACATCCTACGGCTGAAATTATGATTATGATGATATCTAGATCAGCTACTTGGAATGTTTATAACTTATAATTCTTATATTCGTAGATAGATATCCCAAACGCTGTATATTTGCTAAATGAAAACAAAAGAAACTCACCACAAGATAAAAGTGTCCTTTGTCATAGTAGAGTGTAGCGTGATGGCGGGAAAGGACCCTACATTCAAAGATAGTGTTCGTCGGTGTAGCTGTCGCTCTGTAGACGTTTCGTCCAATCTGAAATTACAAAATAGTATTTAATATTCATAATTATTTTACGAAGAAACGGATTTAAATAGGCAAGGCTTCGCAGAAGGAATAAATTCAAATTCAAAACACCTTCATTAAAGTAGGCACTTACGTGGACTTTTGATTAGTCAAATATTTTAGACATTATGAAAGGTATAGTATATTTAGTCCGTGAGTGAAGCTACCACGGGCTCGGAATTCTGATCCTTTCACTACAGAAGAACTGCCCTGGAACTCAACAGTTGCATGAGACTAACTACGCCCAAGCAGCAAGTGCAAACAACATTTTATCAACATTTTGGGCGCAATGCAGCGAAGAAAGCCACTCACAGCATGGACGTCGTCTACCTTGTTAGGATCGGCGGACCACGCTGGATGCTGGTAGCTTCCATGTGGTCCTATTGGGAATATATGAGAAAGATCTATAGTGGCATCTAGTACAGGACCTGATTGCCACAATGCTAAAATAATGATGAACATTTAGTTTTTATTATACATTACCAGATTGAGGTTTTTTTTTGTTATTTACAATACATGTTTTGACGATGACATTTAAAAACTTCACAGATTTCGAAATGGAAGAACGCTGAGGGCGCGTAAAACTCCTTACAATAACTATGCACGAGGAAGCTGTTAGAAACCTCGGGATGAGCTGTTACATTATTTATTTTATCGGCGGCCTTCTGGCTCTGAAATAACTTGAACAAACGTCTGGTTTCAGAACCTCCGAGAGCACTTCTCAGCTAGGTTTCTCACGCACGCGTTTAAAATTCCGATTCGAGTGTGCCCCTAGGACGTTCTTCGACCCTATCGGTAATTATAGGATTAAATCCTGTACCACCTTACACTTATTTAAAACACTTGTCGATATTCAGCCACAATATTAAAAAAACAAATTTCATCTTTTAAAAATACTTTAGTCAATACAAATAAATATAAACCACTTTCCACGCAGTGTATGAATAGGAATTGTTGTAAGATTTGATTTTGTTTACAGCTATTGTGTCGCTGATAGCAATAATGGATATTGTTAATAGGATTAAAGTTTAATTCAGTATATAATATACAGACTGTCTCCCGCCTGCTTCGCGAACTCAACGCCTTTGCGGGTGAAATTTCGAAAAATTCTTTACTGACCTCTATTCGATTAATGGAATATTCCTGCCAAGTCAACCTTATGGTTCAGAGAATATCGATAAACTTTATAACAATCCTTGCATTACGGTTAGAACTTTTACACAAGACGTTTTGTGAATCTATAATCCACAATTTTATTTTCATCTTTGAATGCCTCAAGTCAAGTTATCGGTTAATTTCTTAACTTCTCGCTATACTTATGACGTGAAATAATTGTTACAAATTTCTTAACCCCAATTTTTTCATTAGGTATATGTTAACGCGGCTTTTTATTTAAAATTGCCCATCACATATGATGGACGTAATACAAATTTATATTAGGGGCGCCGAAATGTAATGTCGCTTTTTTAAGTTAAATTCTTTCGACTACATTTTTAACAAGTTTTTATTTCTAATCAACAATATTTGCACCTTCGTAATTTGCCATCTAGTATACAACAAATTTTCAATGCCGGTGCGGAAAAAATCAATCGCTTTTTGTGTAAAATATGTCAACAGAAACGACATTAATTTTCGGCCCCCTTATATATACAAACATTGTGACGTTTTTAAAACGTAATGGTTTTTAAAACAATATCGAAATGTCATTACATGAATATACTAACCGCAAATTATTAGTCTAAGCGGAGTCTAATTATTGCTCTAAGCCGACATCTTCGGTGGGCACTCCGCTGTTATTAATATTACGCTTCCTGCACTCGTTGCATACGAGTGATAAGAATCAACTTCCGTTACAGCAGGGTAACAGATGCGAGGTTAGAACCAACACAATTTAATCTCATTAAATTTAATTGGCGATCCACAATTGCTGCCGTCTCGAGCACCACGGGTTACGCTGACTCAGATCCCGGGACACGTACCAATACATAGCTTATCATACACGACATTCATACATAATGAATTCAATTGACAATGACTCGTAAAAGTTGTATCTAACTTGATAGAGTTTTACACTAAAAAATATTTCAGAATAGCAACAACAGATATATTAAACTACCACCAGCTCGGAATACTGATCTGTTGCGAAAAGCCACTCAGAGACTCAACAGTTGCTTTTTTATATAAAATTTATACATTTCTTGGTGTATATGTAATAAAATCAACACCTTAAATAACACAACAAACCGAATTCCACACTATTGAATCATCTAAAAAGTCTTGAATGCTGTAATAAGATTTGATTTATTTCATATATAATTTAAATTTTAGATTAAAAATTAAAAATATTAAGGTCTACAATATCTTATGGAAACTTCAATAAAGTACCATATATTATTATTTTACATTATTTATATTATATATATATATATATTATATAATATATATATATATATATATATATATATTATATATTTATATATATAATATATTTATATAAAAGAAACTCTTAATTTTTGTACAGTGTGTACTTTAAATTAATTGGCAGCAAGTAAGCCGCCCATTCACTTTTTTAAACATTTCATTTCATTTTTTGCATTTTGAACGCACACACAAACACACTGTTGAACATTATAAAAGCTATAGCTCTTACCTAATTCTCAATATAGACTATTTAATCAACAATCAGAGAAAAGTTACAGACAGATTATAAATCTTTGTTTTAAACACATAAAGGTTTGCAGACTCTTGTTCAGAGGGGTGTTTATTCAATAGTAAAATGATTTAGTAGGGAAATCAGAATAAAGACAGCTTTGTGAAAAAGACAAAGTAACACGAGTAATAAACAAGTATTATACAGATGTAGATTTCTGATATAGTTTAAGTCAAGAAATTGCAAGCATAAAGTTACTTCGGAAGGTAAAGGAAGTTAATAATATTTTAGGTGATAAACATTTATTAACATAATAAGTAGTTTTCATCTGTAATAAATTACTAATCTATAATAAATTTAATCATGTCCTAACAGAAATAGATCAAAGTAATGAAATAGACTTACCACATAAGTACCTTTGACTAGCAAGATAAGTCTACATGAAACCTAATATTTTGAGGATACAGAAACAGTGATAAACATTAGTTATACTGAGCTGTATATAGATAAATTCTTATCAACTGTACACTTACAATACTTGAGATTATAATGTACCAAAATCTTGAATTACCATGAAAGTTATAATATTACAAATATCCTGCCTTTTTTAAATCACAAAATACAAAATGTTAAAAAACTATATTCAATATTTATTGCGATATCTTTACAAATACTTTTAATGACAGTACTATAGTTGTTTAAAGGTAAACAATAAGTCAATGAAATAACTACACTGATAAAACAACATGAGGTATCAAATATTAAAAAAAAATGGTGCAAATTTGGAATTTAGATTAAATTACTCTAGGTACCTCTTATTCAATAGCGTTAGAAGTATTAATATGAAGAATAAAGAAATAAATGAAGAATAATGTATTGACTTCATTGCTCAACTTTGTGGGTAGGTGATAAGATTTTAGGCAACACATATATCTAAGTGTGTATCACAAAATTCTTGGGGTAAACATACAATATTCTTGAAGCCACAATTAGAAAAGGATTTTAAATACTGGTTGGATATAATACTACACCAAATACAAAAATTTTTAAGTTAAAACATCTTAAAAAACAAACCTGTGACTCCAAATCCTGTCTTGGTGTCACTGGCCTGTATTTTTATCGAAAACTTCTTTATTCTCCACAACAGTGAGACACATAATGTAAAAAAAATCATATGAAAGCATTCTTATATAATGCTTGAATATCTATTTTTTTATGATTTAATAATGAGAATACTTTAATAACAATTTAAACTTGTTGTGTGTGTATGTTCAGTGGAAAAATTAATGAAATGTGTAACCTTCATGTTGCACAGTTATTGATATGTAATGTGTATTTCAACACGGTTACAAAATTTATTTAGATGAGCTGTTAATTATACACAAGGATACTAACTAAATTACAAATCTAAAGACTTCAAAGTGAAATTAAAAATCTCTTTTTAATCATATTATTAAATTCTGTATGATGCTTTATTAAGAAATAATTTTAATCATACTCAAATCTTTTACGGCATATTCCTGGTGATTGTATACTTACTTTGTAGACTAGCCATGGTATATTTAAATAATAAAATAACATTTTCAATTTACATACCATAAACTTCTAAATTTAAGATGGTACAAAGTAAGACATCATATTATTTACCTTGATTGGTTGTTCTAATGTGACACGTCTTTCGTCAAACGGCAAAGAATTTGAATGAGGAATAAATATAGCCCGAGGAACACCCACTTCTTGATTGTTGGGAGGTTCCTGGCCAGATGTCCAACTGTAATCCATGCTTTTTATAGTATTGTTCATTTTGGGCTTAACCTTCTTACTCTTTGCTATAACCATCGCACACACCGCTTTGCAGAGTCAACATCCGTGCTTCGTTTGTGAGGTAATGACAAACACATCAATGATTAGATCCAGTCTACTCACTCAGTTCATAGTGAAAGGTAAACACGATTTCACTGGCATCCCGATTATTCCCTAGTCCTAATTGAATATAAAAAGACTATTGTCGTAAAAATGTTTCAAATACTTTAACACTCATTCGTTTATAAAACTGCAAAAATGAAACTTGATTCCACTCGGCCGTTCTGGCAAAATATTTTAGTTTTCCAAATAAATTTTATAAGAAATTGTGATATTACTAAAACGAATATAGTATACTTTATAACTCACATATGCCCATACATATTAACACAAATTATTTCGAGGGCGTTGATCGAAATTATCGTTTGAAGAACTTACGAAATGGGCGCACGAATCGGACATTTGTTTTGTTGAGGTGGGTAGTGGATACCATCCGTATCGTATAGTTCATTTGTTTTTAACAAGCACGTTATAATCTGTACAGGATACTTTTTCTTCGACATCGTTACAAAGAAAAAATAGAAAAATAGGATTTTCATAAATAAACTAAATGATAAACTTTATCATAATAATAAATGTGTAAAAAAATTAGCATTTCCATAAATAATCACTTCACAAATATATGGTATATATTCATATGTTATAATATGTGTATATAATATAACATAAGAATATCTTCCATAGCATTGTTATAAAATTTACGTATTTAACGATTAATCAAATCAAATAAATAAGTGATAGAATCAAATAAAAATTAAATCAAATCAAAAATAATAATCTAAAATGTGGTATTTAAAAACATCGTTGTCATTAAAACCCATTTTGTAATTTTCTCTTAATAATTTGAAATTTCTCAATGCAATAAAATATTAATAACAACAAGTTTATTTAATAATACTTCTTATAATTAAAGTATTATTTTATATACATTCGCGACGTAGTGTTGCTTGATCACAATTTTTAAATTGTAAAACCATAAATCTAGGTGGCGCTGTGCACTTGAAGTTGGAAAAGAAAAAAAAAGGAAAATCGAAACTCGCCATTGTAGTGTATTGAGTGATTTTGAGCCATTGCAACGAAAACGGTTTTCTGCATTAGGTCTCACGTGAAGTGTGTTGATTTTGTGTGTGATTTACATTTGATAAAAGTGCAAATTTTAGTGTTTCGTAAGTATTAATTCATTTTTAAAATTGTTGCATTGATGACTTCGTAACGACGATGTCTGTCTTTTTCGTTTCAGTTACGAGATACAGTTCAATATGGCCGTTCTGATATTTTAATATTTCCTTTACTTTTACTTCTAACGGATCATAATAAAACGTTAAAGTCAGTTTTTTATTAATTTTATTGACGATTTGGTTAATTCGTTGATGTGGCAAAATGACAGTATGGTCTTTGACGTTTAAATTCTGAGTCATTTACTGCAAGCTCCTTGAATTTGCGTTATTTATTTTCGCGCAAATTACTTTTGGTTATAAATTCATTAAGGCCATTGATTCAGTGTCGGTTTGTCTCTCTTATACAGAACTCATTTAATTTTTTAACAGAACTTCGTTAATTCATGTAAGTCGGCCAAACTTACAAAGCAGTAATCTTAAGAGTTGTAAATTATTACCTTTTTTTTGGAGAAGAAAGCTTTTCTAACGTGTAACATTTACGTCAGGTTTTTCTTCAAAGTGGTATCTATAGTTTGTTACATAAACGAATACCAATTTCTCTTTAAATACTTCTCTTTAATGAGTAAATAAGTAAATAAATATTGAGAAAATATTTGATTTATGATAAAATTTAATATTACTACATACATTTCTGTATACATACTAACAATTTAATAATATGCAATTTCTTATGTAATTTTATACCAGACATTTTGCTCAAGACGTTTTATGTTAATTTAAACAACATTCACAAAAATGTTATTTCTTCTTCCCCTTGCTGTTTTACCTCAACTACTGTAAATTGAAATTGAAGAAAAAAGTATTTAATATTTGGTAATCAACTACCTCCAATTTCTATAGACATTAATCTTTCTGGATTAAAAATTTATGCATACAGGGAGTAAGTGTTATATCAACTGTATTGTATACATTTTTGTTCATTAATAAAAATTTTCATGTTAACACAACTGCACATCTTACTATTTAGTACTTAGTAAATATAATAATAGCCTTGGATTTTCTTTCAAGGCCATTATTAAAATTTATTAGTTAATTCATGAAAATCCATTTTAATTTTTAATATAATATTGGTACAGATTAGTTTTGAAAAATTAATACAAATTATCACCAATGTCAAGTGATGAATCTTATGATATCAAGTATAGGAATAGTAAGTAGTAATAGTCTGAATGTACTTCGTGCTTTATGTTAATTTTAAATTGTTACAATTTTGTAGAGGAGTAGGTGGCTAAAATCAAGCTTATTGAATAAAAATGAAAAAATCCTCTGTATAATATAGTTAAATGCAACCCACCACTTGTTAGCTAATGAAGCAAAATTTTACAGGTTTAAGATTTCTATGTAAAAAAATGAACATGCATGATATGCCAGATGGAAAATTTACTCATTGCACATCCAATGTGATAGTTGTTTAGTTCAAGTTAATAAATTGACTTCCTATATAATGTTAGTATTTTAGGGTTCCCATATTTTTTTTTTACAATCCACTTTCAAATTTTACTGATACTGCTGGACATTCTGTAGCTATTTTACTATCATGTTCCCAAAACTAGATAAATGTGAAGGTTAGGTGTAACTAGGGAAATTCGTGTTGGAGCTGAGTTCAAATTACAAATCATTACTTTTTGAAAAAAGAAGTGAGAATTTATCAATTGATTAATTGTGCTATAGAAAAAACTAAATAAAGTCTGTTAAAAACACAATTCAACATTAAATTATTATCTGCATGCATTCATATTTAAAATGAGCTACCATTTTTATTTTTTACAGCCTCCACTTACAAATTGTGAATCCATATTTTTTTGTCTATCACATAGACCATCATTGAGTATGTGCACCCTTGATTGGTCTAGATGTATTTATCTATTGATCAGGTTTGATTTCATATGCACTATGTAATTATGTTTTTATGAAGATTTTGCAAATTCTCATTGAGATTTCAATAGTTACACTCATATAAAAAGAAAATGGGTTGTGAATGTTGAACAGATTATTGGTCTATAGTTAAAAAAATATACAATGTTCCTAATTATTATAATTTTTACATGGGGTAAAAGAAATATTTATAACTAGCTTTTGCATTGAAAGCTCTTAATTACTGCTTAACCAAAAAAGTAAATAAGCATAGTAGCTAAAGAAGCCATAAAGTAACCCAATTCATCCATTATGTGAAACCTTAACATTTTTGAAGGAAGTAAAATTAGTGTCATAGGGCTTAAAATCATTTGGTGTTTCATGCCAAATGATTTTAAACCTTACTCATAAAGAATAATTATTTTCTTACTTTCTTTAGTTTAACTTAAGGGTGTAACACTGTGTAATATTATGTAGTGACATGATTATGTTTTAGTTAATGAGATTGGTAACAATTCTGTTGTAATTAATATGTGATTTCTAAATAAAATAGTAAAGTGAAGTAGTAAATTCCTACTTTGAGACATGGTAATAATGAAATATTATGAATAATTTTAGTACAGTATTCTTTCTCATTTGAATAAGACAATATTGAACATTTATTCTAGTTTTTTTTTTAACACACTATATTTTGTCTTGCTTTTAAGTTCTAAAATTCAACATTTCTCTGAATGTGTACTGATTTGTTTATAAATAATACTAGAGTCTATATTATTTTTTTACTTCTCAGATGGCTTCTTTGGATATTTTTAGTTGTAAATTAGGTTAATGGGACCAATGTTTAGCACTCGCAGTGTTTATAAACTCAGTTCTTGCACTAGGAATCCATGAGCAATTACTGTTAATTAAGGTCAGGACTTTTAACATTCCTGAACAGTAGACAGATGTTTTAACTATTATGTGCTTGCCTACAGGTGTGATAATGGCAACGGCGTTCCCGCCGTCGCCCGCGTGAACAAGTAAGACTTAGTGCAGAGAACCTTCTGGGCCCGCCGCCTCAAGCGTCACCCAACCACAATGAAAATGGTGTTGTCACAACGGCAACGAGAGGAGCTGTGAGTATTTATTCTTTTACTACATTTTATACAATTTATAGAAAATATATTTTTTAATATTGACAAATGCCTTTTGCCCGTAGCATATCTGCCGTCCTTGGGTATTTTACGGATTACACTTACCCTGTTCGCGAGGCACGAATGAATATTATGTATTTGAGGTCTACTTGTGAAGACAAAACTCGTTACTTGTTTAATTTTCTAAATCGGGGGTGGCCAAGGGTGCCAAACGTCAGCATAATCAGGTTGCTATTTTCGAATAAAAATATTCCACCGGCAAGCGCAGCGTAGTATGGCCACCTACAAGGTGCACATCGTATCTCGCTTCTAACTAGTTTTACTGGATAGCTATGGGGGAGGCTTATGACCAGCGATGAACGTCCTACCGCAGAAATGACGATGATAGAGAACATTCGACCAATACGTAGGTGCTAATGTTTTTATTACTGAAAGCGAGAAGGCGAATAAGGTGTTAATCCGATGGTAGATAAAACAATTTGTTCATAAAAGCGGTCTGAAAACTATTTTAATACAAAAATATTCTGTTTAAAATCTCGTTTAAGACATTACATTACCTAGGCTTGAAAGGACGACTGCCTTTAAAGTCTCTCTTGCTAAGAAGTTATAAGTTATACAAGCTTCATTGCCCTCCAAATCGAATCATGGTTTGTCTACCCTCCACTATTTTATATAGCGGTAGAAATCTTTGGCTCAAATCGTACCCACTTATATATTTTTTACATAGCTAATCAAGCAAACGCTCAACCTATTATACATAACGCTTTATTTACACGCAAAGTTCAGCTGCAGTACATAAACAGTTTTTATATTTATATTAATAACAGTCATTAGTTATATTCACACCGTATTATTTTACATTCAATTATTACACTTTTTTAATTTTTTTATTTACCTATTTATTTTAATCGAGACAAATACCTTAACATACCCGTAATTATAAAGACAAGTACATGTGAACGACTTTTACCGATTAAAACATTATTGATGTTCGTTCATTCCTCGCTAAATGGAGGGAGGATGAGAACATTTTCACACATCTGCAGCCTCGCCGGAGACGGCCGTCATAGCGGAGAAAATATCTGCCCTTTTTTTCAAGAAAAAGGTACACAGGCTAGGTGCCGGCGTACCTTTCTTCTCGGCGCCTCTACCTAACACAAGCAACAAACAACCACAAGGCCGTCGCCCAGAGACCAAAAGAATTATAAGAGCGAGTTCTTAACTATACTACCTCCTCGGTCCAGTCCTTAACCTTGGATATATTGGTTTCTCTAAGCTTCTCGGGGTTGATTACTTTTGGAAAATGTGGTGAAAGTTTTTATACTATTTTACCTCTTCTCGTCGTTCGTTTTCTAATGAAACAATGTTTTGAAACAAAAACTAAAGTACGAAGATGTACTTGAAAGTGGAATAGCATACTCAGATGCATATTTACCTGAAGTTCAAGGGTTTTCCTATTATGGAAAGCCCTTTATTATCTAAAATCCCTCCCGACGAATGAGCGAACGACACGGATCTATTTAACTTACTTGTGCGAGTGAGATGGTAAATTACACCTGCTTGTGCGTACGCAGGTAAAGACTCCGAAAATATTTAGTAAGTTGTTATAGCCGGTTCCAAAAAGTTTTAACTAAAACGTTACATCCGAGTGAGTAGCTGTCGGATTATCGGATTTCCGCCAACTTACTAGTTGTACTATTTCTGTAGGCCTCTCATCTGTTAATAATAAGACCAAGTAATGCAAATTATAACAAATTCGTAGCAATCATCTGATAATCACATTGATATGTGAGGCTAATGCATATATTATGAATATGCATTATTAATATTTAATACGCCATTAAGATTTATAATCAAAAAGAATTTAAAGATAAAATAGTTTATATTAAAGCTTTAAGGTCTGGAAAGACCTGAAACCTTTATTTTACACGTTCTTCTTTGTTCTGAATTAAAATAGCATCGTAATGATTGTGTTGAACTTTTAAGATGTTATCTGACTGTTAGAATATAACTCTCAGATAAATAATAATAGTCGATGGGCTTCCATTACATACTGTTACTGTAACATAAGCAGCTAACAGCTAAAGCTACTCGTTTACTATTAGATTCTCTCACAGATTATCTGCGGTGACGCGCTCCTATACACTTGCATAATGATTAAATAAACTATCACAAATGAGAATAATTGATAGCTTTGTCTTTGTAAATAAATTATTACCTTTATCATCATATCATAGAAGTAAATAAGTTTAGGTTAAGTGCCTTCAGCGCTCTGCAACAGCAACACCTGGTAAAACTGTACATACTAATGGACAAATACTATTGTACAATGAAAAAAAAAAGTTATTTCCCTGTAACTATGTAGTAATCATTCTCTGTTATACTTGTGAACTATCGTCTTCTTTCAACATTATATACATGTAAAGCGTCATTTCATTATTTTCTTTGATTTTGCTCTGGACTAAGGTCAGAGACAGAGAACATATAAACAAATCGAATACATTCACCATTAGACCAACAATTAGCTCTCTAAGAACAAATTAACCAGTCCTACAAAACTTTACTTTTCTTTAACGAAAAACTGAAGTGGTTAATAATTATTATTATAAAAATAGTAATTCATTACCTTTACAATAGGAGTTTTATTTTTTTTTATTTCCGGTATTATTTTGATTTGTTGTACTAGTAAATATGTTCGTTTCGCAACTGGGATATGGCGTCATGAAAGTTTTTTTAATTTTTTTTTAATTAAAATCATTTTAATATCTCGTCATACAACTCTTAAATTCAATTAATACAACTTAAGAATAGTCCCAAATATAGAAGAGATAAAAGTTTTAAAGTTAGATTTTGATTTGATATCAATACCGATATAAAATAAACCATACCACTTATCTTATAATATTAACAATTTATCAAAAATTATCTAATGCGGCATATTATTGAGGAGTATGTTATAAATATATAGTTTCTTATGTTGATTCGATTCAGCAAGTTGTATGAACATCATTTTATTTCTCTTATATGAAAGTGATTTCCAGAAAGAATTTTAATGGCTTTAAAAATTGATTACGTTACATAATAGATCAATTTGACAGTCTGGACATTGATGTCATGATAATTAAATATAGTATATTAGTAAACCCCCTAGGAGTATATATTTTTAATTTTTGGTGTCCCCGTTTAATATGAAAAATAAACATACACAGAAAGAAGATCGAGTTATTCGAAGCCGCGGTTGACGAGGTCGATTCTAATTGGTTAGGTTAAGCAAGAATAATCATTGATTGCGGTTTTCGCACCAAGTTCAGATTATTGTTGATAAATATATTAACGATAAATGTCTTAACGTTTTGTTAAGTGTCAATAATCTATATCTTTAATTATAACTATGATTATTTCTGTATTAATGCGTTATCTATTTCGGTCCTATGAGATGAGCCCTATTGCTATTGTTTCTGGATAGCATAAATTATTATTGGTCGAGTCCATATCTTGTGTAAATCCCATAGACGGAACATGTACTTAGGTAACTTTATTTTTTTTTTAAATGGTTAGACTAGAGTATTATTTGGTAAACGTATAAATACTAACAAATTAATCTCTTTCAATATGTTCACAAAGATTTAATGTGCAGCAACCAAAATTATTTTTTTCTGTTTAGAAATTAGATTGCTATGCGGCAGAGCATTTGCTGCATTGCGTATTTCTTCTTGCCATCGTTAAAACATTTCCTAGAGAAGTTTTATTTCCTAGTGAAGTATTTATATATAGTATTAAACAGCATAGACGTACGTTCGTTTGTGTATATACATATTTGTTTTATGCTTTTCTTGTTTTGTAATTAAAATTAAAACTTACCTATATATTTCACGAATATATGTATTGACACATATATTCGTGAAATATATGCCGCGCATGACCTCATAGTTTTGTCGACATATTTTGTTCGATTATTTTTTTGGGCATACGGTTATTTTCGGCCATAGTGTCATTGTACTACAATAAGTAACACATATGAAAACAATCTTGTACTTAAGTATCACTCTCACAGTAAAAACTTTACTCTATTCCTCTTTCGAAATATATTCTATTTTTCTCTGGAACGCACTATTCATTATAAGGATTAACAAGAATAGTTACGCATTTAAATAAAGCGAAAATCCGAATGCTTTACTTGACAAGCCCATGGGTTCATCATAATTATTATCAAACTTTGATATTAAAATTGTCATTTATTATTATATACATAAAAAATAATTTTTGTACGTACATATATTTTTAATTGTTATTTCTGTTAGATCTTTAATATACGCTTATGATTCAAAATAGATGATCTTTTTTATCACTATATTATGAAGTATCTATTAGCGTTGAACGAGAATAAATAACATGTGTTTTTTATGTTTGACGTCTTAGTGGTGAGAAGTAAAGAGAGGAAGAAAATATGTTGGCAAATCCTAACTATTCAAGTTTTTACTTGTATTTTAATAGTTAGGTTTCATCCGCCGGTGCGTTATCGCAGGTCGTCCAACCGGCCGCCTTGCACCTCGCCCGACCTTTGAAAGTAACAGTGCTCTTATAGCGCCATGTCGTTGACCCCGCTGTCGGCGACTTCCCTCGCTGATCCCTCGTAGGTGTACAACTTTCTTTATGAACCTAGAAATCTCATCATCATTATAACAGCGTCTGTTTAATTATATGGGGCAGCTTGACGATAATGCTCTCCGAACAACTTTATGTAAGAAACTCGCCTAAGCTTTTTGCTCGGAACATGGATTAATGAGCAAGTAACTGTGCTTCTGTTTTAATATGATGACATATGACAGAGTATACATTATATTTCTGCTTTCAACAGTTTGACGCTGATTGAACCTGATCAATAAGTTTGTTCATTTTCTTTAATACGGTACATGTATCATCAAAACACATTGTATTTTTTTATTATTGTAATAGTATTACCAATAAAGATAAATTTACTCCATTAAGTGTCATATAAGAGTTGTATCGTCATGACTATTGTTCACTTCACCGTTAACAGGATGCATTATAAATATTATTTGAAGTTTTTATTATATTAATGTGTAGTAGTTACTTTTTGTTTTAAGGAAATATATAAAAAAATACCTTTCCGATTGCCGATATAGACAAATATAGGGTGACTGATTATAGGTATAAGTTTTAAAGGGGTGAACGTATAGTTAATTTGTCAGCAAAAAGCTGTGAAGCTCTTTCACCTAATTTCATCTTATCTAAAGTAATCCCTCTGAAATATGTTACATTAATTTATTTATTCCATTTTAATGCGACAGGTTTATAACTTCTGGCTGTACAGTCTGCATGGATATCTATCCATCTTTACCATCTTGTTAATTATAATTAATTTTTATATGTAGTTATCCGAAAATTCAAAACGTTTTTTTTTTTAAAAAAAACGTTATTTCTGAAATTATTTATTATTGCATAGGTTAATACCATACATTAATTGACAACAAAGAAATAGACTTGTTTAAAGCTTTAACACCTATAATCCCTTCACACGTTACTAAGAGTTAATTTGCGTTTTTATTTTTTATACCTAGTCACGTGCGCGCCGGTTTACATCGCTTCTGTAGGTTTTATTATTGTCCATCTGTAACTATATTCAAATCGCATTTGTTACGTTTCAATTACGTTTACCGTGATTTAACTAAAAGCTGTTTATAATTTGCTTTGGTTACGAAAGCTGCGTCGAAATAATTATTACGGAATTTTTCAATCAAGAAAAAGTTTATACCTACTGTCGATACAGGAAAATACCAGTAGTTACAATTTTTACGTAAGTTTAGTGAATAGGTGGCAGATGTTAGTTAATTATCATAGTGCCCTAGTAACATTTTCCAGTTACTTAAGTTTCGTAGCATTCGTTGATCGGGTCTGTTTTGCCGTCTTTGTTTATTTCGTTGTGCCTTTTACTTTTATCGTCTTATCCATTGTAGTGTCGTGACCCGAAGTCCTCGGTTCACTCCCTGATATATTCTTTGCAATCACTGCGCGCTAAAGTGAAAGGGAACCACTGCCTATTCTAGTAAACATCAATAAACATGTCAGTCCGTTAGCGACGAACGATTGTTTACTGTTTGCGAAGCGACGTTCTAAATTACCTTTATAAACAATTTATTTGTAATCACTTCTCTATAATGTAGAACTTTTAGAGTAATTTCATTGCCGTCTATAGAAAAATATATAACATGGATATGTGTAAATAATCCTTTGATTCGTTCTCCTTTTAAAACTGTATAGTTAACGTAAATGCAGGTCACTTTCAACCGCTCCTATTGGAATAATATGGCGGAAACTTATATATCCCGTAGTGGACGTCCGTCCTATGGTTGTAATGGTGAAGTCCAACGCTAGGACCCAATAACCAAACTCTAATATCTTAGAACCTCCAATTTAGTGCTAAGAAGTTTTCACTTGTATATATCACACTCAATGTTGTTAAATGTTTATGTATTCATTATGTTATAAGCCGTAATAACAAGTGTCCCTGTTTCAAGCGGTTTACGTAACCTCGATACAGAAATGCGATCGTGCTTTTGTCGTAAAGTGTAGCCTTCGAGTGACAGTATCCTTAAAACGTTAAGCCGTTCGTTGCATCACCATCTGACCGAGTAATCATTTACCATGTTGGACATTCTCTTGTAACTTGTTTCGGACACATCAACGGTGCGTCGGCAAGCGTTGACTGGTTATTGGGCATGTTTCTCTCGGCATCTCGGCGTGTAAACCAATAGCAAAATCACGGACAAAGTATGTTCGTCCTAGACGTCTGTTCATCTTGTAGGCGGACGCCCTACGCTGCGCTTGTCTATCTGCGGCCTCCACTCCAGAACTTTAGGCTTCAACGGCCATTTGTTCTGCACTTTTTGTGGCCTTTCAACTGCCACTTCTACTTGCCATTAGTGCTTATCGGTGTTTATTTTAGAGTTTTCTATTAAATGAAGATTAATTGCGATAAATAGTTAATATTTTCTCAAAGAAAACTTTTATTTTAAAGGAATATTATAAATATGTAAGATATTATAATAATACCACCTGCCTTAAAAGTGTGCTATATGTAAAAAAAAAAATGGTCTACACAGCTATTGGGTGTAATCCCACAATTAGTAGTAGATAAAGCTATGCATGGTTACCTATTATAGCTCATAACTGTTTAAAGCTATAATAAGTGACGATGATATGTATCTAACTAACCATAATAAGCCGTTATTTAATTAAATTTTGTGTGGTCTTAATTCTTGTTATTTTACGCATTCATCAATAAGAGTCACATTCAAGCAATTTTTTAATCTAAAAGGCTATTGGTTGTTTGCAAGTTCGTTTCTAATTAAAACTCTTGTTGTTAATTAACCCGTTTCATTGCCGTAGCCATTCTCTACTAGAGTATAAAACAACAAGGCAATCGTCGGAACAACAAAGAAGATATACTTTAGACTTTTTTTCTTTGAAGGTCTTGAAGTTTATTAACCATCTGTACAATTACACACATTATTGTATCGCTAGGACTGTCGATTAAACATTTCCTTGTTTATTTGTTGATTTTTCAAATCTGGCAATTTTAGCGCACGTCAATATTTATCATAGTTATTATGATCCTAATAATTACGATATATATTGATGAGTGTTTCTTTTAAATGTAAACCAAAGCTCTAGATAGTACCTTTCATTAAAAAAAATACGCACAAGTATCAATTATCTTGTTCGTGTCCGTTAAGGTAGGTTAATAAAATTTTCCAAGACATACAAATTGTTACTTTAAACTGATCCTGATCTTTTTAGCGATTTGAATGTAAAAAAAATCTTGCGATTGTTTTATCGTTTGAAATGTAAGAATTTTGGTGTAAATTAGGTACGCGAAACATTGATCTTGATCAATCTTTTTTGATTATATCTTCGCATATATGTGTGTGTGTGTGGTTTCCGTTAAGGGAAAACTTGACTACATCTATGTAAATTGTATTTAATGTTGATGTATTGGAGCCTCTGTCTTTTAGCAAGTAATTTATTTAAATGATATTTATTATTATTGATTTTATACAGGATAGTCCTAACAATAATTCGTTTTTTATATCTTAATACAGATTCGCCTCGCATTCAAATTCATTAACGATTTTAGATTACATAGATAAATGTGCCAAATATTGAACTTTCTATGATATCTTCGGCTTACATAACGAACTGATCGTGTTTGTAAACTGTGACGTAACATTTTTATACATAGCAATATTGCCTACGGCTATAGCTTCATTGAAGACGATAGGCGGTCTCAAAACCGGCGTGTGAGATCTTTATCAATCAACCATTCTAATAGTACTGTAGTAGAACTTTTAGTGTATTTACTGCATGCGCCCGCTACACTTTCACTCTCAATATTTTAAAGTGGATACTATAAGCATCCTGTCGTAAGTATGTAAAACATATGTGCAAATAAAAGTATAACGTTTTCACGGATGAGTTATAAATTATAAACCAGTATTTTAAAAATAAGGTTCACAGGAGACATTTTTTAGTTGCGAAAAGTCCTTGAAGCCCATAAAAATGACGTCAACTCCGTTTTCGTCACATCTGTCACACAAGTTTCTAAAGGCGAGGTGAATCATCAACGGACATCAAGTATTAAGTTACCGCCATGTTGACCTTTACCTGATGTGTTAATAAAATTCATAACCTTAAAACTTCCGACCTGTTTTGCCAAAATTTACATATAAACATCTTTGGAAATAATGCAAAACTAAGAGTTTCTCAAACGACACTACCAACAAACAAACTTTTTTCAAATAAAAATAAATTGGTTGATAGATTATAAACTTGTTATATAATTAATATAAAATTGTTTAAAACAACCCTTTATTTAATTTAATATTTAAAAATAATAAATTGTTTTTTACAAAAAATCAAATTAAATAACGTAAAAAATTCATCGTCGTCGTTCAAGCCCATAGACGCCCACTACAAGGATATCTATGGTATAGATACCATAATTTATTTGTTAGCAATTGTGGTTTTATGGTACAAAGAGAGAACGCTGGTGCTCATCCTCTGAAAACGTTTTGTGAGCAGTGGCAATTCTGAATATTTAATACACAAAGTGTGAATTTATAAAATTGTATTATGGATATAGAACCCGCGATCTACCATCGCAAGTCTTAGTCCTCTACCGCTGGGCTATCACTGTTCGCCAAAAAACTTTACCGCTACGAATTACGCAAAAGGCATCATAAGATGTGTTGAAATGTCTGGCGTATCTCTCCGAAGTCAAGATTTTTTAAGATTACTATATCACAGTCACTCATTGTTACACTGAGAATACTCTCAAAAGTCAAAGTATAAAGAAACCCGGAGAAAGATACCTTTTTCCGAGTTTTTCATAGTCGGACTTATGAATTTGAATCAATAGTAAAGTTAAGAATAACTTGTCGCAAGTGTCATCATTCCAACATAAGTGCAAACACCATAACTGGATATTGCTACTATAGCTGTTTCAACCTTTTCCTTGACAGAAATCTATCGTCTCTTTCTGTTGTACTTCTTTGACGGGCCTTTACATTTGTAAACTATCTAGTCTGTTAGTCTAATAACATTGCGAAAAATCATAAACTTGGAATCCCATATATTTTCTCTTTTTGCAATGTTATGAGACCATTTTTTTCTTTACAGCTTTAGACGCCTTTAGACATTATTACTCAATTTTATTATCAAATGATACATACGTACCAATACATTATAAAGACCAAAACAGATGTTTAATTATCTTAAAAAACAACAACCCGCAAAATGTTATTTTATGTCATTTAAACCTTTGCGTTTCTCCAAATATGTCTATAAGTTGTGTATATATAGCGTTTGATACAATTAGCTGTTTTAATTCAGTTTTACATGACCACCCATTAGATTTGCGGTACAATTTTGGATTGACGAAACAACATAGTTGATTCTGTGAGCATGTACAGTCAATGTAAGGACTAAGCCGTTGTCCGTTCATCGGCTCGCGGTGGATCGAAAGGAATGCAGTTTCCACCGGTCGCCTCGTATGCTCTGCCGCATGCCGCATTCTGCATACTTGGCTCACATTACTCTTAATATATGAACATAAAAAAATATTCTAGTTCTAGTTATGTCGCACCGAAGGGCGCCGCCGGTTGACTATATTTCTCATATTATTTGCTAGACTAGCACAATACTACCACTAAAACATTTATTACATGCAAAAATCTTGTTTGTTTTCAATTTGTTTCAGATCTCTAAATTGCTTACAATATTAACCCATTATTAACATTGCCTTTAAATAACAATAGTTACGTACTTCTAATATTGTCGCACTAGAATCTAGAATAAAATGTATTGATTTTACTTTTAAATACATTTTTTTAACTATCTGTGTTGTTTATTTTGTTATAAAATCTTTATAAATTTCCGAGAGATATAAGCGGATTTTCTAGATAATTTTATTTTCCCTATGTAATACGTTATTCAGTTGCATTTGATATTTTACTTGTTAAAGAACTGCATAGCAAAACTAATTTTTTTATAATTTCCCAATTACTGGCTTACGATACTTGTAATATATAAAATTATTTTTATTATATTACTACAAATAAAGAAAATGGTTGGACAATGTAAGTTGCTAAATAAAGAGAAGTAAAATTTATTACCGGCTAAGATTTGTGCATAAAACACAGTAGCTATAGTGCTTGTGTTGAAACACTAAATTTAAAAAAGGCTAGTTAATGATTTTATCTTGGGGATATAATCACTTCAAAATTAATAATTGTCTGCAGGATGAATATGTACTCGGGCACTGATATGCTCTACTACTACTTACTACAATTTAATGTTACAAAGCTTTTGAATGAAAGCTAATATTACGTGTATTACATCATTGGACAAAGAAAGCTTCTATCGATTATCGTCGTTACCGTAAACATACCTAAGTATTCTTAAAATGTATGAACTTACTGTATTTAATAATTACTCTAATAAAGTATTAAAAACCTATAAATAATATGCGTAATGCTTTTCAAATACACACAGCTTAGTTATGTTTAAACAACAAAATAATTATTCGTAGCTGTTACGATACAAGAAATGATTGAATGGAGATCGTAATACTAATGTCTTTCCGGCAAAGGAAAGATAAAATATATTTCCGGTTGTCATTGTCGTTTTTAACTGATTGAATGGTAAATGACGATGTAATATGATCATATAGTTTAAAGAATATTATCTATACTCTATTGGCCGGACGAATTAATCTCTTTCAATCGCACTTTTATGTGGAATAAATGGGAGGGGGAGGGGCATTTGTCCAGCAGATGTCTTACGACTGATATAATCATTGTGATCAAAATTTAAAGAAAAGTTTTTTCATTGTTTTGGTTGACGTAAAATAACTTCCAAATCTCCTTTTTGCTAAGTTTTTCGATGTACTTGCTATCGTTGTCCAAGAAATGCATCGAGTAACGAAATAAACAGTAATCAGTTCAAAAATACACCAAATCACAGGTTAAATAGAAATCGGTCATCAATGCGACAACACGTGAGATTATATTATATTCATTCTGTTTGGCAAAGACAGTACAGTGATATTATAGACCAAACGCGACGTACCTACACGTCTATAATATCACTGTAACCATAAGGCACAAACAAAATTTAATTAATATTGTGTCATTCAAAAATTTGGTAGAGCCGTTACTTTATGAATAAAAAATAATGTATACTACAAATAATCTTGGTCGTTTTAGTCTTGCGTTGTATAAAAGAAGTAAACTATTAAAATAGTCTAAAACATAAAAATTTCCAAAACCTTGAACATGTCGTAATGGAAATTTTCTTTTCCAAGTCACCAACTGATATTTAATCTTTATACATGACGTCATGTTTCCCCTTTTCAACATAACCCTCTGGAAATACTTCTCCATCCCTTGCAAACAAGGGTTAGCCCGATGTTTCATTATACGAGCGAACACGCTACAAACATTTGTGCGCAGGTTATTGCCGATGGCAACTGCTTAAGCCATGCCTATTTATTGTATTAATTAATTATTTTATTATATAGTGGTATAGTTTAAGACACGTAAAAATAACAATTTTGTTTTGGTATCGGACATATAGTATTAAAATTAATACACTCGAATGATATGTAGAATTTTAATTGTATCCACATATACAGGGTGATCGATTATGTGTGAAGTAGATGTATCGTGTATCATTTATCAGCACACTTCTTTCCTATCATCTCTGTATAAAGTAATCACTCTGAAGAATGTTTTATTCATTTATTTTTTCTATCGAAATATGACAGACCGATAAATTTTGACTTTATACTTATCAGGAAAAGTTAGTAAAAAGTAGTTAATATTTACATGCAGTAATCTTAATTTTAAAAAGGCGTTTTTTAACTTATAATATCATAATATAATTATTTCTGAAACCATTGATTTTGGATAGTGTATGTAATTATCAGCAAATGCTACCTTTTGTTAATCACCTTTTACATCTAATATTAGTTTATTTTCATTAGAAATATAAGGCGCCGACAGTTCGTAACAGATCCGAAATGACGCATTTGTGACGTAGACGGGCGCCGCTTGCTGGCGCGATCGATAGCAGTCGCGTGGGCGACCCTCTCCCGCCCCCTTCCCCCGCGCGCTCACGACGAGGAAATACATAAGTGCAGATAATATTCCTATAATCCCCAAATTTTTCCAAGACACAAATGCCACAAATCATATGTTGATTTGTGCCCTTTTAATTGAAAAACAATAAACTTACTAACCAGGAATATGTTTAATGAAATTAGAAATTATTAGTAGTTAATGTTTTTCGTTGAATACGTAATCTCATATGTGTCTTTTAAATTACCAAGATAACCATATGTTGATAATCTGATAAAGTCGTAATTAATGGACTGTCAATTAATAATTTTCAATATATTTTAGTTTTTCGGGCAATTCTAATTAAAATTTATGTCGAACACGAGTCGGTATTACTATAAATAGAGTTTTTAGCTATGCTAGACGGACGCTCTTAATCGGTCGACAAAGTTTAACAACGTTTACTCTATATTCTACTCCACAATCGGACCCTTCTTGTGTAGTTCAACTACTCTCTTACTTATTTAGGGCATGTTTAACCATTAGTTGTCGTTGTCATTTAGGGGTAACGTTCACAACGACCTGATAGTTCCGTTTCTTCTATGCGTAGCTACAACTCTCTAAACTATAATATATAAACATTTAAATAGTTAAGTAATAAGCTAAATTTGTGAACGATTTCTCTATTCTATTGTAAACATCAATATTGATTATTGAAAATGAACAATAATAACTATTGATCAAGCGTGCGAAATCATTTTAAATGTAATTTAAATATTTTAAACGTAAACTTACGTATACAAACAAAACTCTAAATTCGGAGTAATTGTATGTGAATAAGGTTAACTACAGGTTTTGTAATCTATTATGTTAAGCATGCATGTGATGTTGCAATCTCTTACAATGAGTTATTATAGTTGGTTAATATATTGGAAATACGAAAGTTTCTTCTAAATAGCATATCACTGATTAAACTTTAAGAATTTAGGGGCTTTCCCATGGAAACAGCCATTCTTCGACTAGTTTCGGGTCAAGTCAATATATATGCAAATGACATACGCTTTGTGCGCCGTACTGATAATACTAATTGCGATTTGTTTTAAACGTCCTTCAATCTACCGTTCGCTTTGTCGTTTTATTGTCTTTGTGTTTGCCGTTAGACTTCTCCCAAGATGCTTTTGTTCATCAGCAGGTTATTTTACCGCAATGATTTAAGTATCTTCAGGGGAATAATATTATTTGTTAGTCAATTGCGGATGTGATAATTAAATGATAACTCTAACTATGCGGAATTTCGTTATGGCTGTTATTTAAAAGATTTTTTATATTGATTTAAATATAGAATGGTGGGTTATTAAGGTGTAAAATCTTTCAAGAAGTATAGCCAATTTCACTATCTTTTACACCTATGTACAATAATCGTGTATATAGTGGTGATCACTCTGATATATTATTTACATAAATTTATTTTGTCTGTTGGGATGCCACAGACCAATAACTCCAGCCAGCTCAAGGATTGCAGAGACAACTGTTCCTGCGGTCAGAAGTAATAAATGTCAATAAGAAATAATTCTTTTTTAAGAATACATTTTTACTGTATTGTCATTTTGTATTTCTGGATCGGCGGGTGTTTAACAACAATACAACAATACGTTTATAATCAATCACCTGTATATATTAATACTATGATTATTTGTTCTCATTACTATCGTTAATAAATAGCGATTAATACAAGATAATTAATCGCTTAAAAATAGGACTAATTTAAAATTAAACGAAATATGTAATTTTGTCGTCGTGTAGTAGAGCCAATCAATACGTTGGGGAACGTTAAATTACGTTAAAAGTTTGAACCAATTTAATGCACGTGTACTGAATGTCATTTACATGAGTTCAAACGATTACATCATTGATGCACAACGTTACGCGTGTCGCCGGCCAGCGTTCCGCGCGTCGGGTAATCGATGCTCGAATTGATAATTATATTTATTTTCATAAAATATCAAGTAAACGGGATTAATGCATTTATTCATGGAATGTTATTTAGGACATCGCAATTGTATAATTATGTTATTGTATAGTTATGTATAAAAGCAGGTAGACGTGTCGTAGGTAGGCCCCCAGTATGTAAACCCACGACAGTCAATGCTGCTCAATATCGTCAATCTAGAAAGATCTCTTTGGAGGAAACTTATATTTTACAGTGGGCCTCTGCCGGTAGACATGTTCATGTACTACAGTTACGATTAAATTTACAACTACTAACGTCTTTATAAAAAAACGTTATTTCTCTTAACAGACGTGAAAATTTTGGTTTAAAACATTGTATAGTATCACATATCCCTAAAAATCTTGACATATCCATATTTATCAAACGTTAGAATAAATTTTGTTATTGATATAAGAATGAGCGATTAGTTTTTAAATTTTGTTGCGAATATGGCATTATTATTCAGGGGAGTGATAAAGATTGGTTTATGTCTATTTTCAAATTATAACGGGTTTTTGTTTTATATTTTTCGTTGTATCAAATATTTGTCCGTATAACTGTTATCGTTATTTCAACCGTACGACATCCGATCGAAATATGAAGACCGGTAGAATGCGACCTGCATCCAACGTTTTCCATCGACCTTAACAAGGCCACATGTTCACCTTGTAGGTGGACACCGTGCTTGCCAGTCCGTAGTCTCAAATTTAAAACCTTTGGGCTTCTGCGGCTATGTCTATAATTGTAGTAATATAACTATAGACTGTATTAATACGTAAAAAGAAATTAGATTGAGTCTCATACTTATTGTAAACAAAGGCACATAAATCCATTACAACGTATACACTGTACGACAGCGGTTACTGGTTTATCGGTTGAAATTCACAAGTGCCCTTCATTAACAGACATTTCGACAGATTATTCACGTCAAAGTCTTTTTTCACGACTGTTATGTCCACGCGCTGATCTTCCGTGCACGAAACTCGTTGAATACACATGTGAATCAAACAAAGAAAGTTTATTTGTTAAGGGTTGCTACACTAAACTCCACACTTGACTACATAGAACATACCTTTGAAATTGTCTTCGCTTTCCAGACTATTTCAATGTTTAATTTTGTATTCTTTTAAAATATATTTAATCCCTTGAGTTTCTTTCGCTTGCTCTGAGACCTGTGAGGTCTGTAGTATTTATCATCCTAAAAGGTAGGTAGACTCACTTTGCCGTCAATATGAAGTAGGATTCCTCGTATGTTGAATAAAGATGATTTGATAAAGATTATTCTTTATTTACATAACAAACCAAAAGCTCGACGTCATAGAAAAAAAAAATAACAATTTAAAAAGCCACCTAAAATCGCAACCTAGTTAGTGTCTTTAACTTTAATTACATCTGTTTTGTACGTTTATATAACACGATAGATTTCATAAAGTGGCAGATTCATTTCAAAATGATTTGCTACCTACGCGCTCGTACTTTTCTCTTAACAAAAAGACATGGTCGCTCCCACACAAACAATAGCCGCCTTATATTGTCTTTACATTCGATTTAGTTTCACCATTTAGATATCGAAACTTGATATAACAACCGAGAAATGAAATGTGTACAAACGAAATCTCAGGTGGAATATTCTGTAGATTATTTTTTATCTATTCGAATAACTGCTGTACATTCGTGCATAGATTGCGAAAATTGTTTTTTTTTTCAATATTGCAATAACTGATTGAGTTTATAGGGAACAATATTCAAAGATAATAATCGAGCGAAAGTGTAGAGCGTATAAATAAATTATTGCAACTTTTTTATCAGCTGATTTCCTATAGAATACATGAAAAAAAAATTAAGTGCTGCTAATTCCTTTTGCGTAACGCATTCGATAGAACCAGTCTCAGAACATCATTCGCTGTTTGGATTAATCAATAAATGATAACTTATACGACATCAATCTAGCGAACCTGTACTTTTCCTTTAGAAAGTTGTCAACTCGGAAAGTAAATTGCTGTTTTATAATTTTTCTTGTACGCTTCAATGTAGCATTTCCACTGCTTTTTTATTTCATATTTAGTATTCATTCATTTATGTGAACGTATAGACGCCTCCTGAATGGCAAAGGTGCTTCCCAAAGATCTCCACTATGACCAGTCTTGTGTTTCTTATCCCCTATTTATAAAAATAATAGTGCAAAATGCATAGAATGCGTACACGTGTACAATTCCATTTATTAAACCTATTACGTTTTTACAATATTTTAAGAAAACATTGTAGTACAGTAAAGCAAAGTCAGTCACTCGCAATATAAATGTTTTTTTTTTTTCCTCTAAAATGTGACAGTCCATAACCCGCATAGCATACGAAAAGAGATAAAGGTGATTATCAACTTTTGCTGCAATAATATTTATCAGTTCTTGTTGGGAGTCATTCAATCAGTGGAAATATTTTACACGTGGAAAAAATATATAAACGTGGTCAATAGGAAAAGCCGGATAGATAATTTATAACTCTTCTTATAAATGTAACGCTTTAATACGTTAGCCTACAAAACGACATACTATCACCCCAATAGAACTAGTTATACCATGAAATGTTATTTAGTGGACATTGATGCAAAACGTATTAACTATATTGTACTGAAATGCGATGGTAATTTTATGTTTTAAGTGGGTCATTTATGTTAAAAAAAGTTGTTAATAATTTGTGCGAATGTATTGATTAAATTTGTAAGTTAAATAGTTAATGTATAAAAGTGATCTCGGAGTCGCTTTGAACCTTGCTTATTTGAGATACGACCACTACGCTGTTATTTCTCTCTTGTGTTAAATACTATATAGCAGGTGTGGCCAAGCTTCTTGATAGTTCGTCATTGTTCAAAATTTGAAATTTTTTGCTAGCCGCAATTGAATACGTATTTAAAACACGCAAATGAATATTTTCTTTACTAAAATTATATTTATCGAAATTATTTAAACAACAGTACAAATATGTGTATTAAACTTAGATATAATGGCACAGGTATATGACAGCATTCCTAATAATACTTAAGATGCCGGTTAGTTAATTATGATCGGGGTTTAGATTTTGTTTCATATAATGGTAGAATAATAATTAAAATTATTCACACTAGTAATTTTTTTCGATTTCCCATGAGCTGACTTAGATGATATAAATTTAAATATTGAAAAATTCGACAGTCAATTGGAGCCAAAAATGATCGTTCAAAGAGCCGCATGTGGGTCGCGAGCCGCGATTTGGACACCCCTGCTATATATAAATGAATTCTATTTTTTTAGCAGTTGTAATTTTTTTTTCTTCGGGTTTTTTTGTTTTTTACCTTTTTTCTCTTAAATGATCGATTGCTTATTCAACGTTAATTTGTATTTGGTTGCAGGAACAAAGCTATCGCCGACTACCTTGGCAGCAATGGCTACACAGACGCGCTTGAAGCTTTCAAAAAAGAGGCCGACATGACCGGCGAAATGGACTGCAAATTCGGCGGCCTTCTAGAAAAAAAATGGACCTCAGTTATAAGGCTCCAGAAAAAAGTTAGTTGTGTAGTCTGTAAATACTTATTACACAGCACAGATAATGCATGAAGAGAAGTAGGTCTAAACCAAATTTACAATACCATCCAAAAATATTTTACTGAAATTACTGTCATTAAATTGAACCGCATGAATACTTCTCCCTTATTCACAATCTCAATTATTCAAAATTAAAATTATTTTTTATTTCACTGTTAGCTTTATAAAGTTTAAAAAAAGTAATAGTACAGAACCTTAACTTCATAAGTTTTACCAGTTCGAAAATAGAACTCTCAACCACAAGGCCACACCACATTTTATTGTGATGAAAGTAACAAATAATAATTTTACATTACGAAATAACATACTTCTTATTTAATATGAAATAAACGGACACAAACAGTAAATTAAAATTTTACCGTTGTAAAAGCTATTGGGTCTAGGCACTGGGATGGATCGATCGATGTGTCGTCAAAGTTTCTAGGTCGCCCGCAAGCTCTGCATACCGGATGCCTATTATATGCTATATATACATATACTTCAATGCAGTAAAATCTCATTTAGTTCCGTAGCTGTTACTATAAACAATACAGAATTAAACATCTTTTACCTCATCTATCATATTTGAAATCCTGGTGTACCAAAAGATTTTCAAAAACACTTCTATTTACCATAGCACTCACTATTTGGGTTATTGTCGCATACACATGGAGTACATGCGACAATGTGATCTGTTTGAGGTGATGAGGAAACCATAAGCTGTGGTTTAAATTGTTTGTCCACCATTAGCGATTAACTTACCTATTATGACGAAGAGCATATCCAAAGGTTTAAAAAACTGTTGATTGATTTATTTATTTATTTTTACTCGTTGAGGAAACTTAAAAACTAGTTAAAATTTAACAAGCCACCTATACTTCAAGAGGCCACCTATACACACCTTTCACTATCACGGGAAACGGTCCAGAATTTCAACAATGTTCAATTGAAAAGACAAGTAACAAAAACCATAACTAAATATGTGAATGTAATTTCGTATTATTTTATTACGTTTTCAGGTAATGGAATTAGAATCGAAGCTTTCGGAGGCTCAAAAAGAGTTCATGGAAGGCGCGCCTACTCGCGGTAAGCGCACCCCCGCCGAGTGGATCCCACGCCCTCCGGAGAAGTTCTGCCTCACGGGGCACCGGGCGACTATCACGAAGGTGAGAATATCAAATTATTTTGTAGAAGACATCGAGTTTTACTATTTTTTCCTGTTACATGTTATTTATGTGTGCAAGATCAGTCATCGTGGCTATCTTTGGAGAGCCCTGTGCTTTGCAGTGGACGTATGTCGTCGTTATATTATCATCAGGCGGCATTTGATTTCTTCTTATGTCCTGTTTATGCACAATACTAGGTTGTAGGTTTGTTGAAGGTTCTCGTAGACCCGGCGTTGGCAGGTACACCATTAGGCGGACCTATCACATAGTTAATGTCGCGCGAAGTCGCTGGATACGGGTAGTGAAAGACCGGTCGTCATGGAATTCTTTGGGGGAGGTCTTTGCCTTGCAGTTGGCATCCATCCGCTGGTACAATGATAAAAACGATTTAGAAAAAGAGTAAATAAAACAAGTATCTTTCCGCTACCTTTGTTAATTAATATATATAAGTATATAAATAAAACTATATAAATAAATATCATTGGCTATCTTTAACCTAAAGGGGCAACCGGCTACATGATATTCAGTTAAATCAATTATAACCGCGTGTTCATCCTAACAACTATAGTTGTATTTCTCATTAGTTCAATTATTTGAATAAATACGGCAAGTAATACCTTCATAGTTTTTAGTAAGTACCTTTAAGTCAAATTATTTAATATCGAGTATAAAATTAGTCTCATATTTATATAAAATACATTATTTCAGGTGATATTTCATCCAGTGTTTAGCTTGATGGTATCGTCAAGCGAAGATGCCACCATCCGAGTGTGGGAATTTGAAAGCGGTGTGTACGAACGAACCCTGAAAGGGCACACCGATTCCGTTCAGGATATCGCATTCGACCATCATGGCAAGCTACTTGGTGAGTAGTTATGCGTAGGGTTTTATTTTTACTTTAATTTTTGATTAAAAAAGTGAACGAGTTACATACCTAGTCTAGCCAAAAGTTCTGTTACAAAGAAAATATTCGATAATTTAAAAAAAATATATTTTTTGAAGTTTTCTATGTGATTATGTAGAGGGAAAAAGATATGTTAACATACTAGTTATTCAAAGTCGGGCCATTCGTCGATGGATGTACGAAAGGTTTCCTTTGAAAACTTTAACACTGCTGCCTCAAAAGATTTCTTGAGGTTTAACTACTGCTTCTAACACGTTATCTTAAAACTTTGGTTAAGGTTTTCACTCCTTTTTCACAAAAATGAAGTTTTTTAACCTCTTGGCAAGAGATACCCTACCAAACCATGATGTATTCTGGATAATGGCCTCGCTGAAATTTGGCCACTACTTTAGAGCTGTCTGCATACACTCGATCATTTTGTTTGTTGTAGTGCTCCTCCATTGTAAAAATGTTTTCATCGGTAAAGAGAATTTTTCTGTTTTTCGTCCGCGTATCGGAGTAACAGTTGTTTTGATCTCTTTTGTTTTTGTGCCTGATGTAAGGACCTAAGTCTTGTTTGATAATCGTGGAAGTGTCCTTGGTGGGATTCTCATTTTTCTGGAAAGAATTTTGTTCTTCCTTATGGGATTTCGACGAATTTTGGCATTGACTGCATTAACGGCCTCGTTTGTTCGAATAGACTACGATCGGCCGGATCTCTCGCGGTCATCAATAGACATGGTTTCAGTTTCCTTTGGGTGGTACAACACACAAATATTCAGCTAATCTCTAGCTTTTTCAATGTATCGAAAATGTTGGCTGGCTCCTTACCTACTTTATACAGCGCAATTACTGCTATCTTATTCTTTTTAGTGCCTCATTCCATTTTCAAAACAAATAATTTCTAAACGAAAAACTTAACAATAATGGCGAGAAAGAAGTTCTATTTTTTATCATAGAAGCTAAGGTTCGAAATTCAAATTAACGCTTTTAATGTATATACAGCCAGTAACAGAATTTATGGCTAGACTAGATATATCGATATATTTACTGTCGATCTTAAGCTAGGCAACATTTTTATTTCATTTCTAAACTCTGTTATATATTTTATTTAGTTTCGTGCAGCGCCGATATGTCAATCAAACTTTGGGACTTCAATCAGACGTTCGAGTGCATTAAAACGATGCACGGTCATGAGCATAACGTGTCTTCTGTGGCGTTCTCGCCAAGCGGCGACGTAGTCTACTCCGCCAGCCGGGATAAGACTATCAAGGCGTGGGACGTGGCCACTGGGTAAGCTTCACATTAAATCATACTTTCAATGACAGCCATCCTAGGGCCCCATAGTCTGATACATGTCGAGTTCAGACTATCTCACAAACGCTGCACTCTTATAATAATTTCTTTTAAAAAACGTTCATTCGTTTTGAGAAACCATTTAACACTTTTCTCTGCATGTTGATCTGATGTTTATATTTTATTTTGTTTAATAAATTTTTAGTTAAATTAATTCATGTTTGTTGTCGCTTATGAAATAACACACACCTAACAGAACCGCTATTTATATGTAAACTTGTACAGTATATTTAATTCATGTGTACAAACAAACAGGTTTAACAAAATAAATCCTAATATTATTAAAGGCTCATTTATAGAGGCAGTAGGTACCGCACATTGCTCGTGTGGCATTACCGCAATGGCTGTTGTGGCCGAAAGGTTCGCGAGTGTAAACGCGGCTTGGGTAGGGCCCCCCACGAGGTAGAGCGACGACATAATTAAAGGAAGAAGCTGGATGTGAACAGCGCGAAATCGCTCATAGTGGCGATCCTTAGGGGACTCCTATGTTTATTGTCCCACTGTCTATCGTTTGATATGATGATAATAAAATGCATTTTAGAATTGTTGTTTAATTTTGTGTAATTTTCCTAAAAATCTCCAGGTACTGTGTGAAAACGTTCAAAGGGCACCGCGAGTGGGTGCGCATGGTGCGAGTGTCCAGCGACGGCGCGCTGCTCGCCTCCTGCTCCAACGACCAGACCGTGCGCATATGGAGTACTGACAACAATGCCAACGAGTGCAAGGTACTGTTTACTCATTTATGTATACACAGAGTGATTGATTACAAGTGTAAAAGCTTCAAATTGTTGAGTGTATGGCTTATTTGCCAACAAAAAGCTTTTACACCTATTTCCAATTAATCTGTGTTAAGTCTTAAATGCAACAAATTTCATAAAATTGAATATGTAATGAAAAAGTAATTTCAGAAACTTCATTATTGGTATACCTTCGTTTTTTTAAATAATTGACTAGAAACGAGCTATACATTCACTTCCTTTTAAAAAGCTTAAAAGGTATTACACCAGTTCTCACTGTGTACACAAAATAGAGGCATTACTTATCAATAATACCTATCAGATGGAGTTGCGTGAGCACGAGCATGTAGTGGAGTGTGTGGCGTGGGCTCCGGAGGCCGCAGCCAGCGCCATCAACGAGGCAGCAGGAGGGGACAACCGTCGCGCCAACCACGCCGGACCCTTCCTCGCTAGCGGTTCGCGGGATAAGACCGTCAAGGTATAGTTTTGTTACCGTCATTTTATTAGGAAGCAAGGCGGGAAATGTACCTTATTTTCGTTGAAATAAGTCAAAGATCTCTTTTACAAGTCTCAGTTTTATAGTCGTCATTTTGTTAGAGGGTAAGGTGGATCAACCTTATTATAGTTGATATTATGATTCCAATACAAAATCCTGTTTACAAAATAAATACACAATTTGTAGAGCACATTATCTCTCACCAAGCATATAACTGGTCTTATAAGGTTGCTAACTAGCCTAGCCACAAGATACTTCTTTAAAAACTACCTACCATAACTAAAGCACAAAATCTTATTACATTTGTGGTCACAGTCGAATTACATAGAAAAAAAAAACTTGAAAATGGGCTACTTTTATTCTTATTACCTAATTTTTATTTTTTCTTCTAGCAATATGTTGAACCATAATGTATAAACTGTACAACATTTGTAATATGAATTAGGCTTACAACTTCTTGGAGATTATGGTTAAAAAAAAATCTCCAATTATTTATTTACTTATTTAAAATATATCTTATACAAAATATAAAGGCAAACTTAACCCAAAAGCTGAATACATTTTCTACTGTTTAAGGATTTACGCAGTGCATGAATAAATTATTGTGATGTAGGTAGGGGAAATAACTAAGTATCGTAAAAGAAAAAAAGAAGTATATGGAAAAAAGTAAAATGAAAGAAACCATGACATAAGTATGCAAACAACTACTATAAACATTATTATACTTATATAAATAGGTGGTATTGTTAAAGAAAAGTGTGTAAAGGTAAATACCTATCAGACAGCAAATATAAGGCCGTAATATTTCAAGGATTCAGTGCAGTAGCAAGTTGCTCAAGAAGTGAAGTGTCTTTTCTGTATATTGGCTACGGACTGGAAGAGAAAAATATAAGTTCCCACAAGGAACAGCGCCGTCGCATAGGCTGACATTTTAGTGGAGCATGTTAAATCATTTGACAAAAATTATTTTCTGCTTAGTGTATATTATATATTATGATTTAATATGTTCTAAATCAGAGTTCCCTAAACTTTTTTGTGTCGTAGACCCCTTGCCATGATTTTCCGTGTTGGGTAGACCCCCTACTTACCTGATATTGATTTCCTGTGAATTTCTAACTGTAGTGAAGTTTAGTGTTAAAAACTTAAAGTAAAAAAAACATGTTAATTTATACATTTATTAATTGAATTTAAATTAAAACTACTCAAAATACAATTTTGTATCTGTTATGTAAAATATACATAACATCAAATAAATATAAAATAAACTATAAACAAAATAACCTAAGCAATAAGTCAATATTTTTAGTGAGAACGATGAACCTGATGCTTTAATAATAATTTATCCAAATTTGGCGTCAATTTTGTAACGGTTAATCTTGAAATCTCCTCGGCTAATGATGTCCAGTCTGTGGACCCTCATTTTCATTTCGTGGACCCCCAAATTATTTTTCGCTGACGTAGACAGACCTCTTGACCACGGGTCTGTGACAACCTGTGTCACAGACCCGTAGGGGTCGATATAGACCACTTTGGGAATCACTGTTCTAAATGGAAAATACATAAACTTTATAAATAACACATCAATTAACTTTCTATTAGATTAAAGTATAACAATAAATCTATTATTCACCTACAGATTTATTGTTGATCTTATTTTTATTTTTATTTTTTTTGTACTTGACCTGTTTTTATTTAATTTGTTTTTGTGTGTAATATTGTGAATTTTATTCGTAATCTTTAATAAATAATACAAGTAGTTAGTTTAGAGGTGATAGGATTAGAGGCATATACATTATCGATTTTCAGATCTGGGACGTGAGCACAGGGCAGTGTTTGGCTACTCTGGTGGGGCACGACAACTGGGTACGGGGTGCTGCCTGGCACCCGGGCGGCCGCTACCTGCTGACGGCGTCCGACGACAAGACACTACGCGTGTGGGACGTTGCGCACACGCGTTGCCTTAAGACGCTCTACGCGCATCAGCACTTCGCCACCAGCCTTGGTGAGATAGATGCTTACCAATATTTTCTAACTTTAAAACCAACATAGATTGGTCAGTAGGCAGGCCAAATAGTGTGTAACTCATTCAAATTTAATTATTCATAAAAGTCACTTAACTGTTCTTGTCCCACTTTGTATTTTTTAGCATATAGAGCTAAAATTTTGAAAGAAATAATGTGCCCGTTATATATACTTACTACCCATTGTCAAAAGGAAAAATAAAACGTTTTACGGAGTGATCACTTTGTTTATTAATGTGATGCCTTAAAAATAACACAGTTTTGTAGTGTACAAAATATTTTTTAACTTCTTAAACACCCTTTTTGATGTTTTTATTTATTCTGTTCTTTGTATGGAAAAAGAAAAGAGTCAATTTTAGAATAACATCACATTTTTTTTTCTCAATCATACCTTAGCGAAATAAAAAAATATATGTGGAATGGATCAAGATTAATTAATTATTATTTTGCTCACAGTTAATATTATACTTATGATTAATATTTGAACTTTTTACAGGCGGATAATAAGTTTGTTGCAATTGTATGAATGACCTGAAATTGGTCACTCAAAAATTTTATGGTGCTGTAGTTTGCAATATGTTTTTTTGGTTCTAAAACTATTTGTAGCAACAGGGTAAATCATTTTGAATCTCAGAGCTGAAAAAAGCGTACTTATTATCCTACTTTTCTTGGTAACATTTGCTAACCAATATGTTATTTTTGTTTTCAGATTTCCACAGGAGCTTGCCATATGTGATTTCGGGCAGTGTCGATCTTACCGTCAAAGTTTGGGAGTGTCGCTAAGAGCATTGCCATTTTAGTAACCTTAACTCACCGATGATATCTTTATCATTATTTTTCACATAATAGCTGCAATGAGAATGTTATGAGTTTCGATTTTAATGTTTAGATCATTTAGAATGGAAAATAGTTTTGATAATTTATTGATATTTTATTCTTTGGCTCATTGTAGTCCCTTCCTGGTGTACTTGACTGTGCTATGCCCATATATTTGGATAAGTTCTCAAGATTCAATTAGTGTTTCACATTCCATTTAAGTATCTGATTTCCAGATATCACGTTTTTAAATCAATATCCTATAGCGGAGCCTGTAACACTGGCCACGGTAAATGTTCTTTCATCATCTACTGCGACGTAGCAGGTCTTGTACGCCACGGCACGATGGAGTGGGGAGTTAAAAGCTGTGTTATAATTTAACATTTCATTATTCTGTTTTATTTTATAGTTATTGTTTATTGATAAGAGCGTTTAGATGTAATTTTCTTTCATACGAATAGTTAATATGATATACATGTCCGCTCTTGAAAACTTGTACCTTGATTTGTTTATGGATAATTTAGTTTTATTACATTTGATATTGATGGTTATTCATGACAGTCAATCTAAAGTTAGTCATTTTTACGCAAAACACATGCGAAATTCATTTAAACCTACATGTAAATAAAACGCTTATTACTGTCTCTACTCGATTCGATCCTCATTATGTTTGTTTGCTTGAAGGCTAACAGCATTAATGGATATCCATAGAGACAAAAGCTCAATAGGTCATTACTAATACGATAAAGTGAAGTTTGTTGATGGAGCTTCGTGCTTTGGTATGGACAAATAGCCAGCCGTGTTTAATAGCAACTTATTTTAAGTTTTGGTTGATTCAAAACTTTAACTATAAGTTAGAGTGTTATATTATCAAAGTTTTTTTACTATTTATTTACCAGCGTTTAGTTTAAATCTCTCAAACGAAATTCTCTATAATTGTACCTAGCCATTATTAATGCTAGAATAATGATTATTTTGCATTGATTTTATTTAAAAAATAATTACTTTATATCATACTTGAATTTTACATAAAACGAAGCGTGTGATATAATTATTAATATATATATTTTTTAATCATCGCTCCTTTTCGAGGTAGCTAGATGCAACGTTGATATAACTTAATTTTGTTCTTTGTTAGTTATTTATTTATGTGATCGAGATATTTGGTTGCCTGGTAATGTTAGAAACTAGAGATAGAGGTAGTTGAGTATGGTCAAATAATTAGAAGCTTTGCAGTGCTAGCACATGAGTTAAAATAAATACAGAAGTATTTGCTGCGGTGCCATGGTTGATTGTATATGCCTCTTAACATTTTTCTAAAATAGGTAATACTTATGTATTATAATGTGAAAGCAATGTTTTACATCGGTTGCTTATTAAAACTTATAATTTAAATAAAAAACATTTGTTTAAAAAAATATCAACTATAATTGAGACATGACAGCTAAATAATTTTAATTAAATGTAATTATTTTCTGTTGTTCCCGACTATGATAATGCTTTGGTAAAATCGTAATTACTTGATGATGGTAAATTTTTTCAATTTTTATTGAAGGGGCTATATTTTAAGAAGAGATAGAGCCTGGCACCGTAGACTTGTGCTTAATCAGTTTAGACTGATGGCAGAGATCAAGGAGATTATATTTTGATTAGATGTTCACTCTTGCTATCTTTGAAGTTGGTACTTATTAACAAATAGATATAATGGTAATTGTTAGAAAAATTCTTTTATTAACGGCTTATAGATAGACCATTTTTAAGACTGTATTATGATTGGAATATCCTAAATACAACTTTCTATAGCTTAACATTTTTTGATATTTGCTCTTTATTTGATTATATAATCTCCTTGAGAGGAATTAGGGGGCAGTCTTATATTTAAAGCTTGAAAAATTAATGTATGTTAACATGAATAAGGAGTTTGTATTACGAATATATATAATAGTATTTGCACTCATGCCAACATTATTGCTTAACATAATAATAAATGTGTATCTAAGCAAAATTCTCTAACCGCGAAGAAGATCTTAACAGCAACTGTTCACTAAGCTTACTTTCGCGAGGATTTTGTACATGCAGCATGTAACCATGTATTTTGTCTAACTTTATATAGGAAGTTACAACCAAAATTTAATAGGATTTGGTCTAATATTTTCTGTAAATAAATCGATTAAATATGTAATTTTATTTCGTGTATTTATTGCTATGCCCTACTGACTTTTTAATTCAAAACTGAAAACAATTATTAAAAATTTATTTATTGTTCTTATCGTTAATATATTTTCGTGCAAAAGCCTTATACGAAAATATGTTAATACTTCAATATAAAGAAGAGAATTTAAGTTTTTGACAACCAAGTGCTTTAAATGTGGTGCATTTTTTGTGGTATATAAGTTGTTGAAAACGTTTTTTAATATAATTAAAGCAAGCAGAAGACTCAATATATATGTTTCCATAAGTCAGCGGCCTCAGCACCGGATGAAACCTCTATCAAAATCCATCATCCATGTCCTGGAGGAGTTTGCTCATGTGAGTCGCTTAAACGTACGAAGTGCCTCAGATATTTAGCAGTTCATATTGATGAAAACCTTTCATTTAAATTCCATATAGAGGCTCTCTCGTCAAGAGTCAGAAAGATTATATCAGTAATGAGAAGTGTTAGAGATGTAGCAAATCGGGAAACCCTCAAATCAATTTACTACGTATTGTGCCAGTCAATAATAACATGCTGGGGGAGTGCTGCCAAAACCTTCATGATCCAAGTCGAGAGAGCACAAAGATCAGTTCTCAAAACCATGCTTAGGAAGCCATATAAATATTCTACAGACAAACTGTACAAAGAGGCTGACGTTCTTAGCGTAAGAAAGCTTTACGTTTTAAAAAGCACGCTGTTGACGCACCGCAAAATATTATCTGCCCCTGATGAGTACAAATATCTACGAGATAAAAGGGTCTACAGAGTGAATATGCCAGTGGTGAATACTGCCTTCGCGCAACGCCACGGTCTCTTTGCCAAGGCGTTTACATATAACAGAGTGGCGATGCACTGTAACATTAAAAACAAGAAAATCTACGAGGTAAAAAATATCGTGTTAAACTGGCTTGCCTCGTTGTCCTATGGCGAACTCGAGAATAACCTGGATTTAAATCGGCTAAACTAAAAAAAAAAAGTGATAACTCATCTGTACATAATCCTCACGACACAGGCTTAGCCTAGTGTGAGGGTTATAGGAAATAGAAATTTTAGAAATAAGTAAACTTTGTTAATCTATATCGCCAAATCTAAACTGTAAATAATTTTTGTCAATAAATCTTTTCATTTTCATTTTCAATAAAAATCGGTATACTATAATAGTTGCAGATTGAATAAAACAAAAATTAATTTTCTGTCTTAACAAATGTAAAAAGAAATGCTTTCACTTCAATCTAAACAATATTTTGCCTCTTACTTGGAAATATTTTAAAGGAGTCATGGGCTAAATTTCACAACTAAAACTCTAAGGCTGATTACTTATCACGGTTCACGATAATGCTATGATAAAAATGGTGTGGCCATGTGTGTACATGGCCACACCATTTTTTAGTTGTACTCTCTTGGGTATAGGACACAAGAGGGCAAATATCCTCTTAGTCTCTGTGGTAAACCTAATCTGACTCCACTGCTTATCAAATAATTTGCAGAAGATAGTGAGAATGACACGCATACACATTGCTACCGTGTTTACGGTGCTATTCACCTTAGTCCCCGAAAGATACACAGCGTACATATTGTAATTACAAGAAAGTACAGTGTATGTAGTTTTGTTAAGTTTTATTGTTTATTTCTGGTAGGACTACAGTTTTATTTATTTTGCTATGGATGATCCATGGTTAACTCTGGTAAAGTGATGTGGGTCGAACGAGGTTCTTTTTAAAAATAATTACTTTTGTAATTTTTTCCACTTTTTTATAAAATTACTGCAGTACTTTGTCGTGACAAGAATAGATAAAAGCTTAACTTATTCAGAATCGTTGATAAAATTGTAAAATTTTTAGTAATGTAGTTGTGGTAACATTTCTTTACTACTGTCAATTTACTTAATTCATTCTCATGTCACTTAGTTCTTTGTCACTTTGACAATTATAAGCGCAATAAGCATGAGATTTGAAGTTTAATAGCGAGTGCCGAAATTGACTCTATTTTTCTTTCTTTAAATATTTATTAAATTTAAAATCGGCAGAAATGGATGTTGAAGAATGTATAAAAGAATGGCAAGATTTAATTGCAGACTATAAACGGCTAGAGGTACGCAAATTGAAAATGATACCTTAGTAGTATTAACTAGTGTTTAATTACTTGTGCACTTTACTCCCGCTAACAATCTATATTAAACTATAAAATTGATCATTCACTTTAATAAAATGTAACTAATTAATTTTAATGTAAAGGTTTAATGCTCTGTAGGTCCAATGTCCATATACACTTCATTTCCTATCTCTTTTCAATTATCAATAGATTTGGTATTACTTATTTGATAATACATACTGCTCTGGTATTATTATTTATATTACCATTTTATCAAAGTTCAAAAATTCTTATTAAACATTTTTTACTACATCTGAAACATACATATAGAATATTAATTTATACTATTGTATAGCTACTAGTTGATCATTATCAAATTGTGTGATTATTGATCTAATATATGAAGATAAAATTCATAATAGTATGTATATTCCAGACCATAAACAAAGATTATGCAACTAAATTAGAAGAAGTTGGAGAGCTACAAGCATCATGTATGAAGGAACTCAATCATCAAAGATATCGCATGTCAATAATTACAAATGCACTTAAAAGGTCAGACATATTGTTTACAGTTAAGACACTAATCATTAGCTTAACATAATTTTCTTAGTGTAAATATTATATGATCTACATTTATACCAAGTATATACTCATTAAAACCTATTTTAGAGCAATATATACTCTCATTACTGAGGCATGAGAAGGACCATCTTGGCCTGCTAGTTTCCTTAGTTAAAGTACTTAAAACTGGTATATATAAACACATACAGATTTGAAATAGAATTTGATGGCATATACAATATATGCAACCAAATTCTAGCACAATTTCATTGCATAAACCGCATGCAATACAAAAATATTTCTAACTACAGCAACAAGTATTGATGTTAAAAGATAAAAAAAAAACTTACTTAGTTAATCTACACAGACATTAACAAATATGTAGAATGTTTTTTTTATAATTTATTCTCTATTTAAATTGCTTTTGTAATTTATTACTTAATCTAAGGAAATAGTTTTTTATTCAAAACAATTTTTATAGACATTAAATATTTTATCTATATGCCAAATATTTCTGCTTCATACTGTGTGATATTGCATAATTAAGCAGTTTATAAATTATAGACATATCAATGTTAATAATTACAGTTGGAACTTAGTAACAGTGTTACATCAAAAATGCCATAAAATTTTAAAAAATGCCAAGTTTTTATTGAACTTTTTAAAAATCCTATAAGGAATAATATGGCCTGATTATTAATTAAAACATTTACATATATAGATTAGAAAGAAAGGGTTTACCAAAGGATGAGAGTGTTGCAAATCTCGAGAAGGAGATTATGAAGAGGAAAGCAATGTTACATGAAATTGAAGCCACATTGCCTAAACAGAACAGTTTATATTTAAGGATCATTCTTGGAAATGTCAATGTATCAATATTGAATAAAAATGATAAGTAAGTCTTAGATAATAAGAAAGGTTTTTTAAATATCCAACACAGTACAAAACTAACAAATATGTTTATAACATGTGTATTTACAATTTTAGGTTCAAATATAAAGATGAATATGAAAAATTCAAGTTGATTCTTAGTGCAATTGCATTTGTTTTGGCTGTTGCAAACCTATACATAGACTTCAGGTAATCTTTATTTACAATAATATATTTGAAAATTTTTATATTTTAATGTGGATTTTCCTAGCTGATATAAATAAGTAAGGTTTAAGCAGCACTTTAAACAATTTCTGCACCAACCAACATGTGATGTAAAATGTTTACACATAATTTTTTTCATATTAATAATCTCAATAAGATGATGTTTTAAAATAACTGTTTATGCCCTAATTTCAAGACATTTAGCAATGGATCGTTCCTGCATAATTGATTTTATGCATATGTTTTGTATAATTAATTAAAACTTCTTGATGGCAAATTCAACATTACCTTGTAATACTCGTCTCAGTAATTCAAGAGTTTTCTTACATTTTTACAAGTTGTGAATCATGTGACTACTCTCTTGTCTTTCCATGTTAAAACTGAGGCGATTCTTGTGAAAATGCAGTCAAATAGTGAGCAAAAGTGACTTCTTGAGTTACTGCATCAATCCCAATCGTGATATGGACTCACCTCTTCAGGGCAGAGAGTTAAATATGAAAATTTTTAGATTTAAGAATTTTTTTGGGATCAAATGAACAAACTCAAAATACAAACTACAATTGTTAAATCAATGTGATGCTAGGACATCTATTTGACACTCCCCAAATGGATGATTAAAAATTCTATAATTTTTTAGGCCACTTCAATTGATATTGATTTTCCTTTTGGTATGGTATTATTGTACTTTAACCATAAGGGAAAGCATTCTCAAGGTCAACGGGTCAAGAATTAAAGGCTGGTGGCGGCTACATCACTTTATATCTACTGTAGTTGCGGGCATACTGTTAATCTGGCCACAAAATAACCCCTGGGAGTTGTTCCGACATACATTTATGTGGTTTATTGCCTATATCAGTATGTATACTATTTATATTACAGTTCTTAGTTTTTGACTGATTTAATTTATTTCTTTTAGTGTATCTACAACTTTTTGTGTACAATTTTAATTATGTTAACTTTTATTAAATCACTGCTAATACACGATATTGTCAAAGATTGTAGGGATATTTCCTTATGACATTAGTTCATATCACAAGTTCTTAGACTTTTTTATTTTTTCATAACACAGTTTCTAAATTTAGATGGTCTGGTGGGCCCTTGCTACATTTTTGTTATATTCCTAAATATTGACAAAAACATGGAGATTAGATATATATTGAATATTGAATTACGAATGTTTTTACAAGTAACAGCTATTGAGCTTCTTAAAATATTACCTGCCCACATTGATATAATTTATCAATGTAGGCAGGTCAGTCATGTTATTCACTATCGAAAACAGATAAATTTTCATGGACTCCACTTACAATTGGTGAATTTCTATTGTTTTGTCACACCAATGAGGACCCCAGTCAAGTCTTTCGTCGGACCTAAAGGTAAACTTTAACCACTTTGGAAAAAAGGGGGTATAGACTATAGGTTTCCGACGGGGGGCGATACTTCCCTCTAGTTGGGAACTAGAACTTTTTATGGGGTAACGGGTTAAATTTTTAGTAAGTATGCACCCTAAAATCAAATCTCATTATGAAACACTAATAGTATTTTGATAAAGATAGTAGGAAACTTTCTCCAAGGGTACTAAAGAATGTCTCTAGATTTTGTCCACTGATTCTTTGTAAAGATAGTAATTTAATGACAGACTCTGTTAAAGATATAAAATTTTTATATTAGGAAATATAAACAGAAAATTAGAAATTTACTCAACTTATCTAAAATTAGTGCAACCGAAGGCCGTTTGGACCAAAATGACGTCCGCTATCCTGTAGACGTAGTGTGGGGAGGTCCCCCTCTAGGTATACCGACAAAATAGTAAAGGTTACAGAAAGTAGCCACATGCAGCCAGCGCTCGACCGTTCATCGTGGCGAACCTTGGAGGCCTATACCTTGCAGTGAGCGTCTACCGGCAGACATGACGATGATCATGATGGTTCAAAATTATTAGTAAATTAACATAAGTAGAAAATATTTAAAATTAGTTTTAATTTTGTTTTACATTTATTTTTACAGGTGTAGTTCAATACATGCAGTTTAGATATCAAAGCGGAGTTCTATACAGGCTCAAAGCTCTGGGGGCTAGACATAATATGGATATTACTATAGAAGGTTTCCATTCGTGGATGTGGCGCGGATTGTCTTATCTTCTACCATTTCTTTTCGGTGGATATATCTTTCAACTTTACATTGCATACACTTTATACCACCTCAGTTACCACCCGGAGGCAACGTGGCAGGTATGTTTTATTATAAATTTTTTTTCGTAATTTAGTAATAAGAGACAGTACAATTAAGTGTCCGAAACTGCCTGGTTCAGTGCTCTCGGGCATCTATCCGTGACATATTAAATGGAGCTGCCAGTTAGACTACAGAGTATAGACTCGCCGTCTTCAAAATAAGTATTAACACCAACTTTATCTTGAAAATATAGTTTTTTTGTTTTTATTTACGCCGTAATCATAAGATAATTAGTTGTGAAGGCTAAATTAAAAATAATGAAGCTATTTTTGTGCCCGTGCCACCCAGACGAAAACGTACAGCGTTCACTAACGGTCGGTACCGTCTCTTTTTCTGGATCGTCTACCGCCTACATGAAAACCGCTAACCTCTATTACTGTCGGGAATTTAAGCCGTAGAGCATCCGCTCAGTACAGCGCCTTCCTGAGGGCGATACCACCCCTGTTGGAAACCTATACCATAGAGCATCTGCCCCCTTTTGCGTTTAGATCTTCTACAGCCTCCATGAAAAGCTTCAGTGCGCACTATGGGACGTTACCGCCCTTGCTAGAAACTTGTATCATAGATCTTCGGACCTCTTTTGCCATTGGAATCTCTTTCACCCTATGAAAAACAATACCCACTAAGGGACGGTACCTACCTCTTTTCCAATGGCACGTACTCAAGAGCATTGCGACTTGCTAATTCGATGGAAGATGTAATTTATAGATCAGAGCCGTGAGATTGCTGTTTACAGAATTCTTTATAATTTACAGTCAAGTACAACTTTGGTAAATGTTAACAAAAGGAATGGAGAGTAAATTAGAGTAGTCTGTGTAATTCAGAAATATACATGGCAAGAAATATTTTATCGCATAATATCGTTTATACTATGCCTTTTATTTACTTACGAAACCATAAATTAAAAAAGGACTCGCGAAATTAGGTCGTTTATTGGTGACTATTATGCCTATAGAGTATAAACTATACTGGCCAAATCCAACTCGGATGGGTAGCGCTCAGGAGGCCTCAAAATACTTCGTTCAAAATACCGCAGTGTTTGAAAACGAAGGTCTTTGACCAGTTCCTAGCCGGTGATAACTTACGGATCCGAACCGGAGTCGCTTAAGCATAGGTTGCGAGCAGCGCAAGCGCGTCATCGTTGCGATCTTTCTGCGCGGCCTATAGCTCGCAATGAGCGTCTGTCGGCTGAAAAGAAAGAGAAGATTAGTTAGTAGAAAGACTTCTTCTGACTGAAATTTTGAACATGTATTACAGAAAGTAAAAATTACTAATCTATCAATATATTCTGAGAGTTTGCGTTAGCCACGGACTCAGTTCCATAAGGCATTACTCTCTTAATGATTCTTACGTTAGGTTTGTTTTCAAGACGTCTAAATAAAACGGTAAATGGAACCTTGTAATTTGATAGTTTAGTTTATGTTAATATTTTAAATAGACGATCACTAACCTGCGAAGGCTGCATATCCTTTTAACATCAGGCGATATCGTATAGATTCATATAATTAAAAATTTGAATCACGTTTTTAGATTTGCTTATGTGATTTGCTTATGTGAATTATTTGCATTTGTGGTAGTTGTTTAAAACATCGAAAATTTTGAAGATGTGTTTCTTTTTTCTTAAAAAATTACTAAACTATCAATATAGATTATAGGAAATGTGGATTTTAGAAGCTAGAAGTTTTTGCGGCATTAAACTCGCTAAACTAAATGAAACTAATTTAAAATAAATGTTGAATATGAATTATTTTTTTCTATTCAGTCTATCTTTTTACACTAACAAAATTGTGTAACTGCTAACAAATACAATGTTCATTTTTATGCCATATAACCAATATCGATGTACCGCACAAAAACAGGTAGCAGCTTTAAGCATATCATTCCTGACGATTGGCATTGGCAACACTGCTACCACGTTGATGGTGATACCACAGAAGCTCAACGAGCAGGTAACGATGTAACCGCTCAATCTGCACATCGAACGCACGTTTTACAATGTAGTGTATAGCTGACTTGTACCTTTATTTAGAACAAATGTTGTGCTGAATGTTATTTATTATAACCTATTTTAGTTTTGCCTTCGGTATCTGTGTGCTTCGACTTAGCGATTAAATAATTAATTAGATGTATATAATTGTCAATGAAAATTATAATGGAAAAAATATATTTATTATTTATCAAATGGTGTTAGATCTGTTTAATTTTTTATTTGCAATTTGCATTATCTTTATTTATTATGGCTTCAGTGCCAGATATTACAGATAATACTTGACATTATTTTTTGTATAAAATTTACCTTGATGCTTTTATTTATATACCTTTGTATGCAAATATATAAATCGAGCTTCATCGAAGTATAAAATATTAGGCAATATTGCCCAATTGGTACGTGTAAAAGCAGTACGCTTTGTATAATACATTTTGATTTTAATTCACTTCATGTATGTATTCCGATAATTAAAATTAATTACTGTATTGTAATCGTCTAATAGTGTTAATAACGGAAAATGTGAAATTCAGTTTATGGGTTATATGACCTGGTAATTGAAAACAAGAGTATACATATGGGCGAAATAAAAAACAAGTGGTATTGTTTTATTGCATTAAATTTGTTATAATTGTATTTTTGAATTATTTTAAAAAATCGTTTTTCACTTTTTAAAAAGCAGGCATATGTTAAGCGCATCTTTATATTTGCATCTTTTGCTTAATATTATTTCCTATTTATTAACAATCCGGCAAATGTAGTATACGCTTGATAATGCTTTTAATTTTTATTCAGTCCCGTAGTCAAAGCCGGAAGATATTTTCTATAAAAACCTTGTTACGCAAGATAAAAACTTTGCATAACATTACGTAATGACATTTTCGTGTTCGTAATTACCACTTTACGAGTGTTTTTTGACGCCCAAGTTTTTTTACTTCCTATATTTGGAGTTACAATTTTGTGTACAGGTATAATGTAATACATTTCATTTTACTCATCAAATCACCAATAGAGTTAAAAATTGTACCTCCATTTTTAGGGTTACCTGTCTTTTTTTTAAAAAAAAATTACAACTTGAAGTTTACTTTATATACTTGAAAATATTTTGTTATATATTGTTATTTATATGCCAATTTTTAACAAACAAACTCAGAAACACAATGCATTCATTTATACAGAAAGTGTTTAAAGGGTTATAGCGTGCATTTATTTATTATGTTGTCATATTATTTAAGGCGGGGTTTTATTTTATAGGTTATCAGCCGTTAATGATTAATAAGTTCAAACGTTAAATATATATTCCAAATGTTTTATAATCTATGTATTACAAATTGTCACATAACATTAATATATGATATTGAAAAATCAGCGCTAGAATGTTTTTGTTAGATATTACAAATAAATCCCACTCGGAAGCATTTTTTTTAAACTTATTGCTTGGACCAAATGTTAGACATAGTGTGTAGATTCCTATTTTGTTTTTCAGTGCTATATTTAAAATTACCTAATCTGCTTTTGCGGCTTAATTCAATATCTTAAACCAAATAGAATGTAAATAAGATCTGATCAAGAGTTTTAATGGTAAGAAATTTTATACAATATATATGTATATATATATAAATTCAAATAATTGAATGAAAGTAAATAAATCCTAAACCTTCGTATAAACATTTTTTTAGTTTGTGAACATATTTATTGTGTAATTTCGATAGTTTATACATGAGTATTATATCCATTTTTGTCTGTAAATTGGTAAAAGAGCAAGGCTTGTAACTTCGTTATTAGTATAATTTCAGTTTTGTCTTAAGTATTCCAGTTTGTGGTGTAAATTTAGATTTAATCTTATTTTCATGTAATATGCACTTATGTTATCTACACGAACCTATAAGACGTAAACAACGTCAGAAATAAGTTTATTAAATATTCACTATCCATTTTTGATTTCAACCATTATCGGACAAAAAATGATTTAATCAACACATGGAAAGATTGTAATTCACGTTAAAGAAAATCAGTATTTATTGTTTGCATTTCAAGACAATAATTCAGTTTTTTTTGCTTTCTCTAATTACTTTGCCAAATTTTAAAGATTTTGTTATTTGTATATTTTTGTTACTTAAATAATAATTGTGAATATAAATTATGGCATTACGTAAATAAACAAAGCAACCAATACTTTCTATTACTATATGGGAGACGTTTTTGTTTTTGTTGAATCTGCATTTTTTTAATAAACACATTTGTCGTATGTGGTATGTTAGTATAATGGTAAAAGACAAGAAAATTCTTGATCGTTTAGTTTATTTATATAATTTTTTCTTATTTTTGTTTATGAAGAATATTATCTTGTCAAATATAAATTCAATAAAACCTTATTTTACTACAGTTAAAGTTTGCTCTGTCTAACTAGGATATATTTAAAAGTAAATTTTTTTAACGAAATTTATAAGTAGCCTTTATAGATGCTGATGTACAGAATGCAAATTGATGTTTTTTTATTATAATTACATAACATGTGGTGTAATACATATTGTACTTACGCTTTATATTTTAACGTGTAAGGTCTTCGTCGTGCCGGATTTTAACTATTATTATTTGCAATACTGGTTTAATAAAATTTGTTTTCAGTTGCAGCTTTTTTGTTGAGTATCATTTTTTTAATTTTTTATTTATTTTGCAATATTTGGCAGGTTTCTTATCTGGCAGCGCTGTTCCTTATCATTCACTGTTGCAATATGTATACGATTTTAAAACTATTGAAAAAGAAAATGAAAGGCGGCTTAAAACTTCGCTACAAATTGCGTGCCATTGCCTACAGGCTATCTAATGAAATTGCAGTATTGGTACGTCTGAAAAATTCGGATAAAACCTGTAACGTCTTTCATCACCTCATGTGAATGTGCTTGATCTTTAGTATCATTATTTAAATAAGAGCGCCGTCAAGTAAATGATTTGATTATGGTAGTAGTTCTATCACAATATTACAAAAAAATATATAAGAATATTATTTTTACATTTGTACGTTATTATACTTGGGACTGTTGGTGGCAAGTTTTCTTGCTAAAGGCCGTTTAGGTAGATATAACCGCAGTTCCTGTATTTTCTGCCAAACGCTTCCAGGTTTGCGAGTCATTAGTTATATTTTATTTACCAGAGAGAGTTAACACAAGAAAATCGAAAAGTTGTATCATTGGCCAGTCATAAGTTGGGTGCTTTTACTTGCATGTTTGCATGATTCGACTGCGTTTTTAGTGTCGTTTTGATTTGGACAACGATCTCTCTGTGTCTGGCACTAATCGGTGAGACATAACTCCTGAAGATGCCCCGTGGAGGGGTGAAACACGTGTTGAATGATTTAACGGTGGTAGTTATGTAATTCGCATTGTTTGCTGCATGCGCATTTATCAGCGGGCTGGCGGGCGGTGCACTTTGCACGACTACCAGTGCATGTGCGGAAGTAGCTAAATATTGGACCTTTTCTTACTTGGAAATAACTTGTTTTAATTATTTCGTCATATTATTTTTTAATATATAAGTTTACATATGTAACGCATTTGCATTTTATAAGTCCATATCCGAATTCTTTCGTCCCTTTTAAATAATAACAAATTAGACAATAAGTAGAAATCATTTATTCAAGAATTCACTTATCGTTACATTGAACGAACGTAAGTGCATAACAGGACAACAAAAATACCATTTTTCAAGTTTTAGTAATGTACTATATAACATGTTACGTTTTTCCTACATTAAAAGAAAATTTTGTATTACAAATATTGCAATCAAATAAGAAGCAAGGTTTACAAAAACATTGTTAGAACATCAAGATTATGATTATATGTAACAAATACTATGGTTACATGATGGCCTACCTAGCATGTTTGACATCAGAGAATCATTTTACTAATATTTTTTCTAACTACTACAGTAGCGGGAGTTTTAGTAATTTTTATCTATTTATTTCGTAAAAATCAATATCTCCACTGCTTAAAAATTGAACATGAGTTATTTGAAACAAATTTATTTTTCACATCAGCATCATCTAATCACTTGAATAACCTGGCCAAAAACATTGCTTTCAAATCGCTTGTGACAGAAAGAATGATACAGCATCCTATTATCATACATTAGTGTATAAATTGTTACACTTGCTTGCATGCTCCTGTATTTTTTCATTATATACATAGTGAGTATGCTTTACGTGTGTGATTATTTTATGTCATCATAATGCTTTCATATCACAAACTTTTCACCTAACATCATTTTTTAACCAAATACTTAATCTGTGGTCGGATATTTAGATGCATATTCGCCTATAGTTATTTTCAAGTGGTTATAAAACCAATTTAATATTTAAATTAATAAAAGGAACTTTTTAACTTGCCCAAAAACAGGTGTTGTTTGTTGTCTTTCAAAAATAAGTCAATACTTCTATTTTAGGTAAATATGCATTGGCATATCCGATCTTTTTATAATATATACAGTGTTACCAACTGAGCCATTTTTAATGATTGCAGGAACAAAAATGGAGACCAAATAAGTTGGAAACCAAACCAGAATGAAAATATGTTTATGAAATTGTGATTACATGGTGGTTGATCATTTGGTGTATTTAACAATATTGTTTTTATATTTAAAATTATCTTATAAACACATTTATATTTTCATATTGCATGGTCTTTGATGTATAGTTATTAACAGTTCTATGTAAATAGTTTACATAATAACAAATCATTGTCTTTATTAATAAAGCAAATAAAACCTACTGTATCCTTCATTGTATGTCTATTTTAATAACATGGTCTTCATGGTTTATGTTATCCTAGTTATGGAACATCAATATTTTGTTATTTACAGTGCTACCATTTGTAAAGTAACACACTAATGTATATTTACAGGTAACATTAAATATTATAATGATATTACATATTAAATTAAAACAAAAATTTAAATAAATATTTTACATTTTAATTATCAAATCTTGCCTTATAAACAGTGGTGGTATAGGCCTGTGACGTCATCCAAAAATTTATGCACACAAGACTCATTGTCCACCGCAACACGCCTATACCTCGCAGCGAATGCGCTCCTATTTAATTACTCCTCCATAAATCACAATCACTATCACTTACACTAACATATTTGGCCACAGGCCTATATGAGCTACAGTTTATTGAATTGGCCAAAACTTTCAACATAACTCTTCCTCGTTTTCACTATCGGAATTTGAAAAATTTTCCTCATTATCTTCTGGCCGAGGCCTCTTAATTAAAAGTCCTTGCTTTTGTAATTTCTCTAGTGCTTCCATGGCTCTTTTGGCGCCACTATTTTCTATCCTCTCTTCTACCTGTGCCGCTACTTTGGAACTGGTTTTTACAACTTTCAATCCCGAAATGTTTCCTATTCTATTTAAATTAGTGCTTCTGCACATTTCAGACTTAATTTGTGTGGATGTTACAACAGATTTACCTTTAATGTTTTTGACTTTGCTTGTACAGTCAGACTTGCTCTGTGTTGCAGAGAAATGCATTGTTGCTTCTCCATCTGGCTCAGTTTTGTGAGATGTTATTTCTGTAGAAAATTCTTTTGGTTTCTTAAAGCAAGTGAACTGTCCAGTTGACTCTGTAGAAGACCTTTTCATTGATTGTTGAGCCAGAGGTGAAATTTTTAAGGCTCTTCCTATTACTGGAGGTTGCTTTGCAGGTTTGGGACTACTACTAGCAACAGGTCTAGCAGAGCTACCTGTCCTAGTGGAACTGACGCCAGTCCGAACTGGAACTACTTGATTTGATGGTCGAATACTTGTATTATTAACAGAATTAGCATTTTTTATTTTTGTTCCTATGCTCGGCGCTGGATGTCTAACCGTCAAATTCTTTATGATTCTGTTTGGTTGATTAAAGTTAGCAATTTTTTGATGTTTAAAACTGGGAACAGTGCAAGTTTGGTTTGTACTTTTAACCTCTCGATTGACAGTTTGATTTACTGTTCTTATTGTTTTAGTTACAGTTGTTGTTATTTCCTCTATAACTGTTTGAGTTTGAAATGTTTTTACAGAAACTTCTTTATTTATAGTATTAAATTGATTGGTTGTGCTTTCAGCTTTGTCACCAATAGTAGATAATGTTGTTTGGTTTTCAGTTATGTTATATTTCGCAATATTTGATGAAATTGATTTTCCAAGTTCTTTATTACATGTACTACCAGAATCCATTGTTGAATGTTCTTCTTCACTGTTGGTATCATTGATTTTATTGGCATTCAATGACTTTATTGTAATTTCTCTATTAAATTTCTTAATATTGTCTATAGAAGACAGTTGACATTCATTTGATTGCAGATTAGATTTAATTGATTGACATGGCTTCTCTAAAGATTTGATTTTTATCTTGCTGTGTGAACTATTGTTTTCAACATCTGAAAATGATTCATTATTTTCTTCATCAATATGCTCATCGTCAGCATCACTGTCAGTGGCTGTCGGAGATTTTACCAAAATATTTTTGTCCAATTTTTTCTCATCTTCATCAGACCAGTAATCATTTTCGCTTAAGGCACTATCTGTTACTTCTGTAACTTTTACTTTGCCTATAGCATAATCTGAATCACTTCCACTATCATATCCATGCATGCCCACATTTTGAATTTTTATGTCATGGTTTTCTCTTGAATGTAAATTAGGAAGTAAATTTTTGGACTTTATAGTGATATGCTTACCAAGATTCTTCAATGTTGCTTGTAGATCTTCATTATTATGTTTAATTAATTTATTCACAGAATTGTTCATAATTTTTTCAGTTTGTTCGATGTTTTCATCTTCATCAGAAAATGGAGCATTCTGTTCTGGAAAATTCTCCTCGTCTTTATTATTTCTCTGTTTTATTAATCTTTGATTCTTAGATTTGACTATTGTATTTTTACCAAGATTTTGTAAACCCTCTTGTGATCTAGGAGCGGTGTTACTGTAAGTAATTTTATTGATATATTGTCTGGATGATTTAGGTGATTCATTGTCACTATTTGCATCTTGTTTGTCTTGGCTATCGCTATCAGAATCGTCTATGTTGAATATTTCTATTTCGTCATCATTTGATTTTTCTTGTTTAATAATCTTTTCAGTATAGTTCCCTTTTTGAGTACTTAACAAATGTGCTGAAGATTGAACTGTTTGCTGGTTTATCTGAAATTTTTTAGGAATGTGCTTTGCAGTGACATTTGTTAAACGTTTCAAAATTTCAGTATTTTTAGTGTTTATTTTATTACTTTCATCTAGCAAATTAGGTGCTAATTCATTGTCTAGTTTTCTAAAATTTTTTTTTATGATCTGGTGAGATGGACTTTCTTGGCGGTTTTTTGCTGACGATTCCTGTTGGTTATGTATTTTTAAATTGATTACCTTTTTACCAATAATATTTTTCGATAAGTTTTTGTTCAACAAATCTAAAGATTCTGGATCAGTCATATTTCCTGCTTCATCATTTTCATCACAAAATTTGTCTATGCTGTGGGGTGACAATACTCTGGATGCTACTGGTTTAATTGTAACGTGTTTACTAAAATTTTTTAAAGTGTTTAAGGTTCTAGGAATGGGTTCTTCTTCAATGTCTGATTTATTTAACTCCAATTCCAAACATTTTTCTTCATTATCGTCTTTTATATCTTCATTGTCCAATTCAAGTTGTGACTCTTTGAAGTTATCTTGACCCGTGTGATTTAAAGAGTTATCATTTCGAGAAGGTACAGAACTGAAATGATTAACCGACTTTACCGTTATAAGATGACTTAGATGTTTAATTACATCTAACGTATTATTAGGAACCTCTTGAGGCTTCTGTTGAACAGTGGTTTCAATATTTTCATTGTTTATTTCATTTCCTTCAATGGACTGTTGAGCCACATTAATGTTTTCTGACAAATTATTTCTTAATATTTTTGTTGTAGCAAGGTCTTCTTCAAAATCATTCAACGTTTGTCCTTCGACATGTTGATTTATAACATTTATACTAGAAGCTGCTTTTTCATTTTTATTCATGCACTCAGTGTCTAATTTGTCATCGATTGTTTTGTTTATAGATTCATTAAAACTGTTTTCTGTTGTTTCAGGGAGGCCTTTAATTTTACACCTACTCTCTTTAACATCGTCTCTTCTTACATCACTATCATTAGGGTCAGAGTCTTGCATATTTTCAGTAATATTAATTTTGTCATTTGGTTCAATATTTAAGTGTGTTTCTTGTACTAGATCTTTATTTTCTTGTGACACATCAATTGGTGTGTTTACTACCTTTTTTTCATTTGTGCTTAAGTCTACATTAGAATTATTAGTTGCAGTCTTTTTTACTACTTTAATCTGACTATTACTTTGATTCATTAGTTTTGATAACACTTCACTAGATGTGCTGATAGCATTTGGGTTTATACTAGTGGGTTTTGAAAAACTTGAGCTATGACATAATTTTAAAGGTGCCATTTTTTTTTCAGTTTTCCTTTTAATAATTATACCTTGTTTTTGTAATTTGTTTATTTCCGAAGGCAATGGCACCTTTTTTTGACAATTTTTTAAACCATGTTCTTTTTTAGGTTTCAGTTGTTTGGTGACCACACGGGTGGGAACTTCTTCTACACCTTGAAAGTTTAAACCTTCGCCAAAAACATCAGTATTCATGTTCAGAAATTCATCTAAAGTAATGGCCTTTTTGGATTTTTTGTGCTTTTTGTGTTTCTTTGACCTAACTTTCTCTGAATGTTCCACTTGTTCTTCAGGTTCTTTGGTCATGGTCAATTGTAAAAATTGATCCTGGAATAACAGTGAAATGTTAGAATTGTAACAGAGAAAATATAAACCCATAAAAGTATAATGTTCTTTGATAATTTATTGTGTTATTAATAATGTTCCTATATTAACTTAAAACTTACAATTCCCATTGAATTCAAATCTTCATTTTCTCCATCAATTGCAGAAGCTTCCAATTTCTCCATTAAAGGGGGTACAGTATCTAATGAAAATTCAATTATTTGTTTAAGCCTGAAAATATATAAACAAGAAGTTAAATAATTCATTAACAATTAGTAGATTTAATTATGTGTACTCTATACTTACATGTCATTTTCTTCACTGTATAAGTCATCCGATGAGTGGAAAGTGAGATGCACTTCATAAGCATCCAAATGATAAAATATGGCTTCACATAAAGGACATCTGAGTACATCCTCAGGGCTTTGATTTTCATCATTATGATCATCAGTCATGTGTTTCTGAAATAATTAGCAATTTTTTAAGTAAAATATTAAATAGGATTCTATTCCCATATTTCTCTTTGGTAGAACTGTTTCTAATTCGTTTTGATAGAACTAAAGGTTGAAAATATCTTTGTCTAATATGAATAAGTATAACATTATAAAAACAAGTTTTCGTGCCAAATAAGGAAAAATGTATCATTTGAAACCGATTTTTGAATTATATGACTAAGTGCAATGTCCCTAAGAATGACTTAAATGGTGCAACAAATTTCGACTCGGAAATTTTCAGTTTCATCAATATTAATGTTGGTTATAGACTAGACTCACACTGGTCAACTGGTTACAGATATCATAGCAACTTTTGGAAAATATCAAAGGTGAGAGTTTAGTTGTAGTAGAATGTTAATACATACACTAGCCTTAAGTTTGTACACTCACATTTACACTTTTATTGGTCTGTTAATATTTTTTTAGGTAATGTTAGATCACTAAATGCCTTTCACAAGTACCTGTTGCAGTTTTTTTTTAGATCAAAATTGATAAAATTACTAGACTAAAGATATATTATTAAATATAATTTCATGTTACATCAAAATAACATGCAATTTTAAGAGAATAGGTGATAAATTTTTTTACACTAATGTATTTAATTGCTTTATTATAGTAATATCACCTAATATTAGTATTTAAATACTTACATGTAAGTTAACTTTATTATCATACTCTTCACCACAAAATGGACAATAATATATTTGAACCAATTCCTGTAAATAAAATTAAAAATGTTACTTAATCATATTATTAGATAATGATAAATTTGCTAATATATCAGTATAAAAGAAATAATGTTGAGCAGTTATAAAAGAAAAAAATATGTATTTCAATTTCGAATAAAGCTATTTTTTTTTAATTAAAAGGCAAGTTTATAGGATAAAATTTCACATAATATATTTTAGCTGAAAATGTAATATCTAGAAAATATTAACTCACCTGACATAAAAATTTTACTTTTTTTGAGTATCCAACTGTAGGTATGTCTCTATCTTGCCTATGAAAAAACTTATTATGATATACCATAGCTGATGGAATAAAAAAATCAACATTGCAACAGTCACAGTGGAAGCAGTGGGTAGCTTCTGTTTTAATAGAATCATGACTTGTTTCCAAATGCTTGTTATACAGATGCTGAAATCATAAATTAAACATAGTGCATATGCTTTGTGGTAGAAAGGAAACAATCAGAACAATAACAAGACATAAGCTATTTATTTTGATGATGTCTTACAAACAAGTCTATGAAACATTGTAACATAATAAATACTAAGAAAAAAGGGGCACCAGTTTCTTTGTGGCATACCTATTACTTTATTCATTGTTATATCTATTTCAAAGAATTTAAGTAAGGGTAGTTGTGGATTCAATTAAAAACAAAAATCTTGTGAGCTTTGTTAGCCACACCCATTGTTTGCCTGAAGGCAGCTTTGGTCTTAGGCAATAGTGAAAACCTTGAGATACAACAAAACTACAATTATAATTGTTGTTTTGTCATAACTTTGGTATGAGTGTGGACTAAAGTGTACACAGCCTTACAGCTTTTACTTGCTGTGCGCTGCTTCACGCAGTGACACTGAGCATGTCTTACTCTTTAACACATTTGATGAGAGTGTTTTACATTACAAGCAGATATTACTTGTAACTTAATTAAAACAGTGATCATATTTTGGTGTACAACAGTGGCAGTATCTTTTTACACATATGGTGTGGACCAGGCACAGTGGCAATAAACCCTTTTGGGGCTTTTGGTTAGTTGCACTTTTCAGAAATATATACTTGTTTTGCATTTGTAATTGTACCTGCCAGGTTCAACTGAGTGTTTCCACGGGTGCAAGTGCCATGTTTGGTTATCTAATTATAAAACCTGCCAAACAATAATTGTGGAGTGTTCCTCGAAATCTGATTAACAAAGCTTTTTCTTTTGGATAGAGCGCTGTCTGCACTGAGAGAATAGCACTATTGCTAAATGAATACACATGAAAAGTCATTCTGATATGATGCATTACATTGACCTAATGTAATTATAACAAACTGTAATTGCAGAGATAGTTTAAAATTTCTTAGCTGACAACTGAAGTTGATGCTCGGCTGTGTCCTTTCACAGCAGTTAACTGTAGTTGACTTTCAGTTGTGGGTAAAATTTTATGGCCAAAAAGCACAATACCAAAGTAGTTAATGCATTCTTTCCAAGTCCAGACTAGCTAATGTAGGATCTTTATATTCCCACTGTAAACTGTTATCTTAATTAGGAGAGAATATGGGCTGTACAAAATCGTTATGCACAGCTGTAACCATGTTACATGTACTTCAAAGAAGGATTGAACCTACAACTATTGCCATGCAGTAAACCAATTCTGACTGAGGGCCGCTCCAAACCTCTGTTTTGTGAAAATGACATCTTTAAGTCATAAGGTATCGGTCATAATGAAATTGAGCCATCAAACTATTGTAACCAGTTAATGACTGGTTACCATATATATATATATATATATATATATATATATTCTGATAAATAAATATTAGCTTTTTAAACTGAAAGTTTCCTCAGCTGTACATTTTATCATTATTGTAAATTAAATTTCACTATGGTTGATCTTTAATATAAAATGTCAGTAAATCTAGTACTACTAACCAAATGATTTAATATTACTAAACAATAAATTGAAAAATAAGTACTATTGTATATAATAATATGTGTAATATTTAAAAAATAGTTAAAAACTTTGAAATTTATTTTAAAAAATAAAGAATATAGGAAAGCAGAGGCCAGAATCTTGTTAGTAGGGAAGTTAAGAAAATTAATATATGCAATGACTATAGAAACTGCAAGCGCTAGATGAACCTATTTGTTTGTTTATCATGTTTCGTCCATAAAATATTGTTTCTTACTACGAATATCAAATACATTCAAAATTAATATTTTTTACTGAGAGGCATAATAAGCTTTTGAAATTTACAAAAAATTGCATTTGGACTATAGTTTTAAATTAGCATATTTACCTTTAAAGTGAACAACTTGCCGCACCATGGACAAAAATACTTGGCGTCATGATCTGGATGCACTTTATGTTTATGCGTTATTGCTTTCGAGATTGTTGGAAACACTTCAGAACATACATCACACGAAACCATTTCGTTGTCGTCTTTTGATGTCTCACTGGACGTAGGAGATTCACTCTGGATGCGAACTTTAGCTTTTGCCGTTTGATTAAACTTTGGGTCGCCGTGTTTCCTATTGTAATAATAATATATATGTTTATAAATAATATATATATTTGACAGTAATTCGAAATAAGTACATGTAAAGTACATTGATAACAACCTAAAATGTATTTGTAGTGTTTCTTTATCTTCAAAACTTTCTTTGCAAAATATGCATGATAACTCTTGTAGAGAAGTCATAATGAAACCATTTATTTGTATGCCTATATTATTTCAGAATTCGTAGTTTAAGTATCGGTGCTTTACGTAAACCGTCCATATTCATCACACTTTTTTTAAGGTAAATGTTAAAATTCTACAATAACGAATATGGAATCGACAACAAGAGAACGCGATTCAGCCATTTAAAATTGTAGAGTATAATAAATACAATACTACATTATATTCTTGCAATATAAAAAAAATATTGGACTACTAAGTAGGCTGTTTTTGTCTATTAAAAATTATAATAAATTTAGGTAATGACATTGTTTTTCATGAAATTAATTTAAAGCAGTGTTATAATATACCATCTTTGTACACTAGAACTAAGAATTAAAAATAAATCTAAAAAATCTAACAGATGGCGTTCTTTTCCTTCTTGTTTAAAATATATTATTAAGTATATATATTGTGGTATTGTTTCTGAAGATGTTAATGATGTTAGCTCTAAGGCTTTTACAGCTTCATCGGTACTGAGTTCACGGAGCGGAAGGGTCCGTGAACTAGATCATAATTAAGAAAAATATTTATGATCGTTATCAACCGCGTTTTCCTATAAGTGTGTAAATCGTGTCAAGGTCAATATAAATTGTTTATCACTTTTTATAATCACTCACTAACCTCCATAACCAATAAGTTCATTTTTTTAATAGTTTCCTACTTTAATTTTCCTTCACCTAGGTAAACGATTACCATGGCAAATAAAGTTAATACAACTTTTTTATTTTGGCGACTGTATTCAGGATATGTTGGAAAAATACATGCTAAGAAATATGTCCTTACAAAGCATTTTCGAGGCGAACCAAAAAAAAGCGACTTTGAAATTGTACAGGAAGAACTGCCAGAATTAGCTGACGGAGGTTTGTTGTTATTTGTTCTATTTATTTTATTAATTTAATAGAACGAAAGTAAGTGATTTCACACATACATTGTTAACTTTCTTAAGTTAGTTTAGAGTTAAATTATACTCTTTTGAGATCAAGATAGCCTGGAGCTCTCGGATGATACGAATATTGCGTCACAACTAAATTACACAGGTTCACAGCCTACATGTAATAAGTTCGTACTCGTAATATCGCTAGGTTCCAGGCAGATTCTAGGCGCAATTGGAGTTTCTTCTGCCACTTTTACCTTCACTAATGCTTTCCGAAGTTATAGTGACGTTTGCTTTAGTTCAAACGATAATTTATAATATAAAAAAATCGAGCCATAATTTGGCCCTCTCGGAAAACGAAATGCTAAATACGTTTCGTCGTCATACGTAAAAATTAAAGTCGCTTTACGGCCAGTTACTTCAAGTAGCGTTCGTCTAAATATCTGGAAATTACCTATCATACCCATAACCTTGGCGGTTTCTCCCTTCGGGAGTAGTGACTGCCTACCGCCGAAAAGCATTTTTTTATTTTTATTTTTAAACAAAATTTAAAAAGGTAACATTATTTAATATTTTATTGCAGAAATATTAACTGAAGCTGAATTCCTTAGTGTAGATCCATATATGAGAGCTTATATGATAGGTTACAAATTGCCGACGCAGATGATTGGGGGACAAGTAGCCAAGTAAGATTTTATTTTTTATTAAAGATTATATTTAAATATTCGCATATAGATTGCGATATAGACACCTATAGTGTAAGTAGAATTTGTACATTAGCTATTTCGATCTTATACATTTTTGCTATATGATTAGTAAGAAAGGTCCATGTATACAAAGAGTTGCATTTTTTTTTAAAGTAACCGGTTCCATAGACAATAAATTCCGGTTCCATAGGTAATAAATTCACTAAAATAAATGATTAAAATGATATTTGTCAATCCATTAGTTTTATTGATGTGAAATTCCAAGCTGACGAATTGACCACAAATATTTTCCGCTCCGTTATTGGGGTATTTTTATACTATTTATAAATAAATATAAAACATACACACACACACACACACACACACACACACACACACACATATATAAGTATATATATGTTTGTGTATATATATGATTATTGAAAATTTATACAACGGGTAATTTAGGTTTTATCGTGGATTCGTTAATTCCTGTCAATTTTTTGGAAATTAATGACGTTTAAAATATTGCAACTTGTTTAATCATCAAATTATTTCTTTAAACAACACATCTTTTTTAAGGATAACAGCAAGTCGGAATAATAAATATCCGGTAGGTGCTTATGTAGTGGGACATATGGGATGGCGAACTCATACTATTTGTAATCCCAACAAACCGGTCGAAGGCCGTTTCTTACCTTTATATCTACTGCCCGATATAAAATCCTATCCAGTTTCTCTAGGTTTGGGAATACTTGGAATGCCCGGGTAAGGAAATAGAAACGAATTTATTTAATATTTTTCCGAATGAAAGAATTTGAAATAATTGTTTTTTATTTTATCATAGCAACACTGCTTATTTTGGTATGAAAGAGCTTTGTCAACCTCAAGCTGGTGAAACGATTGTTATAACGGGTGCAGCTGGTGCTGTTGGTTCTCACGTGGGACAAATAGGCAAAATTTTAGGTAAAACGCAAACATTAAAAAAAACACTAAGAAAAGGTGTTATAATTACTACTTTATTTTAGCTTAAGTTACATGTTTTAGTATTGTATGACTTCAATTTAAAGAATTTATTGAAATTGTAATTATTGTGTTACCGAAACTTTAGTACTGCATCTTAGGAAAGGGCGCTGAGATGGAGGCCGAGAAAAGAAGAGCATGAGCATACATTACTTATGAAGATGCAAATTACGATTTGATTCTCCCTACTGCAATGTTAATAATACTGACATTCTTAGTTTGCAAAGAGTATATTTTGAATTATATTTAGAGAATCCATCGGATTACCTTTATCATATAAGTTCTATTGAATGGACCGTTAGCAAAGATCAAATATGTTTAACACTGTTGTCTAGAGAATGTACTTAACCAAAACTTGAACTTGAACAAAGCGGCATTTTAAATAAATTTTCTTGTTCGGATCTTTCTCAGCTTTCTATCGCATTAAACTCGGTGAAGCTGTAAATGCCATCCGTTAAGATCACTACATTTACATACAATTACAAAAATAAAATAAAATTCATAGTTATTTATTGCAAAGTAATATTATATACTACACGTTAAGTTTTCTTATTAAACATGTAGTTTGTTGGGTATTTATAAGATAACAGCGATTTAAAGGCAGTGATGGAATGTGTGCATCATTGGTAGCAGATATTTAAAAAGTTAACAAGTACAACGCTTATTTGTTCATACCCCCTCTTTTGGATCTATTGAGAACTACTTAGTCTAGTTTATCATGATCAATTCTTTCTCAAGCTGATATTTTTCTTTTTAAGGTTGTCGTGTTATAGGATTTGCTGGGAGTGATGCGAAATGTGAATATTTAGAAAAAGAACTTCAATTTGATCACGCTTTCAATTATAAAAGTGTCGATATTAGAGCTGCTCTCAAGGAAAGTGCACCAAATCGCATCGACTGCTATTTTGACAATGTTTGTATTTTAAACATTCACCTAATTGTACACACTAATCTTTACAAATACTTGGTTATAGGAGATGTTTCCCTTTTTATATGTACTATCATTGCTAATGGCACCGTGTTAATATGGACTGCGTCCGTTGCAAGTCCGATTTTGTTAAAAAAAAACACTGGGCTAGGATTTTGACAGTTATTATATCAAAATATATATGAATCAAAATAAAATAAACTGTTGTAGTTAAACATTACATCGCCGAATAAAAAGTAAACGAACGTTAGAGATATAAAGGAAACATAAGATTACAATTAATAATCATGTCTTACGATTAATTAAAAAAAACGTCATGTTTTATAGACTATATGACTATATGACTGTTTTTATATCTAAATATTTATATTTGCAATTATTATTAATTATATAATTTATCAATATTGTTTTTAGAATAAACGAAAGAAACGTATCATTCTAAGATGAGACTTGTGTAACGTGTATGAAAAGTTGGATTGGAATATTTTATGCTAATAAGATATTTATTTTCAAGGTTGGAGGTGAATTAAGTTCAACTATAATGACGTACATGAACAAAAATGGCAGAGTTGCCGTGTGCGGTTCTATTTCGTCTTACAATGACTCAGTCTTGCCAAAAGGTATGTCGGGATTAAATAGTGTACATTCTTAAGATATTGTTTGTAAAGAGTTTGTATGATGTTTCAGCGACTATATTACAGCCCGCAATTGTTTTCAACGAACTGAAAGTAACAGGATTTTTGGTTAGCCGGTGGATAGATCGTTGGGATGAAGGTATCAATGCAAATCTGGCTTGGCTACAAGAAGGTAAACTTAAATACAAAGAGAAAGTTTATTACGGCTTCGAAAACATGGTAGAAGCGCTCGTAGGCATACTAAGGGGTGAAAACGTCGGAAAGGCTGTTGTAAAAGTCAAGTGAAGTGACTAAAATAACGTAATATTTTTCTTCAATCAAAAATCGAATTCAAACAAACGCTAATGTTGTGTAATGTTGAAATTATTTCAAGAATTGGGTATATGATATTTACGCATACACAAAGAACACTTATATATTTCAGTACCTAGTTTAAGTGATGCACTGAATATTTTTTATACTATTGATTTAAGCATTTGTTTTATTATTTTAATAAATGAAATAAATAAATAAACACTTGTCTTTTATTTTATCCCATTAAATACATTTCGGATTTTATGTTGTAAAAAGCATAATAACACAGATTACCAAAGATGAAAACAATGAATCAATGTTAGAATTCGGAATCGCTTTGTAGTTAAAACCAAAGCACAAATTTTACTCTAGGAATACTTTCTACGAAAGCTATATTCACTTGATCTAAAAAATACTTCATAATAAAAAATCTTATATTTCGTCGCGAAAGTCTTGATATAAATCCCGGAAAAGGTGTATCTTTTTAGTAATAGTATTACAGGTTACACTTTGGATTAAAGAATGTAGAGATTTTATTACATATTTTTACATACATTACATAAAAGTCAAAAAGCTTTATCTTTTACCAAACTAAGCTCGAATAACATCTTTAATCTCTAAAAGAATGTCAGAAGGTGAATTTAAATATCCAGGACATTTTTATAAATTTTTTATTAAGTATGTGATATTTTTTTAGCTATAGTACATGATAAATAATATTTGACGGTTTATTTTTATGAATATTATTATTTACAGTATATAACTATTTTATTCGAAAAAATAATTTAATTAATTTTTAACATTCCATAACATTTTTTTCCAGTTGCCATAAAAAAAATCCTATAGCGTGAAGAACAGTTATTTTAATTTTATTTAACGTGTGAACAAAATGATATCCGAAATAATTAAACAATACTCTAGTAATAGAGAAAATAAAGTATATTTAAGTATTTTTAATACATCTGTGGGAGAATTAATAGCTGCTGCGGACGATAGTTATATTTATTTTATTCTCAGTTTAGATTCAAAAGACTTAAACAAAGAATTACAAATTCTTGTTAAGGAAATTAACTGCACATTTCTAAACGATAAAAACGAAATTCTCAAAAAAGTCGAGATTGAGTTAGAAGGATATTTCTTAGGTAAAATTAAGAAATTTAACATACCAATTAAAATGATTGGTACCGATTTTCAAAAGGTAAGCTTGCAATATATTAGAGTTAATTTTTATTATTTGCGACAAAATATCGTAACAAAATCAGAAATATTACTAAAAATTAAATTTTAAGAATTAAGTGTGATTTGTTTACTTCAAACTATTTTGCACAATATTTAATTTATAACAGGAAGTGTGGAACAAACTATTGGAGGTTCCATTTGGTTCAACAATCACATATGGAGATCTGGCTAAAGCTATGGGAAGAAAGGCCAGCCATGCAAGAGCAATAGGTGCAGCTTGCGGAGCTAATGCTCATTTGCTTTTGATACCTTGTCATAGAATAGTTGCTTCTGGTTCTAATGGTGGTTTTAGTTGTGGATTAAATAGAAAAGAATGGCTTTTAAAACATGAAAAGAAATTTGTATGATATATTAGACTAGATGCCTTTACTGTTAATTAATTATTTTATGTGAAAATAAAGATATTAATGTTATATATTTGGTTTGTATGAGTATAAAAATTAAGATCCTTGGTATCATGAAACTTCAGATACTTATTAATTGTATTATTATTATGTATTTTTGTCATTGACAATTATTTTTTACTCCTTGACCTTTTATGACATAGCTAAATGATAAAAATGCTAAACTTAAACCACAACATGGTAATTAAGCTCAGGGTCGACCTCAGAGGTTTGGATTCAGGATGTTATGTAATTTATTTTTCAGAATTGGACTCTTGTCTTATATTATATGCTAAGAGTTCTGCTAACATTTTTATATCTGCAAAAAATTGATTGTTTGTAATGTTAAACAGCTAATCTTATAGTAACATACATATTCAGGCAATAACTTATTATTTCATGATCAAAGAAAAATAATGAACAGTAATCAGGCTTGGTTGGTTTTTCGGCCTTAGAGCATTTCCATTACAGCAATACTTAAAATGTTTTGCTTTATGGTGACTGTGGGTGTGGCAGATGCTTATGTGAATACCCTAATCCTTGCTGTGGAGACCTTTTTTATACTAGAAAGAGACATTATGACTAGGGTAATAAAAAACTTGATGGCAAGTGATGTTGCTTACACATTCTGTAAACACATCTGTTCCTACAATGAATTATTACATGAGTTATAGTATCAGTTCAGTAATTTCAATATCACATTAAGAGTAAGATGTGAGTGAGTTAAAATTAAATGCTCATATTTTCACTGTGATATTGTGAATCTGTTGCCATTTTGATGCATGCCTTCATTTTAGGTTAAAACAAACTATTGCTTTCAGCTAATATTTTCCTACCGGTCTATTATTCCTGGACTGGATATTAAAAAAGTTATTAAATAAAATATTCTTTTACCAATTAAAATTTTACTATGTATAATAGTCGATACAAAATTAATATGGTTTAAAATTTAGGTTGATATTTTAAATGTCACATGTTAACAGTTAAATGTAGTAACTATTTATCACTTTTATTTATACATAAACAGTATAAAACTATATTAAGGTTTACCACTCGAAACAATATGAACTCGGTTGTTAATGTAATCATGCAAGAATTGTTTTTCATAAGAAAGCAAAACTGGCTGGTAAATCTCAAAAATTGAGATACTAATTTTTTGGAACATTGCATTGTTTTAGTAGTGAGGTACTAAGTTATGTCTAATTCTAATAATTAATTTAAATAAATCTATGTGTAACCCCGTCTGTTAAGGTTGTAATACAGCCCCTGTGCCTGCATGAGCTCTGTGTGCGTGCCACTCTCGGCCACAACTCCGTTCCTCAATACGCAGATGCGATCAGCGTCGCGGACTGTGCTAAGACGATGCGCTATCATAACACACGTTCGACCTGCTTTTGCTGCATCTAGAGCTTCTTGCACAACCTGTTAAAATTTTTCATTTTAATACTTTCCATTATATATCTTTTTACATTACTAAATATTTCTCCAATGCGGCGACATTAAAAAGAGTAACTATTGAGCTTATGGCCGGCTCTTATTAGCGGATCAGCATTCCCAGCCAGTGATAGCTTGGTACTTATAATGTTGAAATATTTTCTTCCGCTTGTTTTTCTCATATCTAAGGAATTTTGAGATGTAACTGGAGAATAAAATAAAGAATTTTTAAATTTGAGATATTTGTTCCTGAGGAAGCCCTCGGCTTAGTTTTTGTAAAGCTTGTTACATTAAATTCGGTGAAGATAATTGCTATTTATCTCGGGCAAACATCAATCATCCATAACAAAAATAAAAAAAAAATATCAACGTAATCATTTCAGCCGTAAAGCCGCTAGAAGTAGACATTTCCTAGAGATTTTCTATAGAACCGGTTGGAAGCGGCCAGACCTTAACAAGGTTCCCTTGGTAAGGTCTGGCCGCTGCAAGGTTCCACCTTGTGGGTGGACATCCTACGGTGCGTTTGTAGCCCTGTAAAATCTACCCCGAACCTAGAAAAGTATAAATAAAAGTAACCAATTTCCACCTTTTCACTCTCTGTGTCCAAAGCACTGGTTGCTTCATCAAGTAACAGCATTTTTGGTCGACGAATCAAAGCCCGTGCGATGGCAACCCTCTGTTTTTGTCCTCCCGATAGCTGTGTTCCTTTTGAACCGATATTCGTTTCGTAGCCCTAAAATTTATCGGTATTACAATAAAACTATCATACAGCAGATTATTTTCAAATTTCAATTTGTAAACATTTATACCAAAGGTAAGGACATAATAAAATTATGTATGTTAGCCTGTTTAGCTGCTGAAATTATTTCATCCATGTTCGGTTTCCTTGAGTTGTCGCCATAGGCAATATTTTCGCCTATTGTTCTGTCAAACAATATGGGTTCTTGTTGCACAAAACCAATCGATTGTCTTGCGTCTTTTAGACGTAGTTTTGGTAATGGTATGCCGTCAAAAGCCTGAAAATGTAAATATTGTATAAGTACGAAATATATTCCGTAACATTACTGCCAAGAAACTGTATACGTACAACTATGCCGTCATCGGGATCATAATATCTCTGAATAAGTTGTATGACAGTACTCTTTCCGCAACCGCTAGCACCGACTAAAGCAAAGGTTTTCCCTCGTTCTATTTCAAGATTAAACTTTTTCAATACTTGTATCAGTGGGCGAGTTGGATATTTGAAGTCCACGTTTTGAAGACTTGCTTCCCCTGTACCTTTCTGAAAATTTTACGCAGTATTTTTCTATGTTATTAAATTTATAGAAGATAATTTTATTGGGACATGAGGCTTTTAAACATTGAGAATAGTATAAATGAATAATAGTAACACTTGAATCAAATGGATGTAACAAAAAATAAACATACAGAGTAAGCTTAGTATCTCCAGCTGATATTATTAATAGATGATACAATCAGAATTTAGTACTGTGTCCTCTTTGTTGTCAAAACTATCTACATTCAACGGAGCATCTTATTATCAACAAACTTAGTTTAGACCACTCAGCAAATGGATATACTGTAAAAGTTAAAAATGGCGTCTAAACTAGGCCTAGACTCTTAGACACCTGTTCTTTCTTTAACGTAATGTTGCGTAATGAAAAAGACTAGTTTTTTTTAACAAACTTATTTAAATAGGTCAAAGCCGTTTTGAATTATAACGACCATGATTACAGGATGGCATTTTTTTAAATTACCGTCTGTGATGGTTTACTGTTTAAGACTTCGAGAAGACTAAGGACTCGTTGTTTTAAAATACGAAAGATATATTGACTTTTTTTTACGATATTTCACGTATATTTTTAAAAAGATTTTCTATTTCATGTTCGTTTTTTCTTTTAAACCAATATTCGTATTAACTTACAAAGTTTTCTATGGCAGGCTTGTCTGGGTCTGTGATGGTCGATTGTTTATTCAGAAGGACATAGATACGTCCGGCCGCTTTTATACCTTTTTGGAAATTAGGAGCGAAGGCAAAAGCTTGAGCTGCTGATGATGCGCCCATTAATAACGCCTGAGCGGATCTAAAATAATTAATTATTTTTTTTTATTTATTACTCTTTATTGTACACACGAGAAAAGAAAAAAAAACATAGACGCATAATAACTTAAAAGTACAATGTACGGTTTTGTCACTGAAGGCAATTTCGTATAGACAACCATAATAAGGAAATAGAAGACAACACAAATAGCGGGTTTTCGACGTGTACAAACATACATATATTTAATTATATACATACATTTATTAATTTATGTTAATAATAAGTACAATATAATACATAATTATAAATACAACAATAAATAAAAATATAAAATTAATCTTGATAAGTTCCCACTTACCAGAGAGAGGAAAAGAAAACAAAAAAAATGGATAAATAATATTCTTATGAAAAATATTAATCAAAACGTAATATTTATAAGGATATTATTGTGACAGTTTACTTACTTAAGTACTACTGAATAATTAACGTTGTCATAGATCATAAGTGTTCCTCCGTAGTACATCGCAGCCGCGTACACAAAGTTGAAAAGTCCTCTGGAGAGCCCAAAGACAATTCCTCGCCAATGGGTTGTTCGCTTGGCGCTTAGTAAAGCTGGAAATAGTTGCCTTGCGTACTCGTTAACAAAAGTTTCCTCTCTTCCGAGAGATGCCACGGTCCGTACGTTCGCTACCGCCTCTACTGCCAACTACAACAGCATCAATATCATTATTCATATTATTTCTCATGTTCATTTATTCACATTATTATCGACATTGGGTCATTTAAACTTATGTACGTCATGAAAAAATTGCCAAGAGACTCCATTTGTTAAAAACTAGAATCCGATTAAATTCTCTATCACCCTTCAACTAATATATTCCAAACGCTCTTCATCTGATAACCCAAAACAAATACAGTTTTTTGTGGTCACTTACAATATCGTTAAAATACTTGTTAGAGCAACTCATTTCCAAGCTATCATCACTTAAAATATCCTTTACCCTATAATAACATTTTTTTTAAAAAATTTTCTTTATGGACTTCTCAAATTATTTACTAGATAATTCAGAGCATATTGTAATACCGTACACAGTTGCACATAAAAGACTTACTATTTTATGAAGCCTCGAGAAAATATTAACAAGCCTTTTAAATAAATAAAAATTTCTAGAGCTAACCTTTTGTACACCTCTACTTTTATGTAATTTGTTAACGTTTTTATATAAGACTAAATTGTCCAATTAGACAAAATAATATTAACAATACATAAACATAAAAAAATACTCTACCTTGGAACTATTTTTCATTGTCTGTGCAGTCCCAAAAGATTCGGCACTCACCAATCTACCTTCTTTGTAGAGAATGGCAGCAATAAATGGAACAAATGTTAATGCCACCAAGCCTACTCTCCATTCATATATCAGAGACAAAGTCAAAGCAAAACTGAAAGTCCCAATTGCCTGCAATACAGTTCCTATACGTTGTCCCGTTGCCTAAAATAATTATCAATTATATTTTATATTGTATGTTTCCATTTAAATAACAATTTTTAATGTTTTTTTTGTATATTGTCTATTTGTATATAATAAGGATATAAGGTCTGTAAGGTTATTTGAATTTTTTACTTGATGCTTATGTCCAACTGTGGACATCTTACATTTGAAATGATTATGTAAGTTGTATGTTTATGTGAAGACAAAAATGTGTGATTCTATAGTGAAAAAAAAAATCGTTTTATTGTGGTAACATGTGGTTAGTCCGAAAAGTAAACATTTATTACCCCTTGGACAGTAGCTGCTTCACCAGAGAGCTGAGCACAAAGGGCTCCCGTTGAATTGTTCTTGTTATCGAAAAATGCAATCTCTTGCTGAAGCATTTTATCAAACATTAGTAACCTCAAACGCGCAGTTAAATGTTCTCCGGCTACCGCATACATAAACACCTGTGTATAAAATTTATTAACAAAACACTTAAAAGATAGCAAAGTAAAAAATATATGTATTAACAATACCGTTATGAAGTTGGAAATTCCTGTAAAAATGCCTATACCAACGAATATAAGCGCAAACCTTCTGACTTCAGCAAACACCTCATCAGTGTTAGGATTTGAGAGAACCTGTAAATAAATTTAGATAGTTTAATGATAAACACTCCTGTCAAGATTTATGGGCGTATCTCGAAATTAATCTCTAAATGAAATTTAGTATTATATAACAAAAAAAAAATAATCACGCAAAAGTTCTACGTGAAGGTTTTATCTGTACATGAAACAAATTTCATCGTCTTTATAGTTTCATCATTACGATGTTTCCGTAATCATAAGGCTTAGGTACTTTAAATTTGTTAGAAATATTAATTTCGTCGCGTATAGGTCAGCAATGAATTTACCGAAGGTTCATTTAAAGTTCACTAGTTGTTGTTCAGTTGTATAGGGATTGTGTCAATTTCACACTCCAAATTCAAAATTAAATTGCGCTCATTAATTAGATTATTTAATTCCGTTATTTCATCGTATGTGGCACTTTAAAGCCGAAACATAGAAATACAATTTTAGTGCTTGGTTGCACAAATAGGCACCGTGACAGTGATAAATATAGGGCAAATTTATCTGTGATTTATGATCAAAGGGGCAAAAACTTTTACGAGTTTATAAAGATTCTATATCTTGTAAATATTTCCACAAAGACCATTTTTACACATTAAGTTCTCAAGGCCTCTATAAATAACTTTTGAATTATACAGAAGAAATATTATGGATAACAGAAGAATTATTATATATAGATTATAAATTAAATATGATGGTTACATATGTTATAATCGTTATCGTCATTTCGTCCAATGTTGGATGCTGGACCGGTTTGAATCTATGCATTAAAATATGTTTTTATATTTAACAAGGAAGTACTTACTCCTACAAAATCCCCCAGGATAACAGCTAAAAGAGGTATGCCACAACCACTGAGCAAGGAACAAATACTGGCCAATGTTATAGACTTCCATTCGGGTGAATTTAAACGAATGACACGCTTGAATGGTATCTGTGTTTCATTTTCGATGTCTTCCGTTTCCTTAAAGAAAAAAACATTTATTCAATACTCTGCATGAGATTTTACTCTAATATTTAATTCTTTATTATACTACAATAAGTCATTATAAAGAAATTCTTACTTCTATTTTAGTTTTTACTTCTTCATCTTCGTCTTCTTCAACTACTTCCGATACTTTTCTTGCTAGAACACCTGATGAATCTGAAATTATCAAAGAAGTATATAATAAAACAGGAATACACAATAAAATTATCCGTTTAAATATTTACAAGACTACCTGCGGTGTCATCGCCTTCCGGAGAAGACTGTATCATTACCATGTCGTAGTAATGTCCTTTCATCTTCATGAGCTCGTCGTGATTTCCATATTCTAGAATTGTACCGTTTTTAAAGACGTAAATTAGATCCACATTCCTGATAGTTGATAGCCGGTGAGCTACTACAATAGTTGTTCTTCCTTTTTGAGCCTAAAAATAACGACTTTTTATCTATATTTTATTATTATCAAATATTTTTAATAGGATTTGTCTATTTATGTACTGCTCATCGCGATATCTTCGGAACCATGAGACTTAAAGATTTTTAATTAGGAAAGAATGTTTTTCCAAGTATCAACAATTTTCAATACCATTCGATAATCAAGAAGTAAATTTTCAAAAATAAATCCTACTTACCCTATCTAATGCGGCTTGCACTTTAGATTCGGAAGACGTGTCAAGAGCGCTGGTTGCTTCGTCGAGCAACAAAATCCGCGGATTGCGAATAAGCGCTCGTGCGATCGCGATCCGCTGCTTCTGTCCGCCAGACAGCGATGCTCCTCGTTCACCAACTAACGTATCGTAGCCCTGCAGACAACAAATCATGGCTATATATCATTTATACAAAATTATCTGGACAGATTCTTCATTAATTTTAGTGTGCTATTGATAACAATACTTCCTTCATTGTTTCTATTGAGTGTAGTTGCTACTAGCCCGGGGGTCTTTAGCAGCTTCATAGGAATTGAGTTCAAAATTCAAATTCTTTGCCCATATTATGAGACTATTGTGTATACTCTGTAAAACTCTCTCAATCATGCCTCATTGATAGTGTCCACCAACATCATGTCAGCCAATAAACGTATTCTGCGAGATGCGTAAAATTTTGTACAAGTACTGATAGAGGGTTCTTTTATAATAATAATCCATAGATTTAATTTTAATTTTTTCAGTATCCTATGTCTAAAAAAACCTCGACTGCCAAGCTGCTAGGTTACAATTTGACAATTCTTTTTCTAAAATTGATTTAAATAGTTTAGACTTACCGCAGGAAGTTTCATAATGAAGTGATGAGCATTAGCTTGTTTGGCAACTGCTTCAATTTCAGCGTCCGAGGCATCAGCACGTCCGTATCGGATGTTCTCTCGCACTGTGGTGTTGAAAAGCACTGGCTCTTGACCTACCAGACCTATTTGCTCTCGTAGCCATCGAACCGATAGGTCACGTACATTTTTGCCATCGACATATACCTGTTATACACGTCAAAAATTTACCACAATTATAAACAATTAGTGGGTAGGTGGGTATGAAAGTAACTGCTGTAGCCCAGCTGATTGGCAAGTTAGAAGTGCCAGTGGGCAGACCAGATAACGAGCAGAACTAGCCGCTGCGGTCTTAGTGGACACTTATACTTAGTGGACAGACGATTTTCTCAACGTTGCCGGAAGGCAGCGGATGCAGAACATTTCTAACCGACACCTTTCGAAAAATATTGGAGAGGCATATGCAAATTATTCCACTCTTATGCTGGATGTATTAGATTTGAAACGCTTCGCTTAGTTGCGATGCATATCTTACAAGAAAGAAATAGATGGATTGTGCTACTCAAAGTTCATGAATAGAAAGTGAACGGTCAAAACAGACTCAAACAAACACCTCGTAAAATCTGCTTTGACTGGGACACTATAATGCAGTGAGGGAAAACGTGAGGATGAATATCATTCCGGACAAACAAATATCTCGAAAATATAAAGGAAACTAGATAAAAGTAAGCCGCTGTAAAAGTAAGCGCAACTTAACAGTTTCGGGATGGATTCTTGGGGACACAGGCCTCCAGAGATTACCAAAAGGACCGGTTCAAAGCGGCCTGCATCCAGCGTTTGCCGATGTTCGTAACATGGTCGTCTGTCCACCGTGTTGGTGAATATTTTCGAGCTATGCGGTCTTCTTACCAATACACTGAGATTTATCTAGGCACGTACCATGTACCGATTTATCATATAAATGTAACTTTAAATATTGTTGTAATATTATTATTTTACATTACAAAAATAATAATTAGATTGTTATCTATGCTGTACTAAGGTATTTGTCGATAGGAACTATTAAAATCCAATACAGGACAAAAAGATAACATTACGCTTATCTAATTATACTATCTATGTCTATAAATAATAAAAATACATGTTTCTGCGTACAATTAAATCCGCTTTTAAATCTTAATGACCTTAAATTACACTTGTTGAACATGAAGAGATTTTGATATAAACTTTATAGAAAACTTACACTTCCATCAATGGTGTCATAGTAGCGTGATATTAGCTGTATAATGGTAGATTTTCCGCAACCAGAATGACCCACAAGTGCCACTGATTGGCCCCGTTTTACGCTTAGGTTTATTCCTTTTAGCACCTACAAGTTTTTTAAATCTTTATTAAAGTTCACATCTCACTCCCTACATATTACTAAATATAGTGCTAGTGTAGGTTGGCCCAAAATATGTAATTCAAAATTTGCTACCAATATCGCTTTAGAGCGGCGGAACAGGGGGAGAATCGGCCACTCTGTTGCGTCACTCCGTTGTTAACGTGGCGCTCATATAATTTTTCCGGCCCCCACCTCACCTCTCTCTCTCTTTCAGGCGCAGATGTTTCGGTAGCACTATTACCATATTTATCGAAGAGATATAGCGCTCTTTCAATAGCGCTTTAGTAAGAAAATGAAAGGACAGGATGATTGTAGTAGTCAAATTTCACAAAAAAATTAAAAATTAGTTTACATAATTGTTATTAAATATTTAGGTACCGTCCTTTATTTTTGTTGCTGGATCTTTTGAAGCAAAGGCAAACGTGGTACAAGACAAACAAGAGTAAAACACGACAATTTTTAAATTTATAAGGTATTTGAAAAAAGTGCAAATAAAATGCGTCCTCAGGAAAGCTGGTTATACTCACTTGCGGAGAAAACTCGTCGAATTCTCGAGCAAGGTTTTATAGGAAGGGGGACCTTCAGCAATGAAGATAAATAACCAAGAAGAATATATATGTAATTGTAACTGTGATTGTTAAATATTAGTAATATTTTTGTCTAATTATGTTAATAAAATGGATTATAAATTAAATATACTATTGGAAATAATTGTCTTTTACCAAGAGACTTCTGTTAGAGGTCTTGTGACTTCTCCATCTTTAGCCAAGCAGTAGGGTTTGAATAATGCTGTATTTTAGTGTGACGAGTAAATGATAGCTCTGCTTGAGAATTTGCTATTTAGTATATAAAAACATATTTACTGGCACGTCTGGTCTGGATGGATAGTGGTAATATACATCCTTAAGTTCAATGTTGCCTTCAACAGCACTGGGAACCACTCCTCGATTCAAAAGAGGGTTGATCGTTGGTACCAAGTCAATAAGATGAAAAATCTGTGCACCGGCTCCTCTGGCTATTCCAAACACCTCCATCAATGTAGACGAAATTCCAAAATTTGCTGAGCCCATAAGCACACCAAAAAAGACCTAAAAAGATTTGTTTTTGAAAATTGTTATTTTTTGCCACAATTGCATGTAGCTCCTTTTAATTAAATTATTCACCCGCATTTTATAATATAAAGGGAAATAAATTTACCGCCTAGATATATTTTTAAACTAAATTTACATTAAACACGGGCAAACAATTGACAAATTGATTTACAATTACTTTAAAAATTGCGAACAAAAGTTTTTATACCTGTTTTCATTCAACCTGTGGGTGCATGTCACATGAAACATGACATATTAATTATTTTTTTCTATTGGAAAGGTTAATAACTTCCGGGAAAAATTTTGGCCCAAAAAATTTACAGCAACAGATAGTAAACAATAATTCATTTTACATGTACTAATTTGAATCTTAAAAACGCTTTTTCTTACTATATAATCATTACGTAATTTATGGTTTCTGGTAATATTTATTTTTGGACATGATGTAATGTTCATTAATTGACAGAAAATATGCCAGATATTCACGCCAAGTACACCTTTAACCAATCACCTCTGTGTATGATACATTTTGCATGACTAGTCAGCACAGGCTTTATCACATATGTTGTCTTAAATAGTGCTAGATGTTTCTATTTAGTATTTACTAATGTATATATGAATATAGTATATATGAATTGGAAATTCATAAAGCAACAAGACTAGGGAAGCGGCAAACAGTATATTTAAATACTCACTGATATCATAGTGTTGATGTCATAATTTTCTGGTTCGTCTACCATAAGTTTGTATCCAAACCAGAAGGACAAAGCGTAAGAACAAAATATGCAAAAAAACAGAAAACCCATCGCCAATCCGGTGAAAAATCCTGAAGCAAAATAAATATTTTTAATACACATGTTAAATAAATAACTAGAAAATTGCAGAATAATAACACCTTTAACTTTTTAAATTAGGTTAATGTAAATAGATTTCTTGATGATCTAATTATTATTTATTCTTGTTTATATAGCGCATGTTATGGTTCGCCTGTCATTCAATGATAATTGAAATTATTCCTATATTTTTAATAGCTTTGTATTCGTACATAATATTGTTAATTTTGTTAGCTATTTTTAATAAATATAACAAAAAAATTCGACGTACAAATATAAGAAACATTAATGCTTCGTCGTAATCGTTTCAGCCCAAAGACGCCCACTATATTCGCCATGCTGGGCAGGCGGGTTGGCGATCGCGTGTAGCATTATGATATGTAAAAGACGGTGCTGCCCATCCTCTGTAAACTTTTTACTGAGCAGTGGCAATTAATATTGCATAAAGTGTGAACTATATAAGATTGTATCTCCGGAATCGAAAATTCGACCCACGGTTGGATCTCAATCTTCTACCGCTGCGCTACTACTGTCTAAGCTAAATATGCTTAGTGTATTAGAATTTTTTTAGTGAAACTGGAACTAGTAGCAAATAATTATACTTTGGTATATTCTGTATAACAAATTTCCATGGCACATTTTTACGTACAAACTATAAATTAAATTTATGTGCAATATCGCATTTGTGAATAGTTAATATTTTTCTTAAAACACTAATCTTTAAATGAAAGTCGTGCTCTATTTGAAAGGTTTTTTTAAAAAAGCTATTTTTTTAAAAAAATGTGTACCCTGCAAGACATTTGACATTGACAAGGTTTATTAGAATTAGGTGTAAATGGGTGAATGTATAGCTTATTTACTGTCAATTAATGTATAACACGCCTTATGAACAAATCAATAGTTTCATGGAAAATAAATTGCCAAAAGCCAAAAAGTGTTTTAGCAGACTTTACATTGCTAAAAGTTGTTGGCACGTCGGCATTCCAGTAGAAAGATATGTTAATGGAATATGTTTCATGGTGATCACTTTTTATGCTCTCAAGTGAGTATTACATTACATAAAGCTCTTTAAAGCTTTTACAGCTATTTTTAATCATAGTGTATACTTCGAAAGTAATCATTAAATGTATGAGAGAGCTATGAAATAATATAAGTCCCACCTTTCTTAATATTGATACTTCTAGACTCTTCTAGGTAGGTATTGTATCTCTCTATTTCCTTCTGTTGTCCACTGAAAGCGTATACGGTGCGCATCGCAGAGAGTACTTCCTCAGCCACTGAGCCGGCTTTTCCTGAAGCTACCGCCTCTTTCTTTGAAAGTCTTGAAGCAATCTGTTTTATAAATAAATAAAAATAACATATTCCTCCAGTGTCGGTGTCAAACACTAAAGACAACTTGCGCCAAACAAACAATGCTTGACTTTACGTAAGTCAGTCAAAAAAAAAAATCAGTTGCATGAACAATATTATTACTTTGACTAGTACAATGTAATACACATATATAAAGTAAATTATTATTGACCCATGTACCGTTTAGGATAATCGTTATAGTTTATAAATAAAGTTTATTATAATTTTATATGCTGGTTACATTTGTTGTTCACATTACTATTGTATTTTACTTTGCGCTGGATATTTTGAATAGCCCACAAAAATGTCCATCGCCGGCTGCGTTATGTGACACTCCTATACTACACTAAGTTCGACCCATGTAACCGCCTATATCCAATTTCTCTCTCTTTCATACGTACTTGGTAAATAAGTGAAAAGAAAAGATTGTAACGGACGGTGGCTATTGTAAAAAACATAAAATTCGTTTACATAGCTACTGTTTTAAAATATATAAACAATTTTTATGTATTATAATAAATTCCGTGCCTATCTCTTTTTTTACCGCACCGGGCGGCACTTACTTTGGGGCGGCATTTTTTATATTTACTTATAGTTGTAAAAAGAAACTTTTTCATTTCAAATATATTTTCTTTCTTGAATAATAAATGATTATTATAAGTTTAATATTTGATTTATATAAATTATGATTAACCTTATGATTTCGAATATTATTCCTCGGTGTATATAAATGCATTTTAGTGTAAATTTTGGATTCTAATTCAAGAACAAGATAATAATTTTATTTTATTGTATTCATTAAAATTCGTTGAATTCGTAAAAGGATCTTTACGACTTTGTTCGGCAATTTTTCCTAACTAAAATTTTTTGATGTCAGTTTATAAATGTCATTTCTTTTGAAAAGTTTATATGATTACTTTGAAGTAATATATCAATAATTTTTAAATCAAAAACCACTATTTGATTGACATATAATAGAAAGGGCGGCAAACTGGAGATCGCCCCGGGCGGCAAACTGGAGATCGCCCCGGGCGGCAAACTGGAGATCGCCCCGGGCGGCAAAAGTTCTAGGTACGCCACTGTGTACAGCGGTTTCGGTAGCGCTATAAAAGTTACGATACGAATCCTATATGAATGCTTTCTTGTTTTTTTTTAAATTAACCACGTATTAAACCCCGTTCAGTTTAAACCCAATGATATTCAATGGCTCCGTTATGCCCTGAACATCGAAAATTAAAATGAAACGAGAACTTCAGTTTTATTCTTCTCCTAATACAAAATATCTGAAATATCTAGGTCCTATTTAAGAAAAATGAGTTCGAAAAAGTAACTTACGAGTCCTGCGATGCCAACCAAAAACAACGTCACGGGAAATGTAATTAAACAGAGCAGTGCCAGCTTCCATCCCTTAATGAGCGCCATTGCGATAGAGCTAACAAAAGACGACTGGTAGAAGATAAAAGTGCCTAACTTTTCTCCGATTCCGTCTTCAAGCTTCACAACATCACTGCAAAATATTCAATGTATCTTAAATAATTAATTGTCCTTTATTATTGTATTTATGAGAGGTGCAGGCACATCAACTGCATCTATAATTTAAAAAATATCGCGGAGCAAAATAGTCAAGCCATAAAAGAGATAATAATATGACATTAAAGAGGCCATAAAGGTATGTAATATCAAATCTATTACAGAGTTCCATGTCCAGCAGTCGTCGTTCGTTGGCTGAAATGGTAGTGATGACTACGTTAATGAATAATAAATTTGTGTACATCAGTTACTATAATTTAACAGAACTCAATAAATAAAGTTTAAAAATAAATAAAAAGATACCGATTTTTTTAAAATTAATATGTAAGGTAATAAATGACATGTCTTCAAGGTAGATAAACCAAATGTTTTTGAACTGTATTACGGGGTAAATTTGTATTGGTTTGGTTTACAAATGAATTTTGAAAAAAATATTTAATTGAATATTTACTTATAGTGCTAACGAAACCGCTGTACCACGCATTAGTGACGGGATGGGATAGTATCGACCGCTCCATTCCGTCAGTCCGCCAATAAAGATCGCGGCGGCTACGCTCATACTCGTTTTTCCACGGCCACTACGTCGCCGCATTTTCATATAGCACGGTACAGAGGTTTTGGCAACACACCCGTGCTGTCTTCCCAAGATTTACTTTAGTTTCGTTGGCATTAACGATTAGTCTTTCTGGCCTGGCGCTATGCGATACGATGACATTGTAATATGACTAGTAACATTGATATCGTACTTTATGATACTTGAATGATAATAAATTGTTAATTCCTCCATTATCATTACTAGAACAATGCAACCGTCTCGAAAGGCGCATCCACTTATGCTAATATTGATAATCTTATCTGATATTTACTCGGTCATTTTTGAAGCGAAGTCTCCAGTTTGATGCATATCGAAAAATTCGAAATCCTGGTTCAACGCTGCTTTCAAATATTCTTGACGAATTTTGTAAACCTAAAAACGATAACAAATTTTCATGTGGATATTCTAAAACTATTCCTGTATAACCTTAAAACAAATAAAAGATTTAGATAACATTTTTTTCAGCATAATTTTTATTTGACAATGTAAATTTCTGATAGTAAATAAATAAGTTGATGCTTTATTTTTAATTCTAGAATAAAGCTTTGCTAGTATTCATTTTCATAATTATGGAATATTGTTAAGTCATGACGCTAATTCTCGTATGATCAAAAAGTCTTCGTGCACTTGGTGTTTTTGCGATAACATAGTTATCAAGCGAGTGCTTAGAATAGACACCACTTATAGCACCAAGTAGTACTTGTGAACAACAACAAAAACAGGATGAGTTTATCCCTGAAAAATACTTATAATTACTATTTACATCGAAGCATTGGGTGCGGAACAAATGTTTATTCGTAAGGTTCGATAAAAATTCTTTAGTATATCAATTTGACAATTTGACAATGTCTATGGCTCAAATTTAAATCAAATTCTGTATTTTTTATAAGTAACATTTATTACACAAGTATTCATTCTTATTATTATTTCACCCAGTGAACCATAGTCATAATTTGTACATCTATAGAAGAATGGCAGGGGAGTCAAATTTGAGAGAAATTATCAGAACGGGAAAGTACTCAATACTGACACTTTGCAAAATAAATCTGAGAGGGTTACAAATGTGCCCTAATGTCTGAAGAACATAATAAGCATGTATGTATGAGTTTTTTGTGTGGTCATTTTCAATAACCTCCTTAATCATCATTATGTCAGCGAATAGACGCACACTGCAAGGTATATACTTTACTAAAGATCGGTGCGATGACCGATCTTGCTCTCCTCACATTCAACAAGTTTCCGCGATCTTAATGGCAGTGCCAGAAATATGTATTTTTGTTATAAAAGCATTAGTTACCTGATTAAAAGCGGATATGTTCATCAAGACGGTTGCAGCATAAGACATTATGACAAGAACAATGCCGGCAATACAGTTGTACAACGCGAACAGACCCAAATCAGAGAGGAAGACGTCGCTTTGTGGCGTTCCAATTATAACAGAAATTCCGAAGTCGACCATGCTTTGCAATAGAGAAGCAAATAGCAGAGTATTTATAGGCGTTGTTATCCCACATATTATCGAAAATATTATTCCAATAAATATATATACTTTGTCTTTGGTGGTGGCAAATCTAAACTGTAAAGGAAATATCGTATTTAGGATATATCGGTTGGTTTTTAGAGATCGATAATAGCTAACTAATGTGTAATGTTGAAAGTGGAGCTTTTTCACGCTTACCAATGTGAAAAATGAAATGCTTGGTAATTCTTCTGTTTTTGCTTCCGGCTCAGAGGAACTGTAACAATATTAAACGAGTTATCATTTTAGATACAGTCATTGCACGTGATTAGCGGCTGATGTAAATAAATCAATAATTTAAATATAAATTGTCTTGCTCCTCGATATTAAAAATATAGTTGTTTAAATGTTACAAAAATTCTGTCACAGTCTCCGATAACTTCTTGACTCGAGACAAGAAGGGGTTTTAAATCTTTGTTAAAGAATGAGGATCCATAAGTGATTGATAGGAATTTAAATTCGTATATATTTTAGAATGCAGTGTTAATGAACGTAGAACAAAAGATATCAAGGAACCCGGAAAATCAACAGCCATCAGATTAAAGATCACATTTTTAAAAATATAATTATTAAGGCGAAGAGTAACAAAAATCCTATTTTTAATATCTAGTTAAGAAATAGTACCAAAATTATTTTAGACCTAGAAAATTTTTAAATTTCCGAACATTATAATAATACGGAAATTGATATCGAGGATAATTATTATTACTTATAATCGCTTTACGTTACAGATAAAAAAGCCAAAAAACAACAATTTTTTTGGAATATAGCGGAATGTTAAATGAGCATTGTGTTATCTATACAACCAAGGTAAAATTCCTATGAAATCAAATCACTAGAATCAAATAGTTTACCTATAAATTATTTGGTTAATAGTAATTGGAAATTCGTTTTTTTTTTTTAATTCTATATTGTTGCTAATATTGATATTAAAAATCATATTGCTAGAAATGCTTTTAAATGTAAGAGATAACGAGCAATATCCATTTAGCATTGAGTGTTTATAGCTTTAGGCTTATAGTTCAAGTGCGGAGATAATAGTAATTCCTGAAATCCTCCGTTTCTGACTGTCACCATAAGTTCAATTACACCATAAAGTTCATTAACAATAAAAATAAAAACTAACTTTTATATAAGCTTCTGCTATAAACCTTAACAATAATCAAAATTTATTTAAATTAATAATACTTTATGGTAGAAGTACGTGTCTACCATCCAAAAGAGATATTAATGTAAGTAATAAAATAAACATACATTTCCTTCGTAATCTTGGAAATAATTCGAATTGCAATTCGGGCGAACTAGGATCTTGAGTTCTGCGAAGTCTATTATTGTAACATTAATAGGAAAGGATTATAAAAATTGTTATAATCATAAAACTGATAGCGTATTTGTATGTAGCATTAGTAAAAATGTTTGTTTTGGATATAAATAAAATTATTGTGACGGAGCACAAAACTGACGTTTCCAGACATTTGTACGAAAAGTTCCGATCTCAGACTTATACGAAACATAAATTTACAGAGTGAAAATAACATTATTTAAAATTAAATATCTAAAGAACTATAGCAGGGATTGTTTATTGAAAAAAATCGTGTTTTAATTACTTTTTAATTTCTTATTTTTCTATTGAAGTTTGGGAGGTGATACGGATTGTAGTGGCCATTATTTAAGAATATTTTCCCTGAATCCTTGAATTAATTATGTCTTGTATTGCGTATTTACACATATGATTTATATAAATCCTTTATTGTAACGTTGCATGTTAGCGTCCCATACATCTCAATCAAACAATTGAAAAAAAAACTAATAACTCGTCTCCGTTCTTCAACTATATTCTCGAAGCATCTTTAAAATCACGCCTCAGTATTTATACCGCCTCGCACCTTTTAGGGTGCAAGTTTTATACTTAAAACAACTTTCGGTCATTGAGGTTGAATCTATTCGTACCTCGCACCGGCACGAACACATCCTTCCAACTATGGGCGCACCCTGTTTTGACTTGCTGCCGCTTGACCATGCCTGGGAAATCGTGCGTCTGCTTGCCACCACCATTAGGGTGTACCGAGTTACGGTGTAAAATCAGACCAGGACTTCTGCCCCCCTACCCTTTTTATTAAATATATTTTTCTTCTGTTGTCGAATTCGCTGTTTTCTTTTTTTACCTTACCACACACAGCTAGAAACGGTACAACACAAGAAAATATGCTCTGTTTAACGTACTTAAAATTCTGCAGTATATAGCGAAGTAATGTGATACTTTTAATTAGATACCATAACAGTACTAGCATTAAAGATTTAATGTTCCATGAAACGACTTCGTGCCTATTACCAACTATTTTTTTTTGAAAACGAGTGCGTGTTCAAAACACTCATCAAAATTACCTCGAACTCTATTTCTAATGTAGGTTAATTTTATGTCCATTTAAATAATTGGTTAACCGATAATAACATTTTCTCTACACAAACGGGGAGGGAAAAGTAACACCTAGCTCTTGAGTGTTGACGGCGATTTATTATTATAAATGCCTCCGATTGTAAATATATTCCCACTATTACCTTCACTAATTAAGATGTAGTTACAAACAAGAAGTAATGATTCAATTGGTATGTTTGACATACCAGAGTTCATTTTTTTTAAGTCTATCAGTTTGTACTACCTTGGGAACTAATAATCATCATCCTTTCATCTGTAGGATTCCCGCAGCTGCAACTTCCGCATAGATTCCCAATAAGACTGATTGAAAGCAGCTTGCATACTGTATCTCCCGAATGCGTTAATAAAGTCCCATGTCCTGATGACCTTGTGGATAAATGTTTACTGCTGCGTTTGCCGGGCTGTGATCTGCACTTCAGAACTTCCACTTCCAAGTGGCCATCTGTTTTACACGCGATATTGCACGCCCACTACTACTTCAACTTGCCAATACGAAATGTAACTAACAAAGTCCATAAAAAAACAAAAGTAACCGAAATGATCCACCTTTCTCGGTAATTTTTTACGAGGGTCACGTTTACATGTAAAATATAATGAGGTCGTCATTTTATTGTGCACAGCTCTTTTTTAAGACTTATGAAAACTATTTGCCTAATAACATTTACAACTTCCCATAGTTTAAAGTGGTTGGTAATTAATCTTATAGTTTCTTCGGCGAGCCGTGGCATGGGCTGTTAAAAGAGTTTGAAATTAAAAGCCGCACAGACTGATACTTTATGAAGTGACGCATATACCTATTTAACTTTTCGATTCGATGGTGCTCGAGTGAGCAGAACTATAATTTTGTCAATTGCTATCATCGGATTATGTTTAATTCTAAGCGAATACGTACATGTGCGATGCATAAGTACGTTATTATTAACTTTGTAATGTCTCCGCAGTTAAAACATGCTGTTTTAGAGCGAACATAGAACATTAATTAACTTTAATTCTTTAACTTTATCAAATCGTTCATTATATAAAACAATATTTTATATTTTTTCTACATCATCTATATTTTCTAGATTCATCACATGTTAATTGTAACAAAATTAAATATTGTATTGTACTTTGGCCGTATCCTCCTGTTTGTATCTTATATGTAAATAAATACGTAATTCCAGAACATTCCTGCAACGTCATTTATTGTGATTTTTGGTTGGAGATGCTAAGCGAGTTACCTTCGCATATGTTCCTTCGCGCTTTGCAAGTAATTTTATACTATCGTATTAATTTCCAAAAACTTGTGTCTATTGAGGTCGAACTCGCGACTAAACCTTATTACATTAACGTTAGGTCTATCGCTGTTTTCTTCAGTAATCAAGTCGTAAAATTAGTCTTAATTTTTTTTATACAATGTTTTAAGTTTAACTGACGCGTAATGTGATCAACTTTTTTTTGAATTTCCTAGAGATTGCAATTATAGCAAAAAATATGAACTTTAGTAGAGCTAACTAATAAATTTATATCAGTTCAAATTACTAACAATTTATATGATTTAACAAATCATATTTGCATATAAATAGATAAACCTTTGGTACGTTAATAGTCATTGTTAAAACAACGAGTATTATTGACTAAGGTTTGTTTATATCATATATTTATATCATACACGCATCAACGTAAATAATTATTCATTATTTACGTTGATGCGTGTATGATTGTGAAAAAATATTGGCGAACACGTGTAGACGGTCCCAAAAATTTACTATCATGCGTGCGTCTATCGAAACTAATAAATGCATTAATTTAAAAGACAACGTGTTCCGAATTCGATAAGTGACGTTTAATCATTCCGGCTAATGATTAAACAAATTGTGCATGACGTAAACGCGTGATGCAAAATTACGATTAAGAAACTAATAGCGTTCATTAATTATTATTTGTTTTAATATTTGTACCAACAATACATAGCTTATGGTTATAATTGCCAATCATCTTCTAGTCCAATAAATCTCTGTGCCTTAAGACGATGGTCTACGATCAACGTTAGCAGTGTTACTAGTGATGACTTTTGGCAGTTAAACATGGATTGTAACTTCAGGCCTGATTGTCAAGCTCACTGTTAAGGCATGGAAAACATTGTGCTCTGAATTTACTCCGCGAGATTGATTTCGGGCTGTGATCCGTAGAAGAACAAAAGTAACCAACATGTTTCATCTGATTGGAAGTGGCAGAAGGCAGGAACACATCGCGCAGAACAAATTGTATGGGCTCTTAAGGAGAGGATTGAAGAGCATCAAAGAGACTTGCGCTGCGTACGACTTATGAGACGCTGGATGCAAGTAGCTTCTAGTTAATTTTCAAACGACAGTTGCATAAGACTGCTTTACGGTGACAATCTGAGTAAATACGCGAATAATGTTGCGAATAATATGCGAATAAGTTTAATGACAGTTTTAAAAATTAAGCACTAAGTGAAAAGGCATATTAGAATAGCACGTAATACCTTAATCTAAAACAAAGTTACACAACGTTAAGCGTCGTCCCATTTAAAAGAAGAATTTGCAATTTCGTCCCTTAAAATATTTAATTCAACCTAGATTTCTCAACAGATGCCCTGTCAAGATTATAAAAGAGGAATATAATCGGAAAATGATTTAAACTTCAAGAGCTTTCAAGAAATACCTCCGAATTTACAATTGTGCACCGTCACGCCGAGAATCTTACTTCTTATATATTAACGAATATGAGAAAAAAATAACTTCTTTAATTCATAATGGATGCAGTCGATGGTAAATAAAACACAATATTTTTTAAAAAATCATGATTTTTACACCTCGCAAGATAGAATAAAACATGATCTAATTGCCGAATCGCTATTATGAGAAGAATTTAAATTAAGGCTATTATAATGAGAGTCATAATGTTATTAAAATTTTAAGTACACAAATAAATTGGCAGTTGTTTAACGTTTACAACATGAATGAATAATATTCACCGTTGTAACGTACCCTTTCAGTAGGAGAAGCAATATGACGCATTTAATTTTTCCATGGCAATAAATTGATTGTTTGATTCATAGAGGTTTCTAGGCGACATGTGTTTCATTGGTGGACTTACAGCACTCGTTTTTAATAACCCGTCATTTAATTGCGTAATATTTTTGTCGTGAGTGCATAAATATTCTATTTTTTAGAACATATAAAGGAAAACGTTTTTATATTGTAAGGATATAACGACGTCTCTTATTTAATCATTATATTTTATAAAAAAAACATCTTTTATACTGAATTTGATGTTCATGAAACTATTTAATGTTTATAATGGATGCTCAAGATCCGCAACCTTGGTTGCAGTTAAGGCAAATTTATCGATCTAATAAAGCTAAAAATAACGACACTTCTTTACATTGCTGAAAATTTACCAATTAATTAAAATAATACTTACTTATCTTTGTCACTTCCCGAAGCTTTTGCTGTAAATTCAACGTTGGTTAGATCGTTGACTTTATATTTGTTTTTCATGTTAAATTTATTTAAACCATTACTTTTTAACTCTTTCATATTTGCTCCAACCTTCACTATATTATTATTTCAACCATGTGTAAATAATTAATTGGTATTTTTTGGTACAGGAAAAAAAAATCACAGGCCCGTAAAATAAGCGTTCGCAGCCAGTCAGCGTCACAATTCAACTATCTTTGATATGACTTATCAAATAGATAAATTCGCACGTTACCACCAATTGTATATTGAAACACATTGTGAAATATTATATATTAATTTTTGTATTTTATTTTGTTTGTGCCAAAATCTATTTTAGTGATTCGGTACGACTTCTTCTCTGAAATTACGAAGACTGACTAAGATTGTTTAGATTTGTTGACGGTTTGTGGAGACCTATCAATCTGTTACAATTCATACAATTGTTAGTTAATGAGTATTGACGTTATCCAAGCGGCAGATTATTTTTACGTTGGTTTTGAAATACTTTATTTTTAATTTTAATCGATTTTTAATTGACCATTGCGGTGTCAATGTCAATCAAAATTATAACAATAGCTTTTAATAATTACATGTTATGTAGGAAAAATTTAATTTATGTCTCGAAATTTTTCACTTGTGGTATATCTACTATATATTAGCAATATCCATGTGTACACAAATATATTTGTGTAAACATATATAAAAATAAATAAAAATATATTTTCGAATGTGAGTTTTGTATATTTATAATATACATAAACATATTTACACATGTTTATATATATGTATATATAAAGGATAAACAATAGGAATATAGGCCAAAAATTGTTACAAAATTAAATACCACAGTAAATTATTTAAAAAAAATTATTTTACAGTAAAAATACAACAAGGATGTGTAATTAATTACTTTCACTTAATAATCTTATTATTAATACATAAAAATAATTTATTAATTTTAAATATTGCCACGTCGATTAAGGTTGTAATATAGTCCCTGAGATCGCATGAGATCGGCATGCGTGCCGCTTTCCGCAACCGCTCCGTCGTGAAGCACGCATATGCGGTCTGCATCTCGCACTGTGCTAAGCCTGTGCGCTATTATGACACAAGTACGACCAGCCTTCGCCGCCGTCAACGCTTCCTGGACTACCTGCAACATATAACTGACACATTATGATCCAGTAGAAATCATTTACTAATTAATAACTTAAAAGATAGATAGCCATACTATAAACTGCACATATATAGCACAGCTATTAATTCGCAGGCTCCAACAGATGGTATGCTTCAAGCCAGCAATTCAAGTACGCCGCCGCAGCAGACTGCGATGAAAAACGGTATGCCATATGACACGCCGTGAGACAATCAAAACTTATTCTTATGTTAATTGCGCAGGTGCATAAATAGCCGTGTAATTTTGTCAGTAAAAACTTTCCGTATGGAACAGTTAAGCGTTTTACTACACACAATAATCTCCCATTTCAATAAGCATACTATCGTATTTTTAAAACAGTAAAATTCAAAAACTTTTTAAAGTTTTATCAGGTTTAAACTGTTGAATACCTATTGACATATTTATCCGAACTCCCCGGCTGCGTACTGGTCAGATGTGCCCGTAATAAAGCGGGTTACTTTATATCGAATCAGCTTAAAAAACAGTTTAAATCGCTTACTCTGGGTACGGACCACAGGATCGTAAATAGTAATATTTCATTTATCAGTAAAAAAAATTGTGTGTGACACTGACAGGCGCCATGTTGCGGCACACGAACGTTAAGTTGACACAGTGGTGAAGACGTGCACGGGGCGTCCGCGATGTGGCGCGCTAAGCTCTCGAAAGCGCGCTATGCGCGAGACACGTCGTTGGAGCGATCATGCCCATCTTCGAGGCCTGGATGGAGGCGACTAGACGGAAGGCTCACCTACAGGCTTACGCAGGTGATCACCGGACACGGTTGCTTCGGTGATTACCTGTGTAGGACTGAACGCTAAGCGACGGCGAACTGCTTCCATTGCGGTGGGGCCGCTCAGGATTCCGCCTCGCACACGCTCGCGGACTACCCGGCGCGGCATTCGGAGCGGCGGATCCTGGCGGACGAGATCGGACAGGACCTTTCCTTGCCAGCAGTCGTGTCGGCGATGCTGAGCGGGTCATCGGCGTGGAGGGCCGTGGCCTTTTTCTGTGAGACCGTCATGGTCCAGAAGGAGGCGGCCGAACGGGATCGGCAAAGGACAGATCCTGCTCGGAGACAACGCCGTCAGCGCAGGGACGCGCCTCGAAAGAACGAAGAATTCCTCGTATGTGCAATAGTCATAATTACGTACTTCACCTGATAAGAAAGCCGCCAAGTCCAACACGTCATGTCGTGTGCAATCCAATAAGCAACAGTTTTGAGACAAAAATGACAGTTAGAGGGAGATGTAAAGTGTTTTACCTTTTCACTCTCTGTATCAAGGGCGCTCGTAGCTTCATCGAGTAACAGTATATTAGGTTTTCGAATGAGTGCTCTAGCGATGGCCACCCTCTGTTTCTGTCCTCCTGATAGCTGAGTACCTTTTGAACCAATGTTTGTGTCATAGCCCTAAAATATATAAAAAACAAATCACAACCAATCAATTAAGCCGGATATGGCTAAGGCAGTTGGAATAAAATCCGCCAGTTGGAATAAAAAAAATTGGTTGGAATAAAAAAAAGAATGCAGTTGGAATAAAATCCGCCTTTGGATTGTTGTTGTAAAAATTTGTTGCACTAAACTTGTCACTAATATTCAAATACAAAAAATCTTGTTTTATTATACTGGAGAATTAAATCGTTCAAGGAGAGGTGTGGTTTACGTTCGTTACCTTCGAGCATATACTGCCTATGCTTAATCTGTCCATAAAAACTGTTACAATTAAAAAAAAACTTAACTTTAAATTTCATTCTTGTATAAAGTTTAATTCTGTTTTATTCTTTTTCGCGCCATTCAGTGTTAAATGTTTTTCTGATATCAATATGGAGTGTGGTGATAAAAAGAACCGTATTGCTGTAATAGAGTTACACGAACTTGCAATTTTGGAACTCTCCAGCAGGTTTTTATTTAACCTCATATGTTTTTATGCAGTCAAAAATCTGTCCTTCCGTTATTAAAAAAACAAAGCAACGAAGAACTCACGGATTTTAAGATCAGTTTTTAAGGTATGGTAGCCTTTTAACACCATAATAAATTTAACTGTCTGAAACCATCCATTATAATATTGGCAGTGAAGATTTTTTTCTACAAAGGGAGTGCGTGATTCTATTACATATAACTGGCATCAAAGTTTAATTTTGATTTTTAAACTTACGAAGATCATTTTGAACGAGTATCATATGTTTTTAGTGTTATTATACCAGTGTGTAAACTAACATGTATTACATTGATAAATATTTCATGTTATATTAAAATAAAACATTATTCTTTGTAACAAGGAAAATTATTAAACAGCAGCTAAAGTCCTATCTAATCCTCTATAAAGAAAGCATCATTATTAACGGTTTCTACAGTTAAATGTAGCAGAAATGTAGTTTGTAATAATTGGCTAAATACCTTTCGTGATTTTACTAGAACATATTGTACTACAAAAACTAACTTATCATCATTGCCATCTCAACCTTATGATGTCCATTACTGGACATTGGACTCTCTCAAAGATTTCCAGTGGATCCTATTGGGAGCGGCCTGTATCCAGCATCTTCCGACGACCTTGGTACAGTCTTCTATCCACCTTATGGATGGACGTCCCTCTCCATGGTTTCCACTCCAGAACACAAAGGCATCAGCGGCCATCTATTCTGCGCGCTGTTCCACTAGCACTTCAACTTGCCAATCCGACTAAAAAACTTAAGTTTAAATAATACACACAAAAATAATATACATACATCCAAAAAAATAATGTAAACGAATAATAATTTAAAAGTGTAAAATAAATACATTAGGTAGAGAAAGAATGAAGTTATGTATGTTCGCTTGTTTAGAAACTTCAATGATTTCATTCATGTCAGGCGTTCTTGAGTTGTCTCCGTACGCTATGTTCTCGGCGATGGTCCGGTCGAACAGTATTGGTTCTTGTTGAACAAACCCTAAAGTCTGTCTTAAGTCCGCTATACGAAGTTTCGGTAAAGGAATACCATCTTGAGTCTGTATAGAAAAATAAAGTATAATTAAAGTCGAAAATTGTCAGCTTTTTCTTGTGAAAATAATAAAATTTTAATGTAAAATAAAATGTTTTTGTAAACTATATTTAAAAATGGAAATAATTTTGCATAAGTATGAGATAAAGTTTATATATGGTCTTTATAATGATGATTGAAAATCTGTGCAAAAGCTTTAAAGGGGTAACGCATAGATCATTATTTGTCCAACAATGTATTTGTACCCTTTTCCGAAAACCAATGTTTTCAGAAATAATAAGTAAGGTAATAATCATTTACTATCAAAAAGCGTTTTGAAAATACGGATTACTATATATTAAAATTTATTATTGTTTCATATCTATCCTTGTTGACTTTGTACTGTAAGAAGTTATTAACAGTTGCATATTTGATCACTTTATGAAGGATGATTGGAATTAAGTGTGAAACTTTAAAGTATTTTGCTGCTAATTGTATCATCATGTATAGAGAAAATCAAAAAAAGAAGATGTTTCATGTCTAAAAGCTTCTAGTGATGCATGTTTTGACTTTTAAAACTCTGTATAGCAATGCGTTTTTGTGAAGGATATTGACGAGGCAAGTTGAGACTCGTCTTGTCATTTAAAAGTACAAAAAATATTGAACTTCTTACCACTACACCAACTTCGGGGTCGTAGTATCGTTCTAGAAGTTGGATAATAGTACTTTTCCCGCTACCGCTTTCTCCTACTAGAGCGATCGTTTCGCCACGCGGTATTTCGAGGTTCATATTTTTCAGCACCTGTACCGCTGGTCGCATTGCGTATTTAAAATCGATATTCCGGAGACTCGCTTCGCCTTTTCCTCTCTTTCGGAAAAATAATTAAATTTATCAAATTTAAGCCAACTTCATATTTTCAATAAAGTTTAATTCTACATTTGAGATTATTACTCATACTATTTTTCAGGGTGATTGACGTCAGTCATCATCATTTTAGCGAAGGGACGTTACAGTTGGACATAGGACACTTTGAAAACGGTTTGCATCCAACCTTTTTCGATAACCTTAACAAGGTCGTTTGTACACCTTGTGAGTAGACGCTTGCCGATCCGTGAGACCCACCTTTCAGGCCTGAAACCTTAAGTCTCCATTGACCATCTTTTCTGCGCGCTATGTGACTTACCAACTGCCACATTAGTAATCCTGTGAGCTGAGTCGGTTACCTTCACACGTCAACAGATTAACTTTATTTACTAACTTTACTTTTTTTATTAACTTTATCCACACTTGTATAAAATATCATTTTGGCTGTACAATAAAAATAATGTAAACTCATTTATGAATAAACTTACAAAGTTTTCAACTGCTGGCTTGACAGGATCAACAATTTCAGATTTTTTATCAAGAATAACTATAATTCGTCCTGCAGCCTTTATACCTTTTTGGAAATTTGGTGCAAAAGCAAAAGCTTGTCCTGCGGAACTTGCACCCATGAGTAGAGCTTCAGCAGATCTGAAAGTAGTACAAATTACAACTTATAATATTAGTAGGTAAAATATCTTGACAAGAGTTAAATGACATATTATTTACTTCCTTCATAAAAAAAAACTAGCCCCGGACTGCATTTTGTACCATATGCGAAAAAAATTCTTGTCAAGTTTTTTATCTATAATAGGTAGTTTAAAAATATCAAATAACGCTGTATCAACTTACCTTTACTTGGCGAATGAAATATTTTTGGAAAATTTTTGGGACTTGAAATATAGAATATAATTAAAACCTGGAAATTAAACTCTGGAACCTCCAGAGGTATCATTATATGTCAGTACATAAGTGGAAAGATTTCCATACGAGTTCTTATATACTCTTTCTTATATATACAAAGTAGTACTTACTTAAGAATGAGTACGTAATCGACGCGGTTGTAGATCATCAACGTCCCGCCGTAGAACAAGGACGCTGCATAGGCAAAGTTGAAAATACTTCTAGACAGACCAAAGACTACACCACGCCAATGAGAACTTTTCTTAGCGTGCGTGAGGGCTGGCTGTAAATGCGTTGAGTATTCATTGACGAACATCTCTTCCCGACCCAAAGACGCTACTGTTCGTACGTTTGCAACTACTTCCACCGCTAACTGTGGTAAAATAAGACAATTAATGAACGTAACATTTCAAATATCACGTGAATGAAAAATGAAATATAGTAAAGAATACCATAATATTATAAGGGTATTTTGCGTTGATAGAGTACTGAAGGTGTTTATCTTGGACTTCTGCTCTCTTATGCTTTTCAGCCGATGGACGCCCACTGCAAGGCATAGGCTTCTCCCAAAGATGGCCACGATGTCTGGTCTTGCGCTGCCCGCATCTAGCGAGTTTATGCGCCCTTAACTATGTAGCCGGCCCACCTAGTGGGCGGCCTTACGCGCGAAGCATTGCACTATTTATTTCATCGGATCTCCCAATCCAGTGACCACTTGACTTGGAGATCTTAAAGCTACTCTTTGGTGATCAACCATGAGCGGTATTTCAATACACACCGCGTAATAAATTAAAGTTTTTATTTACAAAACTTGTAAAATATTTTTATTATGATTCTTTTTTAAGTGATAATAATGCTCGAGAATGAATTTTCCACTGTTGTAGTAAGCATTGTTAAAATACCCACAAAAAAAATCTGTTTCTTGTGAGTTTGTATCAGAATAGCGCGCGATTGGAACCCTCGTTGTTTTACATTGGAGTATGTAATTGCTGGGAGCTCTATCTGATTCTAGTTTCGATCCAATTGGTCTTTCTACAACGTATATAAGTGGTCACTGTAAATGACTCTTTGCGGATGATATGAAGAAACATTAAGTAACTTAAGTAGTTTTATTACATTTCTCAGACAGGTCTTGGAGACAAGGACTGTGCAAGAGCACTCAAGTCAAGTCAACTCTCGATAACGCCCGAATGGGATAGACTTTAGCTATTGCTGTTATCTGATCTTAAAATGTAAATACAGTCGTGAAATTGAACAGATTATGCAATTAATTAACACACCATTAAATGAACAACCTTCTCTTTAATCGCTCGAAAATAATAACATGCTTAGAACATAACCAATAGTAATAACCTAGTGTTCTTATATACTACTTCAGATATATATTTTATCAAAACTATGGTCACCGATGAGTCTGTATTCATTTTTTACCTTTGATGATGCCTCCATTGCTTTCTTCGAACTGGAGGTTGCGGCGTTAGCTAGTTTACTTTCGTAGTACAGGACTATGGCCATTAGTGGCACGGAGCACATAGAGATCAGGCCTACTTGCCACTGATAGTAAAGAGCAAGCACCACGGAAAATAAAACGGTGCCTATTGCTTGTAAGACTGTCCCGATTCTTTGTCCAGTTGCCTAAAAATTTTATAGAATTCATGTTGAGTAATATTGCTGTTGAGTTAAATATGGAAGGGCCCATCTGTACGAATTTTGGTTAGTGATATTAGATTTATCTAAATCTTGTATTCCATGACGATGTATGTACCTTGTGTATCCCGTATAAATACTTCTTTACTATACATGATATTCATGTATAATATATATAGCATAGTGGTGCAGTGTCTTACGATAGTTTGTTGTAGGTTCAGTAAAATATGGATTTATTAAAGATCGTTAACATATATAGAGACAGAAGAAATCCGCATATCCTAGAATCAAAAATGCTTTACGACGAAAAACTACGACTAATGTGTGTCACAATGTTCGATTATTACATTAGATAATTATAAGTTTAGATGACGGTAGATTACAACATCTTTCTTCTGGAAGTAGACTCTCAACGCTGGAAATATTATGACTAATTTTTATATCAACAAACCCCTTGCACCGCTGCAGCCTCCCCGGAGAGACGTGCACAGAGGACGCCGGTCGAGTTCGCTTTGTCATCGAAGTACGCGACTTCTTGTTGCAGCATATTTTTGAACAACAACACTCGGAGTCTCATCGTTAGATTCTCCCCCGCCACACCATAGAAGTATACCTTGAAAATTATGTTTATTGTTCCACTAGTAATAGAGAGCTATTCGTGTAAATTATACAATGAGAGTTCTGTAAAATTTTTTAGTGAAGAGTTTAGTGAAGAAAATATAATAAAAAAGATAATTTAGTGCCATGTCACAATTGTAACATAAAAAATCTATTTTACAGAATATCATAAAGATAAAAGAAGGTGGCTCAGTTTGTACTGGCCTGGTACAAAGCTGATTTATATATGTATAATATGATGATCAGCTAAAGAACAATAATAAATGTTAAAAAGTAACGTTATACATAAAGTCAGCAGTAGAAATAAAGATAAGTTGTTATACCTATCTCTGGCATAATAAAAAAAAATTCAAGAAGTCTTAAACTAAAACTTGATAAATACTTAGATATGAAAAGGTAAATACATGGAGTGAAGATTTGATATTGGAGAAGTAAGTAAGGATAAAGAAAATCAAAAAAACCCATGTGAGGTTGTTGTGACCTCTTTTCAGATCCGGTCGCATTTGGAACCTTCACAGCTTTAAGTTATAGTATGCTATTATAGGATTCTAGTATTTATATAACTTGGCCCTTTTGGATTCCTTTAACCTAATTTTTAATCACTATAAAAGTTTTTTGCGAGGCTACCTTTAGTCCAATAATAATGTCCGCTAATAAAGATGATCCAAACGATGATATTAGTATAGTTACCACTACGAAGTTGACGATTCCGGAAATGATGCCAATTAAAAAAAAAATTATTGCATATCTCTCCACTTGTACAAGAACTTCGACGGTGTTAGGATTTGATAATACCTGTAATAGTAAAATTTTAGGTGAATTGAAAATTAAAAAGAAATTGTTTAAAGAATTCCAGAAAATAAGTAAGAAATTCCTAGTACATTAATGCGGATGTGTTATTTTTTGGCAATTCGATCATTGAAAACAATATATAACGACGGAAATGTGGAGAGCACAAACATACTTATAAATGTACAATTTATTTTGATATCTTTCGTCCTCACCACAATCAAACGATGTACTTTGATAATTTAGAATAAAAATTATCCAGTACCTTTTGAAAAGTTGATTCATTTTCACAAAATTAATTTACAACTTTATTATAATAATAATGTACATTACATTTATTACATTACTAATTCTATCCTTTTAAAATATAAAAAAATCTCTATTTCATTTTCGTAGTATACAATGATTTACAATTTAAAAAAAATCTAACATCGCTATACTTTTTCACTCAATAATTAATAAGGTTTAATTATAGACACAACTTCAAGTAGCATTCTAATTAATAAAACAGTAAACAAGCATTGTTTTTGGCGAGTTAAGGTGGCATTGGGCAATATAGCGCGCAGAACAGATGGCTGTTAAGGCCTCAAGTTTCTGGAGTTTAGACCACTGATCGGCAAGAGCAGTGAAGGACATACACCAATAAGGCGGACAGACAATCTTGTTAAGGTCGCCGACGTTGGATTCAGACTGATTCCAACTGATCCTATTGGAAATCTACAGCGGAGTGCCGAGTCCAGCTATAGATGTTTATGAAAGAATGATGCTCTCTTTAATCTTGGGACCACAGATTCGACAGCAAAATAATATTTCAAATTGCGGCTACCATAGAATCGCCTTTATCATGACGACCACTATTAAGAACAAAATAATTACCCCCATGAAATCGCCCATGACAACTGCAAATAGCGGCATAGCGAATCCGCTTAACAAAGAGCAGAGACTGGCCGCTGATGCCGACTTCCATTCTGGAGCGTTAAGACGTATCACGCGCCAGAATGAAACAGTTTCTTCTTTTTCTTCCTTCTTTTCCTATCAATGAAATACATTTTTTTCTAGTTATCACTAACTGGAATCTGATCATAATTAATATTTTATGTATTTAATATGTATGCCCAAAATTGTAGAAGTTTGTTGTGTACATCTATCAACAATGCTCTGAAATATTGGCACAGCTGTAAAATGTCAAAACTACAAGCGCAACAGGCTCAAGCATTGTACAATAAACAGGGGACATCAATACCTATCCATTTCACTACATTTTATGTTCAGCAATTTTCAATGATTCTGCTGATATTTGAAAAAATTTGATTTTTTTGAGAATTCCCGATTCGTACAGACAACCAATTGACGCAAAGTAACTGACAAGCCTACGCTCCTTACCACAGTTAATCATTCCTTTATAAATTTTGAAACAACATTGATATGAATATATTTTAATAAGCTTGAACATTAACATTAATTTCGAGAAGCTTTAAAAACTTATATTCTTTATTAATTCCACATATTAAAACTAAATTTTGGAATAAGATCTGCATAATAGGTTAGATAACACTTAGTTTCTCCAATTCATATTATATATTTACACTTTTTTTAAACGACGTAGAAAGTAAATATTTACAGAAAGTGAATTTAAACTAACATAGCAATACTTATTACACCTTTTGAATAAAAAAATCACGCTAATAATAATACTAAGACAATAATAAATATTACCTCGATTTTGACAAATTCACCTTCATCTTCTTGCATTTCATTAATATCCCAGTCTGACTGCACAATGGTATTCATTTTGTCTGTTAAAATTTATTATGGATTAAATATATTACAACGAAAAGTCGAGCAAGTTGTACACACGATGTTGAATGACACACAGCTAATATAATAAGACCCTCTAAACTTGATTGCGTAATAAAAATTCCTGTCCAACTCTTTCAATTTCCTTAATGTTCGGTTATGTTTATCCTTTCGAGTTTTGCAATGACAACTCAAGGCTAATAAATCCCGGATAGATTTCTATTAAATATTATCTACAGCAACATGTTCTATTAACTTCTCCCTACACTAATATCTAAAAGTACCGAAGGAGTAATTTTTTTTAAAAAAAGGCATGCTTAATGCTATTGAATCGCTGGGAAAGGAAGTATATCGACTTCAGTTGATGCGAATAGTACTGTGCCAAAAACTGCCAAAATACGAGCAAAAACACTTGAAAATGTAATTTTACATTATGACAACGCTCGGCCTCATGTTGCTTAACCCGTTAAAACTTAACGAAAGGAAACTTTCAAAAAGAAGGTCCTAACCGGCTCGACATATTCCCTAGATAGGATAAGGTCTCTGATAGCTCATATGGAAAAATCCTTAGTGAATTTATTTGTGGATAGCTTGAATGGAAAAATCCTTAGTGGATTTAATTGTGGATGCTTGAATGGAAAAATCCTTAGTGGATTTATTTGTGGATAACTTGAATGGACAATATTTAGAATAATATATATGTAGGTATTTCTTCACAATAAAGTTCCATTTCATTAAAAAAGTAACGGAATTTAGTTGCACATCTAATACATATGTTTATTATTAAGTGTTAAAAAATGTTCTCTTATAAAAATTGATGTTACAAATAGATTTTCAGCGTCTTCCGAACTCGTTGTTATTTACATATGTGCATATACAAAACTTTTTTTAATCTTGGATGCTATAAATCTTTTGTGACAATTATCATTATAATCGTGTCAGCTGATAGACGACAACTGTCCACATGGCATAGGTCTCTCCCAAAGATCGCCTCGATTACCGGTCTTGCACTGCCCGCTTCAAGAGGCTTCACGAGCGAACATACATTGTCTTTTAGCAATATAAAGAAACATATGACTGATAACCTGTTGTAATGTTTTGTTCCGGAGACGACTGTACCATAACCATGTCGTAATAGTGACCCTTAGTGTTCATCAACTCTTCGTGGTTGCCGCATTCTATCACCTCCCCATCTTTGAATACGTAAATAACGTCTACATTTCTTATAGTTGAAAGTCTATGAGCTACAATAATAGTCGTACGACCTTTTTGCGCCTGAAAAGCAATAAATGTTTGAAAAGATCTTATAAAACAATATAATTGTAATGTTAGGATATGTAAGTTAACAGATTACAATTATTTTTTTATTATTTTGCCACATCTTTTGTTAAAAGCATTTTTTATGTAATAATGGTGTTCTCGGGTAACATTTAAAATAATAAAGTTAAATTTAAAAGTGATGAAATGGTAACCTTATTTCTAAAAGTATAATACTTTGGTTATACTAGTAGTGGCGTCAATAACTAAACTTATCTTTTTAAAAAAAGTTTTTTTTAATAAGGTTTTTTTAGGTATTTAAGGTGATTTCGAATGTTATCGCCACGACAGTAATCTAGTTTATTAAAAAAAAAACTACCAATTGTTAAATACCTTATCTAGAGCCTTTTGAACTTTTGCTTCCGAAGACGTATCTAACGCACTTGTTGCCTCGTCCAAAAGCAATATTTTCGGATTTCTAATGAGGGCTCGTGCAATAGCAATTCGCTGCTTTTGGCCTCCGGAGAGTGACGTACCACGCTCGCCCACCAAAGTGTCATAACCCTATATATTAACATTTGGTTAATGTTTTCCCCCTTATATAACAAATAGCTAAATTGTTAAACCAGTGTTAATACTAATTTACGTAAAAATAATGTATGTAATAATGATGTACGTCTAAAAAAGTAAAATGTGGTAGTATAATGTAATAAAATTTAAGCGGCACTTACTTAGCATTATTTTACTTTAGGGTCTAAAAGTTGCTGGTAACATAAGATTGGTTAAAGAAAATAATTCATATTTTGTGTTTTTTTTTTCAATAGACTATTTGAGTTTACTTTAAAACAATTGTTTTTTTTTTATTTTATCATCATCATCATAATTTTAGCCTTAGGACGTCCATAAGCTTCCACAATATATTTTAGTTTAGAGTGAAAGCGACTTTCTTCTAGCGTCCAGCGTCTTCGGAGCTTTACACGATCGTCTGTCCACCTTGCCAACAAGAGTAAATTGAAAGTTAAGAATTCCATAGTATATGACCGTTATAAAAAGCTGTTACCATCCGCGGTAATTAACTTAATTATTTTAATTTTAATGGTTATGGATAATAAACATTACGTAAATTATTTACCGAAGGTAGTTTTATGATAAAATCGTGGGCATTGGCTTGTTTAGATACAGATTCAATTTCAGCATCAGAGGCGTCGGCCCGCCCATAGCGAATGTTCTCGCGAACGGTAGTATTGAATAGCACTGGCTCTTGGCTCACCACACCGACCTGAGCCCGCAACCAACGCACTGAAACCTCTCGAACATCGTTACCGTCCACACTAATCTGAAATATTTTTATTTCATTAGGGAGATCAAACATTATTTGTTATTAACAAACAAAAATAATTTAAGATGAAATTAATATTTATTCTTTCGCTCTGCTAATTACTTTCTAAAAATCAACACACAGATATATATATAATATATTTTAATATTTATTTATACATTGTGTTACTGATCAAAATATTTCAAATACTACTACTGCTAGGCCCAGAATATTTACTCTATCAAGAAACTGGCAAGGAACTCCATAGTTACTCTTTTCAATGATTTTACAATTTTTCTGTAATGAATCATGTATTTTTTTATATTAAAATCAACGTGATATGAATCCCAGGCATGTTTATGTCCTATATAATTATAAATTAATACAAAAATATATTATAATTTATTAATTATTGGTTTAATATAAGCTTTGATTTTTTTCGCGGATGGAACGTAAAATTGCTACAGGATTTTTATTACAGAAACTTATACCTTGTACCAAAAATGATGAATCAACTTTATGTAAACGAAAACTGGATAATAAAAGCTTATCTCTTATTGTTGTATTAAGAGAATTGTGGTCGCTGGTTTTTTTTTCGGAATTATGTGTATTGTGTTTTATTGTCGAATATAATGGATATTATATTTAATATAATACTTCACGACATCAATTTTGTTTTAAATAGAGGACATATTTTAAAAATTGATATACTCGAGAATCTCGCGCTTTGGGATTGTAAATTATGCTTTTAACTATAAATTAAGCTGTAAAGAAACAATTACACACCCAGCATAAATTGCAGCAAAAATTCTGAACAGAGCGGATTCTACGTTATACCCATAAATAAAAGTAAATTGATTTCAATATAAATCAAATATAATCAGTCCGATTCTTAGTCCATCAGCTCTCTATAAATAGTGTATAAAATAAACATTTTAAACATTTACTGCAATCCCATATCTACGATCAAAATACAAAAAAATATTTTAGAACATATTGATGATAAATAAATAACTGTAATAATTAATTAATCAGTAATTAGATAATCACAGAAAAAAAAATATTCACTAACTTTTTAAATTGGATTAATGTATATATGTAAATAGATTAGTTGTTGATCAAATTTTTTTATTTCAAATATATACTTTTTTGTCCCGTATTTTTTTAACGCTTTTTATTTTTATTTTAAATAAAATGAACATGACAGAGGCAGAAGAAATTTTTACTTCAGAAGATAACCTATATAAAACATCTTTAAAATTATCCAAGGGCATAACAAATGGATCTTGAAAAGATAGGCGACCATTATAGGCTATATTCTATATATACATAGTTAATCTAATTAGTCAGTTGAACACTTTTTTGTCGATTAGTTGGTTTCTACAGATCTTATAAACAAGCACAGTATCTAATACATACGAGGGTGGATTGAAAAGTACTCGGCCTAACACAGATCCATTCAATTCTAAAAATCAAATCTACGCACATTATTTAGTTCAGTTCAGACTAGTTCATTGTGTGAAGTTCGAAACGTGTGCGATAATTAGTTGTGATTTTATAAATTTATTAACAAAGTAATCGGACATAATTTCCGCGAATTGAGCAAATCGAGCAGCGTGCCGTCATTAAGTACCTCCATAAGAAGGGGCTATCATCAAAAGCCATCCATGATGACATGGTCAGTACATTAGGCGATTGTGCTCTGTCATATTCATCCGTCAAAAAATGGATAGCAGAATTTAAGCGTCGTAGAGAGAGTGTGAAAGATGAACCCCGCTCTGGAAGGCCTTCGACGTCAACTACTGACGAAAATATTAAAAAAGTACTTGATTTAATAATGGGAGACCGCAGATTAAAAATTAGAGAGATAGCCGAGATTATAGGCATCTCTTATGAACGAACTCAAAACATCATTGTCAACGAGTTGGGTTTCCACAAGGTGTCTGCGAGGTGGGTTCTGCGACTGCTTTCAGTTGAACAAAAAAGGACGCGATTGACTATTTCACTCGACTGTTTGGAGTTATTTGAAGCCGATGCAGATGATTTTTTGAATCGTTTTGTTACTATGGACGAAACATGGGTTCATTACTGTACACCGGAAACAAAACAACAATCAAAACAGTGGAGAAGACCTGGTTCACCACCCCCTAAAAAGGCTTAGTCGATTTTGTCGGCAAATAAGGTGATGGCTTCAGTATTCTGGGACTCGAAAGGTGTGATTATGATTGATTATCTTGAAAGGGGTCAGACTATAAACTCTAATTACTACTGCACCTTACTACGTCGTTTACGAGAAGAAATTAAAGAAAAACGTCGAGGAATGCTCAGAAGAAAAGTCCTGTTTCATCAAGATAACGCCCGTGTTCACACGTCAGTACAGTCAATGGCTGAAATTCACAACTGTGGCTTTGAACTGTTACCGCATCGGCCGTATTCACCTGATCTGGCACCATCCGACTTCTTTCTGTTCCCTAACCTAAAAAAGCACTTGAGAGGTCAAAGATTTTCGACAAACGACGAGGTCAAAGCAGCTGTAGACGCATATTTTGACTCTAAGGAAGAATCATTTTTTTCAACGGTCTAAATGCTTGGAAGGGGAGGTGGCAAAAGTGTATTGAACTTGATGGTGATTATGTAGAAAAATAAAAATATAACTGATTTAGTATGTGTTTATTTTCTTGGTTAGGCCGAGTACTTTTCAATCCACCCTCGTAATATGCAGATAACGCAAAACACATTATAAAAATAAATTCGCTTACATTGCCGTCGATAACATCATAGTACCGGGATATGAGCTGTAGAATAGTAGATTTGCCACTACCCGAGTGTCCCACCAGAGCGACGGATTGTCCACTTTTCACATTTAGACTCACACCTTTCAGCACCTGATCGAAAATATTCGTTTTTTATGGTAAGGTATCTATATGGGAGACCTATACTCATACGACTGAAATAATGATGATGATAGCGTACCGTCAATTCCGTTACGTAATCATGTTACGGTTGAAACAAGCTTATTGAATAGGGTAATAAAAGTAACTTATATAAACACCGAGAGGACAGAGACATGCGTTCGTAGGTATCGTGTTCGATTCCCCGGATGCAATCCTGTATAATTCACACTTTATGCATGAATTATATAGGATAGCCACTGCAAACAAACAAGTTTCCAGAGAATACGTAGCAATGTTCCGTGCGTACCATCGTACTACACTGCGATTCCCAACCCGCCTGCCAAGCGTGACGAATACGGTATATCCCCTCATAGATATCTATGGTGGAGGCCTTGCAGTGGGCGTCTAGGAGTTGAAACGACGACTATAAAATCAAGTCTTCTTAATCATGATGTTAAGCCGTTGAATGTTTATTGCTGGATATGCCTCCCCCATAAAATTCCAATGCGAACAGTAGGGAGCGGACAGCACCTATTATAATTGGACAACCTGAAAAGGTCTTTTGTCCACCTTGTAGAACGTCTTAAACTGTGGCCACCTTTTCTGCGTGATGTATGGCCTGTTCACTGCCACTTCTACTTGCCAACCTACTGGGTCATGTCATTTACTTTCGTTCGTTTACAGGCAGACTACTCTTGATTCTACATCGACTTCGTTTTCAAATCTCGAGGAAAGACCTCTTCATGATTCATTCGAGTGACCGTATGTTTGTCAATAAAACTCGAAGGAAAAGCAGGTAAAGTAGTAAAATCAAGTACTGCATTAATATAATGAATACTTGTGATAACGAAAAAATGCACCAAAATCCGTAGTACCAAATATGTAAAAATGCAATGTTTTTTTTGTTTGGGTATTTAATTTACTTTTTATAGTGTAATCACGTACAGGCACATCGGGTCTCGACGGATAATGGAAGAAAACATTTTTGAATTCAACGTCTCCATTTATAGAGGTAGGGCTAAAGCCTTGGTTCATCAGCGGATTAATGCTCGGTATATTATCGATTAGCGAGAAAATCTGTACGCCAGCGCCTTGGGCAACCCCGAAGACTTCCATCAGCATCGACGACATACCGAACTGACCCGTACCAGTCATGACTCCGAAGAAGACCTGAAAATTATTTAGAATCTATTGAAATCTAAACATATGTTAATAAATCAACCTATATTATATTACTTATGTAGAAGAGTAAAATCAATGCACTCATTTTCGTATAGACCTGACTTTATACAAACAAATGGAATAAAATTTAGGTTCAAACAAAATGTGACAAGCATTTTTATAACGTCTTTTAGATTGAGGTACGTTATATTTGACAGAAAATATACCAAATCGCCAAAAGTTTATAATTAAATAAGCTTTAAATTAACGAGACGAGAGTGGTAAAAGAGATAACTAATTTTTTTTCAGGAACATAGATATTTTCGTTAATAATGTTATACATTTTTATAATAAATCTGTAGTTAATGAAAACACATAATGGAGACTATGCCTGTCTTTTTATATAGATACGATAGATTTTTGTTTATCATTCCGTATGCAGTCTTGCTATAAATATATACACTTACCGCGAGCATAGTGTTAATGTCATAGGTCTCAGGTTCGTCTAACATCAACTTATATCCGAACCAAAAGGACAAGGCGTACGAACCGAAAATGCATGTGAACAAAAGACCCATGGAGATGCCGTTGTATAACGCTAAAAAATCAATACAAATAGTTTAGAATATTATCTATCCTTAAAACAAACTAACAATCTTTAATAAAAATGTGTGTCCATTACCATTTTTGTTTAGTTTTTTTTTTCATAATTACGAAAAAAATGTTTCTTGAATAATTCATAATACTCTTGTATGGGAGGCAGAATAATAAAATACCGACCAATTTTTTACAATGATTTTAGGTTACCTTTATTTATGTTAGCATCTCTTGCCTTAATAAGATGTTTTTCATATCTTTCAGCTTCCTTATTTTGACCATTAAATGCGTATACAGTTCTTATAGCACTAAGTACTTCTTCAGCTATAGAACCTGCTTTACCCGATGCATCAGCTTCTTTCTTCGATAGCCGAGAAGAAATCTATTAATGAGAAAGCTAGTTATGTGTTTTGAAAACTTTTTCGAATATAAAATTAATGGGTAGAAAGGCGTTCGAATTTCAAAAAGCCTACTCAGCAATATTACGGTACTTTTTCTTTCAACAACTGCATAATTTTGCAGGATATGGTTCTGACAAGACGTTGCGATATTAGATATATTTAATGAGTCAGGCAGTTGTAAGCGAAATGTATAGTGCTAAACTGATATCACGTCTAGGGAACACTCCGTAGTCTCCTCGGAGTCCAGATCTTTCGCAAATAGATTTTTTCTCCAATACTACAAGAGTTGCGTTTACGCCAATAAACTGTTGACGAATGCATAGTTAAAAAACAACACTCGCGAAGAAATGTCTGCTATCAAACGAGCGATGTGCAAGCGAGTTTTTTTAGTGTTAGGTTCGAGTAGAGTCTACGTTTAGATCGCCCATATCTACTTAAGTGATGTTATTTTTAAATATAAAATTCCCATGTTTTTAATATAACATTTTTATGATTTTTTAAAATCTTCTAAACATAATGATAAAAACAAATAAAGACATATAATATTCATTTTTACTTACCCATCCCGCCATTGCGACAGGAATGAAAGTGATCGGAAATGAAATAAGACACAGCAAGGCCAGCTTCCAGCCTTTAATTAAAGCCATGACTACACAACTGACGAAAGACGCCTGATAGAATACGAAGTTTGCTAACTTCTCTCCGATGCCGTCTTCGACTTTTACTATGTCGCTGGTGAAAAAAAGAAATATTGTACGAAATCATTCAAAAGCTTCTAAGTACTTTCAAAATTAGATTAATCCAGTTGTAATAAATAATTGTAAAAAACCTGTTTATTAAACAAGTGTATAAAGGTTGTTTATTTAAGTTATTTAATATTTCTACGTAAATTACTATAAAAAGTTTGTCTTATAATAAAGTTTACAGGTATCTTATTTCGTACGATATATATTAAAACTTATTATATAAAGTTTTCAATGTATTTTAATTTTCTTGTTCGTATTATTATTTCAAGTTATAAATTAAGGCGTCATGGATATATATATGTATATATTCTATTATTATATAAATAATACTATGTATTCTATTATTACATAACCACAATTATTTTTATAAATTAAATTCAAAATAAAGCTAAAATTGTTTGACTCAAATGTATGTATGTACAACTAAAAATGTAAACATGGCATGAGACTCACTCCGTCATTTTAGCTGCAAAATCTCCCGACTGGTGTGTATCGAAATATTCAAAGTCTTGATTAAGGGCCATTCTTAAATACTCCTGTCTTATTTTGAATATCTAGTACAAAAGTTGTCATTAATATTACATTTTTTATTGTCATTCTAGTATGAAATTTATTAATTCTCATTCACATTAAGTTTTGGATTAGATAAGTAAATTGCAAGTGATTTATCTTGATTATTATGAATAGCATTAATTATTTGACACATGCCTAGTTATTACTCAATTAAGAAAAGAAGAAAAAATCGTCATTAATGAAAATATTAACAAAAAAAAATTGTACTTTCATGCCGATATTACCTGATTATAAGCAGCCATGTTCATTAGTACCGTTGCAATGTAAGAAAATATGAAACAAACTACTCCAAGTACACAATTGTATATAACGAAGTCCGTGAGAGCTTGAAGAAATAGTTCGTTTTCTGGAGTACCCTCAATCACCGACTGACCATATTCAACCATAGCTTGAAGCAGGGCAGAGAACAGTAATACCCCAAGGGGAAAAGTAATCCCGCATAGTATTGAAAACAGGAGCGACAAGAAGATGTATAAAATATCCAGCCTGTTGGCAAATCGAAACTAAAAAAAATGATATTTTTAAAATATTCTCTTATTCGAACGAATACTTGGGTTGACCCATGTTAAACAACTTACCAACGTAAAAAACGATACACTCTTCTTACTTTTGCGTATTTCTTGTTCATCGGAAACCCTGTAATAATAAGTTAAAATTATGACATAATAATATTACATTTTGATTAGTATTTTTATTTTTTTAGTACTTTTCATTGATATCCTGCATACGTTTTGTAAGAAAAGACTGATTGTTTTAATGAACAGGATATTTATCACACAAGTAACTAAAAAGTCTTATTTACCGAAGTTACGCTTTCTACGATTTTTTAAAAATGCAGAGATATCTAATTTATTCACTGAGGTGTCGTTGATCTGACACTGAGCCGCTACAATCCTGAGAGCTCGTATTTAGCGCAAGAAAAATGTCACACAATATCGAATGTATCGAATCCTCCATTATTTTATTTTTATAAACAAGTGATATTCATATTTTGACATTTGATATCTGTTATATTATATCAACAGTAAGCTTATGTGATTTCTCGGGAACGTCGGCTTAAACAGTTGTATTATTTATTCTAAAGGATTTCAAAGCTACGAAGGTCTTAAGCCGCTTAGTGTACTGCTCTCACTGATTATAATTGAAGAATTAAGAAAAGTAGATTAAAGAGACCTGTGGAGGCAACTCGTCGCATACTAGCAAGGCTTTCCAGGAACGTTGCGACCTTCAGCTGTGAAGATGAAGTATGAAGAAGAAGTATGCGAAAATCTACATGTAACCCACTTATTGCTTGTTCTCCAAGTTCTTTTGTACTTTCTACTGTCTAACGCTTTAACGACGTACTAATTGTCGAAATGACGTCCTGTTAGCTCTCGATGACGTTTAAACTGTCGATACAATTACTCAGTATTTCACCATCCACTTGTTTATTTTAAAACTTCACAGATAAAGGCATTATATTTATTTAGCGGCTGTTTTCCAAAGAATCAAAAAATATATCTGATCAATGCGTACATTCATTCGGTGATCATTATATATTTAATTTTTACTTACACTTTACATGCTTTCGCAGTATCTTTAATAAATCCTGTATAATTATTTTCATCACCAGTTTCATTAGTTTTCAGTGCACCGTTATCCCGTGGAATCATTTTGATATGAAATTTTTTATATTAATAACGGGCCACGTTCACGTGTTACTTCTCCTCTGGCTTCATTTAGACTAATTTAAACACTTATATCAATCTGTTAGACGTTGCTTTAATTGCTAATTAAATAGAAGCGCGCAAAACGCAAATAAAGTATGAAATGGCTTAGCGTTTTAAAAAAAGTCATGTTTGTTAGATAAAGGCGCGATCGTGATCTTGAAACGTACATACATGGATGTGTTCAATGTTAGATTCTCAAAATATAAACAGTGCTTATCAACATCATTTACCCGATTGATGAAAAATTCCGCTCCGTCTAGCGGCACGTGGACTCGAGAACTTTTCGGCACCAAACGACTATCGTTTGCATGAGCGATGTGCCCCATCCACTGCCATTTCAGACGAGCAATTCTTCGTACTACGTCGACGACTATAATTCTTTCTACGGATCTTCTCATTTCTACGAGCATAGCCCTCTCCATTGCTCTCTAGGAGGCTTAAAGTCTTCTTATAATGCCCGTATTTTATACCAAACAGTAGTGAGTAATTATAACTTTGTTCCAGTTTCAGGATATTGTCACGAGTGTAATTACAGGACTGATAAGACATACAATCTTAAAACTAAAGATAAACATAACAAATAAGGTAATATGATGGTGTTAGTATTAAAAAAATGTATATCGCGCTATTTTGAGCGGGTTAGTTAACATCATCGAGCCTTTGCTACATTCTTCTTCTTTTCATCCAATGGACGCCCGAAGGCTTAGGCCTTCCTTAAAGATCGCCACGATGACGCTACACTAGATGCTATGAAGCTATCTATATCTGTCGTATATCTGTTACCCCGCAAGTCCCCTGTCGTTGATTTCCCTCTTGTGGACATTTTTATATATACTCGGACATCAAATATTATTAAATTTCATAAAAAAGGGAATTGTTAAATTACTGTCCGGCTCTTCTGAGCAGATCATCATTCAGAGTCTGTGTTAGATTAGTCACGGACTATCTATATCGAGCTTATTATAATGAAGAAAAAAAACTAACGATTCAATAATGCGTGTAAGTCCCTATTTGGATGAAGATAATTTGATTTTTTTGTAATAAAGGAACTTCCTTCATACACGGTTTCTAACGCGGTCGCTTTGAGATGGCTCGATTAGTCCACTAAAGAGGCGAGCATGTGCGTAGCTAATATGACACTGGAGAAAAATGACGGCAACGCAAGATAAAGAGCAAGTCGGCGACAGTGGAGCGCCGATTTTAAAAATAATCCATTTATATGTTGCATGCCTTTTAAGTTAATAAATATTATATTATTTTTGTTTTTTACCTTTTTTTTGACCGACGACATAGTCGAGGTCGCAAGAAGTCGCTGGATGCAAGATAAGCAAAACCGGTCATCCTGGCGGTCCTAGTCCGATACATTGCAAAACTCCGTTTTTGTCAGAATTCACTCTGAATTAACTTACCTATTCAACTAATTTATTTTTAGTCACGATCTAGACTAGTGATTTAACACATGAAACTAGAATCAAATTAAGGCGGCATCCTTCAAAAAGCTATGAGGCGGGCACTAAACTGAAAAGAACCTACAAAAAACTCCGACGAGTCTTTTTTTGTGATCACTTTCACAATTATCCTCTAAAGTAATTCATTCCTAAACTTTATTATTACTTTAACAGTTATTTACATTGTGAAACGATTATTTCACAAATTGTTGCTTAATAATTAACACGATAAAGCAGAAATCCAGTCAAATAATGAGAATAATAAAAAGACAATAAATAAAGAATACTTATCTTTAAAGTCCTCTGTTTTGCGAGTTATATTATAAGCGTTAAGATAATACTAACAAATAAAAATAAAGATGTTTATTTTGTAACATAAGAGTGATTAATTATGACTCAAAATTTGTGAATTCGTGAATAGTTTTCCTAGATGTTAATAAGTATTATTAAATATATGGAAAAAAGAGGCGCAGAAATAAATATTAGGAAAAATTTTTGTAGCGTTGGAATTATTTTTCTAGTCAAATCTTAATATAAAGGTACATGCAGTTTAATTGTACATTTGTAGAATAAACCGGAATGCTTGCTTTAGTGTTAGTTAAAAGTCAAAAGTTAAGAGCAAATACAAGTAAATGTTCATTTTAATAGTATGATAACCACTACTGAACAAGGGTCACTCTTTTATATTTTCAAAAGAACCGGTCGCCTTTGGCCTGAAGCTCGCGTCTTCCGACAACCTTAATGAAGTTGTCCACTTTATGTCGATGTTCTAAGTTGGTGCTTGCCGATGCGCGGTCTCCACTCCAGAAACTTAAGGCCCAAGCAGCCATCTGTTCCGCGCGCCATGTAGCCTGACCACTGACATTTCAACATGCCAATCCATTGGACTATGTCGGTTACTTTCGTTCGTCTACGTATCTCCTCATTCTTGATTAGCTCTCATTTAAATTAATATTTACAGCGGCAACATTGAGTTAAGACAGGAACGGGGTGTGACAACCGAAAGAAAGGAGAAATAACAGATGGTCATGCAACAATGTGGAGCATATAAAAACTGTAAAAAATAAACAAGTAATAAATACAAAAAAATTACACAGTAAGAAGTTTATATTATTTCTCCAAGAGTGACGCTCACAAATGGTGACCCCGACGTGATAATAGTTATCATATAGATAATAGTTATAGTTAAATCTCGGCGATAGCTTTTTTTTAATATTGCAAAGATAATTGTTATAAATAAAGATAAATAAAGTAGAATAGAAAGACCTAATTGCAATGCAGCGCAGAGCAATGATAAAATCCAGCTCTTAGTTTTAAAAACATTTTTTTTTAAATTAAAGTCGTCGTATTTCTGATTGAACATATAATTATTTTGTCATTAACAATGCCGTTTACCAATCTGTGGTATCACCGGCTTTGAGGTGGCTAAACGAGAGTACTTAAAGCTTTTTCTTCTAACATCATAGAATAAAAACAGCATATAGAGTTTTTATTAACTTTTAATAAACATTTAAATTACTTGATGCTCTGCAATATGATAATTGTATAAGTAACGACTGCTGAGGCGATAGATACCAAAAGGGAATAGTCGAAGCGGAAAAAATAAGCCATGTGAAATGTAATAGCTCTTGACTGTACCAAATCTCGAAATTCCTTCATTTCCGTTCGAACAATGTTACCTGAAAACAAAAGGTTATAAAGATATGTTATTGCAAAACTATTAAAATTAACCAAAATCATCTTGGTACCAGATAAGAATCTGGTGATTTATACAGTTTATACAGCATACAACATATAAAATACATAAACATAAAACTTGAAACATATTAAATATAATATTACAATAATATTACTCTGGAAAAAACAAATATTACAAATCCACAAATGTAATTTAACTTTTTAACACCAAATAATAAAAAACTTACTTGTTTTAATTTTTATAAAAAAAATATTTAAAAAAGCAAAACTCTGTTGTAAATCTCACATAGAATAAAATAGCTAATGTAAAGAAATCCGCGTTACAATTATTATTACCATTTAGCGGGAATCCCGAATTTTTACGACATTCTTTGTAAATCTGGCTTAAGGACATGTAGATAATAAAGTGGACTTGTAGATGGTAAATATGTACATAAATATCAGATTTGATAACATGATATGATGATATGCGATTTTTTTAACTTTATATCTTTACTACACTAATTGTTACATAGTTCCGGTTTGAAATTGAAAATATTCGCATTTCTCATAAGTCGAAATGTTAAGAGTTCAGACGAATCGCGTTTATTTTTGATACGAATTCGAGTAGTTCATATTTGTTTAATTTCATTTAGGAGTATAAAGGTCCTCTATCCTACATGAAATGAAATATTATTGCATGAACCGCTTGGGTTCATACGAAATGTTTATGTTATCAAATTTACATGGCTATTTATACATCCGCGGAAATAATACGCGGATTTCGACAATTGGCACACGGACAAAAGGCGAGTCGTCTGTTCAGATATTGTCTGCTTGTAAAAACATGCCATCGATCGGGGCTCACGAATCAACAATTGTGCGATTGTGCATATGTAACTTCCAGCGTGGTAGCTACAAATATTTCTTATTATTTTTTTTATACGTTGATATTTCTTGGCATGTAATTATTACACTTAATTATTTTTGTAAACTTACAAAAAATTGTTCTACAGCTTAAGTTTTATTGTAGTTTGTTAAAAGAATGGATATAAAATAGTAGTACCTGCCACTCGAACCTTACATAATTTACCCGCCGCTTGTTATCCCGCTAGTACCACGGACGCCAAAATGATCGTCTTTTTCACAGACATCGGACTTCGCGCAACCGCTGAATCGCGAAGGGACTATAACTTATGCGCCGCACGACTGGGATCTTTCCATTATATTATTTCAGTAGGTATATAAATGAGCATGTAATTTTGACAGATACAAGCTTTCCGGATAATAGGGTTCCGCTTGGTTTACTTCACACGTCATTCTTTTATTTCAATTGGCATAGAGAACCTGTCTACTCCCATGGTTCTCTATTCTTAAAATGGAACAAGAGTTCCGCATGACGAAAGTGGTTCAATTGGGAACTACATAAACAATAAAAATTAATAAACATTGTCAATATTAAAAAAAAAAAACAAACAAACATACCAAAGAAGTAAAACTTACTTGGATCTTTCATGATGAGATAGTGGTCAATTATCCATATAAGTCTATCCCTTTCGCGATAAGCTTTTTCACAGTGGTCCACAAGGCTGATTACAACAGCTACACATGTTGACAGCCGCATAAGACTGGAAATTGCAGGGAAATAGTCTAAAGTGTCTATTACATCCTGTAAATAGATGATATTTGTTATGTAGGAAGACTGACATATCTCAGCGGCAGCATTTGTAAGTTGCAGAGGCAGTGGACGAGCCACATAGCGCGCAAATCGCCGAACGTTCGAAAATCGAAAAATAAATGTTTACGACATGTCGACGTGATTACATATTTATAAAGCAAAAAAAAAAAACAGTACGAGAATACCATATGACAATTTTTTTGATATTATGGTGGACATATAATAAATATTAAAATATCATAATTTGAATTACCTGCGCGTTAATTATGAATCTGACGGCTATGTTTGCAAACCTAACCATATCGATCAGCAAACTCAAACTATTTAAAAGTATCTGAAATCATTTTATTAATTTTTACATTCAATAATTATTACGCTAGTTGGCATAAAAGAGTTTGATCAAAATTGTAGAATTTTGTGAAGAAAGAATAAATAATTATTTGTTTACGCACATACCCGTAATCCATACATATTGTTGATGAAGGCAGTTTGCTCGATCAGCAATAAATAATATTTACGAAACAATTTTATTTCGTCGTGTATATTCATCGATGCGTTTTGTGGGGAATGACTCGAAACTTTATTATTTTGACGTAAGCATATATATTTAAGTGCGCAATAGTCAAAAGCTCTGACATTTTTCGGATTACAATAAGTTAACAATAAATCACCAATGCAACGCAAACGACATTCGATATGCATTACTTGCGAAATTAAATCAAGAGTTGTGAGGATTTTTATTAGTAAGTAAACATAAGCAACCGAGTAGATTATTGGAGCTTTCCATCCAAAACTAAGTAACCAAGCAAGGAAATCACAGGTGCTACTCATGGTCCAGATTAAAGCGAAGAATGCCATTAATTTAATAAGTCTTTGTTTAATGTCTGAATAATAAGTCATATGGATAATATTATCAATCCTTCCATATTGTTGAAAATATTCCAAGCTCATATCTTGTCCGAAAATTAATATAAATGTTAAATCAACTATGTACTGACACAAATCGTATACCATTTGAATAGCATCTGTTATCCTAATGGAAAAGTTAATCTTAGAGTAAAAGTTGAAAATCTTCCAATACAATGAGGTTAAACTCATTGTGCCGAGAATCATAGCCATAATGACACGTCTTGTAATCAAACAAAATTTGGATATATTCGAGTTTTCTTTTTCTTTGTTACAATCCAATAAAAATATTTTTAAAAGAAAACGGAGCGCTTTGCATGAATCACACGTTTGTTGAATATTTATGTTTATATTTTCTTTTTCCGTTTCTGTTTGCATGGCGGACAGCGATGGAGGCACTTAGTTAGTTGGTTGTTAATTTAGAGTGCGTGCTGACCAAGTTTTCCACGCGATAATAAATTTAAACGTTTCACGAAACAGGTTTTATATGGATTAACTTCACATAAATAGAGTTTGTAATATTAAGTTTAGTACAAAGGATGTAACATTTAAGATATTTGGAGAAAAACAACAATAACTTTTAACCTTATTGTTACCAAGTTTAACAATCTTGTTTAAAATTAAAATTAACAAGCGAGTTATTAAATGAATCAACCAGAATAAAACGACTGAGAAATAGTTTCCGCCGTCTTGGCGGCGGGGATTAGATTCATTGACTTATTTATCTAAGGTGAAGCTAAGAATAACCTCAATATGTAGCTTAAAAGGTCAGCCTGAGGCGTAAAGGCCTGATTTAGAACATAGTTGCATAGCAAGGTGCTTACATCAGCGATAGTGAATGGTCAGTGAGTGAATGGAATTGCGATGCGCCGCTCTCTCTAGCCTTCTCGATTGAATGAGGTCTCCGTAGATGCAGTAGTGGAAGAGCCGTGAGGGTTAACGATCTTTTGGGACAAAACTATGGTTAGCAAGGAAGCCCAGAATCAAATTCGTCGCAGAAGGTTGAAAAATGCATCTAGTTGAATGAAATTTACGGGGTAATAAAAATGCGGGGGAGGGGATGCGAAAAAATAAAATGGCCGCTGAAATCTCGCACAGCCATGTTCGAGTGCTCGCTACGCGATCGTATGACTTCAGTTTCCTGAAAATTTCGCTTTTTTTCGGAAATATTACCAACTTTACCTTCCGGGATGGATTTTTTTTTTCAAAAACACCCTGCCGGAGCCTCCGAGTGAAACCTGCAATAAATTTCACTTTTTACTATTTCATCATCTCTTAATTGCGACGTCGAGGCCTGTAGCTTCTGAGAACTAGGCTCACTGAAGTTTTTAGAGGCCAAGTTTTTTACCCCACGGTCATAAAATTTTCCAACTTTTCAATAAAGAAATTCGAAAATGGAAGGAGCAACTTTTTAATGAAGAAATCACACCGATAAATGCGTCGCGGTCGCAGTACTGATATTTGACTATTTTTGTAGCAGTTTACTGGCAACACTGGCCACGGGTTTTTTTATTAGAGTGCTTTACCCAAGTCTTACTTCCGGAAGGTGGTGGTAGTGGTTCGCAATGTATGAAGCATTTTATCATAATTTTCACCCTAATAATGTGTATTTGTATGTCTGTGTATTCTATAAAAATATGAAATTAGGTAAATGCAAGATGACGGCCGTGCTGCAACTTCTTAGCTTTTCATTTGCCACGATATTGGTTACATTTTCGGCAATTCAGTAGATTAGCAATACGGTATGTTTAAAAAAATAATAAAAACAAGATGGCCGCCGACTTAGATAAGAATTAGTAAATTAGTGTATAAAGTTTGTCGATTTCCCGATGCAAGCCCGCCAAGTCACTTAGTTTTTTCTTTGTTTTGTCTATTTTAGGCTGTTATGTGTACGATTGATATATATAATCTACCAAAAACTTGTAGATGCGGAATGATTTAACATTTTTTAAAATTTTATGTAATATCGAGGATTGTCAATCACAGACGGCGTCCCTTTTAATTGTACGTATAATAATAATTTGCAACATACTTTGAAAGCCACATATTGTCATCAATACAAGTACACAACTGTATATATGTACAACACTTTCAAATGCCACTTGCCGCCATTAGACTATATATAGTTTGTGCAAAGAGTTACACATTTGGCTTGTCAAGATCCTTCTTATCGAATCGTGCTTTTAGATATCGCTTAGACCAGTGATTCCCAAAGTGGTCTATGTCGACCCCTAGGGGTCTATGACAACCTGCAAGGGGTCTACGTCAGCGAAAAAAAATTTGGGGTCCATGAAATGAAAATGGGGGTCCACAATAGTGGATCTCAACACATACACTGATAGTACCTATTTACTTACATCATACTATCTTATAATATCAAAACATTTACATTATTTATAAAAGTACCTATGAAGTAAAAAAATATATGTTTATAAAATTGTGTAAGTTGTAGGATGTTGGTATTCGCTTTGTGGTCGCAATACAATTTGAATTTGTAAAAACCGCCGCCGCGAATAGCGTGGGCTATCCGAGGTAGGATCAGTATCCTTCTTAGATTGCCGAGTGGTCCACGCTGCCGTCCACACTTAACTCCTCACTCAGTACACTTCAGTAACACTGACGAGACATGCGCGCTGACCGCGGCCAACTGAGTCGCGCTGGGTTTGTGTCCTCGAGGGCTGGCTGGGTGAGCCCCGCTGCTTCTATCTCGCGGCCACTACCTTTGTGACTTCCTCGTCTCTCCTGTAAATTTTATATAGTTCACGGACCCCTCCGTTCCGTGAACTCGTCTCCGATGAAGCTGTAAAAGCCGCAAGGCTAACAGCAAAAGCTTCACATGAGACAATAGACAATAGTTACACATACAACTGTATCTGTCAGCACCTGTGGAATATTTTTTATTATGTTGACAATGAACTAAAGTATACTTTGCGTATAGTTATACAAGAAAGAATCAAATAATTTAATTACGTAATCAAATAAGGCTTTAAAACAACGAGTTTTTAAATATTAATATTGAAACTCGATATTTCAAAATGATTTCATTTTATATATATTAACGACATCCATCGATTGTTTTCTTAGAACACATTTATAAACTCACTAAACAATTTTTTTCTTTGTTGTACTTGATTCGAAATCGATACTTTACAATATTGATATAAGAAGATCAACGTTATCGATATCTCGTCAGTTTTGCATTCAGGAGCACGATTACTTGATAAATGTTAACTCAAGTCTGAAAAACATTACGAATATTGAGTACTCTTATTACATTTATTTGTGTAGGTGTTGTGGCATTTACGATTTACATTTACAACAATTACGGTGTATATTATTAATTCATTTAAACAAATCACGGTCACCGTGTAAACGCTTGAGAGTGTGTTCCATATCGTTACGTTATTCTGTTACCACTGCGGATGCGAGCCGGCGCCGGCGCTGCGATCGCTCCGGGGCTCGCGCAGGAGTAACGAAACTACGATTCCAACTATTCAATAAAAATATTTCTTGCTGTGATATGGGCAGTTAAAATAGTATCGAATATTGAATATTGAAATTAATAAAATTAGGTTACGTTGTTAATAATTGTACAATTTGCAAGTGCAAATACAATTTTTCAACAATATTTGAAAGTGCAATAAAGTCATCAAAGTATAAAATAAAACTTTCCTACTGAATTGCCGTATATGTAACCTGAATAAAAAAACAACTTACAAAGACTCATTTATCCCAAGGCTAAAATAAATCTGTTCATCAGCGCAAAACACTGTCATTTAATTGCAAGTTTAATTTAATATTCAATAACATTTAAATGCAATTATTATGAACGAAACGATTAATCTATTCTATTAAAACGTTCATTTATTGATTAAAATTGATTAAAAGTGGTCACTAAACTACACATGAAAAATTTTATAATAAATCGGTCCAGTATTGGAATTTACTAATCAACAATTGGTGTTAAATTGAAGGCGCGGATTGACATATCCCAGCCAGGTTAAAACCCTTTATTAAAAATAAAGATAGTGTTAATAGGTAGTTAAAAAGTTACAGCAAAATAATTATTTAAAAAAAGCTAGGTATAAATTTAATATATAATTAAATTTTTCGTTAGGCTATGCAATAGCCTAAATATCGCCTGCCTTTAAATATATAGGTATGGGAACAAATGGTTAAGATAATATTTTTTTTATTTAAATAATAATGAACTTGTTATTTTGTTTCACATTTAACAATTAAAATGTACTAAAACATTTGATTAACGCGGTTGTCTGAGTTGAATATATATAACGTCTACATATACCGTTATATCATAGTTTTTAAACACAAACAGCATTATTAAACAATTGGACCAATGTCAAAAAATTTTTATTTGAATTTGAGAAGACTTTTATTCGTTTTTATTTTAGGTTAAACCTTAGATTTATAGTTTTGATTGTTATTTCTTCTAAAAAGTTTAATTCGTTCGAGTTTTTCGTCCTACAATTGATCTCTAGTAAATGTATGCCAAAAAGTGTCTTTAATTGTTATTATGCTTTATTTTATTTACAAATAAAGAAAGATTGATTAAAAGCCACGAAATTATTTAATTTTAATATACATAAAAAACAATAAATACAAAAGTATACAAATAAAATTAATATTTACGTAATATTTGGACTTCAGAACATAGCGGTCCGAGAGACCGCTCGTCCATGGTAGTGTGACAAAAAAATGACGTCCATAGTTAAAGGTTAATACTTACCTACAGAGCTTGTGTTTTGTGTTTTAGATCCGAGTGCCAGATCTTGGGTTTTGTGAACGTCTCTATACAAATAGCCACCGAGATATGTGACATTTTTTTCAGTGTCTGTGAGGTAAGTCGCGAAGGTGAATAATATTGTTCTACAGATTGCATGTACACTAAATATTACCGATCGAATTAAATATAAGATATAATATATTCGATAAGGAGATTTGTTCGCAGTTTTGTATGTCGTTTGAATATTTTCTTGTGTCTCAATCGAGTATGGCATATATGTAGGTTTTAGGTAGGTGGTAAGATGCACGCGCACAGAGCAAATAAGTTTCATATATAAAACTACCATATTTATAACTCAAAAAAGTGTATCAGAGCAATTTGTAATTTGAAACCAATGGACAGCTGAAAACCATATTTCAGAAATTTTAGGTAACTTTCATTTTTATCGTTGCGTCTACGAGATTGCTGTGTTCACAAGGGCTAATATACAATTGCACCAACATCTGAGACGAATCGACTGCTCATTTCAAGCGTAACTTGCACACACTCTTGGTCAATAAAGCATATTATACAGATGATGAATTTTTAAATGATAAATTAACATTTAAGATTGTGTACTATTATGTGTATAATATATATATATATATATATATATATATATATATATATATATATATATGTGTGTGTGTGTGTATATGTGTGTATAATTAGTATATATTTACATGAAATGTATGTTTTAAGTTGTAAAGGCAGAATGTCGTCATAAACTTATGGTCAATGTACAACACCATGTGTAAGAACCGCTGACATTACTTTTTTATGTTCATTTATACAGAGTGGCCACATATGCCGCCCTAAGCGATCGATTCACAGCTCTAATTGCTGAACATGAGTGGTCGGTGATCGTAATGAAAATTATAAGTAAATAACTCTCTATATATTTATAATTAATTTAATTTAATTGATATTTATTTACGACTTTAGAAATTAAAAGGTCTAAGGCTAAAGGCATTAGGATTTAATCCTACCGCCAAGAAGTATTGCATTTAGAATAGACCGTAAATATTCTAGTAGTTATTTCATGGTAAAGATACATTTTTTGCATAAATACAGGTTCGACGAATCGGTTATCACATAAGAAACCGGTTCTCGAAGAGGAGCTTTGGCTAACCTGCAGAATCCTTCCAAGAGCCGGTAGATCTTGAAGGTAATAACAACACGAAGACCGAAGTAGAAGTGTGTATATTCGTTTAAGCTTAGCTCATATATATAGGGATTTAAAAGTATGAAAGCAATGTTCAACCAACAAAAATCGTCAGCGATTAACAAGTGAAGAAGTATCGTAGAGCGCCCTCTATCGCTCGATATGTTAAAGAATTATATTTCTGTGGAATTCCTTTTTTCGATGCGCCGCTGATGATGGCGGAATGTAGCTTCTACATCACTATTCCTCAAGCGAAGCGTACGGACGGCTTGACAGTTCTTCCAGTTTTTGTGACGTAAAGTTGCTTACCTGCAAATTGAGATTCTTCATCTTCGGTGTAGATGTAGGCGGGTTTCAGTCGATGATACCGTAGATATACGTATTGGTAGCTAGATCTTGAAGAACTTGTCGTAGCGCGGTTGTACCTCGTACGATCCGTCGTATGGTGACGTCTGAGGTGCTCGAACTGTATCTTTACGAACAAAAACCATATGTGCATGAGGTTATTATGCACAAACGTTCGTAGTTGCGTCTCTGCCTTGGTCGGTTGAGACGCGTAACAGCCAAAACGAGCTGTCGCGATGTCGCAGGATGTTTTGGCAATCGTTTCGGTAGCCATTTCTCGACAGCTTCTTATAATGCAATAGGGCACTTATACTGTAGTCGGATGCATCGGTTTGCGAGCGTAGAGGCAGGGACTGGAAGACTCAATTTTGTAGCTTTTAAAATGCTTTGGCGGCAATTTTCAAACGATAATTCGGTCTGCGTCGTTCAAAAAAAATTTTACACTGGGGATCTTACCTCAGTTACGACGAAGACGGCTACATGCGGAGAACTATAACCGTGTAGGTGTATAGTGTAATGAGTGGGGTATTGAGTATGTAGCACGAAGCGAGGACTACTCGACGGTCGGGAGAGACATGGTACTGCCGCTGTGAGTGGGGGAGGGAGCAGCACGGAGTGACCTCTTCCTCTTGCCAGTGACGAGAGTGAAGTCGTCGGTTCGGAGGATAGACTACGGTCCGTCGATCTCCATCGCCGAGTCCGAGCCAAGATACTTGGACCCGGAGGTGTAGTCCGACGAGCCGTCGCTCAGGTGTGGGTCCTCGACGGGGAGAGATTTTCGCTCTTCATAGCGAACGGGGGTGTCTGGTGACTGCGAGGAGTCACTGAGGAAGCAGGTGGGACGGTATTTGGCATCTGCCTTGTATTCTTCCGGGTATTTCATAGCCATCTTACGGCCGAAAATAATGACCGGATCTTCACCGAAGGGAGGGCCCGTATAATGACGCCAGGATTGCACCATCGTTGGGTGTAGTGATTACGTTGGGGCCAAACTACTCAGTATCTCCCTGCCGAACGGCTGGAGTGTGGGATGGACACTGCGAGCACGGAACGATGGAGAGCGCGGGATCGCGGTAGCCTAGATAAATTGACCTCTGAAGTCACTTTGGGCACCCCTGTGCCGGACAACGGTGTCCGGCGAAAGGTAAACCCGCGTTACTGAGAGTCACAACGTCAGCAAACTGAGCTCGGCGAAGACTTAACCCTAAACGGTCGTAAGGGGAAGTGGGGTCACCCGGAGTCCGTAAAACGTGCCAAATGGTCCTAGCCTTATCTACCTAATTCCCTGAGCAACCCACGCGGGGGTGCCGTTGGCGGGGAGGACAGTGTCTAGTCACACGCGGACCGCAGCTCCGCCCCGGGGTGGGGATAACGGCGACGACGCGCAACGGGTGTCGGAACGCGGAGGCGCGGGGAGCTGGCAGGCCGCCAGATGTTGACCGAACACGTGGTTCGGGTGCGGCTTGCTTCTTGACTTGGCACGACGAAGGAGCCATTCGGACCGAAGCGACAAGAGCAGCGCAGTCTGCGACCGTTAACAGGCTGAATTTCGCTGTCGGTTACTCAGGGACATTCTCTACCAGTTAGAAACAATAATCTGCTTCAGCTACTAAGGGAGGCGGGGAAATCCGAAGACACTTCCGACACTCCAAACGCTGATCGCAGGGTTTTCTTGCACCGAAGTGCAAGAAAACAGACACTACGTCGGCAACTACGGGACGCGGGAAAGTCCGAAGACACTTCCGACACTCCAAATGCCGAGCGTAACGAATCCGTGCGCAGGTTCACAGGATTTGACGGGCACCAACAGCAGAGACGGCGGCGGTAAAGTCCGAAGACAATTCCGCACTTCCAAACACTGTGCGCAGGAATTCCTTGCACCGGGGTGCAGCGAACCTAATTGCAAGTCAGCAATACGGGAGGCGGGAAAGTCAAGAGACACGACCGAACGCTCCAAGCGCTGATCTCGCAATGATGAAGTTTTTATTCAAGCTTAGCTCATATTTATACCAATTCAAAATTATGAAAACAATGTTCAACTAATAAATATTGTCAGCCAATCACAAGTCGAGAAGTATTGTAGAGCGCTCGCTTTCGCCCGATGTATATAAAGAATAATATTTCTATGGAATTCCTCTTTTTGACGCGCTGATGACAATGACGTAATGTAGTTCCTACAAACCTATCCACTACACACGGTCTACCTTTGCGCGGTGGACCGAGTTGGCTGGCAGGTCGTTAAAAGCATTGTTTTTCCACGGCTACGGTGTTATTGAAATATGTCAGAGGAATCATGGACGGATACGAATTTTATTTGAATATTTAGGTGACAACAAATTGAAATCAATATCACTATGCACCCTTTAACTTTTCGCTGGATTAATTTATTGGATTTAATTTACGCAGTTATTTACGTATCGAGATGAGTACTTTTCAATCTTCATTTTTTATAAATTATATGCACATATTATATGTTTGATGTCGTATGTCATATTATATGTATTAATTAAAAAATACATCCTAAGAGAATCAATACGTTTTAAGAATATTTAATTCACGAATTTTAAAAGATACTTCTAATAACCACCCAATCGGCAATGTAACCACCGCTAACAAATAAAGAACTCGTTTCAATAATGCATTTAAAACTAATGAAAAAAGCTATAAAAATTATAAACAATTTCTACCTCTTTATTGCAATATCCTAATTAGCGAAGATTTTAAAAATATTGTATTTTCAAGGAAACTAGACAATATTCTTTAACGTATATAATATTATCTCAAAAGTTTTTACACTTTTTTACTTTGTAATAACAGTTATCGTTATTTGAATGCGAAATTTGTGTTTGAAATAAATATAACGTTATTTTTACTAAAGAAAAATATGTCTTAACATTTAAACATCTTGGTGACCATTGTTAATAGAAAGTTAGGTAATAAATACTTACAATGAATCCTTTTATTGTTATATTTGATTATTTGTGGTTATTATATGTATGCATTATCTGTGGTCTCTGTTTGCTTAAATATCTGTGTTCTATCTGAGTTATTGGCTCAATGTCAATAATTGTGTTTACGTTTGATGGTGTGATTTATTATTTTATAAAAATGGAATTCAAGGAAATCGTAATATCTGCGATATTTTCTTCTGAATAATTCACTTAATGTAAATTTTATATCAGACTTTAATGTATCAGAAATGATTGTAGCATATTTTATATTTTATGGAAAGAATATTACGAATATAAAGAACTTTATGGTGTGGAAACATATAACTATGATGTTCACCAAAAAGTAACATGAAGTGTTGGAGTTCAGCTAAAATATTACACATACGTCTGTACCATCGATCCTAGTGTTTGTGCTTGTATGTTAAGTGTTCATTTCAACAGGTTTTAGCATTTTTCTTCTGTTACCTACATATTTACTTTTGTATTGTATATTAAAGATGTAATATTTATCATATAAATATATCGTCGGTTTCTGTTTTCAGCCTCAAAAATGGGAGGATGCCGCTGTACCTACCGCAATTGTATGGTGAAGACAGATGGAAAAACTCATATGTTTCATTATCCAGTATTTGATAAAATACGGTGTCACCAATGGCTAGTTAATGCGCGCCGTCTGGAATTTTTGAATTTAAAAGTATCACAACTTAAAAATAGAGTTGTATGTCAGCATCATTTTAAAAATGAATGTTTTATGAATTTTAAGGTATGCAATGAATAAAATAAATCAAGTTACCCATCTCACAAAATATTAACTATTTACTTCAATATTTTATGATAGTGATGATGAATTAAAGCAGTCTGCTAATTCATCATTTCAGCCCATAGACACCCACTACAAGGCATAGGCCTCCCTCACTGATATCTATAGGGGGCTATACTATAATATTCTATAATCACCATGCTTGGCAGGTGGGTTGTCAATTGCAGTGTAGTATTATGGTAAGCAGAGGATGCTACTGCCCATCCTCTGGAAACTTGTTTAAGAGCCATGGCAACTCATCTTGATTGATGCATGAAGTGTGAATTTTAGGATTGCATTCCGGGAATTGAATCAACAACCTATGATTGCAAGCCTTAGTCCTCTACTGCTGGGCTACCACCGCTCTAATTTTTTAGTATCATTATTCTTCAATAAGTAGTTATAGTAACTTTTATCTTACAGTCTCAATCCTATTTAATTAATACATTATAAAAATACAGTACACATATAAAAAGAAAAAAACAGGTTTATCTAAGTGGAGGTTTTTTTTTTCATATACCATCTAGTAAAATTTATAAAACAAGCAAGTTCTACTAAAATTCATGAAAATGAAGTTAAACACATGTTAATCACAAACACATATAGTGATGCTAGTCTTTGTTTTACTAGTTGCATTTTAGGGAATTTGCAGAAATCAACCCCATGGCCATTTTAAATTAGTTAAGATGCTCAATAGTACACCTATCCCCCGATTTACACATTACTCATTTTACACGTTTTCGCTTTTACACGGTTTTACAAATAAGTATTTTTTTATTTTTAATAACCAATTTTATTACCATTTCTCATAATGTAAATATTTCTGCTTCAAACATCGAATCGGCACAAATAACTTCGAGTGATGAAAGTGAATTCGAACCTTTGATTCCGAAAAAAAGAATGAGAGTAATTTCTGACAGTAATAAAGGATAATAAAATACCTTTGGTTTAATTTTTTGCTCTTCTGTTTAATGTATTATAACTAAATAAAAAAAACAGTGTTTCTGTAATATATTAAATATTTTAACTTCAATGCATTTTATTTTTATTTCTGAGTACACCTAAAAATATTGAAAAAAATAGCAACTGTAAAAATAGCAAAATTATGCATTTCCTGCAAGTTTTTCGATTTACACAATTTTGACTTGAAAATTTTTAATTTTCGATTTACACGTTTTTCTCAAGAACGTATCTACCGTGTAAATCGGGGGATAGGTGTATACTATCTTTATGTTATAAACATTCATATCACTTTGTAAACATGTCCCCCTATGTAGTGTTGACTGTAACACATACAAGAAAAGAATATTTATCATTAATGTTGGTGTTTTCATCAAGAGAAATATTTAAAAGATTAACCGTTACAAGGGGTGCAATAGCAACTGTGCTGTACAATTAAGATACAAGATGTTAACATGCTATGTATAATTAAAAAGTATCTTAAAATATTTCAGAAAGAAAAACTCACTTTTGAAGCTATACCTACTGAAGATGGACCCTATTGTGATTCTAGCAAGTGGATTGATAACTCACAAGAGTTTTCTAAAATATATCCAATTGTTCTTGAAGATATTGAAAATGAATATTATTCAATTAATGATAAAAAAGCCAATTTTTCTCTAAAATATTTGGATTTTCTCACAAATTCCGAAAGTGTGGAATCTTCATATTTGAAAACGGACATTAACTCACTGCCATCCGGACAATGTGACAACCTAGCTCAGCTAAACTATGTGTTAGATAACAATTTAAATGATAAGATAAACCAAAATATTGATGAGCCCAATCTGTTGAATGATAAATTGGTGACAACAAAAAATAACATTAATAAATCCCAAATGCAACCAATGCTTATAGTGCCTCCTTACTCAGAAAAAAATCATGAGAAGAAAACCAAAGGTGTAGATCAACCAGAAATCATTTCTAACATAGACTATACTCTTAGACCACAAACAGAACCAACAAAACAGAAAACAACACCAAAAGTGCAAATAATATCTGAAAGAACAATCACAAATCCAGTTGCAATAAGAGGTTCTTTTGAAGCAATATCTCCATCTGTATTGCTTAATGTCTCACCTATGAAAGGCAATCATTTGAAATCTACAAGAGCAATGCTTGATAACAGGACGCCAGAGCAACTAAAAGTAATAAAAACACAAGAAATGGAACCAATTTTATTACAAAAAGAGCCAATGATGAGCACAGAAAAAGATGAAACACAAGATGTAGAACCGATAAAAAGAAAAATGTATATTCAACCATCATGTAGCAACGACTCTGGAAAAGTATCAATATTGAAATACAAAATACCACCAGAGAGAAGAGCTGCCATTCAAGAAAAAAGAAAGTTCAATATGAAGTTAAAAGATGTTATAGAATCATGTGTTATCAAAATAGAAGATCAAGAACAAGTTGATCAAAATAAGGGGGATCAAGTTAATGGAAGTGATCAACAAAAGACAGACGCCCTTACTAAAACAAATTTATTGCAAAATAATAAAGCTTATTTGTCTTGTCTTGAAGCTAGAATGACCAAAATGGAAAATTTATTGTTAAACAAAATAGATCAGAACTCTCAAAGTATTATCGATCTTAAAAACTCTTTGAAAATTACTTCTCAAAAGAAAAAGAGTGCATCTACACAAACTAATAGCAATCAAGAAGCTTACAAGAGATTCCTTTATACAGAAATTTCTAAATATTTAAGTTCCGAATCAATTAATCTAATTTACGAGGAACTATTCATTAATAAGTTTACACAAAATTCATGTCTTAGTGATGCTCACACAAAACGTAGGAAATATAGATGACAATATAAGTAACAAGACTTAGTTTATTTAATTTTGTAATCTGTTATCATTAAGTGCATCCCATTTTAGCACTTTTGTTCCATTTGTTGCATAACAAAGTTAATTAGATGTTATAATGTATTAAAAAGAATTTTAATGTCTTGTTTTTATACATGTCTGTCCATGTATCCTTCACTGGCAAGTACGTCAAATGTAAACTTTTTTTATTTAGCCCTTCTTTTTTTCTATATTTGTTTAGTGAAAAAAATTAAATGTATTTATGATTTCTCGCAGTGTTCCTTGAAGTTACTCCATAGCTGTCATACTCTTTTATTATATTATTACATAGTTTGATTAGTTATAGCAGTAGAAGCTTTAAAGGAGTAAATATATAGCTCATCTACTGTCAATCAATGGATGTTACACCCAATCTAAAAGACAATGATTTCAGAAATAATAAATAACATACACATGGTAAGCACACAGCAATGTGGCAAGAAAAAGCGTTTTGAAAACTGGTATTACTGCATTTTAATATTAGTTATTGTTTGCCCAATTCCAAAAGTTTTAGAATGATCACTTTACACAGAATGATTGGAAATAGGTGTAAAAGCTTTTTGCCGACACATTAGTTATAGTTTCACCCTTTTAAAGCTTTTAAGAAATCTAAATCCAATTTAAAGTTTGTACAATATTCAACTTTGTTTATATTTGGTTCAGTCGACCTCATGTCATTGTATTTAGGGTCTACTATACGATGTTTCATATTTATAAAATGCTTGTGTCAAATAGTTCATTTACTATGTTTTCACTTTATTATATATTTTTTCTAAAATAACTACATAGATTTTGTACTATTCTGGACGATTTCAGTTTTGCTTTTCAATAAGCTATTACATCTATAATATTTTCAATGATGTAATATGCGCGGTGTTTATATTATAAAAACAGTTCATTGCTAAGTGATGTATTTGGTGTATCAAAGTTATTTCTTAAAACCAAGCATGCGATTGCTGATCTTGCTTAGTTTGTCAATAGCAAGACTATTATTTTCGCGTCGGTGTAGACTCCTGGCTCAGCAAGTGGCCAGTAAAATATGAATGTTCAAGTGGAAGCTACAAAAATATATCGGATCGTTCAGCTTTTTCATAGCAGTGGAGTTTTTTTCTTTTTTAAGTCTATAGAGAAGAACAATCCAATTGTTTTATGGATGACAACACTAAATGGTTTGAGCAACAAAATAGATAAAAATACGCATTGGAGATTCCTTAGAGCTTGTTCAGGTAGTCAGAATTATGCGTGTAGAAGAGTATCTATATATTATACAATGATTTCCACACGTTATGCGCGGTAGACAACTTGTAATATGCGTGCCAAAAAGAGAAAAATCTAAGTTTAATTTGATGATAAATCACATTCTTACGCGCGTAATTTGCTCTGATATTAATGTGGTACTTTCTTATCTACTTAGTCTGGCCATAAATACTGTTACTATTCAAAAAAAGAAAATATTACGTTTGAATTTGGAATCTGTCATTTTTATATGATTGCTTGATGTGTTTTCTTATTTTCGCGCCATTATATTGTTAAATATTTTGTTATATTAAAATGGAGTGGGGTGATAAAGAGAACCGAATCGCTGTGATTGCCTTACATAAAGTAGGTATGGAGAAAAGTGCAATTTTTAAAACCCTCCACCCGCTTGGTATTAGTCAAATGTTTGTTTACCGGGCTATTGATAGGTACAATGATACCTCCTCTGTTTGTGACAGAAAAAGATCTGGCCGTCCACGTACCGTTCGTGTGAAAAAGGTGATTAAAGCAGTTAGGGAAAGAATTCGAAGAAATCCTGTCCGTAAGCAAAAGATTTTATCTCGGGAGATGAAGATAGCTCCTAGAACCATGTCGCGTATATTAAAAGATGACTTAGGACTTGCAGCCTATAAGAGACGTACTGGTCACTTCTTAACTGATAATTTAAAGAAGAATAGGGTGGTAAAATCCAAACAACTACTTAAGCGGTACGCAAAGGGAGGTCACAAAAAAATTTTGTTTACGGATGAGAAAATTTTTACAATTGAGCAGTATTTTAATAAACAAAATGACCGTATTTATGCTGGAAGCTCTAAAGAAGCTTCGCAATTAGTAAACAGAGTACAACGTGGGCATTATCCCACTTCAGTGATGGTTTGGTGGGGTGTTAGCTATGAAGGGGTGACTGAGCCATATTTTTGTGAAAAAGGTATTAAAACGTCGGCACAAGTTTATCAAAATACCATTCTTGAGACGGTAGTTAAGCCTTTAACTAACACCATGTTCAATAACAAAGAATGGTGCTTTCAACAAGACTCGGCACCGGGTCATAGAGCTCGATCCACCCAATCTTGGTTGAAAACTAACGTTCCGGACTTTATCAGCACTGAAAACTGGCCGTCGTCAAGTCCTGACCTAAATCCATTGGATTATGATTTATGGTCAGTTTTAGAGAGTAAGGCTTGCTCTAAACGCCATGATAATTTGGAGTCCCTAAAACGATCCATTCGGTTGGCAGTGAAGAATTTTCCTCTAGAAAGAGTTCGTGCTGCTATTGATAACTGGCCTCAACGTTTAAAAGACTGTATTGCAGCCAATGGAGACCACTTCGAATAAACATTGTATATTTTTAATAGTTATATATTGATGTATTAAACTAACTCACTATGAAAGGAAATGTTACGTATAAAAAAAAAATCGTGCTTTTCTTTATAACAATATTTATGGCAAGACTAAGTATATAAAAAATAACGATTTGCTTATATAAGAAAATATATTTTCGCATTACTATATTGCATGTACTTAACAAAAGGTTCCATGGACAGTCCTTCAGGATACCATCTTTAACAGACTAGTCCCTATTACAATTGGAAGTTTTTTAATGTATGCATTTGCAGACAATAAAGTTTACAGAGTAAATATATTTTTTTTAAATTTTAGACAAAAACCAACAGGACGTAAAAATAAAAAACAAATATTTTAATTCCATTTATTAACACTTGACACAGGTTTCATGAATTCATTGACAGTCAAGGTTTCTTCATAAACCTAAAACAATCGAAGACAAAATAAATAACGATAAAAACAAGATTTATGCATTTGTTGTAAATAATAATTAGTACCTAAGAATGATAATATACGAGTTTACATTTCAACTATTTTATTACCAATAAATTGAGAGGTTGAGAGGAATTGCAGTGTATATAGACTGTTTGACGTTTACGTTTTACGTTTTCTGTTTTTCCATCTAGTTTAAAAAGTAATGAAGAAAAATGTTATAATTAAATTAAGATATTTCTTGTCATTTGCATCTGCGACAATCGTATTTTTAAAGAAAAGTCATATGTATAATTACAAAATATTTACTTAGGGGGTGGGTGCCGCCATAGCAACAGCAGTCAGCTGTGAAATGACGCTTCCCGTCACAAGGTTGCCATAATACGCTTGAGCTGCAGCCGCGGTGCTTCCTGCAACTATACCACCGCTGCTGAAGCCTAGCATGGGCGCTACCCATGCAGCTCCGAGGCCACCTGTGCCATAAATAACTGCTCCTCCGACAAGGTTAACAGCAAGTGCTGCTAAAAATCCCATTTTTATCTGAAACATGCAAAGGAGTTCACGCATATGAACACACTAATACCTCACTTTGCGTCGTGACAACGTTCCAAAATACACGACGCAAAGCGAAAGATTTTCTATTGCAAACTATGTAAAGATCGAAGATGGGTTACAGGGTTACGGAATTACACAATGCAGACATTTAAAAAACTTTAAAGTAGTTTACACTTTTGTAAACAGAAACAACACGTAAAATTTATAGATCGCTTAAAAAAACCAAGACAACGTAATTGGAACTGAACTCTGAAATTAGCAAAACAAAGAAAAAAAAAGTGAATTTATATGGAGTGTAGCAAACTTTAGTAACGTTCGAAAGTACCATTGAATAACCAGCAATATGAATAGTTATTGATGCTTACAGCTAAACTAGTTAAATCATAGCAAGATGGTTCAAGTCGCCATTTTATAATGCTTTTACAGCGCAGTCTTAATGCGCACAAAATTGTTTTAAAAATCGGTTAAGCCACCAGAAGTTTATATAAGATTTTGGAAAATGTAATGTAGATAAATGATTTACACTTAGTACAAAGAGTAATTTTACCTTGGATATTAACTCCAACAGTAAGCACAAAATACAAGTCACCGCTGTTACTTCGTGAGTCCGACTAACTTCCGGAGGAATTTTCATGTATATATATAACAAAAATAGCAATGTTGACATCATCCGTAATTAATTTTCCCTGGAAAATATCCAAAAAATTTTCGTTCGTCAATTATATTTAAGATTATCTAGTGTGTGTTGCTTTTAATAATTTACTCAGTTTTGTATATTATAGGAACTAGTTAATTTTTCATAGCCAGCGCGACCTTGCTGGCCGCCAGAATCTACGACTAACGCGCATGTCTGGTCAGTGTTGCTGAGGTGTACTGAGTGAGGAGTTAAGTGTTGACGGCAGCGTGGACCACTCGGCAATCTAAAGAAGGATACTGATCATACCTCGGATCGCCCACGCTGTTCGCGGCTGCGGCGCCGGAAGGCCGGCGCCGTTTACGTAACGGACGATGAGAGCCGGTATTAATATTTCTCAGCCTTATATAAGCAGTCATTTAACAGTTGCCACTTAAGTATTAGAACAATTAAAGTAATATGTGTTTCGAAAATTTCAACTAAAAATCCTAGTAAAATTTTATTGTAATTAGTGTAATAAGATATTTGAAATCTATATATTGGAGACTACTGTTACAAAAAATATAAATTTAATGTGAAATTAACTACAAAATAGAGAATGAAGAATTTACACTAAATTTCTTAAAACAAATAATCAAACTGTAAAAAAAGTGTTACTGAAGTTTTCATAACTGGTTTATGAAATTAATTTGACTGAACCAGTATCCTCTTAAATTTACTACGACGAAACTTTAAGCAATGAAAAAAATTTCACCACGATTTACTAAAATTATGATATAACGACTGTGATAAATTGATGTCATTAATGCAAATTAAATTGAAAGATCTTTCCTAAAGTTGTCATATTTAATTTATTATTATTACAATCATTTTAATACTTGATGCGACATTTATGTATTCAAAAGCCGATTTAATTTTTATAAGTATGTGTCTTATATATTATGATTAATTGCATTTGTAACTTTATAAAAGAAATATTTAAAATTACCCGATTTTGTGGACACTTCTTGTTGTTATGGCAATAGTAAAGTGATTTGGGAATCCCTCGTAATAAATACATCTCAAGTACTTATCGATTCATGTCTTTGTTGAGTGTCTTTAAGATTGGAAATTAAAACTATTTTTAAATTAATGATTATTAAAAAGTTACACAGCATTAACAATTTTCGGTTAAGATAATACCGCAATTCAAACCAAAATACGGAGCTTGTAATAAAGCGTTGAAATTGTAGTTCTTTACATGATTTTATAACAATTCTGTCATACATCACACTAAAATCATAGCCTACACATTTTTATCTTTAGTAGCCGTAGAATTTTGTATTGATTAATAATAAAAACCTTAGTTGAACTTAAAACTGTAAAAGCCATTTTGTTCAACACATTAATTACATTGCCACACGCAATGCCATCTGTCGGTGAGTTTTAAAACTAGTATTAGCAATCTCCGCTGATCATGCTTATGACAATGTTTTTCCCCTTTCATTATTTTGTCATTACTCATATGATACTTTGATTCATACCTTCGTTATATCGCAAGTAATTTAATTAGATTATTTTTTCTATATTAAAGGAAATTCACAGCTGCCGAATAAATTTCAATTTTAGTATACGTCGCAACAAAATGCAAATTTAATTGAAATATTTAAACAAAATTAGCCAGTTTTAAGAAATCGATTTGGTTATAAAAAAGTTTTTGTACTTTTATAAAAAAAAGCACAAGCAATTCTATAAGTCATTAAAATTGTTTTTAAGATTCTTTTACGATCTTATTTATTTACAATGGGACAACCTACAATCTTATAATATTTAATTTTTTGTATATGTATGTCATTATACTCTTTCTAATTGATGTAAGTACTCATTTTTATCGATGTTAAATATAATTCATTAAAAATGATTGTTCACCAGAACAAAGTTCGATCGATTGTATACGTTATATTTGCTCGCAAAGCTTATGGCATAAAACCATAGAAAAGTTGTCATTGGTTTTAAAAGATCCAGCAAAGTATAAAAAACAGCTTTATTATATAGGTATATTATTTTTCGCGTTAATACATAATATTATTAAAAGTTTATGCAAAGTAGGTATATATTTGAGGTGGCCAATCTACGGCCACCGAGCCTCATGTGGCTCTTTGAAGGATTATTCGTGGTTCTCGATAAAATTACCTGAATCTCAATTTTTTTTTATATTTACATTTTAAAAATATTACTACTCCTTATATTTTAAGGTGTCTTTTAATTTACTGACAACTAATATGAAATACTAAACGTAATTTTTATTTCAAAAAACTTGGCTTGTTCTTTTATTTATTTATTTTTATTTAACAATCTTTATTGTACACATGTGAAAATATAAACATAGTGCATTATAGCTAAAAAAAAAAGGTAAAATAAGAGGTCTTGTCAGTCACGGCAGTTTATTACAGACAAAATATATTAGTTTTCGTTCTATATAATTTGTGTAAAAAATAATTTCTTTTTTTTGCATACCTTTTAAATTTGTATTCAATTGCGGCTCGCCTAAAAATCATTTTAAAAACTGGCTCGGACGAGCAAGAAGTTTGGCCACCCTTGTGCCGCTATTTCCATTACGAAACACACACACACACACACACACACACACACACACACACACACACACACACACACACACACACACACACACATATATATATATATATATATATATATACACACACACACATATATGTATATATATATACACACACACACATATATGTATACTTAAATATATTTATTTATGTGTGTGTGTGTGTTTCTTTTTGTTTGCATATTTAAAGTATTAAAGTAGTTATTTTGTGGACTTCTTTAAATTCTAGTTTAACTCCATCTGCCGTTAAATTTTAAAACATTGGTTGTCATCATTTTCACTCCTTCGTTTTTATAATAAAATTAGTATATTCAACATAATGTTTTTCATAATGTTTTCAACATAAAGTCATGATAAATTACGTATTGCGCATAAAAGAATAAAGTCTATAAGCAGAAAGGTAAAGCGGGCAGGCATAACAGTTAAAATACCCATTTTTGTTAAAAAAATTGATAAAAACTTATTAGGCAACTAATAATACGAACTAATATTAGCTTGTACTAAATCATATAAGAATTTATTTATTTATGTTAATCGACCTAATTAATACCTACTCGTTACTAAGTTTCAAAGTATCGATGCAAAAGGTACTTGGTATCTGAAGAAAAGTAACGAGTGATTATTGACAATTCCTTCGTATCCTTTTTTTTATCCATAGGCCAGAGTGCAGTTGATAGGAGTGACGAGAGACGCACATATTGTAATCTATTGGTATTTGATCCAGACATACCTACTATCAAATGTCTATTTTGTTTTAAATTGTGTTAAAACCGAATAAATAATTTTTGTACATTTTGTACATAATGAACGTGAATTTATTTTTGAGTTCCAGTCACCTTCGCGTCCACATAAATATGGGTTATTGACTAATTTTTGATAAATGCTAAATCTATTAAACCTAATTGAGAAGTATAAAAGAAACCTAATCGAGAAAAACTATCTTACCATGATTTTAATTAAAATTATTATTTTGCAGCCCTGTTTTGTTTTATATTTATTTTATTGTTTTGATGATGTTATGTATGTTTTAAGTCCTTTGATGAAACTATCCAATTAATTCTAGCATCGTGACGATCTTTGGGGTAGGCTTGTGCCTAGCAGTGGGCTTTCATCGGCCGACGTAATGATGATGATCTAATTAAAACAAAAGCAGCTTGCTTTGCTTATGTATTAAATATTTAACAAGTTAAATGAAGTTCGATAAATAAAAGAGTATTTTTACGCAGACTTCACCATTGATCAGTTCATTAAATGTAATGTAATTAACATGTCTACGTTTTAATATATGTTGTGATAAACATATTATAAAATAGTAGTAAGGCGCCTTCTACAAAAATAAGAGAATATAAGAAAAATGTACATGAGGATAATACTAGAAATTAAGACAAAAATGTTGCCTTTCTCTAGGCTTTGTAAACTTCAGTAGTAACAATAAACTTTGAAATCTAATGCAAATGTGAATCAATAATAGCATGATAATTTTAAAAAGCTAAAAATTCTTTCTTAGTGTAAAGGGTTTTTAAGTGATAATTTAGCTTGAAAACGAATTGGTCTGTTGGTCCTTACATTGTAAAAGTGATCACAAAAAAAACTGAGTTTGTTATGTTCTCTTCTGAGATCAGGGTGCGTTTGAAACTTGCGTAGCTCTATTTTAAGTGTAGTTATCGTTTTATAGGAGAGCTCAATTTGATTCTAGCCCTTTTGAAGCTCTTCTTGGTTCTTTTCTTGAGGCAAACAGCTGATCATCAATAACGATTCAAAGTAGAAAATAATTTTAATTAATGAAAAAATAAATCGTAATACATACCGGAGCGATGGAACGAAATACGAAGAGAAAAATTAAAATAGTTAATGTTAAATATCAATTACGAAACAAAAGTATATGTATGTAAAGTTATTTTAAAAAAGTTGTCAAAGCTTAAATGGTGCATGCTTTTTTTCATATTTCTTTTTAACTTGGTGAAAATGGTAGTGATTTAATTAGCTTTTAGCACCAGAAACTATTATTAAAGAGATTACGTCTCTATTGTTACTCCTCGTTCAGTACTACCAATGTTTAATTTTTGTTGCTAAGAAATAATTTGGTGAATTAAAATTTCTCTTATAGAATATAAAGATGGAAAGACTATAAAACAACACTTATATAAAACTCCTTGAAAGAAATAGACTTTGTAAAGTCTCTCTCTTGTACTGGCCTTGCTTTCAAATATCACTTTTCAACTAGCCACTAACGTCTACTTCAGTCCATGAATGAACATGAATGAAATGAACAGGATACAACACATGTTCGATTGAATAACATTTTGTTAACATAATCTTTAAACTTTTTATACTTATTTTTCAACTTAATTTCTTCTACCTAATATTTAATTGAAGAAAACACATAATTTACACGTGATGACATTAAATGAATTTCAATTTATTTACTCTTTATTGTATTATATAAATAGGACATAAAAATTAATCACATGTAATTGACCAAAGAATGAAATACTAAAGACGGTCTTAACGTGAAACGCAAGTTCGTTCTGGCAAAACTAATCCATCTTATAAGAACAAGAAAAAACAAATTTGTTTGTCGGCAAAATTAAAACATATTTAATTCATTTTACAATAAGTACCGAGCTGCTTTAGTTTGGTTGCCGTACCTAGAATAGTCAGTCGGGAATGAGGTACCGCTTCAGCCCGACGTTTGCTTTGCCTCGTATCCGCGGCCGTGGCCGAACCAACCGTTATCTCTTATCACTATAAAAATGATACATCGAATTACCTCACGAGTGTGATAAAGAGCGCATTAATACGCGATATACGATATACGGTACTTCAATTTTTGATTGAGTTTGTTAACTTTGTTACGAGGTGTATACTCTTAAAATTTTCCCGTGAAAACCGCCGTCTTTAGTATTGGAAAAGGGTTGTAAAACTTTAGCAGTAAATTTGAATGCAGCGAAAACATGGTGAATGTGAAAATTACAGTGCTTGTTTATCTCTTAACTGTGTGTTATGTTAGTGGCAATCCATGTAAAAGAATAGAGAGTTTAAATATTACCAACGGTGTGGAATACGCTAACGGTACAGTAATATACGATGGTCTGCATTATGATAGACAAGCTTGGTACGAGATTGAAGAGGACGGTGTGGTAGTTAAACTGGGCTGTCCGTGTATACAAAGAGTGTGTCTTTGGAAGTGTTGTGGTGATGGACAAGCTTTCTTCAATAAATCATGCGAGACTACAGACAAGAGCGTAGTGAACCCTTTCAGCCCTCTTGTTTACGAAGGCAAGGAACCATTAGAATTTACACCAAATAAAGAGTTCTTTTACATGCATACAAAATTATGCGACGATAGATACTTAGTTGACACACTGTCCGGAAGAGAAAATATATATATACAAAAGGTATGTTTAAACAGTTACTTGATAAAGCTTTTCAGTTTTAAATAATATGTTTTAACGCACAATTAGTGTAAAATATTGAGAAGTAACTTTTGCAGCATTTCATGGTCCCATTGTGTCTTCACCGACTAGTCCCTACCAAACTAAAATTTAAAAGCGGGCAATGCTGCTTTACCAGAAATGAGTTTATTTGTTCTTGACAAGCCTAAATCCTTAACAAATGCACTGTAAAAGCGGCTATTACAAATGCACTGTAAATTACTAGTTATTTGGATGACTAGGTCGTCGTAGTACTTGTTCATCTTAGTTATGTAGTCTTTAGATGATTTTAATTCCCAGGAAACAGTAAATTCTATTAATTACACGTTTCGATGGTCTTGAAAATAGGAATCAGTCCGGTCTAGAAGACGCGAGCACCATATCCTCATATATTCTCTATAGTTTCTCATTCGTTTCCTATCAAAAGCTGCTTTAAGGTTGAGGCTTTTGTTTTGTTCTTATAATTGAACTTTTTTATAAATTTGATGTCTTTGTTCGTTGTCACCATCAGTGCTCTTGCTATTGACAGACGTACCGCATTACTTATACTTTCCGAAACACTATCCTGGCAAATCGGCTAACAACCTCTTTCCAGGAGTACCTCAATTAAAAAATCTTAGACTAGACGCCATCTTAAACCAGCGGAATCCGCAAATGCGATTAGTGCGATTAGTCCGAAAACAAGAAAGAAAAGTATCTCATACTAGCATGCAGCTTTAGCACTAACAATTGTCTCGGTAGCGATATAAATTTTTTTTTCGGTACGTTTACCCCATTTTACTTGATTTGGTATGATCTTTGATATGGTCAATTGAAATTAAGTCTGTTGTTTAAGTAAAGTAACCGAGAGACAAGAATATTATGAAATTTGTGAAAATAAAAAAAAAATTGTGTAGGTTTACCATCTATCCTATACTTATAGGTATGTATGTACGGTGCCCTCCAGATACATACAAATGATGATTTTGTTTTTGATCCAAATAAGATCCAGAGCAAGGCAAACCGATTTAATATTGAAATTGTTTTAAAATTGAAATGTTATAAGCTCGATTCAAAATTATTTTTAGAAATTTGATTTAATAAATCACATGACTTTGGTCGCTTTCATGACATCAACAACATTTGAATATTATCAATATCTATCAACATTTTGGTTTCTTAAGGGAATCTTTAGTATGTACAAGGTTTACATTGTGCAAAGGACAGACTTATTTGAGAGTCCGGCTCCGAACACTGCCCTGGCGAGGGTTTAGAAGTACACCCTGGCATTTATGTTTGTTATAATGTCTAGTGACGGAGGATAAGGAGAAGGACTTGTTAGGTAGTTGAATTAAAGTTTTAGAAGTAAATTCAAATGTTTTACCGTTGAGCATCCCACACACGCATATATATATATATATATATATATATATATATATGTATGTATATATATGTATATATTATAATTACCTTCATTACTATCGTGTACGAAGAGTACATACATTTTGCAAAGGTTATTGCACTTTTCACGGAAGACCATTTATTAAAACAAGTTTATTGAGAATATAAACGAGAGAAATTTCATAAACTTAAAATTAGTTACAATCATTATTAAATTTATGGACCAAAATATGACACGATGATATATCATATAATGTATAATCTTTTTAGTCACCACATTTATAAAGAATATTAAACGCGTATAAACTGTCACGCTCGAATAAAACAAATATTTAAAAAATGCACTAAATCAATCATCGTAGCCATAATTTAAATGTGATCTACAATTAGATTTATAGATGGAGTAACCATTATGTTTTTCACGTTATTTCATAAAAATAAATCTCTTTCATTTCTTTTAATCTCCAACTTTTTAATGCAAGGTATTGATTGAAGATCAGAGCGGACTCTTAAACTTCGGTAGTTGTTGACAGAAAGGTGATGACTCAAGGTTGTGAAAGGTGGTTCATCACTTTGGGCCTCATTGGCAAGCTCATAGCCGCTTAAAGAACCATGAAGATTGCTATACTCAGGATTTTTCTACGAGATCGAAACACAAATGAAGGGATTCGTAGACGAGCATACGTAATCGGCATAACCCAGCGAATTGATGGTATGGGCAGGCCGCATATCAGAAGGCCGCTGTGGTTTTAAGGTTTTAGAGTGGTGATGAGATTGGCAAGCGTAGCGAAAGATATTCACTTACAAGGTGCTTACAAGCTTTTTTAAGTAGTCCGAAGACGGTGGATGTAGACTGCTTTCAACTGGCCCCAGTGAAAAACTATGAGGGAGGTTTATGTCCAATAGTAGACGTCTTACTATGATGATAACAGAAAAGTACGGAAGCTGAAAAAGCCATCCATAAAATCGCAAATGTTTTAGATTTTCTTAATTAAAAAAGTCAAGTATGTGACAAAAAAAATTGTCTAATGGATAAGCACGCGTACATTTAAAAAGGATATGAAGATATATTTTTTTTGTTTTTTTTTGTCTAATGTTATCTTGCAAGTACATTATTTCGATGTTTAATCTAATCAAATAATATTACATAGTGCTAATATTACCTGTACACCTTATATTAGAACACTGTAATATTGGGCCTAATAACAGCATATGACTGATCCAAATCACACATTGTTTACGGACATAATGGCCTTTGTTAGATTATCTAAAGTCAACATTCCAATCGTCCATTAGCCCATAGATACGGTGGTGCAAGCAGTTTGTACTATTTTAGGCATTAAAGACAAAAATGTAAAACATAAGTGAGATAATTTATTTTTGTGAATATTACAATAACTTGTTCTCTATATTTTTAGCTTGTGTGCGTCAAGAGAAGAATTCCAGAAGAGCTAATTTAAAAGAGAGTAGTACCAAATTGAGCTTTTCCGTAATGACATCCCCTACCTACTAAGATTCCTAATGCACAATGATCCGAAAGCTCACTGAATAACAATAAACTAAATCCATGTGTTATAATGACTTTCATTAACTTTATTACAGTAGGTGGAATAATTTGTGAGCTTCATTAAGCAATTAACATGGTTTTGACTATTTTTTTTTATTTATTGTTACATTATTTGTACATGTAAAAACCAAACATGTACATGTACATGCTTGGTTTTTTAAGTGACATAAGCTTGCACAGATTACGAAGCAAATCTATTAATCACCACTAGGAAAATTTATAGGGGATAAAAGAAAACAAATGTACATCTGTCTAGTGAGGTTGATATTATTGAATGTTTAAACATTTTAAATTTTTTTATAAATAATTTCTAAAATTAATTTTTCATAACAATTTCCTTAATTAAAAGCTTTATCCGTTTTCTGTGTTGTCCACAATTGGTCCGAAATTTCGTGGTGTTTGCTGCTAAACATCGTGATTATGCCAGAGTCGATGAAGTAAATCAGCACGATGCTTAAGGACTTCAATTGACTTTCACAAAGGCCTTAGCGACGAAAACTATGTCAAACGTCCATGTCATGCTCACCCCGGGCAGGCGTGATTCCTGAAGTTGCCGACACATACGTGTATCTATACCAAATAGACAAATAAGACAAAATTTTAATCGTTGAATCCAACTAGGCTCTGCAGCGTTTGCGAAACTACGAAACGCGGTGTCGCACTCTGTTCCTCATTGGCGATCTCAAAGTCATTTAACTAGCAATGGAGAGGCTTTGCTTGATGATCCTCTAAGAGATCGGATCAGGCATGAGTACATTCGTAAAATAATGAAAGTAACCGATGTAGCGCAGCGGATCAGCTTGTGGAAGTTGCAGTGGACAGTCCATATAGCGCGTAGAATTGATGTCCGCTGGGGTTTTAGGTTCCTGTGAGGAGACCTAGGACCAGCAAAGCAGCGTAGGGCATTAACTGACGTGTCGGATAGATGACTTGGTTAAGGTCATTGCTGGAAGTTGAATTTTGCCTGAACCCATCAATAGACGTCCTTCGGCTGAAATGATAAATTATTTAAAGAAGTTGTTAGGCACTTTGGTCCCAAGATGCATTTTTGTACTGTGTTGTTTTGTATTTAAGTAAGTAAAATTATTACCACTGTGATAGGTTAATTGCTTTAGCGTTCTAAAAAGACGATAATGAAGAATAACGTGAATGTGTTAGTCACTAATGGTAGTTTATGATAGAAATGATTAGGTAACTTTTTCTAATTATTGCGGAGCATTTAAGTGGAACACGCGATAAAGATTGCAAATATCTTGTGGTTACATTCGCGTGAGATGTTTGATGACAGTAGGATTTTAATATAAAATGCGATATGTTGAAAGTCGTCGTCATTGAAAGCGAACCTATGTTTTGAAAACGTAGAAATTCGTGTAGTTGTCACGTATTTCTACGTTTCACGTGGCAACTACACGATTTTCTCCGGGGTATAATCCTTTTAGTAAAGTTTGCAGTGTTAGTCATTTACAGCTGTATAAAGTTAAGGTTTTAAAGGCATCGTAAACTATGTCTCGGTAAGAATTCTTAGAAAACCTGCGTTTTATGAGTTCATACAATTTGCTCAGAAAATTTATGATATTATATAATATTATGTATAATATGATGTATTATATTATATTATATTATATTATATTATATTATATTATATTATATTATATTATATTATATTATATTATATTATATTATATTATATTATATTATATTATATTATATTATATTATATTATATTATATTATATTATATTATATTATATTAAATTATATTAAATGTGTAAATGATGATAGTGCATAACTCATTTTTCAAAATAGTACCATTGTTAAATTTTAAAGTTTTTTCTGTTCCTATAACTTAGTTCGTAAAATACAGTCTATATTGCAACTACCGGACGGAATTACGCCTCGGGGGAAATGACCTAGGCCATAATTTTACCGCTTGTACTTCGCGATAAAAGTTCCCGATATAGTCAAAGAGAAAAAAATAATACGAATTCTTTTATTTACTATAACGATTTTTCATTGTTAACTACTATGTAAAATAGTGTACTTGTTAGTTTAATTAAATATTATCTGTTAAATTACTTATTGTATAGGATGATTGGTTTCGTCAAAAAAGCTTCTAAAAAGCTCTTACAAATACTTTCAATCACCATGTACATAGTAATCATTCTGAAAGATGTTACGTACATTTATTTTTTCTACAAATGCGACAGGCCAAAGACTTCAAAAAGTCTGCAGGGACTGATAGTAAACAGTTATTAATTTTAATATGGTGTAATCCGAATTAGGAAACCACTTCTTCTTATTATATTATCACAAAATTATTTATTATTTCTGAAACTATTGATTTGTGAATAGAATGTATCATACATTTGTTGACAGCAAATAAGCTATACATTCAGCTCTTAAAAGCTTCTGCACCAATTTCTAATCAATCCATATAAATTTAATAAAGAAATAATAAAATTATGAATATCGATTCACATACTTTGCGATGTTTATCGCAAGGGTTGGTTATTATTTTAGCTAGCCAAGCATTTGTAATCATGGAATTGTTAAAGGGCTTTCTTATAGTCTTCCGCCATTTTATCTCTTCCAGACACATGTATAATATATTAAGGTTAGATTTTGAGATAAAACTGATCTGGGTAGAGCAGAGTTGGCCGATATACAAGCATACAGCTATTTCATTATGATCATCATACCCTAGCGAAATGGTAAATAGTAGTGGCAGTGGACTGACAGAAAAGTGAATAGCTATATAGTTAGGCCCATGACCATCATTGAATGTCCTATGGCTGAAGTGATAATATTATAACCAGGCGTTTTGCATATCAAAGACGGACACAAAGTGGCGTTTAGAGTTATTTTATAATTGGAATTGCCGAACAGCATATACGTATTTATTTACAATGTAATATCTATTTCTATAACATCAGAATTACCATAAAACTTACTGCTTAACAAAACACTCTAGGGATAATCTGTCTCGTAGAATTTATAAGCTTGCCATAATATAATGGACTGGTGTGTAGTTTTATATAGTGCTGAAAAAAAAAATAACAAAGCAAAGTACATTTTAACAGCTACTACTTTGCTTGATACGTTATAAAAAATTTTGTATTACCAATTTCACAATTCTTTTGTATTGGTATTTTAGTAAAGGTAGTAAATTTCTTGGATTTTATTAAGTTCGTTATAAAACTACGTCTTGTTATAGGAGTCGAAGTGTTGAGCTAACTTTATCGGGCTGTAGTAATATAAAGACATTGAAATAATTTGATTACAATGTGCATTTCATTTATAAGTCAAGTAAATTACATCCTGGATGGTAAACTGTTGTGTACTCGTATTTGCAATGCAAATACATTTGATAATTCCTCGATGCGGTGGGCGAACCACTTTGTAGAAAAAAAATAAGTGGACATAGCCCTGCACAATTATGTCATCTACGTGCAACATAATTGTAAACATTTATTTCGTTATTATTCGCGTCGCATTCCATAGCAAGGTATTGTCATATGTTATATAAGTTTATCAATCGTCGTCTTAAAGTAAGAATAGAATTAATTACAAAAAAATCCTTCACTCTTCAGAACTATATTCCCTTTCTAAATTTCTGATTTTTGAAAGTTAAATATTAATATGTAAGTAACTATCATAACCATAGGCAGGCCACATAATGCGCAGAACAGATGGAAGCTGAGGTCTTCTGGATTGTAGACCACGGTCAAACGCAACGTAGAACGTCCACCCACAAGGTGTACACCCTAAGTAGTCCAGTCGATTGGCAAGTAGTAGTGTAAGTGGGCAGGTCACACAGCGTGCAAAACAAATAGTTGTATGGGCCTATATGTTCTGGAACGGACACCACGCATCGGCAAGCACAGCACAAGACATCCACGCACAAGGTGGAACAATTATCTTTTTCAGGTCCTCGGAAAACGTTAGATGCAGACCGCTTCCAACCGGTTTCTTTAGAGATATGTGGTCGCGGACCTTGTCCAGTCGTAATTGTTCTAAGGCTGAAATTATGATAAATAATCCTCGGTTGTTCGTGTGCCGTCAATATATGTGTTTTTGTAAAAAAAGAACAACAACTTTTGTGTTTTAGGAAATTGAGTTAAGGACGTTTCCGATTAAATCACGATGCACAGTGTATGTAATTCTTTTTTTGTATATTAAACAGCTACAAGCGTATTTAAGTTTTTTTATTATTATAATATACTGTGCATGCCAAACCTATGAAGTTATTGATAAGCAAAACATTAATTTAAAAATAGAAATGAAATACTTTAACGCGCTTTATTTGTACGTTTTAGTCATTAATCTTTGTTCTGGCGTAACATATGGAATGTTGGTTATTGTTTATGAAGTATATTTCTTGAAAGGTACTCCTATTTTGAAGTACTCACGAGTATTTATATTCCAATGCTTTTGCTTGTTCATCACCTAATGGTTTACAGGTGTTATAAAAATCTTGTTAATATAGTTTTACATGGTATAATTGCACGTACGAAAATTTCAATGTCTTTTAAATTTTACATGAAATGGCAGAAGGAGGTTACAATATTTTTTATTAATATTTCATTTCACAGGGTTGATACTCTTACGTAAATTAAAAATTGTTTACGTAAAAAACTTTTTATTTTCTGTTTTACTATATTTCAATGCATTTGTGCTTATTTGCAAACATTTAAAATTTAAAAAAAAAATATAAATATAAGGAGTACGATGTTGATCAAAATCTGTCCATTGTTTCGTAGATGTGTTACATATAATTAATAGATACGTTTTAGAGAAATGGCGAGACATTTATACAATTTCTTGTACAAATATAATACTAATAGTTTCATCATCTTCATCAACATCTGATCAGCCTATAGTGGTCTTCTACAAAGTATAGATCTCCCCAAAAATCGCCAAGATGACTGGTATTGTGCTACCCTCATCTAGCGACTTGCCGCGACTTTAGCTATGTCCTCGGTCTGTCTAGTGGGGGCCTATTGACGTCGTATACTCGTAGTCACCGCTGGAGAACCTTCCGGCCCCAACAGCTGACGGTTATATGAAAGATGTGCCTCGCCTGTTGCGCTTTAGATGAGCAATTCTTCGAACTAAACCGGTGACGTTGATTCTTTAAATATTTAAGGCATTTTAAGACATTCGTCATTTGTAATTTCTGCTTGAAAACAATTTACCGTACTGTTCCAAGACAAAAGCGTAAGTTGTTACTAGCGGTATGCTAACAAATGCTGGTTAGGTCTAAATAATCTCAGATGCTTGATTGTTTATTGTTACGTCAAGCTTGTTATTACTCCGGTGTTCTGAGCGCTTACTGAGAATCACCATATGTCCGAAGCATTTAATACAAAAACGGTGTTTTTGGCATGCGTTTATATGTATATATCCCTGGGACACGGACATTGTTTTACATAATTTACAATAAATTTGTTTGTCAGCAGTTCTCTTTAGATGTAGTATCATTTGTTCGAGTAAAAGTATTTCTTTCAATGTCTTCGATATTTTTTGTTTAAACAACATTGCAATTGCAAGATCAATATCAATATACTACGTTCATAAATATATTTAGAATTCAAATGAATTTTAGGTTTAAAACATGCTTGTCTACATTGTTTCGTGTTTAACTGTTATAATACATGAAATGCATTTTAGTACCTATTGCTGATGTAGTTTTGTTTTGATTACGCATTCTCTAACATAAGTGGCAATAAACGTTTGCCGTTTTAATGTATTTATTTGTATATAAGATTGATGAGAAATGAAGGTTCTCAAATTTTGTTGTGTTAATAATGCCTACTCTTGTAAAAACATTAACTTCTATTGTTATATTCGGGATACCGTATTTGAGTTTAAAAAAATTGCCGCTTTTCTTAGGATTAAAATTTTACATAGATTCAGAAGATAGCGCTAAATTTAAGCAGAAATTAAAAATATTATAAACTTATTACTTATTAACAATATTTAATCTATTTATAAAAATAAGACATTTACCACGCATGTTCAGCACATATATAAATACATAGATGTCTTTTGAATCATAATGCTTAGAAATTTAAAATATGGTAAAAATATTCCATAGTAGAGGAATTTTAGAAAATTTTACCAACTTTGAAGGTTGAGGAGGCGTTCATTAAAAATCAGGCAGTATTTTTTTGCATGTTAAAAATTATCAAAAATGTATTTTATCCAATTACACTAGAAAAAGGCAGTTCGAAGCAGGTGAAGCACATCTAGTAAGAAATAGTGAAATGACAGAAATTGTAAAATGTTAAAAAATTTAAATATCATTATCTTAATCGCCAAAAATAATTTTAAGATAATGGTAATAATATATTTACTATTAAAATTGATTTGTTAACGAATTATAAAACATAGTTTATTAAGTAATAAAGCGTATAATAAATGACCGCGTACGTACAGATGGAGTACTTGCTATATATTCTGTGCCTGAGAACAATGCGGTATGACTATACGCCAGAAATAGACGCATAATGGCGACCTTTAAATGAGCTGTTCAAAATTTGGACGAATTAGACGAGATATGTAAATTTCCCGTAGGCGTAACAAGATGAACTGTTAATGTAAAAAATAAATTACTGAGATTGTGGTTAAATATCGTGGGACATAATTATCTCGTCAATTACATCATATCTGTAAAATATTTTATCTTACTTGCTTGAACTGTCTTCAGTTGAAAAAAAATATTTACACATTTATACATACTCATACATACATACCCACACATGTATACAGTCAAAAATCAGTCCTTTGGTTCGGTTTCAAGGAGAAACCACAGGTTCATTATAAATAAAGGATTAAGTAAAAGATGAAACATACACCGAGATGGTTATGTTGTCGCAAATGTTTAATGATTCGTATGATAAATGAAGGTATCTCGCGAGAGCGACTGGAGTGATGTGATGTCTGGTTGACGCATATAGTTGTATTGTAAGTCGCCAACTATTGGCGGCTAAGCAATTGTTTGTAAAAATTAAATTAAGTTGAAATACAAGGTTCTGATTTGAGGTGCGTATGTTAACGTTAATGAGAAATGGCACTTTATGACTCTGTGAGCCTCTAGTGGCACTACGAGGTTAAATAAAAAGAGAAAATAGAGAGAAAGAAATAAGGAGATTGTCCGAGAGTAACCCGAGGTCACCCAGCTGATTGGTAAGTCGATGGTCTTTTAAGGCTCTGGAATGGAGACTACAGACCAATAACAGTCAAAATTGTTCTCCCACGAATGCCAGATGCAGGTCGCCTTGAATCGGTCCTTTTGTAAATCTACAGGGAAGGCCTTTGTCCAACAGTAGACGTCCAATAGCAGATACAATGGTGATAATTATTGGGTACTGATAGTAGACTTATTAAAAAACGTAGTACTTCGTACACACGCACACATACATGTGTGTATATATATATACGAGTACATATATATGGCTAAATGGAAAATCACGATTTTACATTCGCATCACGATACGTAACGTGATGTACTTTATCCCCAATTTATAAATTGCAAATGGCGTCGTACTCAAAAAAAGCCATATTTTTCAATCAGTCCGAGTGACGTCTGCGTTATTGATCCACGAACACAATGCGATATATATCATACAAAGTTTCTCAGATTTGTTTCGTGATTGTTTGGCTTCGGATACGGCCTGATTTCTTGCATCTGTGTTGTTGATAAGATAAACAAATAAACTTTAAAACGCGACCGCCTACTCGTCACTTACGCAAAGAATTGAAATATTTTTACGTCTTTCCCACGCGTTAGGTGTATATACTATACTAGATTATCGGTCGTTATTCATTGAATATTTTGTAAAGGTTTTTCTTTAAGTCGCTCCACTTTTATTGGAAATAATATCTACTATTTAAACATACGTATGTTATATTCGGTGAAACACAATATATCAAAGTCACGAGGTATTTCTTGTATATCTCGTTATTCATAAAATACATTTATACTTCTTACGTGGTATTTTTTTTCATCGAAGCTTTTATCAATCGTGCAAAATTATTATGAAATCATTTACGAGCGTCCGCATTTTTAATCTTATCAAAACGGGCAAAGTTATTTTAAAGGAAGGATGATTGAATATATTTTTAGGCACGTAAATATTTTTGATTATCTTATTGTTTTCCTACAAAAATACTTTTTATATATTAGGTACATGTCATAAAGCTTTGTTTTAGTCTTAGTAAGCCATGATATAACTATAAACAGCAATATTTTTTTTTTAAAGAATAAGCACCAGTTATATGATATCGCATTATTTTTTTAAAAAAGTTAGTGTCAACCAAGCATTAAATAAGCAGTGAATTGTAACGAACAAATTTAGTGCGCGCAATAAATATTGTCTAATTCTCAATTAATTAAATATGCTTTATACAAGATAGATTATTTTTAAAAAAATATACTTATAGAATCCTAGATGAGGAGGGAGTTTGAACTTTAAAATTACCGCATAACTATGAAGTAAATTATTATTAAAATAGTTTAGAACCAGCTATTTATTTATTTAAATAAAACTGTTGCTCATGCTCTGGCAACCTATGTGCTTTTTTTCATTAGATACTCGCTGCTGTTCTGTTGGTATCTTTTTTTTTGTCGCCATCTGAAACTTCACTGCCTAATTGCAGTTTTTTATATTAGGGCAAAATGTTTTTCAGACTTTTTAGTTTATTTGCAATTTGATTTTACTACTAAATGATTACTTTGCTGGTTTCGATTCTTATTTCTTTGACCCATTTGAGCTTCACAATCTTTCCTAGCCTCTCAACCTCGGCTAGTTTTGAACGTATATGTAACGGAATCGGGTGACAGAAAGTTCGATCCCTTAGCACGATCTTGTGTCGCTTAGGATTTCAATCTTCCGTCAATTACCCTCGATATAGCTCAGCTTGGAACACGGTCTAGTAATGCTGATGCTTGAGTTTTTATATACGGACCCGCCGACGCCGACCTTACCTTGAATCTAACTACCGTCGGTGTAGATCTGGAGCCTTTTACCCTCCCTACTCACCCGAACCCCCATTGTTGGTTCTTCGAAGCTTCCATCTCGACCATAGGCAACGACGCAGTATGAGACATCTCCAGGATGGTCATGAGTTGTTCGAGCTTACTGTCCTATCCTGTACCGGTTTAGCTTGGCAAACTCGAGGGTGTCTGAGATCTACTGGCAGTGTCTGGTTGCAGAGCCGATGTGAGCACCCTGGTGCTGAACAAGTTGGCAAGGCAACTCTTATTATAAGAACGTTTTGATGTTCTATTATTATAAAAAAAATATTTAATTTTGTCTTTACATTATCTAATCTTAGTACACAAAGGCTCACGCGGGGGCCGAGGAGCGTGAGGACGGTGCCAGCCGCGCGATACGCTATACCCGCACCGGAGCGGAGTACCGACGGAGAGCATCGGTGTAGGGAGGAACACGTATCGAGTGCATACTTATCGCGAACTGTATTCCACCCTTAGTTGCATTTATTCGGCTGGTAGGCAAAGAAGCCAACCGGAACAAAACGGTAGGAGCAGCGTTATTAGCGGCGAAGGGCGCAGACATACCATGTGATGACTGTTGAATTTCGGAGCCGACCGGATGCTATGGTGGCAGGGTGCAGAGTTCGCCTAGCCTAAGACCCCTTTTAAAGTAGCCAGGATCGAGGGCTCCTGTAGGAGCCTGAGCTGGGGCCGCTACATACTACTAAATTTAAGCAAGTGAGCGGTGGCGATCCTTGTCTTGTCTTGACTCTGCAAACTGGTTTCCACAATCTCGCGCCACTGCGCTTATTTTGCTTCGGGCAATCCTATACAAACAATACACAAAATATAAATCTAATAACGTATATAAAATTCTCGTGTCACGGTGTTCGAACTTGAACTCCTCTGAAACGGCTTGACTGATTTTTACCAAATTTAATATGCGTTTTCAGTAGGTCTGAGAATCGGCTACTATCTATTTTCTATACCCCTAAGTGATAAAGGTTGTTCACACTTAAAAAAAATTTTTTATTTTTTTAACGAAATTTTTTGTTTTTATTTTTTTATGATACAGCATACAAGAATACATACAACCATAAATTTTCACCCCTCTACAATCAACCCTTATCTTACATTTGTTAATTAAAAACTTTAATTTTTTTTTGCAAAACAACGTTTGCGGGATCAGCTAGTTATATATAAGACTGTATCCCAGGAATCGAACCCGCGACCTACGATGACGCACGTGTCACTTCTCTACCGCAAGGCAACCACTGCTCAAACTTTGCTTATATATATAGATAATAATTGAGCATTCGGTGTTCCTTATTTTCAGGAATATTCCAAAACCAATAATGTTTTTTTATTTTGTCACGATTTCTTGCTGCTTACGATATTATTATTGACAAGTTTATTTTGATTTATACCATGCCTTATGTAAACATAAACCACTGACCTAAATGCCCCTCGTAAATCGATTGTTAACGAAATTAATAAATCGACGTTTCAAATCGGCCTCGCGTTGTGAAAACGTGTTCTTTTTTTATTTGACAAATGTTGTTTCGTATCAAATATTATTTATACGCTGTGATTGGTTATAGATCGAAAATTTTTAAAGGGGTAAATGTATAGTGAATAGATTGTTTCCATTTGTATAATGTACTGTATATTTTTTTTTGTATAATATTTTTTGTCCACAATCCAATTCCTAGATTTAAGACTATTAGAAAACTTCTAAATCCTATATCCTATCCTTTATATAGTATAAATTGATCGAATTTAATATGAACTATTCTTCGTACAATCCATCAATATATTTTAGTATACATAGGCGCATAAAAGTGTATAAATTATTATTTATAATTAAGTTAACATTTTCTTTATATTATTTTTAAACACAAGTCTATGAAACCATCTCGAATACACTTAAATGGAATATACAGAAGGTAATTGATACTTATTTCAAAAAGTATAATTTAATCAAAGTCAGAAGTTAATCTAAGGTTAAGTGACAATCGTAGCCAATTCACTCACGCTGTTGTTAAAACAGACTGTTTCCTAATTGTTATAACAAACAGGATGACTTGTTATAGATGCTTTAAAGGGATTAATATTTAGTAAATTTGTCAGCAAATGACTTTAGAGCTTTTACACCTATTTCTAAACATTCTGCAAAATTTATTATTTCTTAAAGAATATGACAGGCCAAAAACATTTGGAAGTGCAAAGTCTGCATGAATAAATGGAAAATACTAAATAATTTTAACATATGGTAAACCCCATTTTGTAAGCTTTTCCTTACTGTATTATCATATATATGTTATTTATTGTATTTCTCAATCTATAGATTTTTGCATAGTGTATACCTTACTTTGGCTGACAACAAAATAACTATATATACTGCTTTAAAGCTTTTACATTTATAACCAATAAACTCTCAGTAAAAAACAACGATCTCTTAAAAAATCCATATTGAATAATGCTTTAATTTTAAAAAGTGGAAATAAATATTTTTAAGTATTTCCCTGACTATTTTATTTCAATTTTTTTTTTTTAATTTCAGAATGCCAGTCTTTACATCGAAACTTCGAAGAGCCAGGTCTGGATCAACCCTACACAATATTGCGTCGACATGATGACTAATCTATCTGAAAACGACACGCGCATGGTAGCAGTGGTATGTTATCCTGATAAAGTGTCCAACGATGACAGCCCAGTACTGTATGTTACTTATGCTGTTGGTGAGTATAAACCCGTATTTTCTATCAATATTATATATAAACATCGCGTTTAAACGCCATTTTCTGGTCGTCACATTTAGTTTTAATTTATATGGTTAAAATTTATCAAAGACATTCAGCTGGCCGATATATGCTGACATCATTTTTAAATATAGAACAAACGCCTGATTGTGTAATATGTAACACAAATTATTTGCCGCTATTATTTTTAAAAGTTAATAATATTACGAAAATAATATCATTAAGTAAGGAGGATATTCGAAGACGAACAAAAGTAACCATAGCCCAGCGAATTGGAGAGTTGAGGTTGCAGTGGGAAAGCAACCTTGCGCGTAGAGTCGTCGACCGCTGAAGACTTAAGATTCTGGAGCGAAGACCAAGGGCCTGCAAGCGTAGTGTGACACATCCATCCACAAGCTAGACAGATGAATTTGTTAAGCTCTTCAAAAAATACCTGATCTTATCGGATATTTTTGAAAACGGCTCATATCCTGCAGTGGATGTCTCGTAGTTATAATGAAGATGATGAATTTATTTATACTTGCTATATTAAAATAACTCCTAACCTAAATGTATTGAACACAATTTTTATATTGGTTTACAACGAACATTAACAAGCAGAAAATAACATAGATATTTTTTTCTATTGTCAGCAGACATGACTATTTTATGTATATTTCACTCAAGAGTTTAAATCTAAAGGCGCCAATGGTTTCACCTCAAATACAAAACCGTCATACAAAGTCACTTAAATAAACAGACGTGTTTGTGCAAAGCAAAGACTGTCGCATGACGTGTTGTGTTTGGCACTTCGCAAACTGTATTGGATTTATTGAAAATAGATCTCTGTTGCAAGCGACCATCTACTTATGTCGTTTATTTTTATCGCTAAACGTACACAAACTGTAAATTTTCGGAAAATGCAAATTCTGGTTTTCAGTGTCAGAGTAAATTATATTATTAGACTAAGACACTCTTTTGTCTATGAACGTGAAGCGATAATCCAAAATATTTTACCTAAAGCCTGTGTAATACTACTCAGTACAGTCAAGTACCATTAATTAACGAGTAAATACCTTGTTCATTCAATCAGCTTATGATACAGAGTGATTATTTATAGGTGTAAAAGCTTTGAAAGGTGTAATGTATTGCTTATTTGTCAACAAAAAGATTTAAACCTTTTACACCTATTTTCATCAAATGTTTTCTATTCAATCCCCAAATATAAAGTGATTACTTTGAAATAAGTTACATAAATAATTAATTTTTCAACAAAGTGTACAAAGCCTGTAAGGATATAAAGTAAATAATAATTAGTTGTAATATGTAGTAATTCGAATTTCGTAAACGGTATTTCTTACTTTACGATCAGTATGTTATTATTTATTATTTCTTAAACCTTTGATATTTTGATTAAGTGTTCTATACATTAACAGCAATGAGCTTGAATCATTCCTTTATTTTAAAAAATTACCAATCACTCTAAAAAGGAATAACTGTATTGTAGGCAAAATAATAAATTTTAATACCTTCAAAAATTAGGTGTCAAAAAACATTAGATATGCTCTGGAATATTTTTTTTAATTTAGTAAATAGCCTGTCTTCATAATTTGTCCATTTAATTCCATAACTTTAGCATTTCATCAATCAAATTCGGAGCTGAAACGCCTTAACGCCTTCGCTTAAGTTAATAGCCAATTCCGTTTTATGACGTACCTACGCCATTTTATTAGAACTTGTTTGCTAACGATTCGGCTTTATCATTAGGAGGAATGTTAACATAACGAAAAGATAAAAATTAACAAAACTGATAATGATAGTGTTTAAGCTTTGCGGAATTATCTTAATTTAAAAATAAACTCTTTACGAACTCTCTCTCTGTTTATCTCCACTTTTTTCTATAGACTATGTCTTTACTGGTCTATTTTTCTTTCATTATCGACTAGTATTGTACGATCGTTAATTCTTACAGTTTCTTTTGGTTTGAGGTGGCAAGGTTTGAGGCGTTGAAAGCGCTTAGTCTTGATTTCTTTACAAGTAACTAAATAGAGGGATCCCTTCGAAACCTCGGCTTTTCATCAGCATCACCATTTTAGCTTTAGGTCATCAACTGCTGGAAGTAGACCTTCCTTATAGATTTCCAATAGGACTTATGGAGCGTTTCTAAAGACCTTAACAACGTCGTTTGTTCATCTTGTAAGAGGACTTTCTAAATTGCATACCCGTCCGTGCCAAAGCGTGTTACGTGGCAAGGTCCCTGCTACTTTAACTTCATGCCAGTTCGTAAATTCGTGCCAGTAAATCGGTTACCTCGGCTCATGCTATTACAATATGTAATTAATCGAGTTGGAAAGTCGTCTAGCGGAGGCTGTGTAGGAAGACTTGGCATAATAACCCCAAAAATTGAACCTCGGCTTGGTCTACCTATCCAATGATTTATTTTGCTTGCTTGAAGGCGCCATTTGTTGCATCACATTATGAAACTTCTAATCTGATATTATTACTACTACTCCGGAAAATGATAGCGCTGGGAGAAATGGCTAAAGGAACTCTAGCAACACTTCTAATTTTGCCGGGAATAGGGTTGTATCGCGAGTTAATATTGCCTGATTAGTTCATAATGGAAGTGCGTGTATATTCCGATACCAGTATTGGCCACTTGACTGTACACGATAACATTGAGATAATGATTAGTCTGTTTACGACATTTTAGCTCCGAATTTAATCAATGAAACGCAAAATATTTGGAATTAAAGGGCCAAATTATAAAAAAAACAAGCTATTGAAAAAACTAAAAATAAGTCATATAATCTTAAACAATCTCAATCTCTTTTGACGAAAAAAATTTCTGTTCACGTTTACGATTTTAATCTCTTATGCAACATTTGTTAGACCATCCAATATCTCTGTGGAAACCAGCCAGTTGCATAGTAAATAGTAAATCAGCACGACTACATACGACGTGTTCTCGGTTGAAGTTGTTGCTGTTAGCCCGGGGGCTTTTACAGCTTCATCGGAGCTGGGTTCACGGAGTGGAAGGATCCGTGAACTTAAAACTACTTACGAGTGCTATTTGATAGCTTCGTGACTTTTTGAATTTTCTTGACCATTACTTTAAAATTAACACTATTATTTTGATGACAGTACCAAATATCAATAGGATACTGTCAAACTTTGTGCAAGCTGCATCTTTTAGTTTGAGTTAGCTATTAAAATTGTTAAGCGATGTTTAAGTATTACTATTTGCGTAAAAACACGGAAACTATAGAAAGATTTGACAAAAAATATGTGAACTCTGATTAACATCAATGGTTAAGAAGTGGTTTACTGAATTCCGTTGTTGTCGTACCAACACTCGTCTATGACAAATGTCCCTCATTTATTTCTGTCTTTTGCATCCCCGAATAGTTTGAACCGGTTAAGGTTATCGCTATGCTTACGGGAAAATACTATCTGTTACCAAGTAGTGCATAGATAACTATTTTTCTTGTGGATAAGACAATCTTACCAATTTTATTATCTGTCGAGCGGTTGTAATCTCCTGGTACAGAAATATTCTTAGAAAATTATCTTATTTAACTGCGGAAGTAACATATGTGCTTAAGATGTTTTAGAGCCTTTTTTGCTATGTAGTCAAAAATGTCGTATGTCAATTATTTAAACTTTATTTTTTTTTCATTACTTATTTAATAAACTAATTTCCCCTGCATTCACTCTAATAAATAACAAAAATACCAATTCGGATGCTTTTTCAGATTTTTTTAAAGTACTTGTTTGGAATTTAATTGACACTTAATTAAAGTCATTGCATATCATAATAATAATTAATATCAAACTTTATTTCGTTTTTCTGTTAGTCGTGTGATGATACAGTTGTGTATATTCTTATCATATAAGTGAATCATTCAATAATATGCACCGTATATGTTTGCTTCCAGTTTTAGATAGCTTTAAATGACATATAGGTCATTGACAAAGCGATATTTTTGTTCATTTATTTTAATTGTTAAACTCATTCCATTGCCATCGTTATATACACAAACTATTATTAAACTGTAATTACTTGCGGAACTTTAGGGGTTTCGCAAACATTGTGTTTTTGTTACTTTTGATTACTGATAGAAGACATTTGGGAGGGGGATTGCCGCTAATTGTTACAAATTCAACTCAGCTATATCTATGAATGCTGAACGGGTGTCATCGACGAGTGACAGGTCAAACCGAGGTTCCCTCGTGACGGCTTTTGAGCCTAATCATTCCATGGAGCGTCTATCTAAGCGATCTAAGACTTTTGCAGTATGCTAATACCAGCCCGGGCCCAAGCACTTTAAAAAGCCCTTGAGCTTCGTAATCTTAACAGAGGTGCTAGGTTAAGCGCCCACTGCACCTTGCCCTCTCGAAACTTCGGAATCTGCAAATGCAACTTGGGCAGCAGAGTAAGCCAGGACATTAAAAAAAAACTATTGCTTATAAAGTTAAAACTTTCTTAATTATCTTAGGCAATGTATGTTTTAGGCATTTGTTAGTTTTAGTTATTTACTTTATTAGCTATTTACTTGCTATATATTTTAAATCCATCTACACTCTTTTTACTGCTGATAAAGTTGTGTGTATTACTATATTTACATACAGATTTAATCATATTATATGTAATACGCAAAGGACACTTAATTATTACATGAATCATATTTTGACTTATTTCTAGGTCACAAGCATAAGTTAAGCTATCTTTACGTTTATACTTCTGCAAAACTATGTTATGATTTTAAAACACGATGTACAGTAAAAGAGCCTGCATAAATTACTTCATTGGCGTTGTGAGTTTTACGAATAATTTTGTTTAAATTTCAGGTCTTATGTTGTCAATACCATTTCTTCTCGCCACATTTTTGGTTTATGCCTTTATCCCAGAATTACGCAACTTGCATGGTATGTGTCTGATGGCATATTGCGGGGGCCTGATCATCGCGTACACGTTTTTGGCCTATTTGAAGTTACATTCTGGAAAAATTGGTGTGGCGATGGCCGGCTGTTACACTATTGGTAAGTTTATTTAAGTATTATTATGGATCTATATCTATGTATAAAAAACATTAACAGCTCATGGCTTCTTTTGTTAAATTTGTATTTATAGAACTTGGTTAATTTTTTATGGGTGTTTGATCTTCCTTTACTAATGTTCAAACAAACAGACAAACTTCCTACACTGTTTGGGTTTAGGTATGTACTTAATAAAATCCTAACAAAAATAATTTTGTTTTTTATTTAATATAACACAATAACAATCTAAATGCCACAAAAATGTAAAAAAAGTAGCGGAGGGTATTAATTTTGAAATAACTGGCGAAATAATGTATGCTCAAACTGTTTACAGTTTTTTTGAATAAGTATAAAATGATGAATGATTTAATATATCAAATTTAACATTTGAATCTTGTCAAATATAACCAAGAAGGTTATTTCAGGTAAATGACGTCGCCTGCTGAATCTCCTCCATAAATTTCCAATACGATCGGTTGCAAGCCGCCTGCACTTAACGCCTCTTATTGAGAAGATGTGTCAATAGACCATTTAATTACTGCGTCAATGTTGACAAACCTGTGACCCAATTTGCGCACGTAACACCAGTATTTCAGCTCAAACGTGAAATACCGCAGACCATAAAACAAAAGAAAAAAACTGACTCGAATAATTTACAGTATACGCTTTTTCCGTGTTAACACGCAAACATATGTCACGCAAATCACGTAGAGCACGTGTAATCTCCACATTATTACCACTGGGGACACACCTATAATAAAATATGGTTAATTAATACCTCATTTACAGGTAACGCATATTCGTCTAATCACATGCTACGATTTGAAGGTTTAGTGTTCAGTTACCACCGATACACGTAAATAAAATAAACGAAAAAAATTTCAAGGCTTGCATTGGCAAAATTTACATTACTTACCGATGTTCTAGGTATTTTATTCACTAACATCATTTATGACTACTAGCGTGCGTCAATTCTTAGTCACAGCTTAACCGTTTATAGAAATAGTGCAAGTCATATTTTGACTGAAACTTTATTTAAAATTTTACTAAACTTTATGTTAATGAAATAACTGGTGACTTCTCTAAATCCAAGTAGGGACCTATTAAATTAAAATTAGTTCACGACCTCTTATTTTTTTTTAAAACATATATTGAGATAATCCACAATTTTTTATTTAAGAACTGATATTTAACTTTCGTTAAAATTAATAAAAATTAACATCAATAATCATCTCAAGTAATAATTTACTATCAAGTAATAATATAATATTTTTAAAAATCTCTCTTCATCTCTTATGAGTTTGTATTTACCGCGTAATTAATTTTTCTACGTAATATTTATTTATTATCAGTATATTGAAATAATCGTCTGTTGATTACTTGTAAAATATTTCCTCTTTAAACAGCTTTTCTTTTTTTGCAAACTTATTTCGGCCATCGTGACATTGATGGCATTTTTTTTGCGTAATTAGCCACACCTGCGCCCTTTCGTCGACCCTGTGTTTTATGACTGTTTGCATTTGCCTAACGTTTTTGCTTTCAACGGCTAACTATACTTCGTAGGGATTGCCATTACCAAAACAAACTATGGGGAAAGTGTTTATTTCAACACATTTTTAAACGCAATTGATAATGTTTATCTCAATGTATATCAGCTTAATTAAATTGATAGGATTTAAAGGATGTGTTGCCTCTGACCGAAAAACTGGAATACAAAAATTAAAAAGGAAACAATTTAAATTACGTAATCCTTACATCTTGTCTATAGTTGTTATTTTGTTAGTTAATATTTACAATATAACATGTGTGGTGTTCAATATTCTTATTTGTTTATTATTTACATACATAATTAAATAAGTACGATTACACGATATAAACAAAATTAAAAATTCTTAAACACTTGCTTATTTATGGTGTATATAACTTTCACAATATCATGACATCATAAGTAGAGAATAAACATTTTATGATATACAACAGCAAAGATTTAAGATAAAGTAGGTTAATATGATAATATTATAATGATGACATGTCGTCGTCGTTTAAGCCCATAGACGCCCAATGTGAGGCATTTGCCTACCTCAAAGATATCTATAGGATCATATACCATAATTACATAGGCGGGTTGGCAATAGTAGATTGGTATTATCGTACGCAGAGGACGGAGTTGCCCCATATTTGTTTTTTTTTTCTCCGTGGATATTTATAAAAATAATATATATATATATATATATATATATATATATATATATTTATATATATATATATATATATATATATATATATATATATATATATATATATATATATATATAAATCTCCGGGAAAAAAACCCGCAACCTACAATTGTAAGTCTGAATCCTTACCAGTTGACTACCTCTGCTCTATAATAACATGTTCTCGTAGGAATTATAAAACAAAAATTATACCACTATTCAACATTATTAAGCAAACGTGAAACGTGGGAATCTGTGAGGGAGGCCTTTGTCCAGCAGTGGAAGTTCAACGGCTGAAATGATTCTGATGATGTCAAAGGGAGCATGTCAACGTTTCTTTATGGACCCTGCTGGGCAATGTATCAAAAATGTCGAGATCAGGCGACTTACTGTTTAGATCATTATATATTTTACGCATTCTGAATATAGGAGAATTACTAACTGTTGACTAATATATTTATCTATTTCTGTGCATACTGGTACAGGTTTCCTAGTTGTATATCCCTTTTTTCCTGGTTATTATTTAAAGTTCATAATTTAGTTACTCGATTCAAATAAAAACTTCATAACAATTTTTGAATTACAAACATCTTGACTAAAAACAAAGTATCCATGAAAAGCTAAACGAATTCAACATGATCACTTATTTTTAGAATCATATTTATTTTATAAATATTACAAATAGGCCAAAGAAGATAAAAGGCAGTGACGAATGATATTAAACTGACAGAGAGAGCATTGCGCGATCGCTTCTAGTGATGTATGCTACCACAAACTAATGAATTAAAGTTAATGTTTTAATATTTAAAAAAAAACATGGGAATATACTCCTTTATGTAACAACATAAATGGAAATATATTTTAACAACTTCAGATCTACTCTAACAACATCTTTTGTTGTGTCTACTGTAATGTCTACTGAATTGTTTTAAATTCCTGCGCAGTCATAATTAAGAACTGTAATTCATAAATAGGATCTATGAAATTAATTATATTAGACAAAATGATAATAAACATTAAAATATTCGTACAAAATATAAATAATTATATCAGAAACCATAATTAAACAATAATTATATCGTAAAACAGAGTAAAGCACTCTTTCAACTACTCATTTTTGAGCAATTGTGAGCAATAGATAATTGCAGATTTAGATAAATTGAACATTTTTTTAGACATTTCTAAAATTCCCTATCATCTCACTCATAGTCATTTGCTAAGTTTTTTACATTAATGTAATAAACTTTTTCTGACATTGTTTCTATATTGCGTTTCATTGCATTTACTTTTAATAGATATTCATGTATAGTTCTATGACCTCTGCAACATGTTTGACTTACAAACAAAAAAAAATCTAAAATACGTAATTAGGATAGACAGAAATGATTAGCAAAAGAGCGCGTTCGCATCTAGACTGACTTTTGTTAAAGATGTAAGCGCATCTTTATCACGTTATAATCAACTAATCGGAATAATTGTGCATTTTGTGATGTTAATTTTTTCGGCGATTTTCAAAAATAGTAATTTTCTTTATTTTTAGAAGTTAAAGGTAAGTACCATTATTAATTAATAAAGTTTAATTTTTTTTTCAGCATTCATCGTTTACTACGCATTCCAAACGAGTTTCTTTTGGCTCAACGTAATGTGTTTCGACATATGGAGGACGTTCAGGTGATTATCATTCTATTGATTAAATAACAAACTAGGTCTGTTTTTATCTATATTAATAGATTTCCATTATTTTATTTTTTATAAATTGATATTAATTATGACCAATTTTGGCTTTTTTTAATGGCCATAAGCGTTTAAAAAAATACTTAGTTATATATATATATATATGATTGTGATTATTTGTACGATAAATTTTTTATCAACGAATTCATAACATTTAATAAGTCATTTAACATAAAATCCATAGTTTTCTTTTTATTTTACTCCACGCTTTTTATATTTTTAACAAATTTGTCATTTTGTTGACTTTTGGCTATTTCCTAATTTAATATTATTTCTAGTCTGAATGAAGTCGGCCCTTAAATACTTTCACTAGCCGAAAAACAAAATAATTTAAAAACTATTGGAATTTATTTGTATGCATGGTGGTAAAATTAGGTTTTCATGTTAATTTTCTACGATGGAAAGAACCCTTAAAAAGGAGCGAGTATACTATTACTTCACTATTATGGGATACATGAAATCTTCAGTGCGTCAATCTGTTACGAATGTACTGTGTTGTATAGTGACTACTACATGGAGCATCCGCTGAGAGCCTTCGAGTCTCTACCTTAAAAAGGGGTCTTAGTCTAGGCGCTCCTGCACCCTGCTGTCTCGAACCCACGGAATCTGCAAATGCCATTTGGGCGAAAGTGAGAATCCGGTCCATAAAAATATCAGCAGTAAAGCCTTTAAGGCCTATTTCAAAAAAGTAATAAAAAGCCTTGATGGTAATGTAAACAATTGTGATATTGTTTAAGGACCGACTACATATATTTGTTGAGTGTGTCGTTTAATCCATGTCGTGTAAATTACAGAACAATCGCGCCGGTTGTAGCCGACCACACAGATTCCTTGTAGGTCTTCATGTGACTAGCATCCAGGTCTATGTCCATAACTAGCATGCTGGTCATATTTCAATAGTGTTATGTTTCGCATTCGTTATTATTTATTTATTGTACTTTGATGTTTAGTATATTTAACATAAATTGTTATATATGAGTATTTCTAAACATGAGTATGAATTATCCTCAAGATAAAGGTTATAAAGAGAAAAAATTATAATATATAAAGATTAGATACACAATTCTTATTGTGTATATATAAATTTTGGTTATAAATAAAGCTTGAATTAAAATAATACTTCGTCTAATTGGTTATTGGCTTAACAATAAAGATATTACACATAAAACATATATTTGCATTATGCGTACATTGTGTTAAAACGAAGTAAATAATTTCAATAGGTTTGTCATCAATAGTTAAAAACCCAATTAGAACTTTTTATATTTATTGGTTATAACTGAAACATCAAAGCATTTAAATAGGTTAAATTTACATAGGCGTCCATTTTATACATGTTATATATAGAACGAATATATATTACAGTAGATTTTTATTACAAGTAGATTGAATAGTAGAGTTTATTTGTCTTTTTTTATACTGTAGCAATATATAGTTTTTGTATAGAAAAGTAGTTCTACCGAAATGTTTTTTATCAAGGAGCTATAAAAACCGTAAAGGGGTCAACCTTAACGGTTTTACAAGCAGCAAACATCACCAAATATAAATGAACAAAATCTCGTCATTAACGATGTTTTTATTTCTAAATCGTCATAAAATCCTCTTAGATCAATTAATTTCAGAATTTTAAATATAAATACACCAAAACGTTTATTAAAAATATCATTTAACCTTTTTTTTCTTCATTGGCGATGTCTATTACTTTTCTGTTTAATGTATTGATGTAGATTTATTAAGTAAATTAAAAAGTAGAAGTTGAATATATTTTATAACGATTATTGTACTTGTTTAGTAATGACATTTGACAACTATTTATCTTTCTTCTTTTTTTTAAAATTCATGTAATTGTGTTGCTAATATTTGAAGTTACTTCGTTTTAAAAGAACAAACATTTAAAACAATTTTTAAAAGAAATAATAAATGATATTGAATTGGTTTGATCATTAAATAGTATTTATTTAATGTATTGGCATGTCGTAAATAACATTGCACATGAGCAACTAGTGAATGATATGTCTGTTATGTGTATTGCGTTTCCAAATTTGTAATAATTGGGTTCTAAATGTGCTTTTTTAATGCAAACCAATGAAACAAGGACCGGTGGGTTAACCTCGTCGCAACAATCAAAATGGTAAGGTCGCCAACGAAATGATTCAAAATATTGAAAAAGCAACTTCTGAGTTTTTTTAATACAAAAAAACGGAAATTATGGATCATAAAGATATGTACTAGCATAAAGGCAAGACGTTATACGTAAATATTATTATTATTTATTATAAATTTGAAGGCAATAGTTTAATATCGCACTATTAATTATCATTTATAAAGTTGCGACTTTATTTCCAAAGATGCATTGTCGTTTCGTTATTTAACGTGTTAATAATAAAGATCAAAGCTTTCGATTTGAAAACATTAAATTTAATAAAAAACTCAATGTTTACAAAGTTTGTTACGTTATTGAAAAGTTCAATAGAATATATTGAATATTTGAAGTACACTGAGGTGTCGTCTGAAAACTTTTTTTTAATTCGTTTTCATATTAATGTCCGTGGTTATTAATACCTTTATTATCATAATCATCATTTCCGATGCAAGACTTCTAGCATGAAACATAGACCTCCCATATTCATTGTTTTTAGACGACCTTAACGTAAAACCTTAAGATCGTCTGGTCCACGCTGTGTATATTTATACCGTACAAGTTCAACACTTATCTCTACCATTCGATATAAGGGATCTAACTTTTCCGCTCTATTTTTCGTTATTAAACTAATTCTGTCTAATGTTTGTCTGGAAGAAATCGAAATTTGCAATAATGTCGTATATCATCTGATTTCTTATAATATACTGTGTCATATATACAATAAAGAGTAAATAAATAAATAAATAAAAAGGTAATAAAAACTGAAGCAGTATATTTGTAGTTTTAATCAATTTTTTTCTTCCTGTAGCGGATACCGCGGAAGCAGCAACAGGCGGCGGGAAAATAAACGTTTTGTGCTTTATGGGATATACGCATGGGGCGTGCCAGTCGTCCTTACTGCTGCCACCATTGCAATGCAGTTTGCAGATGTTCCTGATAATATCATCACCCCTGGCTTTGGAGCTATGAGATGCTGGTTTACAAGTAAGATACGTTTTCAAAATATTATCATAATATTAAATTTAAGGTTGCCATTATGAGCCGGTAGATGCGTCATCGCCGTCCCCACTGGGTGTACTAACAACAGTCAAGATCGACTAGATGCGAGCAGTGCAACAACAGTCCTTGTAGCAATCTTTGTGGGAGGCCAATGCTTTGCAGTGAGCGTGATGATGATGATTTAATTCAAGTTACAAGGTAGACGGACGATCTTGTTAGGGTCGTTGGAATAATTAGTTCTATTAGAAATGTATAGGGGACTAATCGTAATAAAAATGTAGGTATAGCAATGAATATAAGCTGAAATTATGGTGATGAAGATGATGATCAAATATAGTTTTTTGAGCAACGATCCTTTCGACGTGCTCCAGTTGAGCCGAGGACTCTTCTCGAAAGTTCTTACATTCAGTCACTCTTAGTCTCCTATTAATATGTAAATAAATTAAAACATGTAAATTTCCATATTTTATTAATACTACTATTTTTACTAATATTTTACTAATTAGTTAAATAGGTAGTAGGCACTATTTTAAAATAATTAGTCCTGCAATGTAAACTGTAATACGATATGTTTGTACTCTTCACGTAAGTTAAAGATAAATTTTATAGTTACAAAATATAATGACTTGGTGACTATTTTACTAAAGTAATGAAATTAAATAACCCACTTATAACATTATTAGAAACTACTCTTGATCGGTAAAATTTATTTACAGTTTACTAAAATTAATAATTCATTTGTGTGTATTGTAGAACAGCTGCGGAATATAATTTAATATATTCCAATGACGTGTCTCTAACTTACCGTGTAATTAATTTTGAGAAATTTATGAAGCAAAAACTAGTATAAAAGTCCCATTACAGAGTAAATGTTATAATATAGCTTGATAATACGATAGACCCTACACGGATGGGTCCCCAACTAGGTGGACCCTCGGCTAAGTCAAGGTCGCGAAAAGTAGCAGCGGGCGTATATCGGCTGACATGAATAAATGAATGTAAAAAGCTTGAGAGCTTAAATTGCTGAATAACATCTCTGGAATAAAGTAGATTAGGGTTATCATAAAAGTGACTACAAAAACACGCCTGAGTTTGTTGGGGGTTTCCCCAGATCAGGTAGTGTTAGAAACCATCGTAGCTTTAAGTTCAAGAATATCATTATAAAATCAAATAAAAGATGCTTAATCTCATTCTAGTTTCTATGAAATTTGTCTCTTCTCATGACGTAAATAAACAGTCACTGTAATTGATTTTTATTAAATAAGTAACTATATGTATAAATAAATAAATACAAATTCACGTTAAGTGCATGTCATATTTGTAAGTGTAAAATCACTTAGTTTTTAATATTTTACTTTGCAACATAGGGGGTTATTTCTATAAATTCAATACAATATTTAGGCTCATAATTATTTATAAAGATGACCTTTTTAGAATTAATTCTAATTACTAAATTCAACTGAGCATCTATTCATTCGATTAAAGTCGTTGAGAGTCAGGTGATATTTTGATGTTTTAAAACATTAAAGAATTTACGTTAGTTTTACATTACTTTAATCTTTCACTGTAAATCCGACGTACTTTATGCCTATATAAAATATTTCTACATATTAAATTCTGCGTATTACAGATTGGTTAAGCGAATTGGTATATTTTTTGACACCGGTTCTTGTTCTGGTCGCTTGCAACGTTGTACTGTTTTCTGTAACGGCTCATCGCATCCGATCAATTAAACAGGAGACAGCTATTTTAAAGGGAGCCGAATCAGCAAGAAGTGATAAGCTTAGAAGAGATAAGCAGAGGTAAGGAAAATATTGAATTAAATTAAATTCGTAGTTAAAGTACAATAATATATTATTCATTCATAAATCAAAATAAAGTTGATGATTATCAATTAATTATAAATAAACAATTAAAATATTATAAAGTATTTATACTTGTATACAGGGTTATGGGTTTAAGCTTTGAACTGGTGCAGGCTACATCGTGCACTGAACAGCCGCTAGGTCCATAAGGTTCTTGATTAAAAACCACTTAATGTGGGATGTTCATCCATGAGATAGACAGACGATGATACGTGATGGATACCATTTACTAATAATTTTTACAATTTTTTAAACAGGTATGGCCTCTACCTGAAGCTCTTCATTGTCATGGGTGTAAACTGGACTGTCGAGATCATTAGCTTCTCTGTAGGTGGTTCCAATTGGTATTGGATCCTCATTGACATATCCAACATTGCGCTGGGTGCCTTCATCTTTCTCATCTTCGTCTGGAAGAAGAAAGTACGAAGTCTTGTTGCTAAAAAGTAAGTATTTCTCAGTTATTTCAAAGTTAACATCACGGTAGACGCGGCGTGGATAGGTCTCCCACTATGTGAACTGACGACATAGTTAAGACCGCGAGAAGTTTCTGGATTTGGGCAGACTGAGACCGGTCATCGTAGCAATCTATGGTGAGGCCTTTGCCTTGCAGTGGGCGTCTATCGGCCAGTAGAATGATGATCAAGTATTTTTTTACATATAAACATCAATAACTTATTGTTATGAATTTCTTTCTTAAGTCATGGACTGTAATTGTGATAACCGCGAAATATTTTTTGTCGACAAAATTGCGTTATGTACTGGGCTATATATGCCGTATTGTCTCAAAGATGAACAGGATTTTGAATCTAAAATGCCTGTATTTCAACACCCCCCTTATTGCAGCCTTGCAATATTATGAAAATGACATGTCAATGGCTTTCGTTATCGGATATTAGAAGCTATGTGGTATCGTAAAGCGCTGTCGCTAAAACATCGCGACGAGGTAGGCTCCGTTAAAAAGTGCATGAGCATCACATTCGTTGATGGAGGTTAGAACGAATGGACCTGCCGATGAGTTACGCTTTTTCCCCCTCGCCACGCGCTTACCTAAGGCGCGGTATAACGGATTCGGTAGCACTGTAATCGAGCCATACTCGTCCCTTTCAACTCACCAAGCCAAGACCGTATGCCATCTCATCAAATTATTTTGAAGAATGTCCGCTAAAAGCAACTCAAGAACCAGGGTTCTCAATTATTGATTAAGATACTTTGGATTTGCACTTCTCATAAATCATTTACTTTACTTACTGTAATACTACAAAAATATATAATATTTTGTTTATATAAATAATTTGGAATTGTTACTGTTTATATCCAATAGATATTCTAACATACATTCTTTTACAGGTGGCGTAGCGTACGCGGGGTCCGTGCGTCGGACTCGTCGGCGTGGGCAACACGCTCAAGCTCGGCGCCCACTGAAGAAATGCGTATCTCTTGTGACGAAACTGCTGTGCGCCTTAAAGAAATACGTTAAGTCTTAAATGTCCAGTCCAATTACTTTTTATAAATATATTGTTAGATATAGAACAATATATTTTCAACATGTTTTGACAAGATTATTAAGATCACGAACCGGCAAGCACAGCGAAGAACGTTCGCCCATAGGATGTCCACCTCGTTACCTCTAGTCTCTCATTTCTAGTGACTATTTGCCCGTAGACGCATTTCGGTGTTCTTCTACGAGTAATGACGTACACAATCGGTCACTATAAATGATAGGATCATTTCATGTAGATAGTAATAAATAAACGAAGACAGCGCAGTGCAGAACGACCTACCAAAAGGTGTCCACCTTATTGTACTAGACGAATTTGTCAAGGTTATTGAAATACTGGAGACTGGACGCAGGTCGCACGCAACTTGTTGTAAATCTAGGGGGGAGGCCTATGTCCAGCTATGGGCGTTCTTTGGCTGAAATAGTGATGATGATGTGTCGATAAAAGTACCCAAGTGTATTTGTAATGTTGTTTAGCTAATAAAATAAAACAATTCAGATAAGAAGATAATAAAAAAAAAATTGTTTTAAGAACGATGAGAAATCAAATAAAATTGTCAATAATCCGATTCCATACAAAAAACGAAAAAGCGAAAACATATTTTTTTTGTTATAATGTAAACTTCAAACTCCTTTCGTAGAGTATAAGGTGTTAATGTGCTTATTACAATGCTTTAAACATGTTTGTATGCAAGCTATTAATATAAATACAAGAGATTTCGCTTGTTTACGTAATTCTTTGATGTTAACTACAGTATTAGGCAAAATAAATGAGTATTTACATAGAAAGGTATAATTGTTTTTACATAGATAATCTGACTGAATAATCAAAAAGTATGTATAATTTATTCACATTATTACGTCAATTTTTACTTTAAAAACAATGCTTTTTGTTACATCCAAATTGTAACTAATTTATATTAGTCTTGTTTATAATTTAAAAACAAGATGACACAATTAAAACTATATTATTGTAGATGTCATTAGTATGTAAGTTTAAATACTAAGCGCTACAACTCTTGTTTTTAATACCTTTTTTTTATAATCTGCAAGCTAGCGTAACCAAAATTCCAAAATGTTATGATTGAATGTGAAAATGTGAAAATTAATGCTTTAAAGAATACTCGTATTTTCCTCTACAGTCAAAAAGACGTACTTCTTATATATTTAGTTTTTTACTTTGTTCCCGTGGAGGCATGGAAATCCAGTTTCCTTTGATTTCTTTTCTTTTTAAATATCAATTTTGTGCAAATTTTATGCCCTGGCCTTAATTTCCTTACTTCCACTTTACATTTTATATCTAATACCGTTTTCGATTCTACTTCAGTCCTTCATTTCCTTTTCTTTTTTTCAACAGCTTTTGACAGATTTTTCATTATTACGTACACACGCGTTGCTAGAGTTCCGCCATTTCTGCTTTCTGCGCTCATCTTTTCTGTAGTGGTAGTAATGTTAGATGCATAAATTCAATTCAAACAAGATAATACTCATTAATATTACATGAGTAAAGGCGTAAAATAATAATGAATTATGTTTCAGAGATACTTCTTTACATTCTTCGCATTTCAATTTCATTATTTCTGTAATTAAAGTCAAACAGAATTTAGCGGTGGTCGACTGATTTGTATACTTTCGAAAAATCCGCATTAACTATTTCCGCATTAACAAATAATATTTATATGGTACTTCCTAAACAATCAACTTTCTATACCATTACTTTCGTTCTTACGTGGTAAAAGTAGATTAGATGTCTATGGTTCTGTAGTTGCTACTTGAGCCTTAATATGTTATCTGTATCTCGCTAATCTGCAATCAAAAATGTCATGCGTCACGCTACTGAGAAGTTTTCACTATATTATTCCCGTAGGTATATAAATAGCCATGTAATCTTGGCCGTCCTCGAAGCTGTAGCTGGCAAAGCCCTCATTTAAGTAAAATATTAAGGTTAAATTGGCAGCTAAATTTTTTTTTTACTTTTTTGTTTCAAAATTATTGCAATTTTTTATTAAATTAAAACATATGTGATTAAATTTTGACTACTTGGTAATAGGTTAGAAGATGTTTAAAGTCGTAATGTTTTTGTGCCATTGTTCTAACAGATTATTTATAAGAATAGAAATAATATTACGTGTTCATTAAATAGATTAAAAACGTGAGATACGTGTACATTTAATAAGCATTTGCTTGACTTACATTGCTAATTATTATGTATAAGATTTTTATTTTTTAGTTTTTAACAATTTTATAAATTATTATAAGAAAACCACCGAAGAGTTAATTTAGCAAGAAATAGAAGACTTCCAAATGATAAATTTTGTTTTAAGATGTAATTACAAATGTATGACTGTTTATTAAAGGATAAAATACATCAGTTTTGTGTATAGTTGTTAAAATTAAATATTACATAATTATTACGCACATGATTGTTTTATTCGAATTTAATTGCACATGTTCATTAATAGGCTTTTTTGCATTGCATATCTACAATAATTTTAACATAAATATAATACTTGAAGGTTAGCTTATTCAATGAATGGTGGAATCCACAAGCCTTGGTTTTGTGCTTTAATACATGTAAGTTTAAAGAACGATTCAAAACCGCAATCGCGGAATCTTCAAGTGCAACTAAGACAGCGGTGCAATTCAGGTCCAAAAAAAAAATTAAGAAAATAATTTGTAAGTACAAAAATCGCCTCTGGCCCAGTGGCGTAGCTATGGTATTTGGGGACTGGGGCAGATTGGGGCTTGGTGCCCCCCCCCCACCCCCTAAAGATTCTAAATAATTTCAAAATTCAGAACAGAATGTAGGTAATATATTTTTCTTTGATTCAAAATAATAATAAATATGTTTAAAATAACATTAAATCTTAATAAAATTTATTAGGAAAATTTAAAAACGAACATTCCTCGCTTTTTGGCCTGCAAAGTCATTAATCACATTTTCAAAATCAATAGTGTCGACTAAATGACATGTTCTATTGACATTATTTCAAGATTATTTAATCTATTTATCATTAAATAATCTTGCAATAATGTAATATTTTTATTTTGTCATTTAGGGCCCCTTTTAAAAAACACTTTGTGTTTTGCGAATGAAATGCTTAAACACTGTGTATATTATATTTTTGTAACCGTTTACTTTTTTTTAATGTTCATATTATTTAACAACTTTTTCAGCTCAAAAATAGTAAAATTCGATTTTTTTTTATGTTATTAACTTTAAATTATGGTTTTCATTTTTCTTTTAACATTTCATTATTCATCTTTTCAAAAAAAATTAAAAAAAAATATTTTCAACTTTGGTGCCCCCTCTGCTTGTGATGCCTGGCGCGGACGCCCCGCTTGCCACCCCCTAGCTACGCCACTGCTCTGGCCTATATATTACGAAGTATTCACATATATTTAGAATTTTAAACTTACCAAACTTACTTATACAGAGAATTTATAATTGTAATTATTTTTAGCTATTAATATTTTTCAATAAACACTGGAACACTTACAGTTGTAGATGAAAAAACAATCTGTTATAATGTGAATGATCTTTTAAGTTATAATAAATCTTAATAACACGTCTAAGTTTGTTGTGAACTCTTATCAGATCGGGGCACGTTTGGATTAACATATCTTTATCTGTCGTGCGACACGATAGCATTCTTATTGTTATTGCAAGCTTTAACCACAGATCAATTTGCCATATGGAAAATGCCGGGAATACCTGCATAAGAAGACATTTTAATAGGACAATGCTTAAGACGTTCTAAAAGTTGTAGCCTGTACAGTGTCATGGATGCACTCTTCAAAAATAGTGCAACGCTTAAACTCTTTAGGAACAATCCAACCGAATCAGCATCAAGAAATCAAGTCCATTGAACACCTCACCACTCTCCGAATTCAAGAGTCATACAATTCTGATAGCAGTAAAATAGAAGTAGATATATTTTACTTTTTTCTTTCAAATTAAGGTGTCTGGCTGGTAGTATTAAGCCCATTTGGTGTCCAAAATAAAAATATAACTGTATAGGTCTATAACGATAGATATGGGTGCTTATTTCTGAGGGCGCTTTATCTTCGAGACTATGCATTTGCATAGCGGGCATTTTGGTAAAATTCTATACTTAAGTAAATTGCTATACTTTGAATAATGCACATTAGTTTTCTTGTGTTTTTTGTTGCAATCATTAAAAATATATTCTTCATATTTCTGTGGACAGACAAAAATGCTCAATAAGTTCTCAATAATCCTACTTCAGTTTAATACTAGATGGCGCTTTAATAAATAAAATGATTGAAACCACTTAAATTTGACAGTGTATTTAATACATGTTCTGGAGCTATCGTTCTGCCCTCCGATACTCTTTAGTCTATGATAAGTTTTTTAAACGCGGTATAAACAATATTTGACGTTTATTAAGTGATAAGGATTATTTTATTTACAATTTAGCTAAATATTATACAATTAAATAAGTTAAGATACAAGCATTTTTTTATTTTGTAGGTAATAATTGTCTTGTTTACAATTTTTAATTAAGTACTAAGTTTGTGATATGTAGGTGTAATATTACGGCTTTTCTTGAAGTTTCTAGTAGTAATCATATTCGTATTTTGTTGAGCACATTTCACATTTATAATACTTCAATGGAATTAAATAAAAATCAACCTTTGGACTTGTGAAGATGTTTAATGCAGTATGTGTAGTGTCATTAGCAGTTGCGACATTATCAGTAATTCTTTCATATATTTTCTTAATAAACACGAATACAGGTAGGTATTAAATTTGGTATTGGTAATTGTATATTTATGTATTATTAAATAATGTTTCAGTTTCAGAATTAGAAGCAATGTCTACAAATGGATTAATGTTTATCTGTAATGCTGCTAAAGTTCATAAATTAGTATCAAAAGTGACAAACCTAGTGAAAAATGTATTATATATTAAAATTGGCAGTGGTCCAGAGAATTTATTACCAATTTTAAGCAAGCAAATTGTTAATGTCTACAGCAATGTGGGTGTCTTATGCATTATTTGCTAGAAGTATGTAGATAAAAATAATGTATTAAAGTCATTAACGCAAATTTACAGGCATCAACTCAGAATACAGATATAAGACTAATGTTGAAGCCAATAAATTTCCCAGAAAAGGTTCCAACAAATCATGCTATTGATATTATATTTTATGACAGTGTACTGGGACAAAAAGTGGAGAGTTTACAACAATCAATTAATAATTTAGAAACAAGACACAAAGTACAAATTGTTTGTAAGTTGCTATAACACATACTATTTGCTAGTGGTAAAAGAGTAACTATTGAATTTCTATAGCCAGATTATTTTTAATAGAAACAACCTGAACCTGGCAGGTGAAAATTGGAAGGAATAACTGTGTATAAATACAAATTTAAATAAACATATCAATTTCTCGACTTTTCATAAGTACTTAGCAATACTTCTTTTATTTTTATATTTTATGTCTCTAAAACTTTGTACACAGCATAGGAAACAATGACAAACAAGACAACAAAGAAGTTATGACATTGTAACATACTATGGATCTTTCATGGCCCTGGAGATTAAAAGAAATTTTACAAACAAAACTTATATTAAATTTTTGTAGAAAATATTTATAGCACATCTGTTATCCAAACATCATTAGCAATTCTTTGCATAATAATTTTTTTTAGAGCCTTACTACAATATGAATAAATATAATAGAAATTTATTGCTGTTCAAGGTCAATGTGTCATTGTGAACTTTTGACAATATTCTTTAGTTGATTTTGTATAATTTCATCAACATAATATCATTGTAGGTTTTTTCTATAATAACCCCCAGGTCCAATAATAAAAATTTTTAAAATCCAACTTTAACCTCAGATAAGACCCACCTTATTTCATGTGCACCACTCACAAATATTTTAATTCATATATATTCGAGTTGGACATTTATGGAAATGCAAACTGCTAAATGTTGTCCCATTTATTTAAAATTCTTTATATTCTCTTATATAACTGTTCAGTTTGTCGTTGATTATTAATTTGGATTATTTGCTACTTACAGACAGCCACGGTATTGAAGAAATAACTGGAGGTGACGAAGTGAAGAAATATGAATATGTTGCTGTTGGAGGAACTTTTGACCGACTACACAATGGACATAAAATTCTTTTATCCCAAGCTGCACTAAGGGCTACCAAACATGTGACAGTGGGAGTGACTGATGTAAATATGATTCAATGTAAGAAATGTCGATGTTAATGCATGCCTGTTATTGTAAATCAGAGGTGCCCAGACTTTTATCTCATAGACCTCTACCCTTGCCTACCACAAACACAAAACAGCAAAAAATTTGAATATTAACTGGTAATTTACATTGCGCTTGAGTTCCCACCATAAATTCATAGTTTGAGAAAAAAAGTGAGAACTGATTGTTTAATTAATTGATTGCGCTGTGAGTAAATGTCAAAAAAAAGAATATACAAGTGTTTATAAGTAATTGTTGCTGAGCTTCTTTAAATGAATTCTATCTAAATTTATAAGTGAGATCAAGGCAACTTTCTTGTTCTTCAATATTTAAACCAGTTAAATTTTCATGAAACCTTATGAATTGTGAACCCCCATTTTTTTGTCAAGCTGATGTTAGACACTCATCAAGTCTCCCGTGGACCTCTGGGTCGACCCTATTCCTATTATTATTCTAAATTGTCTCAATTATAGTTTTTCTTACAAACAGAATCTTGCTTTTTCTTATAACTTGCAAGTGATTTGTATGGCTCTACTCCTTACAAATGTGTCAAAGATCTAGCCATCAAGCAAATTTTATTCCGTTTTTAAAATTCTATCATTTATAATTTCAGCAAAAGTTTTATGGGAGTTAATAGAGCCAGTAGAAAAAAGGATAAAGGGTGTGCTTGATTTCTTAACAGACATAAACCCTGACCTCGAATACAAAGTTGAACCCATACAAGATATGTATGGACCGACTAAATCAGATCCCAGGTATGAGGTAAGTTTTAAATATTAATGTTTATTATAATTATATTCCTGACAAAGAGAACATAGTTGGGATATTATTATTAACGAAACAAGAAACAAGCTACTTGATCAACACATAAATTTGTCTCTGGATATGATGATGCATCTGGTTTATCAGGTGTGTCAGCGAATATGATATCATGAGTTAATATGTAATAGCGGGTGTTATCACCAAAAACAAGATGTTTTTAGCGATAACACTCACTGAAACTGTTTGGAAAGTTGTTTAAATGAAACAATGAAGCATTTTATAAACAACTTTTTTCCAACACAAAACTTTTTTAATTTTTATGATACACATAGCCGCTTTTAGAGAGCTTATTATATAAATAATTAATACTAACAGAGCTAAGTTCTGAGATCGCATAGCTGGGTGCTCAAAAGAATGACCTGGCGGGAGGGCCTCAGAGATAGTACTTTGTTGTGGGCTGTGACTGAGTACTCTTTAGCATTCCGTCTCAAAGGTGCCCAAGAGACAGATGTTGCCTAGCAGCCGATGCTATTGTCTGGCTAAGCAGTTAAAGGTTTTCCTATTCCTGAATGATTTCATAAATTATTTCTTGTTTTCATTCATTTTATTATTTTACAATTCTAGTTAATAGTAGTTAGTGAAGAGACAAAACGAGGGGTGACAAAAATTAACCAGAAACGCGAGGAGAACGGATTGCAGCCTCTAGACTCGTACGTAATAGAATTAGCTACAGACTTAACTTCTAAGCATACAGCAGAAGAAGAAAGTAAAGTTAGCTCCAGTAACCATAGGATGAGGCTACTTGGATCCATGCTGAAGGAACCAGAAGTATGATTTTCATTTGCTCTCAATAAATTATATCACATATTAAAAAAGTGTAATGAATTAATCAGCATGTTAAATTAAATCCACATACAAACTATAAAGAGAAACTTAACTTCAATTCTATGTTAAACTTTTTTAAGTTACAAAGGTAAGCCGTAAACCTTCCATAGCTGAACTTGAACTTGAAACTTTCCACAAAGGTATCCAATAGAATCGGTTGGCAGCGTTCTGCATCCAGCATCTTTCGACGTCGCATTTTGCTCGTGAACGTTGTATGCTTCGCTTACCGGTGCCTGGTCGCTACTTCAGAACCTTGAGGCCCTAGCGATCATATGCGAGCTATGTGGTCTGCCCACTACTACTTCAACCTACTAATTCGATAGGCTGTGTTAGTTGAATTTATACAACTATTCTTATATGGACGCAGCGTGGATATACCGCTTATTAGGTAGACCTAAGATAACAACTCAACAAGACTGCTCATCCGAATGTAGGAAGGTGTATGCCTTGTCTCGGCTTTTATCAGCTGATATGATGTTGATTCATGTATAAGTCTTTCTACGTTGTCGATCGAAAACATAAAATTTGAATAACGTTTAGCCATAGCGTTATTAACTTATAAAGTATGTTGAACTAACATAACGAAGCTTTGATTTTCCTTTCAGCCAAATCCTCATATTCCGAAACGTCCATACGTAATAGGATTGGCAGGTGGTATTGCGAGTGGAAAGAGCAGTATTACCGAGAAGTTAAGGTTTGTACTGCATTCAAAAATTCCTTTCAAGATGTATATCGTGTACATCTATAAATAAAAGTTTTATCTATATGAAATCTATTTCCTTTTTAGACCTAATGTGAAATTTGTTTAATTTGTTGTGTAAAGTGAAAAGTAATGTAAGAATTTAAAAAACAAATACAGTGACTACCGTATGCCATATCGAAGTAAATGTACAAGTTCTCCAAATTATCATTATGGGCAACTGACGAGTGACAGCCCAAGCCGAGCGAAAAAATTAACAGATAACTATGCTTCCGAAACCACTATATAGTACCCGGAGATATTTATCGATATAGAAATTGGTAACGGTACTTATATTATTTTTCCTCGCCCCCCCGTCCTTTCCTAAGGCGCGGTACAGCGGTTTCGGTAGCATTATAATTAATTTCAATAACACAGACACTTATATACCATTTTAGACAGAATATTATAACTACTTAGACATTCTGAACAGATAGTTTATATGGTAATTTTAATTAGAACCTATGAGCTGTTATAACAATAGAAACATTAATTTTTAATTTCATTTCATTGCGTTGGACATGTTCCAAACGTGACAAAAATTGAACTCCTGCATATACAAACACTGAAAACCCAAAGAAGAGGTCCAAAATAATGTGTTTCGATACAAAAAGAATGACTGGAGTTACTACCAAGCTTAGCGAGTGTGAACAATTTTGCCTAGAATAAAAAAAAATTTAGAAATAAAAATTTTTTTTTAGAAATAAAAAAATTTTTTTAGAAATAAAAAAAATTTTATACATAAACTTTGGGTAGCAACTAAAAAACGATAAACATTGCATCGATTTTTTTATCTAAAATGCAATCGATGGCCGTTGGGGCCGAATGATTTTTGAGTGGTGACCACGAGCAGGTAAACAAGGCGTGAGTCGGACCCGACGAGACAAGGTCGCGGAAAGTCGAGGGAAGTCGCTGGAGACAGGCAGCGCAACACGTAAGCATGGCGTCTTCCCGCTGAAATGATGATCTAAAATGACGGCCAGCGCAGTGGGCGTCCATGCATAAAGTGTATAGATAAACTTATTAAGCGATAACCTTAAATCCCTATTATTATAAGAATCTTCTTTTTTTTTAGATTAAAGGGAGCAGCAATTGTTAATTGTGATATAATAGCGCACGAACTCTACAAACCAGGTTTATCTCTCAACCGAACTTTATCAGAGACATTCGGTGAGCACATTATCACAGCAGAAGGTGAAGTGGACAGAAAGAAATTAGGGCAGATTGTCTTCAGTGATAAGGTGATGTCAATTCAAGGTTTTCAGCCTGTGTTACTGTCTTTTGATGTGCCTTTGATTATTACCACCAACAGGAAAAGCAATTCACGTAGGCCCGCATACCAGGACTCTACTCACAGCACATAGCATACGGGTTAGATTCAGGTAGTTAGGAGTCAGTCTCTAACCTTCTTTCATAACAGAGTAGAAGCATAATAAATAGCGAAAGTCGCGAGTTGATGAATATTTAAATTATTCGCAGCTCGCATGTGTAAGTCAGCTGACTACGAAGGTCAGGTTGGCGAGACTGGAGGAGTATCGGTGTAGCTCCATTCCGTCAGTCCTCCTCCTAAGGCATGGTGCAGCGGTTTCGGTTACACTATAATTTGAAACCGCACGATTTTCATATCTAACTGACGTATACTTGCTAGTTGTGATTAATTTAAATATTTCGAATCCGATAGACTAGAGTACTAAGAAACTTATATAATCGCAAATAAAAGAATTTAACATCAGTAATATTGTCAGATTATAGAAAAAAACAGACTTATTCGATATACATGTGGTATATAGAGTAGTAGAGTAGTAATCTGTTGTGTTTTAAAAAATATTAATGTTTCCGACGTAACTAATCAAATGCAGGATACTACCACTCTAGCAACAAGCCATTGCTTTGAAAATGTATTTTTAAACATTGTTACACGAATCTATGTAATAAACATAAATTTAAAGCTTACTTGCAATTTTAAGACCTGGATGATAAAGAAAAAAATGTTATTTATCGTAATACGATATTTTAAATATTTGCAAATTTCAGAATAAATTAGAAAAGTTAAACCAAATAATATGGCCTGCTGTAATAGAAGAAACACAGCGGCGAATTAAGGCGCTGGGAGAAGAGGGGTTCGAAGTGGTTGTGATGGAAGCTGCTGTTATGGTGAAGGCTAAGTGGTACAAATACTGTCACCAATTGTGGTCAGTTATAATACCGCGTAATGAGGTAAATACACAATACATATCACATAGTAAGTTACAGTATATAAGTTTCGATTCGTTTTTAACCTTGACAAATACTGTCACGAAAGAGAAAAAGGTTTATTGTTGGCCTAATTTAAATTTATACCTAGAATATTATGCTTAAAAATATTAAAATGAAAACACAAAATATTATAAGACTACCAACAACGGAAATTCCACAGTCTTGATTTTCAGTAAGGGAGTCAGTAATTTTATTTAAGAATTTTTATAGCTGGTTGTTATCGCTCAAACCGTAAAATAGTGGGATTTGAAAAAAAGAAAAAAAAAGAAATTGAAAATAATAAATAAGTGACAATTTATGCCAGTTGAATCAATTGACATCTTTAAAGTATTTTATGGAACAACCACATTTGCGCAAACGAAAACATTTGCGCATTGTGGGTACCGTCCAAATATCTGACACAAAGAAGGCCACGAACACAGGACAAAAACATGAACGAGCCAATCGGGGCTGACGGTGCGACATCAAAAATAGGATAATCAATGCAATAAATACTTTCTTTATTGTATGTCCCGTGTTTTGTTGCATGTTTCATTGCAGCAGGCAATGAGTTGAAATAAAGAAGCTCATCTATGGGTGGCTTTATTATTTCTTCACCTGACCTCCCTAGCCCACGTCGAACCGTCTAGGATTTACTTGCTTGCGGTGTTTAAGTACGTTTGAGGAAGGCTGTGAGTTATTTCGTCTGACCCTACGGTTGGTTGAAGTAGAGTTTGTGGCGTGTATACTGAGGGTGTTTGCGTTAGTCTAGTGTTCGCGGAGTTACAGTCTAGCATTCGCATAAGTACGAAGTTGTACGCAAATAGGTGGCACACGTCAGTCACTGTATATCTTGGTGGAGTTAATAATCTTGAGAGTACAAGTGCCATTTGATTAGATTCCTATCTTGAGCATGAGTATCTTAAACACTCTCTATTCCTTACTGATGTCTAACTTTTCGCCTTTCTACATAACTCTATACTTGCAATTTCTTAACTGAAATTATGAGAGAAATCTGCGATTTTTAAATATTTATCCTTAAACCTTTAAACCGTTATTTGCTAAAAATAAGGTTCGAGACTTATTGGTCTAAGAATCGACGTAACTTCTCTCTAATTGGCGTATTATATAGTACATTTATGTGTGTATATATATACATATATATATGTGTGTGTGTGTATATATATATAATATATATACTTATTACACGAAATAAGACGGATCAAACGTCACATAGGTAGTGTGGGACAGAGATAGTGCTCTACGAAGCCAAATTTGACAAAATTAGTTGATTGTCTGTTATCGTCGGGTATTGTATTGAGTATATATATAGTATATACATACATTTTATACCAACGACATTGTTAATGTCAGGAAGTTGCTGGATGCGGGCAGCACAAGACAGGTCCTTAAAAATCCTCGCTCAAAGATCGCGATATTTGAGGCCTTTGCCTTGCGATGGGTATTTATTTGCTGATTAATGATATCTTTTTATTTAAACAGGCCATTAAAAGGCTTCAAGAGCGTAATAACTTATCGGAGGAGGAAGCAAGACAGCGCGTCGATGCACAGACACCGAACATTGAACAAGTAGCCGCAGCCAACATTGTCTTCAGTCCTTACTGGAGTTACGACTACACACAAACACAGATAGATAAAGCTTGGGATCATTTGCAAAAGTATCTCAAAAATTAAAACTTTCATTGATTAAGAATTTTAACTGTTAAATAATATACAGGATGATTTGTTACAAGTGTAAAAAGTTTAAAGGGGTAATGTATTGTTGATTTGTCAGCAAAAAGCTTTAAAGCCTTTTTTAAACCTCTTTACGGTCATCCCTACATAAAGTATTCACTCTGAATAATATTTAGCCGTTGACTTCTGAAACTACAGAGTCTGCAGGGACAGATAATAAATAATAATTCATTTTAATATGTAGTTATCAGGATTTTAAAATTATTTTTTTTTACTATATTATTTCTCTGTCATTATTTATTCCTGAAACCTTTGGTTTTTGGATAGGGTGTACCATACATTAATTGGCAGCAAACGAGCAATACATTCACCCTTTAAAAGCTTTTACACCTATAACTAATCACTTTGTATAAAACTGTTCACTGCTCAGATTTTTATTAAAGGAAAAAAATATTTCATAATAATATTATGAAATATCCTTTTCACTTTTAACGAGTGTATGTAGATTTAAAACTAATAAATGTTTTTCACAAGAGAATACGGTCCATAACTGCATTTATTTTTTAGTTTTCATATTTAGTATTTATTTTAATAATACAATTTCCTCCTATATTTATGTTTACATTTAAAAAGAATGTAGACGCTTTTAGAAATCACTTAAATCAGAATATTTACAGGTACATAACTTTTTATTTAAATGTTTGATAAATTTATTGCCACAACTTGAATAAAAATTCAGTGTAATATATATAATATAATATAATACATTTGATATATACTGCTTTTAGTACAGGCCAGAGATATATATGCTGTTGATAATACTGTTTCAATGTATCAATTATTGAGATAACATGTTTTTAATTTTTGTTATGGTTAGTAAAATTTTAATAAATTATAATGGTTATTGTGTTGTTTTGGTGAGGGAATAATATGGTAATATAAAAAGGTTTTATTGGTAATTTTACTACGTATTATGTATTAAAAAGTTTTTAAAGTGGCTAATGGCTTGATGCATGCGCACTTTTTGCTTTTTAATGTTGCTTTATAAAAATGACCATTATAGTACTGTCTGTTTTTTTTTACGAAATAAACTGTAAAAGTACATTTATGTTTATTTATGACAGTTAATAGTATTTGGTGAAAAAAATTACACACATATCTAACATTAACGAAATAAAATGTTACAATAAATTTAATTACACGATGGAGAGCAATACATTTCTAGACACATTAAGTCAATTTTAATTATGATAATCGCAAAGTTTAGCAATATCAGTTACATTTTATTTTAACAGGTAAGTGAACGGATTTTATGAAAAAATAAGCAATGAAAAGTAATGTATTGTTTTTATATTGTTTGTGTACACTATTTAAAATTGTGTAGACATTTTTGAATAAATATTTTTGTACAAATCAATATTTTTTTTAATACACCGAGCTATTATTAGACCCCAGAGATATGTAGCCTTTATTGATTTATGCACTTTACTATCCGTAATCGATCCACGACCGTGACCAGTGTCGACGTACGTTGGGGCCGAATGGTTCTAGAGTGGTGACCAATGAGCCTTTAGACACGGCAGGGGTCGGGCTCCCATTAAGTGTACCAACATAGTCGAGGTTAAGTCGCTGTAATGTGTAATGGGCAACGAAACATTGTCACTATTTTTTAAGGAAAGCTTTAATCACAAAGCAACGATTAGTGTAAAACGTTCATTCAAAATCAAAACATCCAAAAAAGGAGACCTTTTAGTGATAAGTAATTCCTATTACATAGATGGCAATATTTGTTAAGATTATCATCATTTCAACCATAATACGACACTACTGGACGTAGACGTCCCCATATATACAATAAGACCGGGTAAAAACAACCTGAATCCAGCGTGTTTCAGACAATGTTAAAAGACGTCTTGTCCACCTTGTGACTACATCCTTCTCATGTCGGTCCGTAGTGTTCACTCCAGAACATTAAAGCCCCAGAAGACGAGATTTGTTCTGCGCGCTATGCCTGCCCACTACCACTAGAACTTGCAAATCCGCTGGGTTATGTATATACTCATAAAATGACTTAAATTAATGTACATTATTATATAGCATAAACACGAAATGAAAATTGACGGTTTCAGGATAATTTAAATAAGCGAGGTAACAGCATTAACATAGCGCTCCTAAAACTGCACTTTTTGTAACAAAGTGTAAAAGTTGACATGACAGTAACAGTGACAGATGAGGTTAGAGAGCATTAACAATAGGAAAAATATTAAAACGCGGCATTAAAGGAGTCAACACATAAATACGCCAAATATCAGGTTAAATAAAATTTAAACCAAAAACACTAAATTGTAAGTTAAACAGATATAATCATCTTATTACAAGCAAGAGAACTCGTGTGTAGACTCTGTATAGCGGTAGATAGATCGACAAACAGTGTCCCAGGCAGCGTAAAGACATCATGGGTCGTTAAGAACTTTGATACTGATAAGCATGTGTTAGCGACAACCATCAAAGAGGCTGCGAAAGCCTTCACCTCAAAACTGTGGGAAGGCCAGGGAGAAAAAGCCCGAGATAGAATCACTTTAAGTGAACGAGCTAAGGCAAAAGCGACGAACTTCTTGTCGACGAAGCGCTTATAAAGCACTTCGATGCTGTGGTGATGGCAGTCAAACTATCCAGGCGAAAGAGATCACCATAGTAGGCGGCTTGAATCAGCTGCCCTTCATCAATCGCAACTACTTGTTCCCATTGAGGTACGCTCGTCCAGATTATTTCTTTCAGCGGAAGGAGAAGCTTCTGTGCACCCGTAGGAACCCGATGCATGTGCCGTAAGTTATGAAATAGTAAACACTGTAACATGCAAAACCTGAGAAAAAAAATCGGAATATTAAATGTTAGGTACATTTAGTCTAGCCATAAGTTCTGTCACAAAGAAAATATCCGATAATTTATAAAAAAACCATTCTGTTTCAAAGTTTTATGTGTGATTATGTAGAGTGAAAAAGATATGTTAACATACTTGTTATTCAAAGTGTATACCCTTAGCTTTAACGCACGTTTTTAACAATCGGGCCATGCGTCGATGGATTTACGAACGGTTTCCATTGGAAACTTGGTCACTACTGCCTCCAAGGATTACTTGAGCGACTCAATATTTAGGTGACGCTTAGAGCAGGCTATGTCCTCTAGCACTGACCACAACATATAGTCCAAAGGGTTTAAGTCCGGACTAGCCGAAGGCCAATCATCGGCCTTAATGAAGTCTGGAACATTTTATTAAGCCAAATTGTGTAGTGCGCGCCTTTTGACTCGGGGCTGAATCCTGTTGGAATGTTTACACTTAGTTTTTAAATAAGGTATTATTGAGAGGTTTAACTATCGCTTCTAACAATATATCTTGATACACTTTGGCTGAAGTTTTCACTCATTTTTCGCAAAAATGGAGTTTTGTAACCCCTTGGTAAGACACATTCCACCAAACCTTGACGTATGCTGGATGATGAGCTCGATGAACTTTGGCCACTAACTCTGAAGCTTCTTTAGAGCTTTGTGCATATTCTCGATCATTTTGTTTGTTGTAGTGCTCCTCGATTGTAAAAATTTTTTCATCGGTAAAAAAAAATTCTGTTTTTCGTCTGCGTATCGAAGTAAGTAATAGATGTTTTGATCTATCGACTCTCTTTTGTTTTAGTGCCTGATTTAAGGTATGTCCTGTGAATCTCCGGTAAGCCCCTAGACCTAAGTCTTGTTTGATTATCCGTGAAAGTGTCCTCGGTAAAATTTTTGGAAAAGATTTTCTGCTTCCTTCTAGAATTTCGACGAATTCTGGTCCTGACTGCATTAACGGCCTGGTTTCATCGAATAAACCACGGTCGGCCGGATCTCTCCCGGTCATCAACAGACATGGTTTCAGTGTACCCTTGGATGGTACGATACACAAACATTCGGCTAATCCCTAGTTTTTTCAATGTATCAAAAATGTCGGCTAGCTCCTTATCCGCTTTGTACAGTGCAGTTACTGCAATTCAACTCCCTTCAGTGCTCCACTCCATTTTCAAAACAAATCATTTCTGAACAAGAAAATTGTAATAATGGCGGCAAAAATATCTATTTTATTATTGTAGAAGCTAAAGTTCGAAATTCAAATTAATATTTTTTTAAATGTATGTAAACAGCCAGTAACAGAATTTATAGCTAGACTAGGTAATTGTAAGAACAAAGGCACGGACGCTAATGTATGTGGAATAAAGGTTCAAATAATAAAAAAAATCCACTCATGCTAACTTTATTTTTAGCTTCACTTAGCTATTGCAAATCACTAACTTCAATATTTAATAAAATTTCTGAAATTGTTTTTTAGTTATCTATTTAAGATACTTATACAATAAAACTTATACAATGATACTTAGTTGATTATGACATTTTTGATCAACATTTTCGACCAAATATGTATATCACTACACTAATTACATATATACGATTGAAAATCGTATCATCAGCGACGGCCATTTTGATATCTAACATGCTGGAACAAATTTGAAATTATTATCGTAATCGTTCCTTTAAATATTTTATGGGTATGAAAATGATTACATTATTTTTAGTACACGAGGCGGTTTGCTACAGTTGGAATTAAATAAACTTACGAAAAAGACATGATTTGGTTAATAACATGTATAATATTATTTTTAACAGCATTGGTTAATGGCCAAGAAAAGTTTATGATAATGCCAGATCAAGAAGACATCAGAATAAACATTATTGTAAGTGCAAATATGTTTAACTCATTACATTCATTCGTTTAAGCCCATCGACGTCCATTGCAAGGCATATTCCTCGCCCAAAAAATAACTATGGGGAGATATACAATAATCGTTACGCTTGGCAAGCGGGTTGGTGATCCCATTGTGGTATTATGGTATGTAGAGGACGCTGTGCGCATCCTCTGGAAACTTTTTGTGAGCGGTGGGCAATCCTATATAATTAATGCATAAAGTGTGAATTATACAAGATTGTCACAAGTCTCAGTCCTCTGGGGTACTTCTGCTCACTGTTTAATCACATTGACGTGTTGCATTACAATAACTACATTATTTAATTAATAATATTACTTTCAGGCAAATATAGTCAGAGAAAATTTAAAAACAAATGGATGGGATAATATTCTTTGCTTTGGCCATTTACCCGATAATTTTTACAATAAATTAAAAGACCTGCATTTTACTTTTTCTATTTCAAATGTTGATGTAGAAGATGATTATGATATAGAAGACGTAGAACCGTACCATTCCAACTTTATTATTATTAACTGTTTAAACTTTGAACAATTTGAAGATATCATGACAAAACTAGTAACTATACCATACTGGCATCCACTAGCACATATCATTTTATATTATCATTCTATTGAAGATATGAAAATCTTGCCAAAGTTATTTTACATCATGTGGTATTACAAAGCAATTAATGTGATTATCATACAGTACGATGACTCCGAAAATTTACTTTATGTGTCATATTTCAATCCCTACACTAGTGAACCATATCGTTATAAAAACATTTACGCATGTAGATTGATGAAAAAAATTGGAATACCCTTTGATGGATTTGATTCAGGGTTTAGTTGTGAGGAGGGCTGCCAGAATATGCCTATAAATTCTAAAATACGATTCAACTTCTTTGGAACTTGCCTTGGATATGATACGCTATCTATGTACTATAATGATACATCAATACTACGACAAATTAATTTATATGAGAGCAAAGTAAAAAATTTTCATGGATATCCATTGAGAGCATTTGGTGTCGAAGTATTACCTTTCTTAGAAATCCGAAACTATAGTGACGGTACTTACTCGCTTCACAAAAGAGACGCTATGGTATGGACTACAATGGCAGAAATTATGAATTTTACGATTGATCTCTCTCCCGCCGAGGGTCATATTAAAAAACCTTTCGATTATGATTTAAATATTCAAATGATCTTTGCTTTTTCACATAGAAAATTTGATTTGTTTCTTTTTCCCGTGTACCAGTTGGATTTAGTTCTCGTAAAAGTAGATAATACATTCCCGTATAAGGAGAGTGGAGTTTGCTTTTTAGCACATCGTGCTGATTTTGAAACTATTTTATTCGATCAAAAATTATTACTTAACAACATAGGGTTGGTAATTCAATTCCTTTTGTGCTTTGTATGCTCTTGGTTTGCTTTCTTCATTTTCAACACACAACAGCGAGGGCATGTTAGTTTAGATCAGGCAGGAAAGGATCTCGTTAATACTGTAAGAACGATTCTATCGATAGGTCTGCACAACCCGCCTAAACAAGGTTCATTTCGTATATATTTATTTATATCTTTGTGGAGTTTCTTTATTATTAACTTTTCGACTCAAGCGGCAATTATATCATTCTTTTCTGCTGCTAAAAGAGGTAAAGAAGTGGATACATTTTACGATATTGCTGAGAAAGGATATATTGTTGAGGGCATGGCATCGCCAGATGTTATACTTCCTGATCATAAAGAAATATATCGCTTGATAAACTCCAAGCTTGTTTCTAACAAAGATTTATTTGGATGCGTTAAGAAGATGGATAATGACAGCCGTAGATTCTGTCTACTCGATTGTGCAGTTTGCAAATATTTAGAAAGGAACAAACTGAATGACAAGGGAGAACAATTCTTACATGTTCCTAGGGAAGCTAAGGCTCACGGACTTTTTTTGGCAATGCGCTTTCATAGAAACTCAGCAATGACTGAATTATACAATAAAAAAATATTGGCCATCGTAGAAGCTGGCTTGGTTACTAAATGGGAGCAGTACAGATTTACCGAAATTAAAGAAGAAGCACCCGTGCGGCCTATGGGATGGGAAGACGTAGAAGGAATTTACAAATGCTATTTCTTATTTTTAGCCTTAAGTTTTATCACATTTATAATTGAAATATTCATAGAACTAATCTTTAAATTTAAAAATGACTGTTTAAAAAATTCATCAAAGTAGTGTCACATTTGTATGTAAAGAAAATTACTTTATAAAAGCAATCAGCTTCAATAGATATTATTTGTAATTGAAACATTGAAATTGATAAAAATCAGAAGAGTGTAGAAGTAGCAAATTTTAGAAGTAGAGAGGCGTTTTCTGTCATAATTTAAGTGAATGACTGTATGTGTGACGTGTTGAACCCTCGATCGTTTCACACGGAACGCTATTATGAAATACACGATTGGCTTCTTTTTTTGACTTGCACTGCTGTCCAAGTGGCATTTGTTGATTTCGCGGATGCGAGGGAGCGGGACGCTGGATTGCCAATACGCCAATTTGGCAATGCCATATGTAGTCTAGTGCAGTAACTACAAAAATATTTAATATTCGTAAATAAATTACATATGCGTATCTAAGGTATTGCTAATATTTTGTATCATGCTAAGTTCGAACGTTGCAGAAATGTTGCCACATTGATATTGTGAAAATTAATGACCATGGAAATGCTAATGGTCAAATGTTCGGTTGCATATTTATCTAAAGTTAAATACGGAGTGAATCCACAAAATACATCATTTTATTCCACGTAAATATGACGCACCGTTTTTTTAAGTTTTTATATTATTATCTAACTTAACTATAATAATTTTTAAAAAAATCCGGATTATTTTCTAATAAGGACATTGTATTAGTTTCAAATAATATACAGCACAATGTCAATGATTCTAAATAGTGGTATTATGTTGAAAATTATATAATGCAAAATATTCTTATGTGTATTATTGGATTTATTTTTAGATTACATTGCAGATTTATTATTAGATTACTGTGTATTATTTCTCCTTCATACTGTTCCAAACTAATCAGAATGTTTGTTTTTTTTTATTAAGGCACCTAAAATCATTTAGAATTAACTTTAATTAGCTTTTTTATAATTACAATTTGAATTTGGTTTCATATTTACTTTATTAAATACAACTTGAATCACATTTAAACTTTGAATTATACCGAATTACGTATACGTAAACGTAAAATCTTACGTTTGTAATCACTCGCCTAGACCTGCTGCCGTTTATTCTCATGTGTACCAATTATGAAAGCAATAAAGTTAATGGTATTCGCTTGGTTGCTTTAAGTGTTAAACATCAAGTACTACATTGAACTTCGCAGCAAGTTTGTCGGTTGGTAATAATTTAATTTTTTTCGGTACTATATGGCATTAACTCAGTGGCGTAGCTAGGGGGTGGCGAGCGGGGCGGCCGAACCAGGCACGACAAGCAGGGGGGGCACCAAAGTTGAAAATATTTTTTTTGAATGATGAGTAATAAAATTTTAAAAGAAAAATGAAAACCGTAATTTAAAGTAAATAACAAAAAAATATCGAATTTTACTATTTTTATGCTAAAAAAGTTGTTAAATAATATGAACATTAAATAAAAGTAAACGGTTACAAATTATAATATACACAGTGTTTAATAAGCCTTTCATTCGCAAAACACATAAAGTGTTTTTTAAAAGGGCCCTAAATTACAAAAACACATATATGTTTTTCGAATTAGTCGACACTATTGATTTTGAAAATGTGATTAATGACTGCAGGCCAAAAAGCAAGGAATGTTCGTTTTTAAAATTTCCCAATAAATTTTATTAAGATCTAATGTTATTTTATATATATTTATTATTATTTTGAACCAAAAAAAATATATGTTAACTACATTCTGTGCTGGATTTTGAAATTATTTAGACTCTTTGGGGGGGGGGGGGGCGCACTAAACCCCAATCTGCCCCAGGCCTGAAATACCAAAGCTACGCCACTGCATTAACTATTATTATAATTTTATTATCCATCTGTGTGTTTTTCATTATTCTTATTATTTATATTTTTTATTTCCCAACCGCTGACAATATTTTATGCGTGTCTTCCAATTGCCAGTAATAGGTGACATTTAACATACTGTTATATGTTACACGTTTTTTATCTCTAGTTTATTGTTAATTTACTTAATTTCTACGAGTTTATTAACCTATCCCCCGATTTACACTGTACTTGTTTTACACGGTTTTCGAAATAAGTTTCTTTTTGGGTTTTTATCGCACTCTTCTAAATGCTACTGTGATTGAACGCGTGTGTCGTGTACACATTTCACGGGGAATCCCGAGCTTATGTGCTGACTTGGCTCAATATGAAGAAGTTTACAAAGATCTTACAAAAAATTCGGAGCAATTGTTAATAACCGATTTTATTACCATCTCTCATAATGTACATATTTCTGCTTCTAACATCGAACCGGCACAAATAACTTGGAGTGATGAAAGTGAATTCGAACCTTTGATTCCGAAAAAAAAAAATGAGAGTATTTTCTGTCAGTGATAAAGGATAATAAAACACCTTTGGTTTTAGTTTTTGTTCTTCTGTTTAATGTATTGTAATTAGATAAAAAAAACAGTGTTTCCGTAATATATTAAATATTTTGACTCGTCAATGCATTTTGTTTTTATTTCTGAGTACACCTAAAATATTAAGAAAAATCACAACTGTTAAATCGCAACATTATGCATTTTCTGCAAGCTTTTCGATTTACACGGTTTTGACTTGAAAATTTTTAATTTTCGATTTACACGTTTTTCCCAGGAACGTATCTACCGTGTAAATCGGGGGATAGGTGTATAATACAGTTATTTATTAGTCTTATATAATGTTACCATTTACAACATATTGGTACTTGAAATTACATCTAAATTATATTCATCTTATTATCAAATTTATTTACTCTACCCTTTGAGAAACAAAACACCTGGTCTGATTATGGTTGTCTTTATGCTAGCCTAGGAAACGACTAGCTGCTATTTCTGGCTATTATTAGCAATACGACCCCTTCGATATAAAACATTAATAACGATGCAGAACCTCTTCTTCTACTTCCGGATTCGCACTCGCACGCTGGGTCGTCTTTAAGCCGAAACCGGCATATACGATGAAGAGATTAAACGGGCTCGCAGGAATCAGCTTATAAGACGCCCAGACATGGCAGTAAAACATTCGTGGACTTGGTATTCGCTCCCTCCATATAGTGTTTCTGCCAGATTTCCAGCGAGCATTGCCTAAGCAGGCGCTTAGCGTCCGAGAAAAGCAGCCTATCGTAGACCAACTTGGTCATAACCTCATTCTTTTCCAGACCTATATGTAATTTGGTCAGTTTCGCTCTTATTTAGAAGGCTATCGAGTGATAAGACGTGTAGTCGCTCAGCAACTCCAGCGATGATTTGATCGCTAAGGATATAGATGTAAGGCCGGTTTAAAACGAATTAAACCAATCGGTTTAAAACGAAAAAAACCGTTTAAAACCGAAAAAACCCATTTTTTTCGATTTTAAACGTTTAGTGTTGACGACTATGTTTTTCTTAAATATAAACACATTATCTATTCCAAGCGTAGACATTACCTAGCTAAGTTGAAAAACTATTACCTAGTTGACTATATTAATTATTTTGAAAAGATTTATCAATCAGTTTCATTCGGGTTAAATCCAAACTCACACACTTGCACTTCTCACGCGGAGAGACCTCAAGATGCAACGTTGCCAGCTCGCCTACTCCACACCACACACACACATACATAGCGTGTTGCGTGCGGACATGTCAGTGTTGCCAGTATTGTAAAAAAATGTACAAATTTGGATTCAATATAAAGGTACTCGTACCAAATATGCCAAACATTACTAAATAACTAAAATGTAATGAGCTGTTATAAAATTAGATTATTAGGTACCCGACTTTTTCTTGAAAGTAATAAAAAAAACTGGCTAATCTTACACAGTCCACTCGACAACATGATGATCATACAGTCAAGAAAGTCATGTCAGTCAAGAAAATTATTGAGGCGCCACTATCTTTGTAAAACTGACTGACATTTCTGTCCTATAATTAAATATGGCAACACTTTATTTCTTTTCATGACTTTCTTGACAGACTGTGTGTGTGCATAGCAGTCGGCGGTGGCTCTCTGTCGGCAAACTCTTTGAACAGAAATTGAGGAGTGGACCTTTGAGTAGACCTTAACTACTTGGAAATAAAGGTCAAAACTCCTATCCACAATTTATTTATGATTTAGGTACATATTTTAACCTATTGTACGTAATATTGTTTCTTTATAATTATAGTACTTTATATGTAATATACTTACCTACATAGGTATAAACTGCATAGGTAACTAACACAAGACCAAGTATTGTCGATAATGATGTGTAAAAACACTGTTCTTATATTTTAATAGGCGAGTTTTAAACCGTTTAAAAAGATTTATTTAGGGTTTTAAACCGCCACTTTTGGTTTTAAACGTTTTAAATCGGCTTTTTTACATCTATAGCTAAGGACATTAGCTACACAGGCATCTATATCCGCAGCACGCCCAGCCGTCGAAATAGCGTAGTTCGCGAAATACGAAGACGGAATAATTGTTAAGTTTGAATTTTCTTCCTCCGACCTCAGTATATCTGTTACAGGCAGGCGTATTGCTTTCTTTCTTTTTTTATGTTGTTTTCGTTCCTTAAGTAATATAATAAAATCCACGTATTTAGTATAAGTCTGTTCATGTAGCCAAATAGAATACTGTACTTATAGCCATACAGAACAACTTTTGCTTCTGTGGATATTACTTGTAAAAGGTGGTCAAAATTCTCTCCAAAAATAAAACTAAGTGGATAGCGATGACAAGTATTAAGATATTTAAATAAAATTTATTATTATATATAACTTATTTTTGCATAAACTCATTTATCATGCGAAATGATAAATTCTATTAACAACGAGCAAATAATCCAGATGTGAATGAAAAAATTAGGGTTTTTTTTCATATTGTTTTAAATTGCGTCGATTAACGGAAAGTAAAGATGAGGAATTTATTATTATTATATATATTTTTAATTATTCTGTAATACATTATATTACGTTTTTTATAATGAATCAGTTTAACTATTGAGATTATCCGTCAACTATTGAGAATTTAATCAAGAAGAAAACAGTTAAGTATCTCTGTATTTAAAAAAAATACTTACAAGCACACCGATATTTTTTCCTGTTGTATAATAAAATAAACTCAATAATCTTTCATAGCTTAAGATACAAGCACTTTTAATGGTTTTTAAGTATTTTATTTTTATAGTCACCAGTAGACGTATTAGTATTTTTTAAGGCTGTGGTTCTTCATGATGTAAATTATGTACTATTGTTAATATTTTTTATCTGTACCTCAATAATTTGGTTGTGATTGTTTATGGGTGGGATTATGGTTCAAAGCAAAGAAGATTTTGTTGGTACAATAAACAGAAAAAATTGTTAATATTTCACAAAGGCCTTCATAGACGTAACTAAGTTTAATGGGAAATTCTCACAACAAAAGTATTCATTACAGGGACCATAAGCACGCAGCATTTCCAATAAGAGACGGCCAAGCGTTTACAAGTCAGGTATAATTTGCGATGAAACGAAAACTTGCTAATGTCATTCTCAGCTGAACATACGTAATATAAACGCTTTGTTACTCGTAAAATAAATCTATTAGTTTTGATTAATAAACATCACTCCACTTTCACCTTTTAGAAAAACATTCATTGTATTTTCAACTTTGTTTGAAAGTTCTTTGTTATAGAAGCAGGTGATTTTTGACGTTAATTTATTTTTGTGTACAGTTTAGTCTTTCCCATTTCGGCAACCTCAGCGGGCGTTCTTTCATAAGTTTGACTAGTAACCAGTCTGTGTGCAGCGCATCACGACCTTGGTCTCGTGTGTCTAGAAGAAGGTTAGTGGAACATATATTCAAGTTATAACATTATCTATATATATTGATGATTTAATTTCCGTCGAACTTTCTACAATAGTTCACGTATATAGTAATTTATTATTAGTTTGAACTATAATTTTTTAAAATACTACAATAATTACAGGTGGAATGATTCAACACTAAACAACCATTTGGAAGCAAGCAAAACAGCTTGGCCTGTTACACACAAAGAGTCAATTTTTCTACCTGAATTTCCAATCACAACACACTTAAATAAAGATTTTCAAGTTATTAGTGCAATAGCTAAAGGTGCTTTTGGTGAAGTTTTAAAAGTTAGAAAAAACAGTAATGGAAAGGAATATGCATTGAAGGTGCTAAGTAAATCACAGGTAAAAACTGTAACATTGTCCTAACATTATATACTTATTTCATAATTATATTTAAATCTATCATACAAATGTGTACTCTATCTGCATATTTAATATAGAATTTAAAGAGTAATACTCTCTTTGTCATTAGAAGAAAAATTTGTAATTCCTAGTATTTATAAGCTAAAAGGACACATGAAATTTGTTATTTGTAAAGTAATTATATGTGATTTTATCTTCTTTCTTCCCCTGTCTTTTACTTTTGGTTTTACTATCTAGATTCAATATTTTTTGTGTTGCACCTTTGCTACTAGTTTATAACATAAAGTTAATAGATGATATGATGATGCACATTAAAATTTGATGGTTGTGTAACATTCTTATTTACTTAGTCACTTTTTGTTAATTATGATTGAATTGTGATATTTATAGTTACTGAAACTTATGCTGATAAAATTAAATGCTAGACCTAGGTAATAAGTTAATATGGCTTTTGAACTGAAAAAGGGATAAAATAAAAGAAGTATGATAAGAATCAAAATTTTAACAACAGGTTTTTTTGAACTGTTTGATGTCCTTTTTTATAAAAAAAATTTGATCTCAATATTGATAACAATTCCAAGCCTATTCTTAGAAAATTACTTTAAAAGTTTGTTTCATAAAAGTAGGAATAAGACAAAAGCAATATTTAAATAAATTTTTTTGATATTCTCCTTTTAGATTGAAAGTAGTTATTAAGAAAATTGGAGTGATTGGTAACAAATTGTATAGCAGTAAAGGCTCCAATGGATGAAAGAATTGCTCCTTTTTCATCAAAAGGCTAAACTTTTACATCTTTTTCCAATCAATCTGCATAAAGCGATTATGTTGAAAAATGTTACATTAATCAATATTTTCTATCGGAATGTGACAGGCCAATAACTTCAGGCAGGATAAAGTGTGCATGGACAGATGCTATTCAATAATTAATTTTATTATGTTATAATAATGAGAATTTTTGTTACTTATTTTATTTTCCACATTACATAAATTTATTATTTCTGAAAACACTGAATTTGGATAGGATGTACCACATTAATTGACAGCAAATTAGCTATACATCCGTATCTATACATCTTTTATAACCAGAGTAATAACCACACTCAATAAACTGCATCTGAATCCTGTGAATGAAATTGTATGGTTTGTGTTTTATTTAAGGCAAGATGTATGGATTAGTAAAGATAAAAATTTTAAGATTCGAGTTTTTGATGCTAGTCAAACAGTTATTGCATATTGGCTGAATGCAACAAGACAAAATATTGTGATGCCAATTTTATTAACTTAATTTACTCATTAGGTGGCCTGTCTGGTTAGCCAAATGGAATGTAAATAATGCTAAATGAACTCTAAATAGGGAAAAATAAAAACTTGAATGTGGTGGGCCTGAAAACTTAATTAACAATGTAAAAAACTACAAAAGTAATATATCAATGGAGGTATGCATATCAGAATGAAGAATGTGATGAATTAGTGCATAGAACTTGGATGTTATCTGGTAAAGTTAACAAATAAAGAGTGGGGTGTTTGTTCTTTGTAAGGAGGCTGAAAGACTATCTCATAAAAAAAAAATTATAGAGTTAATAAGGACATTGTGGAAGAAGGATGTTTATTTGGTGGTGATTATTATGTCAAGAAGTGTTACAAAAGCTGAATAAAAAGGGATGTTGAGAGATTTAAAGATGAGAATGGCATTTTCATGTGGTGTATTTTTAAAAATTGTGTATAAAAGTTAAGAAATCAGTGCTTGTTTATTTTAGGTCAAATTTTAAGCAAAGTTATAACCAAAGTAATTGTATCCCAATTGTTATACATTTCGATTCTATTACAGAATAACAACAACAACAGCTAATGTAAATCAATATACAGATATTGATTTACATTAGCTGTTGCTTTGTGAATAAATTTCCCTTTATCCCTCACAAGGGCAGGCATGGGGAACTTCTCAACAATTAACCTTAAGTTTGAACACTGCATTTGTGTAGTGGTTAATGGAAACATAATAAACATCTTACCAAAAATTACTTGGCCATTAACAAATATTATTAAACTGAAAAAATAATAAAGTTACAATTTCTCATTGCCGAAACAATTCTTTAACTTATTAATAGTATGGATTTGTGTTTTAGAAGAAGTGATCTATATAGTTCATAATTTTTTTTCTTGTCTTGAAATGTATCAATTATGGTATTTATATATGTTATAAATTGTGATATTTTTCCTTAAAAATATTTTGCCTCCTTGTATTTTTATTGTCAATTATTATAATGTTTATAGGAGTATTAGTCATTATAATAATGTTTATAGGAGTATTAAAAAAAGCATGACTTAATATAAACATAGAAAACAGAAAATAAAAATAATTCAGTCTTTGTCTAGTACAAGATATGTATTTGTTCCTACAAATATATTTCTTGTGTACAAATGTATTACATATCCTCAGCAATCTGAGAGTATATATTGTCCAGAAAAATAATTTTTATGTATCCTGGGAATACATCATTTTCTCCAATCCTGTTTATAAAATTTATGAGAATTTGAATAACAATTTGACCAGTTTAATGATTTTTCTCTGTTCTTCTGTTTAGTTGTCTGTAGTTTTTATGCATACATAAACAATTATGTGGTTTAATACAATAGCTTTAGCAAGAAACTCAAAACAAAACACATATGTGAAATTAACATTACCTCTATAAATTTTGGTTAATTAATAGTAGCAATTAATAAAACCTAACTTCTGGCATGAATCTCAATTGACCTCAGATTGATGTACTATCTTAAGGATATACTTGTGTTTAATAAGTTCATGGGACCTTAGTTAAGACGGTCAAAAATGTCTATGAGTCCTAATCCTTCAATATAAGTTAGGTTGCTTAGGTTGTATAAGTAAGTAAAATTACTTGTGACTTAAGTCCTAAAAAAAGCTAACTATAAGCATATTTTGTTTTTTTTCGGCTTTATTAGCTTTTACCGACTTCGTGGTCAGAGACAGCCCGGTAGGCCCTCAGCGTTGTAAAAGACTGCTATATTAAATAATTAAAGGTCGTCAGCAGTCTGCCTCTTCGAATCCGATAAACGTCAATGCCTCTACGAGGCATAGTCACCACCTGTAAAAAATGAAACCACTGGGCTATATAATTTTTAATTGTTCATTGTTAATAAGCACTACTCACAAAATAATGAATAGGAAAGCAATATACAGAATTTCTGTAACCCTTTGTTACCTATAGATTTATTAACTTTCTATAGAAAGAACAATTCTTATAGACACTAAGGTAAACAAATGTCAATCATAAGTCTTTGGAGATAGAATACAGTTTGCTGTTGAAGATGTAAAAATGTGTGAATTTAAAAATTGATTTCTACTTAAAAATCGTTTATTTTTAGGATTATTTTTATGCACATGTAATTTTATCAGTGTCTGTTTGTTGTGACTTTATAACATACTGCACATCACATACTAATAGGTGATCAACCCGCTCGACTTTTATTATCACAGACAAAAATAATATACAAGCAAATATGTTTATAATTTTGTACATTTTTAAATTTTTTACATGAACGAAACCATGTCGCATATAATAGATTTGCAAATTTTACGCTGTTTTTTTATGAACAAAAAGGAGAATGTTCTTTGTTTAAATTTTCAGGGACGTTTAGTTTGAAAATAATACCATGAAAGTTGTCTATGGTAAACAAAATGTACCAAAAAAAAGGGTGTGAGTTAACCATCTTTGTATTGTTTTTATTTCCAGGTAGTAGCAGAAAGGGCAGTAAACCAAGTGAAGGCAGAGGCGAGCATACAGTCTGCCTGTGGACATCATTCCTTTATCGTCGGAGCTGTGTCTCGCTGGCAAACAAAGAAAACATTGTACATTGGTAAGTTATATACTTTAGTATTATCTCTAATTATTTTTAATGAGGTGATATAAGTTGTTTTACAGTTTATTTAAAGTAAGTTAGTGCCTTTTACATCCTACAAACACCTTGCATCGAGATATCAAATATATTTTTAAAAGTATATGCACATAGATGTCAATAATCGCGTCTGTCTGTTGCTAGGCTCAAGTTTTGAAATTAATAACGTATTTTGATACGATGCAGTGTGTTAATATTGTTATACATTTGCAACAAAAAATCATTACAATCAAGGAGCGTGCTATAAAAATTCTCAGTTAAAATAAAAAAAATAAAGCTATTGTGTATATGTATATAGCGAATTAGCATTCAAACCATTCATTTAATAAGGTCGCTGACGTCTATAACAAAGACGACATATTAGAAATAAACATAATGTTAAATTAAATTTTAAATAAATCAAAAATAATAAAAAAAATATTCAATGTCTATAATTTATAATTTTCTGATAAAATTATACAACTAAAAGTTATTGTTTATTTTTGTTTTTGTACGAAAACGCATTCGTCGTTATCACAGCCTATAGTCGCATACATACAGTTGAATAGTCAAGTAACATGGGAACCCATTGAGTGAAAAATAATTACCTTTTGATTTCCAGAACGCTTGATAGTTAAATGAATAACCATTAGCGACTTTAACGTATTCAATAATATTTTTAACTTCGGATGTGGCTTTATCATTAAATAGTCATTTAGTGTTTATGTAACTATGTGTTTCTAAGGTGTAAAATGTTAATGTATATACGTAGATTTGTTAGAGGGACCGGAAAGTAATGTCGTTTCTGTCGACATATTTTACACAAAAACTGATTAAATTTTACCACTCCGGCATTAAAAACTCGTATACAAAATAGCAAAAGGTTGTTGATAACGAAGGTGGTAACGAAGGTAAATATTGTTGATTCGAAATAAAAACTTGTTACTTTCCGGTCCCTCTAATTTATACAAAATATACTCTTCTTTATATATATATATAAATGAGTCTTAATAACTTAACACAACAACGTATATTTCCGATGACACTTTTATTTACGGAAAACTCGCCGAGTTTGTGGTTGCATTGTACAGATCAAAGTCTTATATTTTTTATTACACAGATGTATATAAATAAAGAATTATTTAGCCCAGTTCACGTCTTCTATGGTACTTTAAATTAGGATTCCTAAATGCATAAAGAATGATAGTACAAGCTAAAATTCTCTCGGGATTTCTTGCACTTCGTCACTCATCAGAGCGACCGCTAAGGCACCGCTCATCTGGAGAAATATTATAAGACCCCTTAGTGCTATGACCTTAAGATTTGAAAGAAATGCTATTTATATTAACATAATTATATTCGCTGTAAGTATTAATACCATTACTATTGTAATGTAATTATCTCTTAAATTATTATTATTATAATTTTGACGGGCATTAATTCAAAGTTCAAAGTGAACACTTGGGGTAGCCGTGATAATCACTGGGACGCTCTGTGACTGCTATCTCGCTCTAAATATAGGCGTATCTGTATGGCTTACGTACATTATACATATATAGATAAGTTTGTTTATTTCTCAAAAAATAATGATCTTGTTAAAAACTTTTACTTAAAAATCACGGGAGAATCTATTATAGTGCATTTTATTATTGCACTGAATTAGCTCATACTAAATTAAAGTAAAAAATGAATATGTAATTTAGAAACGGTTAGATCTATTTTGTTAGAGATCTTTTTGTAAGGACAAAGGATGTATGATAGATAATCCACAATGAAGAGATTATGCAAAAAGCTTCGCTGCAAGATTAAGAGATGTCATTGATGAAGATCAAATCAAATAGTTGTCCGTCTAATGTGGTAGAGGGACATCGCTTGTGCAACCGGCTGCAGTTAGGGTCCAAAGGGTTTTTAGTGCGACCGGTAGCTAGTAGATATACCGTAGTTAGACCCCTGCGAGGTAGATCGTCGACATAGTCAAGGTCACTGTGGTGAATAGACGTGCCCACACCAACCCGATAATTAGATATGTTAGGCCTTATATTATCGTATATCTTTTTCGTTTAATGATAATAAAAAAAAAAACGCACGATACAATTTAAACGTTTTGAAGAAATAAATTATTAGTTTTATATCATGTACGTTATTTGTCTTATTTTATTAAAAAAATATTATTAAAATCAAAAGTATAATGTAAGATATTTATCTACGAATCACATGGCTAGATGAATCGAATCTTTAAACAAAATGGCGGCTGGCTATTCGTTGTGCTGCAAAACGTGCTAGGGCTGTGAGCATAGTTTTAATCCGGTTGAATCACTGAAGAACTCGCTGGGACGATTTTTAAATTACGCGTACTTGAGGCGACAGACGGACGAATTATGTCGACGAACCACAATTACGCGTTTTTACTCGTTACGTCTGGCACTGGGGTAATCGAAATAAGACTAGGGATAGAAATAGGAAACAATGAAACAAAATTTATTCTTCCGAAAAGGCTTTGTTACGCACTTTCGAAAAGTCAAGACATTGACACAAAGTACATTTAAATAGATCGAGCAGAACCTGTTCAAAAATCGATAGTTACTCTTTTAACGACAATTTAACATTATTTTTTTCATGTTATAAATCTATTTTTCTCGTGAAATTCAGCATGATTTTAGTACTATATAAATTTTAATACAATAAAATGGTTTATTGATCAACCTTTTCTTAAGATAACATACGTTTAGAACTTTTCCAAAAGCAACAGCTATAGTTCAGAAAAAGAAATATAACTTGACAGACAGACCTTCCGCTGGTGAGAATGGCCTATCACACATCCCCTATACCTTCACGTGAGGAGAGAAATCACTGTACTGTGAATAAAGGAAAGAGCTTATTATGTTAGGTCATTTCCTCACCTTCGGACGATAACGCTTGACTTGCCTTGAACTGTTCGAGTGTCCAGACCCGGACATGGACTTGCTATAATCACAGCCTACAAACATTTTGTTTTCATCATTATGTCAGCTGATAGAAACATTTAAAGACTTCTCTTAAAAGTCGTAATGACTGGACTGTCGCTATGTGTTCAGTCCTGGTGGGAGCCTACTTATATCGCCTCTTCAGATTCGTGGTTGCCACGCGAAAACCTGTCGGCCCCAACGGCCGAACGTTTCAAGAGCGGTACGCACCGCCCACCGCCACTGCCACTTCAGACGAGGTCTGAAGTGTCGGTGATATTGATAATATACTATGTAAAGTATATTATGTAAAAAGCATAGAAAATTAATCAATTTGTTTATATTATTGCGATGTTGATTAAATATTTAGTGATAAGGAGCGACCTAATAACAAAGGTGATTCCTTCATTCGATATACGGCTTGTTATCGATAGAGTTATTCATATACGTCTACAAAAAACGAGGTCAGACTTGATTTAATTGTGCCATTGGGTTATTTTGATAACAATGATGTGCCTTAATTACATAAAGGTCATTATCAACTGTTGATTCCTAGTGTTCTCTATCAACTTAATGTTTTGCAGTTACAGAATACGTTTCGGGCGGTGAACTGCTAGCTTTACTTGAAAGGTATAGGAAGTTGCCGGAAGAGATTGTGAAGGTGTTTGTCGCCGAGATTGCCATTGCTCTAGGTGAGTATTTGATAAGCCAGTATTAAATATACTGCGTTCAATGATAACGTTGTTAAAATGAAACAATTAACCGACCTGATTAAACTTGAAGCACCAAGGATATGATATTATTAAATTGACAATATGCAGGGTGATTTGTTACTTATATTTGTAGGAGTCACTATATCCAAAATTTAATAATTTCGGAAATTATAACGTTATGAAAATATAATAAGAAACGTCTTCATAATTCCGATGACTATATATTAAAATTAGCTATTGTTTACTTTCGGTCACTGCAAACTTATAAGCTTATATATATATGTATATGTTATATATATATATGTATATATTCAGATGATTAGTCACCTTTCTGGCATAATTTCTGTCCATTGTTTGAAAATTAACTTTATAACACTTTGAACAGCACTTTTTTAGTTTATTGTGTCTTTCTTATTAGTGACGTTACTGTTGGATATATTGGCTTTATAATATATTTTTTTCCTATGCTCCATATATGGACTCCATATTTTAGATTTCTTCGTTTCAGCCCGTAGACGCTTACTGCAAGGTATAGGCCTCCAAAAATATCTATGACAAAATATACCACAATCCTCACGCTTGGCAGGCGGTCACAGTGTGGTATTATGGCATGCAGATGACGATGTTCACATACTCTGGAAATTTTTTATGAACAGTAGCAATCTCATGTGTATATATATAATAATATATAAAACCATTACCAAAAAAAAATTGTTTTCAAAGTTATACTGCGACAGTTTAACTGTAAAAGTTGGAGCACAAATTGAACTACTAAAATGTTTTGATTTAAAAGAGGACGACAGTCTGAGATATGTTACAATTTAAGTTTATATTTGAGTTGAATGCTGTTATTGTCAACTTAAATTTGCTAAAATCGTTCCTTCTTATTTCTTTCGCAGATTAAAATTTATTCCCATTATTATTTTAATATAAGGTTATTTGTGTTCAATAGGAGACCACACAAAGACACAACACTTTTAAGAGCAAAGAGCTATAAAATGGTTTGGCGTGAGATTTAAATAATTTGACTACAATATATCGCTGTATGTATTTTATTTTATACATTGCTGTTTATCTATGTTATGTCCTTATTGTGGGCTAAATCAAGTCCAAATTCGTGAATAGATTCTTTTTACAAAACACAGTCATACTTGGGTTATTCTAAAACTTTAATCAACTAAACCGACTAAATACATTTGAAGGATTTATTTAAACAAAGGATATGTTTTAATGTAACAAGTACTATATATATAACATATAATTCATGTATATGTAATGTGAGGTTTATAATGATGGTGAAAAAATTTATTATGTTAAAATTGGCAGCTACATTCACTCCTTTTACTATGCCAGGAATTGTTTTTACCCATAAAGTTTTTAATTATGATGCTTCAACAGTCTCCTCTGATTTTCACCAGAGACAACCTCTTTTACAGTTTTAATGTGGTAAAGTTTAGTGTCTGAAGCTGACGGGCAAACTTTCAAAATTCTCAACAGGCAATGTTGCGAAATAGCTATGGACATAGTCTTGACTTTGATAACAAAAATATCAGAACATATCTCGATCAGTACGCGTGTAATGTGGTGACTTTGTCAAAACCTGTTGAGGAATGAAATTAGCATATGCCCTTGTGTCTATCAATGTTAATAGCACTCAATAAACTAATCACTGTGTAATTAAGTAATGTATTGTTACACCGTTAATTATTCCTTCTAAAGTCAATGTTAAATACCAGTAGTGGCTGTTTCATATATGAATACGTTTATTTTTGTTTTAGATTTTTTACACAATGCCGGCGTTATATACAGAGATCTGAAGCCGGAAAATATACTTATTGACGAAGAATTCCACTTAAAACTCATCGACTTCGGACTTTCAAAGTGGCTGTCTATCGGCGCGCGGACAACCACTATTTGTGGCACCTTGAAGTATATGGGTGAGTACGGTTTTTTGTATTTTTTTTTTAATATTGAAGGTGAGGCAGCGTAACTAAAACGGTCATTTTCCATTTTCAGTGTGGGATTTGACTCGTTACATTATTTAAACGTGAGATGGCTCAGGGTGCTGGATCTGTGACCTATTCGCTCCAGAGACCCTTCGCCACTGTGTAACGGCAAACGACACGGGTGATTATGTCAGTGGCGACGGTTCCGCGAGCGACTTGCCTGTGACGACGGCAAGATGAACGCCCGCAGCATAGCCTTCGAAATGTCCATGGAAGGAAGGCAAGTGGACGAGGTGGTAGCGAGCATCTTCCACACCGTGCTCTTCCACCGGTCAAGTGGCAAGTTCACGTACAATAATGAAGAGAGTTACTCTATACGTACCGTTAGTTATATCGACGTGGACTGTGATTTCATCGACTTCACTTATGTCTGCTGTGAGTCGGAGGCGCTAGGCCGGTGCGTCAAGAAGGAGATATCCGAGTTCTCCGACTTACTACGCACTGCCAACTCATCTCCCCCACGCGGCTCCATCAGCCTGGAGTTCTTCCAGAAGCGTCGCGCGCGCTGGCCCTTCCAACCCGAGTGCGTGCCATGGGAGGTTTGGACAGTATGCTGCGAGCTCACCGAGTCCCGCAACGAACACGACATGCACAGCCAGCACGAGACCGTCGTCGAGATGCTCCAGGACAAGATCGTTCACATAACCGAGATCATTAATCGTCACGAGTACGTTCCCAAGATGCCAAGCCGCTCCGACGCCGATTTAATATTCGACACCTCGTATGCGGACATACAGCCGTACCTGTTCAAAATACAATACAACCTATCCGGGGCTCCCCCGACCTCTGTAGGCAACACAGTGCGGAAATTGATTCGTGATACGTTGTCATTGTGATCAATATTGTGTCTATGTTTTAGTTTTTAATCTGTTCAAATCGCACCCGTGTTTATTACTTAGTGCTGTAAATAACATGTGTAACACAGTATCAGTTAATTTAAATTGTGTGTCCTTTTAATATTGTGTATTAACTTGCACGACATCGAATATTTCGACTTATTTTAAGTCGTAGGTTTGGTAGAGGGGAGAACACGTAGAAATTACGTGTGAGAGTGATAAATAAATATAGTACTTTTATGTTACTGGCCTATTATATTAATCGTTCTGTAACCGAACTGCAATGAGTGAATTATTTATTTTGCGTTTTTACAGTACTAATGTACTTATTTAGCACAGAGTTATGTATATTTGACTGACAGCGGGGTGTCCTAACCATGACTAGTCCAATTTTAACTCATATTGTTTTCCTTTTATCGCTCGTGTAATATTTTATTTACTAATCAATGTATTTGTTTCGTGATATATACGCTAATCGTTCTTCTCTTGTAACAATAGTAGTTAATCTAATGTAAATTAGTTGTAGCATTATGATTTCAGAGCAAAGACTCAAGGCTGGTTGATGTGTCCACTCATTTTTATTGTTTAAGGTTTTTGCGATTTCTTAGGTATTTTAAGTTTTTAGCGTTTTCTATAGTTTTCGTGTTAGATTATTAACAAATGTTCATTAATAATTTTTAACTAAATTTAGTTATAACATAATTTTTAAAGTATTTTTGCTGTAGGACTGAATGTACATATCTGTATATATAATGTTACTTCCTGCCATTACTATCTCTCACAAGCTGCTTAAAAGAGGATTATATTTGCTGATATCGTGATTTGAACACAAGGAAAGATGTGTGTTTGATGTACATAACATAGTGTTTCAATCGTTTCAATAGAATCTTATTTTGTGATATTGTCAATAGCATAGCGATAGTATGTCCGTAAGAAAGTTCATTTTAAAGTTATTTCATGTTAAAATTTTAGATTAGTTATTTAATGTTTGATTAAAGATTTTTAACAATATAGACGTATATTGTAGAAACTGTATATAATGTAAATATTTATAGAATTGTCTTTCCATTCAGGTTGAGGTATTTAAGAGCTTTACAAATTAAATGTTCAGCTATGAACTTTTTTGAACAGTTGGGAGACTATTAAGTGATTTTAGAATAATTAGAGGTCAGAGCTCTAACTTTAACGTAGAAAATGGTGCGTAGAGTATTGTGTGTAATTAGAAACTTGTACTTTATCAATAATACATAGCCGCCACCAACCTTGAATCAATTCTTTTTGACGACTTGATGTTGCTTTATACATTATAAAGATTTTGAAGAAAGTATTTCAAAGCATTATACTGATGTTTATCATTCTAAATTTATATCTTATATCCAGTTCGTACGTTTCTTATGGCACCTTGAGCAAATTTTCTATGATAAAAAGTCCATCCATAATTGAACTTCTAATTTACTTTCCTACCTCATTTTGTGACTAGACATAGTGTGCTGTGCATCTCGATTGGGAAATAATTTCCTATTTCCTAGATATATTTGTCAACTATATATTCATCACCAAAGAAGAGGCTGTACATAGATTGCAACTGCGGGAACATTCAAATTATAAATCTAAATGTCTTCTTATTTTATATCCATTCGTATTTTCTTATCAGCGAATACCTTATGAAGCGTAGTTTCGCATCGACTTGTATTCTTATGCGGTGAATCCGGTGATAGGACAATATTTTTTATTGTGTCGTAATGATTATATTACGTGGTCGTTTAAGTAAAGTCGTCGTGTATGTCGAGCACATTGTAAAATATTATATAATTGCACATCCTATGGCCTTATTTGAAAGATGATTCTGATATATCTTAAATGTGTCTAATAATGGCTGTTTTATATTAGAGTTTATGGTAAATGTGATGGGAGGTATCTGTTGTGATGTATGAGTTCAAATAATGAAAAAAATTTTAGTCTTGTGATAATTTATATTATAAATATGTGAATAAATAATGAAGTATTAAAACCAAGTGTTTTATTATAAACTTCATAGTTGCCTGCGGCCGCTTTGCGAACTTAGTGAATGCTCCTTCATCACGTCTTGTGGTTGGAACTTCGTTCTTAGCTGACCTCTTTTCGGCGTAAGGAGTTATTTCTTAAAAATTTTATTCTCTAAACCCATGAATCGGTTCATTAATCGAAATCTTCACAAACATGTTCATTCATATATGTTTTTTTCTAACACCAAAACTGAATACACGTGCTCGAAAATCGCAACAAAGTATCGCTTGAACTTACTCTGTTTTACTCTTGTGGCGGATAATCCTCCACAGCCCTCTCCTGCCGCGCTTACCTAAGACGTGGTACATTGTTTTCGGAACCACTATAATTAAATTTTGTATACATAATACCTAAAAATAGCTGAACGTGGGAAGAATAAACTATTTAAATCTGAATTTTAAATATTTTTATTTCGCTACCGAACTGGACACTACGAGACTTGTGCAGTCCTTTGTTGGTTCCGCTATTTTTGGTAGTTAAGGAATGATAACTTTTTACTATCAGCGTAACCTCTTGGCCTCCACGCTAAATGCCAATTTCACGAGCCGTAATTTTCGCAATAATCGGTCGCGCGCCGTGCACTTTAACTGTCCAGCCGTGTACCGGAACTGACGCAACATGTGTATTTTTCATAACAAGTATGTTCGTGTACAACGAAAAGAATTATTAAATAAACTGTGTTTAGGTACAAATTTTATTTTTAAGATGTCCAGTGTGCAATTACAATCAATTGTAATTCAGTAACGCAATTTCAAATTCAGTAACAAAAATAATTTATTTCAAAGTATAATATGAATATTTATATGAAAATTAGTCATCTCCCATTGTATGGTATCTTTTGAAACATGTAATGGGACACGACATTTCTTACATTCCAATGTAATTTTTTATCTATTTTTATGTTTCGTATATACTTTGCAAGCACTTGTTGGATTTTTTTTCATTAGCAATGAATTTATAAGCTTCGACTGACCTTAAAGTTGCGTCGGTAGCTTCATTATATTTTCAGTATATCACCGTTCGATGATGATTCGTGCCTGTTATAATTTTGTAATGGCGCGGTTTGGAAAAACTTCAATCGCTTGTTTAATAATACACGGGATTTTGTGTACCAATTCCTAACCACGAGTCTGACTCGTGGCATTTGTTTATGGCATAAATTCTGTACCACGAGTCTGACTCGTGGCATTTGTTTATGGCATAAATTCTGTACCACGAGTCTGACTTGTGGTTTCGCTTAGGGCACAATTTTTTTATCACGAGTCTGACTCGTGGTTATAGGCTAAAGAGTTAACAAGCATAGATCAGCGAAGCTGGACTGACACCTGGAGAGATTAGGATCCCAATAATATTTCCTTTCTTCAGTAATCATTGTAGACTTATGCTTACTCTTGCCAAAACTTTAATGTATGGAAGGTACAAATAATCGTCTTGGATAGTTAGTAATTAACAGGCGGCTTTTAATCGATTTCATTGAAAAACTATGAGAGAGGCCTATGTTATCAGTAGGTAATGAATTGAAATATTTTACCTTTAATTGTTAACACATATTCCACTTTTTTAATTTTTTAAACGATTTCTATATACAGCGAAAACACCAGAATTAACACTTAAATTTCTCTGGGCCATTGACATGTGCCCAAAGTTGTATATAGAGGCCCAACAAAAAGAACTGGTTCCGGAGTTGCATAAGAAGTGATTTCATGTCTTGCCCATGCATAGATTATTTTCAAAAGTGCTTTTTCATAACAAGCCTACTTTTATTCAAATATGCAACCATAATATATCTGGTCGTGAATAAAAACGAATGTTCCAAATTCAGAGGGCACTTAATATTAATGCAATGTAATTTTTTTTCTTAGTTATAAATGTTATTTATTTGATTTTCTTTCATAGTAAAGTTGGTAATCGCAAAATCAACTATTACACAGTCATGGGTACTTGTTGTCGAACAGGATGTACCACTTGTGAGACGATGCCAATTGAGACTGGCAGTTTTTATTCCCGCCAATACTTTAATGTCGCTTATGCAATATGGCGGTGTAAAAAAAAATAATGATGTGCTTATGCAATGTCACTATTTTATCGGTTTTCTATTACAAAAAAAACTTTATATGAATTAAATAAGATGGCAATGAATGCTTCCTTTTCACTTGCTTATAATATGTATTGTGTCACAAAGTTTTTGGTAAAATAACTATGTATTATTAATGTTCGAATTCGTTATGGTGTATATATTATTTAAATCATTGAGAATATGCGACTAAGTTAGAAATTATTAACCTTATTACCGTCGATATCCACACTGTCAAAATATGTTAATATACCTCGCTGCATTAGAAGATGTCTTTAAGCTCATGGACTGGAGCGAGCTCGGCATCGTCACACACTTTCGGTTCGCCGATGATATAACTATAATGACCGAGACCTCAGTACAGCCTTCGGACAAGCAGGTTTCAAAATAAATATGAACAAAACGTATTTGATATCCAATTCTACGCTCTAAGTGGTAGACGATTATTTATTCGAGTGACTAACCAACGCTGATGGGCAACGTTTCGGGAAGCTCCGAATCATCTCGTCCAAAATACCGAAATGTTTGAAGACGAAGGTCTTTAACCAATATGTATTGCCAGTGATGATGTACGGAACCGTGACGTTTTCGCTTACTATAGTTCTCATAAGAAGACTTAAGGTCACTAAGCGAGTAATAGAGAGGGCTATGTTGGGAGTATCGCTGCGACATCGAATCAGAAATGAGGAGATCTAAGATCATGCTTGCTTGCAGTGGTGGCAGGTGGGACAAATCGCACGTGCAACCGATGGCCGTTGAGGCAAAAAGGTACTCGAGTAGCAATCACGAGCCAGTAGACGCGGCGGGAGTCGACCCCCATTAGGTAGACTGACGGCAAAGTAAAGGTCGCGGGAAGTAGCTGGATGCTCGCAGCACAAGACTGGTGTTCGTGGCGGTCTTTCAGTGAGGCCTATGCTTTGTAATTGGAGTCTATCGGATCTAAAGATATCCAAATAGATCTAAAGATTCAGCTAAGAACAGATATTACGACGTTCTACCCATAAAGACGTTAGGGTCGTTCATAAAAAAATCCTGGTCTTTGGTGCAGCTTTGTAGTCAGACGTCATACATTGAAATGATTTGAGTTTCATATATAATAGTTATATTAGATTTTAATGTAAAAATCAATTTTAATTATGTAATGGAGGTTTAATTTTATAGTCATTAAGCTTGTTAATTTTCTATTGTCCGTAGCCCCTGAAATTCTTAGCCGAGAACCGTATGGTCACGCTGCGGATTGGTGGTCTTTGGGAGTTATCACTTGCAGGATGTTTACCGATGAGGTGAGTAAAACACTTCTTTATATTAACTACTTTGCAGAATTTTGTTGTACATTGAAAATTATTAACAGTCAGTTGTGGTTATCACATCGTGTCGCGATTTTTATGCTAAAATATACACTAAAAAATCGTTTGGAATATGTTTTTTTATTTCGTAATTAATGAAATGAAAAATTATATATGAGTAATATTTCAATTTCTAATTATGTGTACTACGGATCTAGTTTTTTAATAATAAATTCATTAAGGATCGATGAAAGTGTGTTATCGAGAATTTGGAAATTGAAGGGTGAAATAGTTAAATCAATATAGAAAAAGATTAATTAATCGTTTTGAACTACCTGTAAAACTTTGCGAATGTTTTCTGCTTTATTGTAAAAAGATTAATATTAAAACTGCATTGGTAATTAAAATTGAACATAACGGATACGCATTAACGTTTTTCACAGTTACAACATTGCTAAAATTATTTAAATATGGAATCTTGTCTGGCCATAAATATTATAATTAAAATTAAACTAAATATTACTTTTGAATTTCGAATATATATGTACATATATGACATTTTTACATGACTGTTCATTGCGTTTTCTTATTTTCGCGCTAATATATTTTAAAATATAATCTGATATTAAAATGGAGCGGATGATTAATGATAAAGAGAATCGAATTGCTGTGATTGCATTATATAAAGTAGGTATGGTGCCAAATACAATTTTTAAAATCCTCCATATGCTTGGTATACGTCAATTTTTTGTATACCACCGGGCTTTTGATAGGTACGATGAAATCTCCTCTGTTTGTCACAAAGACAAAAGATTCGGCCGTTCAGGTAGTGTTCGTACGACAATTAAGCAGTAAGGAAAATAATTCGGAGAAATCCTGTTCGCAAGCAACAGATTTTATCTCGGGAGATGAAGATAGTACATGGAAGCACGACGAGTATTTTAAAAGATGGCTTTGGACTTGCAGCAATAAGAAATGCACTGGTAATTTCTTAACATATAATTTAAAAAAGAATAGAATGGTAAAATCAAAACAACTACTTAAAAGGAACGCAAAAGAAAGTCTCAGAAAAATTTTATTTACGGATGAGAAAAGTTTTGTAATTTGCAATATTTTAAGAAACAAAATGACCGCATTTATGTAGAAAGTTTTGAAGAAGATTTTCAATTAATTAAGAGAGTATCAGGTGTTAGCTATGAAAAAGTGACCGAGACATATTTTTGTTAGGTATTAAAACATCGGCACAAGTATATCAAGATACCGTTCTTGAGAAGGTATTTAAGCCGATGGTCGATAACTATGTATGGTCCTTTCAGCAAGACTCAGCGCCTGGTCATAAAGCTCAATCCAAGTCCAAGATTAGATATCTTGGTTAGAAACGAACGTTTCGGACGTCATCAGAGCTGAAGACTGGCCGTCATTATGTCTCGATATTAATCAGCTGAATTATGATTTATGGCCGGTTTTAGAGAGTAAGGCTTGCTTTAAAAGCCATTATAATTTGGAGTCCCTAAAATAAACCATACGATTGACAGGACGAATAAGTTTATTAGGATTAAAACAGTAATTATTTGGTTATAATGCGAATTATTAGCTTGTGCAGTATAAGTTTACAGTAATCGATAGTTTCATCCTACCAGTATTACCTAATATTTTGTTAAGAACAATAATCTCTCTACTGATAATGTCCAATATATAAAAGTTTCAGCTTGAAAACAACATTCCATGAGAAATAGATTTAAAAAGACCTCGCTTACATATTCATTGCAAAATAAAAATATTCTTTGTTGCTTAATATAGATAGTTTTACGTAGATTGCTAATAAATTTATGATTCGTTACAAAATGTATTTATATTTTACGTGTTCAAACTTTATTTGAGTAATTTTTGTTTGTGGTTTAGTAATATTGTTTCATTACCTTTTGTATTGCTTATTCGATATAAAAGCAATACATTTCATATTTTAATTTAGTAAACAAAATAAAGTTAAATTTAATATTCTGTCTAAGCTATTTTATATTGACGTTAATTGCAACTAGAATTTATACGACCATAATAATGTGACATATATTTATGAAAAAAAAGTACTCATTATTATAAAAAACGTGTTTATTTCTTACATTACCGGAAATTCGATAATTTACTTCATGAAATAATAATTACAACGTAGGTAATTTTCGGCTTCGCTATTTAAATAAGTCTCTAGATCTAGTGCATAGTCGAGTGGTGTTCATACGAACGCCGGTCGGCGACCGTGAATCGCACTGTAGAATGCATCACAAACACTGCACAGCGGCGCGCCGCGGGCGGAACGCGCGTGTCGAGGCACTCTGTCGACACACGCCTACCGCCAAGTGCCTCTATACCACATATTTAAGATTTGGAAGCCTCGTTTCCCTTTTTGTCGGGAACCTCCTCCGACGATTCCACACTGTCGCCTTTCTTTTCGCTGCTCTCGGCACTTTCCTCCGAACTGTCAGCTGGCGCATCGCCTGCGGGTTTCTCCTCCTCCTTTATAGCTTTTGGTTCAGCCTCACTAATTTTCGGTGAATCTGCATCAACTTGGACGACCGGAGCTTCTTTTGCAGGCTCGCTAAGTACGACTGGTTCAACCGATTTCAAGTCTTTAGATTCTTGTTTCGTTTCAGGTTCGCTTTCTTTTGGGGTTTCAATTTCTGCAGTCGGTACAGACTTTGCTTCTATGACAGGCGTTTCAACAGCTGGCTTATCATCAACAGTGTCTCTAACTACTCGCAGAGGATCGTCAACAGGAACTGGGGCTTCAGCTGATTTAGGCTCTGCGGGTGCCTCTTTTAAAACGGGGGCTGGGGCTGGAGCTGGAACTTCTACTTTTTCAGGTTTCTCTTCGTTTTTGACTTCAATTGGCTTACTTTCTTCGGGTAAGCTGGATTTAGGAGCTGGGGCAGGAGATTCTTCTTTATCATCTGAGATTGGTTCGGCGCTTTTGACTGCTGCAACGGGTAATTCTGATTTTTCTGGCGGTGAAATAGCAACGGCGTCGACTATGTCAGCGACAGCAGCAGGAGTTTTAATAGCCGATACCACGTCAATCGGTTCCTCTGGTAAAGCGGACTTGGATGTTGGCACAGATGGCTCCTCTTTCACTTCTTCTACTTTAGCTTCGGAATCTTGTTTAACTTCATCAACCACAACGGATTTTAATTCAGGTTCGTCTTTTTTCTCTTCTGGTTTCGCTTCATCAGATTGGTTTTCTACTGGTTTAGACTCCGTCTCTGCCTCAAGTGGTAACGCAGATTTTGACTCAGGCACTTCATTTTTAACTTCGGGAGAGTTAACAGCTACAGCTGGTTCCGATTTTGCTTCTTCAGGCGTTGGTTCAACAGGTGCACTTTTGGGTTCAACTTCTTGGGTTTTTTCCGAATCTTTGCTTTCTACAGCTTGTTCAGGTTTTTTTTCTTCTACAAGTGGAGCATCAGATTTAACTTGAGGCTGTACTTCTTCGACTTTCGGGAGAGAGACTGGTTCGGTCGCAATTGGTGCTTCAGGTTTTTCTTCAGCGACCGGCATGGCCATTGTGACGGCCGCTAAGGCCAAGTATAGTATCACAACCTTCATCCTGTAAAGATAAATTATGCTATTAGTTTTAGGATAAAATGATCACATAGAAATAAGTTTGATTTATAGCTTGCTAGCAAACCGTGATCACCGTAAGGCCAATGTTACGCGCAACCGCTCGACTTCGACGTTTTATAGCAATTTTCCTATTAAGAGTGAATCATCTAAGGGCGCAGGAGCGTACTTCCATCTGTTCGCGTCAAATTGAAGGTAATTTATATAAATGGATTGCACTCTATTGTAACTGCATCTGTATGTATTTATATATAATTTGGTATTTATTTGAGATTTGATATTTGTTTCACGATAACAATGAGAAGTTATATGTCTTTGAAAACTAAAGATGGCATCGCGTCTAGCGTAATCTGTTTTTTTCCGTAACATACGAAGAACCCGATCGATCTATTTATAGCGCGTAAAGTATTTGTAGGGTATAAAGCGCTATTCCAGGTCCTGTTGGAATGCGGTCTGGCGCCGATCCATAAATAGACAAGTCCACGCTTATAGAAATAACCCTTTTTTCATACTTGACTATTAATCTTTACTGCTGCACGTACATTTATATACTATATATTTTATAAAATAATTTATTTTTTTAACAAAAGTATTTTTTCTGATTTATTGATAATAACTGTACATATAAAAGAAACAAGTTGTTGGTTAAACAGAGAAATCTTGTATAGTTTGCAAGTTTCACACAAGAGGGGCACTTCCTAAAGCGTGCTTGCATGGCAGGATGCAAAACGCGCGTCAGTAATATGGATGATCCGCCAGGGCGTCATCAGAATTTTAATGCCTCATTGAATAGAATCAGCAATTAGAATGCAATGGGTATCATCACATGTGTACTGTGATTCATACTTAGAGTCGTACATATTACGTTTCAAACTAATCCGCGTTTACATGCAGGTGGTTGAAATTTGTCCTGGCATAAATAATGTGTTTCGCTGTATGCTCCTTAAGCTTTTAAAATAAAAACCTCGACTAAGACCGTTATAATTTCAGCGGCTAAAATTATAATAATTTTTTATCCTACAAGTTCAGGGAAGTTCATTGAACCGCTGTGTCAGTTGGGTTGGAAACTATTATTGTCTTTATTTACTGCAATCAATTGCTCCAAATAAGTGCATAATGACTTTCGTAACCCTGGTCTCGCACGATTGTTACCTGTTATTACGTTCCATCTGTTTCTTTGCGTGGTAAACTTTTTTTTATCTACGGCACTACGCCAACAAAGGAAATGGGTAGCCCATAATACATCTACTTAATTAAAGTTCTTGTCTGTCTTTTCACAACGTCTTTAACATGTGCATTGATGTTTTGGTATTTTAGTGATCCTTTTTAAATGTTTTATGGATACATTAGATATATTCTCTATCTTTACCAACAAGCATATATTGTTTTGCAAAACGGATAAAGTTGATGATTTAAGAGATTGTTCGCGCTTCATTTTCTGGAAGGATATCCTCGGTGCGGTCTGAGGGCAAGGATTGTCGCCTTCCCACACGGCTCGGTAATTTTTCAATTGAAGCAGCGCATGCCCGGCTCATTGTGCCAATCAAAAAATATGCCGGCAAGCGACTGTTAATACTGATACGGTGCTTTTCCACGTGACGCCCCCTGCCAAGCGTATAGCTAGCTACATGCGCTCCCCTATCGTATCATATTAGTGATGTTAATGTCAAACAAAAGAATAACTATAATTTATAAACTTGCTTTACATAACGTTATGTACGATCGATTTTGTCTTCTGTAATTGAAATTAAATGCACCTTTTTTTTCTAAGTTGAGTTAGGTCACTTTTAGACCCAGTTTGCTCTCAGCGACAAGTTACGTGCTTATTTATTATGCAGACCTTGCAAAATTTGATTTCTATCAACGTTATTGCATCAATATTTCAGTGTTACGGTCCAGCGATTGTATTTACGAAACGTATAATATATTTGTCTCTTGATTTCGTTTGATCAAAACTGTATCGCACAATTTTTATTGCACCTGTCGTCTCAGAAAACGATAAAAACCTATTCGGATCAGGGTTAAAATGAAATCTTAAAAAAATTCTGAATGCAAACATCTTATTATAAATATTATTGAAGGTGAAGTATTTTTAAATGACTATTTAAATCCATGTAAAGTTTAAAATCCAAGAGGCATATTGCTATCGAGTAGTTTGGAGTATTTTAGCAATAGTATGGTTGATGAATTGAGCTACGAATGGGCCTTGTTGCCTTTTTCTTTTACCTTTTCCTGTCCTTAATTATTTATCTGTTCAATTTCCTAAAAAATAAACATATAACGCATAGAAGTAGGATATATTTTAAAGTGACTAACCGGAAAAAATAAAATATCGAAGATGATATAATAAGATATCTAACAAGTTAATAAAAATAAGTTAACTGCCATAGATTGTAATCTTGTTTGAAATTGACTCAATTACTTCGCGAACAATCAGCATCGACTTTTAGATTCAAGATACTCTTCCACGGTATAATGAAGGCAAGTCGTGACTTTAAGATGGTGCAATTACTTATTTACCATGTCTCGGGCAAAGTTATTCCAAGCAGCGTGTGCCAGAGAAGCAACGCCATAACTCGTGTTTACATTAGACTCACGTAGCATGAGACAATTTGTTCCCATATTTATTTGCAGTGTTTTAACAATCCTTTAAATCACATAATCACGATCCTCATTAGGTTGCACTTAAAGGAAGCTTTATTATTCTCTATGCAGTGCGTCGTGTCCAAATGTCATACGATAACGGGCATTCTTATCATTTACAATTTTTTTAGTTTTTATCATGTATATCTTATGTGTAAGTTTTGCCTACGTCAGTAATTTTACTAATTATGATTTATTACACCGATTTAATAATGCATTATTCAAATTTGTCGCACGTATAATACCGATTTATTCTTAACTTCAAATGACATTTAAAAGTTATAGATATGGCGCAACAGTGCATTGTGTCGTGTTTGAATTTACGACAGCGACCGTATAAGATTTATATTTTTTAAATTGATCTTTTCTTACGATGTTTATAAATGTTTTCGATTTAACCATGTACAATAAATTTTTAAATATTCATTGAGAACAGTTTAAAATATAAATAAAAAGGCTTCTGAAATGATGGCACTGGTGGAATACGTGCGTTTTTATTACAAAGTAATTTCCATCAAATTGGATACAACGTCGTATTAACATTCAGTATATCGCGCTGTCTCTGTTTCCTTAGGATGCGACGTCTAGATCTGTGACCCAGACGTTTTTTAATTCACGTTTGTACTTTTTACAATATAAAGTTAACTCTCTGTAACACTTATTTTAACTCCTATACATATAAACTAACTTGTTTTTATCAGCTATAATAGGTCCGTCTAGATATTTCACTATTTCCTTTGTGCAGAAACAGTGTACTTTATGCAGTCATACAAATGAAGGCGCGGCCCGTCCAGTTCGATAACGCTTTTATTATTCTACCAAAATGACCTGGAAACTCTAAGCAGCAAAACTATTGTAAATAACGCCCGGTAATTTGTTTTAAATACAAATTTTAACGGTCCATATGAATAAAATAAGAATGCTTTGGTTAACTATCGCTTCGGAGGATTTTGTCTCATGTAGTAACAAACATTAGAGTACAGCAGCTTTGGTGCTATATGCAATAACTTTCATTGCAATTTTAACAAAGTCATTCGTCTTTCTTGGAAGTCCTACTCTGCGCTTACCATTCCGTGGTTGTCGACATTCTACGAGCCACGTGAACTGCCAACTGCCACTTCAACTTGCCAATTCCCTGAGCTATGTTAGTTATTTATGTTCATCTTCGGATCTCCTCATCACCCCTCCTCCCTTTATCCTCATCCATTTATGATATCGTAGGTAAATCTCGACTAGTACGTAGTAACGTTTCAACGCCGAAAGTCGAATGGTGGTCAGCACTTATCATATATGGAATATATGATAAGTGATCATGTAAGTACTTTATTTTTTAAAATAATAAAAGGACAAATACATTTTTTAAGAAATGAAATTAAAATATTCAACGCACTGACAAACTATACGTTGTTCAGCGTTATGTGTGAACACTATTCTGTTATCCAACGAGATCTTTTCGTGTTGTCTGTGTGTGTCTGTTGAAACCCGTTATTCGATTGCTTGCAATTGTGCAACGTCCGACCCACGGTTCATTGTCGACGTATTGGGACCGCCAATCGATCCTATTATCTGGTTTTGAATAAATAAAACTACCCGACGGTGACAAGATGCTTTCATGCGACTCTTCTACATATACTGCCAATCACAAGGACAGTTTTATATCTGCTAATGTTACAAGGTATACTTGAATAAGACATGAAGTTTTTCGCTGTTATATTTCGCAACAGACCAACATCGTATTAGTTTAAAAATTTGACTATTTACTTACCACGCTGATACAAAAATGAATTTATCAATTAGTAATAAAATATTATTGGTTTGCTTGAATTTAATTTGAACTTAATATCAGTCATATAAAATTTAAGAATACTGCATATGAAAATTTATTAGCTACTATAAACTATGAAAAATGTATTGCGAGATTGAGAAATCCGTGCAATATAACAGCATGTATTATATTTTGTAAACTTTGCTTTTGAAATTAGCATCTATCAATATTTTATTGGAGCTTATCACATTATTTACAGTTTAAGTAATTTTTTGCTGCATACAGGTTGATTGGTTATAAATTAAAGGCTTTAAATGAGTGAAAGCTCATTTGTCAGTAAAAAAGCTTTAAGGTTTTTACACCTATTCCCAGTAATCCTATATAAAGTGATCACGTCGAAATATTTTATATAAATATTTTTTTATATTGAAATGCGACAAACTAATAACTTTATATTAATTCAGTTCAATTTTAAAATACTTTTTCTAACACCATTATCATCACGTTATTTTATTTACGGTGCCTTTAAAGCATTGAAACCTACAACCAATCGTCTTAAATGTAGAATTAACTAGAACAGACCACTGAACGATTGAAGAAAAAGAAGTAATGAACGAGACCTAGGTAGTAAAAGAGACTGATAACAGAATACTGGGTGCCTATCGCATTATTCTTATACTTTTAACCAATCAACCTGTATATAGAAAACACGACAGTAGTTACGCTACAAAAGTCATACTGAAAAGTGAGTGGGTAACCTTTTTAAAACTCCTGCAATTATAAATGGCGTAAATATACATTATATAATCCGATGCATTTCGAAATAAGTAAAGGTGAAGAATCAGTGAGCATCCATTTCTTTCGAGTAACTTAGGTCAATGCCAGCGGAAGAGCCGGCCGGTCGGTTTGTGTAACGGCACTAGCTCGCTTGGGCAAGTGCTAAATGTCAACAAATGTACTCGTTTCGAGCAGAACAACCTCGCCCGGGCTGACTTATATAAATATTGATACTGATTGAATAATATTCTCTGATTGCTCGCTGACATAACTATTAGGTTGTTGACTTCTACTTTTGATTGACGGGAAGGAAGTTTAGTTTTTTTCTTTTCTCACTAACTTACATTGTATTATAATTAAACTTTTTTTTTTAAATATCCTATATGAATGAAAAACTATAGTTCATATTAATGTAATTTTTACAATAATGTAGGCTTGAAGACAATAATAAATTTAAAAAACCTAACAATCTTCGATATGTACAAAAATAAATACACAAAGAATATATATAGTTTATAGACCTGGCCACCGAGTGTTCGACGAAGTTGTAAAAGTCTGAAAATGAATGATATTTAAATCCAATAGAATAGAACCTACGAAATAACAGACTGTAATACATTAAATTCAGATAGTTAATATAGTTGATATAGTGATCATATAATTAATTTATTTTCATTAAAATAAAACCCCGGTCGATGGTCTTCCGAAATTAGAAAAATTTATTGATGCTAGCCAAATAGCAAACACGCAATAATAATTCTAACATTCCTTAGTATAACGTGTTTGCTATTTCATAGTTTTATACAAAAATGTTAAAAAAATTCCTTCTTAATATCCGATAGCTTAAATTAATAATTTTATTTTATTTTACTATAGTTTTATTATCACCGATAAATGATTTATTTTAACCTTAACTCTTCAAGTACACGTCGTTTCTAATTAAATATTTTATATCTTGTTTTTTAATCCTTTGCCCGCCTTTATTTCGTGTTACATACGTATTGTATTCTGGTTTGTATATGGATTCCACCTTTTGTAAATTTAGACATTGTAAAAAATAACATTCCACCTTTATGTTATATTTAGCAAAGTTACAAAGGAATTGTTTGCTTGTTTGTCCTTGGATGTCGAACGTTTGTTGTGTGAATCTTAGTTACAAGCTTGACTAAATACCCGTGATCCGTAAAAACCGTAATAATGTCTCCGTTGTGAGGTTACCTTGAGTGTAGACAATTCTTAAGCCTTGTGTAGTACCAGTAGTTTATTACAAGAATATAATTTGAAATTCGAATATTTGTGCAATTTACTTTTAATGTTGTATTAGAATAAGTTAGACGAATCATGTATGCTTAAATACTTTTTGAAGTGAGCTAGTATGAATAATTCAGCTTTTTGATACGCGTACATTTTACATATCGGGAATGCAGTTTATGTCGCGGATTTGCAAATTGACAAACGCTTATTTAAATGTTTTAAATTGTAGATTCGTAATGTCTCAAATCTTTTTTTTTATCAAAATCTGAAAGTTCGTCATAACCTATTACTTACTATTATTCGATTTATAAATTAATTACTGCGTATTTGACTGTCTTAAATCGCAGAATTGAACTGTCTCAAATCTTTACTATTTGAAAATTAGAAATATTAACATAGCCATATATATATAGTTACTATGATTGGTTTTATAAAATTAGCGACCGCGATTGTTTTAAATATAGTAGATTATTTTTTTTAATTTTTTCTATGTCAGTCTAAAGTTGGGGCACACAGCCTATTAGTTATATTACCTGATTTTTAGGCTAGTTTGCAAACTTACTCAAAAATGGATAGTAGTTACTGCCATAAGCGGTTATAATTTTTTTGTTTTAATAGAGATATACGTAATAGAATTTTTGTTAGTTCTTCAAATATGTTTAATGACGCATGCGCAGGAAGAATACTGCGTAAATCTCATTGCACGTGTCTTGCATATTATTTATTGATGGAATATTTCTCGCGACAAATGTCTCTTTATTAGTGTAAATAAAGAAGAATAGAATAAAGTAAATTCTCATTTTAATTAAATTTATGAGCCATTTTAAACTTTTATGGCGTCACTTTATTCCGTTTTATGGTACATATAATGACGTTTATTTGATTACTTTTTTAATAGAGTCCGAAGATTTCAGTTACAAAAAGTAGTTAACTGGGCAATATTCGTGTCATGTGCGATGATTGATTTATACATTATGCGATGCTTTTATTCAATTTGACGGCGCGGCGTTTGGACGATCTGACGATTACGGCGTTATTTTGCAACAAAAGCTTCATTTTTTATTTGGATCCAAATTAGTTAGTTCAGGGCTGAGTCACGAACATAATTGGTTTTTCTTATCCTCGGCCGCCCGATAAACTGGAGTTCTATTAGCGATTTTTTACCTTTGTTTTTTTTTTTGCTATGATTCACTTGTAGAAGCTATATGTTTAAAAGAGAAGAAGAAGCTTCGCTATTTGTTTAAAAAGTAGCGTGATATTTATATAAACATATTTATATGAGTTACTACAGTAATTCAAAGAGTATTTAAAATTAAATGTTATCAATAAATTATAATTCGGTTTTTTATTATAACAAAATTAAGAATGCTATAATAATGTATATTATTCTAACATTCTTAATTTTGTTTGTAAATTATTAAAAATTTGTAGAGCATTTGCGTATGGTTCAGGATTTTTATATTTTAACCCTTTTTTTAAATAGGCTCAGTTATTTTAATTTACATACACTACCATGGAATTTAAATGTTTGAGTACAGTGAATGGTTAATATCAATAAACCTGTTGCTTCGCCTAGCTTTTAGGCCTTGACTAATAACGTTCATAGATTCTGTAATTGCCAATTATAGAAATATTTACTTTAATAACTATATCTTTGTTTAAGTAAGATCGCATCAACTCTATGTAGCAATTATTAATATACACGTATATTCAATTATAACTAATATGAATATAAAAAGATTTGTTTCAAAATTACTTCCACTACGTTTTACATTATTTTTAATAACTTTTTTCATTATTTTTTTTAAATATGTTGTTGTGGTCACCCCCTAAAAAAGTTTTTTTTTTTTATAAAAGACTTCCAATAGAACTATCTATAGACTTTCGTAAAGATGTAACTTCGAGGAATATTGAGTTTTCTTGGCAACATTTTGTTTAATTTGTTACTGTAGAATATTATCAGACTAGATTTAAATTATTGTATAAAATAAACGCGAACCAATGGACCGTAAGTGATGGCTGTCGAACCTATAGGCGGTGACTTCGTTATGAATGTAACTCCTTTGTCCTATGAACCAGAACCTGTTGACCGTCCTAGCGTGAAGGATACGTCTTTTATTAACCGTATGTATGGAGTATATGTACAACGAAAAAAATTCACAACCGAACGTATAGCAATGTTAAATATTTTTTAGCTATATACGTATTTTTTTCATGAAAGTAAAGGAAACATTACCTTGTTTAAAAAATCGAGAAATATGGCCAGAATTAATCTTTATATTATAGTCTAAATAATATTAGTAGCATTAGAAATAACTACACAATTACGTATTATATAAATTCTTTTGATTTTAAAATAAATTTTAAATAAATACTTAAAATACTTTAATAAACCTTACCTGAGATTAATATCCTGCAATTTCGACGCCTCAAAGGATCACTTACACAAGTTTAAAAAAAATAGTTATTCTTGGTTATTGTATATGCTGGCGCGGTGACTGTCGGCAATGTATTGGTAGCGATTTGATAATGCGCTGTGTTTATATAGCGGCTGCGTTTCGGAGTCGCGTCGGCTGCCAATGCAAGTGATCTGCGTGCGGCCATCTCTACATTACGAGCTTTGCTCCCTGGCTTCGTGTCCATCTTTGTTGTTTAGGGCTTTGTTCATAAAAACAATTTCATAGCAGGATTTTTATTTTTTTATTCCGCAAATTAACACACTGGTTTGTTCTTAAACTAAACGGCGAGTTTTTAATCACTATCCGAATGTGGTCGGTCGCTTCACAAATAAACGGGTCTACGTGAATCTTTAAAAGATTATGGTATTCTCTTATTTACAACGTAAATTATATACAAGTAATATTAATATTAACACTGGATCATATAAGAAATATTGTTTTGTTAATAAATGTTTACGTCTTTCAAAATTCGAAACATTTATTTTGGTTTTAATCATTATTCGTATGAGGTTGTCGATTCAAAAATTAATGTGCCTGTTATAAAAATTCTTTACGATCATCGTATTTATAATGCTATTTTTAAAATGAACGTTATTTAGTTAAATGATTAATGTTTTCATAGTAAATATTAAAATTCAAAACATTTATATTGGCTTATATATGTAACAATTAAATTAAATGTGTTTCAATAATTTAAATAAAAGCATCCATTTGTTAAAAGAGATAACGGTAAAGATATAAAATCTTTGATCTTTTCATTTACGGATTTATATATTCTTAAATGTGTTTTATTTTAGTATTCCCGTTACTAGTGAGGATGGAAAGTTCCCATGTTAAAATTCAAATGTTTCAAAATATTTACATTTGATCTTTAATGGCATGTGTTTAACCATTATGTGAGAGTCGTATACCGGTTAGTGGAGCGAGTAAGATATTATTTTACCTTAACTTGTTTCTGTACCGGCTATAAAAATAACATTATAAGGTATGCAGTGTTATCATATTTCTATAAAATATAAAACGCTTTATTAACATAACCATTATGTCAAGTATGCATTACATATCAAAACAATCTCTCCACGTATTTATTAAAACAATATACAATAGACACTAAATAGATCATATGTTAACATACTGTATTGGATAAATAGCTTATTGAAAGAATTTTTACATAACCTCAAAATTTCTTTGGAAATTTCCGATGTTAAAATTGTTGAGGTATTTACATCAACTTGTTAATATAATAATAGTAATATAGTTAATGTTTAATTAATCTAACAATTTGTCTTTTATTGATCAAATAAAACAATTCCGATGTAAGGTCAAAAAACTTATTATGTTTTACCGTTTCGGTTTGTAATAAAACCGTTTCGTATCACCGCTTTTTACATCACTGTTAAATGAAAAATCATCTGTTGGATGGATTTTTTTTTGACAGACTTATGATTTTCCTAATTGTTATCTAATCAATGGCACTATACTCTTAAATTTTATTTTATGAGTTAATGGAATTACTTTTATTGGTATAAAAGTTGAGATTACTACTTAAAACTTTAAGAACTCAGTGTCGTAAGTTGGGACATTAACAATAACATAAATATTTCCAACCTTGACCCGAGTCCATTGCACGAAAGTTAATTTAAATATTTTAAAATTTCAATCGTTATTATTTATAGTAACGCCGTGTGTTATCACTTCACATCTCAATTAAAAATAGTGTGCATAGTTTGCGCCGTGGCAGAATAGAAAATTATAGCAATGTAATATTATTTTATTAATTTACATTCATTACATTAACATAGCATAAATTGCACAACGAATTATAAACAAACATACAAGCCAAGAGTACAAGTACTTAATAAAAATAAGGTAAAAATGGGTTAAAACAAGTGCGTGGCAGAAGGATGTCACTGGTAAATTATTCCAATAGAATATTAGTGATAATAATGAAATAAAATCACGTAGATAATATTCAAAATTGCAACAAAAGCGATGAACAGAATCAGCGAATACATATGTATTACTACTGCATACGTTCGCAAATTTATTGTAATAATTATGACGCTGGTAAATTGATTTGTCAATTATATTTTGTATTCTCTTAAATAATCAACGTTTCAAATACCACATATAAAAACTTGTGATACATAACCTCAATCTTGGTCACAGTCGTCATGATATAATATATATGCTTAATTCAATACATCAATGTGTGTAATTAAATAGATAGTTCTGGATATTTCTTTATAGAATAACACAGTAAAATTTGTAATAACAACTTATATGTGAGATGCGGTATATTCCTGTCGTAGGGATCGACGCATCAAATTTTTAGTAGTTTCACTGTTCCTCAGCAGGAATTATTGTCGACATAATATTGGTAAGATTTGGCAATTTACATGACTGAAGCTCTGTATTTGTACTTTCATTGTAAAAACCATTTATAGAGAGAGGTGAATAAATTTAAAATAAAGTAATATAACGAGAAAAGCATTCACATACTTTAATAAGGAAGGTACTTAATATAAGTCAATAGAATTTAGACAACGTATTCTTCACAAAGTTCTATTTTTATATAATGTTGAGTAAGTATATATACATTTGTTGTCGATAATGTGAAATGTAACGTACTCCCCCATGTTCTTACGTATTATTATGCAGTTTATTAAATTACGCGTCAAGTTATTGAAGCCCTGCATTATAGTCGACGCTGAAAATAGAAGCAGCTTAAAGATCTAATCATAGACCAGACCGATGAACGTCTAGACCGGTAAATAGCTTTGACTAGGAAACTTCGCGTTGCTTCGCCGTAATGAGCACTGTCATAGGGGTATCAACTTGTTTCTCGTTAAATGAAGAGCGAAAACTTGTTTAGATAACTTCGTGTTTATTTATCAATGATTGCTAATTCAGGGTTGCATTTTCTATATCTATACACGAGAATTAATGAACATTATGATACTATGACAGCCTATTCATTATAGATTCGTTTTTAAGCCAAGTAGTCGCGGAAAGTATAGTAACAAGAGGATAAGTAGTTTTACCTCGAATCATAGATGAATTATGTCACGAATTGACGTCAAGGCTGGATGATTATGCTCTATTGTTACAGCGTGTGTGATCGGTTGCAATAAACATATAACTTAAAATGATGAGTTCGCTTAACAAATTGAGTTTTACCAATTTTTAATCTGAAAACAAGGAGAGCGCGTAAAAGTTAAATATTTCCAATTTCTTCTAAGTATAATAGTTTTTCACGCTCTAAAACTTGCTCACTTACTTTCCATTAACATATAATATTGGTTTACTTTTTTATCTCAAATATATGTAGTATAGCTTATACAGACTTAGTACAGAAAAGTAAGAGGGTCAAAAAATTGGGATAAACATACTAAATGTAAATTGTAAATAAGGAAAAAATAACGATAAAGTTCGTTTTTTATGAAACATATAATCGAAAACAATGTAAATCAAAATTACTTCAAAAATTTCCCTTGGCCATGCCGTAACTTGTAAGCAATTTTACTAAAACCATTCATCTTTTTATAAGTTTCATAATGCTACGTAGAAGGTTCTTGTGGAAAAGAATATAATTTTAAACAATGCTTGCATTACCAATGTGTATTAAATATCAAAGTTGTTTAGTGTTTGTGGTATCAGTCTGGAAGATCCAAGTTTTTCACATTGTCAATTTTATGTCAGAGCATTAGTAGCCGAGCTTTAGAGGACTTAGAGGTTTGTATCCCGGGGTACAATCTTAGATAATTCACATTTTTTTCATAAATTATATAGGATTGTCATTGCTAACAAATTCGCCTACAACTAACTTTGCAGAAGATGGCTAGTAGCGTCATCTGCGTACCATGATATCAAACTGCGATCAACAACCCGCCTTCCAAGTGTGGCGATTATGGTATATCCCCCCATAAAAATCTTTGGGGCATACCTTCACCTTGCAGTGGGCGTCTATGGGTTGAAACGATGTCGAATTTTATATCGCCTGTTTTTCTGTTGGAAAAGTATCAACTTCATTTATTTACGCAACACAAAAAAAAGACTCGATGAAACAATATTGTGCGTCAAAAACCATTACAATAAAAATTATGTTTGTAAAAACTTTTTCTTGTATATGAAGGTTCGAATTGATTATTCTTAGGTAAGACAAGACATCGTTTGCGTCAGTTGGATAAGCTATATAAAATAGTTTTTATTATGAGAGTGTGTGGCTTTGTATTCATCAAAAATTATTTAGTACATTATAGGAGTAAATTGTTATCACTGTCCCTATACATATGTAAAGACAGCTGCTAATTAACTATGGCAATTTTTTTGTACTTGACTCCTAATACACAGCCTTGCACTCCCTGACCTTTTGTGTTCACCGCTGACAAATATCCAATAACGTTTATACAATTTATAAATTTGTGAACTTTGTCTTTTTATTACAAAAGTAATTTGATTTTATTAATGTTTTTTTAAAAAATTCATGATTATAGCGCAACAAGGCGCACCCATAATTATACCTATCGGCAAAAATAGTCGTGTTTGCTTTGAAATGGGAAACACGTTAAAAATATCTTTATTTTTTTTCGTAATTATTTAATTAATAACCATTTGGTTTTTATAGAACGTGTAACATTTTTTTAACCAAACATGTTTATTTTTTAACAATGAATGGTATTAAAAATTAAAATATATACATGGTATTTTTAAAAATCTTTAATCCTAATCCATAACATACAGGGTATGGCCTACTGGAAAGGTGTGTTTCAATTTTAGGTACCATTTTCATTTTATAACTGAATAATTTTGGAGCATACACTAGCAGGACTTGATTCCAAAGATTGCCCAGCTTGTCCTGAAATATTAAGAGTGATGTGGTAGCGAGTTTTAACTAATTTGCGGTCTGTATTCGATTGATCTCGATGTCATTTAAAAAATCTCATGACATTTACCATATTTACGATATAAATTTTCGCTCTCATGCTTTGTAATTTTTTTCTTTAAGTTTTATGATTTTTTAAAATCCGCTCAATTTCATGACCAACTTTATATTATTCGTTTCAGCCAATAGAGGCCCACTACAAGACACGTCTCCCCTAAATATTTCAGTTACAGTTTCGCGATTGTAGTGTGATTACATAGTATGCAGAGAACGCTGCTGCTCATCCTCTGGTAGCTTGATAGTGAGCAATATATTCGAATATGTTATTGATGCAAGAATTGAACTCGCGACCCTCGATCGCATGTCTCAGTCCTTAACCGCTGTGCTACTACTACTTAAAATCGCTGCTCATTTTCTATTACAAAAAGCACTACATATTTAATGATTAAAAAAATTATTTATGCCCTTAGCTATGCGCTATCGTAACATGATTGTATGGTACGCGACCTTACTATTCAATATACTTATTGTCTTAAGATATATCTTCCGTGTATATAGTAAACATCTTGTATATGATTCGTTGTCATGCATTTATCTCATTTTAACATGGCTCCATTGACAAATTAAATACAATATACAATACATAGTCCGTATGTAAACTTAATTCTAATAATTTTATTCGCATTAATGTTAAGTAGGAGTAGAATGCAAAATGTTAGAGTAGGAGTAGGTAGTAGTTTTTAAATAAAGTCATGAAGAATTAAATAAGACTAATTCAAAGATGAACTTAACATAAATAGATATAACTCAAAAATTGTGAATATATTTCAGGCCGTGATCGTGAGTGTCGAATCCGCAATATGCAGTCGAGGCGGAGTTGTGCATCAGTTATAATGCAATCACTATGTAAGGTCAAAGTACATTTTGACAAACGATAATTTACAATAAACAATTCCGTTCTGAGAATACCAGTAAAACTTTTGCTTATGACACAAATCCGTAAAGTTATAAAACAGGAATCTCCATTAGTTACATAAAAAAGTTTATATGTTTTAAAAACGTTTAAAGAATTTAATATATTGCATATGAAGCTCAAGACAAAATAAAACCGAGACAATTGACAGGTACAGATTAATAAAACCATAAGCTAATTTATTTTTTGCAAACCTATCTCCAATGCAACGGTATTCGAAATTGGAATGAGCTCGAAGCTATAATAATTCTTGTCTAATTCGAAATATGTCGGCGGAATAAAGCGAGTGAAAATTTAGATTTGTTATCACCGTATGCAAAACATTGATTGTTGATATAAATTTAGTTTTGTGTTTTGTATTCGCAACACGTGAGTAATGGGTCTACGCGGAGTCGTTTTACTCATACGTTGACATTGTCACGGCCACTGAATGTACCAGCGGCGTGTATCAACGTGTCGTCAAATGAATAAGAAACGCGATTTCTTAGCGCTTTCAAATTTTAGTTTTTTTTTTCTTGAAACTTAAATCGATGCAGTTCGTTGATCTCTAGTATAAATTTAGCTATATTATACAAGCGACACGCAATAACTCATTACAGAATTATTGCGTCGAAATATTGAATTTTACGTAAACGTTAAAATAGGAATAAAATGTGTCTGAATATATATTTACCTAAATTTTGTAAAAGCTGTTCACGAGCCCTAACAATAGTTGACTATTTTAGGCATAACCTAAATCGCTTATGTGTACAAAACCGTAAAAGCCACCACCAGACACCGTATCTAGTGTCCTACTCTATAATCTATGTTTTAGATCGGCACTGCTTTCACGATCGTCCTCAATTCTCTAACGATTTTAGATCTGTAACCATTTAAGCGTTTGTTGCGGTACGTTTTTTCGACAATAGTGTTTTCATTTTCGTATTTGATATTAAATAAAGTTACAATTACTTTCCATTTCAGATAGTTGTTACTCCTTAGATCGCGACTAATTAAAAACGGTTTAAATATTTGTTTTACAAAATTATATTTATAGCTCCATTACTTCTGTGTATTCTTTTTTTTAAACAGTGTTATTGGCAATAACTAGATATTTATGTTTTTTACATCTAAGATATGAACTCTTCGTGGATTACCAAGGCAGGTCTGACTGCAGTGTGTTAGTAAACCGTCATTTAAATGATGGCAACAACTTTTTTTGCCAAAAGCGCTATTGTTTATTAGTACAGAGGTGAAACATATCATTGCGTTTAAATTTAAAAACTGGTAATGTTTATATCATAAGATAAAAGCTTTGCCCGCCTTGATTATATGTAAGAATTAAGTAAATTTAATCTCCTTCATTTCGCCCGAAACAGGAGATATGTTATTATTTTGCTTTGAAAAGATACAGATTTTTCGTTTAACCGATGTCTCGGAATATTATTTGTTTATCTTTACTCTTCGCACGTAAAACTTTGGATATGCTATAAATGCGAGCATAATGCGAAAAAAAAAACCAAAAGGACAGTAGAAATATTATTTCATAATTTTATGGAAATATCTTAAAACCTGAATCTAGCTCCCGGTGTCAAAACATTTCGAGTTATAACAAATATTTTTTTGCGTGACAAAAATTGTATTATTCGCTTTTACGAATGTTAGTAGGTTAGGTAGGTAGTTAGTAGGCAGTAAAAATTATATGCTTGACAAAGTTTTCTTATTTAAAAGTTATAATCATATCTGTTTATGTATAATCGGAAAATACGCAGAAGCAAACATTACTTTTTTTAGAATTACATCATTTAAAGACGTGCTGATTGTGTGATTAAGAAAAACAGAGGAAAATAGATTTTGATCGCAGGGTGACCTCACTTCTTACCAACCGGTTAATTGACCGTATCCCTAATATCCTTGTTTTTCAAACAACTAAAGATTTTTTACATATTAACTGTGTCGTACTGTCTTCGCTGATTTTAATGACAAAAAAGGTATCATTCACGGTCTGATGTCAGTCACATGGTCTGTTCGAGCGTCGAATTCTTCCATTGCATTTTGTTTGTTAGAATAAATGATGATTCATCAAAGTTTGAACCGTCATTTTTGCGTCGGAAATCAACATCTTTATTTTAATTGTAATGAAAACAAATGGCTTATAAACATAGATTGTAATAATAGAATTTCTTTATGTTTTCATTTTTCTTCAAATCATCATCGAAAGTGTAGTGAAAAACTATCGAATTAGTAAAACATAGGTTTCCAATGAGAACGGTTCTAGTCCCTGGTGGAAGCTTGACCTTTTTGTGGAAGTTATGAAATACCTCTATTTTCAAGATGGAATGTTATTAGCTAGAATCTAGTATATATTTTATTATTATTTAAAAAAGGCGTTGGATTTTTTTCCTGGTCTGTAAATAGTTGGAACCTATATTCTAATATAACAAAAACGATAAAATATTAAACCCGTTTGTTTTATGTAAGTTCTACTCGAATCAGGCCGCGTTTGGATCCATCATAGCTTCAATTTGCAGAATACTCTTATAGGGGATTAATTCTAGTTATTAACTGCGCTTTTCTAGTATATTTCTCATGACGTACCAGTGGACACTGTAAATGATTTAATAATAATATAAATACACAAATAAAATGATGAAAAAACATCATGTTTTTACTAGCGATTGCGTTTTAGCTCGGGATCTGAATATTATGAACGCTATTTTGATGTAAGCGCATTGCATTTCAGACTCATTTTGAACGAAGTTTTCATGTCTTTTTTTCTTCGGTCTAGTTTTCAACATTCATGGACTTTGCCCGTTATTAAGTAAATTATTTCTTGGTCAAAATTATCGCAGATTATTTGTGTAAAGTAATATTAGTAATAATTACAAGAAACTTGTGTATAATTGATGATAAAAATTTTAATTTAAATAAGATTTCTTTTTTTCTTTCTGTGTTCCAACAACTCTATGAGTTTTGGCATCGTTTTATAAACAAATTCACTTTACTTTTTGATCACAGTATTATGTATCACGACAATATCTTTTCAAATGATAATAAAAATACATCCATGCAATGTTTCTTGTGATCCAATATTAAATGAACATTTAATATTAACCTTTGTTAACGTATTTTTGGCATTATTCGTGACACTATTGTTCCGTGATGTATATTTATTATGTCAAACCACAAAAGTTTGTCGTTGTCTTTGGCATCGGACTTACTAATGAACGATAAAAACGCTAAACAATGGCCGCTACGTTTACCAACTAAAAAAACCTCATGACTTTTGAATGACATGTTGTTTACGAATCTGTCTTTTCCCGTAACGTTTTCATAAAGTAATTCAGCATAGTTAAATACAAGCGTACATGCCCATGTAATTAGAGAAACAGCTTTACAGCATATCTATTTGACCTTAACTTGTCGCCGGAGAAGGATGTCCAGTAGGTGGTTACAGGACGCAGTGTCCTTGCCATATGCGTATCATGATTTCCTTATCACTTTTTTATCACCAGCAGTCAACTTTGTCACTCATCCTATTCTTTATATTCACTCCGTTTACGCTGTCACTAAGCGTATGCGTATGTGATTATATTTTTTTTTATTAATTCATTCAATCGCCTAGTATATACACGGTATTTAAATATTAAAAAACTATTAGAACAATTCCAAATTTCTCTACATCAATAACATTAGTAAAATTGTGTTCCTTATTTAAACATAGAACATATATGAATTCTTTATAATTACATCACAAAATATATCACACCAGGAATTTTTACCTGAAACAAATTTAAATATCTTTATCCATAATACATTAGCGTTAACAGCCATAGAAAAACGATGTTATTTCAGCTTATTTTAGAATAAGGTTTCATTCATATTTGTAGTTTGAATACGGTTTTACGTTCAGTACTATGTCATAATTATTTTTCTTAAATATGTCGCTAGTTTTATGTTTAAACAATTTACGAAAATCACAGTAATATATTTAAAAAATACATTTGCAAAGAAAAAAGAGGTTTCTCTCGAAGTGAGCCTCGATGGTAAGTTCACAGTCGCTCAATGAGCCATGGAGAAGGCTATATCCGGGATTTCTATATAAGATTATATAGGGAATTGGGAGATCAGCAAGATCGACAAATTAGAAGATTGGTAATGGGCAACCGAGGAATTAAGGTTTTGGAATGGAACACGGGTGCGAAAGCGTAACGTAGGACGTCCACCTATAAAGCAGACAGAAAAGTGTGTGATAAGGCCATCGTAAGAAGCTGGGCGCAAGTCTTTGTCCAACTGTACACGTACTACGGCTTCAATGATAATGATGTTAGTAAAAAGTAACTTAAAGCAAAAATCGATGTCCCCTTCACTTTAAGAACATTGTATGTTACACACAATTGAAAGAAAATACTCGAGACATTTTCAGTACAATCGACATTTCAACTTGACAATGTAAGGATATAAAAATAGAATTTAATCATAAATCCGGATTGTGAGATGATCTGTTTAATTTTATGTTCACTTAACATTTAATTCCGAGGGCATCAACTTCAGACGTTGCAAACCTTTTCCATTTTAGTAAACAATATCACATGAAAGATAGTTTCTATGACATTTAGCCAAACCGGTGTAGGTGACGGTCGTTATTTTTTTATAATGAATGATTCTCATTCGAACATTAACAACGGGCATAATATGCGGATATATATCTACAAATGTACCAAATAAAATCACGAAAACACTATATATAACTTATAATCTCTTGGATTTTGAGTCCAGCATATTATTTTTTAAATTATATTTTTTTAAAATATAGAATTTATTTAACACAAACTACTTTAACTACGAATGCTTTTAATTTATAATTGATATTGGTTTAGAAGGCGGAGTGAGTAGATTCTTCACTAAATGAACAACGACTACAATCTAAGTCACGGTAAGACAGCGGGCATGCGGGCAGCGAAAGCCCGGTCACCGTGACGAACTTTGGGGGAGGCCTATAGTTTGCAGTGAGCGTCTATAGGCTGACATGATTATGAAGATTTATTATTATATTTATATTTATATATTTGCCTAATATCGTGACTTTTATATCACACTTTCTTATCTTTCTTTTATCACATACACCTGTAACAATTTTCAATGCATATATAAGCATAAAAGCGTTCTCAAGAACAATATGATTTGGAAATGTTTTCGCACAAGCGATGATATATGTGACTTAAACGTGTGATCGATGAGTCGTCTTAAAACATTTTTTAAGATGTAAATATACAGATTCGACATAGTATACGGTCGGGATGGATTTGTGTTTATAATAGCGAAGAGGACATCTTGCGCAAATATGTTTTCACAATCTAGTAATGAATATTTAAGGCCAATAATTATCGCAATCGTTAATATAAAATAGGCATCAGTAAATTATGTTAATTGTAAAAATACGTTGCATATTTTAATCTTGACCCATTATTTATATTGATCAAAACAATCTTATGACCTATAAATATTAATTAATTATTGTCTTTTTAAATATTTCTTTTGTTAATATAGTATTAAGTTAATATGGTAAAGCGTAAGTAAATATTGAGGGTGTTTCCAATTTATCTACCTATATAAATATATGAGATTTTCATTATGTTCTGACACATCGCGATATCTTTGGAACCGTAAAACTTAGAGACTTGACATTTGGTAGCAAAATTCCCTTCGCTGAGAAGAGGGCAATTAAAACTTTAAAATAAGAAAAGAATTTTGTAAAATTTTACCAGTAATGCATTTAAAAACCTACTTTAAAATTACAGCTCTCATATTCAATCGCAGCATCTATTTTTTTGGTACGCTAGAAGTTACTCGGTGGTCTCTTAATCCAGTAAAATTGCATACGATGTCCCGTAGCACCTCTGGAGTAAGTTACGTAAAAGAGGTTTAGATTGCCCACCTGCTAGCGAAATCTGTTATTTTTAGTAAGGTAGCAGTGGAATCTACACCGTGAGACTGAAAAAAAATCCACCATAAATAAGTGTAGAAAAAGTTTTCACCCTTAAAAAAAATTTCAGCAAAAAGTAGCTTATCCAATGATTTTTTGTATTTTTAAAAAAATAGAAATTTGATGTCACAATTAATTCGATTGTACTTCTAGATTAATCGAATGATTGACATAATGTGTTTTTATTTCGTTTTTGCCCATTGCTTAATTTTACAAGTTTCATGGCATCACTTATCTCGCCCTTTTATTTGATAAGACAACGCGGAAATACAATGCGGTAAGTCATGTTCGTGTCCGTTATTTATTCTTAAATTAAATTACGATAAATCGATAAAAAGTACTTGACACTAGCTCTTGCCGAAGAGCTGTACAGAATTTTTAAATTAAAACCCGGACTTTACCATCGTCTTTTTGTTATATAAGATGGTCTCTCATTATTCCTGTAATTTTACGAGCCCCGGCTCAAATCGTATGTTAATGACAGCATAATTAGACGCAGGTAACAAAGTTTTCCGTTCTCATATTAAAGAGTATCCTACCGCCATGTCAGTATTATACGACTGTCGAATTTTTTTTCACCGCGTCAAAAATATTTGAGTTCCTTTTTGGTGGATTAAAATATTTTTAATACCCTGTTAGTTATTAAACGATCAAATATCGCGAACTGTGCTTTTCATTATTGCGACGCAGATTATTACTTTAATTCGTCCCTAGATAAAAATGCATAGTACAGATAATAACAATGTCTATTATAACGAAATTGCTATCATGTGAAAATTTGCTCTGAATTCTATTTATATATTTCTAAAATCCTGCTGGCCCAGAAGTTTGGATTTATTTTTAAAAATACGTATTTTTGAAAAGAAGTTCAGAGGTCTGCGACGAAACTCAATGAGGTTTTCTAATTAAAATTCGTTCAACTTGTTTATTATAATGGGGCACGGGTCGAGTTGCACCGAATTTCAATGCATGAAATTTGCATGTGTCGCTAACCGGCGAATTGAAGTCAAAGTGAAACGTCGGACGGAATTATCGCATCTTGATACATTGTATTCGACTGACATAGTTAAAGTTGTGCGAGTAGCACGTAAAAAGCTAAAAGATAACATACACGCAAATAGAGATTGGCGGATGGCTTAATGTAGAAGATTCTAACTTAGGTTCGTAGTTCGCGGATTAGCGACCTATACCCCTAACCTAACTCGGCATAAATTGTGAAAGACAACTTGTATAGAATCTCGGCATATGTACAATCTAAAAGATAATTGGTTTTCTCCAATTGAAATTCTACCCTCTAGCTTAATTAGGATCTATCTCTCTTTAATAAGGCGCTCGAATCCCAACTGTGAGAAAATAATAGCTTTTTAATAATAAAGTATAAAAGCATAATGATTAGGTAATAGATGACGATATCGTCGTCGAAAGACGCAAGATGCAGGCATCCTATGGGGAAGGTCAATGTCCAGCAGTGGAAAGATGATGATGATCAGCTAGCGTCACGGAGATTAATAACAATACTGCATTATAACTCTATGAGAGATGGAAGTCAAAATTAATTTAAATATTCTGTATAAACTACAAAGTAAGGTAAGTTGTTCTTGTTACAATTTGTATTTATATTACTTACCCAGAGAAACTTTTCATTGTCAAAAGTTGCTTTTAATCGCTTAAAAATCGTGTAAAATATTTAAGATTTAATGACTTAATACTAAACAAAAATTACAAACGAAAATAAGTTTTCTATTTCCTAAACTGCAAGATTTAAATAATGTGATTTTGGTTTTGTTATGTTTTCTGGTTTTTTAACTCTTATGTTTTGGATTTTATTTCATATCTAATGTTTGTCAACTCTAGATGTACGTTTTAATTTACTCTATGGTTTGTATAAGAAAAAAGTATACCAAAATATTTCATTCCTTAAGAATCTTCCTTGTATCTTAACAAAGATTTGAAATTAAAATTGGCTGAGTTAGCCGATTCCATTCAAATTCGAACTTAGTTACATATTTGGCTATTATGTTTTATTTTTTTATAAAGCAATACATGGAGAAATCGATACCTAGATAAATATAAGATTATAACGTGTCGCGACGCCGAGACACGTATGCAAATGTTTTTCAAAATGTAGTATCAGTTGAGTATAACTGGAGAAGCTCCGACGGAATATACTGTCTGAGAATTATTCCCCACTCATTTTACAAAAAGAAATATTGTACGCTGTTATTTACTTGTTATCTCATAATTAATCATGAACTTAACTACAGATGTGGTTCTTTCCCTGTTTATAGTTTTTATTGCATCAACACTAGTTACGTCTTGGATAACTATCCAGTACACTAATCGTGAGAAAAAACTTGATAAAAAAGATCGATTCATGAAAAGTGCTTTTACGCTTCTAAAATGAGATAATGAAGTTGGTATTGTTTAACTACTTAAGAATTCAAATATTGTTTTTCAATCTACTCGTATATCTATGCAAAATGAATGTAAGGAAATAGTTTTAAAATAAATTTTAAAAACGTTTACCAACTTATGTTCCTTTAAATATAAAATTATTCACAAAGGTTGATGCACTTTTTATCATTATAGCAGCCCAAATAGAGACGTATACAGATCATTACTTTAATTGCACGAAATCGTACAACGGGATCGTCGTAAACGTTGAATTCGATTCTCAGAAAGACGTTGATGTAATACCAAATTTTTGTTTTCTTTACTCATTAAAACTTGTTCTGTTTTTTTATTTATGTAATCACATGACATTTTCTCCTGTTATTCCCAGTGACTTTCTCTTCGAGTTACCGTTAAATGATTATAGGAAAACAAAATGTAGCGATAAAGTTCCTCATTACAGCTTGTATAAATATGAAAAGTATTAAATACTTTCTAATTCGTAAGTTCTCTGTTATTTTATTCTCCTTCACTTTAGTTTTGCTATTAACAATTTCGTTTATGTTTCTGGCAATCAATATACTTAGTGTTAAAATTAACCGTTGAAGGTATTCGCGTCTGCACATTTGCAGAAATAACTTGATTAGTTTTTTCATGTTTAACTATGTGACCTTTACTTATTTATTCAAGGCTCTCATATATAACGTCTATAACTTATCCATAATAAACAAAGTAAAATTATTGTGCATTTAATACCAATGGAGGAAAGGTTATTTTACCGGACAGGAAATAACGTGTGTCATCAATTTTAACTTTAATGCAGCTGCTTCTGTTAAAGAACCGTTTACACTAGCGAAGGTGTGAAATGAAATTTCAAAGGTTTTTTAACAGACCTAGTTAAACTTTTTCATTCAGTGCCTTAGGGCGAAAGTCTACGATCAATGTGTGTTATCAGTGATGACTTAGATATCGTAACGTTGTCTCTCACTCCAGGTCTCGAATCAAATCGGGAATAAGTTATACATTCGTAAACGAACGAAAGTAACCGAAATAGTTCAGCGGATTGGCAAGTTGAAGCAGCAGCAGGCAGGCCTATATAGAGCGCTGAACAGAGCGAGGCCGCTAGAATCTTAAGGATATTACGAACGGCAAAAATGCAGGAAATCCACCCATAACGTGGATAGACTACCTGTTAAAGTCTTCGGAAGAGGCTGGATGCAGGCCTTTCAACCGTTACTATTGGTAATCTCTGTGGGAGGCCTATATACATATGTAAACCTGTGACGGCTGCAATGTGATGATGAAATGACTTTATCGCTCACTTTTCGAAAAATTCTCGATGGATGTTCTGTTTTTTACATTATTTCTAGTGGTATTTAAAAAGTGTAACAACGCCTTTAGACTAGTTGCGGAGCAATTACTTTGCCGTTCGTACACGCGGGCCACGGCGTCTAGCACTAAACCGTATGAATTAAACCCGCGTATAAACAACAAGGCGACATTAACTTGCAGGCTAAAGGCCCGCTTTCCGGTTCGAGAAAACCGTTACATATCGACGAGAAATGACTGGTCTGTAAATTATAATTCATAATATGTATTTTACTTGCAATAGTAAAGAGTAATTGGCTGAAAGACATAATACTATTACGTTTGTTTGGTCAACTATTGAAATTCGTTGAGAGTTATACATTAACTTTAAATTTAAAATTGTATCTCGTTCAACTTCGCAAATTCGTTCCGCTTAATAACTATTATTACGTCAATTATTGGTTATTAATCATCCCATTTCAGTTTCTGTATGGCAGGCATTACAAATATTAATAACGAGAAGCTTTAATAAAAACATTCTTCATAATCTAACTTTCTACCAATGGGTATTATACTGGGCGATAAGTTATAGTTATGAAAGGTTTAAGGGGTGAATACAAAGCTCATTTGTTAGAAAAAAGCTTTTACACCAATTTCCCTGTAAAAATTTATCAATCTGAAATAGGTTACATTAATTTATATTTCTTATTGAAATGCCACAGACTTATTACTTGTCTCTAAAAAGTCTGCATTGGAACGAATAGTAAGTAATAATTCAATTTAGTGTGTATTATACTACTGTAAATTTTGAAAATATTTTTCTCGCGATATTACCATTACGATATTTATTATTTGTAAAATCATTGATTTTTGAATTTCGTGTACCATACATGAATTTACAGCACTTTAAACCTTTCACACTTACAAGCAATAATCCAGTGTACAAGGATCAACAAATAAAAAAAATCGCAATTTAAATAATGAAGAGATTGATTACTATCCTCTATGTGCAATAAATTATCAATGCGATCATAAGCTGGAGAATTTTAAAAAAAAACTTAACAATGGTATCAGTTATCAGATCAATGGTTATAAAGCGTCCTGCAATTTTTTCATTATAAGATCGCATCCATTGTAACTGTCTTTCGTTCGAGTAAATTTTTAATGGATGAAAATCAAATTGTTGTATGAAACAAACAAAATTTTATACGAATTAAATGTAATTTTTGTTATTAAAATTAAAATATTCCTATAAAGTCTGTCACTGTATTTTAAAATCCAATTATAGTCATTAATTTCCTAATATAATTTTAAATTTAACATAAGTGTGATGTTAAATCATCAAATAATTTTCCAACAGGTTCTGTTAGAATTTTATCGCGAAGCTTTATTTTCTGCTGAGGATGCCCTATGGTCGAAATTATGATTGGAAATGTGTAGAGATATATATTTTTATCGATGTTAATATTATTATAGTCGAGCGAAAAGAAAAGCAAATATTTCTTCTAAATCTTAAAACAGTTAACAATTTTAAACGCAATATATACGTCCTATGAATAACCATTAATTTAACATAGCCCCATCATTTTAGCTGTAGGATACCCACTACTGGTCATAGGCCTCCTTCACAGTAGACAATGATAATATATGTTCAATGTTTATGGTTTTTGTCTGCGGTAAATATAATTTATGGTTTTAACTTGTCTACCCTACCACTACTATTTTATCTCTACGTGTTTACTCCGCGTAGCAATTTCTTACACCAGTCAAAGGCATCAAGAATGTTAAGGAAGTGCTATATTCGTCGCAGTTAATTCGAATGTTCACAGATAATATTGTTGTATAAATTATCCAAAGGAAACAGCATAGATGAGACAAAAAAAACAACATATACTCTATGTATGCTAAGGTTAGACGATGCACGTACTTCGTCAGGGTTTTTCTACTCGTTTCTCCGCCAATTTTGCCGACCTCTCCAATTATTTTTGACCCCGTCGCTTGATTCAAATAACGATTGTGTATTTATTTTGCTGTTGAACATCATTGTTAGTTTTATTTACAATTTACTCGTCTTACCTATTTGGTATACGCTTAATATAGAAAATACCAATTGGGATCTTTTCTTTGAGGTATTAGTACCAACAACTATTAACGTGAACTTCTTGAGGTTATTATTTAATAAAACCTATTTTAGAGTCTTTTTGGAACAAATGGAAAATCGCTGTTATATATATATATATATATATATATAACTCAATATAATATATATATATATATATATATATATATATATATATATATATATATATATATATATAACACGATCATTGAGAGAGAGGCACATTATTTAGAACCTTAAAAAGAAGCTTAAAGCTTATCTATATATCTTTGTAAACCGTATAAACAAATTAAATAAATGAAAATGAAATGATGGTGATAATTTAAATATAATTTTACAAAACTAGATAACAGTAAAATAGTACGTAACAATAGACTGGCAGAACAAACGAACATCCACAACTGCATAGCGACAGAAACTGCCAATATAAAAATAAGAGTAATTTATTGTTAAATTAAAAAAAATCCTTTTGTGTCATCTAATTTTTCAAAAATTTCCGACCCCAATAGTATACTATAAACACAATAAACACAAGTAGCAAATAGACGCAATAAGCAAGCGTTGGAAATCGCCGAGGATAGGTAAAAATAATCTTGTGAATAAATCCGTCCGAACTGAGCAACTGTGAACGGTATTACAATGCACTCCTTTGTCGTCGTCGTCGCTTCAGTCCATAGACGTTATAGCAAGCCATAGACCACCCCCAAAGACATCTATCTGAGGAGGTATAACATATTTACCACGTTTGGCAGGCGTGTTGGCGATTGGCGGTGTGGTATTATGGTACGCAGATGCCGCTATCCTCCTCTGCAAATTTATTAGTGGGCGGTGGTAATCGTATATAGTTAACGCGCTAAGTGTGATACATAAGGTTGTATTCTGGGATTCGAACCCACGACCTACGATCACAAGTCTCAGTTCTGCCGCTGGCAGTATGTCTATAAATAGTCTTGTAATAAATTTGAGAAGTTCATAAAACAAACTGCATAAATACTTTTATAGAGTGAAGGATAATAGAGCTTGGGAATGAATAGCTCTAACAACTTAATTAAAAATATTCGGCCACAAAATAACCCGTCTGACTTTTTTTCTTTGGCTTTAAGTGGAAGGTTGCCTTAATCTAACCGAAGTACTATTACAAGCAGATTGTATTACAAACCATAGTTAAAATATAGTAAATTACCTTTTAATGTATTTTTACTATGTTTGTCATGGTTTTAGCTATTGAATGTCAACTACATTACATAAGCCTCCCCATGGATTTCTATTAGTTCCGGTTAGAAGTGGCCTGTACCCAGCTTCTTTTAAGCACATTAATAAGTTCGATTTTCCACCTTGAGGGTGGATTTTCTACGCTGGGCTTGTTTGTGTGCCTATGCTCTCTCTCTCTCATCTGCTCATTCTGCGCGCTATGTGTTTTGCCTACTGTCACTACAGTCTGCCAATGAATGCCCGTATACGACGTGTGTATAAGAGGTGTTTCAATTTTTTTAGGTTTTGACTAAAATACTTAAAATACTAAAGTCGGAACCTAAAACTTGTTTTGTGTAGTCTAAATATTTTTAGAAAAAAAATTTCAGACCATTAGGCTGTTTTTCCCCTTTTCTATATTCGTCCATGACCTGTCGCTTTTTTTCATTATTTTAAAAGTTAATTAACTTTCTAGGCGGCTTGATGATTTTCGTCTATACTCTAAGTGAAGGGACTAATTACCTCTCACTGTTTTTTACTTATGTGACGGCCTTTAGTTCTTTGCCGCAATATGTTGGAAATTATTTAAGCCAATCTTACGATAAATTTGCTAAAGTATGGATTTTTTTTAAAATAACTTTATGCATTAGCAAATTTCATCCTAATATTTTTTTTAAATTCATCCTAATATTTTTTCCCATTCCCTAAAATTAGAAATAATTTTTATTACCTTTTTATGCTTTTTTGTCTTCCTATTTCGATTAATATTATATTTTTACCGTACTGTTATTATTTTGGTATTTGTAATTTTTCATTTGAAGTATACGTCTTACACAGAGTATAAATTATATTTATTTAACGTTTTACCTTAATTGTTTATGACAATCCGTGATTCAAATCGATGGTAATGGCTGTAATAATATAATATATTACCCGTATTAATATTCAAAATTACATCAGTGAGATACTTGTGGGACATCAAAAACAACTTGTTTTATTTAGTCTATTACAGTTTGATTATCTATGCTATACTTTCAATTGGTGAACTTGATTTAATTTTAGTTAAAACTAAGTCCAAAAATATATTTATGGATTAGTATTATTATTTAAATACGTCCGATGACCATGGCAATACGGCTTTAATAGGAAAAATATAAACAGCTACGGACACGTTTGAATAAACGACAATTTAATATGTAAATGTTAACGTATAGATAAATTGGTAATTTATTTTTGTTTACAAACTAATGTATGCATTTAATTTCATTAGTGATTAACGTACCTTCTTTGATATCACATGCCTTTGATACTCGTACACTAGTCAAAAACTGTACATAACTTAAGATTAAATATCACACAATTTTGTGCTTTATTCTATTAGTGTAACAGAACAGTTTTGTTTGAACTTTTGCAAATATTTCTGCTTTCAATATGTGGTTTATTGTACATGCTAGCTCGTTTCCAGGCGGCGCCCTGTCGCGGCTACGTAATGACAATCATTCATGCTCTAATGACTTCAGTCCCTACTACTATAATATTTTATGTATTCTAAGTTTTTAAATAAATTATATATTCTTATAATTAATTAAACGTTACATGAAAATAATTATGATAGTTAAAACCGATATCATCCTTTACTTATAAATAGCTCAAATTTGATAGTTATTTTGATTTGGTCGTCAATAGCTGTAATTATATAACTCGATGGACGCCTACTGAAACGCATAAGCTCCTTTCAAAAATAGCCATGTGGAACAGTCTTGCGTGCTCGCATCTAGCGAGACCACACTTCTCGAAACTTTAACTATATCACCAGTCCATCTAATTGGGGGGCCTTCCCACGCCGTATCTACCAGTTCGTGATCGCCACTCGAGATCCTTTCGGCCTCAACAGCCGTCAGCTGCACAAGCGTTGTGCCCCGCCCTCTGCTAATTCAACGCATCATTACTTTATATCTGTAATAATATCTGTAAAAAGACAGTAATGACTACAATGTAGATAAAAAAATGTCGTTCTTTGGGTTGCACTTATCAGTTGGACAACTTAGATATTTATATCTTAGGGAAAAGGCTTAGGAAAGGTGCAGTATCAGCCGCTTGCTGATTACTACTAAACGTTTTCTACATAACTATACCTAATAACAGGAAAGGTTATTTCCGCGTCGTTAAAATGTTTGCGAACGTCTAGACGCAGGGCCGTATTTAAGTTATTTTGAAAAATGCAATTATAGTATTCATCATCACTTCAGTCGAAGAACGTTCACTACTGGACGTTGGCTTTCATCATAGATTTTATACTGGTACGAAGCAGTCTGTATCCACCATCTTCCGACGACTTTTACTACGTCATCTGTCCCAACTTGTGGGTGGACGTGTTACGCTGATCTTGTCAGTTTGAGATCTCCACTCTGAAACCTTAAGAACTCAGTGCCCATTATTTTTGCGTGGTCTGTAGTCTGCCCACTGCCGCTACAACTTGGCAATCCGCTGTGATATGTCACTTACTTTCGTTTGTCTACGCTCTCCTCATTCGCGATTCGACCTCATAGAGAAATCCAGAAGATCTCTCTTATATCGTGACTAGCTAAGCAACTGTGAGCTTGATAATATGAATTGAATAATATATGTTGAATAAAAAAACAGTTAAAAGAATGATTTCATGTAATAAACACAATTTAAAACTAAGTTTATTAACATTGAAACCGAACACATTGTACAAATATCACTTATATCGCTAACCTTTTATCACTTCCAATTAATCAAAAATCATGAAATACTAACTTCTATAGTCTTTTGTTTACTGTTATAGAAAGCCGTGCTTTTTAAACTAAATCGAGGTTAATGGTAAGCGCCTTCTGCACCCTGCTCCATCTAACCTGCGGAATCCGTCAATGGAAGAACAGTGTTCACGTCACAAAGAAAATGCCTTTTATCCTTATTGGTATTAAGTTATCATTAATATATCTAATTAATTATTAATGTCTCAGTCGCTATAGATGGCAAGGCATCAGTATATTTTTTCTCAAATTCCATTATGCTTATTATATTTACCTATATGCAATTATGGAAATCTAATGTAATGTATATAGGGATGAATTACACTGAGAGGATCGTTGTTCACGTTTATTACTTTATCGGCAAAAAAACTCATCAGAATAGCTTCTTTTTATATTTCCATAAATAATAAACCGGTCCGGGTCCCCAGTCCGGCCCAGGTTCGACAATGTTTCAAGTACTCGTCATACCCCTAACGACCCTTTCTTTAAAATCTATTGTGTAATTGATTTAAAACACGTTGCACCGGCTTCCTCGTTAGGCACGCGATGACGTGTTTGCGGTCCTGGCAGACATTAGTTTTGAAGGCTTCGTAAATAATTAGTTGAAATACCTACGTTGCTTTATGTAGTTTTTCTATTCCATTGCTACATGTTTTTATTATAAATTTGTAATATTTAATTCGAATAACAATTACAGGAAGGTTCAAGAAATTTTTGGGGTCCACTTCACGTACCTATCTAGAAAGAAGATAGGATTCTTAGTTGTTGCGAGAGAAGTAAAATAACACGAAGAAAGGCTATGCTTATTCTTCCGCTATGTTAGATCTTTCTTATTGTCTTGTGTACTGTAATATCATTTTTATTAAAAACCACTGCTTTTTAAGAAGACCTTTTTAAGAGAGACCCAATAAATTGTCAATAACAAGGTGTTGGGTCTCTACCCATTACACAGAAATATATTATTTAATCAATCTCATTAAGTGAAATAAGTATTTTAGCAAAAGTTTCATCTTTGATATTTTTCGTTTATGTCTTAATTCGACCCTTCTGTTAGATACTCTTTTTTTCTATCTATGGGAATGTGCATAGACATATATTTTTACTTTTATCTTTACCTTTTATCACTGTATGCTTACCTAAAATAAATAAGACCTTGGTGATCAAGTCACGCACTTTGAGAAGTCCTTAAAGTTTCCATTGTATAGAAAGCCTATCGCATACATTAAAGGTAAGTCATACGTCAAACAGTCGCAAATTATTTTAAGGCTTATGTCACATTGTGTCTATCATGGTGCGTGGTAATTGTATAAAATTTAAATACAAAATTAGAGTCCTATAAATATTATTCCTATGTCGCATAAGGCACGGTAACCTACCTCGCATCGTTTCCTAACCCTACTATGTAATGGGTGAATCGTCTTAAGATTTTAATCAACCTCTTGTTTTTTACTTGGATTGTGATCAGATGTATTCACGGTCAGGGCCAGTCACGTTGCTGTATTTAAAGCTGCTTCATGTTTTTTTATATTTTTCCTTGTTTAGAAACATGCATAGAAGTAAACTCCGATTTTTTTTATTTTCCTTCCTTCAGTGTCCATCTCGGGAAAACAGATTATGAGGTTTGTATTCTATTTCGTTGTTCCTTTTTTTTGGTCGTTTAACTTCATTGCAGAAAGTCACGCCTTTCTTATAAAACTTTGGTCAAGAATTCGACGTGTTGCCTCCACAGCCTCCACAGTCCGTCTTTTGAATTTGGGATCGCCTGTTTGGTCTGTTTCTTTCCACTTTTCCTATGATAGCCAACTTATGGAGACTTTAGTCACCTCTGAACTTTTTGTTCGAAGGACAATTTTTTTTACATCATTTTATTTTTAGATCAGTTCCTCTTTTTGCACTGTACCAATTTCATTAAGGTATATATGAATTTTAAAATGATTTATTGAAATAGTAACTCTGTCAAAGATCGGCAACGCTGTTTTAGATATACTTATTTGCTTATCATCAGCCAAAAAGACGTAGTACGAAATTTTTTATTGTACTTATAGTTTCCGTGTTTACTTAAGAAATCAAACTTTTCCTTCTTCTGTTAACCAAAAATAACATTCAGGCCGTCTCGCAGTCGCGAACTGCGTAATGAATAAAGAACACATAACATAAATCTTCTGCTTTGGGCAACGTCATTTGGGAAGTACAGGAGTATTTTTTTTTTATTTCCTCATATCTGTAGATAGTTTATTATGTTTACAAGATTATATAATATTTAAAATGTAACAATTGGCAACGGTAATTATAGCTCAACAAAAGCACAATTAAAAGAACGATAGTTATTGTAGATGATATATTAGGGGGATCGGACAGTAATGTCGTGTCTATCGACATATATTTCAGAAAAACAGATTGATTTTTACCGCTCCGACGTTGAAAATTTGTATACTAGATGGCGATGGCATGGTTGTTGAAAAGCTAGGTAAAAATGTAGTCATGTGAATTTAACTTAAGAACTTACTTTCCGGTCCCCCTAATGTGATTTTTTTAAATAAATTTCGTAAATCATTTATCCGCGTTAAAATTTTCACAATTTTTTTTATTAATAATTATCTTTTATTTAACATTATTAAAAATGATAGAAAGAGCCTTTTGTTACTAAATAATGCAATATTTCGCATGGATTAATATATATACTACCAGAGTTGACATACATTTAAAAAAAATAACGAATTTTAAGTTAAAAGGTATTTAATAAAGAACGAATATTAATGGGAATAATTCAAAAGAAACAAGCATTTGTTTAGAGTGAAACTAGAAAGTCAAGGGTATAGGCATCAAATATTGTCATTTAGATTATTTAAGTAAGGCATACGTTTGTGTATAATGTTCTTTGGCGTCAATTATGTTTGTGTTTAACTGTGTCGCTGTTCTTTGTAAAATGATATTTGATTAAAAATTATATTTAAAAATTAATCAGTCTAAGTTTAGGTTGGTTTTTCTGTTAGTATTTGTTGGTAGTGTGTATAAAACATGACTTGTGTGCTGTGAAGTTAATGGAGAAGCGAGACGTGCCATCCTGCGTCTCAAGGTTGTCGTTAGTTGAACGCCCTGCTACCTCTACCTTATAATTTCATTTTTAATTATTTGTGTCATGCTAAACACAAAAGCAATTTTATTCACAAAACAACAGGACCCTGCACTAACGTCACCAATACTAATACCGAATTGTATATAATGTAAATATTTATTATAATAATAAATATCATATATTATATCTTAAAATAGTGTATCTTACTAGATAATTCAATATATTTAATTTAAAAAAATATATGATGTTCTCTTTTTAAACTTTGTATAATGCAATGTATTTTAATGACAAACTTAATTTTTTTTTTCAATAGTTATTTAATATTAAAGGTTGTTATGTTTGTTTAGTTGTGAATAGTCGAAAAATTCTAATTAAGAGAACATCTATTCTATTACATGAACTAATTATTACTAACATGTGTATAGTATTTAGCAATCAAAACAATTCATTTCAAAACGTTTGAAATGTTACTTAATGAAAACTAGTGAACTATTATTATTGGTAAAAAGTCATTATATTACAAATTAGTCTTGAAGAGAAATATATTTTTGAAAATGGATTTTTTATTTGACAATAAAGCTATATCTAAATCGTAAAGATTTTAAGAGTCGACGTTTTTTATATTTATTTCTTTTATTATTTATCACATTTAGTTGAACGTTAACACTTTAATGAATGCACTTTAAATTAAAGTTAAGAGAAAGACCGTAAAACGTAAACACAAAACTTGTACAATGTCAAGGCCATTGACCGCTGGCCGCGGCGGTGTTGGACCGCATTTCCCGCCAACGCAACGACGCTTCGGACCATTCCCTATTCACTAATTTTGCCTTTTTTATATGTATATAATATGTATTAAACAAATTGTTTAAAAAAAATTGGCACATTTAATACAAAATTAATTCTTCTTTTTAATTTATTCTATTTAAAAAGATACATACTTTATGTAGTACATTTGAATGTATTATTTAATTATTTCGTTACATAAGGAGAAGAATGCTGACAGCTGTTACACAATTTATAGCTAGTACAGCTGCTAACGATGTTCTAGAACTAAATATCCTGTAATTTTTAGTTCATGAAATTCTTTTTTTTTTAAATAAGGTTTTTTTCTACTAAAACATTTAAACTATAAACCTATCGTAAAAATAAAACCTATTGTTTTGTTACCTTATGTGATCGTTCATACGTTTGTGAAGTATCTGTCTTATATGATTCTTCATCATGATTTTCTAATGGAGAGGTACTCGTACTTCAGACATTTTTGGTATAATGATATTTGTTGTTAATATAAAATTATTTATATTAATCACGTTGGTATATAAAAAAAGTTGCATTGAAAATTTTACAATAACATTTACTGCCTTTTACGTTTTGATTGATTCGTACTTAATCCACCAAGTTAAATCGTCAACGAACTCGTTGCTCGGCACTTGAGACCAAAATTGTTGGAGTCCATTCAATCTCAGTGATAATGGCGGACATCCTTTTAAATCACTGATTGAGCACATGACGCATGCTTCGTCAATAGGATCGTTCTTGAAATCGAAATTAGACATATAAATAAATCGTTTATGTACACAAAAATTGTATTCTAATTTTACATATTTATTTCACTATCGGCTTTGTTTGTTTTAACTTATAAAATCCATATCAAAAAATTAACTAAAAAACTCATTGAAAGAAATAAAATGGTTTATCTATCTTCATTAGTAATACTTATATATTATTTATTTTGGTCAATATTGAATTTGGTCATCAACATTATGGAACGATTGTGTGTTGTCGAGAATGGTCGCGATTTCACTAAATATGTCCGTAAAAAAATCAGGTTCCATAATGTATTATTATGAAAGTAGTATTTAATAAATCAAATTCGTAATGTGAATCTATGTAAATATACATCACCATTACCCGCATGACAGTTTCCTGCAGTTTTCAAGTTGGACGGCGTTAGTCATTGTGGAATTCACAAGAACACTTGCTAATTGCAAGTGTTTAGCGTTCATTGTTTGTGATTCCATTCATTAGTGTTCTCACGGCAGAAAAATGCCAGCGCTTAGTGCTAGCTGAAATATTAATATAAACACTTTTCTATACATAAATACTATATTAACATTTGTCATAATCACTTCTGTTATTTATGCAAATATATACTTTATTACGATATATTATGACATGCAATATTTTTAATATTACAGTATACACTGTCAAAAAATTAGTTTTATAAAATGACAATGAATGAAATCTTTTGGATGTAATAATTTTTATCGAACTAAGCAAGACTAATAAACAAGAGTATGTATAATTTACTACTTATTGTATGATAGACCATAAATACCTTTTTTTTATTGTTAATAGCATCTCAACCCAGGTGTGATGATGTTTGTTTGATCGTTTGATGTCTTTTAATTCGTTGTTAATGAAAAAGATTATAAATTCTTCCTCTTTTATAAGATTTCATTTAAATAACACTGATAATATAAATCACAATATAAATTGACCATCTAAAAACGAATTTATATATATTTATTTCTGAGTTCATTGAACGAAGCCTTTACGTTAATCAATCATTTGATACTTTCAAAAGGGCTATGGAATGTTATGAATGTTATCCGACGATCATAAAACATTTAAGTTTGTGACAACTTTGTTTTGCAAGCTTTACAGTAAACAAAAAGCACATGGTTCATTATATGAAGTATATTTAGGATCAATCGTTATTATCTTATATGCACAACTTTTACGTTAAAGTATTTATTAGTTTAGCAAAAACAGGCATGTTCCAAAATTATTAAAGCTTTTTAACAGATTTCATACTCTAAAGTGCTATTGGACTGTTGTACCCAAATAGAAAAAAATGTATTTAGAGTGATTAATTCTAGGCTTTGTCTTAATAATAAAATCGATATAACACTTTCAAAAATTGGTTTTCTGAATTTTACTGAAGAGGATTACTGAATAATAAATATGTAGTTATGTTTCCATTATGCTTTATGATACTATTATTTGTTGGATGTTAGTACACCTATTTTTGTTTTGTGTTAAAGTTAAACGTTTGGCAGCTAGAAGGAAGTATTGCAATTAAGTTGTTTGCAGGAGAGAATAAAAATGTACTTTTACTAAATTCCCTCCAATTATATTTTTTCTTTTTTTCCCTAAAGGGTTGTTTCGCAACGAAAATATGGATAAGAACAATTATTAATCATATTGAAAATTATAATTTTTATAATTACGTTCTTACCACACATGCGTAAAGATATGTTCTTTTGTCATTAGCACGAACATTATTAAACAGCTTTTGGATTAATCCATTGTATTTTAATGTTTATTTTTTTCTGAAATTGCACAACACGAATGCCACTGCAGCGTCCATCGATCACAAGTCAAGGTTGACCTGAGATACGGCCAAGGTATCTTCTTAATAGGATAGCCACGTTTAAACAAACTTCTTTTTTATTAAATATAGTATTATTTCAATTTGAGTAGAATCTTACATTTGGTAGAGTATAAATTTTTGTAATATTCAGCGACATGAAATATATGTAGTAACTGATGACACGGGATAATATAAAAGGGCGGCCTATATCCATCATATACCTAAATCGATAGTGATGTTGAATTATTTCATGATCTGTATTAAGATGATGTCTCCAAGAGTGTGTACCGAATTTCTCATAAATAAAAGTCATCCAGAAATCAGGTATGCAGGGTATGCGGGCAGCTAACTCAAAATATATTCGACAAAATTTGTAGAGTAGTTGTAATAACTTTGAGTACATGATTTGACAAAAATTAATATTTACTTTCAAAATCAGACCACTTTTTATATTTACAGAAAACTTCAATTAAATTAAAAAAAGAATATTTCATGCATATGGTTAAGGAATATTTTCTTAACCTAAATTGATTATTCATTCATTTATTAACGAACCTTATCCAAGTTCAAGCTCTGATCTTACGTGTATAATACAGAATATTAAATAAAATTATGTTATATTTTTAATTTAAATTTTTAATTACAGATTGTCAATATTCATTTACTTTTACTTTTAAAAAATAAAAGTAGTATGTACCTTTGAAAAATTTTCTAGAAGTAACAGTAGGAACCCTATCTCCGGATATATTAGAATTATAGCAATATCATATGTACCTGTCTATATGGACATTTGAACATATAAAAAAAAATTTATCATTATTGTTTATCTACCAAAGCTTATAGATGCTTTAGTGCTATCTGAATAGACTGTATTTTTTACTAATCCACATCGTGCTATGTTTATGTATATATTGAAAAATAAAATATTACGTACGTCGTTACATGAAACAATGCTTATATCCAAAAAAGATTATCGCTTGTATTCGTGCGGACATGGTCACCCTAATTTTGGAGAAATAAAAGATTGACTGTCGCACAATAACATACGCAACCGTCAGTTAAATAGACGTTTAATTAGCTATCGTTGGGTCGTTGCGACATCAATACAAAGTTTCTTTTAATACCTCAAAATAAGTTTTTCAATGTCTCTGTGTATCTCTTAAAAAACTAACAAATTCTCACATATTGACTTACACATATCAATTGGTAATAAAAAAACAGACAGGAATGTTTCAAATATTAAAACATATAAGTTTTTTTAGAAAATAAGTTAAAGTATATAAAAAAATTACTGTTTTATTTATTTGTTTTTTAAATTTTAGACATTTTTGAATCAAATCTTTTATCTCGCGCTATACTAAATTATTTGACAGGACATTGGTATCCACATAGATTTCTAATAGGACCTGTAGGAAGCATAATGCATCCACCCTAACAAAGTCGTCTGTCGAATATGTGGTTGACCGTTCTACGCTACCGCTGTTCCTGCCCCCGCGATTTGTAGTCTCTTCTCCAGATCCTTAAAACCCTTGAAGCCATCGATTCTGCGCGCTGCAACTTCAACTTACCAATCCGCTTGACTGTGTCTTTTGTTTTCGTTCGTCTACGGATCTTCTCATTCAGGAGAAATCACGAGTATAGCCCTTTCCACAAGCTTACCAATGAGAGATAGAGACCACGTTTCTGTGCCGTAAGTCATAACTGCCACTTTCATTGGTGTATATAATTAACTAAGCCTACAAATATTTGAATAAAACTCACATATTTTTTATATAATTATATAATAAAAAATAATTCTGCGGTCGTCTGCAGATTCGTTACCAGCTCTTATGTTGATTGTGCCTATTTACCCTAAGATATGTGGATGGGTTTTTTGATCTGAATTCTACTCATTTAAAGTATAATTTGACAAGTTTTTTCATTGATTCGTTTTTAATCTATGGCTCTATGTAATTTTCCGACAATACGGCCTGTAGGCAACATAGAGATTGCTCTAAAATATTTTATCCACCCAGACGACGATAATTTGTCTTCCGTACAAATTAATTACATGTTATGATTAAATTACTACTCGTACAGTTTTTAAAATAGATACTCATTTAAATACATCTTTACATTTTTAAAATTGTTGATGCCCACTAACATCGAAAGTTTATTTACTTGCTTACAAAAGTACGGTAAAAAAACGATTATTCTATTCTGCGAATATATTTACCATAAATTTGCGCATGTGGTTACTGTATGGTATATTCTTATATCATAAAGTGACAACACGAGCGGTACGAGTAGTAATTTAGACTAGTAATTTTATAGCTTGTAAACATGCAATAAATTCGCTTGAATAACTGATTCACTGGTGGTAAAAGTACTCTCCAAGAGCGTTGATTTTAATAAAAATAATCTTATCACGTTATATATAACGTTAAATAAAAAAGCATTAGGTAATCTCTAAGTTAATTAATTTTTTGCAGGATTGAAAGTGCGTGTCCATATAATGCGTTGTGCAGAAGTCAGATGTACACGTTAATGAATTATCGCGATGTCGAATAGAGGTAAATGCCCTTATCAGGGTCCTCTGCGAGCGAGTTTATGGTAACGAAGTCAGGCATTTTGCATCACTGGCTGCCCGTCACACCCGTCTGGCAATTCAACTTTATCTAGGGGTGCTTCATGATACTAATAACCTAAATTGACTTTAATAATACTAAAGTTTTTTTTCATTATACAGGTTGGTTTAAAATATACTTTACAAATATTGATTCATTCGCATAACTGATTTTATAATGTATATATCAAACATTGTTAAATTTCATTTAAAAAGATCAATTGTTGAGTTTCTGGCCGGATTTTAAAAATAAATGTATCAAAATTTTTTTAATGTTTAAATATTTGAAATGAAACGACGAAACAAGTATTAAACCAATAATCACAGTTGCACCTTAATTGATAATAATATAATAGTAATTTAGGATGTTATACAGATTATATCCTTTTTTATCTGTTACGAAAATAATCGCTGGCTTTGCCATTCGTTGAAATGTGGCTTCGAAATTATATCTTCATGGCATACGTATTTAATGACTGAGTCGATCTTGAGATATATAAATGAGTTTTAAAGTTGAATGATCGACTCGCTACCCGTCATACGATGTCGTAAAGTATTTAGGGTTGCTGCAATGCTTCTAACTGGTAATACACATCACCTTATTATAAAAATTAAAAAAAAACCGAATTGATTCTGAATCGTAATCTACTATTTTGATTTTGATTTCATCTAACAAAGACTTGTTGTCATTTTTAATAAGTGTTTTCTTTTCACATCTTTATTAGCTGCCTCAACAGACTTTGTACTGTCAAATATTGTTTGACTTATGGGAGAGAAAAACAAACCCTTTATAAATTTAATATATTAATATAATGTCTTAATAGTAAACAACAGGTCCTTATAAAAATAAGTTTCTTTGCTATATATTATATACGCTTTTATTATGCATTATTTTTTGTTTAATTACATCTTAACTCGTTTGACGTTTTTCAAAAAAAATATATATGACTTGTATTAAAATGACCTTCAAAATTGTTATTATCAACAAGATACAATTTGATTAGAATAAAATAAACGAAATAAACAGGTTAATAATCTTCTAGTTTGAAATTCATGATAAAAGAAAAATAAAAACAAACTACGAATGTAAGTTAAAATAAAAAAACAAATAGGTTTCATTTGTTAACAGCTAGATAAATATATACTCTTATACTTTTACTTGGACTAAAATGAGTTCTACCGTTGACAATCTCAATTGAAATCATTAAATCAAAATACAAGAAACAATAAATTACGTATACATTAATGGTTTCCAAATTAAGACGGTTACAAATAATAATTGAAATAACAAAGTTTACATCTGTTTACAATATTATATTTTTTATCAATATATGTGATATAAAAAAGAATTCAGAGATAAAGCAATGGTAACTGAATTTATGTTGCAACATGCAACAAGAAGCAACAATAACATTACCAATAGTTAAGAAATTTTTCACCATCTTAAAACTCGTTACTCGATGTACATGTTATTAAGTGAATTCTATTTTTTACTTATTTTATTAAAAAAAAAAACTAATACATCTTATAGAATAGTGGTGGCAAACCTTGTTTGTAAGTAGCTTTGCCTTCTTGAATTAATGTCACATGAATACTACTGACAATACTACTATGGAATAGTAATAACGTTTTTTTACTTATAATAAATTTCTAATAGCGAAAATTTTATCGCAGAAGCTATTTAAGGTTACAATATTATGATTTTATGTTTTCTATAATAATATTTAATAAAAAAGTATAGTAATGAGCATAGTAACTTATGACACTGTGTGTCTTTCAAACTTCGAGTACTACACTTTTTTCACACTTATTATAGCTATTATAATAACAACAATACATACTTATCTGTTATACATTTTTTAATTTATATATTCAATCTCGAATAGTTTAACGAAGTCAATAAAAGTTTCTTTTAAAAATAAGTGTTACGTGCTTATAACAATGACTTGCGAGTTAGATTTTTAAATTCTGTAATCCTGTACGAATCACGTTTCAGTCTTTCATTGTTACACCTATGATGGAAAGTGCCATTTAATTTTTACCAGTTAAGTAATGGAGGGCCAGTAATTTGACGATCTAAATTATGGTGGGTCAGTAAATTTGTCTTAAATTTCAAGTGCTACTTTATGATGGGTCAGCTATGTAATGGTGGGTCAGTAATTTTAAGTGCTATGTTATGATTGGACAGTAATTTTATGTGGTTTTTAATGGTAAACAAGTGATTTTACGTGTATGGCCTAATGGCAGGCTATAAACTTTTCATTCTGTGTAGTGGTGGGTCAAAAATTTTACGTGTTACCACATGGTAGCCCAATAATTCCCGTTGCGTTATGATGCGACAATAATTTTACAAGCTTTGCAACAGGGGGTTTGTTAATTTACCATTTTCGTAATGAAGGGTTAGTAATTTTATGAGGTTTGTAATGGAGGGCAAGTAATTTTACGAGCTACGTAATGGTAAGTCAATTTTTTTATTAAGTATTGGCGGACTTTTAATTTTATGTACATAATAAAGAATTAATAATCTAATGAGTTACGTAATGGTAGACCAGTAGTTTTACAAGCTACGTTATGATAGATCAGTAGTTTTACGAGTTACGTAATGGTAGACCGGTAGATTTACGAGCTACGTTATGGTAGACCAGTAGTTTTACAAGATACGTGATGTTTGATCAATAGTTTTACGAGCTTCACAATGGTAGACTAGTAGTTTTACGAGCTACGTGGTGGTAGACCAGTAGATTACAAATTCGTAATGATTGGCCAGTGGTTTACTGCTCCACAATTAAGTAGCTCGTATTTATTTTTATAATATTTCGCGGAAGGTGTTATTGTGGCGAAATTCCACCTGGTTATACAATTCGAATTTACGACTAGTAAACTACTACCAGACGTAACCAAGATCAATGCAATGAAAGTAATTATTTATACTTTAATGGTTTCTAAATTAATATCGTTACAAATAATAATTGAAAGTTCACTGCTTACAACCGTTCACACAACTAACTTTTAACTGTATATAATAGGCAGATGGTAAATTGAAAGTTGCTTTCTAGGTGGGTACTACTCAGGTGCTTATTCATGTCGCAATATAAAGTGCGTTGATGGTTCTAAAAATTGACAATTGGCATGTAAAATCTTACGTGATCCTGGACAAAGTGACGAAAGCCTTAAGAGCCAAAGGTGAACACTTAGAGCTAGAATTACCTATAACAATGTCAAGGTCTTGCTCGTTATATATAAACGATATTATCAATTCATATTATGACTGATGAGTCGATCTATCTATATCTAAACGTTTTGTACATGAGACGTTAAAGAAATAGTTAAGCAAATGGCAACCCTGCGTAAGCTGCGACGGGTTCTGCGTGGAATGAACTCGAGCGGTTAAAGCTGCGGCGTGGCCTTCGTAAAAAAGTTAAATTACAAAATAAGTATAATACTGGCTCCAATAAAATCAATTGCAGGACCTTTAGTGTTCTTACGGGTGAATCATGCAATACCGGGAATTTATTTGTTGTTTGTTTTAGTATCTGTAATGCCTCTCCATATTCCTTGAGAACGGCGACGACTATTCGTAATTATAGACGTGAACCGACATAAAAAATATGAACAAAGTAGGTTTGATGTCGAAGTATTTCAAAAGAATCTTGTAATTAAACGGCTTTAAATTTTCGATCTAACTTTTTCACACCTCAAAATACTTTTTTCCCGCTTCTAAAAAAATAAGCGTTAAACAAAAAATATTTTTCGAAAAATCATTTTATTATCATTAATATACGAAATTACAATAAAATCACTGCTTAACTAATCTTTCTTCACTAAACACACCCTGTCTTGTATAGTTAGATACATTTGAAATAAAAATTTACACTTATATGCAGCGTTAGACAATATTGAATGTTTTGAAAAAAAAAGGAGAAAATTGACACGGACGCGATAATATAGTTAAATGAAACTTTACATAAAATTTACACTTTTTGAATAAGACCAATTTAAGAGTTCTTCTTTGATAGTACTTTTAGTAAAGTAATAGATAAGATTGTATGTTTTTTTTTAAATTTTAATTTTGTTGAATTTGTAGTTGTAAATAGAGTTTCATATAGAAATTGAAGCGCTGAGCGAATACTTATCGGAGCAGAGGCACATCTTTAATATATTGTTTTTATTTAATTTTATAATAACAATCATAATAATTTTTATGTTAGTCAAAATTATTCAAAACCTAATTTTCCGAAACCTCATTTGGCGTGAAATATTAAACATTTGAATCGATCATATTGTGTGTGTGTTTTACAAATTGTATAAAAATATAATCTTATTATTCTTATTTAATGTTGTTAGCTCCATTTTTCCATTATTCTCACAGTCGAAACATGTAATTAGCTATTTTTTTTTAAATTTCTTTTAAATCAGTCTGTATGTTTCCTTAAAATTAATACATTATTGTGTTCAGACTAAGAACACCGTATTTAGTTAAATTAATAGGCACTTGCTGATCAGCGAAGACGTAACGCTGCGCAGGACTTTGAAAAATGAAATTTTGTATAGGCTGAACACCCGGCACGCTGGTGGCAGATGATTTTTAAAATACTAATACAAAAATAACTGAACGATCCTTTTTTTTGTATAAAAATTATTATTGTATCAAATTTGTATATAACATACGAGTAAATTAATTTTGTATAAAAGTAATTTGTAGTCTTTGTGTAATAAGGCATTGCGTTATACATAAGCAGTCTTCCGGTTTACTTACATGTGTTTAAGGCTATTGGCTCACTTAAACTAAATTATTAAACTTAGCTTAATGGTGTTTCCACTAATGATGCTTTAACTGATGTTAATGTAACTAATGATTAAATTTACTCATTATTGTCACCGGTAAACAACTTAGGTCAGCTTAGCTGGACAAACTTACTTTGGAACCAAATAATCTTACTTGATAATCGCTCGTTCTATTTTTTCTTACTGACCAAGTCAATGCAATGGTTGTCTGAAATCGCCGTTGGCAATAAGACCACTCTTTGTATTAAATTTTTGTCTCGTCATCATCGTCGTAGGAGTCGTACAACCTTCGGTTCAAGGCATAGGCCTTCCCAAAAGATTGCTAAGATGACCGGTTTTAGGCTGGCAGTATCCAGTGACTTTCCACGACGTTTACTATGTCATCAGTCCACCTACAGAGGCTCCACGCCGCGTCTACCAGCCCGAGGTCGCAACTCGAGAACCTTTAGGCTTCAACGGCCACCAGTTACGCAACCGATGTGCTCTGATCACAGCCATTTTAGACAAGAAACTTTTCGAGCTGCGTCGGTTACCATAGTTCTTCTGTGGATGTTTTTGTCTATATCATCTGTTTTATTTTTGTGTCTTATTAATGTACAATATAGAGTAAAAAATTAAGCAAACCATTGCTACATACTAAACATACGTTTGTTTGTTTATTTTACATATAATATTTATTTTTACGTCAAGATAACTATATAAATATACAAACATTTTCTCTTTACAATATCAGTATTATACACCCGTCAACATCTCATGACACATAACGAAATTAATATTTACATTAATAGGCAAATAAACACTCCCGTCATCGTACATATCCACTTAAATACATTTGCTATAAATATATAAACGTTGTTGCCATCATGTTAACATAGCAACACTGGCATAGGTTAGACACAACATATAACGGTTAAATAGCAGCTGCTATTTCTTCCATGTCAATTTTAAATTAAATCTAATCGACTTCTCAAGTCTATGATTTGGCACACGAATAGCGTTAAGCTGTCGCTACTAATGTATAGCCTGTCACTAATCACAACTACGATAAACCAGGCTAAGCGTGGATGCATGTAAACCGTTAGTTAATACAGAGATCTATGCATAAAAATGAAAATATAACCTTTCATTAGTTCTTATCTGGAAACATAGCTGTATCTAATATCCAAATTTGTAATACGAATTCTCTGTTGTACAATTCATATTTTAATGTTGATGTGTTTATTAAATATATTATTTCTATTTTTATTAGTTATTGGATCGCCGAATCATATATTATTAATTCATCGGAGAGAGAAGCTTAATGAAAACACTAATCGCTTCCGTAGCTGATCATTTATAAAAAGATATCGCGGTGTAAATTCATAATCTAAACGGATATTAACAAATATGTAAAGGTGATTGGTGATAAGTCTAAAAGCTTTAAAGGGTTTTAGACGGTTTGACAGATCGTTTTTGGTGAGAGTCGCCAAGATTTGGACCTGCCTTGGTCTATTTTTCCTCAAAAAGTTGAACTCTGGAGCCTTTGTGAGTAGAGTGAACAGATTTCTTTTGGATGGTCGTGTACCACCTTCGTCTTCATCTACACTTTCCATTCTTTTCCAGCTGTTTAAAAAAAACCATTCATACCATATATCCAATCAATACAAAAGAAGTGATCAGTCTGAAATAATAATTTTTCAATTAGAATGCGACAGGCCGATAACTTCTCTCAGTACAACTTCAAGAATAGTTAAGATTATTATGTAATAATTTCAATTTTGTTAATGGTTTTTCTTACTATCTTATTATTTTTAAAACCATTAGTTTTTGGATAGGTTGTATTTATTGAAAAAAAAAACTATTTTATATTTACTCCAAAAAGCAATTACAATCTTATATATATTTATATGTGTAATATAGTCATCAGGCGTGGACGTCAAAAAAAAAAAACAGAAAAGAACAACAACTCCGCAGAAACTAATCAAATTGAGGTCTCCCTAAAATGATATTCTTTAATATCAAATAGAGTGACGGCGGTACCAACCTTGCCCGGATATAAAGAGCCTATTGCAAAATCCTTTCAATATCTTATTTTTATAATCACCAGTTTTCAAAGTGACAATACAGCTTTGACACAAAGACTGTTACAGATTCATTCATGTTTAATAATCACTTTAAAAATCCTTTGCTGTTGTTGAATTTTTTTACAAATTTAAAATAATATAATGAATTGAAAAATAAAGCTATCTGCATACAATTAGTCGACCTTTTAAAACCAAGGAAAATAATTACCGCAAATATTTATTATTATTTGTATAACCTTGCAAAGAACAAAGGTAAACCGCTCAAAGCATCCTTTTATACATTTTGATACGTTGTCTAGATAGACGTTTTGTCGGAAATAGCGGAAACATTTTGGTAAATCAATTCTTCTTATCCAAATGCTCTTTTCAATTGAAATTTACCCGCTTAATAAATAAAATATACATATATTTGACTATTTTACATTATTAACCGATTAGCTAGTTTAAAAAAAATACCAATAAGTTTATTATCGATCAAGATGCTTATTATGTTTGATGAAATGGGGATAAACGTTCTCGGAACTCGGAACGTATAGGGGAAAATCCAAGCGGAATTTATTTAATTGGTCTGGGATAGGTAGCCAGCCGTAAAACATAGCAAAATGTGAAATCATTTTATCTATGTCATTTTGTTTGTTTTAAATGTATTCAATTATATTTTAGAGAAATTAACCTCTGTTGATTCGAGTAATAAATTCGAGAATATTATTAAACAAAATCTTGTATTTGTATTAAGATTTTTAAGTAATAATACAATTTGTGAATGAATTGCTCTAGTACTGGATTAATAATAGTGTAAAGGTGACCACAAAAGCTAATTGATATATTAAAAAAAAAACCTTTTTGTGAGCTTCTCTCAGATAAGGGCGCATTTGAAATAGTTTTAGGTTTAAGTTGAAAGATCCCACTACAGGGGACCTCATTCTTAGTTATTTCTATAAAATTAGTATCTTCTAACATTACATACTTGTGTACGTCATTTGAAGATTGTGTTTGACATTTTCAGTGTCATACACATATGACGGTAAATAGTCCCTCAAGTACGCAATGAATAAACATTATGTATTATACTAAATACCATATATATATAATAAATATTATATATATGGTATTATGCCTCGTTACTGATAATTATTTATATTGTTCCTTACATTTGTCATAATTTTTTTAAATTGTATTTATTCACATAGTCAAAAATGTAAGTTTTAGATTAAAATTTTTTTTTTCGGCTTTATGCATAAAATTAAGTATTTATTTTTGCTGTGATTTTTGTGTTTCCACTCACAAGCCACCGGGGATATTTTTTTAGTTATTTAACATTATAAAGGAGTGTTACTTTTTTACGGAAGATAGCATTAGAAACTACATGTAATTATTTGTATTGTATGTATATAATATTACAAGTAAGCATCACTTCTACGCCAACATTCTTGTTTGATGAATTGATGTATACAGAGCATACATCAAAAGTTAATATCAGAAAACCTGTATCGTCGTAGGTAGTCTCGATAAAAATGTTTTCTTTTTCTTTTTTAATCTTGTGCACAAGATGCGACGCGTAGTTTTACTCAAACCTTTATTACGTTACTAACATAAACTAAAAAAAACGCTATGAATTTAAAAACGGAATTTGTCGTTTTATATCCATATCCATTTTTGCTTCGTGTAGTTTTTGGAGAGATTTTGATTTGACTGTTGGTTTCGGGTAATGTGCGTGTTGTTAACCTTTGTGGAGCAGTTATAACTTCTTCTTCAAGATTTCACGGATTTTAAATCCGCGAGCCAAGGAAAGAAGAATTTTTTTTACACAATTTTACTGTTATGATTTTACTACTCTAATATTCGTGTAAAAAGATGGCCGTATGACTCTAAGCTACAACGTGAACTGTGGTCACCAAAAATTTTCAATTTTATGTTCAATATCTCGAAGTCATAGTTTATTACACTAGCAGATATTAATTTTACAACTACGAATGTTTTTATCTTTATTTTTTTGTTTCGAATGGATATTCTCCTATTGGCATTTAAAAATGCCGCGGGTCTATAGGGACAGCGAAAACGGCGCGCTAACTAAACCTTCCTTTTTGGTATCAAAGCTCGAGGTCTGCTCCAAGAGTCTCAGCTGGGATTGCTGCATACCGCTTTAAGTACCAAATTAGAAGGTTGTCGAGATCTAATAACGCTTGGGCGGATGCTCCACGGAGTGACCTGACGCCCAGGCACCCAAGGGCGCAGTAAACCAAGCTGTCACTCGACACTAAATAAGAATTTAAATTAAAGGCGCCCTAGACCACTGAACCTCGATCTATTGGTTGCAATCATATAGGATAGCGCCACTTTTTCAATGTTTTCACCTAAAACTATAGCAGGTGGTCTTTTGTAGTATTCGAACCGTCCTCGCCGACGAGGGTGTCTTGTTTTTGACTGTTCAGGATTTATTTTAAATATTTCTATTTAAAATATATGATGCGTGCATTTTTTTCAGCACATTTTATTATTTATGCTTGTTTATAATAACAAGGTTAAAAACATCGATGTATATGTACTTTTTTGATTATAGGCTTTATAAAAGGAATTATTTTTGTTATTTAAATAATATGTTGTGAAGTAATTAAGGCACAAAATATTTGTGGTGAGATTAAGGCGCGTAAATTGCGGATCAAATTTTGACTTAGGTTAGTAATAATGACAGTAACAGTGACTTTATTGATTTTGTATTACAAAAGCTTATCTTAATTAATTCTTATTGCAGCTCTGTTACTCGTCTCTTAATAAAAATGCAATTGTTGTTTGCATTTTTGTATATATTCTGTTACAAAGCAAAGTTAGTTCGCATATTTAAAGACACGGTATGTCTGACAGAAGCAAATTGTCAAAGAGAAACCATAAAATTGCCATAATACATTCGTTGAGGCAGGTAGCAAAAGTAATTGAATTCTCATTACCAATGTTCACTTCTCGTTCACAAATGCGGTCGAATCGTGACCAGATCAAAATGTAAACATTTAAAGTAACCACTTGGTCAGTTTGATAAAGATAACAATTGATTAGTAGTCAGAGCGCTAATTCTAACGGTGCTACGTTCTTAATTTATCGATTGAGTGACCGCGCCTGTAAGCTAAGTGCCACATTGTTAGGTCTTCTGCAAATGAGAAAACATTCAGTGCGTACCAAAGCGGCGGGCGAATTACATATAAAATTAACATTTTATCGATTCCTCTTAAAATCGTATAATAAATGAACAATTCCTAACACAACACCAATGCAGTAAGAATGTTTCTCACTGCATTTTATTTAAACAATAAAAACGTCTGGAAGACATTTATATAAAAAAAGTGATTAGCTTGTTTCAAAAGTTAACTTTCCGAAGCTAGGCTAATCTAGATCTTGCCATTGAAGGCGTTCTAAATTCAAATGTATTTTTTGTGTTAAAATTCACAGTATAAGTGAAGCGCCTACGTGAGAGCAGACGTACCGTTTCGTATACATATTCGCGGCTATTTTAATATGTAATAGTAACAGACATCACAATCTTAGCAAAAGCATTACTCCGCCCTCGCGTTAAGTTTCATTTATCTTGATGTACTAACAATCGTTAAAACGTGCTGTAAATTCCAAGTGTGCAATTAAGGCGCAGGCTCCCTATTTTTAGCCGTACGAGTGAAGTTGAACTTTTTTCAACGGACGAGTCTGGCGGACGGGTTGTGGTGCCGCTGCTTATCTCAGGGTTGCTATTTCAAAAAAAAAATACGCTAAATTTTTGAATTTTTCCACAAAGAGTTTCTATAACAGTTTTATTTTTTTGTTCAATACATCTCGTGTTTATAGTTTTAAAAATAATTCCTCAATAGTTTTCGAATATGAGACCTTTACACAAAGCTGTTATAGCAACCCTGTTTGCAATACAAGCTTATTTAAAATTAGTGTGCATAATACGTAAGATCAGTACGCGTTTCTTATTATAAATTGAACCCCGTTCGAAGATAATGCGAGTTGGTGCGCGCATGTCCACCGGCTATTAAGTCAGACTTATTGTCTTATCTATATATTATTATATAAGTCAGACATTAAGTTATTTAATACCGGATCGCAGGCTTGCTTACTCTCATGTCGTTAACCTTTATTTTCTTTCTTTTACTTACCAGTTGTATTGTTTGAATTCAGCTTATGAGAAATATTCTTTTATATTTGAACACACAGGCTAAATTCAAAATGTTATAATACATCCAAAATCAATGTTTTCAGAAATGATAAATAACTTAATATAGTAAGAAAAAGCATTTTTAACATTCGGTTTACTACTTATAATTTTTTTTTGTTGTTCTCTGTCTGTCGTAGCTAACTTTGTACTGCCAGTAATTATTAACCTGTCGCTTTCCAATAGAAAAAAAAAAACATAATTTATAGTTATAACTTTATACAGCAAGATTGGAAATGGTTGTAGAAGGTTTAATGCATTTCGCTCACAGATGAGGTATATATAGTGAATATATTTAAAAGCTTTGTCCTTAAAGCTTTTACTCCTATGACTAATCACCCCGTATGTGTTTTAAAATTATCAACTTTAATAAAAAATATTTTGAAATGTGTTTTCGAGAATTATTAGAGAATTCCTCAAAACGTTTTTAAATAAGATTTATCTTATTCCCCCAAACCTGGTTTTTCTAATAAGTCGCGGTGGATTAATGCAGAAAGGCGTCCTGTCTTCACAGTGATTGTTAAATAGCTTCCATGTTCGATGTTTAAAACAGGATTGACATGTCCTAACAAGTATAAAGCCCCAATAAAATAAACAATAAAAAATCTGATCTGTCGTTTTATTGGAATGTGCGCTGGTAGGCTATTTGAGCAGGAATAGGGTTTGCAAGGACATTTTGTCTGTTCACGCTGTGGATGGAGTCGTAATAAAAAAAAATTAGCTACGCTTCCAAGTCAAAATTGCCCTCTATCCGGTGAAATAAATAATGTAACGGTTCAAAGGTTGTCCTTGACTTTAATAACTGTAAAGGGGACTAATTTCTTAGTGTAAATCACTTCGTTCAACATAAAGTCAAACAATATTTAAGTCATTGAACAATGTTAAACTATCGTTTAGAAAATGATTTATTACTTTTAAAAAAGTCCTCATAAGGAACACTTTTTTCCAAAATGGCTGCCGCTGTCAATATGTATATAACGTTTTAGCGCTCATTTAGAAATGCACTATACTTAGAGGCAAATATACTTTCATACTATATAGTAACAATATTAGGAAGTCATTCTATCTAGTAAGTGATATGGTAGGTCGCTTAATTTCTGTAGTGCGAGACTTTAATACAGATCATGGTGTCATCCTGTCTTGAAGTCTTCATAAATGTAATTGTAGAGAGAACTATATATTATTAAAATATGCATCCTTAATTCTTTATTACATATTATATGTAAATAAAAATATTGTACTTTAATGTGGCAACGTTAGTGTCAACATAGTATTAAAATTTTAATTATTATTTTATATTGATTAATTAGTTATTCGTTAAAATTATTTTGTTAACAGTATCCAGCTCCTGCGATAACTGAAAATCCAGCTGCTAGTAATGAAGTCGAAATCGCCAGAACTTCTAATGATGTTATCGCCAATGATATAGCAGATAACGGGCCTGGGTATGGTTTTTTACTAATATTTTCCTCTTCACTTTTAATTATTTCTAGTTATAACATAGCAGACGATTGTTGTAATTTAATTTAAAAGAAACAAATGCAGCATTTTATGTTTATAATATTGTATTTTTAAGTTGCAAAACATGTTTTTTCTTCAGATTTATAGATATTGCATCGTGCACAAAACTTATATTTTAGCTTTTTTGTTTTGTTGAACGTGGAGACTAAGATTTGGCGGTGTAATGTTTAATAATTGTTATGGCAGTTTTTGCTATAACAGCATAATTATATAATTATGTGTGAATGAAATATTTTTTTTCTTTATATATCATGTTTATTACGTCAGTTTAAGAGATGGAAGCCGCATTTATACACGCCCGTTACCCGGTACTTTGCCGGAAACTGCACAGCATTTATCAAAAGCATCTCGAGCGTTATTGTTGCGTCTACTGGAGCGTGATCCCAAAGTGCGCATGCGCAGTTTACGTCAACTGCAGCAGTCCGCGCTCTACATGGGTTTTAACTTCGAACACGTGAAGACTAAAAAGGTAAGCAATAATCACAAATCAACTGCACGTTCGTCTTGGTTTAGTTTTGCGAATTTTTTAGGATTCCGCAAGTATTTCGACAGTTGAAACAGACGGTTTTGACTTGAAGAACTTTCGATTAAAATCAGAAGAGCCTTAAACGTCCGAAATTCGGATAGCCCAGCGGGTCGGCGAGTTGAAGTGGTAGCGGGTACGCAATATATGATGCCGAACAGTTAACCGCTACGGCCTTAAAGTTCTGTTGTGCAGAACACGAATTGTAGAAGAAAACGAAGTGTAAATCCTCGACCCGATAAAAAGACGACCTTCTTAAAGTCCGATTATGGTCCTATTGGAAATTCTTGAGGAAAGAACGTGTCCAAAGTGGAAGTCCTATCGCTGAAATAAGGATGACGATCAAATAAAAACGAAACTCACATTATGTTGCTAAACGTAAAACTTAAAAACGGCCCATTGCTTCATATTTTAGGAATGTGGTAATCGAAACAAAATGGAAAAATGATGAGGAAAATAGCAAAAAAATACACTTTTTTTTTCAAACTACAGAGTAAATTAGAACGCCTGTCCCTAATTGCTAAACGTTTGACATTAACCGAAACAATAAAGGCGTGTTAGGATTATCTTTGGTGTGCCTTCAAGTTGATAACAATAACTTTTGACAGTCTGTCAAGGCAGCTAGTTGTTTTTTTTTATGTCAAGCTAAGCTGTCGTAGATTCCGGGGCCTTCTATTATCGTCATGCACCATTTCTATTAGAACCAAGACGTCGCGCGGGCACCTATTTCAAGTCGGTATCTATCACATGTTTAGACCATCATAAAGTGTAGTGTTCGTTGAAATAAGTATAAATATAAAATATTTGAAAACACTGTCGACACTGAGACATAGATGTAAAAAAACTTTAAAGGGATTGATGTATAGCTCATTTACTGTCAGTGATTGTGTGGTACCCCTTAGCCAAAAATCAATAGTTTCAGAGATATTAAATATCGTACTGATAATTCGTAATGAAAAACCGATTGCTACTTTTACATTTAATTATTGTTTACTATCTCTCCTTGCAGACTTTATACTGCCAGAGTTATTGACTTCTCACATTCTAATAGAAAAATTATAATAAGTAACATTTTTCATTTATATAATACAGAATGATTGGAAATATAGTTCTTATACCTATAACCAATCACTCTGTATATAACCATGCCATCAGTATATCGTTTGCAGTTATCATACTGTTTTTACTATGGTGATGTCTTTGACGTGAGCTCAAAAAAGCACGTAGATTTTTAATTATATTTATACGGAACCCTCCATCAACTTTAACTATTCATGCTTATCTTTTCACTTGGCATGCGCTCGCTACACGGTTTGGTCCGCGTCGGTGCCTCTCACAACCGAGACGCGGCGAGCATCCAGTCCTACAAAAAAAATTCTTAACCATATAAAATAAAGGTTTTTTTGTTTGTGAATTAAATTTGAATAGAACGCTTTAAGCAAAACCTTCTATTCAAATACCTTTGTCATGAACTTAAAGTTTTTGGTCGCAGTTACATCATTTATCTTAGTTAAGAATTTCATACGCTACATACATAGATCCCCCGTTAGGTGGACCGGCGATATAGGCAGGGTCGCGGAATCTCACTGAATGCGGGTCGCACAAAGCCTGTCATCTTGGCGATATTTCAGAAAGGCTTATACTTTGCATCGGCTTGCATGATGATGATATTTCTGTGTGAATATCATCATTCATCATTTTAGCCGTAAGAAGTCCACTGCTACCCTCCCATATACGTTTACAATAGGCAGTGTCTGCCAATAACCTTAACAAGATCGTCTGTCCATTATCTGTCTCTATCTGTCATAGCTCAAGTTGCGTTCTGTTCTATGCACTAAGCCTATCCACTGCCATTAAAGCTTCTTAATCTGTTGAACTAATATCGGTCACTTACGTTCGTCTATAAATCTCATTATTCCTGATAACAACTCGTTGAATAATCACAAGCATAGCCCTCGATGGCTCGTTAAGAGACTGCGCTTGCCAACAGAAAACCAATAATATACGGTGGCAATAAAAACTATATACCTTATACTAAGGATAAACAAATTAATGAGCAAGACGTTCACTGGCCAGTAAAATTATGCATAAATAAAAGATATCTCGTCTACTCCAGTAATTTGTCTAGCCACGGGGATCTATAAATCCAAACACGTTTATTTTTATACAGGATGATAATTTGTAAGTGAAAAAGTATTAAAGGGAAGAATGCAGCTCATTAGTCAGCAGAAATATTTAAAAGTTATAAATCTCTATAAAATTCCCCGTAAAAAGTGATCACTCTGAATCTCTATTGAAACGCAACATGAGGACATATAGTAAACAACAATTATAATTCGAAATTTGAAAATGCTTTTTCTTACTATATTACCATTATGTTATTTATACACTTATTGCCAGAAAATGAGCAATACATTTACCCCGTTAAAGTTTTTACACCTGTAACCGATATGTATGTATATATTTGCTTGTCGCCAGTTATCTTCCCGTCTGCAAGGGAAAATTTAAACTGATAAATTCTTAGTCTCTGCAGCTGGCCTTCCATCTTAATCCAAAAAAACAATTGTTGGTTTTAAACCATGTGTTCTCACACCCCTAAATTTTACTCAATAAAAATTACTAATACTTCCTTAAAACTATAATTATAATAGTTAAAAAATAAATAATTTACTATTTTATAAGATCTGCACAAAACTGAACCTATACCTTGTCTTTTGAGCTATGGATCGTTCACAGCTGGACAAAGGCCTTGCCCATAGATTTCTAGTTGTACCGAAGGGAAACCGCCTGCGTGCAGCGTCTTCCGAAAACACAAGATTGATTGTCTGTCTATTTTGTGGGAGGACGTTCTATGCTCCGCTTGCCGGTTCGTTGTCTCCACTTCAGAACCTTACAGATCCAGCCATTCGTTGGGCGCACTATGTGGCCGGTGCTTTTTTATTACTGTTTTATTATTTTTTTTAGATAACCATCTGCCATTAGTATTAGCATATACTAAGATTTTCCGTAATGTTTCTCAAATATTTATGTTTACGTTGTTGATGTGCCTTAAAATAAAAGACAATACATTATGATTTAGGTCCACTATTACAGGGTTTAGAAAGACTAATGCGAAGATAATTGACCTGGGGTTTCCTAGAAGTTCATCGCACAACTCTATTATTATCCTTTTTTATATGTACGGAATGTAGATTGATTTAACATATTTTTTTTTAAATATCTGGGTTTTGACATTGGATAAAAATTTTAATATATACAGGATGATTAGTTATAGGTGTTAAAGCTTTAAAGGTATGAGTGTATAGCTCATTTGCTCACAGTTAATGTATGCTACGCCATAACCATAATAATTTTTTTAAATCAACGTCCTAATGATAATGTAGTAAGAAAAATCTATACATTGGCCCGTTTAAACCTTTTGTATATACAACCAAATTGAATAACAGAATATACAGGTTGTACGTACAATATTTAACCTAACCTAAAATGTATTTTAGGTACAGGTATATAAAGTTAATATTTAATAATTCATTATTCTTCTTATCGTTCTGATAAATAAATATACTAATTTTAATTTAACATCAAAAGCTACGATCTACGCACAACGTATTACTAGTTGAAAAATAAAATTCTTTTAGAGAGACAAATACATTTAAAGTTGGAACTGTAACCAGAATTTGTGTTTTGTTTCTAACTTTTGATTTGGGATACGCGGTTAAGAAATGCCATCCTAGGATTTATTAAAGGAATGATTTTCTAACTCGCTCTTTTTGTTACACTAGTCAATTCATGCAACAAAACTTTTCATTTATAATTTATATTTGTTGTATGATTTTAAATTCAAACGTGCGTTTGAATTCCGCCTCTGGGGATTGATAAGCCGCCGTAATAATAGTGTCATATATTGTAAAACTCTCTGTTCAATACAGGCGAGATAAAAGTCAGTAATTATTTTATTCGTCATAACAAAATTTTATCAACGAATAAATACGTGCTAAGATGGTTTCTTACGGCCACGTTTAAAACATGACATCACATATAATATTGAGGTACAAATAGATAATGCCCCACGATTTTATAAATTCGCTGTATTGACGATTTCATTAACGTACTGGGTCATAGAAATATCTAATATATTTAAAATCGATAACCCTGAATTAATTACTTTTTATATTTATTTTTTATTACAGGTATCTCCGAGGTCATTATTTAAACGTTATTTCCTTAACGACGATTATCAAGTCGACAACGCCTCTAAAACCACTAGTCAAGATTTCGCATCGTTCGATGAACCAATAAAAGATTTGATGTAAAGATAATTTATTTTATGAGCGATACGTCGATTTGGCTGTTTAAAAAACATGGAAAGGACTTCATGTATTTCGAGCTCTAGAGCTAATTGAAAACATTAACGTTACATTCCATCATAATTTAGAAAATATAGAGTAATAAATTGAATAAAATAAACGAAATAGTATTTTAATTACTACCCTCAAACATTACCTGTCCTTCCTTATTCCCAATAATATTTTAGTGTAACATTATGACTGGTCTCGAGAGAAGTATTGCATTTTACCGTTAAATTAAACCTTAAAAAATTTCTTAACCTTAAATTTTAATTTGTCATTGACATTTAGTGTTTGGAAAAAAATATTAATTGCATTAATAAAGCACAAAAATTCTTAAGCAAAACTTAATGTTTGCGCCATCTATGTTTAAAAGCTTGACACATTTGAATGGCATGCATGTAACATGATAATTTTTAATAATGCAAATAATTCTTTTTTATATTTGTTTTTATTCGAACTGTTTTTGCCTATAAACAAATTTATTTAAAATTATAACGCAAATTATTAAAATGCTACCTATCCAAATACTAACATTTTCCTATTTTATATGAAAATTTGATAATTTCGTTCTAATAAATAACCTATTTTCCTTGATATCTGTTTTATAAACTTTTATTTAATTATGTATATTCACAGATTTTTCTCTCTTTCACATGTGATCTAACCTTTGATTTTTTAAAATTTATACATATGGCAGCATTAAATCGATAACTGACTAGAAAAATTTGACAAGTGAATTTACCTCAACAATCGCAGTAGATATTTGAATTCAGAAAAATGGCATCTATCTTGCAAAGAGCAGCGACTTTATATCTGAGAAACCAAGCACGAGGTGTTTCACACGCTGCTACTGCTGGCGGACATGGTGGTAAGTTATTCTAACAGTAAAACCTGTAAAATTATGTAATCACATAACCCAGGGCTTATCAGGGTTAACTTTGATTTTTACAGATATGTATATTATTTTGTATTAATTTGCTCAGGTGGCTATAAGCTGTGGAAGAAGCTCTCGTTCTTCGTAGCATTCCCGGCAGTAGGTTTAGGCATGTTGAATGCCTACCTTGCACACCAAGAAGAGCATCATGAACGTCCTCCGTTCGTCCCTTATGAATACATGCGCATCCGCACAAAGGTAAAATATGTTACAAAATTTGTTCCTGTGTTTTAAGTACACAATTCTCGCGCATGGAATGGTAGGATTAATATATGAATTTTCATTAGCTAGACTTCTGGATAAAGATGCTTAGAATAAAATTTTGTCCTATGTAATAGACGATAAAATATCAATTTAATACATGATATGATGGATTTTTAATAACCACGCAGGTTGGAAGTCTTGCGGGATCATTAAACAATGTTGCAGTTTTAATAATTTTTGTATTAGTAGCCTTTACAACATACTTCAACTTTACAATACTACACTACATATTAAACTTTATTTTTTTTTAAATAAATATGATGAAAAAGCATGTCTAGCTAGATGCGTCTTCATTTTTGTGGTCAAAAATATTGCTAAAATATTGGGCATAAACAAGAATTTAATATAATAATATATAAGTAAATATCACAGTAATATTTCTTAACATACCTATCTCTATGGCATGGGCGCCACATGGCGTGCAATTTTGAATAATAAGAAGTAAACATGAATATTCCTTTAAATTTAGATTTTTCATGTATTTCTTGTTTGAATTTAATTTCTCCCTGTATGTTTGAATTTTTATGATTTACAACATGGGAACCTCTTTTAAATCACCTTTCAAAAAAATCTAGTGGTTCTTTTACAAAAAAATTGTACAAATTTTTACTCATAAAATAATGACAAACCAAAAAATATTCTCCCTTTTTATCATGCTTCTCAGGCATAGGATACTGATTATAAATATATTAAAAATATCAAAACCAGTTTTAATGAATTTATTGAATTCAAACAAACACTAAACAGAGTGAACACAAAATTAAAATTTATTTTATAATGCATGCATTTGCCTTTGACTCGCTACTATATAGTAATCAAATTATTATCATTTAATAGGCCTGTAAATCAAAGGTACTGAATTATGCAATCATAAGAATTCTAAAAAAATATTCACATGGTAGAAAAAAAATATTAGGAAACAAATTAATTTCAAATCAAATTATTATCTGACTGTACTGCCCGAAGTTATTGTATCGTCTCATTCTAACAGAAAAAAATAATTAATATAACATATTTCATAGTGATTAGAAAAAGGTATAAAAATTGGCACCTTGCATAATAGTGGATTATCCTTATTATACCTGATGCATTAATTTATTTTTTTTATTTCAGAGATTCCCATGGGGCGATGGCCAGAAATCCCTGTTTCACAACCCCCATGTCAATGCTTTGCCTTCTGGATATGAAGATGAACACTAATTGTTTGCAGTATAAGTAATGCAGATAAAATTGCAGATATGACTTTAGATTTCAAAATTATGTATTATAAGTATTAAAAAATTTACAAAATGTAATATTTTTATTTTTTGTACCATTATTTCTTAATTCTGGTGCAAGAAACACCAAATTATGAAGGAAATTGTTATGTGGTGTAAGTGTCGCACATCTTTCAAGTAATTCATGAAAACTATATAAAAAATACTTTTAGTAAACCAATTTCCAACTTCCTTTAAATTACTGAGTGTTGTTCTTGCTCCATTAATGCAAAGACGTGATAAATGATGCCGCATCTGGGGAGAACAGCGGATGCGGCAAATGCTGATTCAGGCGATTTCAATTGTTGTGTAACAAAATAATTTTTTCATATTTTCTGGTTCAATTGCTTCAGTTTTGTTAAATACTTGGCTTAAAATAGTCATTTTACTGGGTAATAGGACCGGATTCATAACTTCATAATACTGCTCTCGTCACACCGAACGCAAAGTATGGTCTTGGTAATTTTAATTACTTAGATTTAAAATTTGTTTTTGGTTCTAAATATGTTAACCTGATGTACGTCATGCATATTGTCTACATGAAAGTGGTTTATTTCTAAACAAAAATAAATGTTTCTTAGTGCTTTATGAAGTGAATAGCTGCTGTCTAATTCTGGCTTTTTCGTCATAATAGAAGTTCTATAATAATGTATACAAAAGTAAATTTTGATGTCTTGTGTGGTAGTAAAAATGTGCATTTTATCCACCTTACGAATTAAAAATAATAAGTATTTTGTTTTTATTTAGAATAATAACAGTTTATTATTCTAATCGAAATCCAAGAGAAACATTTAGGCAGACAATATTGGGATTAAATAATGTTGAAAATCTCCATGATTTTCTTAAAATTAAAAAAGTACAGAACGTAACATTAGTTTCCCAGTACGTACACAGACATATGTCAGTGTCAAATATGTCACTGTCTACTTAAATGATTACTTATTGATTTCATTCAAGCAATTATGAAATTTAGCTATAAAACACTTTTCAAATTTTTGTATTCCAATTATTAAAAGTAGAAAGAATGTGAAGGAAATTCTCATATCTCACTAATATATATCACTTATTTCTAATATACTTATTAATAATATATATCATTTGCGATATTAAAGTTGCAATATAAAGTTTGAACAATGATGTCCGGTTCGCCAAAGGAATTTGGGGAAGTTTGGTGGGCAGAAGTGTACAATAGAATTATTGGTGCCGTAGTATTTTTAGATGACTATAGTGCAGAGTGTCTGCATTGGGATGGAGGTTTGTTTAATCTTCTAACAAATGGAGCCATTGAAGTGAAAAGTCTGTCCCCCTTTGAGGTAAGATTTAATATTATCAATAAGGCGTTTAAGATAACGAATTAATTGTCTCATAAGTTACAATATTTCAATATAATATTAAATTGGCTTTGTAGGTTGCCCAAAGTGAAAATAAAAAAGCAGTTTTCATAACTCAAACAACACAAACTCAACTACAAACAATTCGTGAAATAATACGCAACTGCGACTTCACGCACTGTATTTTAATATCTTCTGTAAGCTTAGATGTGGTTTATTTAGAGCTCAATGAAGGAAAGGATGTCACAGATGTGGTAACAGCTGGTAAAGCATCTTCTGAAGCTAGAAAGCAACTGCAGGAAATGCTTGTTGAGTGGATTGGTAAAAAGGTAATTTTTTTAAAATATTCGGATTTTGTACTAGGTCAGCCATGTCTAAGTCAATAATGGGTTAAAAGCAAGCAGTCCAAGTGAAACAATAACTCATTCTTTAATAAGACTTAATGCTGAAAGTGTTGTAAATAATTCTGATTAAAATTAAATATATAACAACAGACAACTTTTTGAAAATATCTTGGTTTTTGTCTCATGACCGATGTTGTGGCCAATCATGTCAGCATCTGTTAAAAAAAATTCTGGGCTTTTCTGTTTTCTGAAATCTTTATGAAGCACATTGTTTTCACATGACTATCCTCTGGTCCTTTTTTGCCTTCTACATTGTCAATAACTACAAGTCCCCAAATTTTTTGAGCTTGTCCATGCAATGTAGCCGAAGTACTTAAAGATTTCTAATCAAGGAAACTTCAGAGACAAGTTCTTTTTCTTAGCTCTTTTAGGACAGATTCTTTACTTTTGGTGCACACACCTTATCCCAAATGTTTTTAATCTTTGCCTTGTGCACAACTTGTCTGTTCATGTTTAACACTACTACAGAAATATTGAGAAGCAAGTGTAAGTTTTAGTTTTTCATATTGACACATAAATAAAATTATTGATACAGAATGTTTGGCTTTATTTTATGTCTGGATAACCCAAATTCTTTTTTTAATTAATAATGATTTAAATAATCCAGTTTTATCTGCAAAGTATCCTCAGCTGCAAAAGTTTTAAATTTCATTTTATTTCCAGCAATCTGCAACTGACGTGGTACACATTCCTTTGTTCACTGTTTCACCAACAAGTATTATTTTTCTCACACCACCATTCCAAAATTTATACCCATCATTTGAAGGTAACTTAATTCCTGAATCTAGTTCAATTGACTTGTACACTTTAGGCAGTGAGGAAAGATCACTAGTGAGAAGGTTGGCAAGTGGTCTTAATAGTTTGTTTGAGTCAATGAACTATAAAGAAGATATATTTTATATAGGGGCTTATAGTTCATTAGTAGCTGGTGTGTTGGAAAATTCACCAGTTTACCTTAATAGACGAAAGGTATGTGTAGTATTTTTTATTTATACATAAACTAAAAACATTTTATTGTACATTTAAAATAGAAGGAAATGATTTTTTGGATAAGTGTATGCATTTAAGCATTGAAAACCATGTTGAGCCAAAATCTTTAATGTATTTTTCTAACAGCATTAATATTATAATTAAATTTAAAAATAGTGTACTTTGCAAGTAATGGCTAATGCATCATACAGTCTAGAGGTAAAAAGGTAAGGTTTTTTTCAACCTAGTGATGAGTAAATATTTGCCACAAATATATTTAAAAGAGAATCAATTTTAATTATAGATTAAAATACTGAGATTTTAAATATTTATTTAAAAAAGCTATGAAATATGTACACTTTTAGATAATTGTTGTATATTTCAGAATTGCACTAATCCAGTGTCACTGATAATAGTAGACCGAACTTTAGACCTTTGTGGTGTGACCAGTCATTCCATGGAATCTATATTAGATAAAGTAATGTCAGTGCTGCCAAGATTCCCAGGACATTCAAATGATGTTGCTGTTGACATGTCAGTGTTATGTGCTGCTAATGTGTAAGTAACTATTAAAAGATTTAAAATAATAGTTATTGAGTGTTACCATGAATTTTTAAATTTATACTGGCCTGTAGCTAATACATTAATGATGTTTATAATCTGTATTAAATGGAGTTTTTTCATGTTTCTCTGACAAATAGCTTTATATTTATTTCTGCACTTTTATAGTGTATCATCTAAATCACTTTTCTTATTTTGCTGTTCTACAAAATTTGCGATCGAAAAAATTAATCATTGATGTCCTAAAACAGTACAGTCAAAATTGTGTTGTCATTCTAGTAAATGTATAGGAACAATGGCATAAAGATAACTGATCTCTTTGTGCATTTCTCTTTTCAAAGGATAGGCTGCAGAATCCTACCCACACCTGCCAAGTTTTGAGATTATGGTATATCCCCCATAGATATCTTTGGGAGGGGCCTATGTAGTCTTAGTAACTGGCATCTATGGTCTGAAACGACGAGTGTAGTAATCATGACGGTCTTCAGGAGAAGCGGATGAGGCTTTGCAATGAGCGTCTATCGGTTGATATGATGATGATGATTATTTACCAGCAGTCCCTCTGACTTTGTACTGCTTGAAGTTATTGGACTGTTGCATTAAAAGAGAAAAGTAAATTAATGTAACATCTAGAGTGATCAATTTAAACCGGGCAATTGTAAATAAGAGTAAAGGCTTTAAACATTTTTGCTTACAATTGAGCTAAACATTCACCCTTTATAAAAATATAAAGGTCTGCTTTATTACAAATACATATAGCATTTCAAATAAACATCTTTAAATGTTTTCAGTATATCACACCCTGATGACATACAAATAAGTCCAGGATGTCTTTTCCATGCAGATGATGATGCATGTTTACAGACATTTGATTATATGATCAATAAATCTCAAAAGGAAGTAATGTTTGATTTGTACAATAAATTATCTAAAATTGATGTTCAAAAGTCACCAGGGCCAAAAACATTGTTGAAAGTGACACCACAGAGTGTAGAGAAAATTATTACTGCCTGTAAAGGTATATGTGATTTATTGTTAAAAGTATTTTTTTTATCTAGTGTTTATTTTATTCATACTTATTATCTTTTTATTTTTCTTAACTAGTTTTTACAATGCAGGTATACTTTGGTGTTTTTTAAAGTAGTAGTGTAATTATAGTATAGGAAAATAAATTGTGTATTTTCAGGAAATTACGATATAATTACTGAACATATAGGAACAATCCAACAAGCTTTAGGCGTGGTACAAACATTAAAGTCGCCAAAGCGTAATGAAATCGAACTTGTTATGGGCTTAGAGCGTCAGGTACAACAGAATTTAGCCGCTAGCAGAGAATCTACAAGTGTGTTGCTTCAGGTATGTGGATTTCTCACCTATAAGTCTCTAAAATAACTATGAGATTAGGTTAGTACTTTACCTTTACTATCTTACCTTTGCTGTACTTTTTTAAAGCTTTTACTACCTATTTCCAATTACCCTATATAGAATGAGCTCGATGTAATATTTTACATAAAAAAATATGTTAATGAAATGTTAAAAAATTATGCGATAAATTTTTTACAGATAAGCCAACTGATAAAAGCACGCAAAGAGAAAAACCTCTCCCTGGAGAGTCTGTTAGCTTTACTAACACACATTTACTCCCTTGTTGGAACTGAAGTTACCTTTATGAAGCAGCATGAAGAGAACCTAGCTGAGACGCTTAGTGTTGCCATATTTGAAGACCATAAGAATTTATTCGACAATCAAGACAATTGTCTAGCAACACCGGAAGAATGCGATGAAGTAGCAAAAAAAATTGTAATTAAGTTAAAAGATGTGTCACAGATGAGGAAAAGTTTGCAAAAGTAAGCTATCATATTATAACAATATGAAAGACAAAAACATATATTAATGATACTTTTAATGACATATAATTTCAGATATGGCTCAGTATTAAAGCCATGCGACAGTGGATCTGGTCATGAATATCGTGGAGTTTTGCAGCAACTGGTTGATGATATTGTAGACTCAAAACGACCTGAACTCACTGATCTAAGGCACAGGAATGATGATGGTATTAAAGACCTACTCCGCTCTGGATTGAAGTGAGTATAGCTATAAAGGATGATTGGTGATAAATGTAAAAACTTTAAATCATCAACTTCTAACCGATATTCGATGAAAAGGCAGATAATGGTTGTCTAGGAAATTAATTTAAAAAATATTATTTGCAGCATTCTCACCAGCAAAAAAACCCGAAGCACAAAACATCCAGTGGATAATTCAATAATTATACTCTATGTGGTCGGAGGAATAACAGCTGAGGAGTGCAAGCAATTGCATCGCAGTGTAATAACAAGTGGCATAGACAACACTCTTATCATTGGATCAACAAAATTTGTAAATCCCATAGAAGCCATGCGAGATGCTTTAGACTTATAGATGTTTGTAAAGAAGAACTCAAATAATATTAGGAATAAGAGTAATTGTTTCTCAACTTTTAAAGTATGTAAAAAAAACAAATATGTTCTTCTGCCATTTCTTAATAAATATATTGAAAATTGATTATAACAAAAATTCCCTAATAAATGTCTATTTAATTCTATAATACAATATTTAAATTCTGTCTAATAATCACATAATTGTTAATGTTTGTATGTAGTTATTGTAATAAATGCTTCAAGTATTGATTTAACATTTTTTTATATCTGTTTGTCTTAATTATAACGCTAATATAAAGTTAGGTATTCCAAAGTGATAATAATTATACATGCATCATGTTTAATGAACAAAGAAATATAAATAAATGCTCAGTGTGTACATATACATCAATTTGTTCCTGACATAGAACATTAAAATGGCGCTTTACTAATATTTAATAGTTTGTTGACTAATAATATCTATGTGGAATTTTAATCCATCCCTGCCACGTCACCTCCTTTTCTGAAGTCCGCGTTAGCGTAAATTCCGGTATTATTCCGGAACAAGGCACAAACAATCGACCCCCGTCCGCTGTACCGTACTATGCCGTGACCTTTGGCTCGTAGACCCTGTATTATGTCCTGCAAGGATCAAGTGTCATTATCATAAGTTAAGTAGGTTGTCCAATGCTTTAACGCTGATAAGATCCGTTTGGAAGCGGTTAATATGTATATACGAATAAGTAACACATAATTTTAATATTATACCATATAAGGTTCTACATTAGATGTAAAGTTTACTACCATAAGTTGGATAATGAATATGTCCAATAAGAAATAGCATAAGGTAGCTGCCTATTATATATATATTTAAACGATGATTTTAAGAATGAAGTTAGACATAATTAATTCATTACACCATCATCATCATTTCAGCGATAGGACATCCACCACTGGACAAGGGCCTCCCGTATAAATTCCATATAAGATAGGTAGGAAGTGGCTTGCATCTAGGGTCTTGTCACGACATCAATAATGTCACCTATTCACCATGTGGATGAACGACCTACGCTGCACTTTCCGGTTCGTGATCTCCAGAACCTTAAGGTCCGAGCAGCTATCTGTTCTGCTCGTTGTGTGTCATATCATACAAGATACCACATCACAGATTGTTTTTCCTTTTTAACCTGGACATCGGTACCCAAGTGGGAACTGCTGATTCGGAAGCCAGGTACAGAGGGCGCTTATTCTAAAACCTTTGTTAAAATAGCTAATCTCGAGGGGTCGGGCCATTATAGACAGTTATATCGGATTGTGAGACTGTAAAGCTCTTAGATCGCTAAAACGGATGCTCTTTGAAGTGACTATGCTTATGGGTGCTCAAGAGGGCCGAACGTTGTCTTGGTCGGTTGTTATTACCTGGCCAACATTACCACTTGAAGTGGTGGAAACTCCAACAACGCTTCTATCTATGAGTAGAATAATCAAAGGGTTGGTGATTTCAATTATTCATGAGCTGACCTTCGGTCGTCTATAAGTGACAGTGGACATTTTTTTCTCAGCCACTTTTTTTTTAAGTAACTTTTTGTCAATTTATAATTATTACATGAAGTTAATGATGGATTTATTAACTTAGCATGGAACTACAGTCGGATCGCGTTAAGAATGCAGTGAATAATCATTGTCCGCTGGCTTGGCCGTTATTCTAATCCAATCGTTCATAAATAGCTGATATCTTGAAAATTATAATTTTGTTGTGACTCTTTGGAATCGTACGAACTGTAGTTTCAATTTTGTCTGGTATTCCTGTAGTTTATATACATAAATACTAACCGCGGGAAACAAGTTAAGAAGTTATAATGTATGTACAATCACATACATCACGCGATATATGAATATTGCCATCTGGCCCTGGTACAATTCTTGCTTGTTTTAACTGGTCCAACAACATAATGACACGTTTTTTCTCTTCCTCGAAGTACTTATCAACATTGCTGATAATCTCTCGAGCTCGCCGATGTAAAACACTACCTCTTTTGCTCATTGTAGAACAAATTAAACAATCAACAAAAACAATTATTTTTTTTTTATTTTATATATTTAATGCTGGCCGTACTTATATGAGTGAAGTTAGCCGAGAGCCCGGCCTATTCTTATTTTATTCGCATTGTACATGCTTTCCGGTACACAATTTGCCATTTTAACATTTTCTTTTCAATTTCATTATTAGCCTCTTTTAGCTAGTTGGTCTAAAAATTACCTCAATAGGAATTTTTCTTTTTCGTGAAGTAATTAATTTTTTAAATCTTATTTTTAGTTAAATAAAAAATCACCTGTGTAATTCCGTATTCGTATTGAACTTGCATAGGGAATATTTGATGATGCAGCCGCGCTTCGTCTACTGCCTCCTTTATAGACTGGCCGAACCATAGCTTGCGAATTATCGTCTGTAAAAATGGTAATTAATGAGGCAGAAGTAGGTGATAAAAGTTTTCAATATCAAGTTTTACAGAAAGACACTTTGATACAGGAATGAGTTTGAAAAACTATTCAAATTATTTAAATAAAATATCCCTAAAATGTCGTACCAAAGCAACAGCGGTTGTTATTTTCGTACCACCAGAGGCGCCAATGACCATCTTCGGATTACCGGCCTTGTCTACAATTATGCTGGGGCTCATGGAAGACAAGGGCCTTTTCCCCGGAGCTATGAAGTTAGCTGGTGAGGGTTTCACTCCGAAAAAGTTGGTGATTCCGGGAGAGGAGAAGTCGTCCATCACGTTGTTCATAACGATGCCCGTGTTGAGCGTTGTAGCGCCAATTCCGAAGCTGAAAAACAACATTTTTATGTCATCATTTAATGTTTTCCGCGTGCGGCTGGCTGTATGTGGCTCTTACTTACTAGTAGTTGATAGAGCTGGTCGCGGAGACAGCATCCCCGTTGCTAGCGATGACCGAGATGTGCGCGGTGCCCGCGTCCGGCTGGCTGTACTCCGCGGCGCCGTAGGTGACGGTGTCGTTGCTCGTGTAAGAGTCGTTTATCCTCGCACGTACTTCTGTCCCGTATTTTGGTGTGGTAACATTGTGTATCAGCTGTGGAGTGAACGGGTCTTTATTTCTTTGTTGAGATTAAAACAATCAAAATAAAGACCCAATCACGAGAACGATTTCAATTGATTTCGGTGTTGCAATTTGTTCGTATATGTAGGTCTTTATAGACCACCGTGACTTCATATCAAATGGATAGTGATTTATTATTGCAAGCTTTTCACTTAAGCATTACTTAAAAGAAAATATTACTATTTTTATTGCCTTTGGCGGAATAAAAAAACGGTACTAAAATTTTTATAATCAGACTTGCCATCTTTTGACACACTCCATACCTTTAGACTGTGGAAAAGAACCAGCACGAGTTGATTCGCTTTACTATGATATAGATTTGCTGATAGAAAGCTTTCTAGCTCTCTTGCTAGCCTCCTTGTTAGGTTTTGAGCTAAAAATTGTTACGCACAAATAAACTCTGGCTCAAACAAATTAAATTGTTACTAAAAAAAATAGTAGCACTGCCATCGTAGCTATAAGATTGCCAAGAAGATTTTGCAAATCGCAAATCATTAATATTTTTTCGAGTCTTACATCATTCAAATTCAGGAAATCAATGTCGCCGAGCTTGGTCCTGGTAGCGTACGCGTATTTAAAGGCTTCTATGATCCGATGGTAGGTGAGTATCTTGTCGTCTGTGGAGTCAATGCTATGTGACGTGAAGTTGTAGCCGGTGAGGATGTTAAGTATGTTGATGAGTATAACGCCGCTGCTCGGAGGAGGCGCACTGAGGAGAATGTCGCCGTCGCTGAGAGGCACCGCGAGGGGTTCTACAATCTTAGCCCTAAAATCGTAACATTTTATTATCACATAAGTTGCGATATTACATTCTAAAATATATATACAGGGTGTAACACGACCAGTATAGCAAACGTGTATCAGAGGGAGAGTTCTTAAAATTTTTTTTAATGATTTTATGTTTATCAGCAGTTTTTAATCGATCGGCTGATATTTAAGAGTTTTTGTTTTTTTTTTGTAAATATTCTTCAGAGTATTTAAGAATTATAGAAAATTTCATATAACTAACAGCATGTTAAAAATGTAAAACAGTGAAGAAGCAGCGAAATTTCAATCATTTTAAAAAAGTTAAATTGCCGACTTCCAAAGTGTTAAGCAATGCTTACTTAGGGTTACCGTTACCTTGTATCATAAAGTTTTATGAACGAATCATATTTTATTAAAAATCGCAAATTCTTCAAGATCGGCTAAAGCGGGAAATTGCTGAACATGAATAGGGAGACCCATCGAGGAGTTGGGTTAGCTTGATTAAGGCCAACTCCGACGCAAAATGAGCGCAGTGCCGCTTGGTTACGAAAACCAGCCCGCTGAGACAAGACAAGACAAGAACCTGGCAACGCTTGATCCACCGCTCCTGTTACACTCTGTATGTTAATAAAATGAGGTAAATTTGCAGCAATTACATAAGTATTAAAATGCTACCAAAATCGCTGTACCGTGGCGAGACGTTGGTAGTAGTTGAACGGCTGACCGTTCCGTTTTATCTACCTGCCGTCAGCGCACCGGGCAGCAACCATACTCTTTTTCCTCGGCCCCCATCTCGCCGCGTTCCTAAGGTTCGTTACATGTTTCGATGCTACTATAACTTACTCATAGTTCCTTAAGTCGTCAGCTGTGATGATGCTTCCCATTCGTTGCAGATCATCGAGAAAATCCATAGCAAGGGTTCCGTTGTACAATTCGTCTCCACCTTTTGCAGCGATTTGCTTCAGTGTCCTGCAGAACGCCTCGCTCGGCTTTACCACTGTCCCCGGTCCGTGAAACTGACCTTTGGGTGGATTGAAGTAAGTTTTTCTAAAAATATATTTGTGTAGGGTGAGTAGAGAACGCAAATTATCCAATAAAGAACTGGATTCCATTTCAGCACAAAACTTATGCTACGTTGTTATAAATAACTGTGGTGTCCACATATACCCAAAAACAGAATACAAGTATATTTTTTTTAAATTTTACTCGTATTTTTTATAAGCCGATTGTCGTAAGGCGCACAAGTTTTGCAGCTCTATAAGGTTGGTTCCAATAAATAACAGTATACGTTACTATAATGCCGTTATTGCCAAACGGTGATTTACACACTGTACCAAAATAAAATTCACTTCGCTTTCATCGTTAATTGTTTTTCAAGATCATTTGGCAGACGGAACTCAATATCTAAATAAAGACGCTCATAATTAAAAATATGCGCTGCCTGAATAATAAGTTACATAATCTTTGCACTTAGCTTGAATGAATTTATATATTTTATATGAATTATCGTCATCATCATATCCGCCATTGTTCATCCATTGTGAGATACAGGCCTCCCGCATAGATTTCCAATAGGACCACTTAGAGGTGGCCTGAATCCAGCATATCCAGGATGAGTGGCCGCCTATCCAGGTCGAGTGGACATTCTACGCTGCGCTATCAATGTGCCCCGAAAATTTGTCAAAATTCTAATAATGTTTTTATAACTAATTGAAATTTTAAGTAAGAAGTACAATGCATCCTTGTAATTTCAACACCGTGCATTAAGATCTAGACACTTAGAACACATCTCTTGGACATCATTTATCAACTTTTCAGATGAAGAGTTAGATCCACACTTAATCTGTGTCAACATTACATAGGCATATGATATAGCTCAATGGCACAATTACAAGAACAATGCTTAGTGGAAGCATTATACATGAACCCCGCATAGCGTCTATTCTGCAGGAAAAGATTACTTGGCAATTATTAGGAACTTTTTTTAACCAACTTACCTTAAATGAGGATCCTTTTTAATGTAAGGGGCATTTTCGAAGCCGTCAAACAGCACTTTTGATATAACGTAGCCATTTTCACAAAGCTCCAGCGTCGGAGCAATTAAACTCTCCCAGGGAAGTTTGCCCCATTTCTTATATGCTGCCCATAGTCCTCGCAATTCACCGGGGACACCAATTGCAAGAGGACCTGTTGTAAATTTATTAATATGTATATAATTAATTGTATGAATATGCATTAACCGACAACTGTAAGAAACTTATTATCACATTAGTGGTACGTCCTTCTTATTAAAGCGCTACCGGAACCGTTATACAACGCCTTAGGTATATGACGGTGAGACGGGGGGAATATCGACCGCTCCGTTCCGTCAGTCCGTTGTCAACGGTGGCGGTGCTCATGATTTTTTTTGACCACTGCCTAGTTTCGTTTTCCTAAGACGCAGTACAGCGGTTCCGGTAGCACTATTGCAAAGCAAGTGATAAAATTTAAACTATTTGTACCACATATGATTTTTTTCTTACAGAAAGAAAATACAAGGGTTTATACAGAAGCGCGTGATAGAATTTTTCACTAAAACGCAATATTTATAAGAGAGGTTGTACAAAAAATATATGAAGTTATTTAGTTTTTTGATGTTACTATGACTTTTATGAAACGATCAGTGTTCAAGTGTACAAATATCATTTAATAGCAACATTTAAAACAACTCTTTATCCGTAAATTTTATGGAGAAAGTATACTTTACATGCAAACTCTCAGCTGCTGTTGTCACTTTGTTTATGAAGAAAATCAGTTCGAATAATCACGTTAAATTATTATACACCTTTAATTTGTAATTTTTTATAAAATCTGAAGATACCCCATGTTTTAGTGTGAAATATTTAAACAAACGCTTTGTGACAACGGAAGAATAAACGAGTGCTAAACCTACATAGTTTACGATGTACACTGTTATTTGAAACCTATATACTGTTAAAATGTAATTTTGTTATTAAAGACAACAAAGATGTAAAAATGGTTGGATGCCGGCCATTTTCTACCAGTCCTATTAGAAATCTCTGGGGCAGAACATATGCCCAGCAGTAAACCTCTTACGACTGAAATGATGAAAATGATGAGTGTATTTATTTTCGTGAAATATCCGAACAAAGTTTGAATACAAATCATAAGCAATGCTGTTTATATCGCTCGCTTAAGTCATCTAAAAGCTTGGCTTCCCAATCCGAGTCGAGGTCCCCCAAAGAAGCCTTCAAGCTAAGTTACTTTACCGAGGTTTTGGCTAAACGCCTTCCGCGAACTACTGTCATAAACCCGCGGAATCTTTAAATGCTAATAAGACAAAGTGTAAGTAAGAAAAAAACCAATATTTAGCTACTTCCGCACAGAGACTCTGTGTGTGCACTAATCGGTGTAACATAACTCCTGAAGATGCCCCGTGGAGAGGTGGAACACGTGTTGAGTGATTTAACGGTGGTAGTTGTGTAATTCGCATTGTTTGCCGCATGCGCATTTATCAGCGGGCTGGCGGGCGGTGCACTTTGTTGCACGACTACCACTGCATGTGCGGAAGTGACTCAATATTGGTTCTTTTCTTACTTATGATGGACTTCCGCAAAATAACGCCTGATTCCATTAAATACAACAGTATAGATACGAACTGAAAAAGATAGTGAATTATATCTTGAATTATGTCGCATTTCAATGGAAAAAAATATTAATTTTACATATTGTAGATCACAAGGTGATTAAATTGGTGTAAAATATTATGAACTTTTTGCTGACAAATCAATCTGTATAATATATATTAATATACATATATTATACAAGGATTGTGTTTATATCTAATCTCAATATTTATGATGACGTTTTTATTAATAATTAGTGTAATCTCGCTTATAATATTTTACCTTTTGATGACTTTACTTTGTCACCGTGAAACATATCTTCAGTGGCTGCACCGGGTGCGGTCTCCCTCGCTATCACAGCATATGCCTTCTCCTCTTCTTTGATGTACACCGTCATGAAGAATCCTCCACCAAGCCCCATACTCTGCTGATTGAGGACTCCGTTGCAGAACATAGCTGCAATCGCCGCGTCCACTGCCGACCCATTTGCAGCTAGGATTTCTCTAAATAATATTTCTAATCATTTAGGCTGTTTTTGATAGGAGTTTTGTATTTTTTAATTATTTATCTATTGATGCTATTACTCCCTAGACTTCACTACTCGAGACAGGTTTTTCACGTTGATTTAGAGTAAGATCGTTTGAAGGCTGATAGCATCTTGTTAACGCCGTCTGCCCACTTTGTGGAAGTTAACTCTGTTTATGCCATCGAAGTTTTTGTTTTCCGCAGAACAGTAATGTCAAAATTACTGTATTCCAGCTTGCAAGGATCATAGAATCCAAAATGGCCGTACTGATAGGTGTACTAACCTATGCTTTTTTAGATCTCATTTAAAAACTGCTATAATAAAATATTTTTATTAATAAAATTTAGGCATCCAGTAATAAATAATTTTGTTACGAATAAGAACGTGAATTTTCCTGTTTTTTTTCCCAAATATAAACTTTTTTCTTAACTATTATAAATATACATTTATTAACGTATCTCACCTTCCTACTTTTGAACAATGTGGAGCGTCAGTGCATACGGCTGCTTTTCGAAACACGTGAAGAACTGAAGGTGAGGGTTGAAGAGCATACACGGGGTCGGGAGATTCTAAACCTTTCCTCCCTGTGTATTCCGCTCTGCCAATGAGGAATCCACTCAGCGCCAAAATAAATACGAGGAACACCAAACCAGCGACCAGAATTTTTGTTCTTAGCTTGTAAGGCCTGGAAGTAAAATAAGGTTTTACAGTCCTTTAATTTACATTAGAAAAAATTAAAAATATATCAATACACTCCTTTCTAATTTTCTTACCTATAAAATATATTTAAAATAATAATATAAAGAATGTTATATACGAACAGAATAAAATTGAATGATTATGTAGATATTTACTCTCTTTAAATTTAAGTAATAAATTCAGAACACCTGACTTTTTAACGTTTAATGTGGTAATTTTCAATCCTTTATATGGGTCAATAGCTTCACCTCCACATAATATATATTAGGATTCTGTTATGTTACAATCTAAGATAACACAATAAATGAAGAGATCCATATACGAAGGAATAGTAGAAGTGATGCGATAGCTAATGCAGTGGTCAGGCTTCATAGAACCCACTATCAGTTCCGAGTGCTGGAGTCTCAGACCCTTACGCCCTAAGGCGCAGTCATATCGCGATGGGGAGAGAACGTAAATAACTGAATCTTGACTGAATCGTAATGAGGGTACAAAGTTAGCGACCGCTTCTCGCTGTAAGCTGTAAAAGGTGTTCTTCGCACCTTCTGCAACCCGTTATATAGATGTTACAATAATTCGTGTTATGCGAGGTGAAACGACAGATGGATCGGATATGGCCGGCATGTGCCGATTAGAGAAAAACGTGAAGAGATAATATTGATTACTTCTTCTGAAAATGCTAACGAAAATGTATTGTATGTTTTCTCTGGAAAATATATACACCAGGGACGCTAAACGAGACTCTCGGGCCGCTTGCGGCCCGTAATCAAGTTCATGTGATCAGTCATGCATTTCTAAAATTAGATTTATTTTATCGACTTTCTTTCAAGAAAATATTGTTATAAAAATAATTATAAGAAAATGCATACATACAACGCATTTACTAATAATAATTAAACTGATTAATTTTATCACCTTTCGCAGAAAAATGTGTCTCACTTTTTACAATTAGAAATCCTTACTACTTCTCAAAAATATGCACAATATATAAACATTTTAATCAACGAATTACAATTACGTTCTCATATGTTCAATGCTAAGAAAACAGGAGCATGAAATGTTTTTATAGCATTCCAAGAAAATGTTTTCCTCGGCATTTTTTATCAATATTAATACAGTTTCCGAAGACTTTCAATCATCACACCACATTTAAATTCAAATAATATTAATTTAAAAATGTGTTTTTCTCAGTAAAAATGGAATTTTTTTATAAATCTTATGTGAAACCTTAGAAATTTTCAAAGAAACGAAAAATGAAAAGCAAATGCAGTCTGTTCTGAAATATGTATGTTTGCGAACAATTACTTTCAACCAAAAAATTAAACAAAAAGTCCACAAACGAATAGTGAGTAACGTATGATTACACTGTGTACGTGTAGCTATCTCATCAATTGCAGCTGATATCTATCAACTTGTATTGAATAACAGTGCCAAATTTCTCATTAAAAATTTGAAGTAAACATATTTTTCTGTTAATTTCTTAGTCGTTTCTATTTTGAATTACAATTTGTGTATGTAATCTTCATATTTTTATATATATTTTTTTAAAGTCTATTATGTATAAACTTTTGTAAATTATAAGGAAATGTTACTTTAAGTGCGGCCCGCCAAAAAATTAAAAATTTGAATTAGCGTATTAATTTAAAAAGGCTACTCACCCCAGATATACACAATGCAAATACTAGAAGCAATGTATATCAAGACACGACCATCAGGACATCGAGTTAGAAAGTCTTTTTACGTGTCATGTATACGTTTTTACTAAAGAATCACAGATGAAATTAAAAAGCTTCTATTGACAAATTAAAAAAAATAATTTATACGTGCTAAAGTTTATGATATATCTATTTTATTATGCTATTTTTTTAAAGACATGTAATTCCGCTATATTTCTTTGGCCTGTCCTTTACAGCTGTGAGGAATTTATCATCCGAATAGGTAGACTAAACTTGACGTCGATGAGAAATATAATTCATGGTATGTTGAGTAAATTTCGAAAATTTTAATCTGAATTACATTTGATAATAAATTTTAATATGAGATAAAACGAGAATCATCCGACGATGGAATCAGTGAGTCTTTAAAAATTGACATAAAGTGCCTTCAAGAGAAAAGTACTTAAACATTGATTATCGCAATCTACCAACGAAATCTGTATACTTTAAATTGATTATGTAATAATTACATGGCTTGATAATTTAAAATTATTGACGATTCAAAAGAGTGTGTAAGTGCCTTGAATAATAATATTTTAAATTTATGTAAAAATGTAGTCGTTTGCGTTAGTTGCGGGTTCTTCCAAAATCAACGGGCATTTGTAACCCTCGTAGCTTTATGTTGCAGGATGCCATTACGGAGTAGCCCAATCTGATTATAGTAACTTTTCCCATGACGTAGACAAGTATTTATTACGAATCTCAGTGAATAATAACATAAATAAATAAACAATAAGCGATAGAAAAACACTTCTGCGAATTGATATCCAGCGTAAAGTGGTATGATTGTACTTAATAAAAAATCCGCGAATCACAAGACGACCTCGTAGTAGCAATGGCGTTTTCACGCCAACGCAGAGTTAGCTTGTTTAAAAAAATATCAAGACAGTATACATTTTGACTACGTTATAAAAATCCAATAGATTATAATATTCATGTATTGTATTAAATGATTGCAAATAAAAATGGTTCATATAAGTAGTTTTTTTGGTTTTGGTTACGATATTTATCTGTTCTAATAACACCTTGAAACGTTATAGTTATTTATGTAAATAACTGTGTTTCAAAACTTGTACCAAAGCATAATCATCCTTATTTCATCCATAGGACACGTCCACAGCTAAGCATAGCCTAAGCCTCCCTAAGCGATATCTAATAAGACCGAAGTAAAGCGTTCTGCACCCAGCGTTTTTCGACAACCTTAATAAGGTTGTCTATCCATCTTGTGAGAGGACTGGCTCTCGCAGCCATTAGTTCTGTGCGCTTAAAAGCATAATAAAGAAAAACAATTTCATTATTTCATATAAGCAATGATAAAATTTCCGAACACGGGTTAAGTTCAATAACTTTTGAATAATCGATTCATCATTTTTGATAAAATAGCTTCATAATTATTTTAACCAAATAATATATTAATTTTACGATGACTATACACTTTTGTAATTTCTTACATGACAGTTTTTAAATTACATTTCGCGATTGAAATTATAGGTTTTTATTACGTGTACTGCGTGGAATTTTTTCCGCTGTAAAATATGACAATAGATAATTTTTATAAGTACTTTTTTCCAATGACATGATAGAATCTTTATTTCAATAATAAGTAAATACAACATTTGTTAATCGTCAAAATTTTCCGATACTTTTTAGAAAAGATATATACGACGGAGATTGAAAACTGTCATAAATTGGTAGCAAGGTTTATTTAAGCGGATGTCTTCTCTAGTAACCACTACTTCAACGCCCATTTGTGCCTTAACGCAACTGTTACGGTGTACCGGATTAAAATAATAAACAATAAATGACGAATGCAAATATGTTGCTGAGCGTTTTATTTTTTCAAAAGCCTTTGTGAACCGTTTTGTCATGCTTTATTGGACATCATGAAAGTGTGAGAGATCAACTGACCAATTCATTTGATTTCTGTATTATAATTACTGTAAGGTAAATTTTTCGGTTAAAATTTTTTAACTTGTTTTTATTTTCGATAATGTCTAAGTATTTGACATTGCTTTCAAAGCTGAGTACTGCTTGTTAACTATATAAAAGATTAGTTGTTTATTATAATAAGAACGGTGACATGAACAGTTTCATTGGTTCCTTCGAGCTAACTTACTGTTACATGTTAAAGTTAGCCATCATCAGCGTTGTCTCAATCCTGGTGGAGGTATAGAGGCTAACGTGCAATCTACATTTTTCAGCGGATATGTCATATTGAATTTATAATTACTTTATATTTTTACTTGTGCATGTCGTAAATATTTGCGACATACACGTACCTGATACAGATAACTAAAGTATGTGACTATGCTATGCTTGTAAAAATAACGAGTAAAGTAAGTTTGTCATCACAAAATTTGCTGAGTGATCATAAAAGTTTTTAATTTTTTTCTATTGAACTTAAATCCCTCTTTTTACTTATTTTTTCTATTAAATTTGGTAAACTAATTTTAATGATTAGTTATTAATAGATAATCAATGCAACGCATAAATACGTCTTACGTAATTGGCGACGTGATTTGTGCAATAGACTGTTCGTTTATAAAATGTCAAATGTGTGACATTTTAGTATAATAACATGTTTTTGACTTCAAGTAATGAATGTTACGAAAACATACATGACAAATTATAAGTACGTAAAAATAAAATAAAAAAATTAATTTATTTATTTTACGATTACTCCGGCGTTATTCATTTTGCGAATAACTAGATTTTATGCAAGTGAATATTATTAGGAATCAATGTAAATATAGTGTTGCACCGATTCTTATACAGCATTCTTTAGTTTAAGGAAATTTGAATGTCATGTTCGTCGGTAGATGCTATATGCAGAGCGCTTCCAATCGGTCTGGCTATCGGTTATTGAAAATCTTTGGGGGATTAATGCAGCAGTAAACTCTTTACGGTTGAAATGATGGCGATGATGATGATGAATAAAGTATTTTCTATTATTATTAATGAACTTTAAGCAATGTGTTGATAAAGCATTCCGTTTTAATCCATAAACTTTCTAACTAAACAACTGAAATTATGATGATTGATAATGGTTATGGTAAGGCTTTCAACACGTATCACACTTCAATCTGTGATATATATTATGACACTATAGGATTATTTGAAAACATTGTTATATTTTTATTACATGAAAATACTATTATACACACTTAAAATCATAACGATGGTCAATACGCCAAGAGTTACGGTCACGTAATATGCATGTATGAAAGTGAATAACATGTGGAAACATAATCAACAACGCATACTAAATCTTGTGATATTTATGCGCTTCTCTGTATAACTAGAGACTAAATTAGCCAATTGTTCCACTACTCGTCGTGTGCCTGTCTAGCATCGTTAAAGAGCATTTCGCTCTGTCCCCAGTCTGGATGAAACTTTAACAAGGAGTAACGACAGATTTTTTTATCGGATACATCCATCATTCTCCCGCAGAGAGATCGTGTCACTTCATTGTACAAGGCGCTTACATTCGCTCATAAATCTATATTAAAGTGCAATAGGCAAACGAGTCAGGGTTACAAGGTGATGTTTCGTTTTATTATTAAATGTTTCATTAATTTTATGAACTTATTAACTCCACAGATCTAAAATTACATCTGTTACACTGACTTTGAGATTTTAGGTTTACGATAATATTTTCCAAATTTCAAAAACAAATAGTATATTTGTTTTTATTTAAATATTGTAAATAAATAAAGATATACTTTATTTATATACGAAAATCTCTTACTGGTTACCTTGTACTAAGGAATTCTAGTCTTTTTCTAACGACTCTTAGTAACATAAGTAGTAAATGAACGTTTAATGAATAGAATAGATAAAATTATATATATTTCAATAAAAATCGTTGTAAAAAATATGTTAAATAATTTAATTTTAAATATCGATGTATTATTAGCTATTTTGGTCTGTTTTGCGCGGAAATCAACGTGTGTTGTTTATCTGCAATTAGTTACGTGTAAGTTATAAAGGCTCACTTTAGCTAATAAGTTGAATACTATACGAAGTTGTTCTAAATATTTGTGTACTGCGCTACTGATCGGTTTTACCTTGACTAGTGTCAACATGTTGATATCTGAAACGTATTTAAAAAAAAACACCACACCTGTTGTGATCAGGTTCTGGAACTTTAATAAGAACATGTAGATTTTTTCTGTTGCCACTGCTCGGGTGTCCAGGTTTTTTTAAGGAACTTTGCCTGAGTAACTGCCTATCGCACATCACTATAATTTTTACACTCGAACACTTTTTAAGGAAATATTTCATTTACAAACATTTAGATTACAGATATGTGCAGAGTAACACCTCTGCGAATGGAAACTGGACACATAGTGGTATGTTATAGCGCCTAACATGAAAAGAACTGCCGACAAATACGTAACCGGCGACCTCGGACCGTACGTCATAAAAAAGGGTCGGTGTATACTGTGTACAGGTTTGGTTATTAACATTTATGTAACATTTTTTTATTATTATGTGGCTGTCTTGACAAGGTTACGCAGTTCGAAAGTTTAAGGATTTTTTGAATCGGTAAGCAAATTGTCAAAGAATTGAAATACAGTGATAATAATATTTTTCGTTTATTTTTTATTATTCATTGCTACTTTCTAGAAGTATTATTAATTAAGTTGCTAAGATATTTCATAATGCAATATTATATTTTGAGGTAATCGGAAGAGGGTGGTTGCAAGGCACACCCAACTGCTTTTATTGGAAATCTATGCAGGAGGACTGTACCCAGCAGCAGATGGCTGTAATGATAATGATAGTTTAAAAATGTTTCTTTAAAATTTCATGTTCAATCATTCACAGATATACGATACAGGTTGTCTTCATTTCAATACCTTACCACTTGAATAAATCTTTTTTAATCTATGTTAACAATTTTTCTCATCTGCTCGTTACATATACTATATTTTAGTATTACTATATTCAAAACCCAAATATGATCTTGCAATTTAGTCTCACGCAGCTTTTCAATTTGACCGCTCATCTTCTAGAATATTTATAAGTCAAAAGTACAAAGGATATCTATTACAAGTGTGTACACCGCCTTAGATAGGCACAACTATGAAGTGACTCGGCTTTTATTAAAAGCCAGGATGAAAGAGATAAAGTGCTAGATAATGTAATATATGCACTGTGATTATCTATCTTAATAATGACATTATTTATGTAGGTAAGGTTAAGACTGACGTTACTTCCTCTACTTAAGTTTTTCTGTGTTGAATATTGTTTTACATAAAACTCAAGTGAAAAATTAAACAAAATAGGTATAATTGTAGTCCAGGTTCGATGACATTTTTACTAATGTTAGTAGGTAGTTTACTTTTAAGTACCTTCAGACGAATGCTTACGATCAATGAGTGTTACCAGTGACGACATACGGCACAAAAATGTGGTGTCTAACTTCAGACATACATTTGCTTAAAAAGCCATGGAGCAATTTCGCTCGAGAGTTCTCTACGAGTACTTATTCCGGTATTTCATAGACGTACGGAAGTAACCATCATAGCCGACCGGATTAGCAAGTTTAAAATTACAATGGTCAGCCTATACAGCGCGGAGGTCAGATGGCTGGAGTGGTTTTCAGGAATTGGAGACCGGCAAGCGCAACTTACGACGTTTACCCCCTGAGGTGGACAGACAACCTTTTTAAGGTCTTTGAAAGATGCTGTGTGCAAACCTTGTACAGCCCGTCCTATTCAAGCAAATAAAATTCAGACCTATACAAGGGACCTCTGTCCAGCAGTGTATGTCTTTCAGCTGAAATTATTACAATGATTAGAATTCCTCCATTGTGGACTCTGATTTTAGATCATTTCAACTGAACTAGTATCGCTCATACTGTCAGAAAACACAAAAATATGCATTATCACAGTATCACGAATAGTTATCAAGTGTATCATAGAACGGTCTTCACTTTTTATAATGGAAGGTCATTGTTTACCTGAGTAGCATCAGTTTCCATGGATTGCAGGTAGCAGAGCTCTAAGACCGGTTAGCCTTAACCTCATTTATAGTAACTAAGCTATCTTTTCATAGACTATTTTACCAGTTTAACCACCGTCTCTAGCATTGGTATGAGTAAACAAAACATACGTATTACAAAGAAACCGACATAACTCAGCAGGTTGGCAAAATTGGCAATGCGCAGGCCACACAGCGCATAGAACAGATATCCGATGCAGTCTTGATGCACTGAAACGGAGAACTAATACCGAAAAGCGCAGCGTCGGGCATCTACCAACATGTGGACAAATAACGTCATTAAGGACGTCGGAAGACGCCTTCACAAGACTTTTTGTAGATTCAGATGATCTTGTGAAGGCATGTGACGTTTTGATCGTTCATGAAAAACGTTAAGGATGAAAGATTCTCGAGTGGCTACCATGAGCCGGTAGATGCGACGTGGGTAGGTTCTCCACCGAGTGCAATGACGATATAAATAAGGTTCCGGTAGGTTGCTGTATGCGAGCAGCGCAGTACCTGTCATCGTGGCGATCTTTGTCGAAGTTCTATGTCTTGCAGTCGGTGATTTATCGCAAATATGATGGATGGAGTTTAGTAGGAGGATTGCAGTTTAGTAGGTCGCCATGGAACAAGAGTGTTATTCCCACTTAAATTCACGTGAAATTTCTATATTAAAAACTGATGGTAGTTTGTATCAATGATTTTTTTACATTAGCGACTTATTCGTTTAGTTTTAAGTTTGGGAGATAATAGTCATAATTTAGAAAAAAAAACAATTTTTTTCGTGGTCAGTGAAAGGTGGTTCTGCAATATTAATCGTATATACAGACAATCGTCAATTTTATATTGGACATGGAGCTATTGACATTTATTTTATTATTTTAGAGACATTTATTAATATTGTTTAATTATTATACATAAATTATCATACTATGTGGTCATTAAATGTTTATTTTTTATTTTTAATAATTACAACTTTGACAAATCTACGTTTCAAATTATATTTATAAACAAAAAATGATTCGCCAAATTAGTCGTTAAGCGTTTAAGAACTGCTTGACCAATTCAGTATAAAATTGATTCATGCATTTTTTATAGTACGAAAAATTTTTGAATAATTGCAAACATAATAAAAAAACATCTTTATTTTTACATAAAAATTTGGGTGTAAATTAATATATCTACATTTGGATGAAAAAACTTTAACCCAAGTAATATAAATCATACCTCAATCATACATACCACATATAGTATTAAACAGGAATACATGTACAAGCTTGCGTTGGTCATACAGATAAATATTGTAAAATGAAAGCTAAATGTAAAAATTATTTACCCTGTATGAAAGGTCTCTGATATTTGGCGACAGAGTATTTCAAGCAGCTTAAAAAAATATACAAAAAATATAAAAATATACAACATACACAGCCTTGCATCGTACGAAATATAAAACTTATTTTAATTAATGTATGTAATAGCTTAAGTAAAAGTAATCATTTTTAATTATTAGGACATTAAATTAATGAATAAAGTGATCACTTTGAAATACGGATGATAAAATTTTTTTACATTACGAAGTCCGTCAGTATCAAATCTGCCAGTCCCCACGCAATACTAATTTCAATCAGTTAAGAATTAACCATGTAATGTTGTTCGTAAGGGTTGTCGAATTGATTAAAGTACCAAGATGCATGATATAAAATGTTAGGAGGACCGGAAAGTAATGTCGTGTTATTTTAATCTTGTATTGTTCCCATTATTTCAGACAAAACTTCGAATTTCTTATTGGGAATCGGTAAATATCGTATATTCACCGGTTTGCGCATCAAACAAATTATTTTAATATTGGTTTGTAATGTTAATACACCAAACAGAATTCAGCAGGAGTTCGAACTCGCTTATTACAATTGCAAATTATAATCCTTGATCGCTAAGCTCCCACAGATAAAAAATTATTTTAGCCCTAAGACGTCCACAGCTGGACAAAGGCTTCCCTTGAAGATTTCCAATAGGAACAGTTGAAAGCAGCCTGCATTGAGCGTCTTTCAACGACTGTAACAAGGACGTCTTTTGTTGCGCTTGGCAGCCCATAGCGTCCGTTCTATACTTTTGGCGTTAATGACCGTCAGCTCTGCGTGACACGTGGTCTATCCACTGTTACTTCAAGTTACCAAGCCACGCCACCATACAGATTATTATATTGAGGAGCACAGATTTTTAATATTAAGAAGTGTGTAGTAGAAGGTTTATTCTTTAATTTTCTATATACGAAAGAATAATGACGCAGTCGTTTTAGAGACATCGTAACTAATACAAGTCACAAGACGTCAATTGATTAGTTGAGCATAGACGTAATTCTAAGCAAAACTTTATTATAGCTTTAAAATTTTATTTTGTGCCGTACTGGTAAGAAAATAGTAGCATTTGTCATAAAACACCTCTTCCGTCCCGTCAATTTTTGATATAAAATGTACTAAGAAACTATAGGGAACCGATATTAGGAAAACTTCGATTCTTGTTCAGAATTGTGTAATAGATTGTTTTTATTACACAAAGTACTTACAATAACTTCTCGTTACTGTTGTATTTTTTATTCATATTATACCATTTTTGTCGTGTATATAAATAAAAATAGATCTTTTAATTTACGTTTACTTACGTAAATCGGTATTGCGTAAATGAACAAATTTTATTAATTAGTGCTAAAAATTTATAATTACATGTACTTACCCTTTCCAAAACTTTTTAGTGCTGCCCCTTGTATCCGTAACTCTCATGCTTTGGATAGTCATTATGAAAAGTGGTTTAACCTGGAACAAATAATAAACACTAAATGTTTCAGAATGTATATGTATCAGTTCTTGCCGTTCAACTTCTCCGAAACTTCCGAGTTCTTTCAGTCGAAAACAAATTTCATGAGCTGATTAAGAAAATGTTCACGACGGAATACCTTTCTTGCCGTATAAGTAACAGGAGTGTAACGCGCAAGCCAGACCATTGTTTCACCATATTCAACACGAAAGTGGCAGACTCTTTGCAGAACAGAAAACACCATAAGACAAGAAATTTGAAAATTTTCTTACTTAATTGAACCTAAAAAACTTCTCCCTAAACCACAATGATGAGATCATATCACGCAGTGTTAAGTAATCCCATTAATGAGAGATTGGACTTGTTTAAATGTTTATACTAAGTTATTGATTACTAACTACAGTTATACTTTTTTGGTGGAGGCATGGGGATGTATGGCCTCAAGGAAGCAGACGCAGTTTTTATAAATGTAGCTTGTTTTGTACTCCAAATATATTTGTAACTCGCAATTCCGCGATCTGCCGTATCGTTTACTAACAGGTGGACGTCCTGCTTATTCCTACTTTAGAGAAATTTAATCTAACATTTAAAAAAAGCATTCATACTGCACCAACATAGTATATGGTAACAAGTAACGGTATAAAAATAATTTATGCAATTAAACTCGCGGTACGTTAACAAAACGATTAAGTTGGCAGTGAAAGCATTTCATCATCATCATAACAGCCGATAGGAGCTCACTGCAAGGTATATTCTTCTCCCAAAAATCTCCACTGTTACCTTTCGCTGCTCATGTTCAGCGACTTCCTGCGACCTTGAATATGTCGCCAGACCACCTAGTGGACTCTCTACGAGTTTATATATATAGATAATTATATTTACAGGGATGTCATATTATATTTACAGAGTTGATGTTGTCTATTTACAGAGATATTGTTATCTAAATAATTTTATTGTATTTATTCTAATTAATAAAAACGGTTGCAATAAATAATAAAAGTCACAAATATGTAACACATTCGGATTCAAGAGAAAAGGTATATTTTTGTTATATAATAATGCATGCCTTTTAAGTTTACTAATAGTAGATTATAACGTTCCAAAAGTAACGGTATAGAATCACTTTAAAGGACACTATCAACACTATGGTGTCGGAACATAAAAAGAAATTTGAGGAAAGCCAACAAACTCAGCGACATTTTTACTGGGTTCTCGTAAATGGAATGACCTCAAAACAAAATAATGTGGCAATAATACCGCACAAACGACAAGTAATAAGTAAAAACAATTGAGTCATAATTGAGTCGTAATTTTAATTCAACAATTATTTCTAAGATTTCGTTTAAATATTATACGAAAAACGTGCCAAGCAACTGCTATTAGTTTTATTATAAAATAAAATTACAATTATGTCGTGATGTAGGATAAGTTGTAAAAATTTAAATAGCGTTAAATAATTTACTATACACCATCAACCATACCTCTAGTAAAATTGACGATTCGGTAAAGTATATATGTGATGACTTCATACTTCTGCGAATAACTGGCATTGAATTCTTTTTCATTACGTTATTTATATAGGAAAAAAAATTATGGATATGTACCGAATTCGGAACGAGAACTTTGACAGATGTATTTTAACATATTCAAATTTAATAATAGCAAACTAACGTTACGATAACGGTGTCTCACTAACTAGGAAGTAAAGTAAAGAGATCTGCTGAAGAATGGGTTTTAATTTATTATTGATACGTGGAATATATGAAATCAAATATAACTATAAGGTGGTCGTCTGACGTCAGACGTTGAATGCAGACCGCTTCCAGACGGTCCTATTGGAAATCAACGGCTAAAATGATGATAATGTTTAGAAAAAATAAAACATTTTTGAGTAAATGCAGGTACTTTAAAAATGTATTTTAATTAACACTCACTGAAGAGACATTAGAGGTATTAAAATAATTTGAAACTTGCAGTTATTAGTTTACGTAAATATAAAATGCATTTAATGCATATTATGCGAGTAAGTATTTTTGGTATATACAGTATATCATGCCATTTAGTTTGTTGCTGGCTGAGTATAATAGTGGGTGTGTTTTTGTCCTGATATTACATAATTCTACACGTTCAACAAACCGATCGTGCATCGTAAAACGTTCGATATTTTTTACGACAGCATTTTTAAAATTGTTTTAGTGATTAAAAGGTTTTTAAAACCCAACTTCTGTCATTATTCTGTGTCTGTATAAATCTCTATATTTGAGTTATCACCGCAGGATATAAGTAACGGATTGACACGTCTACGTAATGTAATTAATCTTACAAGACCGTGTTTAATGTCCGTGATGCAGAAACCGGTTTCATTTCGAATGCCATTCATATGCCCGCAGTGTTTCTTATAAGTAATCCGATTAACCGATACGTTTGCGATGATACACTGGGAATATATTGATGTGAAAGATCGTTGAAACAATGGTTACACTGTTTGTACTATCTATATATTTCCTGAGATTAGTCTAGAATATTCTTTTACTGAATTGACACAAATGATTTGATTCATGGCGAATTGATATATTTTGGAGTGATAAAAAGTACACTATAATAAACTACACATATCATATAAAGCATATATTAATATAAATATATACCCACGTACAAATAGATTGATTTGTAAACAAAATGTAAACAATATTTGACATAAATCGTATAATATTAAAAAGTTAAAAATTATTTTTACACACACGATTTTAAAATATTAATGTACCTGACATAAATATTTTGAGTAATAATGTAATATTTTAATACATTTCACACAGAATTTTATTGTAATTAGCCCGTATAAATAATTTGATTTAATATTATTATCTTTCCAACATGTTACCAAAAGAAAAAAAATACACGAAAATCTGTTGTATTAAATAAATTTGATGTAAAAATCTATAAGAATTCTATAAAAAATAAAAAAAGATATTTTAAAGGACATAAACCAGTAATCATAAAAATTAAGCTAGTTAAAATTTATTGGCCAAAATATTAGGGCACGAATAAAGGTACTTACTATATATTTAAGATCGTAAACAAAAAATCACATCAAACTAATATTAAATCACTCAACTCCAACTATAAAACATTCGAGGTATTATATCATTGGCCTTGACCACACTTTCACTGGAAACAACCTGATGCACTGGGCTCTAATTCCGTGTTAACAATTCAATGCAATTTGGTTCACGTTATAATAAATAATCAAACGCGTTATATGATTTTTATTTGTAAGAAATTATTAAACTTTCTATAATTATTAAATCAATTGAGGAATGAATGATTCGTTTTCACTTGATGAATCGTTGGACGCAAGAATGCACGCCCGCACGGAGACCGAATGTCGAGTGATGCGAAGTCAACTTCGTTCGGAATTACGTCGACGTTTTTTGTTTATCCTTTTGTAATATTCTAGGTCTAACTTTTTAGGGTTCCTTTGTATCCAACCGAGTTCCATTATATATTATAAAATATTTTCAAAGTTGACAATTTTATTTAACGTTTCTATGTGAATTATGTATTTAAAACAATATTAATAACAGTGTAATTGATTTATATATATGGTTATATATAATTAAATTCAATAGTCAAATTTAATGAAATGAGTTAAAAATAAACAGCTTATATAAATAAGTTAAGTAATTTAAGACCGTCGAACCATTTAATGACTGATGATTTAATGATTATGACATATTTAGAATTTCCTGTGGTGTTTACATACGTCGAATAGATTTTGTTTACTAATATTATTATACTAGCTGATCCCGCAAACGTTGTTTTGCAAAAAAAATTAAAGTTTTTAATTAACAAATGTAAGATAAGGGTTGATCGTAGAGGGGTGAAAATTTAGGTTTGTATGTATTTTTGTATGCTGTATCATAATAAAATAAAAATCAAAAAAATTGTCTAAAAAATTAAAAATAAAATTTAGGGGTGTACCACCCTTATCACTTAGGGGTATGGAAAATAGATAGTAGCCGATTCTCAGACATACTGAATACGCATGTGAAATTTGGTAAAAATCGGTCAAGCCGTTTCGGAGGAGTTCAAGTTCGAACACCGTGACACGAGAATTTTATATATTAGATATTAATAATAAAATAGATGTAGCTACTTTGAGTAAATTTTAATTAAACATAAATCGTATTTAGAATTAAAACAAGATCGCATGGAATAAATGGTAGTTTAAAATAAATAATGCCACGTACACATGCTTGTCAAGCCTCAACAAACCAATCACATTAAAAGTGTGGATAGTACGTTGATTTGTTTTATGTTGGTTTGTAAGCGTTTGTTTACGTATCGGTCGATCAATTGTTTGCTTCTTCAGAAAATACTACACACTCGCATGTGCGCGAAAGACGTTGTTTGATTTGTAAAATCAAGCCAAACGCTCCTTAGGAGTTTAAATTTTGTAAAGAATTTCGTAAAGATTGTCAGTTGTTGAGTTCTTGGAATTTTCCTTTATAATAACATTAGAATTAAATTGAAAGTATCTGTTAATATTTTATAACAGTAATTCTCACACGGTAGGCAGATATGATGGCGTAAGACTGACAGTGTGGTTTATTATATATATATATATTTCCTTATAAAACCCAATTTATTTTATACCCAAACATCACGGAGTATATGAGATAGAAATTATCTCATATATTCCGTGATGCTTCATAAAAATTGACATTAAAAGTGTAGTGAATAGTCTCTAATTAAATAAATCAAGCGTCTTAACGCTAAGATCTACGACCAATGTGTGTGTTTTTTTTTATTAAGCCACCCATAATCAGAGATCATTTATATTGGTTGCATTTATTATCATTTCTACTTTGTGGAGTTACATATTCCTTCCTTATTATTTACCTAGATTGCTTATTGGTAAATGTCAATTCATTTATATTGTTAATTTTCTATTTACTGCCTTTTTATAATATCCATTTCCTACGCAATATTTGTCTTAAATTATATACTAAATTTATTATCTATGCCTTCTATATACAACAAATAGGCACACTATTTATTTCTAATTTTTATATATATACTAATCTTGACTTTTTTTACGTTCTAATCTAATTCTTAACTAACTCATTATTTTTAATCTCAGATTGTGTGCATGCTGTCTTACTTATGTGTGTTAATAATGACGACGTAAAACACTGAAACGTATCTCAAATTTTAGGGCTCGTTGACCAGCTACGAACGAATGGAACCGACATCCAGCGAATTGGCAAGTTATGCCGCATGGTTTTGGGCTGGAGACTACGGACCAAGAAGTACAGCGTAGAACATCCACCCACCCATAAGATGGACAGACGACCTTGTTAAGTGATGCTGGATGCAGATCGTTTCCAATTATAGTTTATTATCTGTACGGATATAGAATTCATAAAGATACTCATAACATTCCAAGCGCAAACCACTCAGCAATATCAGCAACCACTGCACCTGCAACACTTTACACAGGTCGCCGCGTTCTACACAAAAAAACAAAATATCACCCACCACGCTACAACACCTGTTTTTAGTGAGCGGCCGCCCGCTCCCTAACCAGGAACAGCATGAGCGGACCGTGGTGGGATTCGGATCCCTTTTCGGCTAGTCTGTGGTCCACGCTGCCGTCCTAACCCGCAAGCACACTCCAGCAACACACCCCGTCAAAGCTCTACCTTGAAGAGCCTTAGCAACGTGCGAGCGTCTCCGTGCAACTGGTAGGCGTCCCACCAGCTTTAGTTTTTAGTTTTTAAATCTAGTTCACGGACCCTTCCGCTCCGTGAACTCAGTACCGATGAAGCTGTAAAAGCCTTAAGGCTAACAGCATTAACACCACCAGAGAAAAAGCAAGCCATAGGCACGAACTTAGAGAAAAGTGAACTTTACTGTAAAATTATTACAAAATGCTTAAGGAAATAAAAAAAGTCATCTCATTAACAAATACATTATTCTAAATGAAGTGGGATTCTAATTCACAGAATAAAATCGTAGTCACTAGTATGTGTAGTATGTGAATCTGATTATCGTAGTATTTGAGCTATATGTGGTTTGACCTGCAGCAATCAAGAACTATCACAGTAACAATGCACTTGTGCATTCATTGGAAATTCTCAGGAAGTGTTCAATCTAAACCTATTATACTTCTTAGTGTTTTCTTGGTATTGCTTGCATTCTTGCAAATATGTTTAGTTTTGGAAATTTGATTAATACACTGTGTATAGCTTTACCGGGTATAAGTATAAAGAGCTTAGTTTTGATCTCTTCAACGTAACTAAGCGCAAGTTCACTTGGGTACTTCGGCGAAGACTATTACGTTAGATATAATCATCATCATTCCAGCCCTAGGACGTCTGTACTGGATATAGGTCTTTATCATTGATTTATAACAGGACTGGTAGAAAGTAGCTTCCCTTGAACCTTTTTCAACGACTTTAACAAGGTTGTCTGTTGATCTTGTGAGAGGATGTTTGCAGTTGCCGATCGATGGTCTCCCCAATGCCCCTACGGCCAACAGTTCTGCACGCTATTTGGTCTGACCACTGCCACTTAAAATTGCCAATTCGCTAAATTTTGTTGGTTACTTTCGTTTGTCTACGCATCGCCTCATTACCGATTCGGTCTCAGAGAAAAATTCCGAGCATACTCTATTCATAGCTCGTTTTGTGAATGAGCTTGCCTATGGTTCCTAGAGTAAGCGATCACATTTCAATGCTGGAAGTCCTCACTGGTAAAACATAGTGGTTAAAGATTTTCGCTTTACGACACATTGCACATGCTTCTGGATTACTATGTAGCTAAGTTCTAAGGTCTCATAGAAGGACGTTTCATGCGTTAGGACCATCCGATACGCATTCCTGTGGTCCTGTAGGCTAAACCACTCGGATGGAATTGAACCATTATATAGTAGTGGATTAGCAGGAAAAATAGATAACATTGCATCACTTTTTCACACGAACATAGTTAACGCTGATAGAAGAAGCGTTATTATACATTCTATTCAATCACTATTCTGTCATTAATAATGACACAGAATGTATATTATATGACTTTATTTAAACGTGGAAAATATTACGTCTATAGCGTAACTTATTATTAGCGAGTGTTCAGTTCCATTCATGTTCCTTATTTGGAATGGATTGTTACGAGGAAAATAGCTTCGTTTTTTTTTAAATATGATGCAATCTCTTGTTATCTTAACGTGAGTCTCAAGTTTTATTTTTTTATTTTAAGAATAAAGTTAAACCATATTTAATAGCTTTTGAACTTATTACAATAATCAATGATGCGATGGATTTTTCATTATGTAACTGATTCAAAGAAACGTACGAAAAGTAGCAATAAATTATGACATCATCATTATTTGAGCGGTAAGATGTTCAATGCTGAACATATGGTTCCCCCATAAAAATGTAAAAAAATCTGATGTCACTAACATAAAATTTATGATTAGTCACGAACAATCTGTTCCATACCATGTACGACTAACACCTTAATCTACGAGAAATAATTTTTAGAGTTACTTATCAAATTTTCACTTATTTCTAAATGCTCGCATATTATTTTTAAACAGCTAAATACTTATTCTTAACACTTTCCGTTACAACATTTGAATATTCTGTTTCTTTTCCTTATTACTTATACGTCGTCTGTCTTATGAAACATACCACTGTTCAATCTCTATGGCGTGGGTAAGAAATGGCTTGATTTGCAATTAGCGCTCTTTATAAGCAGAATATTTTGATTCCCGTAATTAGCTGGATACCTTTTTGTTTTTCTATGGCATTATGTGTGGCATTTTTTTATCATCTGGCTAAAAGTCTATGTCTTACTTGAATAACGCCTCAGTTATCTTATAACAGTACATCTTTCTTTTAAATTGAAGACATTTTAGTGTAAAATATTAGCTTCAAAGATGCGCAAATGTGTTAATTGCTTTAATAATGGATGTTTGAATCTCGTTCAGTTTATTAAGATAGACAGCAATTCAAAATCGTATTGTACGTTTGTTTAATTAATTTGTTTATGGTTCAGTGGAAATGTAAAAAACTTATACGTAATTGCAAATACCACAGTTATCTTGGTAAAGTATAAATTTATAATAATAGCGTGGTTGCGCATTGTGGTTTAAATGTTTACAATGTTCTGCTTACGTTTTACTGTTACGTGATATTTCACAAATTCTAAAAATAGATTGAATTAATAAAAATAAATTCTTCGTCTCTGAAAAAATAAAATATCTAAAATTGAAATTCAATTTTTGATTTTGTTTAGAAAAGAACGAAATAATTAAAAAAATTATTACAGTACAGCTGTAATTAAAATGAATGAGCTTGCTTCATGTATGCTAAAAGAAATAATGTTGGTATTAAATAAGTTTAGTTTACGTACGTACTCGGCACAATACTGGTTCAAAGTTAATGTTAACTATGTTTATATGTAGCCCGAGAACAATCTATTGAATCGTAGACAAATGCTTTTTCCTATTTCCATTAAAGAATTTATGAATGTAGTTTACTTTACGACCGTCCATTGTTTTAGCTCAAAATAAATAACAAAAACATACTTCGTTAATTATGATAATATGTACCATATACGTACATAGATTTATATGTAACTGTAAAGTTATATCTTTATGTGCAATGATAAATATTTAGATACTTTTCTTCTCTGCGATATATCTGCGATATATTAAGTTGAATTATTATTTACTATCCTTCACATGTATAACTCATATATAACAGTTACACATATGTATAACAAATGCACTTACCTATTTTCTCCAAAGAAAAAGAAGAAGGGCAGTTCACGTGTCGAGGTAAGCTGATAACAAATGGACACAAAGAGTTATAAAATGGACGGGACCGCGAGGCATCAGAGCTAGAGGCAGATCTAATGCCCGTTGGGTTAACGAGATTGTGCTTACAGCAGGTCACAGGTGCTTCCAAGTTGACAAAGATATAAATGGAAAGGTTTGGAGGAGGCTTTTATCTTATATTAAATTTGTATGGACCCCACAAATTTAACATAAATTATTAAAGCTATTATCTATAATTTTAAATTATTTGTATGAAATGAAATAAAGCTTTAATAGTATTATAATTATTATCTCTCATAGCAGGCTATACTGCCAAAGTTAAAAACTATATATATTTTCCAAAGCGTTTACTTTATACCTGTACTATAAGGTTTTAAAATAAGTATAATGTTTTTTCCAGACAATTTAAAGTTTAACCGATCAGCATGTAAAAAATCCTTCTCTAAACCATGTGGTTTAGTGACTTAAATTTTGATCGGAATATTCATTTTGCCAAGTGCAGGTCTACTAAAAATGGAATTGAATTTGCCAGAATATGTTTATTATGAATAATAATAAAAAATATATATTGGGTGTCTTATAACAAGATTCAAGGTCACGCAAAGGGCAGCGGAGAAAGCAATGCAGAAGAAAGCGACATAGTCAAGAGGAAGACGTTGTATGCAGACTATGCAAGACCGGTTATGGCAATTTTTGGAGGAGTTCTTTGTCTTACAGTGATCATCTATCGGTTGACAAGTAGAAAAAAATATAATCATGCAGCTAGATAATAAAGTTTATTATTTCTATTTTTATTTTACCAGTATTTTACGCCACATGAAATGAGCAGGCAAATTATAATTTAAATGCATTTTTAAATGATAGATGGGAGAAAATAAAACTCTCTTTACTTATATATTAGTCATTCATTGATTGATCTTAATCTACAATTACATTACATCACTTCAATTAAGGTCGATCTATTTATTCCAAAATTATAATTGGTTATAGCGTTACATCAAATCGGTCAATAGGTTCACTAAACTTGTTATTGTAGCCAATATAAATTGGTTATAAATATCTAGATGTCATAGGTTGTAGGTAAGTTAAAATTGCTGTGACTTCACACACTAATCGGTACTAATCAGTAGCGGTCAGTTAGTGGAGGAAAATTCATGTTTTAGAACAGAATTAATAAACAAAGTTATCAAAGTGCCATCAATTGCTAATTAGGTTTTTTTTCATCTCATAGATTATTTTCGTAGTCAGTCAGTAAATTTGCGGTGTTTGCGAAAATGAACTGGTGACATCAGTCATAACCAGACTGAGAATTGTAAAATATATTTTACGACTGTTGCGACATAAGGCCGAGCGTTGTCAAGCTGAAAAATAATTTCGTCATTTATTTGCTTGTATTGTGTTTTTCTTTGTCTCAATCGCCTGCAATAGAATCGTAAGATTGAGAACATTGTAACTTTGCTTTTGACGTTGAGTTTAATGGAAATTATTGATCAAGCAAGTTTGTTCGAGATAAAATAACAGATATTTCGTAAAATTTCACTTAAAATCCATTTCATGCGGCCTTTTATCCCGATTCTCGCATGAAAAAAATCACTTTTGTTCATTCATCTGTTGGGTTCGTTTTCTAGATATTTCAATGTAATTTAATGAAGGAATATTTGCCTAAAATACTGCCTTAAAAACCTTACCGAAGACACTAAAATCTTTTTTTTTTTAAATAAAGAACTCATCCGACTTGAATTATCTGTAAAAATTCTGTCAATGTCCAACACATTTTGTTTTATGTCCACACACTTTTCTAAAAACTAAAATTAGCTTCCAGCATAAAACCAGCCAGAAGTCTTTGGAAGATGAATCGTCCAACATAAAAAAAAAACGTTCAACTTACGATGCGGATGGTATATAATTCGCCGTGTGGTACATTAGTTCTTGTGTGCTTACTGTTCTTTATCTAGAGATGCTTCTGTTACTTTAGATTTATTAATTCATTAATGGTGCCCTATAAAACAGTAACGCCTGTAGATTACATTTGATAAATATGTAACCGTGTAGATGTAGTCTATAGTTGTTGACTACAGTGCCATCATAAAAGTATAGCATAAATTTAAAAATCGGTCTTTATACTGAACTAATTGAAATCTTGTGATCAATTATAACTAAAACTTTGAATACAAATATTAAACAGTTTATATAACGCCCAAAAAGTGTATTAAAACTTTATCTAAAGATAAACTTAGGGAGTAGATAGGGTTCTCTATCGTAAATGAAATAAAACACTGTTGTGTAAAGCAAACCGAATGGCAGTTCCGACCGGAATGCTTTATGCAATGCTTGTATTGACAAAGTTATATGGCTCTTTATACACCTGCTGAAATGATATCATTAAGGGTTCCTACAGTAGTCTGACTGTGCGGTTACGGCGTTACTTAAAGTCCGTCGTCTGCCAACGAAACTATTATTCTCTCTTCGCTTGAAGTATGTTGTCGGTCGCGACTCGCAGATTATGAATTTGGCAATTACATAACGAGGTTCAAGTGTGGCATTACAGATTTAATAACTAATTAAAAATAAATGAATAATGATATAATTTATTGATTCAATAGAAACACTTAGGATGATCAGATTTATTCATTTTGCGAAAGATAAATATTTTAATAAGTGATTGTCCGTCTTCGATGACAGCCAGACAGACAACAATTTTTGAAAGGAAAAAATTTCTCTTCACGGCAATTTATAGTTTTCTGCGAATTGTTATGATGCAAGTCCCAGTAACATGGAATTTTGACGTTTGCTTGCCTGTAAAAAAATTGTCATGTTAAGAATTTTTTTAAGCACGTCCTTCTGACGCGTCTAGCCGACATCGATATATCACTGTTTAACTGAACACTTGTGTTAGAAGTACATTTGAATCTATTTGAAATCTTTATATTTTAATATTAATTATACTTTGATCTTGGTTAATTAAGTTTTATAAGTACAGGTCTGTGGAAGCCGACGTTGTTTAAAGATGAAAGGTTCTCGTATGGCGACAACCAGCCGGTAAACGCGGCGTAGGTTGGTGCTCTACTAGGACCGATGATAAAGTCAAGGTTGCGGGAAGTCACCGGACGCAGGCAGTGCAAAACATCGCGGCGATCTTTGAATAAGGCTTTTGCCTAGCAGTGGGCGTCTATCGGCTATCAGAAGAGTGTACGGACGTGCACATGCCGGTTTCTTTACGATGTTTGCCACAAATGGATCAGTTTTTTCGTTAGTAGCACTTAGTTACATGATCTTCAAAACTATATTCGTGTACATACCACAACGTAGCAGTGTAGGTAGGCTATTAAAATTCCCACCGCAACTGAAAGTAGCATTAACAGTAGTAATCCCAAAGTTGTCAGTGCGCATAATAGCCATCGAGGTTTTCTGCAATATTAAATATAAAATTGTTCCTGAACATGACCTTTACTTAAGATTTTACGTAAAATCAACTGCGTAATTGCATAAAAACGAATGTTTTACATATATTTCTTGGTCTTAGATTTTTTAATGTCTGAGTTATTTAAATGAGCCTTATAGTTTGCTTGAGGGCATTAGGCAACCGTAAAAAAGGTGCTTTTCCTATTTTTGTGTAATCTTTAAACGTTGGTAAAGTCTTTAAGAGTAGAGATATTCTGACATGGTTATGGTGGCTGAAGAAAAACTGTTGGGGGTGATGGGATAAAGAAAGCCTCATCACGACTATTCCATACAGAAAGCTTGTATTGGCAAAATTACATGGGCACAATACATCCGCGGTGAAAATATCTGAAAGCGTTCCGAAAAATACGCTACGTATCAAATGGTACGCCGTTTTTATGGCGACATTTGTCAAAGCACGTTGTCCTATTGAAGCGACGTTCCTTAAAGCGCCTCGTCTGTTGCAGTAGTGTTTTTGAAGACGAGTCGAATGTCAAACAAGACGGTTGTTCAAAGTGAGTCGAATTCGCTCTAAACGTACCGTCCATAGGGGCCCGCGGGTTAACATTTGTTCGATAGGCGTATATTTTCTAATATAACAGCTACATGTCATAAACAAAATATCTACTTACTTCTTATACACTTCTGGAAGATACAAATTTTCAAGAATATTATAACTATCAATATTGTAAGCGCATTCAGACATAATAGTTTATAACTCCTGTATTAAATTATGCTTTAGATTCTATCTCATTGGAAAACATTGACAATTTTTTTTCAGAAATGTCATTAAAAAATTTAAATTACATAAATAGTAAATACTTTCAAACCAAAAAGTTATAATTTGTAAAAATACCCTTACAATTTTTTTTTCTGACCTCATGTTAAATCTATTAAACTCCAATAAATATCTCTGTTCTTATTTAGTTTAATTTCTGTAAAGATTTTTCATTATCTTCATCACCATTATCATTTTACCCGTAGGAAATAGGCCTCCCACAAAAATTTTTCATACAACCGGTAGGAAGCGGCCTGGATCAAGCGTTTTCCGACGACCTTTTTCATGATCATCCACGTTGTTGGCGGTCGCCCCACACTGCGCTTACAGATTTTTCTTTTAAAGAGATATTGGTTATTATTTATATACATGTTCCGCGTTAGTTAATATTGCGGCATTATTGATGCCATTATTGTTGAAAGAAAAAGTACGTCTGACATTGACACAGCAGTCCGAGAGAACTGACAAGAATTAGTATTCTTGACTGTTCTTGATCTGGCGAGGACATCCTAGTAACTCGACAATATAAAGTTTAACTTATATTTATTAATATTTCTTTTCTAGGATAATGTTTGCCTGTTGACCGGAGGGCAATTGGTGGAGTTAACACGATGTGAATACAACGGTACCGCTTCAGACACCAGATCGTAACTTTGAATCACGTCCGAATCACTAATTGTCGGTTCACCACGAATAATTCGCAATATTCTCGTAAGAGATAATCGTAGCGCCAATACTCTTTACGTATAACATAATTTCTCCTCAAATATTATTTAATATAACGTTATAAGGTTTTGGATTCTGATGCTATTATCTGTTACCTAAAAGGCTTTATACTTGTTACTTTCGTGTTTATTTTATGAAATAGTGTACCTTTCTTAGTTTAGATTATACTTTATAATATTAAATATCATTCGGCGATTGCTGGTACAATGTCGATAACAGTTTTATTATTTCCTAAAATTACACTAAAGATGTGCTTGTATTATTTCTTATAAGCTAAGCTTTGTTGAGTTTATGAAATGAAACAAAGTTGATAATAATATAAGACGTAAATAAAATTACAAATAAATACACAGTGAAAATCTAAATTAGTACAAAAATAAACGTATCACAATACTTCATATGTAAATAGCTCACAATTAAAATATAACCACTTGTATTAAAATTCTATGGTGACAGTATTTCTAAGCTGATGTTCTTTTTTGCTTCTTTTATTCTTGATATTAACTGTATTAAATCAAATTTGCTATTTAAAGGGACTACCATCGTCGGTTTTATGTTGTTCACATCAAATTCTTCTATAACAGGTTTCTCGTTTTCAATTGATTTTCTTTTTCTTATCAATAAATCTCTAGGATAGGTGCTCTCTGTAATATAATTCATATTTAAATAACAATCATAATAATAATAAATTGCGAATGTTTTCATAGCTGTCATGATTTAATTACTTATATGTAACAAAAACTCGAATTAATGAGTGTGGAAACTTTGCTTTTATTTCCACCGGTAGGCAAGAGGATTTTGTTTTGAACAAAATAAACGGTTATACCTTATCTGGAAGATCTAATACTATGATGGGTTTATTTCACAAACAATGGTGATTTTTAACTTTAAAATATTTCCTTTTTTAAGAAACAGTTTTGTTGTTAAACGTTATAAACGTTTTTATATAATGGCTTTATAATTTTACACAAAGTATGAGCCTTTTCGGGGTAAACCTCATCACTAAAGAAACATGCTCGGTAATGTTAGAAAAAAGTCTATGATTGAGACAAAAATGCTTCTAATAAGACTACAGTTTAAAGGCGAAATTTTTATTTGGGCATTAAAATGGACTCTGCTTTTGGCACTAATCGGTGTAACATAACTCCAGAAGATGCCCCGTGGAGGGGTGAAACACGTGTTGAGTGATTTGGCGGTGGAAGTTGTGTGATTCGCATTGTTTGCCGCACATGCATTTATCAGCGGGCTCGTGGGCGGTGCACTATGTTGCACGACTAACTGAACGTGCGGAAGTGGCTAAATATTGATCCTTTTCTTACATAGGATGGACTTCCGCAAGGTAACGTCTAATTCCATTAAACATTAAAATGGAAGCATTCAACGAATTAATTTTTACATTCGTTGATTTCTATAGATTGCAAAAGATATTGATAATTTTTATTCTCAATTTAAAATTAGATTTTCATCATCATTATCATTTAAGCCGTAGTACATCGATTGCTGGACATAAGCAACCCTCACGGATATTAAATACGACCAGTTGGAAGCGATCTGCATACACTGTCTCCTTCAGCGTCCATCCTATGCTGCACTGCGCTAGCCGTTACAGACTTTATAACAAAAAATCATTGCGTACCGTGAAGATTTCTTGCTTTGAAGTCCACGAAACAGTAATTGTAGCCCAAGCCGATACCCAACGAGAGCATGGTTATCGTTGTCACCATAATACAGCAGATAGTCACTATAAGAGCCAATGATGTTCCAAACCTGAAATACGTAATAATCGATCATCTCAGATTTCTATTACCAAACATTCGTCTAGATTTACCCGAACCGATCATTTGAAGTTGTTCATTAAGTCATGCAATTTTTATGCTATGCCACCAAGCTCCGAATACCTGCTCGGTTTTTCCCATAGATTTCTAACATGACCGGTCGCAAGCGGCCTGCATTTATCGTCTTCTGATGGCTTTAACAGGGTCGTCTAACCACCTTGGAACTCCTGCTTTGCGGTTGCCGGTCCGTGATTACCACTCTAGATCCTTAGGGCCCTTGCGGCTATCTATTCTCTGCACTATGTGGCCACACGCTGCCATTAAACTATCCAATTCGTTAAGTTGTGTTGGTATTCTTGTAAAAATCTCGAAAATAAACCTCTCGGTTCGTAGACCGATCGTTGCCAATGACGCCCAAAATGAGGGACAACATTTCTGTGATGTAAGTTATCATTTGTCAAGCAATAATAAACAGAATTTGTCAAATAGTAATGCGCGACTGACTCTATTCTTCCTAGGGATGATGATGGGATTAGTATACCGATATAGAGTATATCTTATTAAACTGAGACGTACCGGCCGTTATATTTGATGTCTGGATTGGGTCACTATAAAATTCTTTGGATATTTATGCGGATGCTTTATAGAGTGATTTGGTGCATGGTCCATTGCGAGACAATCTCGATGTAAATTTCCAATAAAAACGCGTTTAGTTCGAGAGGTTCTGGTCTCAAACCTTTAGCGTATCCATTTTATATTAAAAAAGAGGTTTATTTTTGAATTTAATTTATACTAAATTCACATAGGTACCGGCGTCCGTAGAAAGGCACCTACAGAACTGTCATCGAAAGGAAGTATTACCGTAATAATAATCTATAACAAGAATTTAAATACAGTTTTTATTGTATGTATAATTTTACATCCCTTGAAATAACGACATTAAGTCTGTTATTTCACGGAATTATAATCTATAACAATCCATACCTCTAAGCCATGCCTGTCTAAGAAAAGAGAACTAACCTCTCAAACATGAAAAGCACGCTGGCAATGGAGCGTCCTTCGGAAGAACAACCACAGCCCATGTTTAAAAGAAATTAATTATAACGATACCATGTCATAATAACACAATAAGTCAATATGTCAGCTTATGATTATTTTGTGTTTCATTCAAAAGACAAAACATAAAGTTTTCTTTTAAATATTTTATGTCTTTCTCTGTATAACTGGGTACTATATAAATATAAAATATAAATAAGTAGTAATGTTATACGGGCAGCGCAAGATCAAAGATCGTGGCGATGTTTGGGGAGGTCTATGCCGTGTAGCTGGCGTCCATCGACTGATGGCTTGGCTGAAGATAAAAACATGGAAATAATATTTCAATGCAAACTTAGATATATAAATGAAGAAACTTTTGTGGTCAAATTAGCGTAGAAATTTAAATGTAAAGTATTGAAAGAAGTTATAGATATTTGCTGCTTCAATAATTCCTTCATATTAAGGCTTCGTAGATTTGACATAGTCTAACTTTAAATACTATTAATTTTCCTACCTAAAAGAAATGTTTATGCATAATATGAATAACAAAACCTTTACTTCAATTAGCTTCAGAAAGCACCTTTTATCTATACAATTAAAAGGACCTCTTTAAGTTTTGTTTACGCTTTTTAAGTTGTGGATATGTTTACATAATTAATAAATGCCAGTAATATCTATGTTTCATTATTATTACACTAGACTTTATGGGATTTACGATATTCATTTGCAAAATATCAATGACAGGAATACTTTTCAATGAATAAAAAATATGTAGGATATTTGTTATCTGTTATGGCGTTTTTAAATAAAAGATAAATGTCAAATATTGTCAATCTATGTATTTTAGCTAATAGCAACGGGAGAGTTTAAGTGGCAATTGTAACTGAAATTTGGTAAAAATGAATTTCAAGACTAATGTGGTATGATTATAAATTAAATATTATTTGTACCCGATAACACTTTGATTGACTTCTTTTCGATAAGTAGGTATCAAAAAAATATGCATTAAAGTTTTAGAATGCATGTTTGTTTAAAATTAAGGCATTTTTGTATCTTTGTTTATTTATTTATTTTGTAAATATCTTCGGTCAAATGTAAATATTTTATGGTCAAGCTGCAAAATACCTTCGGCATATGTATTGTAACTTTTCCTGCAAAATAACAATCGTATTAATTAACTCGATTTTTTTCTGTTGTCTAAAATATAATTTAAATATATATTTTATTACATGTGCATGTTATGCAATGGAATATTCAATAAATAAATCTTAATGTATAGAATATAAATATGTTTATCCAGTATCAGAAAACGTCACTTGCGAAGAATTTATAATACAATAAGAGACACTGCACAGTTGCTGACGACCGTATTGCTTGTTGTGATTGTGGTTATTATCGTTTGGTTCCTTGTTACATTCGATGTTTTCTGTGAGTAATTAATTTTAATCAACATATGCCTATGTCTATGCTGTTGTTGTTTTTATTATACTCTTCAATTATTAGAATGACTTGCGTCTTTCTAGAATAACATTGGTAAATAAAAGATAATGCGTGTCCCTGATTTTGATAGATTTTACACATGGACAAGATTTTCACACCACTTTTTGTCAGTAAAAGAAATCTAAAACAATATTCGTAGCTAAATAAAAGTAGTGTTATCATCATCATGCCAGCCGATAGACGCCCACTGCTAGGCTTAGGCCTCGCCCAAATATGACCACAATGGTCTAGCGTTGCCCGCATCTACCAACTTATCGCTTGATTATGCTCTAACATGTGCTATCTAGTGGATTGAGATCGAGATAAAGAAGAATAAAGTGTAAGGAACATTATATACTCGCATTTAAACACATTACAGCGAAACCGGTAGGTCCACCAAACCAATGGAGTGAAGGTATAAAATTTTCACCAATTCTTAACAGCCTTGCTTGATGGAATATGTTATACAAACTTTCTCCATAACGTGATCCCATTGTCCCAACAATGGGTTCGATAACAGGCTAATGGCTGTGTTCATTACAACGAGACAATTTTAATACAAAAGTCAAAGCAGAGACCTAGTGACAAACAATTAATTTTAATCAAAAAATGTAAATTAAAATTTTTAAAATTTTTCAGAGCACAAAAAAATTCAAAGAAATCGAACACCTGAGAAATGAAATATTAGCAGAAATGGTATTGTTAAATAAATTCAAAAACAGTTTATGTAGTATTATTAAATCTAATTTAACACACTATGATATATGCTCCTTTCTAGAACATTAAGCAATTTTTTTTTCATTATACAATTACCTATGAAAGTGCGCTACGCACTTTTATGTCTTGATATATAATTCTTGTAACAATGTTTTTCCTACTTTCACCATAAAATAATATCAAAAGTCTTATTGAGGTGCTCTTGTACCATTTGTACTTCAAAATCCTACACAGACGTAAAAATAAACTATAAATTATATTATTATTTTAAATAGATAAAACATTTAGATGAAATTCAGGTAGCCGGGCACATTATCAAGCATACAAACTTTTTTTTTTGTTACGGGGGGAAACTTCACCCAATATACAGGGTATACTGCTTCTGAGGCGAGGAGAGGGTAATATGGGATTCCTCACTAAAACCCCTTCTGCGCTTTGTAATGCTATTCTAGATAGCCCCTCCTGGAATATGCCTGGTTGACGCTACCTTCGAAACCTTCCTGCAGCTATCACGTTGGTTCGATACCACGTCGATCCGTCGTCGGCCGAATCACAGAAGTTAGTGGTAGTTTAGGATGTCCACCCTGGCTGCCACACCGAATATTCCGCAAAGCTATTGGAGGAGCAATCCTGGTCCGCCCCACCGGTGTACAACAAGCCTAATCTATCCTACCCAAATTAGGTTGCTCTAATTATTCAACGATATCAATTAATTTTAGTAGTTACTTGATTATACAAATGTAAGCAAATCTTTTGTTTGTGTATATCGTGAAAGATTTTTAATTTGCACCGACTTATTGAAAACTACCAATATTTATTATCTATATTATAATAAAAAATCATATCACGGCGCTTTTTAAGCATATTTTTTTCGAAGTTCTGTAGCTAACATTTTTGCTTTAACGTCATCTGTTATTGTGTCGTGACAATCAGTTTTCAACATGTTCTGTCAATGAAGAAGAAAATACGTATTATATATTTAAAACAGTTTTGTTTATTTTTAAGAAATGTGGTAATTATATATATTTTTGTCTATCTTTAATATCCTTATAAATTTATTATCGTTTTCAGTATAGTTAAACTTTAAACAGACAGACGTCCAAAGAAAAACATTGGATGTTGTAGTTTGTGTTGTTATCTTTACATATAAAGTAATATTAAAATAATTATGTCGGTCAAAAGATAAGTTTTGTTTAGTTCAGCTGTAAAACAGAGACGTCAACCTGAGTCACTATTGCCTTTAATGCGCTTTTGTGTGTTGAGCAATATTAGTTAAAATCTGTTTGAAGTATTCGGTTACAAATTATCGATGCGGTTTCAATAAGTACTAGTAAAAAATTAACAAAATTAACTATTTACGGAGACTACTTGCGCATCTCCTTACATCATATCCTACACTATTGAGGATAAAATCCTTTATCTTTATTGGAAAGTTTGTCACGCTCTATGTCACGCTCTTTGGCGGTGTTTGTGCTTCGGCTACTGTGGTACATACCGTGGTTCGGACTAGCGCACGGGGTTGCAGCCTGGTTGTCATCGATCCACTTTTCCGGTGATCAAAATTTTCCCAATTAGTCACTCAAACACACTCAGGTGTAAGTTGTGGTCTGAGTCGCACTAACAAGTAATTCAATTATCTGTCTCACTTGCCTCTTCGAAGACTAGTGTGCCCATTACTAAAGTTTGATTAGTGGGTAGAACTGATGTTCATTTCATTCTAGAGTATTTATGTTTTATGATCCAAAATTTGTTACATAAGTGATTTAGATATCTATTACCAGAAGACATGTTTATATATATATATATATATATATATATATATATATATATATATATATATATATATATATATATAAATGTACAACGTTTTATGTATATAATGTTTTGTTTTGTACACGTTAACTACATTATATATACTTCTACCTTTTCCTTACTATGGATGTCTGGAAGAGATTGCCTTATGCGATAACATAGTCCATTGTACTTTTTGTTAATTATTATAAAACTATTTTAATGTACCCTTACGTGTACAATAAAGAATATTAAATAAATAAATCTACGACATTGCTGTACTTTTTGTAACAAATTTCATTTTCTTACGTTCATAATTAAAAAAGTTATCTGTGTATTTGATGTTTTAGTTTCGTTTTATGCAACATATTCAAGATGGTGTTTTTATGTATACCTCTGATCGTCGCTGTAATAATTGGTGTGGCAATATACCATGCGATTAAAGGGTCCATTTGATGGATTTAATTCATCGGGTAAGATCTGTAAGTAGTTATGCGTAATAATGTCTTTTTCCAAAAAAAATTTTTTTACTATACCTTAAATTAGAGAGAAATCAAAGATAATAAGTATTAACAATATAAAATGGTGTGGGAAAGACCACGTGTTTGTTTTCTGTGTACTTATGACGTAGATGTTAATAAAGAAAGAAGAATAGATTACAATGAATAGTCTAGTGCGCGTGTAACATAACGTGAGACGATAGGCAAGCGCTGGTCTGTATTTAAGCGGAAAGACTGAAATAAGGATGCAGAATGCATCAAATTATGTCACCATAATTATCAGAAAGATATTTGAAAACTGCCATCGGTCCTCACTGCAGCCTTCTGCTCCCAACGGCCTTAATTCCATGACTTTATTTATTCACTTCTCATAAATACGTTCTATCTCACGATAACGATGACAGATGAAATGATTTTATATCTAAATTGGAATTTTACATTCGCGTCGTGATAATAAATTTGTTTTAGTACAACTAGTTTTGTCTAATTCATCATTCCTCCTACATAAAATAACATTGCAAGCATAAAAAATTTTCATGGCAAATTATCAACACATAATTAACGAATTCTTATCCATGACATCCAACGAAAATTTTGTTTACCAGTATAAATTAATAATATTTTATTATGTCCGTTTGTTGAAATTTTTTTTACCTGTACTTAACTATAGTGATTGCTATGATATTTTATTGTAAATATGCCTTCGTATCATTTATTAATTAATTATCAGTAAATGGTTTTTTTTATTTTCAGATACTGATTATTTTATAGTACGAATTTGTTTTACGAGAAGATGTAAGCCATCATTCAATAATTTTACAATGGAAAAATATATAAAGAAATATAAATATAAAAATGTAATTGAATATAGCTGTAACAAAAAAATTAAAATGTTCACATGAAGTGTCTTTTAATTATTCATTTTTTTAATGAAATACAATAGTTGTGAGAGTTAGGAGTTGTCTAGATTAACTAGAATATATATGAATTGTCGCTAAAATTAAATTTTTAAGGAATTTACTTTTAAACAAAAAATATATGTATTTGTATAGCTATATTTTTTTATATTGTTTAGATAGAGCTAATAGGAATGCGGCTGTTTATTTCTTTTTTTATATCTAATTTTGAAAATCTTTATCTGACCGTATAATTACGAAGCAAATTTTTGGCTTATTACCATGTTATATTCACGTTAGGTCAGGTCATACGTTGAGCAGCGGTAGTCTAGGATCATAGGTCGCGGGTTCCTTTCCCGAGATTATTATCCTATATAAATCACACTTTGGGCATTAATTATATAGGCCTAGTATCATAAAATACCACACTGCGATCTCAACCCGTCTACCAAGCGTGGCGTTTGCGGTATATCCCCCCATTGACAAAGACTTATTTGCATATGTCTTGCAATGGGCGTCGCCAACCATATTTTTAAACTGTGACAGTTTTCACAAAATACTATAAAATTGTTATTGCCTAAAAATTTCTAGCAATAACTGTGCGGTTTCCTTTATAATTAAATGATTAATACGAGTCTCTGCATAGACTCGCACTTGACTTGCTAAGATCGTCAATAGACGTTGGATGCAGGCCGCTTCCAATAGATCTTTGTTTTGATCTATTGAGGAGGTCAATAAATAATATCGGACGTCCTATGGTTTAAATTACGACGAAGACGATTAAAACATCAAATTAATAAAATTTGCGAGCCAAACACAACACCTCACACTCAAGTCTCGGCTGGACTAAATTCAAACTCTATTATTAGAGCTATCAACATGACATTTACGTGTTAAACACTAATGAAATCGTTATAAATAGTTTAACCAAGTCATAAAATACTAAAATTGTCTAGTGATACTTAATCTTTTATACTTACCGGTAAAAAGACTGAAGCGTAATAATTTAAAAATGTAGCGTTAGCGATTATGTCATTCATGTTTCATTCTTATTTCTTGCAAGTTCTCGTCAGAAAATAACAAATTTGCCTTTACGAATTGAAATGAAAAGATGAGACATAAATAGTACATGTTTTATTTTAAAGAAGTAATAATAACATTATATTGCACTATGTAAATGTAGGAAAACATTAAATGAACCAAATTACAGATTCCATGGATCCGGAGATTTGACAGCGATGAGTGGGCATGCAGCGGCGAAGATGTTACGATCTAGTGGTAATCGCACTGCGATGTGAGCACTGGAGCATCAAATTCTGAAACAAAAAAATTGTTCTGCAATACAAGCCACAAAAACTTATTACAGACGAGCAGTATACTAAATAGGCTTATAAACATAAATTTCTTAAAGTACCCACTGGAAGCGGTCTGCATCTCGCATCTTCCTTGACTAGATCCAACGTTGCGGTTGCCGGTACGGAGTCTCACCTTTATGCTCCGACGGTTATTTTTTCTATAAGCTATGTGGTCTGCCTGTGCTGGTGACCACTTCAACTTGCTAAGCCCCTAGTGTATATCTAGATACTTTTGTAAATCTTCAGTCATCGCCATAATTCGATCTCGTCGCGTCCTTCATTGGGGACGTCAAATGTCGCCCTGTATTCCAAGAATTCTCCACAAAATTAGTATAATACAAATACAACAGAAAAGAATACGACTCGGAAGTAAGCGACTCTAAAGTCGAGCAATATCCTAAAACAGTCATGAAGAAATCCTAACAGATTTTAATGTGAAGAAAGATAGAGATTGTGAAGGACCGAAAGGAAATTGTAACAAAAGAGATTGTGAAAGATGAAAGTAAAGTGAAATAAAAGAAATAAATAAAAATACTTTACGCAACCTTGTGTGGGGTAATACATGGCGGGGGAACGAGATGTCTCAAAAAAAGAGGACCGTGAAAAAATAAATTGGCTCTCGTAGAGAATCCTGAATATTGCCCTCTCCGTAGCTCATTGAGTGAGAGTTGTATGTGTGGAATTATAAAAATAGCATGTCGATAGCTTTGTAATGTTCTCTGTTAAGACAAATGTCTTATCACACATGGAAGTCTCATAAGTAATGCAAGAGCTCGACAGCCTCACAATCTAGTAATAATAATTGTGATTTCACGGCCCAAGTAAAGTTTCCCGTTGGAGCTTTTGAGTTAAGTTACGTATACGAGGTTAAAGTTAAGCGCTTTTGGCGCTCTCAGTCCTCTAGACCGTGGAATCTGTTCATTCCAATTAGTTAATAGTGTAGATCCAAACCACAAAAAATAAATGTACAGAAAGACATTACCAGTGCTCAGCGTAGATTTAAGGATGTCAAATATTTTATTGGTTCTGAAATTTGCCAATTTCCTTAACACTTTATTAATCGTTCGTAATTAATGGCAATAGCAATTTTACGTCATTCTTATTAAAACCAACACAACAAACTCTTACTTCAGCGATAAAGATGTAATTTCTTATAATTTATTAATTACTTATTGTTAGTTTATTCAGATATTATATTTGGTTAACTATAGTACTGCCAAAGTTGCCGTACCGCGTCTTATGTGTGCGCGGGGCGAGACGGGAGGGAGTATAGGCCGTCCTCGCGGCGGTTACGCTCATGCTATTTTACCTCGACTCCCACCTCCCCGCATTCACCTAAGGCGCAGCACAATGGTTTCGGTAGCTCTGTACTTCGTATTACAAAGTATACGTTGTATAGTACACCTTAGTTTCGTGATGTTTGGGTATATTAGTTTTCCAGAAAATAGTAACTTCTATTACACCTATATTTATGGGAAAAGGGTATTACTTACATAAATAGTATTACATTGTTTATCTAAGAACATAGAATCTTTGACCTTTAGGAAACATATTAACTGATAAACAGATGTACATATTTCCTACTACTTATTTCAGATGGGATTACCCTGCACTGATAATCACTATGATTCTCTCAAACGTTAGATATTAAATATTTATTATATGTTATCTTTATCTCAGACCCCGTTTATTTATACGTTTCTACATGACGTAAACTATAATTTTGCCATCTGATGGCCATATGGGATTTACCGTAATGTTACGAAGTAATTCTGTCTCAAATAAAATTCCATTTTTTTTGTAACAGTAAAACCTCGTGGCCTGTAGAAATTTACAAAATATGTATGAAGTATGATTTGAGAAGTGCAGTCTAATGTGGACCATTACAGAGGTTCGATTCTCAGCAAACTGCAAACTTTGTCTTACTTTCCCTTTCTTTATGATCTGATAAAATAAAATTTAAAGTTCTGTAGCTAAATTATATATTAGCGGTACATCTACTTAGACGCGGCGTGGGTAGGCCTCCACTAGGAGGAACGACGACATAGTGAAGATCGTAGGAATTTGTAGATACGGGCAGGGCAAGACCGGCCATCATGACCGTCTTTAAGGGAGGCCTGTACCTTGTGGTAGCGTCTCTCGGTTGACATGATGATTGTGATTAATAATTATAGATAATTATCATTGTGAAGCTATCTATGTTTATATCTGTACAACGAAAAAATTACCTCAGTAGTGTTTGTAAAAAATGTGCCTAAGATGTGCCTTCAGCGTTAAGTTCGTCCTTATACTATGTATAGGAAGTGTTTAAACAAATGAATAAAACACAATATCAGGGGGAACCCTAAAAACCCAAATCTGGATTACTATAAATGAAAAAAAAAACCCGTGACCGAAGAGAGCGCTCTCAAAGAGTCATTCGGCGTTCAATATCTGTGCGCGCGCTCATAATAGTTGCTTTCAGCAGTTAAGAGTGAAAACATTGGCTTTATTTCATAGGTGACAGCAATTAATAGTTGTTTACTTGATAAATATATAACAATATTTATTAATTATAACATATAAATCGTTTACTGACGTTGAATTATAAATACGAAATTTAAATTCAGTACTACAGGTTAATAAAAGTGCTTACAAGTGAAAGTATAATTATGATCAGTGGCAAGATGAAAATTATTTCAAAGTTTATGTAAAGGTATAAGAGTTAATGTTGCAATCTTTACGTATATAAGTTAAATGAACTGTGAGTATGTTTTGAAAGTAAAATTATTTTGGTGTTTATATTTACATATTTAAGTATATAAAATTTAATCCTTGAATACATATCATAACTATGGTATATACTGGCATTTTTTAACGCCTATCAATAATCATATACAGTAAATTCTTATGTAAAAAAACATCACCATTGTGGGTTCGATTTTCGCAATTATTTCGTTTTTATTTTTGATTTTTTTTATTAATGAAGAAATTGATTCTACCGATTTGCTATCCAAAATAAACTTTAAAACATACCCCAGGCCCATGTAATCCACTCATTTGTATACTAAATGCGAGGGAGGATCTTAATAGTGTCTTTAAACAGGACGATGATCCTTTTTCAACCACCGTACCTTGGACAAGGATATGTTTAAATTGAAATTTAAACATATCTTTGTCCAATTTTTACTCGACAAATTAACGATGTAAATATTTATAACCTAATATAATTATATGTATGTAAATAAAGTTCGTAGTTTACCTAATTATTTCTTTGTATAATATCTACTACTATTAGTTGTTAGGTAATAAAGAACATTAAATTTTACCATATAAATGAATGAATAAATAAATACATATTTGTTACTACGGAATGGTAAGACTCCAGGCTATAAATACGTTATGGTGGGTGTCCGTGAAGTAAAACGGCCCTAGAATGGACCTCAAAATTTTGATTTAGGATGCCTGTGAAAGTCGAACCTCGGCTGTAATCTGTAGGTGACCGACAAGGGCAGTGTAAGATTTACACTCCCAAAGTGGACAGACAACCTTGTTAAGGACGGAGGAAGGCCGTTTCCATTCGATCTTATTAGAAATCTATAGGGGAGGCTTACGTACGGCTGTAATGAATGAATGAACGAGAGTAAACTGTGGCCAGTTCTACATAGCTGACTTATTAATTACCAGACAATTACCATGCTCGTTTTCACGCCTTGCAATTGAACATAATATGTTTCCAAATTAAATCGCATAAATAAACGGCAAAGATAATATACATATACCATCACTATGCTATATGTATATTTCTACAGAAATACATTTCTATTAACTTCACCTTATTAAATTCTTTCAAAAATTTAATTGTTGAAATTATTACTAATAATAAAAAAAGTTTACAGTTTTCAAATATATCCTATTATAACACCAAGGCTACTTCTATGTAATGAAAACTAATAATTTCAGAAGTTAATCTTATGCAATTACTCTGCAACTCGAACAGTATATCCATTGTTCATACGATGATCGTGTATCAAAATATTTCACGCAAGGGTTCGCTAATAGAACACGCACAAAGATAACAATTGTTTTAGTTTCCCCATTTCAAATATTAAACATAGTGCTATAATAATACTTATATTTACGTCAAGAAGATACAGAAGTATGTATACTGTATTTATAATTTTTTATGGCATATGTGTATATGTCTTTTTCCCCGTCGTTTCCCCACCTCCGAAGGTCGTGACCTTGTAACGCTATGACGAAATCGCTAACAAGTTCTTTCCAGATCATCCTATCTTCTGCTTCATTCAGGGCAGTCCAGTTATTGACTTGATCAGATCAGCGGGCGCATCCACGTGGTTTTGTATCCACTTTCCCTACGACCGTTTTTTTTTGGTTTTTTGGACGAAGTGGCCAAAATAACATGCATAGAAAACAAATCTTAGTAAAAAAAAAATAATTAAAAAAGATTCGAATTAGTCTTAAAGTTTAATCGAAAGCTTCACGATCAATGTATACGATCGTTTATGTAAACAGATAAGCTTAACCGGCACTGGTATCAAAATATGTAAGTTATATAATGTTGTTTAATTTTTTAAAACACTTAAGTCTATAAATGGCGAAGAAACGGAAAATTAGAATTTTTACGCTCGCTACTCAGTATCAAAATATAATAATAAAATAAAAAGCAAAAGAAAACAATATATTGTGACATACATAGCATCTGTTAAATTAGAAATAAAAATTAAATAGTTATAATAATAAATATTGTGACGAACTGTGTACATAAAACCCGATGCAAAGAAGGAAATTAAGAATAAATGAGAATTTAAGATTTTGTGATGTATGATAGAAAATTAATGAATGATAATACGAATATAGACAGAAGAGATTGACAATAAAAAGAAATGTGAAGAAATTATTAAAGACAATAAAGTCTTATTCTCAAAAATAAGATAGCCATAGGATAGGACAGGTGTACGCGAGGTCCCCAATAACAGGGACTATAAAAAACTGCGAAAATATATTTCGGGGGTTTTAATTTTTAGTAATTTTAAGTTTAAATTAAATTTAAAGAGTTATAATACATGGAAAGCCATACTGTATTGTACAAAAAAAAATAACTTTACAAATTATTTATGAAATATAATAAAAATTAACTGTACTGACTAGCGGTTGACGACACGGTGTGCAGATCTTTTAGTGAGCAGAACAGTTGACCGCAAGGGCCTTAAGGGACGTCCACTCACAAGGTATAGGATAAAGGCCGCTTCAATCTTATCTATAAATTGAGATTATTTCCTGAAATAGTCGTCTTACGGTGATGGTGATGATAATTATATTTTATGAATTACCATTCTATAATCTACCATAACGAGCTTGAGGGAAGAAAGAGCTTCTACCTAAACGACTGAAAAGCACATTTTGACAATCTAAACCGAGAAAATACACCGCTTTAGAAAATACAAAATTAAATACTGACTGTAAAAGTTTTTACAGTAAACGTCTATAATGCTTTGCAACCTTAAGCTTTTGTAAGCTATAAACGTCAACAGCGACTGCAATTCCCAATTCCAAAAACAAATAATGATTAACAAAATAACATATCGTTATTTCATTTATCGTTGGAACTAATATTGAGGAAAATAAATATCACAGATGACGTCATGTGTCCAGCATCACGGACTTTACTGAGCGTACTTTACCTTTAACAATTCATAATAATATATAACACGAATTCGCTATAGCCTTTTTCAGATAGAACACGTGAGGCATATAATGATTCACTCATTTCGTCATTAAATAATTATGTCATTAAAGTGACACTCTCAAATAGATATAATTCAAAATTAAGTTATTTTTGTTGCCTATAATATATTTTTAAATATTGGGAATAGAGAAATGTTTATTTTATTTTCATATATCCTTGTCAATCATAATTATACCTCGAAATAAAACTCATAGCATATAGCAATATATTTCAAATGGTAAAAGTAGACGTTTAAAAAGTATAAATGAAACGTAAATATTTTTATACGTTCACAATATAACGTTCCTTTTACCTCGAATCGTATTTAATAGTAATCAGTTACACCGGACGATTACATAAAGAAATACATCTTATACTACTTGTAAAACTTAAAATCCTTGCCCATGCTTCTTTAGTAGCCGTGCTGCGGTCGCGTTAGTCACATCGTAACTTGGGAACTACTTTCCCGATTTCATTCATATTTTTAATAAGCTTCCTAATACTTTTTAGAAAAACTTTAGGAAAAAAAAAATTTTTATTGCAGCCTAAATTTGCAATGTCGGTAAAAACATCGCTAAGGTAGCCGTGTTTGTTAAAAATTATGTTTTTAACAAGTCTAATTTTATTTCCCCTATTACCGTATATGAATAACATCAACATTTCTTAAATATTTAAATATTTATTTTTGTTGTACGACTACCCCAGCATGTGCGAAAATGGCTAAATATTGGTCTTCTTCATAATCAACATTTCTTAAATATTTAAATATTTATTTTGGTTCCACGACTACCCCTGCATGCGCGGAAGTGGCTAAATATTGGTCTTTTTCATAATCAACATTTCTTATTTACGGACCAGAATATTTTTCTAACAATGTTGTGTAGCAACATATAATAAACACGATGTTTTGAAATAACTTATAATATCTATTAGGTTTTATTTTATTATATTATTAGATAAATTATGAAGCTTTTATAAAGACGTAAGACTTCATCAAATGTATGTTACCAGTGATGACTTACGGAATTGAAATGTGATCTCTCACTCTGGTCCTCGTTGAAAAGTTCACAGTCTCTCAGTGAGCCATTGAGAGTGCTACCAATCAGAAATGAGGAGATTCGTAGACCAGCATAAGTAACCAATGTAGCCATACCGATTAGCAAACTGAAGTGGCAATGGACAGTGCAGAATGGATTGTCGCTAGAGCCTTAAGGTTCTAGAGTGTAGAGCGCAGACCGCCAAGCACTGCGTACGGCCTTCTCAAGATCATTGGAAAATCAAATGGAAGCTGCTGGATGAAAGTCGCTTCCTACCGGTCCCATTAGAAATCTGTAAGAGAAGCCTTTGTCTCACAGTGGATGCATTAAGGCTTAGTAGGTTTATAAAAATATCTTCAGCATTAACCTATTGATTAGTGTTCCAGATTAAAGCACATTTAATAATGACTATCCAAAGCATGAGGGTTACGGATATAAGAGTCAGTGCAAAGAAATTTAGGAAAAGGTAAGTGGGAACATATTAATATTAATTAAAAATTACAATGACCAAGTCATTTTATGCCGAAAATTTATTTTCAGCTTAAAATGATAAATATTAATCTTAAAGAATTAAGAGATTAAAACATGCTGAGATGTATTGTTACACTAATTCAAAGTCAGTCACACCCTTGCAATCTGCAAATGCCAGATAGGTACTACAGCTACTGCCAGATAGGTATTTACAAAAATAACAATAATTTGTGAACTCCGGAAGTTAAGCTAAACGACGCGATCTAGATGCCCTTCTTTTTGTGCTATTGCTTAGACAGGTCACAATTTCTTGAGCATTTGTCTTATATGTTTTTCGTTGCCAATTATTTAGATGATATATATAAATATGTGGTATATATTGCAGATACATTTAAATATACTTATCTGGCCCTTCAATTTCTCCGAAAATAAAGGGATAACTGTGTTAGACAAAAATTTTAATTAGTTTAGATATTATAGGAAACCTAAATAAAATATATGATATCGAAACAAAAGTCATGGAACATTGTATTTTTATAATAATGCTGCTATCGACCAGGCAATCAATTTCATGTATTATATACATTTTATTATATAATAAAAACGATAAAGACTTTCTTCTAACGCAGCTAGCGCCTGTGAAGAAAAAGTAGGCAAAACTTATTACCTTCCACTTTGCTAGAAATAAATTGTCGTCAACGAACTGTGTATACAATTTGGCGATGTTATAAACTTATATTTTTTGGCAATTATATGTGTGGTAAATAAATAAATGATGGAAACCCTGTTTGCGATACGTGTTAAATTAATATTTTGAGCTGTTTACTACATTCTGAGCTGCTTAGTATATTTAAACTAATAACGATTTCTTTTATTCTACACAAAATATGTTACTATTATTATTTTCTTAATTAAGTATAAAATATTATAATTTAATTTATTTTTTTCAAAAGCGTCGTGGATAGATTTCACTTTTTAATTATAATTTATTTTAATTCTTTTTGTTGGTGTCAATTTTAAACTAGAAGAATTATTTTTGTAATATTCTTAAGTGAATCTAAAGAGGAGCGTTAGCTTAATATTAAATTTTAAAATGTTAAACAGGTTAAAAATAGTATGTCTATTATTTTTCATAACTCCTATTATTAGACAGTGGACGTCCCACGAGCTAATTTTCTTAAATAAAAATGAATATATAAAAACGTTTTTAAGCGATTTTTTTAAGCGAAGTCCAGAACGAATTGACCGGACAATTTTTTTTATTACAGGCTCTGTATATTATCGTATAGACAGGCATAATTTAGAAAATGATAAAAATAACATTTTAATTTTATTACACAAATTTCAGAGCCAGTTAAAACACCGAAAATTAGCTATTAAATTTTGCAGTCAATCAAAACCCAAAAAATGCTTAAAAAAGTCTCGTATTAAGATGTAAATAAATAATAAATAAAGGGATCAACCTATAAAACGTTTTTTTTTTACTGTCTATCCGCGATAGGATTACAGGAAGAGATATATCGTATATTGATACACAGACTGCGAAACAGATAACCCATTTACATTAATTTATTTTAAAATTTTAATATAATGTATCCTTTGAACATTATTGTATTTGTTAATTTGATTAGCATATAACACGTCCGTACACGAGTTTAAATAGCGTAAATTCACTACAATCGTTAATTACGATACTTACAGAGTTAAAATTTATTTTAATTATATCAATCAAACAATTTGACAAGATGCGGCCATTTACTAAATATAATCCTTAAATAACAGATTGATTGTTTCACTTTCAGATCATCGTGAGATCGAATACTATTCACCACATTATTATAATAGCTGATTAAGGTGACTGAAAATTATTTTCCATACTAAAAATTAGTAAAAGCCATTTATTAATTTATATATTCAAATAAAAAATGATAAATCTTAATAAAATTACTAATTTATTTGTAATATGGCACCATTTCCTTTATCGTTATTCTTATCATTACCATGATCAAGGCTTGCGAGTTCATAAATCAATCAATCTAGTTTCCGGTGTAACATTATTACTGGCATTATCGTAGTACAAGTACAATACATTTAATATAGTCGTCTCCAGTCCGACGACGTAGTCAAGGTTGCGTAGCAGAAGACCGGACATCATGACGTTCTTTGGGGGAGGCATATGTCTTGCAGTAGGTGTCTGTCAACTGACATGATAATGATCTGACATATTTGAACACAAACACTTTTTTATTTTACAACGGTGACATAATAAAAATGTGCAACGCTACATATATAATCAAAAGTTAAATTTGATACGGTTATGATATCAATTACATTTGTTTGTATAAACGTTAAGGACAGTATAATAATAATAATTGAATGTATTACAAACCGAACCGGAACAAAGCTTATTATCGAATATTAATACTTTTAATTTTATTTACGCAAGTTATAACGTCATACTTAAAGTGATTTTTTACACTCGTATGTTAAACGATGAAATTTTCCTGGTAACAGCTCGTTACATAACACTTCATATCAATACATCTTGTCGTAATAAATAAAATATAAAAAATTAACAGTGAAACTGGCATATGAATCTTATGCAATTTTCGCATTGTCATTATAATCTTGTGGGACGACAAAGATAAAAGTGATCTATTTGATAATAGCGTCTATTTAAAACCATGTATACATTATACTATAAGTTTTACAAGTTGCATTATCACATAGTGTTTTTCTTTTAAAATATCATTAATTTTAATAATTTGAAAAGATTTATTGCTCCATTGGCTATTTCAAAACACCGTAAGATAACATTACGTTGATGATGACTGTACAGAGGGTGATTGGTTATATATTCATAACCAAAAAAACTTTGAAGCGATGAATATAAATATCACTCGTAAGCAAAAGTTCTATCAAATCACACAGCATAAAGGTATCTCATTGAAATATGTTATATTAATTGTTTATTTTTTTCTTTTGGAATGCGACGAGCAATAACATTTGGCAGTACTAAGTCCTCAATGACAGAATACAATAGCTAATTTTGATATGCAGTAATTTGGATTTCGAAAACGCTTTTTCCTGCTGTATAATCATTATGTTTTTTATTATCTCTAAAACAATTCATTTTTGAACAGGGTATGCCATACTTTAATTGATAGCAAAAGAGGTATGTAAGGTTTTAGGCCCTTTAAAGTTTTTACACCTATAAAAAATTACCCTGTATATATACACAAACTTGTACCGCATAGTGTGTACGAGACCTATTTTGTGACGTATAGCACGAGGTCGCGTAAATATTTTTTTTATGTTGAGCACAATATCATACCACTATGTGTTTATGTTCCATTAGCGTAGGTGTGTCATTACATATTTTCAAATTAGGTTGTTATGGATTATTAAGATGTGTGAGTGATGTGTATGTTTTTTTGTGATGTGCGACGGACAGCCGTCAAGGCAAAGTTCCTTAAAGAAATCCTGCCAAGCTAGCAGTGTCCAAAGAAAAAATCTACACGTTCTTATTAAACTTCCCGAATCATCTCAAAATAGGTTTGTTTTACTTTTGTTAGATGTATTAAGAATTTTAAATTATTTTCGGTAACCAAAAGAATTTTTACTACAACCCAAAAAAAAAGAGGTTTAATTAATTTATTAAAAAAATCGCGTTCTGCCAATGTGGACATATATCGAACGCACAAAACAATAACTGCTAAAATTTGTTAAAATACTTATTACAATCTGTGGGAAATTTCTCGGACATTAATTTAAATAAATTGTTCGCTTTATACTAGTAAAAAAATAAACGCTTTTATATTTTGTGTGGTGTGTTTGACGAGTGTTTACGTTAACGCAGTGTGAAATTTACACAGAAATTAATTAATTCTATTTATTCGCTTTGAACGAAAAACCACACAAATAATATTTTTTTTACTTATTTTTAAGTAAATAGCAAACCTGTTAATTCTTTTTATTACATTGGCTACGTAAAGAAATAAAACATAATAGATGCAAATGTTATAATAACTAATTTCATATCTCTTTAAAATTACTGTCCTCATCCTTAGAAAAATATTTATGCCAATGTCAAAACGTGTTTTGATAGCGCAATAACGTAAAATCACAAATGCACACATACGCATTATTTCGTTGAAATTATCAGAGGAAATCATATCAATCAGTTTCACTCATAAGTATTATATATCTCTGCTATAATTATTTATAGGGAAGTGTGTCGATTGTTGAGTGAATCTCTCACTTTGTCGTACGGCAATAATTCTTCAGTTTATTTTTGGTTTTTATTAAATGAAATAAATAATTACTTTAACCATGCGTTTTAACGATCTAAAAAGTATGCGATGCGGTTCTACATATATTTATTTACCCAGATAAACATTTTGCTTTCGGATAGGATTTCTTCGACTTTTTCCTTCCCTGCTTTTATTGTCTATGTCATACGATCATAATAAGTAAGTAAGGCCAATTTTTTCTCTATCACAGAGGACGTTTCAGTATATATCAATATTATAATTAATATATATCATTAATATATATCACACATATTAATTAATATATATTAGTAGCTCGGTACATAAATATTTTATTTCACAAATACCAAGCGAAGGAACAGTTTCAGAAATTTCTTACTACGGTAATTCGGTTCTTTTTATTCTAGCGATTACCGCTAAAACTGAAGTACTAATATTCATATTTATATAAAAATAAAACATTGCAATTGAAATATTATATTATGTTTTTTTTTTATTGTAACTGTATTTATGGCCTGTCTGTGTGCACTTCTTAGCACTTATATTTCGACTACGAAAGAGGCGTCTGTTTTTAAATTTTAATGTTTTTGTGCACAGAAGTATTATTCACCATATAAGGCATATGACATATATCAATCATTATATATAATCATCATTTTGCTATATTACACACTATGCTTATAATGTATTTAAATGGTATTAGCAAAGCAAGTTACACAACGCTATGATGCCATAATGTTTTCTCTACAAACATATTTAGGCAGTTTTTGGATCTTTTGAAAATAAACCGAGAACATATATTTTATATCAAAGTTCTGGATTCTTGTACGATAAGCAATGAAAGAAAATAAAATTATTTAAATGTATAATAATAAACCATGAAATTATTGAATTTTTGTCTTTAAAGAAAACACAAAAAAATGTATTAATATGTACACTAATCTTATGCGTTTCTGTTCGTCAATTACAGGGTGTTAGGTTATAGGCTTAAAAGCTTTTAAGTGGTGAATGTATAGCTTATTTCCTCTCAATTAATGTGTAGTATACGGAGATCAAATCAGGAATGAGGAAATCCGTAGATGAACGAAAGTTATAGCCCAGCGAATCGATAAGTTGTGGCATAAGCAGGCCGCATAGTGAAGAGAATAAATAGCCATGGTTTTAAAACTCTCTCGGATAGACAAGCGCAGCGCAGGACGTCGACTCACAAGATACACAGACGACCTTTTTAAGGTGCGCCCTGCTTCCTACTGGTCTTATTGTAAATCTGTGATCTACTATAATTTCAGTAGTGGGAACGTAACGTGCCCATGATGAACAATAAATTTAATAATTAAAAAGAATGGTTTAGTTTAATTGTTCTTAAAAGGATAAACAAATCGTAGAGATACTGGCAAATTATTGGAAAATATGAGTAGGTTTACATTAATATAGCTAATAACATATTTACATTAAAGACTAAAAATAGATTTTTTAAGTTTCTATCTCATTTTGCAAAAAAATTCTTTAAATCTGCGGTATTTTTAACAACTGCAATTTTAAAATTCGTTTTCAATAACAACACATTTTAATTTATCGTTTTTTTTTATTTCTTTGTTAGTATATACCTTTTTTTATTTTACTAGCGGTGCGTAATATTAACAAGTAAAGCCAGTTATGCACAAGCGTTACATATCAATCATAAAAACCATAATTCCTTTGTACGCTTAATATTTGACGCTATCTACCAGATTATCTCTGCATCCTGTCTTTTATACACTTAACAAATTGTCAACTAACAGAGAAATGGTAAAGCTTTGATCACATTCAGCGGAAATATTATTAATTAAAAGAATTGTTTGTATGTGTATGTCGTGATACAAAAAATATCTTTTTTGAAAACATAAACTACCATAAATACATTGTTAGTAACTCTCATCTTTCAAAAATTATTACCTGTTTAAAATAAAGTGTTAATTAAAGCATAAAAGTGTACTATAACCGATCACATATGTTTTTGTTAAATCATTTCTTTTCAATTGACAGAAACGTAGTATTTTTACAAAATTGTCATTGTTTGTTAAATATTCTGAAATTAGCTGTTTTTAATTTCTAAAATATTTATTAATACAGGCACCTGCGAATATAGCTTAAACGATCAAGGCAGCATAAAGGAAACTTCTAGATGCGTCTTATAGAAGTTTTGTCACAAGTCTTCGATCTCTTTCATTCGTCGCGGCGATTCTATGTACGGCATGACCGGAGTGATCGTTAACATTTAAATTTAATAAAGGATTTGTTTAAATCAACAGTTAAGTTAGCCCTGAAAAAACTTACAGTATCGCAGTTTACGTAAAAGTATACATTAAATGTAAACGTGATTGTTAAGTGAATTTATAAAACTATTTCGAAATTTCTTTTTGTAAATCAAACATCGTGTAATTTTAAAAGCGTTACTTACGGTTAGTGTACTTCAAAAAACTGTAATTACATGTAATCTGTGAAAGATCATTACCTACGATTCTTTAGCAACGGTAAAATCTTGTATATTTATTAAGTATAAATTTATTTTATCCACGTTTGGAGGATCGACTTTCTGGAGGTCATTGAACTCATTCGAGATTTCCGAGTTTGTTCGCATCGTGTAAATCATTTATTTAAAAAATATGAAAGATGGTTTTACTTTAGGAAACCCAAATATAAAAAATAAATAACCCATTCCTAGGAAGGTTGTCTATTTTTTTCTAGAACCTATTAGATTACAATTATGTTTCTATTCCTTCTTGACGACTGTGATATAGAAAAATAAATGATGGAAGAAAGAATATTATTATTTTAATTTTTTATAAATTTTCGAAAAGTTGATAAGTATTTTTTTTATTTGGGTTTTCGAACAAAATTCTTTAATTTTTTCGTATTCCGCTAGTAAACCAGGTCGTGTAAACACGCCTTTGCAGTGACGTACGAGGTCGACAACTGAGATATTTGTTAGCGGATTTTTTTTATACAACACGATATTAAACCATTTTGTGTTTGGTGTCCATTCGCAGAGGTGTTTTTCTATCAGTTAATCAATGTTTGAATTTATATTAAAATATTATTTTGTTAAAAGTGGAAATAATGTGCGACAGACAGCTGCTAAAGCCAAGCTCCTTGAAGAAACCGGAGGGATCAGGAAGTGTTAGAAAGAATAATCGACATGTTCTTATCAAACTTCCGGAATCTGCTCACAATAAGTAAGACGACATATATCTATATATAAATAAAATAAATAATATAAACATCGCGTAGTATTGACAATTATAATAGTGTTACGTTCAAAATAACTTTAATTGATTGATTAAGATTTAATGACTATATACTCGTATATAACTAATGTATGACTATCTCCCCTGCGTTCAAAAGCAGTGGAACGTTATCTTATTTTTAACACGAAGTATGTTTAAAAAAAGTTGTGTTCCCAAAAGTGTAGCAAAAGTCGCACTTAATACCTAAAGACCACTATCTTCCATTCAATTTTACTATAGATGGAATATTGTTAAACAAAATAGAAAGATACTTATTTTTTCAATTATTATGATAAGTTTAAATGAAATATTGAAAATGTAAATGGAATTTATATACGAAATTGAATCAAGGACGAGGAGTTCGTAAACGAATCAAAGTAGCCAACATAGTACAGCGAATTGGCAAGTTGAATACTTGTTGACTGCTGAGGCCTTGAAATTCTAGAGCCCAGACCACAGACTTACGTGTAGACAGACATCCAGCGTCTTTCAAGGACCTTAGCAAGGTCGAAGACAATAGATGCAGGTCGCAACCATCAGATCTTATTTGAAATCACAATGGACGTTTACGGTTTTTTTTTAAATGATAATTGTCTTATATTCTTCTTCGTGCCATATTATTATTTGATTACGTTCTAGAAATGACGAAGAAAAGTAGCCACATGCTGTTATTTCCTAATGGACATGATATTTCATTGAACATCACGTGAGTTAAATGTCAAAGTGCGGGAATAAAAATTTACATCTAATTTAAAATCGTATTAATTAAAAGCTATCAGAGTTACTTATTTGTATGTTTTAACACATTATTTGAGGAACCTCATTTTTATTGATTGTTTTGAAGTTGTTAAATCCGTGGATATCTTTATAAAATTTACAAAAAGTTAGTAAAAGATTGCTATATAGAGTCTTGAGATACATTTATCATCGATACGTTAATATTTGTAAAACGGTAATAATAAATTATTTTCAAAATAGTACGCAAACAATATAAGCCAATACTCTAAGTGCTTCTATAAACAATGTCACAAATAAAATGTCTTTTAATTAAATTATTACGTTTGTGTTCATTTTATTATGTAAAAGATTAAACTGCTATATTATTTAAGAATATTTTTTTTTGGTTTTAAAACATTTTTATAAAACATGGTTAAGTTGTGAAGATATGTTTCACTTTTTATCAAGTGTTATATATTACAGTCCATTGTAGCCGTCCGCGTAAATGCTCCTGATAGAACCCTTGAGCTCCCTTGCTACCTATAAATACTTTTAAGCTGCTAATCTGCGCCATGTCTTCCCGAACCCGCAAAAAAAATAAGCAGAAATAAAAGAAACAGAAAAAGTTTATTCCAGACAAAAAATCCAAATATCTATAAGTTATAAAGGAAAAGACAGAATCTAAAACGTTTTAAGACTTCGAATACCTTGTACCGTTAATATGAATAAACGTTTCATTTTTATTGTATACATTACCTTTATTACTTCACTAGCCATTTTGTTGCTAAACCTGAACCGAAAAGTCGTATTCAGATTCTAATTTAAGTATGTTTAAAGAAAACTATTATTTTCTAACGATTCTCTCGATTCTAACGATTATATTCTTAATTTTACATTATAAACAATTGAAAATTATGATAAATCTGCTTACGTGCTATGTGTAAATTGTCCACAATATCATTGTGAGCAGAGAACAAATAGTTTATAATGTACGACGATTCAACATCATCAAGCGAAAGTGATAATACTTACTTTCGGAACCAGTGCGATATCAAACATTATATGATGTACACTGTAGCTGTCGGAGATCTAAGACTTGTTAATACAGACATGCTCCGAAACATCGAACGACGACGAAGGTTTTTGACCCATGTGCGTTGCTAGTGATGACATACGGATCCGAGACGTGGTCACTTACGATGGGCCCTATAAGAAGGCTCAAGTTCATGCAGAGAGCAATGGAGATTACATTGCTCGGAGTTTATCTGCGAGGTCGAATGAGAAATTAGATCCGCAAAGAACAAGGTACACCGATGTAGCTCGAAGAATTGCTTGTCTGTAGTGGCAGTGGGCGGGGCACATCGTTCGTGTAACTGATGGCCGTTGGGGTCGAAAGTTTCTCGTGTTGCGACCACGATCCGGTAGATACGGTGTAACTATGCTGTCGGGCCTTCCAATGAGTGGACCAACGACTTAGTTCAGGTCGCGGGAAGTAGCTGGATGCCGGGTACAGGACCGGACATCGTAGAAATCTTTGGGGGAGGCCTATTCCTTGCCGTGGACGTCCATCAGCGGAATATGAGAAGAAGAATTACATACAAACGATAAATGAAAGGTTTTTATATAAGATATCTAAGCAATGGGTTGTGACACAGGCTGAAGGATATAACTGTGATTAATAAAGAAAATAAAGTCAGCTATAGCAGTTTTCACACTACACGCGGAGTTTTGATGATTTCACTTCTCCTCACGAACCTACAAGTATTTGCATTGACGACATTATGCACATAAAATGTAAGAAAACATGATCTTACATTTATTATCATATAATTGAAATTTTATATTGAATAAAAAGTCGTATGTTAGAACCGTTCTGATAATTAAAAAAGGCAGTTAATGATTTTGTTGTTCATTAATATTTCTGTTGTCAGATTACAGCTTAATTTACAAAAAAAGATTCTTCACTACATATAGACGTAATGTTTTTAAATATATAAGACATAAGAGAAATACAAAAAGTGATTTGTCACATAATTTGTTTCTAACTTAAACATAACTTATATACGATAACGGTACGAGATAACGGTAGTCTTTCGTATTAATACTATATATATGTATGTTCCGGTTTATAAGACGTTCTAAGTAAAGTGCGAAAACCGCAGCACTGCGTCTTAGTAATTCGCGGCGAGTTAAGCCTTGACGAACAAAGTAAATAACCACCGCCGCCCCAAACATTGACGGGGAGGAACGGAACGAATTAGCTATCACTCCTCCCCGTGTTGCTGCGACCAAACTTACGGCACGTAACAGCAGTTTCGGCAGCGCTATAATAAAATTAAATTATAGGCCTAATGAATCGCATCTTATTATAATTCAAAATAATAATTACAGATAATTTTATGCACAGAAATTTATATACAGTAATCCAGGGCAGTAAAGCACTGTTTTTGGTAGGTAGCATTAGGTGAATCCTCTATTTGGTTATTTAATTATCGCTATATAAATAATACTGTTATTCGTCGATTATTTAAAAATCTTATTCATATTACGAAAAAAATATATTTATGTTATATAGTTACTACGCTAGTGATTATAGACCCCATTCGAAATTCGCTATTATGTTAACACAAGTTTAAGACCATAAATCTAAATTGAAATTCAATTATTGCTCCATCTATCGACAAAAGATTAAAACCATTCAGCGTCTCTAGGCCGGCTTGAACAGCTGTTGATGCTATCGATTTTACCCATACCCCTAAACAAATTCACTGCAATACCTGCAGTTTATCCACGTTATTGACATCAAAACTTCAGAGTTGCAATGATTGAAAATTATACAATAACATTAAAGACAAGAACTGAGACATATTTGTGTAAAAAATCAAAAATACTCCTTTTGAAATACTGATTAGGTTACCCCGTCATAGTTCCATTCGCGTAGTAACAAGTGTGAGAAGAATACAGTAATATGATGGATCAGACGCTAAGGAAGAGGAATTTTATAAGCTCACGTATTGATGAAATTCCAATGGATACAATTCGCTTAGTGTCACCAATCAACAGATTCACGATGTTGCATGGGAATTTTAATAGTGACGAAATAGATTATCTAGAAAAGTAAGTACTCGGTAGACTGAAATAAAACTAAGATATAATATTAGGTAAAAGATTTGACTTATTAGTTTATTACATACGTTGATTTGCTTCTTATTACGTTAAATTTTATTCGTGTTTATCTAATACAAGAATCACTTTTTATTTAAACTTGCACTTACAAACACAATTAGTGTACATCATGACGTGTTTCTACAAAAAATATATTTTACATGTTGTTCTGTGTATTCGATATGTCATATTACATACTGGATTTTTTTTATTCGGAAATAACCTAGAGCTATTGCGCATTTTAAAGTAATGCATAGATAATAGTTATTCCATTAATAGTTATTTACCCCTTTAAAACCAAGACATTTTTAAACTTTTATTTTGAGTTGTTACACTTGCAAAATACTTTTTATAGGATAAAATAGAAATAAGATCTGTGTAGTTTTCTACTGTACTCTAGATGGCATTATAAATTTTATTGTTTTTTTTTTCAGACCTTACAAGCTAAGGACCAAAATTGTAATCAGTGGACTGGCATTCCTCGTATTTGTGTCTGGATTGAGTGGATTTCTAATTGGCAGGGCTGAATACACAGCATGGAAAAATTCAGAACCAACCGATCCTATTTACGCTTTACGCCCCTCACCTTCAGTTCTTCACGTATTTCGACAGGCAGCTGTATGCACAGATGCTCCATATTGTTCTAAAGTGGGAAGGTAAGATTTTTCAATGTCTCTTACTTAAAATATTTATAATGAGAGCTTCGTAATTTATTAGACTCTGAAATGAATATACTTAATGAATTATGTTTAAACGTATTTATAAAGTAATGACGAATACGTTTTATACTAGACAACAAAGTTTTTTTTATATTTTTTCATTAAATTTATTTTTTCTTTGGATTAAATTTTTCTTTTTAATTTCTCTATTCGACAATAGATGTCGTTGTAATATTTTTAAACGTGACCTAAAAAACTTTCTTATGTAAGTAATAAAGTGTTAAGACAAAAAGGCGATGTTATATTATTTATTTTAAGCACATAAACCAAACTGCTTTACCAACTATGCATTTTGTTACTACGTATACTAGAAGTGTTACCATTAGCCTTCTTTTATACTAAAGTTGTAATAAATCAGATGAACATTGTAATTAAGTTATGGAAATACATATAAAAAGCATATATCTTGTCGGACGTCATTTAGATACAGTAAATAAAGTAATACTTCTGATGATTGATACTTTCCCTTTAAAAGTATATAATTTTATCAAAAGCATATGTACGTAATCAGCATATCGCGTAAATTTGACTAATAAGAATAATTTGGCTACTAGCAGTTATTGAATTCCAGATTTTTTAGAAAGTTTTAATGATTTTACTGAAACGATAAATAATTCTAGCTGCTAGACGTAAAAAGTATTTTGAAAAAAAAAGAGACTTGTGTTCCACTTGTGATAATGTTTATAATTAGCCTTGTAAGACAATTATAAATGAATAGTAAACAAATATTACAAATTTGTAATAAAATAAATTCCAGTGATAAAATATTTTACTTATCACAAAATAATTTTGTCAACCGTAATTGTGAGAGTGTGTGTAGTTATTGTCAATTTGCACCTGGCCACACTAGCTGGCTTACGCACACACGGACTAAGTCGAACATAAATAAACCTTTCTTTCATAACCGGGTCGAAGCGAGCGCTCCACCAATCACGTTTCTAGAACTTTATCGACGCGCATGCGGTCAGTGACGTGTCTCGCCCCGCTATATAAGCGCTGTGAATCTTTCCGTCGCGAACATTTCATTGAAACAAAATCGACAGTAACGTTGTCACATTGACAAATTTTGTGTGTAACTCAAAGAAAGTACATTTTCTAGTCTCAAATATGTCCGAAGCCTTCTTTGACGAGTACGACTATTATAATTTTGAACACGACAAGCACATTTTCTCTGGACACAGCGGCAAGCAACGCACGAAGCGGGAGGTGAAAGAGCATACAAACCACTTCGACCCGTCCGGCCATTCCAGAAAGATCGTCACGAAGCTAGCCAATACTGAGAAGAATAAGAAGTTTACGAATAAACATTAGATGGACTTTTTGTGAAGATAACGACTATGGCATGTAAACGGATCGTAGAAATGCCGAATGAAAGGAGAATGTTATGGCGGATACCAGAGGAGAGCGCGGCTCATGGCTCGTCGTCGCCGAGATCATTGGAACATCCAAGGCGTTTCCTGTTGACTCAGGGTTTCTACTTCGCTCACCGTAATGGCGTCAAGTTACGCACGCGAGCGAGACCGCAACGCCAAAGTAAATTACCAGCCGGCGTCCCTACCGGTAGATTTCTATTTTGGACTTAACTTCGTTCCAACGACTGATCTCAACTCTCATGGAGCTCGTTATAGAGCTCAAAATCGCTGTGTTATTAATTATTAGTTACTTATGTCTTATTACATTTTAATTTTGGACCGCTTAGTGGTACACAAAGGACTGTAATAATTATTTAAGGTAAATAAAATACTATGAAATGATTTGTTTTCTTACTTTTGTCGTTTGTGAGGCGGAAAAAATAAATGTCCTCTAGCGAGGTCATTGGCTCGCTTTGTTGTCGTTGATATACAGACTACGCTTGCACTGTCGGTGTTTACATACAAAAACAACCTTGAGGCGTTAACGATTGATTCGACTGACTGACCTTGCTACGATGTTTTAAAATGAAAACATTTTTATCTACGCATTACATTAAAATATGTGGAAAATGTAAAGCGATATGTTTCCGTTAAATGTTTTTGTTATTGGGATTAAATTTAATTTGCCATTATAAGAAGACTATAATAGACAGACGAATTAGCATTGCTTTAACAATATTATTTTTGGTTACTAATTAAGCAGAAGTAAACAATAAAACAAATTTCAATATTTTTTAAAACATATTTTTGGAGTAGTGTGAACAATGAACTTAGGGTCGCCTAAAGACGGCGCAGGCCGTTTCCAACCAGACATAGGAAATAGAAGGCCAACGTACATTATTGGTGGTCCTAGGGCTGAAGAGATGATGGTGATGAGAAATAAGTTTGGCTAGTGTCTAATAAAAAACTGTTACCGAGATAAGCAAGCAATGTTAGTATCGATCGTAGCTAGTTATATTTATAACATTTTTCAGTATCCCATCACATTAACATATTTTTAAAAACCTAAGTCAAATCACTACTAGGAAACATGATTAAAACTTTCTACTAGTTTCATTTTTTCACCTTATAATCATCTGTTAATAAAGACATTTATTATTTTATACACAGTAGGCATATATATTTGAGCAAGATTTTTTAGCTTAGGTTGCAAATAAAACTAGTTCAGTTACCATTCTGTCTAATTAGCTGATTCTGATATGCTTCATAGCTATATAAAAACTGCATACTCGTAAAAAGCATGTGTGGTTCATCAATCACAATTTTTGGTTCGTGAACAAAATCTAATCAAGTTATAAAATTACCAATATAAAGTACTTTATTAATTGAAATGTGTATTAATTACTTGCATTGAGTTAAACGGACCTATGAAATAAAGATAGAAAAGATGTCATACAATTTTAATAAAAAAAAAAAAACAAAATATTCTGACTATATATTTTTTTTCCAAACACATAATTGACAAAAATATTACGTACAAAATTGCGAAACTGTACATACAGTTTGTTGGCGAAAGTAAGCGCTCTTATTAACTATTATTATTAATACATTTGTATACCATACTATTTTTGGCCATACAATTTTATTATATTTTTTTTTATTTATCATAGGGAATTATTTGCTGGAATACGAAAAAAGTGTCTTAGATCTGTTCTTCAGAGTTCTATCGCTAAGATATTTTGGTCACACATCTTAAGAAGTAATTTTGTTATTAATTATTATTTTCTTTTTATCATGTACTATGGTTTCGTTTATATGCATTAGTTTCAATTATTAGTAAAACTTAAAGAATGTTTAGTGGGAATAGAAATTAATTTCATCACTTGTTCCAAAATTAAGTTAGTTGGGTAGGTTAAAATTAAAATGACATCCATTGCTCTCGGCTTGTTAATATACTGGTATACGAGATAAACATTTCGTTTAATGATTGATATAGATTCAACATAGTAGACAATATGATATGCACTTACTAAATTTGTTTGCATTGCTACTGTTATATTTATGAAGAAAATTCTAGATCATGTATGAATGAACACTGGCAATGAAGAATTGCGTGCGCAAACGCACGTACACTTGTCCTTATTCCACTTCTTAGTTTTATAATGCTTTATCTGTTAATGAATAAGTAGTTCAGTAAATAAACACTAGTTCAGTAATAGTAGAGCCATAGAGGCAAACAAATATGGATTAATGATAAATTTTGTTAAGCGAATTTGATGCTTTCGAAAGTTTTCTGTCAAGATAGTAAAAAATGAGATGCATAAATAAAAGAAATATTTACATTTGTTTAATAGTACAATTCGTTAAAATTATTACGTAGTGCCTAATTCTGTACGTTATTTGTGTATAAGACTTACACTTATTTTCAATCACCCTGTTCATCATAAAATATAAGTAATCCCTCTGAAATATGTTACATTAATAATTTTTTCTATTAGAATAACTTCAAGTAATTCTGGTAATTCATAGTCTGCAGCACGAAGTAACTAACAGTGAATTTGGACGCAGTAGTCCAAAATTTGAAAACATTTTTTTATCTACCAATAAACCATTGGAAGAATTGTACTATACATTAAATGACAGCAAAGGAGCTTTATATTTACCGTTTTAAAGCATTGACAACAATTACCAGTAATTTTGTATTCTTCTATATCTGTCGAAGAAATGGTGACCAGTAATTAAATATTTCTGTACATACAATACAGGGGTTTAAACAACACGACAATGTAACGTGATCCGGTTATTGGTCTTTAAATGATCTAATTATGTCTATTAGTTAGCAAGGCAGTCTGTTCTTGTTTGCATCTGGATTTTTATTGCAAGTGAATAGCAGTGTATCGTGTTAAAATAATCATTATATTGTCATACATGTAGTTTTATGATATTTTAAATTAATAAAACAGACTCCACAAATCAAAATCGGAGACAAGAGAACATTGTACATTATTGTGCTCGAACTTTGTTATTAATGTTGGTTAGCAATAACACAAAAGGATTCCATTATTGGTAGTTTTTGGCATGTTGAAAAATATTTTGGCCATCTTTTATACATTCAAGTATCCTTGTTTAAAATATTTTTTATTGAACGAAAGAAATATTCCCACCAAATTTTAAGTCTAAACTTTATGGTACCAGAAATATCATGATAAGTGTGTGTACTGAAAATAGATCGAAAATCAGCTTAGCAAGCTTATTTCATAGATTTATAAAATACAGGTCAATGTTTAAAAGTGGAAAATGAATTATAAAATATTGTTATTCATTTGTTTATTTTTTAATTTACAATAAATAGTCTTAAACAATGATACAAAATTATTGTCGTATGGCAGATATTTACAATTGTATTAAGTCTGAATATAGCTAAAATAGATTAACGAATTAAGCTGAAAAATTACTGTATCATTTGAAGTAAATAGCTTTTAATCTTACTTCTTACCAAATTTCAGTACATAGGTGGAAATAGTTCACCAGTTTTTACAGTAAAGAGAGATTGATTGGAAAAAAAATCTGTTTTTAGCGGATTACATGATGATTTATTTTCTTTATGCGTTTTTAAAATTTTGGGTGCTTTGTAGTTAATAATGTGGTCAATTTCTTTATTAATTTATTCATATTATTATCAACATGGGATTATTTAAAGTGATCACTTATGTACGCCATGAGAATAACAAAAGAGTCCAATTAAGTACTGTGTAAGTTATATTACATAAGTTTTTTTTAGAGAAATCCTTGCTGCAAATGGGTCGGCAGTGGACGCGGCGATTGCCGCTATGTTCTGCAACGGTGTCCTCAATCAGCAGAGTATGGGGCTTGGTGGAGGATTCTTCATGACGGTGTACATCAAAGAAGAGGAGAAGGCATACGCCGTAATAGCGAGGGAGGCCGCACCCGGTGCAGCCACTGAAGATATGTTTCATGGGAATAAAGAAATGTCATCAAAAGGTAAAGGAACTGCTGAATAATATTGACATTGATAGTGCTATTATTATTGAAGTAACCTAACTCAGCGTGACAATGAAACTTTAAAGATCGTTTATATAAGTTAAGGAAATATTTCTGTAATATAGTTGGACCGGAAAGTAATGTTGTTTCTGTCGCCAATTTTACAGAAAAACCGATTGATTTTTGACGCTCCAGCACTGAAAAATTGTATTCTAAATGGCAATAGGTTACGAAGGTGAATATATTGTTGATTATAAATAAAAAAATATTAATAATGTAGTCGTGTGAATTTAACTTAAGAAAGCGCCATTACTTTCCGGTCCCCCTGTATAACAGAATTATTTGACTGACCCATACTTTATTTCTAATTTAATATTGTATCTATCTTTTGATTATACTTCATCTATATCGTCGACGTCTATACTGAATGTAGGTCTCCCCCAAGATTTACGATAGGACCGAAAAACAAGCTTTTTTCGTCCTTAACAGGGTCTTCCGTCATCTAGCTTGTGGGTAGACATTCTACGCTGCGCTTGTCGTTATGTGTTTTTCACTTTAGAAGCTAGTGCTCCAGCTTCCAATGTTCACTTCCTAAATAAAACCTAAATCTAATCTGACCTCGTAGAGAAATCCCAAGCATTCACTGCCTCTCCACGGGTCGCGGAAGAACTGGGAACTTGCGAATGAATCTAGAAAATTACATTTTAATATAGCCTAAATATATATTTGTCAAAGAATAAAATTCTAAAACCGGCTTTGTAGTTTTGAAACAAAATATGTTTTGTCTATTGATTGCTGAACGCAACTGTCGTCAACGATTGTGGGAGGCGTAATTGTGTATACGAGGGCCAAACTGAAAGTTTTTAGAACTGGCAACTTAAAAGCATTATATTAAAAAAATAAGTTTAAATTTTGAAAATAGAACTCTTTACCAATAATATTGAGTATACATTTCATTCATTTGTCATTTGTTTTACGATTTGGCGGCAAATTGAAAATTGTCTGTGCACGTCAGAATGAATTTAAGCCGAGAAAATTTTCGTGCAATGATTTTTTATGACTTTCGATGTCATATAAGTCAACAAGAAAGTTATGATAGACTTCGATTGGCTTTTCACGATGAAGCCCCATCTGGTGCCACAGTTTACAACTGGTTTAATGAATTCAAACGTGGTCGAACTAATCTCACCGATGATTTGCGTGAGGGACGGCCTTCTACAGCGACGACTGAAGACAATATCAGTGTTGTGCGGCGTCTGATAGAGACTTACAAAAGGGTGACCTATCAGCAGATTCGGACAAGTCTAGGCATAGGTATGAGTCAAGTGCACAAAATCCTCCATGAACATTTAACGGTCAGGAAGCTTTGTGCCCGCTGGATACCGCATAATTTGACCGAGGCTCAAAAACTCCGCCGTGTTGATTGGTGCCGAGAAATGATCCAAAAATTTAACGGAGGTGACTCAAATGCTGTGTTCGACATACTAACGGGTGACGAAAGCTGGATTTACTGTTATGATCCGGAAACCAAAAGACAGTCTGCTCAGTGGGTGTTTCCTTCCGAAGAGTTGCCAACTAAAGTGAAGAGAGGTCGAAGTGTTGGAAAAAAGATGGTGGCCTCGTTCTTCCGAAAGACAGGTCATTACGCGACAGTTGTCTTAGAGGATCAGAAAACGGTTAATGCAGAGTAGTACACTAACAACTGTTTGCCACTTGTCTTGGAAAAAGTTCGAGAGAAACGACCTCGCAGCAGGATCCTCCTTCATCACGACAATGCCTCATCGCACACCGCCAGGCAAACGATCGACTATTTGGCGACCTCAGACGTGGAATTACTGGGTCACCCGCCGTATAGCCCCGACCTCGCACCCTGCGATTTTTATTTATTCCCGAAAATAAAAGAAAAACTTCGAGGAAAACATTTTATGGACGCCGAAGAAGCAGTGGCTGCGTTTCAAAACGCCGTGGAAGAGACCCCTAAGGCCGAGTGGGCAAGGTGCTTTTCTCAATGGTTCCATCGAATGCAGCGATGTATTGATGTAAATGGACGCTATTTTGAAAAGTTATAATAAAACTAATAATTTGCTAGAATGCTTAGTTTTTGATTTTCTAAGAACTTTCAGTTTGACCCTCGTACAAAGTATCGATGCAATAGAATTCATTATCCATTTATAAGACGTCATCTGCATGTTTACCGGGTCGAGGGTATTCTGTACTTATCGTTTTTGCTGCCACAATGTCAATTTGAAGTGACTTTGTATTATTACTTTTTGTTTTATTTTTGTATTATGTTATTGTGTTAACGAGGATTATTACCAAAGATAAGTAAATAAGGCACGTCATAAAACAAGTTCTAAAAAATAGATAAAAAGTATTTTTTCCCGCTTCTTTTAAATGTCATTTGTTTAAGGAAGTTCATACATATCTACATACATTAAGTATATGCGTCGTATTTTATGTAATCTGTAGTCGCGTGATTTTGACTCGAAACTTAACCGATGACTATACTCTCGCTATTATTAATTCTCTAAGATATTTATTTATTTAGAATTATTACGTAATTTGGAAGAATAATGATGTAGTATAACTAAACGTTTCATATTACTCATCGACATTTCGGCCTTAGGCCGTTCACTACAGGTCGCAGGCCTCCTTTAGATTTTTAATAAGACCTGCTACCAAGGCATAGAATGACCTACTTTCATGAACAAAATAATTGCGCGTTATGACAAAATGAATATGACGATCAGCACATTGTTGACTTATTTGTAAAGAAATGCTGAATAACTCTTAAAAATGGAATTTATACAAAGAATGCATTTTATATTAATGTTTCCATTTTAATCAAGAATAGCTGAATTAGGTTTAATTAAAACCGTACAATCAATTAAATAAAAGCAATCAATTATGATAGTAGTAGAAACTACTTGTTCTACTACTATTCAGAAAAAGGCCAATCGTCGAATCTATCCGAGTGGGCCGTGTTCCGGAAACTTAGAAGCATCTTCTCGGCCACTATTCCTAAGTGCCTTATGGCATAAATCTACGTCTGATACGGATTACTGGTGATGAATTATGACACTGAATGGTGGGCTCTCACTTCAGGCTTCATTTGAAAGTTCACAGTCACAAATTTTCTATGGAGAAAATTGTGTTCGGGATTTTTCTAAGAGATCGAATCAAGATTGGTGAGATTCGTAGACGAACGAAAGTGACTGATGCTGCCCAGCGGAAAGGCATGTTGAAGTGACAAGCTTAGCATAGGACGTCCATCTACAAAGTGGACAGACGACCTTGTTGAGATCGCCAGAAGAAGTTGGATGTGAGCTTTCTCTAACCGGTCGTATTAGAAATCTATGGCGGAGGCCTATGTTTAGCAGGCTTCCACCTTACGGCTGAAATAATGTCGATCATGATGAATATTTTTAAATCGATCCCTATGAGCTTCTTATCCGTAAAACCTTTAAAAAAACGAAAGATTAAGGATTTCACAAAGTGTACAGATTGGGACGTTTTACGTTTTATTACTAATTTAATGATGTTGCCAAGTTTATATTGGAAGTAATATTCTTTACATTTTTACTTCTACCTACTGTAGGTAAACAAGCAAAGCGAGTGTCTTTTTAAAGTCGATAAGAGCATTATCGCGTAATACGTGTTCGTTCTAGTTATGTGTTATCGTTTTGGCTTCGGATTTTTTTCATTTAATAATATTCTTTAATAATAATATTCATTAGCATAAAAATACATTGATATAATATTGATATCAACTATCGTTATGTATTATCTGGATTTTAACAATATTAGGAAATTGTCTCTTTTATTTATATCGATATTTACTATGTCAATATTTCCTGACACTTAGTATTTTAATTATTTTGGGAGGTTTGAACGTGTATCTTTATTGTTAACGATTTAACCTGCGAAAAACTTTAAATAATTGTAAGGGCTTATTAGTGAATTCAGTAGCCAATAAACCACCACATTGTTAGTTCTAAACAATAATGCTGTTAACAGAACAAGGAAATAAGTATTATTGTATTTACAAAAATAAAACCGTAATTAATTGGTTTTTGTTAAGCGTTTTAGTTATGTGGGTTATCACCCGATTAATCGGCTATTGTACATATTATTACAAAGCATTTGTTCAAACATTTTACAATTAAAGTTATTTTTCGGTTTATTGAGAACAATAACACTATCATTTTCGATCGCATTGCTTGATCGAAAAAATAAATAAATATAGATAACTAATGGATGTTTTGGAATACAAAATTCTGTACTTCACTACTAGATTAGTACCATCCATAATTTTAATGAAATAATTCATAATTGATAATGTCACTACGACAACGTAATTATTTCACTCTGTTTTATATTTCGCAGATTTACGCTGTTTTAAGCAGTAAATAGGTTAAAATTATATAATTATAATTAACTAATATTTTAATTACTTATTCAAGTACTTGTTGTGTTTAATAAAGAAAAATAAATATCTTGACAAACAATACGTACATATAACTTGCAATTTAAAAATAAAAATACCATTTCGCCAAACTGGTGATAAATTTTACAATAGGCAGCAAGTATATATCTTTATATATACTTGCTGCCTATTGTAAAATTACAACACAATGAATCACAAATGTAAATGACCGTCATGAGTAATATTTTCAACATTAAATCCTGTTGCGGTGGATATATATGACATAGGTACTATTGTTTTTAAAGGTTACATGTACACAAAAGCGTCTCCGAAATAAGTCCAGGCAAGAAAATAATAATAAAATGATTATCATTGATTAAAAGTAAAATAAAAAAATAATCGTCTCGTTTTAATTAGAAAGTTTTAACCACCATTGTGATAAGCGTTATGACTTTTTAAAATCATTCTCCGTGCTAAATTTAAGAAATCAGCGTAAATAATTTCATTTGGCGTTTAAAGAATTTTTAATCGATGCATGTAGATAAAGACTTAAAAGAGAAACGGCCTATGACAATGAAAGCAAAAACATTTTCACTTATCGTACAAATAAGTTCCATGTGCAAAATGTATTACACTAATCTTGTTTCGAGTGTGCTTACTTATTTGGCTGGTCGCTTTCATGCAAAAGTTTCACTCGAGCTTTCTCTGTGGTTTGGTTCGCCAGACTAATACCGACTGAGATCTTTTAATCTCTCTATTAGTTACAATATTAACAAATCGTTAGTGCTTGTTGCAATATCATACATTATTTTTGAATACTACCCAAGTTTTTTTAACATAACGTTATTACTTAATCCTTATATAGCCACAACTACATATATAGGTCTGAAAGTATAGTTTTATATTTTGGTTTAAAATTAATAACCATACATACTTTCTTATGTCATAAATTTGTTACTAATAAAAACATTATTCCCAGTGTGTTAGTTTCATTAATATAAAACCAATTTAAATATGTAAAGCTTATTCGAAGTGGTCTCCATTGGCTACAATGAAGTCCTTTAAACGTTTAGGTCAGTTATTATTGGGGCGCGCACTCTCTCTATTGGAAAATTCTTCACTGCCATTCGTATGGATTGTTTTAGGGACTACAAATTATCATGTACTCTAGAGCAAGTTTTATTATCTAAAAATAACCATAAATCGACCATTAATCACAATCGACTACAAGAGGATTAAGATCAGGACTAAATGATGGGCAGTCTTCAGCTCTGAAGTCCAGAACGTTCTCTTCTAAGATTTGGTGAACTGAGCTTTATACAATATATACATAGCGACAAGTTTTCCTGAAAAGACCATTCTTGGTTATTGAACATGGTTTTGTTAGAGGGCTTAACTACCTTCCCAATAATGGCATCTTGATACACTTGTGCCGATGTTTACAAAACGTACGTTTTTTACAAAAATATGGCCCAGTCACTTCTTCATAACTAACACCCTATAGAACCATCACCGAAATCGGATAATGATTGCGTTGTACTCTGTTGACTAATTGGAATGCTTCTATTGAGCTTTCATCATAAATACGGTCATTTTGTTTGTTAAAATATTGCTCAATTGTAAAAATTTTCTTTAACATAAAAATAATTCTGTGACCTTCCTTTGTGTGTCGCTATATTAATGGTTTTGATTTTAATACCCTATTATTATTATTACCCTAATATTTTCTTTTTATTATATTTTTATATTATATTATTACCTTAACATTTTTAAATTAACAGTTAAGAAATATTACTTTTCTCTAAAAGTAAGTAGTAGCTTTCTAGGTTTTGTCTTTTCGCGTCGTAAATGTTAAATATAATTATTTAGTAGATATAATAAATGAAACAAAAATGATTAACTTACTCTGCTAATGAGACACACCGTCTCATTTCTCTAGGTGACGAGCTCAAACGCAGTGTATCGCAAGATTTCATCATTTTAATTTTTTTATTTTCTTATGTTATATTCTTGTTTCAATTTAGTACTATATATCATTATTTTCCTACTCTATCCATAAATCGATTAGACTAAGTACTGCTGATCCATTTCTACTACTAGATCCCATTGTTAGAGATATAGATCGTCACTATTATCTATATCAATAAAAACTTGGGTTAAAGTCTTTATTATCTGTTAATTCATTGGAAAAATTTTTATAATTAAATTTAATGAAAGATTTACAATTTCATAAAATCTCTCTGCTTTTATTATTACAAGTTTATTTTTTGACGAAATTGATCAAATATCCTATCCACAGGTCCGTTGTCTATCGGTGTCCCCGGTGAATTACGAGGATTGTGGGCAGTGTATAAAAAATGGGGCAAGCTGCCCTGGGAGAATTTAATAGCTCCTACGTTGGAGTTTTGTGAAAATGGCTTTGTCATTTCTCAAGTGCTGTTCGACGGGTTTGCAAGTGCACCTTATATTAAAAATGATCCTAATTTGAGGTAAGTTTTTCTTATAAATATATTTACCTTTTTTCTTAGGTTGTTCTCCTCAAATTTCGGGGTCGTAGTCTTTTCCCATATAGTGAGGGAATTAATCTTGGAAAAAGAAACCGGCGGGCTCTCGTATTCTTTCTGTTCAGTTTTCTAAAAAAGATTTAGGGGGTCACTGACTAACACTTGAAAGCGTACTTCGTACTTTGGGTGGCTGCAGTGCTATGTTCCGCGTAAATCTCGTACGGTGGCTATGGTACCTCCACATTTTTGGACCAGCGTCTTGAACCAATTCCCGCTATTAGATTCTAAGATAAATCAGCTATACATTCTCGCTTTTAAATATTTTAAATGTAACGTAAAAATGTGTTAAAACAAGAATTATTAAATTTTATATTGTATGTTTTCTAACAATACATCTAGTGTAAGAACAAAAATCTTTAAATCGCGTTTATAAATTAATTATGTTGTACGGGCGTCGAACCCATACACTCGCGAGTTGTAGTGCTTCAGTGGCACGTGACGTATCTCGACTAATGACTCAATGTGCACAAGTTATAATAAAAATAAACTACGTATTTATTTCGAGAAGAAAACAAGTCATCCATCTGACGTATTATGCAATCCGCAACCAGATTGCGTAATGGCGTGGGCATCTGTTGTCAAACATCATATTTTACGTTTATGTATTGTATTGTCTGCTTTGTTTATTATGTATTATTTAAAATATAATTTAATTACAGTCTGGTGATACATCTTATATACACATAGTACACAAAGCGTTTATGCGTATTCATGTTCTCTCTTACAATGTAGAGTAGTCATTTGTTTTTAATACTTTAGAAATATACTATCTGTATAACGAAAAAATAAATGTTTAATGAAAGTAATTCTTAACTTTAAATTATGGATAGACAACCGTGTTAAAGTTGACGGATGGCGCTTGACCCAGGCCGTTTCCAACAAGAAATATTAAGTAGTAGTAGCCCAGCGGTCGAAGAGTGAGTCTTATCGTAAGTTGAGGGTTCGATTTCTGGAGTCTTGTATATAATTTTGCGCATTAATTATATAGGATTGCAACAGCTCACAAACAAGTTGACTTTTAGTGGACGTTTATGGACTGAAACGGCGATATTGGAAATCTTTGGAGGATGCACATGTCCACCAGTGGTCATCCTACAGCTGATATATTGATAATTAATTTTTGTACATTAATTAATTAAAATACCTATATTATATGAACATTTAACACTATTTATTAATACACCGTCTCTTTCACTCTAATCATTTAGTGTTGGTTACATTTAACATTTCTCTTTTTAATCACATAATTCTATCAATCGATCAATCTGTTCTACGGCCCTTTAGGGAACTAAAGTCGGAATGATAAACGCGCTACGAGTGACAGCGCAAGTCGAGGTCCCGTCACTTACGTACCAAGGTTTTGCCATTTTAATGTCGATGAAGCTGCAAAGGAAAACCAGAATCTGTCAATGTGAAAGATTCTATAAGATTTTATCACTTTATTTATTATTTTGGTATGAAATTAACTGCGAAATGTAGTAATTAATTGATTAGTGGTTTCAATTCTATCACTAGAAAATTTCGCGTAATTTTATGAACATATATAGTTATTTTCCGAGCATTAACATGTATACTTTGGAAGATATATAAATCACGATATTTTGAATTTATAATGACCTTGAGAATAGTTTTATTTTTTTGACATATATGAAAACATGTCTTCTGATAATAAACAAGCATATACCATGTACATATTTACACCCAAGAAATTATATGTATATGTAATGTTGAATTTTAACAAACTGTATGCGTTTTAATATACTTTAAGTACTACGCGTAGAACATATCTACTGAAGAATAATGAATAAATAAAATACAATTTAAAATCTATAAGTGGCCGATTCCAACGGGTCTCATTAAAAGTCTATGGGAGAGGTCCATGTCCATCTGTGGACGTCCTATGACGTAGGTAGTTGATAGGTTTCATTCATGCCATTCGGTTAAAATAATGATGATGAAATGAATTGATTAAAGAAATAAAATAGAATGTTTTTTTTAGAAAAGTTTTCTACAATCCAACCAAAGAAGAGTTCCATGGACCAGGCACCGTGGTAAAGCCAAGTGAAGCATTCTGCAGGACCCTGAAGCAAATAGCTAAAAAAGGTGGTGACGAATTGTATAACGGAAGTCTCGCTGTTGAGTTTCTCGACGATTTGCAGCGAGCTGGAAGCATCATCACAGCTGAAGATCTACGGAATTACGAGTGAGTGTTATAAGTTTTTGTGTTAATTTTTACAGTTATTCCACTGCTGGGGTCTACAACAAATGGGTTGGTAGATGTCACATGTTTATAGGTTTTTGTCTAAAGGTATGCCGGGTTCAGTCAGATTATTAACATTAGGTGAGCTGTGATAAACGTGGTTTCCCATTTCGAGCCTCATTGGCAAGCTCACAGTTGCCTAATGAGCCATGAAGACGACTATGTCCAGGATTTCTGTACGTGATATAATCAGACTGCTGGCCAGATCTTGTTTCTCAAGTGCAAATAGAGCATCAAATGCAGGATATGCATGACATTTAGCAAAATTACGTATTGGCTGTATTAATAAGATTCCATTAACCGTCGTTAAATATTTCACTTTATTGTGAAACATATTAGTCAATTTATCTTGAAAATGGATTAATCATTATTCCTGAAATTCCAATTCAAAATATTTTTATTTTGCACTTATATAACAGATATGATTCACTATCAGCTTCGAACAATATTTTTGTAGATAATATACAAGTATTATAATTTCAAAACAAATTAAGAGATTATTTTTGTTAATTACCTTGTGCATATTGTTTTATCGTACGACATCATATTATTTTAATTTACGCCTAAATTTAATTGTTTAATCTTCCAAATTTTGTTTTGAAAATTTTATCACGTCTCACTTCGATATTAACATATCTTGTAAATAAACAGCGGATCACGTGTTATCTGCTATCTAAATGTTTATTTATAACGTCGCTTGTCTTGTTCGCAGCATCTACAGTAATTAACGTCGTGTTACTTATATAAGGTCATATACTCACGGCTTGTTATCCGTGAGGTGAAGGCATTGCAACAAAAGATTTTGAGTTTATGGTATTTTTTTTTCTTTTATAAATCGTCTATTTGTCACTTAAAAAATCAACATGTAAATGGAGAACTGCGAATGAACCAACGTCACTTACGTAGCTAGAACTAAATTTTGATTTGTAAACGAATTTTTCCAGTTAATGTATATAATTTTTTTAAATCACTTAATTTATTATTTCTCACTATTATGTACATTCGGTTGATTAAAGATATATTTTTGGCAAATATGACAGTATCGAAGGATAAAAAGACTAGAGGTTCCAAAATTGTGCATGTCTTATATCAATTTTTAATCAATTCTTTTAACATGTTTGTTAATGTTACATTCTCTTATTAAGTTAAAACCAATTGAACAAAAGACAAATGGTCATGTTTTTTGTTCTACAAATGGTGATGTTTAAAAAGGTTTAAATGTGCGTCACAAATATTCCGTGTAATATGTTTATCGGCCTCTTTTATTCGTACAATGCTTAGAAATTTCGCAATTTAAAATTTACGAAGTACATTCGTAAAGAATAAATTGTGTATATATATATTTTTTTAGGTTACTGCTAATAAAAATATTAAAACTTGAGAGAAATCATGATGTTAATTACAACCACAATTTATCTGCCTTCCATTCTAACTAAAACTATACATCGAATATAATTATATTATCGATATATTATTGAATATATGTACATATAATATACATAAACTTGAATGTCTATACTTTATGCTATATACCACTATAAAAAGAATTTTGTTCTCATATATTCTCATTCATATTAAAAAAACCTCCTACGAAGTTTGTAACCTTAGCTCATGTGAAATTTTTTCAAACATTTTTCGCAATAAATAATCAATTTTCGTTTTCAATGACATTATATTAATAACACTTATAACCGCGCGTTTCACAAATTACATACATTTGTCTGTTTGAGTATATTCTAAACTAGCTGGTGATCGTGAAACGACGATGAAACTACCTCATAAAATTACATGCCGTCTACCCACTATTTGTTCTTCTTCTGTATCCATATCATAGCATGTTACATGCTACAATCATAATTGTCTGTAATAAATTGCCTCGAGTAATAAGACCGCTTATTGTATTTCTTTTGTTATCATAGCGTCTTGTTTTTCTGTTTTATAAAATATAGAGCGTTAAATTAAAACATTCTTTTCTATCTACAATGTCAACTCTGATAGCAAAAATATATAATGGTTTTCTCGATGTTATCTAGTTTATTTTTATTTATTTTAATTATAAATAAGAGTCACAATTTTTGATAGAACCATGAGAATTCACTCTTGTTTAAATCAGTTTTAATACTACAATAAAAATATAATATTAAATTATGGTAAATAGTAAAACAGGACGAGTCTCTGTTCGTGGCGCTGGGAGTTATTAGTATATGCATCTAAGTTAGTTATTACTTAGATTACTTAACAAATACTTAAATTTATATCTAATGCTGTTTGGCGCCAAACTATCTCCTGAATTTGTTGAAAGTTTGATAACCTGTCGCGTTACATAAGTGCGAATAATACGGAGAAAATAACCTATATCTAAAAATAACTATTATAATATAACTAAAAATAACCAATATCTAAATATTTAAAAAAAAAAACTAACGGTTGTTACGGATAGAGTTCAAAAGTACATAAGCAATAGATAGCCAGGTAATAACATCTGACCAATTCGAGGTTTGGCCCTCTCGGACGCCTATGTGTATGTAAAAACAAGTCAGGCCCTGGTCCCTCGTAGTGACCATTGAGCCTAGGCACTTGTAGGAGCATATGTCAAAGCGATGTAAGACGTCGGCGACCTGAGCCTAGTCTTCCTCGGAGCCCTCGTGATTCGCTGCCGCAAAAAATTCTTAGACTAGACGCCTTTTGCGACAGTCTCTAACAGGCGCAATCTGCAAATGCAATGCAGCGCAAGTACAGTCCTAAAAAAATTAGCAATAGTGTTAACATCTTGTTATGCATTTAACGCACTATTGTTTTCTATATTTATATATAATTTCTATTATTGAAACTCATTTGAACAATGCATATTAAATTGTTTAAGTCTACCGTTTCTAATTTCAGCATTCGTTTGAAATTCTCAATTCGATAAAGTATTTCTGCATTTCGATTACACAGCTCTACATTCCACAAGATGGCGGATATTGTTTTTTTGTGTGTCACACCTGTACAAACCATGTACGTTAAAATTAAAACAATTCGAATGAGTCATTGTTATTTCATTTCGTCAGTGTAGGTAAATTGTTATATTCAGTCTGTCTTTAATTACTTTATTGTTTCTGTTGAATTTACATATTTTGGACGTAAGATGTTTTGTAATTCATAATAAGTTTTATTACAATTCCATACGGCGTCCGATATTCTTTAGTTTTTTTTTGGGTTACAAAATGTTTTTGTACTGTTCATTTTTTATATTTATACAATAAAGTAATAAGCATAAATTATAATAAAAATAATTAAAACGAGGGTAAAAGATTTTTTGCTTTTTTTATTTTTTTTTTAAATTATATTGTCAATGTGTCCTCGGGAAATTTTTTCCCATCGATACTCGCTATGACTTTTCCTGAGCACATTTCTTCCTCATTTTTAGACCTCCATGCTAGCATTTGATTTGTGACAAGCAGCCCCGACCAAGTCGTGGATTTGTATTTATTGAGTTCTTGAAGCTTTGGTTGTAAGAAGTTATTTAAAAAACAAAATTAAACTTTGTTATAGACCATACGCTAGGTTTGTCGCTGAAAGCGGACGGCACAAGACCGTTCATCGTAGCGTTTTTGGCCTTTCAGAGGGCGTCTTTCAGCTTAAAATTAGGTGGATCTTGTTTTATAATCTTAGTATTAGAATTAATTAATGCAATTTTCGCCCAGTAACAAATATAATTAAAATTTTTTTTGAAATAGGTTGGCTTTATTAGTGTGAAATATTTTGTATGTAATTAGAGAAATTAATAACTATTCAATAATGTTATTTAGATAATTATACATATGCGTACAGATACATTGCTCCATAATTACTATCTTTGTGATTATCATAGTCGGTAATTTATAATTAAATGAATGTTCTATAACTCAGCATCTGAATTTATAACATTAAAATTACAGTCGTTGATAAAATTCGACACTGTCTCTCACAAAAAAATTAAAAGCAATATAGCTGTAAAAAGTAATGCTTTTATAAAGGCACTATCTTTACGTTCAAATCCGGTTTCGTCCGCACCGTTTTGATGTTAAGATGTACGATAAAACTTAGCAGTCAAGGTCTCTTTTTTAGATCACGTACGTCCGGCAGAATAATGTATTGTTACTATGTGCTATTTAACCACGTATTAAGTGATTAAAAAATAATATGACGTTCAAATTCGTGATGACCTCATCATCATGAATATGGAACATCATCGTCATACATAAAGAACATCCTCTACGGAATACAGGCTTCTTCCACAGATTTCCAATATGACATGTTGCAAACGCTCTACATTTAGCGTTTTTTGATGATCTTAACACACTTGTCTGTCTGACTTATAAATGGTTGTCCTCCTCTGCGCTTGTCTGTCAGTGGTCTCCACTCCAGAACTTGACAAAGAGAACCGGACTAAAACAACCGAAACCTCAATAAACGTATTATTACTGATGTCATTCATATAGTTTGTACAAATTAAAAAAATCACAAATATTGGTATAACGAATACTATATATATACCCTTGACATAGCTCTATTTCTGTACACTGTTTAATGATTTCAACTGTCGATTGACTTTGTAATTATTTTATTACCGGCACTGCATCTATTGTACAAAAATGATCTTTTTGCTAAATCAATATGTGCAAGGTTCCCGAAAAACAATCTCTTTTACTCTAAAGTTATTGACGAAGTTGTTTTTTATTAACATTATTCACGACTAATCTCTCGACGAAGAGCTATAAACATGCAGACAATAATATTTATAGAAGCTAAATACCTACGCTACTTCTCAACTGATGTAAAGTTCACGTAAAGTGACCCTCTGTATGTTTCCATGATAAACACGACCGCGCATATAAATAAAACCGTCTCACATCAGGTGTCAACGTTAGTTCGACTGTTATTTATATATATATTAGTTATTTATAAATATATATATATTTCGCTTTATAACATGTTAATAACGAACAATGTTTCGTTCAAATAACTTAATTATATGAGCTTTTTAAATAGGCAACAAATATTAAATTAAATCTTTTTATAAATTTAGAAGATAGGTTAATAAGACCATGACCTTAATCTAAATTTGATATGAAACGGGAGCAAGCGAAAATTGGCAACGGATATCAATTTTGAATCTCGATGCTCGAAATAAGTTTTTGTTTTTTTAAACAAAAATGTATACTGTTCCTGCAATAAATAGATAATACTATGGTTGTCTGGAAGAAATAGCCTCGTATGATAAGACCGCCAATTGTACTTTATCGTTTATTTTTATGAAACTATTTAAAGGTTTTTATAGTGTACAATAAAGAATATTTAATTAAAATAAATTAAAGTCATTCTAAATATCTTACTATCATACTCAATGACTTACAATAAACAACATTTTAAGATAATAGCGCTAAGCCATTTATATAATTTTCATTTATTACTCTTTTTCTGTACACACATTAATAACAGTAATAGAAGACCAATTAAAAGATTCCACTTAAAGAAAACAGCACACTATGAACGTAAGACATCACAATTTAGTTACATAGATAATATTACACATAGAGTTTATAAGAACAGAGAAGAATAATAATAATAAGCTCGTAAATTTTGTATTATTATAAATCAAGATACAGATCGAAGATTAAATATAATAGGTTGTCAAATATCTCCCTTCCGCCTTTTTGTCTTTTGAATTTCGCGGCTATGTACAAAGCGCTACAGAGCTCGTATCTGGCAATACTATACATAATTTGAAAGGTCTTGACATAACCTACAAAACGACGCTATGCATGATTAGTTTGGATATTGCGTTCAACAGTTATAGACGTGTAAACATGGAGTTCACTAACGCCGAAATTCGCGTTATTTTAAAGTTTTCCTTCGTTAAAGGCAAATCCGCTAGAGAAACGTTCCGTGAGATTAATGGTGTTTTGGGGGATGGTACTCTATCACTTTGAACCGCGGAGGAATGGTTTCGACGATTCAGAGCCGGCGAAAACGACACCATGGATAAGCCAGCCGGCGGAAGACCTGTGACGACAAATACCGATCAAATCATGGACTACATCGAGTTAGACCGGCATGTGGCATCTCGTGACATCGCCCAGGAGATGGGAGTTAGTCACCAAACCATTTTAGACCATCTGCAGAAGGCTGGATACAAAAAAAAGCTTGATGTTTGGGTGCCGCATGATTTGACGCAAAAAAACCTTCTGGACCGAATCAACGCCTGCGATATGCTGCTGAAACAGAACGAACTCGACCCATTCTTGAAGCGGATGGTGACTGGCGACGAAAAATGGATCACATACGACAATATCAAGCGAAAACGGTCGTGGTCGAAGGCCGGTGAATCGTCCCAAACAGTGGCCAAGCCGGGATTGACGGCCAGGAAGGTTTTGCTGTGTGTTTGATGGGATTGGAAGGGAATCATCCACTATGAGCTGCTCCCATATGACCAGACGCTTAATTCTACCATCTACTGCGAACAACTGGACCGCTTGAAGCAGGCGATCGACCAGAAGCGTCCAGAATTGGCCAACAGGAAGGGTGTAGTGTTCCACCAGGACAACGCCAGACCACACACTTCGTTGATGACTCGTCAGAAGCTACGGAAGCTCGGATGGGAGGTTTTATCACATCCACCATATAGCCCGGACATAGCGCCAAGTGATTACCACCTGTTCCTGTCCATGGCGAACTCCCTTGGTGGTGTAAAGTTGAACTCAAAAGAGGTTTGTGAAAAGTGGCTGTCCGAGTTCTTCGCAAATAAGGAGGGGGGCTTCTACGAGGGAGGTATTATGAAGTTGCCGTCTAGATGGAAACAGATTATCGAACAAAACGGCGCATATTTGAACTAAATCCGATCACTGTAACACTTTTTATAAAGCATTGAATAAAGAGCAAAAAAGCGGAAGGGAGATATTTGACAACCTGTTATAATAACTTGTACAGCACTTGTACAGGAATGGTCTAAATCCCAGTTAAGCAATTTATTGTTGAATAAGTTGCTGTCCTTACTGTTAAGTTGTTGGCTTTACCGATGGTTATGTTTGATTTCAGAGCGAAGATCACAGAACCCCTTGCAGTGCCTCTGAGCAACGGTGACACTCTGCACACTCCGCCTCCGCCGAGTAGCGGTGTTATACTTGTCAACATCCTGAACGTTCTCAGCGGCTACAATTTTACTTCACATAGCATCGAAACCACGGACGACAAGATACTCACCTATCATCGGATCATAGAAGCCTTTAAATATGCATACGCTACCAGGACAAAGCTCGGCGACATTGATTTCTTGGACTTAAAAGATGTAAGATATCATTAAGCTTACTTATTACAGGCTTATTTTGGACTTAAAATAAACTATTGACGAAAAGATTAACGTTTATTATGTAACCGAAGGAGCCACAAAGTCTAGAGCCTTAAGGTTCTAGAGTAGAAACCACGGACCGGCAAGCAAAAAGTAGGAAGTCTATATCATTAAATCATATTTGAAATCAATATGGGTGGCCTGGTTTTAGTCGCGTAAGACCTAGGGGCGAAATGATTATGATGTTGAGCTAAATGACGTTTCGACAGTACACAGTTCATTTATAAGTGAGATGATCTATGGAGCTCTCGGACTTTGCTATCCTGATGTTAGTTCTTGTAAAGTCTTCATATTTATTGGTATGTTCACTGGAAATTTGAAGGCATACATGTACGTGGTTGTAATTCGGTGGTCCGAGTATATGGTCAAAAATCGTAACCCATGGTGTATTATCTATTATAGGGAGGTGATGAGTAAAGAGTAAGTAAGTAGATCTTATTTCAGGGGATATAAACTGAAAGTTATAAAGATTACGTCATTTCTTATTTGGTTGGATTTATGACAAGTAATTAAAAGTATTTATAAAAACTATGTTCAAATAAGACTCCAAACAACCTGTAATTATATTTATCATTACCATAAACAAGATAGACGACTAATCCATTCGTCTCTATTGATCGTTCGCTTTTAGTCATTATTTCAGTCAGTATGTCTATGACACTATTTTGTTTATTACACAGTTGATACTGAACGTTACCACACCAAAGTACGGGGCAGAAGTACGCGCGAGAATAAACGACTCCTACACAAGCAACGACACCGCCGCGTACGGCGCGGAGGTATACAGCCAACCGGATGCGGGGACCGCACATATCTCTGTCATCTCGAGCGACGGGAATGCTGTCTCCGTTACCAGCTCCATCAATTACTAGTAAGTGAAGCGAGTGGCGCGCAGTACAGCCAACTGAACGTAGGCACTGCGCACATCTTCACCATGACAAGCGACGGGGACGCTGCCTCCGCTACAAGCTCCTTCAACTACTAGTCATAGAATTAAACAAAGACATAAACATATGCGATGACATTTAACATGGTGACATAATAAAGGAAGAAATATTGTTTCGCAGCTTCGGCGCCGGTGTTACAACGCTCAACACGGGCATCGTTATGAACAACGTGATGGACGACTTCTCTTCGCCCGGTATCACAAACTTTTTCGGAGTGAAACCTTCTCCAGCTAACTTCATAGCGCCGGGGAAGAGGCCCTTGTCGTCTATGAGCCCCAGCATCATCGTGGACAAGGGTAGTAATGCCAAGATGGTTATCGGCGCCTCCGGTGGCACGAAAATCACCACTGCTGTTGCTTTGGTAAACAATTCCTTACCCATAAATATATTATATTCCTTACACATAATATAGTCAAAAAGTATAATTAGTATAAGCTTTTAAGAGTTTGTGAAAATTTATTTTAGAATACTACGATCAAAACGTTCTAAATAACTCGTCTTTATGTAAAATGCTTTCCTATACAGACTCTAATTCGCAAGCTTTGGTTCGGGCAGTCTATAAAGGAGGCAGTGGACGAAGCGCGGTTGCATCATCAATTATTCCCTATGCAAGTCCAGTACGAATATGGAATAACACGGGTAAATACATATTTCTTAAATTATTTAATACATACCTTACGTTTAATGTTGCAAACGGGATCACTTTGCATTGCTAAGTGTGCAGAGAAGAGAAAAGAATTTCATGAAATTGTGCGATCTCGGAATTTATTAATTATTGTTTTTGTAGCTGTGTGACATATGGCACCGTTGAAATCACACGCCATAATGACACGTGTAGTAGAAATTATCACGTTTTTTATATAATGATTTTCTAGTTATAGTAAATTTATAATAGTTTAAAAAGTATGCTTATATATTTCCAGGACATAATACAGGGTCTAAAAGCTAAAGGTCACGGTATGGAGCGGTACCGTGGCCGGGGATCGATTGTTTGTGCCTTGTTCCGGAACAGAACCGGTATCTACGCCAACGCTGACTTCAGGAAAGGAGGTGACGTGGCGGGGATGGACTAAAATGTACAATATAAAGAACTGACGTCTCTGTATATTATTAGTCTCTAATTTATCGCAATCTCAGCGTTCTATCGCAACTTGGACGCACAAACGTAGCTTTATTGTAAATATTGTAGCATCTATTAGTTTAGTCTCAAATATAATATGTAAATGCTTGCTTTAAATAAGATTTTACTTAGATACAATACAGTAAAATATAATGTTACAGCTGTTTTATTTCGTCGCAGCGCCATCTGTTTTTTAATGTGATAACTAATAAAATTCGTTGCTGTCTATAAGACATTTTATTTGGAATGACAACAATGAGTAATGTATAAATGCCATAATTGCCTTTCATTCTTAATAATTTTAATTTATTGTTTGTAATAAAAACAATTTATTATATTAATTGTAAAAGAATAGCTAAATAAATAGATGGTATTAATGGTAGCATTAAAGAGTCATAAACATATAAATATACATTAAATTATAGTACCGCTTGAAATTGAATCTGTGGTTATCATATATCGTCTACAAAGCAGATAATAATGTCTATAACAAAATTACTTAAGGCTTTTCACAAAACAAGTATAATGTAGTAGTAATAGAAAAATGAGTCCCTAAATTCAAAGCTAAGCTAGTTCCTGGAAACATGGGTTTTATGAAGAAATTATTATAATTAAAATAGGTTATAATGTGATTGGCAATAAAACAATTGTTAGAGTTGACTGAATCTCCATGAAATGATTTAATATTAAGAGAAAAAGTGTAATTAATAACATTGCCTTATGTTTCGATGTATAGTAATTTTAGGAACAATTAGCTCTTTTTATCTACACATAAAATATAAAAAACACTATATAATACAGAATAGAATGTATATTAAAAAAGTTATACTCATTTTTTTCCTAATTTTTATGTAACTACTTGATAATAGGTTTTGTTTCGTTTGATTTAAAAGAAAAATTTTATACTAGCTTATAGATAACGTTTGTTTTGCCAGCCAAATAAAATGTGCATACAGATTATAAAATCCAGTATTTATAATATTTGTGGTGTTAAAAACCCACGAAAGTATTATTCAAAATATTTAACCTAAGTTTTTATTGAATTTAACTATCACATCTCAGTTACTAAGTTCATCAAAAGATTGTGGTCACAATTTTTAATTTGTAGTGTAAATTATGATTAATCACAATTTCCTCACTGGTAAGATAATCTTATTATCAAATAAAAAATAAGCAAGCTTTGAATTTGCCAACGTTTTTAATTAATTATTTGCTTGCTTGCATCTCATCTCTAATAATACATTGTAATATATTTATTGGTTAATTAGCTGTTATTATTTTGCGCTGGTTGCGAATTCTTGTTTGTTAACAGTATCAAATACTAGAATTATTTTCTTGCGTTTAGGTATTATATACCTATAAAAATCTATGAAAATGTCATTAAAGCAAATTTTGTGTACTCCTTGTTGTTTTAGTTCCTATATTATCCTTTCATGCCATACCCAGAAATGTTATAAATGGTTATGAATATTATTTTATTTAAATTCTATGAGTGACATGTTCCATTTACAATAGCTTAATTGCTTTGTAGTCCAATGTTATTTTTAACATTTTTGATCATAAATATGATATATCTACTTTTAACTTCAAATTAACTTATTTATTTTTATATTGTAAGTTGAACATATATATGTTGGCTATATAGCCATTAGAAACTTAAATGTTATATCAATTATATTTATATATAACTAGTGTTGATTTAAGAAGTTACCTATTCACCAACAGATGGCTCAATTTACAGTATCCCGTCTATGTGTAAGCGATCGTTGCAAATATAATTATTGTAATTGCTCCGTAGCTTTTCAGCCGTCGTTTAAATATTCACTTCAAAAGGAAACGTGATTGAAAATTTTAAGAATGTTCCGTATCGTAGACGATTTATTACAATTTGGTCTACGTACATAAGAACATTAATAAATTTAAGAAAAATACACAACATGAAGAAAAGTTTTTTATATCTTTCTCTAGGCTTCATAAAATTAGTAGGCAACTGTATATTATAATCATATGTAATGTCTCTAACATAAATCAATTTAATACTAAGAATTTTAATTAGAAAATTTTAAGTAATTCATTAAACAAAAAAAGCTTTTAAAAATCTTATTACAGTACGAAGTATCTTTTTAGTGATAATAGAGCGTGGGAATGAATTGCTCTCATGACTGTATTAAAAATATTGTCAAATTAACCCAAAAAACCTGGTCCTCTGGTTTTGTAGACTCTTCTTAGATTAGGGCGCGTTTGGAACCACCAGTTTTAAGTTGTAGGATGCTTTATTGCCTTTAATCTGAAATTAGACTCTACCACATTGAACTCTACTGGTATCCTTTTCATGCCGTTCACAAGTGTTTCTATTGTCAATTTATTTCATTGAACGAACGTTTAGTGAAAAGTGACCATCTAGTTCTTTACTTTAATAGTGTTTTAAGGTTATTGACTAAAATGTAATGTTTACTTTTTTACTGTCAAAATTTCTCGTAAAATTTGTTGACAATTTTTTCATTCAATTTAAACGAGCCATCTGTATTACATATTACTTTTCATGACTTTTGAAAATGATCGCAAATAGTTGAGAAATATGTTTATTGCTATTATATTTTTAAGCATTAATCGGCCAGATTCACGCCAATTTTAAGATCACGATAAAAAGCGAAATGTAAATTAGACCCGAACTATTAAGGTTAACATCAGCTTATTCCCGCAGTTAGAGCGGTTATCTCAGAGCCAGCACTCGTAATTAGGCAAGCACATTATACTTTGCGCGACGTCGGAGACATAAAGGTTACACTGTGATGTACAAATGGTACCCACTTAAAAGAATCCTTTTTTTTTAATTCTTCTCTAGTTTTTACATACGGACGATTGCTTATAAGTGTAAAAAGTTTAAACAGGTAAATTAATCGCTAATTTGTCAGCAAGAAACTTTAAGGCTTTTACATTCTATTTCAATCTCAATGTAAAAAATAATCCTCGTGAAAATTTTTAAATTAATTATTTTCCTATTAAAATGCGACAGTCCAATAACTTCTGGCAGTATAAAGTTTGCAGAAGCCTCGGTTTGGACCTTTATCTTATTTATTTCACCATGAGCATAAAGGCCTGGATAGGTAATTTCAAAAGTACAGGTGTGTAGTTATACCGACAAAACGATTAAGAAAATTTAGTACAATATTTTGTTAAATATCCATCATTTTTATCATAGAATATTTCTATTTTTCCTTTGGCATTTAAGGCTTCAGTAATTAAGCTCGAAAGTTTTTCCGGACTCTTTTCACGTGGATTTTCTACCGAATTGGAAAACCGCCCAACACTTACGATTTTGGCATGGAAGAACCACTGCTCGACTTATAACTGCTTCCATAATTTTTTATGTCTTCATATCGCATAATGAATTATCTATTCCTGAAATTGTTGTGAAAATTATTCTTATTTTATTGCTATTACCTGCATAGTCATCTATGTTAGCTTGCAGAATATATTTATTATTACATAAGTGAGATTTATTTATTCTAATACAAGGTATGCGACAGGCCAATAACTTCTAGCAGTATACAGTCTGCATGGACAGATAGTAAACATTTGTAATTTTAATATGTAGTAATTCGAATCTTGAAAACGCATTTTCTAACTGTATTATTGTTACTTTATCATAATTTCCGAAACCATTGATTTTTGGATATGGTGTTATCGTCGTTCGTCGTCTCAGCCTATAGACGCTCACTGCACCTTCCCGTAAGGTTCCCGTTAGGATATACCATGATTGCCACGCTTGGCAAGCGGATTGCCGATCACAGTGTGTTACTATGGTACGCAGAGGACGCTGCTGTCTATACTGTGGAAGATTGTTCGTGAATAGTAAAAATATTTTATAATTAATTCACAAAGTTTGTATTATATAAGATTGCATCCCGAGATACGAACCGGAGACCTCAGATAGCAAGTCGATCAATAAGATGTACCACACATTAATTGAGCTATACATTCACCACTTTAAAGCCTTTACTAGTATACCCAAACATCCAATATAAGTTACATGTTTGAGGTACAGATGTATAAGTTGTTTAAAGCGGTAGCTCCCGCAGTAGAAGTTGCATATACGAGTATACCACAAAATTGTTAACCCGCGGGCTCCGACCAACGGCACGCTTTGACTAACTGACGGCTTTTAACAACAGCCGGTACCCTATATTATTCCCGCGGGTGTATAAATAATCGTTAACAGCATTTTGAACTACTTCACACTGTTTTACTTCAGTTAGAATAGATAGTGTAAATATAAAAGGCCTTATTCATTTATTGAGACTCTCTGTTATAGGTATGTAGGAAATGATAGCCTAGTTAAACTATTACTAATTACAATTCCCCGTTAATAGGTTTATGCAAGGTTTTCTTTTCTATGGCCCCCTATTGGAGACCCCCCGTACAACGCCTGTCCTGGGTTTACACGAACAGCTTAATCATTTATTCACATCCTATTTTTATTTTATAACTCTTCTTACCTCCTTCTTAATATCTCTCGCTCATTCTTTTCTCCGCCACATTAATTTCTTTTCCTATCCATTTCTTTACCTTTCATACCTTGCCATCATCATCATAACGTTCTTTCTGAATTGCTACTTTACAATTCCGATTCCTTTATTTATTTAATTTATTTCACATTTTATCATATTCCAATTTCTAATTTTTATTGTTTTAACTTATATCCATGTCACAGTATTATAATTAATTTCTTAATCACATTTTGTTTCCTTTTTGATTTTTAATTACTATTTCGTTTTATTATTTTTTATTACTTTATTTACTACCTTCTGGCAGTAATCCAAGAAGGACTGTGGCGGCTTTCATCTTTGCATATCATTGAGGCGATGTTCCCGTCTATTTTTTCCTGCAACCGAGTTTTCATATCATGTTACAAATTTATGTAAAAAAAGTAAATTTATAGACGCTGCCAAGAAAAATTTAGGGACACTTTCTCTCTGAAGAGGCCGAAATAGAATCCGCGTGTATATTTATGTGTATGTTTATCGACAAATTGATAAAGAATAATCGACAACGACATGACATATATATATATACCATTTTCCATATAGATTTAAATATATTTTTAAGCTGTATACAAATAACATACAATAACAGATAATTATTTTATAGAAATTTATGATAAGAACGATTCTAGCTCGCGGTAAATGTGTATATTTTATGAAAGAAGCGTTTTTTACATTTTTTATTCCCAAGGCTAGATTTTAGCCCTTTCGTACGTTCATTACTTATAGAATTAGATACGATACCGGCGCCGATCGTGTGCTGATTTCTCCAGGGAGTTGGGGAACCTTCTTTCAAAATATTTTAAAATTACCAAGGAATGTTCCAGCAATCTTGGTAATCATTAAGACAACGGTGTGCAGTAGTATGTAAGAAAGTGAAAATAACAAATATTTATGAACATATACACTATCGTCGAAAAGTTGGGAAGTACATCTGTTATTGGCCAAAACGAAACAACACCTGCTATAGGCGCTGTTTTTGCAGCTTTTTGCTATAGTTTCCATATCGACAAAGGTATCTCTGCTCTCATTGAACATGTTTTATCAATTTCTTAGATTTTGACGAAACAGGTATTTTATGACTTAGGATTGCGGTTGCATTCTTTTGTGGTTTGAAATGTTGCTGTCGGTGTTTTTTTTATTTAACTTTTTTGAGTCCTCTTTAGTCGCACATAGTTATGACATTAGCATTATCTGTGTTCAGAAATTATTGACTACGGCTTTTTACATTTTTTTCTTCTGAAAAATCACGCTTGAACAGTGAAGTGCAATTTATATGCTTCGAGAGGACGGATACAGTGAACATCAAATCTTTGGTCTAAGTCACTTTTTGTTAAATTTAATTTTTTATATCAATATAAGTGATTGAAGATTGTTGAATTTTGTTTTATTTGATTTTACTTTGCTACTTCCAATTTTTTGGACGGCAGTATGTATATCTACTCAATGTCTACATAGTCTGATTTTATCTATGAAAAACGAGGAAAACTTGACTTTTATTCGAAAGTCCCAAATGATTGATTCGTTTGATTGGTGTGGTTGAGTTTACACGAATACTTACAACCTCTCAATATTTCGCCTGTCAAGAAAAGCGTAATAAATTGTTTTTTCTTTATTTCGAAAAGTAATAAAGATGTCTTCATTTTAGTACACACGTACCTTTACTTTATTTATTTATTAATACACACATATATGTATTACAGATATAATGTATATATATATATATATATATATATATATATATATATATATATATATATATATAATAAATAATGTATAATGGCAGACAGTTAACCATTTTGGCGAAGAGGTAAATACCATAAATGAGAAATAAATCAAAATTATAAGTAAAAAAAATAAGATTAAAAGGAAACTGATATAAATGCATTACTTATTTATGTATCCATATTACTATCCACATAGTACCATTTAAAATAAACATTTATGTAAGTTCTAAGAAGAATACCAGAGGAGCCCAATTTGATAGAAGTTAAAACCAGATAGAACTCTTCCATAAGGCATTTTTATGTTTAGAGCTGCGAGTAAAAAAATGCAGCCGTTTAAAAGTTAACCGGCTTCGTCAGAATCGAGGTTGGCTCGTATATAACAGGCGTCAACAACCTCCGATCATTCTAAATAGAAGCCTTTGTTGGAGTTTCTTCGGCCATTTCTTTTCCCAGCTTTAACGCCTTCCGGAGTAGTAATGTAGTAATGTTAGCCAGGTAATAGCAATCGATCAATTAAAGCTATAAATGTTTTAATTTAATTTACACGTTAATTATTTATTAGTATTTGAAACCAAATTATACCATTTTTCCTATCTTACCATACGTAGGTATTCAATGTTACTAAATGCCAAGCATAGAAATTACAATTATTGTACTTTTCGATACAATGTCATAAGGTTCAATTGTTTAGTTTATCCCGTGTTTTTAGGCTTCAGCTGTCATATTAACTTCACATCTGTTTGATTAGTTGTGTTGTTTTCGAAGCAAAACTTTAATCAAATCTATTACGTTACGTTAAGATGTAAGTTAGGGGAAGTAATCTTACTTAAGACCGTCAGTGAAAAAAAAACTTTCTTTTTGTTTTCTGAAAGCTCTACTTTTCGGAGTCTTTTTAACGAAAGTTTTATGGATATAAATGAATTACTTAGTTGGCTTTTGGTTAAAAGGCAGGGATGGATTCACATTTCTAAATAAAAAAAACAGGTTTTCATAAAATTTAAATTTGATATGACGAAGTACATTTCAGCAGCCCTCATAATTCCGACTTGTTTCTTTTTAATCGCCATTTGAACAAATAAAAAAATAAGTAAGGAGCCCTTAAGATTATGGAGTGGGTACCACGGACCGCCAATTGCAGAGTAGGACCGGTATTATTGTAAATATATATGATGTAAACCAGTGCATGTCTAACGGTTTTAATGATGTTGATAATGTAATTAATCTGTTACTGTTATACGATACAGTGTATTAGTTGTTTTAATGTAATAAACTATTTTAATTGCCATTAAAAAGGTCCTCTATATTGCAATTATCTTTTAACAGCACAAGTTCTCGAGACGTGTAGCGCTACAGTAAAATTAATATAGTCATTATTCAATGCCTAAGTTAATTTAACTTCGTCGCAGCGACTGTAACATGAGAGTTCTTAAAACAAAAGCAAATTATGTTTGTTTTGAAAATTCATTTCTCTCGTATTTCGTTATCTAAATATTTTCTGTCGTACATTAAGAAGGTTAAGGTTTTTAGGTAATTTTTATTTTACTAAAATAAAACAGAGGCTCTTTTCATGTAAAAAAAACATGAAATTTCTTGACAGTGAGTAATATGACCTCTTTAATTATGTCGCGACTTACCCGTCAATCAATTATGGGCACTGTATACATGTGATTTAATGTAGCAAATAAGATCTTTAGCTTCATTATTCTATTTATTTGGCCAATACAAAGTGTTATCGTGGTTAAATATATAATAAGATCTTTAAGGACACCGTTGAGTTTTTCTGGAAATTCTTGGAGCTTTTCTTAAATCCTGAGAACAATCCTAACACGATTTTAGTGTGTGAGGATTCTAAATACCTTGTCATCCCGCTGAGAGCAAAGTTTCTCTTGAAGATTTTACTGTAAAGATTTTTTATTATTATACATTCCTTTTTTTTTTAATGAATACGGAATTAATTGTACAGCAGTTTCTTTCAAGTAATACTTGAATATGACAAAGTAATATATATATATATATATATATATATATATATATATATATATATATATATATATATACACATAGATAAGATTGCGGATAACCAATAGACACAAACTCACTTGGACATATCTCTTCGTACCATAGCATCTGACGTCGCGCAGTTCTTACCGGCACAATCGATATGACAATCATCCTTCGAATATCTCATATAAAACTATGGAATCTCTTCTACATACATATTAATGAGTATGTACTTAAATTTTGGTCAATAAACATACAGTTAACATCTGTTTTGTACATAATATTACGACAAAACATGCAAGTTTATATTACATGTAATTAACCCCCGTAGAGAAATAAGACTTGTTAGTAATTCAGTAGATGCTGTACTCAGCAAACAGGAACTATCAAATTTACGAACAAATGTTTGAAATGCGAACATAGTAGTGGATATTGAACATAGTCTGTGACTTACAATTATGATTCGTCACATTGATCACAGACAACCCTACACTTGGCGCAAATGAGCGTTACTGCCAGAAATCGGTGCATAAATCGTCCTTCGGTCGGTATAGAAATAGGACCCATATAGACTTAGCAGGATCGCTTACAGCAATCACTTGGATACGTCATGATATTAATATCAGAAGAGTCTTATTTAATAGTAACTTAAATCAATTAGAGCTCCTCTATGATAGAATCCTTCAACTTAAGCTACGAAAGTTTCAAACATTCCCTGATCTATGAAGAGTCCGCAACTAACTCACACATGTATTATTCTCGGCTATTTAGGCAGGCTTAGTTAGTGGTAATATTTTTAATATCTATAGTCATCATGGACCATTCATATTAAACGGTAGAGACTGACTGTAAAGACTGAAGGATGTGACATTTTTAGGAAGCAGACCCTTTGTTTCTGTTTCCCGTCTCCCATGCTCTCAATATCACGTACCCTTCGGTACTGATAGAGCATCGAAACTTTGCGGGCTCGCAGATCCAAGGGTAATATCCCCGCGAGCATAATCGTCCCATGTAGGCTGAAATCATTTTAACGAAGGTCCTCTGCAGCATTGATAATACTATAAATTCCCAGGCGATCCGTAGCCGGAGCCCACACATTAGCCACTTATAGTACAGGCTCGGCAACAGCAATAGATCCTGATGATCGCCGATCAGACCCCTTGTGATCCTCGCCGCCGTCGCCAATTAACCATAGGTAACCTTTTGATAAATTCGTGACAAGTGTGCCTTTATAAGACAATAGTCGGTCAGTGGTAATATTAAAAGGTTTATCATCATCATTTCAACCGTAGGACGTTCCTTACTTGATATAATCCTGTTCCGTAGATTTCTAGGAGCGGTAAGAAACAGCCCACATCTAGCGTCTTCCAACGACCTTAAAAAGGTCGTCTATCCACCTTCTGGCTGAACGCCCATTGCTGCGCTTACTATTTCGTGGTTTCCGTTCCAAAAAGCCAGTCTAATATCAAATAAAGCTTGCCACTATAATTAAAAGAGGTTGTATTTTCCTTCACGCTTTAGAACCTCACCAAATTACCTTTTTTATTAATGATAATTTAATGTATTTGATGTTAAAACATTTACACCTTTGTAAATACAACTTTACTTAATTTACTGCTAAATTATATTTTCAGTGTAGTGTCGGCTTGATAATTATGCCGTTGGCAGGCATGGATAGCTGTTATCAAACTTTGCCTCGAGCTATTACGTGAGCGTTCTGCAACAAATTAGTTTTTAAAAATGTTTGTAAACTTTGCTATGGTTATTATTTAAATAAAAATGTGAAAATATTAAGTATACTTTTTTAAATGTTTTAAAAGTTATATAATCAAATATGACTATCGATTTATCTCATCATTCTAATTAATATTAAACTACTACTGTTCTTATATTAATTTTTACTAAAAAAATGATGTATAAAAAATTGTAAGCAGACCTAAATCATTAGAGCTATTTTAACAGTCAAATATATATTTTAATGTGTAGTATTGTAAGGTTTACGCTTTTCATAAGTATTTTTAATTTTTTTCTGAAAAATCATTATGTTATGTAATAAAATGACTTTATGTGTACATAATGTCGAAGTTTAGATATTTCGGAAGTGCTTAGCAAATCCTGCTCGAATGAATAAATATTTATTTGTCTGAGGTATTATTCCCGAGATTCTTCCTGCGGTTAATTCTAGTTCTTTTAGCCTCGGGGTCAATTTTTAGTGCAAAAATCTACAAAAATAATAAGCAAGGAAATCAAAAAGCATTTTTTGAGGTAGTGTATGAATTAAAATCTTGTATGTATAATAAAAAAATTTGCAAAAGCTAAATCATCATCAACATTTCTGCCGTATGTCCCTCTGGATATAGGCCTCCACAGATTTTTAATAGAACTGGGGCAAAGTGGTCTACATCGAGCATATTCCGTCGACCCTAATAAAGAATTAGCACAACTGTCAACAAAAGTATATTTAGAAATACTGTATTAGATTTAGTCAAGCGAAATGTTAACTCGTGTTAGATGAAAGTCAAGGAAAACGTCGGTGTTAAACGAATTGAGGGGACGCAGCCATCGTTTGTGCTCTGAACACAGTAACGAGGTTAAGAGCATAAAGTGGCCACTGCAACAGATTGAAGATGAAAAAGCCTTTTAAAATTACTTTTCGCAGTTGCATAACATGTTCCCTACTTAAATTGGTGTATTTTTTTAATATCTACATAATATAAAGGAGGACTGTTGTCGCTTTTATGGATAAAAAAATATACAGGATAAAAAAATGGCGAGCGTGTGGACTGTTTAAACGAATTAAAAAAATGAAAATGATGATGGTAATTAAATTATAATTTTAAATAACTAGGTAACAACAGTAAATTAATACGTAAAAATAGACTGACAGAACAAACAAACATGCACAACTGCATAGCGATACAAACGGTTAATATAAAAATATAAAGGGTTCTAAATAACTCAGTCAATAAAACTCGCTTTGAATAGATCAAATAAAAATCAATGTTGTGCTTCGACAAATAAATTTCTATCAAGGAAAGTAAAGAATGTTATATTTTAAAAAATATGTCATCAAGGTTACCGGGTGTTCAGAAATGTTATCCAAACGACACGGAAAGTTTTCTAAAATACGCCGGCAAGCTTAAAATATTCGAACCGTTACCATTTCTTCTCGAATGGAGAGTTATAAAAAATTTTGGTTTTGAGATGTACCATCCATAAAAAGTCCATAAATCTAGACTACGCGATAGCCACATAATGTCACTCTCCCTAGTCATGAGTTTTCTTGAAACATTACTCATAAAATTTTCATATTGGCTCCATACTGCTGGAAGCAAGTCAAGGAGTTGTACTCATTGAGATCTTAAAGCTTTAATAACTAAAAGTTATTAAAGTCTGAAGCCAACTTTATGATAGCCCACCCTGTATGAATATATACCATGATACAATAATTCCTTAGATTCGATTTTATCAACTTAGTAAATCGTTGTATTAGCAATGTAATATTATGCTTTTTAGATATCTCCTGTTGTTAGGTTTAACAAATATCAAAGAACGTTTGTGTGCTACTACACATGACCTGATTGTAGACATCGACTTTATAGAAGAGAGCACACCTCATATGAATTCGCCTCAGACCGGAATATGTACATATATATATATATATAAATGATTTATGTATATATACATTCATGTATATTAAAATATCTAGTAGCGCTAAGTTTCTTTGGCCTTATCAGATCCGTGGCATTTATTAACCGATCAGATGGTAGGCTCATCTCGACTTCAATAGAAGTTGTAATCTTAAGTTGAATAAATATTTCAGCGGCTTACGACAGATTTTAATTAAAAAACTAATATACATACCTATTATATATATATACATACTATTTGTAACTTTTAACATGATTTTTTTAAGTTGGTTTTCTTCACGATGATGATCAGTATAAAAACATTGCTGAATAAAGCGTGTTTACTTGATCTATGTTAATTTAGGTTTAATAAAAACAAGGAATTTTGATTAATAATTGAATTCAGACATAAATTTCAAGAAAAAAAAAACCATTTTGATACTCCACATTGTTCTTAATTGTGAAAATAATATTCTGTTACGATTTGAATATTTTTGTAGGGCTGGTTTAGTAGCAGTTGACTAGTTCATTATTCGCTTGTGCTTCATGTTATGATTATGAGTCATACGACAATATCATATGGCCACTATCCACACACGATGAAAGAGATCAACTTAACTAAATTAGAATTCTGGAATTCTTTTAGTAGATTACGCAAATTGTGTGATATCTATCAATTCGTACTAACCCGCATAGAGCAGTCATCTGTAATTAAAACCCGTACACGTAGTGTCTTGGTAATAAGAATATAGGTAGGCTGTGTCTGCAATAGTCACCTAATAATGTTAATTGGGTGACTATCGCATAAGTGGATATGGGGGGCATATAATGTTATGCACGTTTGACCCGTTTGATGACGAAGTACTATTATCTACTTCTTTTCTCCTACTTCGATATGTCCTGAACGTTCTCGTCTAAGAGACCGCAGCTTTCTATCTTTTTTCACTATACTCACCGTCACTCACAGTTTCATCTTATCCCTACGTTGTTTACTGGACAGGTCAAGAATAGAACTTGAATTATCGATGTGTACTGGTAGTATTATTTTTGAGGAAATATCTTTGAAAAATATCTCTTCTTCATAGAAAAAGGTAGAATTAATTGTGTTTTTACCTACTTACGGATCCTTGGTAGTTGTTCTCGGTACATCGGATGTAATTATGGATTGCACGAATGCCACTCAATACTTACATGAAAAGGAAAAATCGAGTTCCCTCGGTACTTTCGCAGTTCCATGGCAATAGAAGAGAACTTTATGCTGTATTTCTCTCAGGAGTCGCTTTGACCTGGGGACTTATTAACCTTTCTATCTTTAACAACAACAAAGGAAAACTGTAGGTCTTCTTAGGCTGTCTTCTTTTCCTAAAACAAGTCTATGTCATCGGGATCTCTGCATGGTCTTTATTGCCGCCTAGCACCATGTTTTTCTTTAGGCGGAGTTTTGCACAGATTTAAAGTAGGATTTCACGAAGGATTTCTATTGATTTTAAAATAAAACGTCATCTGAAACATGAACTATTCACCCTACCCTAGACATTGGTCTGTTCATTACGTCGTCTTCTTTTCGCAAATCATGGCAAGCGATATCAAAACTTAATATTAAACTATTGCCGGGTAGCGTAGTATGGCATTGAGTCAAAGAAATTACAATATTATCGAAGCATTCATGGAATTCCGTAATCTCCACATTCCATTATGTTTAATAATAATGCCTAAAATCAATACAGCCTATCATATCGATCATGGCATGTACATGTTAGCGGTAGTTATCTATAATTAACTTGCTATAATTTCTGAACAAGTAATTTCTAAACTATTACGTAATAACCCTGGGTACTAAACCTGGGTACAAATTGAATAAAACAAAACTATTATTAATTTTATTAACAATTTCGATTCTGCAAGTGAAATGTACCGTAAATTTTGTATTAAAAATAGCCTTACCTTCATAAAAAATATATTTAAAATTAAAGTTACATGTAGTATTTTTATCGTTTTAGTTCATAGACGCCCACCATAGGCCTTTCCCAAATATGTTTAAGAGGGGATATGGCATAATCGCCACGCTTGGCAGGTTGGTTGGCGATCGCAAGGAAGTGTTATGGTACGCAGAGGACGCTGCTGTTCATCCTCTGGAAATGTGTTTGAGGGCAGTGGCGATCCTATATAATTAATGTGCAAACTATAAATTATATAAGATTGTATCCCGGGAATCTAACCCGCGACCAACGATCATAAGTTTCAGTTCTCTACCGCTGGTCTTTAAGTTAAGTTGTATGTTATTAGTATTTAAATTTCTCTAGTCATATTCATGAAAATGTTTGATCGTTAATGATACGAGCTAGGTTTACCATTGTTTATTAAAATAATGTTTAATGGAAAATACTTCGTGTATGTAAAATATGTTTTCAGGAAAAAAAGCTGACAAAGACGACTTGTTTTCTTCCTCTCTTATAGAAAGAAGAAAGTTTTCTTTATCAGCGATTATTTCGAAAGATTATACTACTAATTTTCTTATTATGTACATGTACTCACATATTTTAGGTTATGTGCGAATTGCACAGCATCAATTTATTGTAGGAAAACTTTTACAATTATTGTTATAGCTTTTTGTTATTATAGTTAGTGTTTATAGCCACCCAATAAATCAACAAAAACTTCTTTAAACTCAGCGCCAATCTGTATAATAAAGTTTAATAAAGTTACTAACATTTCCATAGATAAAAAAAGTTTTCTTATTTCAACACAACCTACGCACGTAGGCAAAAATTAGAAAATTTTTGTACGTTGTGAATTTTTAAAATTTCAATCTGTTGAGTTTCATCGGGATATTCTATTTTCTTATGTACAAATTAAACTTGGTGTTAAGCGAGACGCGGAGGCCCCTTAAACGATCCGCTTTGTTTTGCTAAAACTTATTTAAAACATGTGTTTGTTTTAACTAAATGGTTTCGTGTTGAACATATTTCGAGTAATGCTTAACTAAGTTAAATGTTGATATTAAAGTGGCATTAAGTTTCACTCGTATTTACGTGTTTCTTACTTAACTGTGTTGTGTAGGCGTTGTGTAGATTTTGCAATCAGTATAACGATAAATTGCGTAGTTTTGGACCTCGGCAGAATAGTTATTAATTGTGTTAAGAGAACTTCAAAATTAAGTAGTCTCACAACTTTTAATTTTAACGTAATGCTTAATATGATTTTTGTAAAGTAATTTAAATCTTATTATAATTATTGTGTCGGTCGATGGAAGACAACTGCAAAGGCATTGGTCTTTTCCAAAGATAGCCACGATGGCCATTCATGCATTGCCTGCAGTTAGCGACTTTCCGCGATTATGTTGTCGGTCCACTTTGTGGGGGGTCTATCCATGTGCCGAGTCTACTGGATTGTGGTCGCCACTCAAGAACCTTCGAGAAGGCTTCGAGGATCATTGGTTGCACAAACTATGTGACCCGCCCACTGTCATTACAAATGAGTAATTCTTCCAGCTCCGTCAACTAATTCAATCGAGTTGTTTTATTTTTGAATTAAAACACGCATTGAATATTTGAACTAAAATTCTCTTGCTATAATAAGTACCGAGAATGTTTTAATAGAGCATCATATAACTCGAATTGCAGAGCAAACGCTCCAGAACTCTGCTAGTTAAGTATTCATTTCTCAATTCTCACTGCATTCATTGAATCTACAAACCGATTTTAAGGAACTCAGTTTCTACTTCATAAAAAATTAATATGTCAAAATTAGCAAAGGAAATTGTGAAATTTAAACATGGATTGCCTATTAGATTTGGAAGAGATTTAGTTCTATAATTCCTTACGTTTCAGTTGATCTTTTCCAAAATATTTTTTGCTACGACTAAAAGCTCTTTGTTTCCTACTCTAGGTACATACTATTTTTTTTAGGTTAGGTGTTATCAGGTGTTCCAATGCGTTATTTTAACATATATATAAGACTTAATGAAAAATAAAGTGTTGATTGGGTGTATAACATACATTTTAATTTTTTTGGGTCTTGCTAATTTTGGTCCGTCGGCACAATGGAAAGAATAAACATTAGGGATTCTTTTTATTCACAATTTTTCTTGTAGCTTCACAAGTGTCGGAGGGAAATGTTTCTTATTCACACATAGGCTGCCACTTATATTTAAGTATAATATCTAGGATATACCGACTTTCCTTTTTACATTAGTGCATTTTTAAAATAATAATTTTTGTATCACTTAATATCACTCTGATTTCTTTTTAATTGCTACTTAAGTAATTATAATCTAATAACTTATACTGCATTCCAAAACGAGTGTAACAGAGATAGATACATATATGCTAAAGCGAAAATCTTGTCGGTTGTACATGCATAGTAACAGTGATTAAAAAAATATCATTATCATCATCATTTCAGCGATAGGATGTCCACAGCAGTATTTAAGCTCCCTCCTAGGTTTAGACACAATTGTAAGAAAGATATTTGCCAATTATAGACACATTTGGTATGCGGATTGGCGAACGCAAGTAAATCTTCAAAAATCGAAATCGTGAAACCTTTGACTTGTATATTTATTAGATACAGAAGTTTAAAGGAACGGAAATATTTTCTAAAATGTACTTGCACTTATACAAAGACACAAATGAAAGGAGACCTGGAAAATTAATTGGGCTCGGTTGAAAACAAAACATTTTGTTTAGAACAAGCCCGCGGACCGCGTCACACTTAGTGGAGTCGAATTTAATTTGTCCCAGCGAAATTGACACGGTGCATGTCGTAACGTGATGACGTCATCACTTCAAATTTGACTATTCGGTATTTGCGCTGTATTTGAGCTGAAATCGCTACTCAAAATAAATGTTTATCGTATACTCTCTGTATTTCAAAATTTAATATCGATATTAAGTTTCGCTCACAACGTATCGCGTAACAATTTTCTTATGTATAAATGTCAACGTTTTAGGTTAATCGGTGATTGGAATATTAATTATAACTTTTTAATAAAGTTATTAAATCGATTTTTTTTATTCATGATAACAATGTAAAAAGAATTCAACTTATCACTGTGCAAAACGTTTATATCATTATGTATTAAATAATTCAGGGCAATATATTATTATCCTTATATTGCAAAATTGCAAATACAATTTTGTATGAAGGTGAAATTGACTATGATGTTGTCTACATGAAAAGAAAATTAGTGAGTTAGTAGTGGATTCTAAAATACTCTCAGATTTACTAATTTTGCGTGAATATACGAGCGCGTTGCTTTTAAAAAGAGCAGAGAGAATTAGCTATATAACTAGGGCATGAGAACCTCCGCTCAACTGCTTTAAAAGCTTTTACGCAGTTCTTTCATAACGAGGGTTTGTTGCAAGCAAGTTGCGAAGCTCTCCCACACTTATTTTTTTTCTTTAATGTACTTATTACATTTTGATACAAAACAACACACACATATATATATATATATATATATATATATATATATATATATAAAGAGCCGGTAGACACAGTGAGGGTTACTACTAGGCGGGCTACAAGGTCTCGAAAAGTCGATAGATACTGGTAGCGTAAAACTGGTCATTGTCCCTGTCCTTTGCCTTGCGGTGTGTGTGTATCGGCTCATGTGATGGTAATAACGATATTGAAATTTCCATCCTGGTAAGTGATGATGATTACTGAAGAATAACTTAATTGTTTTAGTGCAAACTTCACACATCACATTATTGTAGCCTTTGCTTAATTAGCACAAGTTCGATGGATATCATCGTTTTGACATGTGCGTCTTTATTATTTTTGATTCAAGTTTAATATCTATTTTAATTTGAGATGCTAGTGGACATAATTTTATTACTGTAGACATTTTGGAATTGATAATAAATTAATTATTTTGACAGCACTTTATTAATGTTAATTTTGAAAGGTTCTAAAGTGCAAGTACCCGAGATTTCGTTATTATAAATGACATGAAAATCTCTGGTTGCAATAAAGGATTAAAATAAGGATGCAATGACATAATTTAGCGTTAATTACTTTGTTCTTTTTATTTCTTGTTGACTTAGATTCAACTACCATTAAATTGTTACCAGTTAAAACACATAATTATATAAATTTATAGTCAGCGGTGCACTCTGATTCGGCCAACTCATTTCGAAGAATCTGTGACAGGTAGGGCTATCAGCGTATACTAAAACAGAAAGTCTGTCCTTGAGAGAAAATTATTTGTATCCTTCTCATTATAAATACTGTAGATAGTACTTTTTAAATTTATTTGACTACAATTCTGATAGATGTTAAAAGAGAAAAGTTTTTTTTTTGTATATCGCGCTAGTCTATTAAAATAGTAAATATTTTGATTTTATGTTGAAGCCCAAGTTATACTTTGTATAAGAAATAAGCAAACAAACAAGTTAATTTAAACCTTATTACCATAGTATAAGTTTCCTTGCTAAGAAAATTTTCGTGGTATCTCTTTGATTTGTATTTACAAATGATTTTATTAATTAAAAAATAAACGTAGTGTATGTAGCAGGCAACAATTGCCGCGTTAATTAAATATCTCAGATGTAAGTTGTTTGATGTTCCCCTTTGAAACCTTTAAAGTTTGTCGAATTATGTTTCAATCGGAATTTGAAAGTTTACCCGTTAATGACAAATTCCCGAATTTTCGACATTAATTTCTCCTGAATTTGGAAAAGTTTCAACTGTCACATAACAAACGTTCGTTTTAACTTTTGATTTTTATTATTTTAATGTCACTATTAAGTGTTCCTTTTTGTTTAGCAGTTTTAAATTTAAAAAAAATTATGTATCACAAAATATATATTTTTTCATTTAATATTTATTTGTTGTGTACACCCGTGTTATGTTGTAATTTTGCAATGAAGATGGAGTTTTGTTTAAATTTAAGATTAAAGTTATGTTAAAAAAAAATCTAGCTTTATTTTTAACGTTTAGTCATGTTAACCGTCACCGTTATTTTTTGCGTATTTGTCATATTAACTAGAAACAACTCTCTTTTGATAGAGCCAATAGGCCTTTGCTTTATTGTGTGGATAATTTCTATGGTAATCACAGGTGAATCGGAGGTAGCAACTTTACAAAAAGACATATTATAGAATTTAGATCCTATTTCAACACATTTAACAATTGTTAAATAAGCTAAAATATGAATTTACACTACAAACCAATTAAAATGTAGAACATATACTTTAATTAAAATAAACTTAGTTAAGTTCTTTTTTTTTATAGACATTAGTGCTTTTTTACATGATTGATATTAAAACGTAAACATGAAAAATAGGTGAATTTCATTTAAAATAGCGACAGTTGAGGTTTTGGCCGGCTTTTCTCAATAGATCAGCGTTCCGAGTCGGTGGTATCTTACTTCTTATAATGATAAAATAATCGACGAATTAGAAGCGCATGTAAATGCTTACTCGAATTAAGATATCTAGAATTTTGAACATTAAGCTTTTTTTTGTATCGGTCATTATGACGCACTACAAATTATTGCACAATTTTCAGAGGTTTCACTACACAACATACATAAATTTATTGCACGATTGTCCAGTTCATTGCATTGTAAAGAGAGGAAACGGGTACGTTTTTTTAGGCAGACAGAGCAGTTTGAAGAATCTCCTTGCAATGCATTGGCATTTACCTTCACCAACCATACTCTCTCTCTGCCTAACCAAATTTTATATGTTCGTACGAAATCTTTGGAAGCCTGCTCCAAAAATAAGCTAATGTTAGCACTTGACAAAATTAAAGAGAAGAAAATTAAATTCTTCAGGAGCTTGTAAAGGCATTATGATGACTTCGCTTCTACGTCCATGCAAATTCATTATGAATTCATGTTCACTTTGTGTGGTTTTCAGTTATATTTTAACAGTAAGTTTTATTACCACTATATCGTCGTCCATTACTAAGCACAGATCTCCCTAAAGAATTCTAATAGGGTTGGTGAGGCTAGATACGAGAGCTCAGCTCAGGGTCGACATACCATTGGACTCCTTTCGAAACTCACCGACATAAACAAACTGCGATAACTCATCAAGACATCTTTCCATCTCACACAACTTCTAAGCGGGCACGGGTACTGCAAGCAGTACCTGTACCGTTTTAAAATAATTGATAATGAGACTTGCCCATGTTACGACTCCACAGTACAAACTTTTCATCACTTACTCAGACACTGCTCCGGATTCGCACCAAAAAGATGTAACCACGAGACCATATGTGAAAACCTTAATATACCTCTACAGAAAAAATCTACAGCAGAATCTTTTGATGAGTTGGTCCGGCACATTGTCCTAAATCTCAAGGTATTTAACAGTCTGTAGCGCTTGGGCAGCGACTTGAAATAATATAATGTACCAACTAATATATAATTGAGTAAAACTTCCGAATTGTATTTTTAATAAGTATAAATTTTAGCTGTATTTACCCATAAGAGAATATTGTGTAAGAAAAATGGTAAAAAATTATAAAACGCTGTCGTGCATCGCAGCTGGGAGAGACATATCCGTATCAAATAGCGGCAACCCTCTCCCAACCGTCTGCGTTTAGTAAAACCGAAAAAAAAATATTGTAAAAAAAACACTAGCGATACAAATTAGAATTAGTAATAAAAAAAAATAGGGTTGGTGGAAAGCGACCCGCACCCAGAGTCTTCCGACGATTTTATCTGAGTCGTCTCTTCTATGATCTTCTCTGATATGATCTGAGAACTAAGCTACATTCATTTCATCTTTGCCCTATATATTATTTACCGTTTCGTTAAAATACTTGTGTTATTATTTCTCTGAATTTAAAATAGACTAAAAATTTAGAGAAGATTTATTGCATAAATATAATGTTGTTGTTCTTAGTTAAAACTCGTGGAAGTACTATTTTTGTCAGCTTAAACGTTTATTTCGAAAGCTTTCAAGAATACAGTTCTTTAATAATTAAAGTTTATTTCAACTTACTCTTTCAGTAAGTCAACAGATGCGGTGTCAGCACTTATTTCCAGCTGTTCTCGTTAACCATTAACAAGTACGGGAAGTTTTCTCGTGAGATAACTTGCAGGGTGGAACTTAAAGTCGATAGTAATTGCTTAACGTCCTCTGTTGCTCGCTAAGGCTTAACTATGTTACAGGCTAAGGCATTATTATATTAAACACTATGAAGAACGCGGTCCTACAGATCAGACACATATTTAAAGATATTTTAAGATGTTGTCACAAAACTAACTAGATAACATTGTTTTAACATTTGAAGTGTTTTGTCTATTTTTTAATGATATTTCTATTGCATAAATATATATTATTGTAACAAAAATATATATTTTCAGTTTACATTAATTTATTGAATAATAGAGTCTAAGTAATGAAACAAGGGGCTATGATTTTTTTTAATAATTTAATTTGTGACGTGTAATAATCATATGCGGGGTTAAAACGAAAGTCAATTTCCTAATAGAAAATTTGATGTAATTTTTTTTAATTCTTTCGTAAATTGCTATTGTTAGTCGGTTTTTAATTTCAGATATCAGATCGCATACTGCATTGCTTATGTCAAATGTTTTCTGTTTTTTCATTCTTTGTTTATTTGCAATAGTTAAGACAAAAATTAAATGTCGTTTCAGAAAGAGATATGTTCCAAAATTGGTACAAATTTGCAGACCTGTTATATTGTTAAGATTTTCCATGTGCTTTGTCGGCCTCTCGCTTAGCAGGCGGGTTGACAATGTGGTTTTGTGGTAAGCAGAGAACGCCGCTGCTGTCCTCTGAAAACTTGTTTATGTGCAGTGGCAATTCTGTATAATTAATGCACAGTGTGAATTATTCTTTGTCTTTCCATAAATGTTGTTACTAAGAAAAAAAATCTTTATTGTACGTATCATTTATTACTACAACTGTGTGTTAGTTTACACATTAAAAATAAATCCATTAAAAACATTAAAAGCTTATTCGAAGTGGTCGCCATTGGCTGCAATACAATCCTTTATACGTTGACCCCAGCTATCAATAACAGCACAAATTCTTTCTATGGGAAAATTCTTCACTGCCAATCGTATGAATTGTTTTAGGGACTTCAAATTATCAATGAGTTTAGGCAATCCTAACTCTCTTAAACTGATCATAAATAATAATCCAGTTAATTAAGACCAGAACTAGATGACGGCCAGTCTTCAGCTCTGATGAAGTCCAGAACGTTCGTTTCTAATCAAGATTGGTTGAACCGAGATTTTTGACCCGGCGTCGAGTCTTCCTGAAAGGACCATTCTTGGTTGTTGAACATAGTGTTGTTAAAGGGCTTCAATACTTTGTCATGAATGGCAGCTTAATACATATGTAAATTATATGTAATCTAAATAATATAGCCATATCAATAAGCTAAATTGACTGCGAATACCAGCAATTTAAGATTAGGGAATAACTTTATTCCTTTTGAAGTCGGTTTAAAAGGAATACCGAGGCATACCCGTTTATCCAGTTGAACAGCGCGCGGTATGAAATTGAATAATTCGATAACGTTCCCCGTCGCTCCTCGCAATTGATTTAGCCACCGGTCTCTTCCATTCTGCGTTGTATTTGTCAACAAAGCGTGACTTATGATCGTGGACATACCTAAGAGAAAAATCGCCTTTAAAAGAAAACTTTATATAATTTACCTCGAAGCAAAGCCACCAGAAGAGAATGAAAACATCTTTTTAAATGTTTTTTTCATGACCGTACACTTGTTAGGTTTTGCACGATTATTACGAATTTAATTAATAACTGTGAATGATTAGGTTTTTTTATACGCTTAAGCGGATTGACGTAAGTTACACGAGCACGTATCTGTCTGTGTTCTTCAAAAACGATGCCACTGATATATATGTTTAGCTGCTGAAGGTGATTTACTATTCGAGCACATATCTGTGTAGCAAGGAAAACGATAGTAAGGAGTAATTGACCTTTCTTTTATTACATATTTAAAGAGTATTTTGTCGCCATCATTGACATTGCGAGGCATAAGCTTACCATAAAGATATTTATGATGGGATTTACCATAATCGCCACGCTCGGCAGGCGATTTCGCGATCGCGGTGTAGTATTATGGTTCGCAGAGGATGCTGCTACCCATCCTCTGAAAACTTGTGGGTGTGTAGTGGCAATCTCACATAGTTAAAAAACTATTTAAAATTTACAATTTCATCTCGAACGCAATCGCAGTAACTACATCACTGACGGCGTCCAAATTCAATTTAAATGAAATACGTAAGCGCAAGAATAATCAAAAATAAAAGTATTAAGACCGTAGTGGTCAGAAAGTTGTTGCGCCGTGAGAACGTAGCGTTCACGCTACTTACTACTACTAAAAAGAAAAACAGTTTATTTATGCAGTTGACACAAAACATAATAAGCATGTAACTAATTCTCAATATTTTCTTAATTATAGAACAACGTGTACATCTTGAAATGTTGTCAAAATCAATGAATATTCGTGCTATCCTATTATTAAGAACATTCTTGCTCAGACCAACCAACGGGTAGATGATCGTTCACATAGTCTTTTACCGCCTATTTTCCCTATAACCACTATGTTAAAATTGTCAAGTTGTCTGTAGGTACGATCATAATCATTTTGCTGGTCATCCACTGCTTGGAATAAACCTTCCCCTAAGATTTCCAATAGGACCAGTAGGAATCAGCCGTTAACTGGTGTCATCAGACGACCTCAACAAGGTCATCCTTGTTGAGGTCGTCTTGTAGATAGACTTCCTCCGTTGCGCTTGATGATCCCTGGTCGCCACTACGTATTTTAAAGCTTCAACTTGCCAATGCGCTAGTCTTTGTCTGCCACTGTAGGTGACGAAGTCAAAATGGCTTAACACATTCTTAGTGAGGAGAAACTGGTTTGCGTTGGTGTATCTTGCGGTCCGTGGTATACTTACAGTTTTCATGGTAGAGTATTTTGTTTAATAAAACCCAAACAATCGTGATTCACCAGGTGATAACTGCCTAGCGACTAATGGATTCAAATAGTATTAATTACACAACGTATTAGTAATTATATTTCTTGTTATCTTTGTCCTCTTTATTTTCGAACCTCCAGAAAAAGAATGTCAACGCATGGAAACTTGTTTTTTCCATCTATTCCAATATCACGTACAATTTTCTGCTGTAGCGATATATTTTTGCTAAGTCGTCCCTAAAATAAATCTCAATTATCGTAAGCCATGTAATATAACTTATTTTATATATATCGTAGTATGTATTATACAGTTATATCGAAAAATTGCAAATATTTTTATAATGTCATTTTGTAAAATGGAGGCCGCTGGAGCTTTAAGATTCTTGGGTGGAGATCAGGGAATAGCAAACGCTACTTGAGATGTTCTTCCACAAAGAAGATTCTGGATGCAGACCCTTTACCATGTTTCTTGTCGGAAGTACAGTATTATGAGTCCGATCATTTCAATAACTCTTTTTGTAAATGAAATACAATTTTTTTTTAAATTAGGTGTAAAAAGTATAGGCAAAGAATCGTTTGACTTTTAAAAAGGGGTTATAAATTATTGCTAACATAAGGTTTTTTTTTTTCATTTATTTAAAATTATTAATAAAAAATTATAATTTTCCATAGTAAATAATACGAAATCAATTGGATTTTATATTTAAGCAATTAAAATTGGCTTAGGGAAAAAATGTATGATTACGTTATATGGTAAATAGTAAAATACGCAAGTATAGTAAGGAGAATAAATGCGTCGACAAGTCTTTGTTAAGAGAGGCACTATAAGTCGAGTACATGAATTGAACTTCGTTATTAATTAAATTATTTAGGAAGAAAGGGTTAATGTTGTTTAACAAACTATTTTGCATTTCTGCGTGTAGTATGTTGACCGCGCTAAAACCGCGTAGGCCTAATATTAGAAACCATTTATCTGGAAATTCAAAGGAATTCATTGTAAAATTTCGATGAGGAGTTTATTAAGAATCTTTTAAAACTCTTGTAACGAAATCGTTCTTCTCTAGTGTAAACTTTGTTGTCTTAAATTTATTTTTTTTCTTTTCTAACTGATGTAGTCGAAAGAAATTTAAACAATTTTAATTCATTTTTGATTATTACTATTGTTGGTCAGTTAATATTTTTGTTTAAACGTTTTGCTACAAATTAAATATAAATTGAATGTAATACACACAAAAAATTTCAGTAATTAAGACAATTAAAATTGGTAATTCTTTTTCTTTTTAGGCGGGGGATGCCTACTGCAAGTCATATGTCTCCCCCACAGTTCGCCACGATGACCGGTCCTGCGCTGCTTGCCTCCAGTAACTTCCCGAGAACTTAACTTTTTCGTCGGTCTACTAAGTAAGGGGTCAATAAATATTTAAAATGTTTAAAATTTATAAAATGTAACTTCAAGTATATTAAATTGCAACCTAGTCTAGGAAAGATGAACGGCCTCTTTTTTACCAGGTATTTATCAGGTTATTTGAGCGATCAACCACAAAAATACTGGTCATATTCCACGATAAAATTTATAAGACTATTAGGAAGTAATACTGGCAATAATGTTAAAATAACGTTTCATGTAAAAGAGCTTCTGCAGCTATAAGAGTTTAATCAACGTGTGAAAACAAATTTACATTTTAAAATTGTAATGAATAAATTATATTATTAACTACAGTCTTTGTCAGCTGTTTACATGGCTATACAAACTTTTTTTTATCCAGAAAATACTTCGTGTACCTGTTCTGTTTTGTTTATACTTATAATTTTTAACAGACATCGTCGTTATTTTAGCCATACGACGTTTACTACTAGATTTAGGCTTCCCCCATCGATTTCCAATACGACCGGATGTAAGTGGCCTGCATCTAGGGTTTTCTATGTTAACAATGACATCTGTCCACCATGGATTCACGTCTTACAATGCATTAGCAAGTTTCCACTCTAGAACCTTAAAACTCCGGTGTTCATTTTTTCTGAATGCTACGTGGCCTGCCCAAAGCTACTTTCGTTTCGTAATCCGATGGACTATGTTCGTTATGTTCGTTCGTTTGTCTACGGATCTCCACATTCCTGATTTGAACAATTTTTTGATTTTGGTTTTAAATTGAAAAAAAGAAATTGTTCTTTTGTGTTAAGCAATCTAAAAATGCCAAATTATTTAGAAAAATATTATTTATAATTTATTTTAAATATTATTTTGTATTATGTATGTCATCGAATTGCAATATGTTAAGTAATCTTCTCCGAGTTTATTAATAGTAAAAACCATCAATAATTCAATTCTATTTAAGATTGCGGGCGTATAAGCGATGTTTAAGTAATAATTAACGGAAGGATTTTAAGGTCGGTACCCTTCATTTAAGAAGCCTTATTTGTGGTTTAACAGATTAGCGTGCGGTTTACTGACGTTCAAGATTAATTTGTCACAAATATTTTGAACCGTGGTCTCTCGATCTGTCGCTCAACGAGCCATGGAGAGTTCTGCCAGAGATTTTTCTATAAAATCGAGTCAGGAATGAAAAGATTTGTATGAAAGTAGCCCAGCACATTGGCACATTGAAGTGGTAGAGGGCATCAAGGAGCGTAGAACTTATGGCCGCTGGAGCCTTAAGGTTTTGGTGAGGACCCACGAACTAGCAAGCGAAGCATAGGACCCCACAAGGGGGACAGAGACAGGCTGTTTCCAAATGGTCCTATAGGCAGTTTATGTGGGAGGCCAATGCCGACAATGTCCTACGGCTGAATGACGACGATGATGATAATAGAATGTATTTCATAATCTCGTTATTGGCAAGTATTTGAATACAGAAATTAATAAGGCCGAAGTACACAAATGTTATGCTTAAAGTTTATTCTCAGATAAATGTCTTACTCATTTTGATAATTTATGAAAAAATAACAAGAAATTCAATAGAGATATAAAAGGACCTGCTCAACCGTTACGCGGAATATTAAATTTGTCCTCGGAAATATACAGAAATGTACAAAACGTTTTCATGTTAGATCTAATGTTTACTTTAAATTAATTTCCAAGTCTGTAATATTTTTAGAACTTGGGTAAGAGTTAAAGAAAACAGAAAAATATTTTGTTTCCAATTTACATTTAATTTATCATCATACTCTCTCTCATCTGTCTCATCATACCAAAATCTCTTAGTGCCTTAAAAGGAAAGTCTATGACCAACGTGTTACTAGTTATGGCTTACGGCTCTCTCATTCTTAGCTTCTTTTCCAATTCACAGTAGCACTACTAACCATGGAAAAAGCTATGGTTGTCATTGCTTTTCCGGCCATAAATGAGGAAATCCGTAGACGAACGAAAATAACCGGCATAACCCAGAGGATTGAAGCGGTTGTGGGCAAACCACATAGCGCATTGAAATGGTGATGATGATGAATTAATAACAACACTATATTCATTGAAGTAAAAATAGTAATTACTCGGCCTCTATTTCTAATACTTTCTATTGAATAAAAGATATAGCATTCTCAATTAAAACACAAAAAAAATCACAAAAATAACTTTCCGTGTTATTAGTGGGCTATTTCTAACTTTGATCTCAGCCAAAGACAAGTAAGCTCTGTTTAATGAAACTCGGGTGTGAATTTCCCAAACTTCTAGATTATTTGTGACAGTGATCACAAAAAACCAGTCGGAGTTTGTTGCGGTTTCGTCGCAGATTAGGGTGCGTTTAGAACCCTCTTGTTTAGTAATGACATTAAAGAATAGCTCAGTCTGATTCTTATTTCTATAAAATAAGGCCCTCCTGGCATTTATCTCTTGTTGTATACAAGTAGTGAATGGTATAAATAACTGATTGGATAATGTTACGAACATTTTAATTAATCATAAAATTAACCTGTCTCATAGTAAATTGGGTGCTTCATAGTGCATATACATAATAAATGATTGTCGATTAATTTGTGTTAAAGTTGAATAAAATTTATATATAAAATAAAGTTACGCAGCAAATTCAAAATTACTTAGCGAAAAAAGGAAAACATAAAAACTGCGCCAACCGCAAAGTAAATATTCGAATTAATTTTTCCGCTTGCTCATCTTCGCACGTTCCATTCAAAACAAATCGAATCCTCCCGAGAAATCATTCCCAGTATTCTTTAAGATCACAGTGTTACATCGCTGTTTACTTTAAATAATGAAAGAATCTAGGGAACAGTTGTTTCAGAATACAACGGGAATTGAATAAGAATTTTTAAAATGCAACGTTGATAAATTATTTCATTTAATAATACAAGTATAATTTTAATATAACATTTTTTCTATTATAATATTAAGCGCGATACAGGCCTCGTCACAAGTAATAATTATTTACAATAATTACTCCTTCTTTAATTTTGTTTAAAGTTAGTTATTTTTATTTATTTATGTACTTCTTTAATAATGTTTAATAGTGAATATAATGACAGCGGCATTATCTACCAGTAAGTCATTTGGGCGTTGCATAGATCATGGTAGGTGATATAGGTATATCATATGATATAAAAAACAAAATACATAGGAAAATATACGAACGTTACAAAGATCGAAAGAACGGTATATAAATATATTCGTCGTTTCGACCCATAGACGCCCACTACAAAGCTTAAGCCTCCCCCAAAGATATCTATAGGTATACCATAATTACGAGGTAGGTGGGTGAAATCGCAGTGTCGTATTTTTCTTTATCTGAAGACTAAGGTCTTTCACCAATGTCTGTTGCCAGTGATGACGTACGGATCCGAGACATGGTTGTTTAAGATGAACTGAGGCCCGCGTCAAAAGAAGGTTCATAGTTTCCTAGAGAGCATTGGAGAGGGCTATGATCAGTGTTTCTCGTCTCGTCTGAGGTGGCAGTGGGCAGCACATCGCCAGCGCATCCAATGTCCTTTGGAGCTGAAAGTTTTTGATGGCGACCACGAGCCTGTGGACGCGGCGTCTGTATTCCCTCCTCTCGGTGGATCAACGACATAGTTAAGTTCGCGGTAAGTCGATGCAGGCACTGCAAGATCGATCATCGTGGGAAACTTTAGTCTGTGCCTTGCAGCGGGCGTCTATGCGCTGAAAAAAAAGAATTAAAAAAAAACAAATTTTTGGACGTAACATACTATTAGCAGTCTTGGACGTAAATCAAATATTATTCGGTAAAATACATAATTTGAATATTGCATCAAGAATATAATATTCATACTTAATTCCAAGACGTAAGATGTATTCACATAAAGTAGATGACAATAACTGTAAAAATAAAAAAAGACGTATCTGTTAATTATTTTGTTATTTATTGTACAAGTATTTGTGAATCAAATTAAAAAATATATTATTAAATTTCATGTTATAGCTTCAATTGAATTTCGTCTGTCAGTATATAACTGGCAGACGTAATGTAATATGATTGTTGGCAGTAATTGATCGCACCCAAAGGACTTCCCCTCGGACGCTCTTTCAAGTGTAACCGAGTACTCCATAATTTATTTAGCGTCGTCTTATGCATAATGTCAAAAGTTATAGCAAGTAACATTATTTTATAAATTATTGAATAAGTTTAAACTCAGTATGTAGTATAATGTAATTCAGTAATATATTATTATATCTACAAAATCCTTCACTTTTTATGACACAGTTCCGCTGAATTAAACGAGTATGTATATTGCATCTTGTTTTATACGTGTACGTTATTTTTACTCGGTAATTCCTTTTTTTTAAATTCTATTTTTAACACCTAAAGGAAAAATGTGATTTTTTGGAACTATTTTTTTTTCTTTACTTGTAGTATTTAAACATATCAATAAACTAGTATGAATAAAAATCAGTTTTGCAGTTGTTCATCTTTATTTGTTTACCGTGTTCCACAAGTGGATTAAAAAAACCGCCCCATAGACGTGCGATAATTTAAATAAAATAATGAAGAGGCAGAGGGCAAGCCACATACATGCAGGACTGATTGCCGCTAGAACTTTAAGGTTCTGGAACGGATGCCACGGGCCCAAGTACCAAGGTAGACAGACGTCTTTATTAAGGTCGTCGGAAGACTTTAACGCAAGGCGCATCGAACCGGTTCCAATAAGGAAATGTATGCAAGAAGGCCGTCCTAAACCAGATTATGATGAGTCAAATGAAGAAATTTGGTCCGTATTAATTACTTCGGTTATATTTTTTATTGTTTTTACCAAATTTGTTACCAATATAAATATTATATGAAAAGTTTACAGTAAAAGCTTCTAAGAAATATTGGTATCTTATTATGTTGCAGAACACGTTTCATTAGTAAATTAGACTTCAACCGTGGTATTAACTACACGAGTGCATTAGTGTTTATGGTCCTCGGATGTTTACTTCCGGACAATTTCCTTCAGAGTTTACGGGCGCTTCCGGTGGCAGTAGTCGCAACTTAGCGATACGTTAACGTCAAACAATGTTAAGTTCTGGCTTTCTTCAGAATGTATTTAATATTTACTTGACTTTCTTCCTACATATAGAATCATAGAACGATACCAAATATTCATACATATTTGTAAAAGTATGGGTTTTATAAATTCATCATTCGTTACATCTTAAAGTATAGAATGACTTAGTATCTTCACTTCCAACGATTAAGGAAATACTAGATCAACTTGTTGCTAAAAATTTGATTTAAAATTTTATAAGAAAAAATTAATTATTATACTGACTTATCACTGTATTTTATGATTTATGGGACCATTTTAATAAAACAAGATGACATAATAATGGGACACATATTAGTTAACGATAAGTCTAGTTTATAAAAGCCTAAAGCGTTAACCTGTCTCAATATAGATATAAAGATTATAACCTATGTACTGACTCATCTTGATATGCTTGTATCCATGTGAAGCAGACGGGTAAAACTAATAAAGTAAAAAGCGTTAAAACTCTATTTAATACAAATAATACTTTGAAAGGTATATTAGAAATAAGGACTCGAAACAAAAAGTGCATCTAACGAAAGACGACGTTTCGAATTACAAACTTGGTACATATCGCGCGCAGCAGATGGTCGCTGGGACATTTAGATTATTGAGTGGAGATCACGTATCGGCAAGCACAAGGTGGATAGATAAACTTGTTAATGTCAGAAATCGTTGTAGTCCAATTCCTATTAACACCTCTCAATAAAAATTTAAAGGTAAGGCCTGTCTATGTCCTGGAACGGATGTCCTCCGGCTGAAACGATGATTAAGGTGATATATTGCAGCAAAATCCGAAAAATAATATGCAAGTTAAAAACAACATCTAGTCACGATGGAAAAGTCTTATAATCTGAGTTCCAGACATAAATAACACTCCAAATTAATATCGACAAGCATTAATAAATAAAACAATTCTAACATTATTACTTTCAGAAAATGTCTATAAAATATTAGCAAAATTTGTGAACGAAGCTGACCTTCTGAGATCAAATATGAGGTCAAATTAACCTTCATATATCATAATTTATATTTCATAGTCATAAAAACCCTCCATTAGTTTGAAAATATTTTTAAGAATCGCTATTTAAGATGTTCTTTTAGTGATTTAAAAATTGAAACTAAGGGAATGTGAAATTTGATATTATAAAAATATGGTAATTAAAATTTGTACCATGATCATAACTTTAATGAATTTAAAATAATTAACGGCAGACTTTAACCTATGTATATACCAATACCAATAATTTTGAATCATCTACACTATAATAATCAATGTCAATGGAATTGTGGAATTGTGTTCGGAACAGCTATGATACAAAAAATATATATGCTTTACATGTACGCTTCTTTTTACTTTATCACGGTTGACTTGATGAGTGTGTGAGAACTATACTTTCCTCCACGGCACAGCCCCAAGGTTGGAGCACAGAAATCCATAAGACCTAGACAAATGGCAGATGAGCTTGGTTCAATTCATGTTTCAAAGCATCTTTTCTTGAAAATGGAAAGAATAGTTTAAAGAAGAGTCTGTTCAAACATTCTTTGACTGCGGCAGGGTTTGTATTCGAAATAATTTTTAAATTTTTAGTATATCTTAGAAGTGAAACTATGAAGTTATTCATTAGTTAAATATTAAAACCTGATTATTCGTATTGTCGTCCAATTAAAATTAAAATGGCGAGTGGTAAAAAATTAAGAGTGTCAAAAAGTTTACACTCTACCATAGCCAGGTAGTGAGTATCCTAGCAGTAAGGACTAATACTTGCGATCGTAAGTCGCGGATTTGATTCCCGGGATACAATTGTGTATAATTCAAACTTTATTATAATATCATCCTCCGATCGCTAACTCGCCTGCTAAACGTGGCGATTATGATATACATCCCGTATATCATAATCGCCACGTATAGGTATCTATCAGGGAAGCCTGTGCCTTCCAGTGGGTGTCTATGTGCTAAAGCGATGACGAAGAATAATGTTGTTCAAAAACCATTAAGTTTTTGTCTCTAATCTTACTTCGTCATTTAGATGACGAAGTAGAAATGATTAATCATTACATATAAAAAATTCTTTCATATCTTTTTAATATTTAACATGTTATATATACTTTTATATAATGGACTAGTAATATAAATTTTTTTAAAGCTGTTATGTATGTGTTATATACGCATGTACCTGAAACGAATAATTATATAATTAGTATAATGAATATCAAAATAAATATGATTCTGTCACGTTGTTATTCTATGTTCCATTTCATATTATGGGTGCGATTGATCACAAACACTTTGGTATGTCGGTCGGTACGGTCGGTTGACAGGTTTTAGCTCTACTGCAAACCTTTCACATCGTCTACGTATTGACACATTTCAATGGATACCGATACTACATAAGTAAACTAAATATTGTAACTGACGGGAAATTGAGGGATGCTCGATTGTCGGAGGTTATGTTAATAACTACATTTTAATGAAATATATTATAAATAATTTATAGCCTTCTTTAAATACATTCTTAAAAAAATATTTTAGTAAAAAAATGAGTGGAAACTAAATATTTACTATGTTTTGTTGTATGTGAACAAAACTACTGTAAATGGCTCAAGTTGGTAGACCTGATTACTGATATAAGTGATTTGGATGTTTTAGAATTTTTGTAATATATATGTAAAGCGGTAATGTATATGTCTAGTAAGATACACTTAAACCTTCTTGAGGTCTCAGGAAGACACTAGATGCGGATCTTTTTTCATCTCATTTTTTTTCTTTCCCTTTTTTCTAATAGAAATTTATGGAGAGGCCTAGGAGACGGAGTGAACGTCTACATATGAAATGATGTTAATGTATTGTCTTAATAAGAACCATTTTTTTTTGTCGAAATATCTTTAACGTATCTTTTCATAAGAGAACTAAAAACAATTCATATTGGTCTTTAAATCAGCTTACTTGAAAACGTGTAACTTGTGGCTACTTAACAAATACCATTGGGCATTGTTATCGTACTAAAAACTGCCATAATATCCATTCGTCCGAGACGAATCACTGATAGAGCTAGGAAAATGTAGTCCTTTTTCTAATAAAGACTTCTGTCTGTTAAGGATATTATGCTCGATATATTTATTCATTTATTTATTATTAAAAATAAAAGTTCCAATTTTTGATAAAAGATAGCACAAGAAACCAACACCCGGTCTTATATTTGAGATTAAAAATGTCAAAGAACGCTTGTTTGCTAAAGGTTACTGTAATATAAATAACTTCAAAGAAGGATAGCTAACCTTGGGAATGATCTGTTTGCTTCCAGATTTCAATGCTCACTAAATGAGTTCCTTTCGCCCTGTCTTCTCAGGTTCATCTTGGCGTTAACAAGAGATGTAAACCTTCGTAAGTTGAATAAAGAATTTTTAAAAATTAAATTAAACAATGGCAAAGAGTAAAAGAAAACAATACTACCGTTTGCAGTGACAAAAGGAGTGTGAGTATAAGAATTTAGGTTCGTCGTTCGTCAGGTTAAATAAGCAGTATATGCTATTACATTATGACCCTTGCATAAAACGACTTTAAGGCTACATATTCAGATGGCGGAGGCTACAGGGGAACTTCTGCCACTACCGGTTTACTGCGTAGATTTGGACTTCCCGATAGAGTATTAGTACGTGAATTTGTGTTTAATTTTATTAAGCTAACTTCATATCTTGCAAACTCGTGTGTAGATTGAAGAGAAATTTTTCAACAGTGGCATAATATTAGAATTGAAATAAAGCTACTCTTAGTATACTACAAACGCTTGTGCAGTTTAAATCTTCATTAAATGAACTGAGGTTATTATAAAGGGAGCTTGGTCCTACAAAGCCACCACGGTTTACAAAACAAGAAAGCGTTGAATGTACGAAGCGTAAAACAGTTCTCTATTTATTTTGCAGTCAGTTCGCGAAATGTTTAAGAGCTGTCTTCGTTTAATTTAATTCAACATTTGGGCAAAACAATGGAAAACGTACCGCGCAATTTCCAAGCTTCGGTTAAAACCCGAATCAAATTCTTGCTAATGAATATTAAATAACCGACGGCTTTAATGCTTATTAAAATTTTATGATTTCTTTATTTTTTATATCTCCTGAATAATTTTTTTATTTTATTAAATCATAAACATTTGCGTTATTATAGTAGAAACAGTACTTACCTTCTTATAGACAACGTATCTCTTCTTGTCCTACTTCTCTTCTTCTGTTTATTCTCATGAGTATTCTGTTTTGCTGGTCGTTATAGGTAGATGATGATATCCTCACTGGAGATGAATTATGTTATACCTCAAGTTGATGAGTGATAACTTGATACTGAAGAGGGTTTTTCATAACAACAGAAAGTTACTGTTAATAATATTAAGATTGCTAATGTTTAAAATTACGTAGCAAATTATTCTGAACCCATGTCTATAAAACAAGCTTGAAGTGTTAGAGGTAAGGGTATTCTTGGAAGTGATTGTTAGAAATGGTAATTAATCTCGGAAAGTGGTCATGAGGACACAGGACACAGGAGTTTATAAAAGCTGGCGGTAATGCCGGAGAGACATCGCTAATTAGCCGTTACGAGATGCGAGCTGCTATAGTGATAATCTTTTAAAAAAGTTATAAATAAATTTTGATTTACTAACTAAAAGGGTCAAATATTTATATTTTATGAGAATCCATAATTAATTTATTCAAAAAATAGTATTAAATGAAAATTTGTAAAATTTAAGTATGTGTATATTTGCTAAGTTTTCTTTTTAATACTGTAATTCTTAAAGTCACGGTTTAGTAACCTTTATCACCGCTTGAATTCTTCTGTTATTGTGAGGCCCAACTCCACTCGCAGTCTACTTATCGACTTGATGATTCTTCTTTTTCCTGCAAAAACCAGCTCGTCGAGACTCTCTGATTGCCTCTGAGCTATGTAATCTAAGTAGCTTAGAACTTAGAACAGTAGCTTAGCCACCTCTAGCAGATGGGTAGTCTGAATTATGATATAATAAATATAAAAACATTATACACGAACACTTACAAAAATCTTGTTTATAATAATGTGATGGATTTTAATTGATAATAAAGCATGGAGATTAATTTTACCACTTACTCTAGCAAGTATCATGAATGCGATTACAAAAAAATTGCGATACTATTATATGGACACAACATATTTCTTGTTCCTTTCAAATTGGTCTCTTCTGAATTTCTTCTCACGACGTACCCAAGTGTTCACTGTGAATGATCCTAAGAGGATAATAATCTGAATAATTGAGCATAAGCTTGATGTAATTTTGTTGTAAGAGTTAATTGATAGCGCCAAGAGCCTATAAAACTTTGACGGTAACAATGTTAGCGAACAAGCAAGGCCTTTATCTAATTCGTTTATCTTTATACATTGTGACAGCATTGTTAGACTGATTCATTTAGGAATAGAGCAGAGCTTTGAGCTTTTATACCGTTTTTCATATTTAAATAACTTTTAATTTTGATGAAGTATATTTTATTTTTCTATGATTGTTAGTAAATAATAAATACTGATTAAGTTCTTGTAGAACATAAGGATCAAGGATTTTCGTGATGTGGTATTTTTATGATGAGAGTGTGCATACAGGGTGAATCATTATAGGTGTAAAATATTTAGGGGTAAATGTGTATCTCTTCTTAAATTTATTAATTAACGTATGGTTCACCTTATTCAAAAATCAATTGGCTGTTTTCATTAAAAAATAAATAACGCAATGATGATATAATAACAAAAAGCGTTTTCAGAGTTCGGATTAATACTTATAAAAATTAATAAAAAAAAAAAACATTTTTGCTATATTTTCCTGCAGAATTTGTTCTATCCGAAGCTATTGGCCACATTTTACTTGAAAAAATGGATTAACGTAATTTATTTTAGAGTGATTAGGCTCGTGGCCGCTACTCGGGAATCACAAAGTTTATTCAGTGTTTATTAAATTGTTCATTTTATTTTTTTTAAATATATAGTACAGCTGAATTTCTTTCGCCTTTTGTTCTAAAACTCAGATCTATAAGGTTTATAAGATAAATAAATAATTATTAAAACACTTATTTATCTAAATTTCAAAATAATTTAAAAGCTAACGATTGGCTTGATTATCTTCACAGAGTCTGTAGAAAATATTCTTCACAAAATTAGTTGTAAAAGCTTAAAAAACATGGCAGCCATCTTTAGTTACTGGTTAAAAAGGAAATATAAGTATTTGTATATACTTATAATAATAATATATAATTATAATTACAACGTAGGTTTTATGCCATCATTGTTTTAAAAATATAAAGGCAATACCAAAATGATAGAAACGGCGCGTCATTCGGCAAATGGACGTTTGGTAGCAACATGTAACTAAAATTATTTAAAGTTATTGTATAAGTCCAAATTATGTGTATGTCTTAAATACACTAGTAAAATTTATTTAAAATGTAGTGATAAATTTATATTTCCGACCAAATGCTGTAACCAGCAAGAAATTTGAAATTGTTCCTGTAGTTTTGTGTTCAGTATAGTTCAACAGAAATGTGTTACCTCTTCACGTACGTTTCATGGGTTATCGATCTCATTCAAAGGTAAATTACAAAGCCTTTATCTCGGTCACGAACGATATATGTTCTTCATTTTACCACTTTAAGCTCGCATCATTTTCACGGTCTTTGAACAACACTTTGGTAATTTTTATCATGCATCACGTAACCAATTTCAATCCTCTGCAAAACACTAATGTATATAGATAACAATTTTTCTCTTTTTCAAAATTTAACAGTGTGAAATACTACCAAGGAATTTTATCTAAAGATATTTTATGAAGCTTGATTTTATTTACATAAGAATAAATAATTATTATACTAACGGTTTCACTACTTACAAAGCACTTAGATAATTTCTTTGATGGCTATGAACAGTGTCAAAATAATGCACCTTAAAGAGGTTGGGAAGACGCAGTCTTAATCTTTGACTGAGGTTTATGCCCAGCAGTGGACTTATTATAGTTGAAATGATGGTGATGAACGTCCCCTATAATTAGTAATCTATGGTTTTTTCATAATTATAGAATTAGTTATTGACCAATCCCTAGATTATGGGATCAACAATAGCCATTGTAAATTTAATAAGACGAAAACTTTGTTTAATTGCAGAGTATGGACTTTTATAATGGCCTGTTGCATCGGAATATCTGTTTGCTGTCTATTACTCATAGCATGCATGGGTGGAATAGCATTCGGTTATAACTATTCCTTATTTGAATTTTTAACTTTTAACGGTAATATTTTAATAATTATGACTAAAAATATTTAAAGTGTGCAATTCGTTAGCAAATTAACAAATCATGCCTAAGTAACAATATGAGCTAAGTTTTAAATAAATTAAACAAGTAATGTTTGACACTTTCTGACTGTCAATTCTCTGCTAAATTCAGAATTTTTTTAATGTGTAATAACAACTTTTTCGACTTTGACCAGCAGATTGGCAAGTCAAAGTCTACATTTAGCGCAGGACTTATAGCCTCTGGGGCCTTAATGTTCTTGAGTGGATACCACGAATCGGCAAGTATAGCGTTCGCCCACATGGTGAAGACCATCGGAAGACGGCGGACGCGGGCCACTTCTAACCAGTCCTATTTGTATTCTATGAGCTAAGTCCAGCAGAGCAGAGTTTCAACAATCAATTTAAAAAAGTATTCAAAGATAACATAATAATTTTTTAGACACGAAGTTTTCGGTGACGTACTTGCGTAACATCCCTGCGGACGAGTCATTGGAATCATGGGATGAAAGTGGACATCAAAATAGGAACAATAGTAAGTAATCAATATTTTTTAAGTTAACTAAAGCTCTGAAACTGCTCTCTCTCCTACTTCTACCAACTCTATCCAATCGTAATCTTGTGATCACCTTGAGTGATAAGACCGACATTTGTAGGGAAAAAAATGAGATCACGCAGGTTTTGAATTACAAAACTTCGTGTAGTACTGCTATCAAAAATGTTACCAAAAATGGTGTTTTACCTGAATTTTAAATAAATGAATGTTTCAGAAATCTCGGGACGCAAATATTCCAATAATTTGACGCCAAACAATAAACCAGAAATCACAGAATTGGACGACGAAGGTGTTTTTGAAAAAGAACGCATGACATTGGATCCTTCTGAAGATCCGGTTTTGGAAAAGGTAAAATTCGGAATTGAATCGGGAATGAGGAAATCCATGAACGCACGAAAGTATCCGATATAGACCAGTAGGTTAGCAAGTGGAAATGACAGAGAGTAGAGCGCGTATAACAGATGGCTGCTGGGGTCTTAAGTTTCTGGAGGAGGAGAAGACCGCGGACCTGCAAGGGCAGGGAAGGACTTCTAAACACAAAGTGGACAGATGTTTTTATTAAAGTCGTTGTAAGACGCTGGGTGCAAGCTGCTTTCAACCGGTTATATTAGAATTCTATGGAGAAAGCATGGATTTCCAACGGGGGAATAATGGGGGATAATGATGATAATATATAAAATTTCGTAAACCTAGCTATTTAATTGAACTAATAGAAATATAGTGTCTATACGTTAACAACAAATTTTAATGCAACTCCCATTGGAACAGAAAACAGACAATTCTCTTCTTTAACTCAATTTTTAATTACTTTATGTCGTGTTCTATGTTAACCCTGAAAGTACAAGTATAAACCCGAGTGACTTCTTTTTATCTATCATCAACTGTAAATATTTTTTGTGCTATCAATATTTATATATATAATATGAATGGGATATTCATAAATAAAAATTATAAAGTAAAAGAGTTAAAAATTTTCAGTTTTTTGGTAGTAGATAACTTAAAAAATCTTCGTCGCTAAAGTCAGCAAAGAACTTGAGTAATATAAATGAGAATACGTGATAGAGAGTATGAAAATCTTAAAAATCAGGATATTTTCTGTGTTTTAAAGCATAAAATTTTATGGATCTATTACGTATTACAGGAAGCCTTTAAAGAGAAAATTTTAGTTTACGTTCATGTTTAAAAGTAATTTATACGCCGGTTTTCTTAACTCGCTACATATTACAGTAATTATTAGAAATCGCTTTCTAAAGGAAAACCTCTAGATACTACTCTACTTACATTATCATTTATCGAATGTGTTTTGGTCCCTCGTTATGGTTTTATCTTTATAATTTAGCGTCATTTGGTTAAGATTACCGATTATTGGACGTACATTACGTACAAAACTGTCTTTGCAAACCATGGACTAATAAAATCATGATATGTTGGGGTTAGTTATGTGTGTAAAAGCCTTTAATGTATAGCTCGTTTTCCATTAATTACTGTATTGGACACGGTTTTAGCAATTGATAACGCAAGACTACTATTATTTATATATAAAGATTACTGTTACTCTTAAAATTAACTATTGTTTACTATCTGTTCCTCTAGACTTTGTACTACCAGAAGTTATTGGCCTGTTGCATTACAATAGAAAAAAAAGTAAATTAATATAACGAATTTGGGAGTGATCACTTTACACAAAGTGAATGGGAATAGATGTAAACGTTTTAAAGCATGCTAACGGATGAGCTATGGACTCATCCCTTTAAAGATATTTTTGGTTATGGATTTATAACCAATCAACTCGAATTTTCAATGTTCGTGTTAAATATGATAAGATCATTTGCGGATGTTGAAATAGGTAGCACCGTTTATTAAAGCTACTTTCACAGTATTGACTGTTGCTTTTCAATACATGTACCTAATCGTTTCTGTGCTAAAGGTTACTATAAAAACGGTAAACAAGTTCCTAGATATCACCGCTTTGCCTTCGCTTTCTTCTCCGCACTATGTCTTCGTAACACCTCACTCCCATGCATATCTTCGCCGCACATCATTCCGGAGTGTTTTAATGTTTTATTTTAAATTCATTTAAAAAATTCAATATTGTCCGCTGAGTTTACTTCGCGTGTTCTGCTCAGGTCTTAAGCATTTATTATCCAAACAGATGGTAGACTCATCTTGACGTATTTAAGAGATGTTATCCACCCTATGACAAAAGAATCTTTTGAACCTGAATATTCCTTCACTCATAATATATTTTTGATAGTTATTAAAATTATATTTTGAGCAAATTTCGAAGCTTTATAATAATACTTATGTAAACCTACTTAGTGTTTCATCATAAATTATATTTTATACTGGTATTACAGGTACTTAACAAGTATCCAAGTGGCTCTGTCAGTCAAATGAAAGCAGTATTAAACCATATATATTCGAATAAATTGAAGAAAAAGCCACATAGAAGTACCGAACGAAATGCAATGGTAAGTCTTTTTCTGCATTTTTTTACATTTGTATATCAGCCACTATATTTATTTATTTAACTAGATTATTTATTTCGAAATATCATTATTAGTTCAGTATTTATAGTTATCGGCTTGTTGATCTTTTTTGATGTAAATAATTAAGTTAAAATGTAATATTACCGTTGATCTTTGCATTCGCAGGCCTATGTCACAAAGGTTAGAAGATCATTTCTGTTAAAGCTTGCGATTGTGTTTGATTTAATCACCTATCTTTACTGCAGATTAAAACCAAAACAAGTGGTGGGGAATACGTGACAATTTTGTCTGATTATGATGAATCAGAGCTCAAACACTGGCGTAGAATGGCGCAAAATATGCGTTACGCTAATCACGTCGGAAGCCGTGAAGTAACATCTCATCTTCCAAAAAATAAATATAATAATACATTTATCCAAAAAATTACAACTCAAATTGTAAAAAATATTACCAAAACCAAGTCTTATGCTTACAAAACGTCTGTATCTAGAACAACAGGAAAAGGTCAAACTGTATACAATACAACTTGTACATCATTAAGAACTATTACTTCTAAACCGAGTCGTTATGAAACAATTACGTTTAAAACAATTCAAGTTAAAAAACAACTTTTAACTGTCAACTATACAAACGATAAAAACCATTGACAATTAAAATTCATTAAAATTTAAATTTTGGACAACGTTTGGTACGTATTTTTATAATAACCTTGTATTTAATTTAGTTATGGTGGTCATTTCAAAGATAATACAATTAGTGAGGCGATAGCATCTCATCAAAGACTTGTACCCTTTCATGATTTTGACATAATTTGTCTCTGCTGACCGTAATTGCTGTTGGACTTAGCTGAATTTATCGTAGGTTAATTCTAAGGTCAAATTCGTATTGTATCAAATAAAAAAAACACTTAAATCTAAATAAATCAATACATTATTATAAAATGTATGCTTTCATAATAATTAAAGCGATATAAGTGTAGTAGGTATGTGATAGAGTAATGTAATGAGACGTCAATAAATAGTACATAAATTATGAATGTTTTTTTTATGGTTCTGTTAATGTAAATAATTGAACATTAAAATAAATAAAAAATATATTTATTTCATTTTGAAAAAGTTTGTTTAATTTAACAAGATTTTTATGAAATATTGTAATGAAACTTGGACTTACAAATAACCCTGTGTAATCTTGATACTATGTGAATTGACGACATAGGCAATGTCGTGGGAAGTAACTGGAAGCGGGCAGCTCAAAACCGGTCATCGTGACGATCTTTGCGGAAGCCTATGCCTTGGAATAGGTGTCTATCGGCTGAAAAGAAGAAAAAAAGACCCTTATAGTACACATGCAAAAATTTCATACTTAATTGTCAAGTTACATAAATATATTAGTATAATAATGTCCAGTCCATTGTGATGATATCGTCAACTTCTCCAGCAACATTGAAACTTTTGCTTTGAATGCCTAACTGTTCTTGGTTACCTTATTTATATCAAGTACGACTACTGTACCTTTTGTCTATCTATCATCAACTCTATATATCATAATAACGTCCACTGCTGGACAAAGGCCTCACGCATCTTTCCAATAGGACCGGTTGACCAACATTCGGTACCTTTAGACGAACTTAACAAGGTTGTCTATTGATGGTTTTTGATTATTTAATGGCCTGCGCTATTGGGGACCTCTACTTGCACCTGTATCTTGTTGGGCACAGGGATTTTTTTTATTCATTATTTTTTTTACTTTCTTTTATTATTTTCATACTCGTTTTACATTCCTCACATGATCTATCATTTTATTCTTTTCCTTTCACGATTCAATGCAGTTGCACCTATTTATTCTATTTTCCCTCCTGTACATGTATATATATCACAGTTTTCTGTAATTTACCTTAGTTTCATTATTATTATAATTTACATCTCTATCGACGACTATTAACGTTCTTTATTAAAGATTCCTTTTATTTTAACTAGTACTGTTTTTTTACACGCAAACGTAAGCATTCGTTTTGAATTTTATTAAAACAGTCGTTCTTTTATCTATTGCCAAGATCTACGGGTTTCGTGCTTTATCTTTGTAAACGATGCTGCTTCATCGAGTTAATTCAAAATCGTTGACTTGTCTTTACAGAGTAATGTAATTTTTCTTACGTTTTAATCTATCTTGTAAAGGTAAAAATAATTTAACTAAAACCATTAGTGATGACTAAACTAAATTCATATATCTTGTTAACGAATTGTTAATTTTTATATGGTATTGTGTTCGACATATATTTTTTTTATTCTAACTTCATCTTTATGCTACTTACTTATACCAGATATATTATTATACCAGATAATAAATAATCATGATTACATTTTGAAAAGGACTTGTTTTAATCGTCCTGCATCCAGCTCTTTCCGAAGACCTTAAAAAGGTCTGTCCATTTTGCGCGTTGACGTCCTTCGCGGAGCTTGCTGGTCCGTGTCCTCAACCTCATAATAGAAAGACCTTAGAGGGCATCTGGTCTACCCACTATGTGACCTTCCCAAGTCATTTAAATTTGCGAATCCACGGGACTTTATCGGTTAGTTCTTCTACGGATCTCCTCATTTTTGTATCAATCTCAAAGACAAATCACGATCGTTATAATATAAAAAAAAACTTTAAGAAATCATGTACAATTTTGACTTAATTTTATCATCTACATTTATTTGTAATCTTATAATTTTATTTAGAGTTTAAGTAATAAGTAAGGGTAGTTAGGAGCGGCGTGGGTTTGCACCCCACTAGATGGACCGATGACTTAAATATGCTGAGGAAAGTTGCTAAATACGGGCAGCGCCAGACCAATCACCGAGGTGATCCGTCTATCAACTGATAATGATGAAGGAATATTTCATAAAAATATGGCAGAATTTGCTTCATATTAGTGTAGTTTTGTTAAAGCAAAATGTACACATAAATCAAAACGTTACTATAAAATTAATGAATCTAATCTGTTTTCAATATATCATTCATTCACAGAACAATAAATAAATTTTACTTATAACACTATAAGTATTGAAAAACCCTGTCACTTATTTTTATATAATTTTACCTTAAACATTTTTATATGAAATTTAACGTGAGACAATATTTATTCTTGACAAAAAATAAATTAACTTTATATGTATTTTACGATATTGTATATCAGAAATCGTTATTTTCGCGTAAAAGAAGGTTCTACAAAGCCTATTCTCAGTGCAGTGAAACCGATCAGGAGAGCGTTACAAAATCACGCTGTTAACATTCTTCTCACGTACCGGCTTTTATTATAAGACGTAATTGACTTCGCCTGTGTTGAAATTTTGATTTTCTTTCGTCCATTCACCGCTTAACATAGAACTATTGTACAGCCTTTTGTATGGATTTCCAATTGGTGAAAATTGAATACTTGGGAAAAACTTATCGTCTTTTTGATGTAAACGTACCAAATTACATACATTACTATTCTGACATATTAACATAAACAGAAATAAATTTAACAGTTAAGAAGATAGCTTTAAGCATTATAGTATAACATGATTGGTCTTTGTGATCATCAGAGAATCTGAAATTAAAAATACCGGCGCATTCCTTTCTTTATTCTTTCTAAGGCAAAGGCAATCCAAATCAATTTGATGTTTTTATTTTTTATTGTATTACATTTATAATATGTATTATACCTTATTCATTATAATTATATATGATGTATAAGTATGTATATTTACGTATGTATGTCTATGTATGTTTATGTATGTTTTATACACGTTAACTACCCATTATTTATACTTTTACTGTTTCCATATTATAGTTTTCTGTAAGAGATTGCATCGTGTGATTAAACCATCCATTGTACTTTTTTGTTTATTATTATGAAACAATTCATAAGTATCCTAGCGTATACAATAAAGAATATTAAATAAAAAAAATGATTTTTGCTTAATAACATTATTATATCTATATAGAATATAACGAAAGATGGACAGAGGAAAGCTTGAGAGAGTTTTTTAAACTTAATAAAAGAGAACGTAGCCGTAAACGGGCAACCGCTCTGTCGACACGATCGAAGGATTTATCAATGATAAATAGATTTATAGTGCTTGGTTTTCTCACTTTTCTTTTCGACTGCGTTGTTTGAAACGCTTAATACATTTCTTTATGTAGTACCTTTTCTGTTTTGACACATCGTTTACAAAACCTCTGATTCAATATAATATTAATGCCTAGTACAGGTTTACGCTTTTGAGAACAATGTACCTCTTTGTAAAAGATCCTCTAAAAATCCTTTATGAGAAAGAATTCTTTATTAATCATAAGATTATAATAATTATGAAATTAGATTTTAGAACGAATACCAAAAGTATGTTTTATGCTAAAACAGAACTGCAAAGCTTCGCCGAGTCAAAATACCTAACTACATGGGGATAAGAAAACTACCATTAGATAAAAATTGTTTAATACTACAATGTCTGAAGACAGATAGGTCCTTGACCAGTGTGTGATGCCAATGATGACCTATGAATCTGAGACGTACTCCTCGGTACCCCTAAGGTAAACTATAGGGTTTAAGGTCAAGAATGCTCAAGATTATCCAGAGAGCAATTGTCAAGGTTATGCTCAGAGCTTCGTTCCAGGATCAAATCATAGATGTAAGAAGATCACCGACATAGCTCAATAATGGTGAATAGTTGATAGATAAGTGAAGGTGCTTGTCTTGTGCTATGTATTTAACCCAGTAAGTATTTTACCTATTTTTATTATATATGATGTTGATTACGTACATATGATGAACAATTCTCTAGGAAGCTTTGAATGTGGATCATGCGTTTGGGAATTCACGGCACGTATGCGACGTAACGTAATCGATTTCTTCCGTGTTGTAATTTCGACTGCTGCCTTATTTCCATGCCTATTCATATTAAAAGATATTTTTTAATGTTATTTCTGTGAAAAGTACAGGATCTCTGCCTATTATAATTAAGTTGGCTATACTATAACATATCTCTTTCTGTTGATGTAAACTGTCTCTCTCTTTCTCTAAATTATTTTGGGAGAATAGGTTTAACGATAAATTATCTCTTTTGGTATAAATCTAACTTTGTAACCGATTACTTTAATATGTTATTAAAAACATCGAATATTGCTTAGCCTTGGTGTAATAGTCGTTGAATTATTAAGGAACATAAATGAATGATATGGTAACATATATAGATAATAATATGCAAGAAGTGATTAGTTGTGGTTACAGTGATCATTCTGAAACTCTATTGAAATGCGACAGACAAATAACTTCTGGCAATATAAAAATCTGCAGGAACAGATAATAAACAGTAGTTAATTTTAATATGCAATAATCCATACAAAGAATTCTTTTTAATTTTTTTGCCCTTATTAGAAAAGAGTCTATAATAAACTAAAAGATCTTTTGCGATCACTTTTTTCACAAATATTCTTAATACAGTAGTTAGAGCAATTCACTCATAGCTGTATTAGTACTTAAAATCGCTTACACTGTAATAAAATGTTACAACCAGTTTTTAAAGATTTAAAATGAAACAACGTAGCAGACGCAGTTCCATTTAAGTCTTGCCATACTAAGATCGATATCACTGACTCTGCCTGTCCTATAGAATGGCATCCACCAACTTCTCTAATATCTTCTGAGCCACCCTGTTTTACTTACGACTTCTTTGTTGGTAATCCAAGTTTTCTATATAGTAAAACAGGAAGAACGTAATAGTCAAATATTTTAGCTTTTTTTCTATAAATCCCTATTTAAATTTACATGCCTTTTGGTGTCTGTCAGATTTCATGAATAAAAAATTACTGTCCTATGTTCTCTGAGTGTATATTATTTCCCTTCTAATTAATTGTTTTTCCCCCATAAGAGCCTTAACAAAAAAAAATAAAAAAAAATTACTGACATGATGGACTCGCGCTTCAGTTTTACGTTAAGCAATTACAAAAATACATTCAACTTTATATTTATATAAAGAGATGAAATATGTCACATTTTATACACATGGTGATTATTTACAGCTGTAAAAACTTTAAATAGGTGAATGTATAGTATGGCAATTTTTCTCACTTTATTATCATCACATTATTTATTATTTCCGAAACCGTATATTTTTGAACAAAATTCATTCATTGACAGCAAGTCAGATGAACGTCTTTATCCCAATCACCTCGCACAAAATAAAACATCTGTAAAATAATTGCTGAAATTCAAAGAATATCAAAGCAACAACAAATTTTATATTTTAATCCAATGTAACAACAACGCGGCGTATCAAAAACAAAACTGTTATATATTCTTCTTACTCAATCGAACATTAACATAAAATTTGAATGTCATTTGCTTTGGGTAATCCGAATATCGCTTTGAATGTGTATGTATATTCAGTTGGGAGTGACACTGTTGTTTAGTAAAGCGTTATACATGTCACACGACGTTGCCTAATGAGGGGCGGTTATATTGTCAGTTCAGCCAGCAATTATATTCGCGTCGCGTTGAAACTGTCAAATAAGACAAATTCATGCGTTGTCAGTGGCTATGGTAGCCCGGCGGTAAAGGATTATAATTTGCGATCGTAGGTCACGGGTTCCATTCTCGAGATATAGAGTCTTATATAATTCACGCCTTATGCATTAATTAGGATTGCCACTGCTTACAAATAGAGAATGAGCAGTAGCACCATAATCCACACTGCGATTGCTATTTCTCCTGCCAAGCAACACAATTATGGTATGTATTCTTATAGAAACCTAAACCTAAACCTGCTTTGGCCGTCTATGGGCTGAAATAACGATGCGTTATTGTATTTATCTTATTTGATAAAAATGACAATCCACTGACGGTTCAACAGTTAGGCCGCCAACAAAATTTATGAACATAGATCTCGACATTTAAATATTGGTCTTGTTTAAAAATGTTAAATGTTTCAAGTTCTATGCACATTTCATCCTGATGTATAGTTTTTGTAATTGTATAAAATCAATCTTAATATTACGAAAATCTTAGTGTAAAATAGGAATAAAATTTTGATGTTATTGTATTTCATTATTATGTCGACTTGAATGTTTATTACTTCAACGATATAATGTTTATAATTATTGGTGTCTGTAGAAATGAACAGGTGTATAATATAAGAAATGCATTAAAAACTATTACTTAATGGAATCATAATTATAAATTATTTGTTCGGTTTGTATATCATAAATTGTTTATACTCTTCTTTTAATGTTACGCTTTTAAAATATTATGAATTTTACTACCATTCTCATATATACGAAACTATGTTTATAAAGCCAAAATATAAACTATCTATAGTTGGCTCGTCCAGGAAACATGATCTTTTGACGATCTTATGACGCTCAGTCTCAAAGTGATATGTAGAGGGTTTAACTCTCTTTTTATTTTGTGTCTGTTATAGAAGCAATTAGTTAAAAACATTTTGGTTACTTGTATTCTGGTTTATAACAAGGTAATATCGCTTCACTAGTCGCGTGTAACCAGCAGAACTTCCGTTATTTATAATTCATCATGGGAATTGGGTTCATGTCAATGTCAAATTACAACTGTTCATTCTATATCGGCGAGGCAAGGTCGAGCTATTTAATATTGTATAACAATTCATTATGATCGGCTAAGAGGTCAACTTCACTTGTTAAAGATCAGAATATTTAAAGTTCATATTACAATAATATTCATCGATTTTACTGACCAATGAATGTGAAATTTTATTTATTTACTTAATTAAAAAGCCTTCTAATAGCTATACATAATATAAACTTACATAAAATTTATTCGACACAGTATAACACAACCCTGGCCATAATTATGCTAGCTTATATCTAAACGTTAGTAACTAAATAAAACAAGAAATTGTATTAAACGGATATAAAATAAACGTTTGCAGTTTGTACCTTAACTAATTTAACAATCAACCTTAATACATAAATTTATTTATTCGACTTAATAAAATAATTTTCTAACTATGTATTACAGTGTAATTTTAATATACGTTTATTTTAAATTAAATTAGAGATGACTTAGAAGCGCCTGTTAGAAAACCAGACTGAAAACAGACTCATGTTTTTATACTTAAATGAAATTTTATATGTGTCTTTAATTCTCTCTGTTGATATTCGTTGCCTGGCTTCGAACATCTTTGAAAAGAAAATGGTCCAATTGTCCCATTCCTGGATAATATTTTTAATGTTTCAGTCGAGGGTTGCAGGTTCTTGGAGACCAGTAACGGCAGTTTTGCTTGTCCACGTGGTTGTCTAAAGGAAGATGAGATTCGTCGCACCAGAGAATAGGATTTTAGAAAGCCTCCAACATCGTTTAACAAAAATTAAATCACTTTTTTCAATCCTTGAAAAATTTGAACTATAAATGGATGGAACTTCAAATCATTATTAAAATTTCATTAATAATCGATCTGGGAAGTCCTAGTAGGGTGGCTCCTCAGCGTAATGAAAGTCGTAGTTTTTCACATTAAATGCTTGCAAAAAATTTAATGTCTTCGGGAGTCCTTGAAGATCGACAGAGCCCTGGCTGTGAGGTGTTCATTGCCACAGCAATTGCGTGCAATCTCTGCACCTAGGAACAAATTAAATTTACACTCGGTCTATCACTTATTCATCGAACATCGAAGAATGAACAAAATTTGTCGACGAGCAGTTTCATAAAAATCACAACTATAAAAAATGCCCGACGGTGAATAGGCGATGCTTGCTCGACCATAGCAAAATCGTGACTGAGAAATCGGCATGTGCACCACCCTTCCATGCACCGTTTATTACATTTAAAATAATCATATTTAAAAACACAAATCTGTCCTACGACTCTCAGTATAGTGCTAAAACATTTTTAGCATACTTAGCGGTAATTGAAATTGAGAAGGTACCTTACAAAACTGTTAATGGTCTATGAAATAATAATAAATATATTAATATTATTAGGTTAGGTCAGGTCACACATAGTTTTCAACTTTTATATTTATATATTATTGGTATATAGATACGATGTCTCCTATCTGACATAAAAAGCGTGCGGAAAGTGCGTCGGAACTGCGGGTTTTTAGGGTGGGGCCTTCGTCGTCCATATAAAGCCAATTCGCAAGGAGTAGTAGCGGGAAGAAATTTTTTGATGGTGCAGAGAATGCTGGAGGAGCTTCGGTTTGACCCCAGGATGCACCTTAGTACAATTCTGAGTAGCACCCGCAGGGTTCCACAGGAGGTCCAGAAGCGCCTTCAAAGATAAGGAAGACGACTACCGCTGGAGTTTTAATGAATAGGAATCTCACAACACCTTGTCTTTCCCCGAGAAGGCACTGTATCTAGTGCAAATACAGAAGATTTACAAAAAAAATTATAGGTGGGTTTAATATCCTCTTCATCAGGGATATGTTCAAATTTGTAGAAGTCGCTAATAAAAGGTTGGAGTTGGAGTTACCGGTAACGGACACGCTGCGCAAAGAGGAATACAACATAACCTCGACCTCCTCTCAGAATAGAGTACCTTAAACATCCACGTATGCACATTGCAAGCAGGTCTGTCGACAAAGCTCTATATTTTTAACTCTTTAAATATTGAAACTGTTGTACAGTGGGTAGGTATCTACATTATACTGCGCCAGCACCACATTTAACTGACATTGATTTTATGTTAGGGTGCGGCCTTGATTGTCCGCGTCTCAATACCATAGACGGCGAAGGAAAAGGTCATTTGTCTCTTCATGCAAAGGAGCTTTATTTCGGTACGATTTCTATTCTTTCTTCAGTATTTTTGTTGTACTCGATTAAATTTTTATAATATATATAATGGTAAAAATAATCGTGTGATGAATATAATTTCAATACTAACAAATACATCACTATTTTAGGACCTTGTGGAATCGGTAAATTGGGTTTAAATTTCTGATAAGACTACTGATTGTAGTCATCTTATTGACTTACTTCTTGTAATTTGGACGCTGTGTTATTTAAGGCAGACCATAACAAGTTGATGTATATATTTCATCATATTTTTCAACTAAAAAATTCCAATGTATCCTCAAAGATTATAAGTAGAAAACTTATCTTATTTGTGACTGTTTCTATGTCTTGTTTATTATAAAAAGTGTCTTTTAGATACATTAACTCTTAGAAAGAAAGTATCAATTTTTGTTTTTGTAAGGCGTCTGTCTAACACTGGTTATATTGTAGTTAAAGTTGTCGCCGGAATAAATTTAAAAGCAATGCATCAATCCTCTTTAAAATTGTAACTCGTAAATACTAAAAAGTTAAAAGACTACTTCAATTATCGCAAATGCGCCGTAAATAACGTTGGCTTTTAAGAACGACTATAAATGTGAGTGAAATTACGTATTAGGCGAATTGCTTATTTTATTTTACGAAAGAGGTTATTGTCGCATTTTATTGTAACTGAAGCCATCAGTTGCGAGTGATTTCACTAATTTCGTAGACAGTATGTATAGTGCAAAAATTAAATCCGCTCTCTCGTTGGTACGTTATATATTATCCCTCATATAAAAATAATAAAAATATAGAAAAATTGAAATCTTGTGACATACACGCAGCAATCTGTCATCAATCTCATTAACGCAGTGGACCTACTGTTTAAATAATTACTTTTAACAATCGATTGTTTAATATATGTGTTCACAACACTCAAGAAATGCGCGATTTTACATTGCAGTCACGCTGATTTAATATGACTCTGTTTTAACATGTATTATCGTATGTAAAATAATAATCTAACTTGAAATATGAAATTATAATTTACGATTATGATTCTTTGTTTTTTTTTTTGTTCTCTTTGATTTTACTCTTACAAAATCATTACATGCTAGAAATAAAATTATATTCACCACACGATTTTTTTCACCATGATATAAATTTTTTGATTATTTTAATCATAAGAGAAAGAATATTTCATTGCTTATCTCGAAAAGTCTTAAGGTTAGAAAGAAAACTTTCCAGACTAGTTAAAATTTATAATAGCTATTAAAATTTATAATGACGTCGTGAAGGGTCTAGAAGAGCGATACTGTTTCTAGTTTAAATTGATAAGATGTCTGCATTTCTTGCTGTTGACAATAATCTGTTATTTTAAAAATAATATAGAGAAGTTATGAAAAACAAATGAAGAGGCCGGAGACAGACCTCATAAAGCGTATTACAGGTGGCCGTTGGGGTCTTAAATTCGCCCACCTACATGATGAACAGACGATTTTTGTAGATCGTCGGAAGTCGCTGGTTACAGGTCGTTTTGTATCGGTTCTACAGGAAAGCCTGCGTTACATGGCTGATATAATGATGATAACGATGATGAAAAATTCTGTTAATTTGACATTCAAGGTATTATATGTTACATCCCATAGAAACATGAATAACAAAACTATAAATAATTTTCACTGTTTCTATTATTATTACAATTTCATTTAAACATAATTCGTTGACTAATAGATTACAAAACGTTCATTTAAAATTGTATTTGGCAGAAATTTCACGCCAATTCGAAATCTGTAAATCCGCTTAATGATTTTAAATGAAGGATAAAATGAGAAAGTAATTTACCCGGCCTTTATTTCAAACAAATTTATAAAATTATAATACGTAAAAATACAAATAATCTAAGTACTTTTACATAGAAAAATGCTTGAATTGCTCGAGATGCTTTTATCGAAACTATTTGTGTTTTAAAGCCGGGCATTGACCTTTACTTATAGAGTAAAAATATATGATCTCAAATATTTCAGCACATGTTATTTTACCTTCTTTTTATTTTTTTAATATCACATTGAGACTATATTTATAATTTTATATTACAGAAATGTCTCTGTTTTTTTTCACATGAACATATTAACAAAAATCTAACAACAAATTTGGAATAATTCCTCAGAAGTTAACAATGAATGTCATTACGTTTCTATTAATCGATTCAGTAATCAACCCAAAGATTTCTATGATAATTAATTTTTAATAATTTGTCAAGTTTATAGAAATTTCATTACAGATTTGTTTGAATATTGAATACGATGATAAATATAATAAAAACAAATGATCTATTCATACCTAATATTTTATTTCAATCACGTCCGTTCGCAGACGTGACAGTAATAAAAAGTGGTTTCAAAGAAAAGTTTTTGATTTTTCTTTAAGTTATATTGATTAACGTTGCTTTTGAGATTCAAAATTGCACTGGTTATCTGACAATGAGAATTATATGCTATTTTTGCGCTTTTTTGTGGATAAATCTTACAATAAAATCTTCAATTCACAATTCAAAACCTTTCAGTTTGCTTTCGATGGGAACTATCTCTCATACTACCCCAATTTTATTGTGGCTAGCCTTAGACTTTGATTTATATAGGGTAAAACTGCCATAATTACGGTAATATGCGAAAACGTTTCTGTAGTTTTGATGAAAGGTATCTGAAGGGGAACTGAGAGGTTTTAGCTGGAGGAAGTCCGGCTTAACTATTTCGCTGCCAATGCAACAGAAGTGTATCCCATGTAGAATTTCTTCATGAAACAAAAAAGTAAAGCTAGCGCTTCCTACCGTTTATAATGAAACACTTCCTACCATAAGATGAGAAGAATTTACATTTGACAATTTGAAACCGGACTACGGTCAATGTTACTACTAATGGGCGCCGTAGTATGTCAATTCAATTCCTGAAATATTCATTTCTAATATGTATTAACACCGATTTCAGTATTATCGGTAATTACGTAAGATTTTAAAGCTATGTTTAATAAAGTAAATTAAAAATTAATTCTATTAACCTTCACAAAGCATAATGGTGAGTCTCTTACATGCGTCTTTCTTCCCAATTAGGAGAGCCGTGTAAATCTCCCAATAGGTTCCGCCGTATGAGGCACTCAATTTTGATTGGTGACCATGTATATGCGATGTATATAGTGGTGTTCAAGTCACCTATTGCCCTCTAATTTTCTGGTGATCATCAGTATATCCACGTTAGCGGTACTTCTCTGAGTAATAAATCCGAAATACTTGATCACAAATTCCAGACAGATGGAGATAGACTAGTAGTGATTTTAAGCAGCTTGAGTCTATACTCCTGCACATAGACCTAATACTTCCTGTCCTGATGGCCTGAGTTCATTGTAGTATGATACTGAATAATTAGGTCAAAAATCAGAATTTGACATCCTAAGGAATAAGTAGAATAGAGAAAATATGTCATAGCCCAGCTGATTGGCAAGTTGAAGTATCAGCCGCAAAGCGCGCAGAACAGATGACCGCAGAGCTTTTAAGTTTCTAGAAGTGGACCATACACCGTAAGACGACCTCCAGCAGGGAGGAAATAAAATATTGATAAGATCGTTGGAAGACACTGGATGAAGGCCGCTTACATCCTGTTATATTGAAAATATATGAGGAAGTCGTAGGTCCAGCTGTGGACGTCCTATGTCTAGTTATAAATATGTACAGCAGAAGCACGAAACCGATGTTACGATAACATTGCATGCATGTTTAGAAAATAATGCTTCATCGATGTCCAAATATATCATATAATATGTAAAACCGTGTTCACATTGACCAGTTGAAATTGATACTTCAGCTTATACAAACACGTCATTGGTTTGACGATTGATTTTATAAGTTATCAATTTTAAAAATTACTACATCGACTACCAGAGGAAGCTAAGTAGAGGGACGTTGACGATTCACTATTTTTATATCTCAACATCATCATTAACAGGAATACACAGTAATCTTAAGTGATATTTTAAGTCACAGAGACTCACTAAGTTCTAATAACTTTGCGAAATAAAGACAGTTTGTTTATTTGATATTTTATTATTTTCTTAAACTTTAAATCTGATTAACACTTTAGTTATAAACAACAGCTCTTTGACTAGATTAACAATTCTTTAAAAATGTGATATTCTATAAACATAACAAAATTACTAAAGTTTACATTATTCCTTTCTATATCATAAAGATAGAAGTATAAAAATAAATATTTAAAAAATATTCAAGATGTAGTGAAGTAACCAATGATTAAAAAAGGAAATATCGATGAAACATTTTTGTATAGAATATCACTAATCTTTTTTAGACATTTATTATTATTTAACGACTTAAAATATCTTTTGGTATTTGTTTTCAATATAATCTTTCTTATTACATTAATAAAGCGGTATATTCAACATATATTCATTCACAAGACATTGAATTATCTCAAAAATTAGGCTTAAATGTTTACACGAACAGGCGCTACATTTTATACCATTTACATCAATATTGGAATGTCACAGAAATATGCTTGAACCACTCAACAAGTGAAACTAAATTTAGAAATTTCTTTTCTACATTACACTACTACGGAAAAGTATTTTGCCAATCGCTTTTTTCTTCCGTTTCTCTGTTAATTTTATTTTCAGCTATTAATTACTATATAAACATTATTTAAACAATTTGTCACGACATTAACATTTAATCTACATATTACTCTATTAACATCTTCCAATAAGGCGTTAACCAAATACAGAGTTCGATACAACATATTATCTTTGATACAGCAATCACATATTGCTCAAATACCTATAAGAAAGTGTAAATCCACAAGATTGCTTCATAAACAATATTTAAAAAAAAAACAAGATTAAAGTACACATTTTCCACGATCTGGACGGCGGCGATGTTATAAAAGCGTTGCGTTATATATAACAAACTTACATTACAGTTCATTATGCTGACTAGTTCGGTGCATTGTAATTCTATTTCGAACATTCTACATTTCTATTTGCTGACATTTCTTTTTAACATTCAGTTAATATAAATATACTTTGAGAAAATTATATAACAAAAAATAAATAAATTTAATAATCTCATCAAATTTTCTTAAAACTATGGAATATTTTTGATAGTTTTAGGAGTACGCTCTAGAGTAATACTTCAGTAGGTAAAGCTAACGATATGGAGGAACCCTGTAAGATAAATTATTATGTCTACGATAGTAGAAAATAGAGATAGGATACATTAATATTTGGTCACAGTTTGGTCGGAAATGTCGAGTGGCGTTGATAAAAAGCATTAAAAATAAGATCAACAGAACAACGTATTGAACTCGACTTCGAACTGCACGCGCTTGTTTATTGTCTTTGTACGCATCATTAAAAGCAAGACTTAATCTAAGATATACCCGTTTTATAAAACCTCATGTTTGACATGAGCGTGTTGAGGCCAAGAGAGCAGAAACTGTTCATCAGCTGGGTTGTCGAGCTGAATGTTCTCCTTGAGAGCTCGTGAATAAGTCATTGTACCGAGAAGTGCTCCGCTTGACCGCGATTGTTGCCGACAGAGCGGACGACGCGTCGGCGAGTCACTTTCGTCTGACATCGCCCGAGTGACAGTTATGCGAGGCGATTGACGACGTCTTCGATCTCTGCTTACACCTTCTTCAAGACCCAAAGCTCTGCCCAGAACCACGTGAGGAGGCGCGCGAATCATCGGTATAGCCGAAGCCCTTGGGCGTGGATATTCCTCTTCTTGCGAATCTTGCAACATGTTGCACGAGGCAGCTCGCTGAGCCGGTCTTTCAGCCCCTCTCGATCCCATTGCTGCCGCATCAGACAATCTCCTTGTAGTCGGAGGCCTTATACAACCCGATCCTGCGGACAGCGACGGTCTTCTAGATCCGCACGCACTAGGCGTCCGTGCCTGAATCTCTTGTGTCACTTCACTCTTCGTCATTCGCTTTCTTCTATAATTCCGAAGGGATTCCCTGAGAGCTCTACTTCGGATTCCATACAAAAGACCATTGACCGGAGGTGCTGCGGCAAGGAGAGTGGCAGATAAAGCCGCTAAGAGTTGAGGAGGTACGGCCACGGCAGGCCAAATTAAAATGCAGTAATATGGAAAGTAAAGTAAAGCTAGTGAACCAAGTGGTTGTAGAACAGCAGATAGTGCACGGCGTCTTGGTGGGGGCGGCGGAGAAAACGGGTTTCGCTGATGTGTTACCGTCACTTGCGCCGATAAAGTTACTTCATAGATGGCCGCTGCGATCCGATGGCGATGGTAGCGGGCAATACGTAGAATTTTTAAACTACAGACTAGAACCAATACGGTAGGCAGTAACAGCGTCAAGACGGCGTACAGAATACAGAATCCCAGCGCTGAAGGGCCAGCGCCGCAGTCGGGTGTGCATATTCCAAGCCCCGTGTTATACGTTAAGGGCGGCCGGGCTGCTGCCAACGGGGTTAAGAGAACCGCGGTAGCCATCCATCCTCCCACGAGACAGAAAAGTACCTATAATCAAATAACACAATAACATTTTTAAAAATTTTAATCGAATTTTAACTATTTGTGGGGTAGGATTTTAATTAAATTTATAATTTTGTAATAACCATGTTGTGTTGAAAACAGATGAAAAGAAGAACTTTATATACTATGCAGAGAATATATGCAAAGGAAAAGTTAATATTCTTGTTGATCAACATTATGAACAATTGAAAAAAGTATTTTGATAATTGCAAAATTTAAAAACACAAAAAAAACCGGTTGATGACAAAAATATATCTAATATGGTAAAGAAGGTATTGCCGAATATAAATTTGTACTGATTACAAAATATTTATTTCACATATCTCTAAATTTGTACAATATTTATTTTAATTTCAATTATGATTGAAAACAAAAATATTGATAATTTTGGATTTGTTGGAGACAAAAAAGTTAAACATTAAACATACCTATATTCTATATGTATCTTTTATATAGTACTGTATTCGCCTTGGCAATTAAAAACAAATGTGTAACAAATCCAATCTGTTAGTTTTAATGACGTAAGAATGAAAACGAGTAATTTTGACAAAGATAGCACCTTCCGTGCAGAGACAATGGCGGCGTAATGCAGTGGTGCTGCAATGGCGGCCGCTCGATCGGCGTGCAAGCCGCACACGGTCCACAGCTGCAACGGATGCAACGCTTGCAGCAGTACACCACATGCGCATGCGCCCCCGCCGCCGCACAGCGAAGCACCGCTGGCTAAAGCACCCACTGCACCTAGATGCACCAAAAGCACCGACGACGCGGATGCTTGCTGCAATCGGATCATTATTTAGAACTCATTTAAATTATTTCAAGCTTTTTGGATTAACTATACCAAGGGTGGTCAAGCTCCTTGATATTTGGAATCATTTTTGAAAATTTAAATTTTTTGCGAGCAAGTAATTATAATAATGTTTTTTTATGAAGAAATAGCTATTTTTATTCGAAAATAAATAAAAAAATACTAAGCTTACGAATTGATTTTAAGTATTAAAAACATTTGTTTTAGTTCTCAATTTGTTTTAGTTCTTCATAATTTTTTAAAATGTAGTTAATAATTAGTGACAGCATTTGTTGATAATTCTTTCAAATCATCATATCAGCCGATAAACCCCCACTGCAAGGCATAAGCTTTACCTAAAGATCGAAGTCAGAGTCAATACAGCTTTATTATATGATATTAAAATCATTATTAATACAGCTTAAAATTAAGTTTATGTCAGTTCGAAACACACCACCCACTGAAATAACAAGAAACTTAGTTGGGTCTGTAATTTTTTTGATGATTTGTTTTAACAAAATCGCCACGATGAAAAGACTTCTTACAGAAATTGTTTAATTAATACTGACCGGCGTTTGGATTTCTTGAATTTTAATTTTGGAATAAATGAAATGTTATTATTGAAATAATTCGTCTAATAATCGATGCCAAAAATCTTCTTCAAAGAGCCTCGGACCAAACCACCGTACTAAATCTCTAAATTGGAAATAAAAATATTTTTAAGTCAAATAACTTTTTTCAATAAGTGATGCGTGCGACCAATGTTTAATTTAATGGTTACATGTACAACGATTGCTCTATATTTCTAATATTTTTTAAAACGTATCTACGTAACAACGTATTTCCTTTCGCTACCTTTATAAAATGTAAGGTATTTTAAACAAGTATTTTCAGTAAATGCTCTGATATTAAAAAACAATAACATTTAATACATAAGCATTACTTTTTTATCTAATATTATTTATATAAAGGCAAACATTTAACTCCTGTCTCGCTTGATGTTAAACGATGGTAGATGCCGGTCCAAATGAAACCTATTCATTCGTTTCTTGAAGTCTACTAAGACACTAATTGGCTGGAAACAATGAGGCTGGTAGGTTGTTCTACTCCTTGGCTGTTCGCATAATAAAAGTAGTAGCGAAACTTTTAGTGCGGATGGAATTGATTACAACTGTATGCGGACGTCGTGAAACCGTACGTCTTGTTGTCCGATGGAGGAATAGTACTTCGATATCATTTCGAATCAATCTTTAACCTATTTTTTGGATTAACTAAGTGTATTTTGATTAACATTAAACCATAAGTAGTTTTGTTTCACTGAAAACAAATTACCCATTTACGCAGCACATAATTCAAGCGAACAGTCCACCTTTGTGCATTGTTAGTTTATTCATCGTTGTAAATACGCGCACGCTTTGTACGGCTCGGAGTTAATTTCAAGCGGAAATTACGTTATTTACGATGTTTATGGTAATAAAATTTATTTAAGAGTGTAATTATTTAATACTGTAAACGGTATAAAACTATTTTGATGTAACACCAAGAAATAATTATTAGATGTATCTCACTGTCTGATGTACGTAAGATTATAATTCATCGAATTAGTAAATCTGTTTATGGTCAATGTATATAAATAATAAAAACACTTTTACAATAATGTCCCAGATGTTGTTAACAAAATTCGTGTTTTTAGATTCTAAAAAAATTGCCGAAATCGTTTGTGTACTCTGTAAATGATTTCATAGAATATAGCATACGTTGAGAATGATGTGTTTCCCTCCAGGCTATTTCAATGTTATTTGAGTATATAATTTTAATTTTTTTTCAAAAATACATAGTCACGCTTATTTCCTTTAGCCTGTTCTTCTCTGGGCTGGGATATTTGTTATCCGAACAGGTGACAGACCCAGATGGGTCATCTCATATTAAGATTAATAAGAAATGTAATCAAAGTTTTAAAAAATTGAAACTTTGGAATTTGAAATTCAAACTATCAATGATAACCACAGGAATTATTTACTGATTCGCTTACATGTCTTACTATCTAGTGACCAAATTTTATATGGATGGTTATAAGGTTGATATAAATCATATCAAACATAAGATTGAGGTATCAGTTGTAAAAAAAACGAAGCCGAATGTTGCAAAATGATGTTTTTTTTTTAAATGTTTCCCTTAACAATTTTAATTTCCGCAATGTAGCAGAACAAACAGAATACACGAGCGACCAAAGAATAGATTCATGAGGATAAAATATGCTCTTTGATAAATGTACACAAAGACAAAAAAGAATAAAACATATCCTTTGTGAGTTCTTTACAATAAAAATGATATGTATTTGGTTTAAAATGCCAAGATATAGAAATAGCTGACATGTTCATTACATATTAATGTACTTTGTCTGTACAAAGTTATACAAGTTTATAAGCGGAAAATTAATTTTACGTTTCGCTGATTACAAAAAAGTTCATTGCATAATTTAAATACTTTAAGCGGCAAAGTTTTTTAATCATTGTATTTACTGTTTACAACTGTATCTTACACAACTGTTGGCTTTTCAGGCGAAAATTTCTAGTTTATGAATAAGGAAATTTTTATTTCACATTATTTGCATTTATAGTCCGTAAAATATAATAAAAATGTAAAAACAAACTCTCTTTCACGTCCACGTAACTGCCTCTTACATATATGCATGTACTTTATATTGTATTTTTATACTTTTAATATCCATCTACATTTAATATACATGAGGTTTGCACCTATTTGCAGTAAAGTTCTAAGGACTTGAATTTTACTAGAAATGTTTCTTTTGCAAATTTCACGAAATTTCATTCGATAGGGTGTTTGGTAGATAACAAAATTTAATATTTTTCTCTGTATTTTACGCTACACTAAGCTGGCGAGGTATATCTAGTATATGATAACTGTACAGCATATCATCACATCAATAAGTGCATACCTCACAATGACATTTCTAAATTACGCGACTATTGCTGATTGAAAAACAAATGTTTTTTTTTCTTGCAGGACATAGAAGCTACAAAGAACACGAAAAATTAATAATAAAAAAATAATACAAACTCCGATGTAATGCGCTAGTAATAATTTTTTTTGGTTATCGTTAATTTGCTAGTTAAGGTTTATAGCTTGACCGATGTTGAGAAGATAGAGCACTGGAGCCGCTTAAGACTCTTTCGTGTAGCCGGGGGCAATAAGCTTTCCACCGGAATGTACCTTGGTACAGTATGGACTGGCACCTACAAAACGTACGTAACGTACGGAAGCACGACCACAGAGGGGACTTAGTGGAAGGGAATCCATAAGAAGCGCATAACCTTATCCTTTCCCCAGAGCGTTGAGTATCTTTTACTCATCCAGACTATTCCATTTTCCCAACCCAAAAAATACTTTCTAATATCCACGCTTAAAGACTTATCGAGATCCTTAGCAGAAAGTTAAAAAACCCATCGAATTGAGAGGCCGTCAAGACAAGTTCGTTTTTAATTCTCTAGACAATCTATGATGAATAAATTTCTTGTCGACAAGTTAATCGAAATGTTGCTCGGATGAAATACAACAGACCTGAGGAAAACAGTCGAAAGAACTCAGCTCATATTTTCAAACGTTCCTTGACATTTTTTTCAAATCTAGCAACAGTAGCTTTCTGAACATTTTTTGAGATGCTTTTATTAAAGAATATAAATTGCCTAAAGAAAGATTTATTAACTCGATGAAATCGAGTCTTTGTGCTGATATTCTTTGAAGAGACTTGTCACTTGACAAGCCTTTAGCGTTGCGATTCGAGAGTCCTTGTAAGTACGGAATAACGACTCAATCGGTTGATAACATCGAATTTTCAGAAGGATCACTACAGCTGTCACTAGCGGGTGAAACTCCAGTAACGCTTTTATCACTAAAAAAGGATAATCTGCCCGTTATATCGCATGTCAGTAATCTGTTTTCGTCGGTGACCACGGTGTGTGATCTATCTTCCAAGGTGCTTCAACCTTCAAGTGTGCGTACTGTCCTACAACTTACGATATTAATTTTCGGACACCTGCTGTTACCGGACTTGCAAAGAAGGTTTTATTTGATCTGTCACTTTAAAAAAAAAAGTATTTATTGTGTTCGCAGTTTGTTTGAATTAAATTGCATACCTGGTGTCTATTCGAACATTTCAGCGACAAGTTTGCCGGTAGTTTTGTAAAAAAAATATCAATAAAGTACTCCAAATATGTCTATTTAATGTGTAAACCTTGGACTACAGCTCACATAATATGTACTAACTGCAATTATTCGAAATTAGCATCAAACTTTTCAACAATTTACATATTTATAACACTTTCATTGGGAATGATTAATTGCTATTTTCAATTACCATTATTTTTTTATTAATAAATATTTTTTTTTTCAAAATTTGCGTAAAAATGATGATATAGGTTATAAATGTATAAACTTTAAAGGCTTGAAAGTATCTCATACATATACAGTCTCTCCCAAAATCAATGGTTTTACAAATAATAAATAACGACATAAATGATGATACAGTGAGAAAAAATGTTATAAAAGTTCGGATAACTACATATTGAAATTAAATATTGTTTACGATCTGTCCTGCAGACACTGGTAGATGTCACAGCACACTTACAGAAAATTATGTATTTGATCCACAAGCCGGAGGAGCACATATTCAGTCTCACAGGGAGGCCCTAGTTGACCATGTAAAACATTCCTTACAGGAAGTCTCCGAATGGGGCAAGGTCAATTTGATCTAGTTTAACGCCGTGCATGTTTACCGCAAAACGGAGCCCCTTTCAACTGCCTCCGACTTTCCAAAATGTATTAATATCGGTGATAGATCATCTCCAACTGCCAGGTATTTCACTAACATCGAATCTCAACTTTAGGTAGTTTATAGCTAAATTAGCTACTAAAAAGCTATAATAATAATATAAGATGCTCTGAGGAAGGTTCGCCAGTGTTTTAAACCAGGACAGCTTTGAGGTATGTATATCGCACATGTCTGGTCATGGCTAGAATACTGTAGCCATCTGTGGGATGGATCGGCATAGAACTAGTTAGAAGCTTTGAGCCCTATATAGAAAAGAGTCTGATTGGTAGCGATGCTTTGGTGCGCGCAAAAGTTGTCAATTTTTCGGTATTCTGCATTTTGGAGAGTGTGCAGCGGAATTACACCAATTAATTCCCCATCTCCTTTCATCCATCGCACACCAAGACGCACGGATTCACGACATTCACACACGGTTGAAATTCCTTTCATCCGCACTAAGCCATTTGCTAATACTTTCAAAGTGCCTACAGCGATATCGTTGTTTCCAGCCAATTATAACTTAGGAGACTTCAAAACAGAAGTAAATAGGTTTCTTCTAGGACAGCCTGTACCATCGTAGACCTCGTTATCGTTCAATATCAGGCAAGATAGTGGTCAAATGCATCACTTATAAGGGATAAAAAAGTATGTGCCTTCCGCATTTCAATATAAATAATAAATTAATGTAACTTATTTCCGAGTAATTACTTTATAATGGTAGTTTGAAAATTGGTATAAAATATTTAAAGATTGTTGATGAATGTGCCACAAATTTATTCCTTTAAAGCTTTTACAACTACTTACTTTGTATATTTATATATTTTGTTCGCTTTCTACTTGTTTTTAGTCAATTTATATCAACAAAGGTAAAAATTGATAAATTGATTGTTGTAAAAAGTACGACATGTGCCTCGTTTTACTTTTTGCTGCGCGTTCGGTGGAAGATTAATTTCATTCTAGATCTAATGGATATCAGTCTTTCCACAACATGATAAAATACTTATCCGCGAGCGAAAAAAATTTGCGTTCCTTCACTACTCACTATTTTTTATTTATATTTAATACTTCACCTTCCTACTTAACCCTTTGCTGGCAATTCCTTGACTCAAAACATAAGAGAAATCTATGATCGTCAAATAATATTTTATTACTGTGTACTTCTAACAAATCTGACTTTGTTCATTCTTATTTTTCTGTCCAAATTTCTGATTTAGAATAAATTTTTCCCCCTGGAATTAGAGTCAGTTAACCGATTAATGTTTAAAAAGAAGGTTTGGCACCGTTAGCGGATGAATCGTGGTAACTATATCTAATTGCGAATTATACAGTGTATAATGTACGTCTAATCTATGGCTATTTTTAGCCTCCTATTAAAATATATATTTATTAGTAATTACATAATAAATATAGTATTTATCGTGTTTATATACAATACATAGCATTATATACAATAGCATATATACAATAATACATGTTTATAGCATATATTATTGTATATATGCTATATTATTAATGAACTTTCTATAAGATTTATACACCTGCCTACGGATTGTTCTGCCTATAATCTATTAAATCCGCCTTTACATAAGTTGCTGAAAAATAGAAAAAAGTAAATAAATAACCGGTTTACTTATTTATTGATTTTATCCGAGATCCGCAGATCACCGAAGTAGCATGAAGAATTGTTTGTCTGAGCCCTGATGTGTCCCTTGCACATCGCATGACCCGTCACAGTGCCGATCTTTGGGAGCTTCTATTGACTGATATGACAATGATGATTATAATTATATGAATAAATCAATTCCTTTTTTAATACAGACACATATGGCTTCCTTACCTGTTTAGTTATGACAATGATAAACAAAATGTAAGCATTAAGCAGCAAGCCAACGGCGGAGATGACGGTGACGGCTACGCTCAACGCCAGTGCTATCGCCGCCTCCTCGCCTCGCGACTCCGTCCCGTTCACCTCCATATTAATCTCTGTCTTGTCCTTTTCTCTCTGATCTTTATCCCTTCCAAGATTGTTTTTCGAATAATTCCATTGTCCACGAATTCGTCATCTTACTGCCGCAGCTGGACTCCATAGCATCTTTTATCGTAAATTTCTGAAATAAAAAGAAAAGTTTTAGAGGTTTTATTTGCAAGATGTCTGGGCAAGAAGTTTGTGCATGGATTTTGCTATAGCCTCCGTTTCTGTAACCTCTAGTGACATTTTTCCTGTATTGTACTATAATTTCACCTGATATTGGGTTTTTAAAACTAATAGAAAATTGGAAATCTATGGGGAAGGCTATGTTCAGCAGTGGGCGTCCTACTACTAGTGATGATGATATATATTTGTTAGGTATTTAAGCGTTGAATTAATTCACCAATAACGGAAACGCAGACTGTTGTTATTTCACACAAATATCACCTGAAATAATAGCGATGAATATATACAATCGATTTCATTAACGAAAGACAAACTTCTTGTAATTCAGGTGCAATAAAAAAAGACATTTTTCGTCAAAATCCTATTCAAAACTTTATTGTTTATCAAGGTTTATACCTTTAAATTCTGCCATTAGACTGTGTAAGTACTCCACTTTATGCTCTTTGTTGATCGCTATAAAAATGTTTATTAACTCGACCTTATTTGGTACAAATTTTAGACATTTACAATTTGTTTAGCAAAATATTTTACCTTCGTTTAGAAGTCATTTTATAAAAACAAAGTAATACTTCTGATAAATAAGTCGAAGTTAATTTTATCTATTCTATGTATGTATTATAAAAATAATATTAAAAACCTATGACACTCAGAAGATAAATCAACAAAATTAAAACGCGAAACCTTATTAATAATGTTTTCTCGAAATGAAAATAACTTTGAAGGATAAGTAGAAAGCAATTCAAAGAACCTAATCCAACTGATTGCAAATGAAGTTGCGCAGTGAATAGTAAAACGTGAAACCCAATCAGAGGTTCGCCAGACACGTCACACATAAACAACTAAGAAACGTAAATATACTCTAAGAACATCAATTGCGTTAATGCAGTTCTTTGTTACGTCCGAAGAGATATTAATTAAGACTGGGTAGGCCGTGATTGGCGGTGAGAAGTTTACAACTGTACTCTAGCTGATTACCTGCTTGATTTACATTTATGGGTAAAGCAATAGGTGAACGGTAAAGGTTGAACAATAATAGTAAGTTAATGCTTTTGTTTTAACGGTTTGTTGATTATTATTAGAACATGGTTTAACTCAACTTTAGACACATCATGCGAAAACATCCCAATAACTTAGACAAGGTTATTCTGTTCGAAAACAAAAAGCAATGAATTACCAATTTCTCGCTGTTATAGGATTTTTACAAAGCCACTATAGAAGAAAAAACCGTAAAGATAACTCGTTAGTGAAAACTCAGTTATTGGACAGAGGTAGTCAGGATCTTCGTTTTTGTACCATCTTCTGATAAAAAGACTCTTTTGCAAAAGACCATCCATCTAGATGATGTTGATTGTTGTTGTTGATGCTTAGTTTTGCCGTCAATCAAGGTTTAACTTTAACCCAGTTACTGCTGTGTTCAAAAATTAAAGAAACAATGCGTTTACATGGATTTAAGTAAAAGTTATCTTCTATTACTTAATAAAATGTGAAAGGAAAACGTACAAAATATATTAAAGTTGGTATAACGAAATGAATTTCAATCGTACATAGGATTTAATTTAATTTAAGTTTCTAGGTTCAATTCGTCCTCTCTATTGATCCAATAGCGAAACGGTAGGGAATATTTTGATGTTAACTTAACATATGAGTAAAAATGAACGAATGAAATATAAAATAGATTCATTATGCACAAATTTTTAGTACGGCAAGAAACTTCCAAATTCTTGAATGTTTTTTTTTTAATTCTTAAAATTGATAAATTAATGCATACATAAAACTTTTCCGCTGTCTTTTTATAAAGAGACACATTACTTAGGTTTTCTTAAAATCAATTAAACCAAAATAATTTTTAATTATGGAAATTTAGTTGACACATACGTTTGCTTCGGGAATTATAAAAAAAAAGAACTTATAAAATTCTAGTACAAATTAATTTAATTTTATTTCATTTGTTAAAGATACGGTTACAGTCAATAAACGTGTTAATTACTGAAAGGTGAAAATGTGTCAATTAATTATTTTTAAAAAATTTACATCAAATCCTAGAGAACAACTACTATTTTTAAAGATGTAAACGTACAAATTAGCAAATACAAGATAATAATACTTTATGATTTTATGTATCGTTCTAAAACCTCTTTTGGTACATTCGTTTTCTTTTTAATCATATTTTTTTAATTCAGAACGTCAGTTCAGTGTACGCTATTTCTTTCAGACTCCATGAGTTGACGCATGTTGATTACATTATTTTTTTTACATTTTCCATATACCGTTTAATCATGGGTTGTGGTTGCTCTTCAGAAGGGCAAAATATAGCCAACTTCATTTACATGTTCGAAAGGTTAGTTCGTGTTCGTATTTTGTTACTGGAGTCATCCAGGGTTAGGTATGATTGTAGGCCGACCTTTGTCAAGGTACCTTTTAAAGCGAAAACTTTTCATTCAGTACGAATGAAATGAACTGTGTTACCACAATAAATGCTTTAAACGGTTCGCGTTACCTTGTATAAGAAATAGTAACTCACGGATGATAATCAATGTTTCGTCATAAAATGATGATCACACACACAAAGTCAAAGTTCAAAATAGTAATTTTTATAAATCACTACGCTGAATGCAACCTGTCTCATAAAGGTTTTATTTTGTTTTGTCTAAAAATCTATAACATAACTACTTCAACTTATACATAAGAGGACTTATACAAATTGCATTATTATTTATTCAATAATTTGAGCGGGATTATTTGAAAAAAGAATTACTGAACTGATATAGTGGTAGCCCAGCGATAGAGAAATAAGACTTGCGAGCGTAGATCGCAGATTCGATTCCCGGTATGCAATCTGGTATAATTCACACTTTGTGCTTAAATTATATATTATATTGTTCACAAATAAGTTTCCAAAGGATAGGCAGCAGCGCCCTCTGCATACCAAAACACCACATTGCACTTACCAACCGCCTCCCAAGCGTGGCGATTATGGTATGTCCCCCCATCGATATCTTTGGACAAGGCCTGTATGCCTTGCGAACTGATTATCGCTGCATCAGTCAATTAGCTTAAAACACCAAATAACTTTGACCTATCTTGTCTATATTTAAAATAAAATAGATTTAAAAACCAATAAACAACTTGATTTGATTTAAGGAAATGATTTTTATAATTAACTTTCAGATTCGGCACATCTTTAGCACTCACGCTGATTGTATGCTATATCATGTTTACAACCGTCGGCATGTTGTCTTTGGGCATCGGTCTGGGATATAACTACTGTTTCGTGGACTTCAAAGTTAAAAAGCTTTACGGTAAAAACATTGTTTTGCTTTATATAAACTTGTGACTTATTTAATATGTAGAGATAAATTTTGGATCGTACGAGAAAATCCGTCAATCAATAAATAAAAGACATTCCATGGTAATATGTGTAGGTATAAATTAGAAATATATATATGTATAAATTAGAAATACTCCAGTATATGTCGTAAATAAAGTGTAACAAGTTTTACTACGGTAGGCTGTACAAATATCAAAATAAATTATAACTACTTAAGGAAATTAACTACAATATTAAGACAGAGTGTCAAAATTATAAATACTTCATCATCGTGTCAACTGACAGACGTCCACTCCAAGGCATATGCCCTCCAAAGATTGCCACAATTATCACATATACAAATACGTACAAGACAATTAAAAATGACAGCAGTGTTTTTTCCGAAAAATTATTTACACTATAATAACGTATTACTGCTACATCTTTATTATATAAGGTATATGTTGTATCACAATAGAGCAGTCTTATCACACAAAGCAATATCTTACAGAATTTGTGAAGATGGAAAAGGTAGAAGTTTAAATAATGGGTAGTTAACGTGTACAAAACATACATAGACATATATATATATATATATATATATATATATATATATATATATATATATATATATAAATAAAAATTAATAAATAAAAATATAAATATATTAGTTGACACAATTTCTAAAACAAGGTAACTTTGCAACTTGATTAACTGCCAGACGCTGAAGTTTATAGTACACTGTCAAATGCGCACAATTCAAATATTCGTTATCAATATAATTTTGTGAAGTTTCTGCGCATCTTTTTCCAAGAACCTTAAAATAACCTTAACAAAATATAAGGGAACTTGTTAAAAAAGTAAATAAAATAGACAAAGGAGTCCTCAACTTATAGCATAACAAAGGAAAATAGTTGTTAATTATAATTTATATTAAACTTTTACATGTTAATAGGAATTAATAAATGTCACATGTTTATGTATATTTATATATATATAATGAACTGTTACAGAGCATAGCAACCCAAGAGGAGTTTCATTAGTAAGGAAAAGAAAATCATTAAGTGACGAGCAGAACTTCACAGAGCAATTTGACGCAGACAACCTGAACATTGAACCTACAATGATGATTCCCTTAAAAAGCAATGTCAGTTTTTCACTGCTTATATCGAGAATAAAGGATTTAAATAAAAACGTCACTCTGGAACTACTCGCGTCATAGACTTTTTGGAGACGACTTCTTTTTAGCAGAGTGCTATTTACATTTGGAAACTTGTTTGATAATTTTTATATTGATTTATTATACACATGTACTGATTCTTTATATACATCGATGTTTATAAGTTTCGTTTTATTATTTAAGTCACAAAATTATAGTTAAATGGTGGATAGACGTTTTTGAAGCCGCTGTAAGACGCTCAAAGCCGTCCGTTTCCTTTCAATTCTATTTGAAGTCCATGGAGGAAGCGAATGTCCAGCCAGTGGACATCAGCTAAAACAAAAATGACGACGAACGTCCTGTCGCTTTTACGCTAGAAGCATCGAAGTTGTCAAAACCATGATTGACAAGTCGATATAGTATTGAAATCTGTTTTCATAGTTAATATACATAAATTGTCGAGACGTTCTATCGCATTTACCAGGGAGACGAGTTTTCTCGACCAGCAATATTCGGACAGTCCAAATATTCGTCATTTTCTTTCATAAGTGTTTGTCCCCGAGAATAACAATACATTTGCATTTATATAAGGAATGTTTTCAGAATGTCCTCGGACCCAAATTCATGTTTAATATTAAACAAACTGTAGTTTTGTTAGATCAACGTGGTCAATAATGGCCCGTACCTTTTCTCTTTATAGAGATGCCAAATCCTCTTGGACCTTGGATGCCTATGCCAAAGACTTGAAAGCTAATATTAATGAATATTAAAAACACTTTCCATTCTTCAAGGGAAAAAAATGTTCGATAGTGATAAATCTTTTTGCATCTATTCTAAGAGAAGTTCTTGACATGAATCTCGTATTATGGAAGTTAGTCTTAACGGAAAAATATTTAAGAATCAGGTTATTTCGCGCATAACGTAGCAATAAGCATTTAGTTCAATTGCATGATTTTATGCACACAAACTACAACTACAACGACAAATTGCTTATAAGATTAAGGTACATTTTAGTTTCGGACGGCCCCGATAGATGACGATACTCGCACAAGGATACAACACAAGGAGAGCAGATATAAATCTACGGTCTGTAAAACCTATGGTCTATATTTAATAAAATAAATAATCATCGTGTATGTATAGCGTATGCTTTGTTTTAACGTAATGAATTAGATTTATTTACTGCGATAACACATGAGTTTCCTTAAAGTCAATAGGCGGGATTATATCTACTTCATATAATATATATATCATTGGCGCCCAGGAGATAGATGATAAAACAATGTAAAACAAGTGATTAATTATTTACTTTAGATTACATGGGTGAAAGACGTTGTGGTACACTAAAGTGAATGGTGGGAATATAAATATTTTTGCAAATTTACTATTAAAAGGCAGTTTTTGTCTAATGATTAGAAACTGATTTACGACCGTAAATATAACAACGTACTCCTTGTGAAAGCAAAATATTGAAAATAAACGGGTGTGTTCATCTTTGAAGCCTCCTACTGTTGGTTTGTATTCTAAAAGCTGGTCGTAAAGGATCCGATGATAAAAATTGACTTCATGTTATGTTGATATTTTTTTAAAGTGTTTACATACTCCTGGTTTTTAGGATTTTCATATGGGTATATTATATTATAATAGTATATAGCAATTTTTATGATTTATGCATTCTAAGTACTCTGTCATCGTTATCACCATAATAGCCATGCTTGGTAGGCGCGTAGACTGACAGTGTGTTATTATGGTACGCAGTGGACACTACTGCTTGTCCTTTGGAAACTTGTTTGGGAACATGGATACTCTCTTTTTAATTAATACGCAGATAGATACGACCCTTTTTACTTTTTCTTTTAACTATTACATTTGATTACTTTTTACTAGCTGTGTAGGTAAAAGTTAAATATAATTTAAAAAATGGAATAGGACGCTATGTTGTAGAACATTATTACATAGTTTAGTTTTTTCATGTATTATCTTTTGTGGATAATTGCTTATAATGAATAATTCATATAATTCCTCTGGGTAGAGACAGTTTTCATGTATATTATTGTAGTATGTTCCTTCAGCAATTTAAATTGAGTTAAATAAATAAAATGCGCTCTTCTATGAGCACTACGACGATGCTACGCGAGACGCCGTAAATGAAAATACTGCGTAGCACTGACTATACATTGATATTAAGTAAGAGTGGCAAGCCTTTACTTATTTTGTAGGCAAATAATGTCCTCGTTAGGTATCTTCATATATAAATGTGAAAATTAAAATTTCATAAATTGATTTTATTTCATTACATACAAATTCTATGAAAATAACTGTAAGTAACGTCCTGTCTACCTACAATTCTTTTCCTGTAAAGTTTGTTACTTTGGAATAAATTTTTCATTTAATTAAAGAGTCAACAAACCGTTACACGTTTACGCAGAAAGTTCGGGACTTTTTGGCCGAAGAATCGATGTATAACCTTCCTCTTCTTCTTTTTTTCAGCTGATGGATGCCCTCTGCAAGGCATAGGCCTCCCTCTAAAATCGCTACGATGACTGGACTTCCCGCAACCTTGACTCTCATCAGTCCACCTGCCTACGCCGCGTGGTTGACGCGCTTGTGGTCGGCATTTCGGCACTTTTCGGCCCCAACAGCCATCAGTCGCTCGAGCCTGCTCTAATTAATGACTCCTCACTAATTGTAAATTTTGAAATGTATATGTATATTTATGTGTAATTTCTGTATAAATTATATATTCACAAGTATATATGTACGCAGTATTATCTCTACATCACTCTGTTGACTGGTGAGAATACCTATATAGCGTTAAGTCCTTCTTTCCAGTTGAGTAATAAGGGCTAGTAAATAAATAAAGAAATAATTCATACAAACATACGTCTAATTCTAAAGTTTTATGTAGTGGAAATTTCATAGTTGTTAACAATTAAAACATATAACAAATTACTGGGTGGTATGAATTATAAGCGCACGGGAATTAAGAGTGCGTACGTGTTCATATGGTTCACGCATTCTTATTCATAGCGTGTAGGGAGTGTAGTTGCCGGCGCGGGCACAAATAAATTGCTTGAATTACATGTTTATGAGCGCCCTTACCAAAATGACTCGTGCAACATTAGTCCGTATTTATATTTCATAACTTGACATGAATGCGGTTACTAATTGGGTTAAATTTGCTAACCTAAAGGTTATAAAGCTATCTACGAAACATGTCACGGTTAAAAGTTAATCAAAAGTTTTTTATGTGTTATCGTGAGTTGTAGATTTATAAGCATTTCACTTGGGTTTATAAAATTCGTAAGTGTTCCGTAGGTGACTCCGTATAGAATTACAATGTACTCTCACGTAATTGTTATGTAAGCAAATTAAGACGAAAAAGCATGTTCTTTCACTCTGAGTCCCATTGCTCCAAGTAGTCATGATGAAGGCTATGTGCGTAATGAGGAGATTCGCAGACGAACTAGTAATAACTAAGTATCGACATAGCCCAACGGAATGGAAAATTGAAGTTGCAGTGAGAAGAGGTCAAATAGCGCAAAGAGAAAGCCGCTGGTACCTTAAGGTGCTGGAATGAAGATCACACAGAGTATCACGTCCATTCACAACCTATACAGAGAGCCATGTTAAGGTTTTTGGAAGATGCCTGCATCCGATTCTAACCAGACCTATTGGAAATATATGAGAGGTTCTATGTTCGGCAGTGGACATTTTGTGGCTGAACTGATGGTGATAAAATTAAAGAAGAAGAAGTAAATTATAATTTGTAGTTTTACATGTGGTCATATAGCTTGATAATGAATCGCCGTACTTCTCTATTAAGGACATTGTGAAGGAAACTACTTAAAAACCCGAACTAAATTTGTTGTAATTTTTTTTTTAAATCAGATGTCTTTGAAGCCCTTGTATGTTTAAGATGAACGATTCTATTGTCTACAGTGGATTCTTCTGGCAGTCTTCTTATGATATAAACAAGTGGTTACTTTATGTGATGCTATGTGTGTATATATTATTTTCATCCTTGCAATTGAAAACGGAACGTAACGTCGTATAAAATATTTGCCGCGCAAACAATCCTTCAGCATCGTGAAAGCTTTACGTGTTGAAAGCCGATTATCTTTATATTGTTAACAATTTTTTTCCGTTATAAATGGAGTACATCAAAAAATACATGTTGGATTTTTTATTATGTTTATTTAATCTCGGTATTAATTCTATTTGTAATTTTTTATGAATTGAAAAATTATTCGAAGCTGGATTAGCGATTTTTTTTCAATGGCCACCGTTTATGAGTGTGTCTTATCCTCCTTACCGTGTCTGCGACAAGGACTTTACATTATCGGGTAAATCATTCTCTTTTTATCCTTCTCAATTTTTTATATACTTTTCTTCTGTCCTTCACAAACTTCTTTTTCCCTTCTCCTTCATATCATCTTTTACACATTGCCTTCCTTCCCTCGTTCTCATTCCTGGATCACAAATTATTATAGTATCATAGTTTATTTGCTCGTACACAACTTTATTTAATTTGATTTTTTTCTAATAATAGTGCTTTTCTAATAAATCCCTTTTTATATCTAATATTATTAACATTATTTATATGCCTGTTTTTGCAGGCATAGCTTACCGTGGATGTTATTTCCGATTTATGCCTTAGTTTTGTTTTTGTTTATCGTGCATTGTACCATCTTTCTACAAAACTCTGGGAAGACAGGGCAGGATTATCGATTAGAGTCAATTAGTTTATATTAAATATTAAACTAGTGGGAAATACTACCCCCGATGGGCACCTCTATTTATTTATTTATTTATTTATTTGTTGTTTTATGTGATGGCGGGTCAATTACCTTTAGGCATTTTCTACCAGTCAACCTAACATGTTAGAACCGAATAACTAAAATGCCATATAAATTTTTTAACACCGGGCTTGCATACGATTATCGCCAATATTCTCAATACGGAACTACACACTTAAGATTGATTCTTAATTATAAAATTAAACACATTAACATCTAAAGCCAAATTACGCAGTATCAGTAATTTAACCATCGATGACCTAGATATACATATTAGAACTAAATTATAGGGAGACTTTAACATTATGGATTAATAAAAAAATCCTTTGTTCTACGGCTTGGCGTTAAGGCTGTTGAGTTGAGATCACAGAGTGACTACATAAATTTGGAAGTGAAAAAATAAACTAAAAAACATATTCTAGCGCGTAAATAAGGATTTTTGCGATTGATTATAAAGGAAACGTTGCAGTTGGAACACATATTTTAATTTGTATATACAAAACTTGTACAAAAAGTCAAGCTTCGTCTAAAGTTAAGTCTTGTAAAGCAATAATTATTTAAAAAAATGTAAATATTAATAAAATCTTTAATACTAACAGTGTAATTTTATTTTAACACTATCAAAAATTACGGTAATTGGTCAACAACTCTCAATTTTTCTCGTTCTTTGCTTTTTGTGTATGTTTTTACTCTTTCATAAAATCACTATTTCATAGTCTGCTTTTACTTAACTGGCATCGATAATTTCAATTCCTATACTACAATACATAGTATACAAAGTTAAAGCAAACGGTATTAAACTGGTGAAGTAAAAGAGAAATCAAAATAAGATTGATTAACCTCTAAAATATGTTCTAATAAACGATGGCCAAATGAAACAGCCCCACAATTATGACTCTCATAACTTTTCTTACAATAGAGCCGTTTCAGAATCACGATCGTGATAACGAGTGTTCTTATTACGAATCAGAAAATCGATATTTAATTTCCGAATATGGTATCATTATAGAGGACTTATTTTATTATTAGCTATGGAGAGGACCATGTTCAAGTATTCTCTACGAGACCTTATCAGGGATTAGGGGGGCTATAGACTAGTAATTTAAAGTGAAAGGGTCAGGAAATATAGCAGATACTAATAAAATAACTGATGGGTGCTGGAGTCTGAAAGTTCTAGAGGGAAGATCACAGACTAGCAAGCTAGGCATAAGAAATTCACCCACAAAGTGAACAGACGACATTGCTACGATCATCAGCAGATGCCGGATGCAGGTGGTTTTCAAACAGTTCTGTTGGAATTCTATCGACGAGGTATTTGTCTATCAATGAACGTCCTACGATTGAAATAATGATGAGGAAGAAAAACCATTTTTTACCTTTTATAAGTGAAGCAATAGATCTCTGTCTCGCCAAGTGTTAAGCGATGACGAGGTCTACGATAATACAGGCTTGCTTAGAAAAAATCTATCTTGTTTTGAAGTTTCCTAGTAGTTGTTATTGGCTGGAAAAATGACGGCAGTAGGTTGTACCACTGTTGTGTTCCACCGGCACGTGATTCATTCATGTGTCTTTCTGTAACCGTGCTGTTATCTGCGTACCCAAAGTACCGGTTCTTTACAGATCACTAATATGAACCAATTGATTGGAAGAGCAGCCGTCAATGATTACCCGATCAATTGAACTCTCAGAAAGTCCATGCACAAAAGCTAGAGGATAAGCTGTATGAAGGAAGCTTGCTGATTAGGCTTTAGTACCACACCCTATTAAAAGCCTTCGCGATATCCAAAAATAAACAGCGATTTCAAAAGGTAATAAAGTTTTAAAAGATAAGTTATTCTTATTATAGACTTAGTAATGTTCAATTATGACTTACTTTACAAAAATAAACCTGGTGCACTTATTTGCATTTATTTATATTATTTACTATAAATTTTGACTAGCTAGAAGCGGTAATATTATGAATTATTTAAAAAGTACCTCCCAACTAGAGGTCATTGCCATAGCGCTTTGTGCTTCGCCCTAACCTTCGCTTGATTAATTGAAGATCGGCTTTTACCTTTTCGTACATCAGAATTGAAGAAAGAATTTCTTTTGAAACCGTTAAGTGTTAATTTATATTCATAAATTGAAAAATAAACATCTCTACGTTGTAAATACAACAATTTTTTAAAAACTATAAATATACTATAAATAAAATTTATTTTAACTCTGCCTCGTAAAAATAAATTTCGTTCGGTAAATTGGGCCGCTAATAGGTGGCAAATTGTTGTTACAATTCCGCATTCGGTGATCATTTGTGTAACATAAACTAATGTACTTTGTATGTTCGTTTGCATTTCACGAGCAATTTACTCTCGCAAATCCCTAATGTTTTCGTATTTGTTTCACCGATACTATGATCATCAAAAACTATACAATTACAAAAATTGGTCTAATACTACATATTATTTTAACAGCTTATAGCTTTTTCTCTAATCAAATTTTTCTAATGAATGATTTGTGGTAAACTTAGAAGCGATGGTTATTTTTATTTTTTATACCTAAACATATTTGTGACTTTTAGCAAAAGGTTTTTTATTAGTAACATTTTAAAGCCCCATATCTAATTTCCTACTGCATAGAAGTAACTAAATATAAAATTAATCCTTTCCCTGCCCTGTTAATTATTTAGTATCACATCTAACAAAAAATACTACATCAGAAGTTATCTTATCGTTTTATTCACGTTCTGAATCCAACAATGTGCTTAAAGATACATTTTAAATTCTGGGGAATTCAATAACGCCAACTGTCTGCGAACAGCATCGTACAAACTCGGTTATTGGAATATTCAATGGAATGAATCACATTCTGTTCAAATTGTTTTTATTCATTCAGCAGATGTATACATAAAACTAGTGTGTTAGAAAAGAAAGGACCTTGTTTGTTTAAGTTTGAATTACATTTTCTTTCCATCTAACTGTCTTACATAATTTACGTATTTAGATATTAAAATTTAATGGCCTGTTTACTAGAGAGAAAAATGAAGTTAAATGTATTTTAGGGCGATCACTTTATTTAGTGATTTATTGTTTTAATTAACAACGATTTCCCACTATTTAAGTTTTCTATATATTTCTTAGCTTGTTTCTATAAAAATTCAGCAGTTTATTAAGGTGTAATATATTTTTCACTTCTTACATATCTTTTGTTATACAACCTCCTTATTCCATTTTCATTTCATATTAATATCTAATATTTGACAGCTGGATATAGGTATTTCAAATTATTTACACTTCTCATACAAAGTATAACGGGATCTTAATACCGAAGAAACAAATATGTAAGATAAAAACTACTCTTTTTTTAAAAGTCAATGGTTTTAGCCAGGAAAAATAAGTATTGTTTATACTTTCCCTCGCAATTTTTAAACTTAATCTCAATTAGATCATTGTTTTTAAGAGTAACCATATTTTCTGCTTAGCAACACGCTACATACGTTTTTTTTATTTATTTATTTTTATTTCGCAGCATTTACGCAAGAGTTAACAAACCCTTCGATACACTTTTCGTATTCTGTAAATCGGCATTCCAAAAAGAAAATTACTTTTATGTCATAAAATCAAATACTAATGTAAAACTTAGTAACATTTATGAAGAATGTATGAGATCTAGCGTTAAACCTTTTAAGTTTATTGCTTCTTTAATGTTTTGTTATTGCGTAATGGTGATTTCACTCACGGAATGCGGAATAGTTTTCCGGGCTGTGCAGTCATATTTTATAGCATTAACATAATGTATGAGTTTAGCAAGCCTAAATAACGTTGACCCATATTTTCACTGGATCAAAACTGTACAAGTTATGAAATTCTCATTTGTCTGTTTCAAGATTTTTGGATAGTTGACAAATGTTTACTTGTATAAATATTTTTATATGACAATATACTTACGTGTTGTAGACTGTGCCAATATATAATTTCAATTATGTATAGTTTCTCGCGGTGGGTATTAAATATTAATATATTTACTATCATTAGAAAAACATTTTTTATAAAACATGCTATTTTATTGCAAGAGGAGCTTATCTTTATGGTATTGCATGAGGAGTACAGAATAAGACAGAGTAAACACGGGATGACAAAGTTTCTAACTGAATAAAGTGTTGTTCAAGATGTTGTGCGTGGCGATCCTTTTTGTGATTTAAAAGATGTTCTAAAATCAAATTAGGTAATAAACACGTACATACTTTAAAGTCCATTAGGACAACGATTCTAATTAATACCGACGAGTTTTAAGAAAATGAGTAAGTAAATAAATGTCATATGATTTGTTTTAGGACCAATACGCAATGTTTTTAAACACAACTTCAAGTTTTTCTAAAGTCCGACCTAAGCAAGAAATTTGTTTACGAAGTACAGAGTTTAGTATAAACATATGTTATTTAGGTGTATAACATTGCTGTAAAAGCTTCAAAAGGGGAAAATGTTTAGCTCATTTGTCAGTAAAAAGCTTGAAAGCTTATACACGATTTTCCAATCACCTTGTATAAAGTGATCACTCCGAAATAAGTTGCTTTAATTTATTTCTTCTATTGAAATGCGCACGCCAATAACTTCTAGCAGTACTAAGCAGATATAGATTCTAAGAATAAAAGATAGATTTATTGTAAGAATAATTCATTTTAATATGTAGTAATCCGAATTTTGAAAACAGTTTTTCTTACTGTTTTTATTTATTATTTCTGAAACAATCGATTTTAGGATATGGTGTACCATCTGAGACGGAAAATTAACTATACATCCGCCACTTTAAAGTTTAGTTTTAACATATCATGTTGTATAACCACATCGATACGACCACCTTGGTTTTTATATAAATAAATATAATTATTTTTATCGGCGACGATCCTCGCGCGGCTAATTACTCAGTACAAAAAATATCGATACTTATAATCACCGATAAAACATTTGTGTTGTGTAAACTCAAAATTTTCTCAATTAAAAACTTGTTAATTACCGCTTACACATATATAGACATATACTAAAGCTAATTCAAGGTCAGCAATAAAATTATATTTATATGAGAAATCTTTAACATTTGGCCATTTTTATCGCCATTAACAAAGAGCTATTTGGATCGTCATTACTTTGAGGTCATTAAATTTTATAGACGTCTAATAGAACTCATTTTTAGAGTAAATCGATCGCACCCTAACGATAGATTGTTACCGCGAACGCTCTTTGTTATAATATATCAATTCTGTTATGATTACTCTGAAGAATATTGTACTGTCATATTTATCATGTTAAATTACGTTTTGATTAAATTATGTTAATTACTATATTATTAAAAAGAAATCTAAAGGAAAAAACTTGCCACGCAGTAAGAAGTTGCATGGAATATGTAACATTTTATAACGACTATTATATTTTTTGATATAGTGCTACCGTGACCGCTATACCGCGCTCAAGGAAAGCGCGGCGAGGTGGAGGCCGAGGAAATAAGCATGAGCGCAGCCGCCGCGAGGATTGATTGTGGATTAACCGATCAGAGAGGCCTATACCCCCTCCCCAATACTGCGTGCATTCCTATGGCGCGGTACAGCAGTGTCGGCAAAAGTATAGTCGAAGTAGATAATTAGGTAGTGCGACATAATTATAATAAAATAATTCTAAATATTAAAGACTAAAAATTGGTTCACCTATTTGTTTTTATTGTTTGTAACTATAAACGGATTTGATACCAAAAAAAGAAAGCATTTTAAACAAAATCAAGAGAAAACGCTTGCTTGTAGTTTTGTTGTAATTTTTTACCGCAAAAATGAATGGATCTAATGACGAAATTCGATACACTTTGTTGTTTTATTAGGAGAAAGTAAAATAGGACACGAAACGTGAAAAAAGATCGAAACGTTAAGATACTTAATGTAGTGCAGGCTTATCAACAACTTGACTTTATTTACTCAGTAAATGAATCCATACAAGATTTTATTCTGATTTATGTTATCTAATGACAAAGCTTATACACGAAAAAATATAAATAAGTAACATATAGGAAATAATAATAAGGAACCATTACTTATAACCATGTAAGGGTACGAAAATATTTGCTTGTTTGGGATTAATATACATTTGTAAATTATTTATATGGTTAACAAATTATGGTTTTTCTTCATGGGCTACGATATTACGATATTTACGCTAAAAGTTTTTAATGTTTTTATCATCTGTATTATATACACATGATTTAAATTCACCGTTTAAAAAGATCACTCGTAACCAATTATCCTGTATATAATTCTATAGTAACGTATATAAATATTAATTCATTTATTTAACTTTATTTTTATATTCAAATCAACTGTCTTTTTTATTATTTTCAGCCAATAAGCGCTACAAGACATAGGCCTTCCACAAATATCAACACGATGATTAGCCTTGCGCTACCTGCATCCAATAAATTCTCGCGATCTTAAAATCTCACCTCTGTCCGCAGCTTCTCGTACATTGCTCATCCGAGCTCAATTCGGCGAGTGATCTCTTTCTAGAAGTTGGATATATCAACTTAGCGGCACTTGAAACTTGGTTATCTCGACCGTACAATTCTGTGCCATGTGCAAGTTTGTACAGTTAAGGTTAATATTATATAATAAAGTTAGTTATATAATAAAGGCGCACAACAGAACTAAGTACCCCTGTCAAGAAGGTTGACGACGCTTTAGGTAGGACCATACTTAATAGAAGATCACAAGAGATGCAGGAAGTGACAATTGAAGTTAATATAAGAGAAAGCGTGTATATGAACCATTAATTAATTTAAAAAAAAATGTCGGTCTCGAGTCGCCTTCGCTTACAATTAAATCGCACCTTTTATAACTTTGCACTTTACCATAATAATGTCAGTGTGGTCCGTTTTCCGTTCGTTTCTAAATATTTATACTAACACCGCTTTCGCTCCCACACAAAGCTAACTTGTTACTATAGTTTACAACTAGAACAAGGCTTACAATAAAAGACGGTCTACTCTATATTGTTTTATTTGGAATAACAATGAATTAAAAGCTAACCTGATAGTAAGTGGTTTAAACATGTCAGACCTTACGAAGAGAAGCGAGGCTCGTATCTAGAAGTAATTTTTTATATACCTGTATTACAAAAAAGTATTTATAACTTTTATTTCTACATTGCAATCATAAATTTTGTCAGTTTTTCTATACATTATAGTTTACATACGGGGTGTTTAGCAATATTTTTACCGGGGTGAATGTTTAGATCATTTGTTGTCAGTTAATTTATGGTGCATTAAAAATTCAATGGCTTCAGAAATTATTAATAACGTAAATAAGAAAAACCAGTAACAAACTATATATAAACTTTGTTTGGAAAAAGATGATAAAATACTTCGTTTTGCTATCGCTAATCGCGCTATATGTTCACCCCTTGAATGCGTACTCGATATAGAAAGGATTATAATTTGCGAAAATTATAATCTACACCCCAGACATTAATAATTAAACCTTATATTTCCTAATCTAGCTGTCGCGAGGCGATAATGTATCAAAATCGCGAGTAGGTATAAATATGAAATACACGCTGTTCCTGAGGTTAAAATATGTTGATAAATGATTTGTTGTTTTATTCAACTAACTATTAAATAAATAACAAATATTTTTGGAACATAATAACTTCACTTGCACAACTAGAAACGTATTTAAGGCTAGCATGAAGTGATTAACTCTATATGCATTCAGTATTCAAAAGAAAGTAAATGAATTTAAAATTTAAGACTTGAAGGTTAAGGCGAAGTCGTAAATTTATGATTAAAGCATGTTTAAGTAATTCATAATGCAGTAGACCTTGGTAGTCACGTCAGAATATGCTTTAACATATTTGAACAGAGAAAAAAGTTATAGAAATATTTAAATTACTCTTTTTTGCAAATGCAAATGTCTAAATATACACTCTTTATTAAGCAATAAATAGTGAATATTTAAAACGATGAAGGTTGTTAGTTTATTATCATATTCATCAATTTAGCTGTAGGACATAGGTCTCTCTAATATATTTCCAAAAAATATCAGAAAGAAGCAGCCCGCATCCTGCGTCTTCTGCTAATCTTAAGGCTCCAGCGGTTATCTGTTCTGTGCGCTATGTGGCATGTCTTTTCAACTTGCCAATAGATCGTTTTTGCTAATAAATTGAGACATGGTTTATCACGTTTACGCATCGTTATCAAAAAGTAGTCATGGACATCCATTAGTCATTTGAGATTCAGTAAAAATATAATAAATATAATCATGTAAATTTTGGGCATTTTGCATCATATTGTATTCTTTATTAACTTACAAAGACATAAAAAATAAAATAAAATTATGGTGTAATCTCATCAAAACAAAAAGAAAAAAGGCTCTTAGGTGAAACGATCTAATATTTGTTTTAATAAACATTGCTACGCATTTACAATTTCGATTATAAATCAATTTAAAGCAGTAAAAGACTACGTATTAACTCGATCATTTGATAAAACAGAAAAATAATTTCAAAAGATAATTCACAGTTACTTAAAATCTTTAATAATGTTTGGATTAAATTTAGAGATCAATTGTATGACTAGTCTTATATTTCAAAAGCTATATAACGCTAGTATTTTAAAGCCATACCTTGACTAACAGTAACAGACTGTTACTTTTCTTCTTTTTAGTCGCTAGACGCCTACGTCAAGGTATGTGCCTTCCCCAAGGATATTTATGAGGAGATATACCATAATCGCCACGCTTGACATCAGGATGCCTATCGTGGTGTTGTGTTATGGGTATGCAGAGAACGCTGCTGTCCATCTTTTGGAAAATTGTGAGCAGTAATTGCCACTGCTCTATAATTAATGTACAAACTGTGAATAAATATATGAATCAGTCGTTTTATATAAGTTCGATACCGGAATCCAACCAGAGACCTACGATCACAAATCTCGTTTTCTACCGCTGAGCTACCACTGCTCAACAACAAATTGTTGCTCTTATGTAATTGTAAATCACCCACTCAAGTTATAAACTCTTCAATAAGTATTAACATTTGTAGGTTGTTTAAAATTATAAATTAATAAATAAATCGTAAACTGGATGATTAAAATGACGATTACTAATTTACTTTAAAATAAATAAAAACGCATTTACGTTATGATCGTCTAGGGATTCATTCGCGTCGCTCGATCAGTTATGATTATGAACTTTAATTATTCCACATTCCAGCAGTCCAGCTAATTATTATTGTGTATAAATTTTATCATCGCTCTTTCAAAATTCAATTCAAGAAGATTTTATTAACCGATCCGAAGCGCATTGACCCACTTCTAATATAGTTTCATAGCTTAATTGAATAAAAGAGAATCCACGAGAGCATCAGTTGTCTCTTCATAAATAACACAGACATAATGGGGACATGACCTAACCAATTTTTAAAAGATTGTCATTCTTTAAAAATATTTTTCATATTTTTGCAGTTTATGAATCTAACATCTGTTCGAAATTTAATTAATTAGAAATAAAAATTTAAAATTAATTAATTTAAAATTTTCGTTTATTAAGGATAAAAATCTTACCCTATCTATTAAAACCCTGTTACTAAACAATAAATAGAGATGTCCTAGTTCTTTAAAAAATAACCATGTGTACAACATATCGTATATTCTTTAAATGTAACATCATCATCATCTCTTCAATCATAGCACGAGCACTACTAGATGTAGTTCTCCGTAGATTGCCAACAAAACTGCTTGATTCAAAGTTGCTTCTATGTCGTGGTCTTTACTCCATAAAACTCCAGTAGCCATCTGTTTTACACGCTATGTGGATTGTCCACTATTTACACTTAAACTTCCCAATACGCAGAGCTATGTAAGCATAAAACAGGAATTATTAAATTAAAATAATAAACGTAATAAAAATAACACTACAAAGAATATCCTGAGTTCATATACATATAAACAAATGTGGTGCACAGATTTAAGTTCACGGACCCTTCCGCTCCGTGAACTCAGCTCAGATGAAGCTGTAAATGCCTTCGGGCTAAATGCACCGACATCGACACAAAATAAGTAATGAACAGGATGTCGCTAAAAGTCGCATCTAATTCTGATTTACATATTTTTCGAACTACAAATTATCGCACGACGTCGCATCTTTTAATCAATGTTATGTATTTTATAATATTAAGTCCCATTCGTATTAAGCAAATTATTACCAATTGCTTGTCGATTTAACCAGGCAGTTTAACATATAAAATGAGTTGAAGATATCACTTGAAATCAAGGAAGCAAACTTACTATTACGACCGCAGAAGTACTAATTATTGCTTCAAGTATTGAAGAGATGGGATGGGGCAGGACTAGGTTGATTTCGTTCGTTTTGTTATTTGTTTACCTCTTCTGTCCTGCCGTTATTTTTATACCTAATTAGATAACTAGTTCCAAGGTGCACACTAAAAAGTTCGTAATTCAAAATTTTTTCAGTTATGTTCAATATCATATCATAATAGTATATTCAAATAATTCAGTTAAGCGAATGTTACAGTTGCTAATAAAAGTTTAATTACAAATATATTTTTGGAGCAGAGAAGAAGTGACAAGAAATCGACACTGGCTCTTTACAAAAAGCTAATTAATTTATAAAAAAAAGTATTATTTTTTCATGAGCAGATGGAGGCGAGGTCGTTGGGCACCAAGAAGATTTGTTATTTTTAAAATGGTAAATTTTTATTGCGATGATCTGAACTTATTTATAACTGCATTCCCGTAAAATGGTGTCGAAATTTGTGGGTTTTAATAAATAAAAAATAGTAACGAGTTAACGTGGCGGACACCGGACGCAATTAAATTCAATTTATAGATTAATAGCTTCATAAAACTGTCACACAGCTAATATTTTGAATACAAAGAACATCTGAGCGACGGTCATATTCGTGTGCAATACTTAAATATAAATGGTGATCGGTCAAAGGTGCAAAAACTTCAAAGGGGTGAATGTATAGCTCTCTTATCAACCAAAACTTTTATAGCTTCTACGTCTATTTCTAGCTACTCTGTATGAAGTAATTACCATGTAATACGACATTTTAATTTTTTTTTTCATTGGATTTCTATAAGCGAGGAATGTCTGCCAGTACAGAATCTGCAGAGACAGGTAGTAAATACTAGTTAATTTTAATTTATAGTAATCTATCATTTGAAACGATTTCAATTGCTTCATATTATTATCAATACAATTTTTATTTTAACCGAAATAAATGTTTTTTGGATTACACATATTTAATCCTGCAAAGGTCACGTATAACCCATTACCTATCCTATATTTTTATTATCCTGTAATTTTAACATATTATTCTATTCAGAGACAAATTATTACAACATACACAATAAACATAGAACAGTGGTGGCATTTGGAATTCTCTTGACAAATGTTTGGAGCAGATATTATTTACTCAATATTAATGTGAAGGATCTGTTGCTGACAGACGCTTTGCATAAACAAATGTTTTCTCCCATTCGATTAATAATACTAACAATAATGTGTTATATTTGCCATAATAGAACAACTCATCAGTCCTTAGATCTCTGAAACATGTAATTAAAGCTTAAAATAATCAAAAAAAGGAAGCCAATTAAATTAAAAAGTAATTATATTATAAGTCAAGGTGCATAAAATAGGTGTTACATTTTGATAAAATTACGAAGTAGAAAACATAACCCGGTTGTTTACTATGATGTCATCATCATCACTATGTCAGCCGATAGGTGCCCACTGCAAGGCAAAAGCTTCCTCTGAAGATCACCATGAAGACCGGCCTTGCGTGGCCCGCATTCTATGACTTCTCAAAACATCAACTATGTCATTGATGCTCGCAGTGGGGACCTACCTATGAAAACCTTTCGACCCCAATGGCCTTCTGTTGGACGAGCAATGTGCCCCCACTACTACTTCACAAAAGCAATTCGAGCTACGTCGGTAACGTTGTTTCTATTAAGGATCTCCTTATTTATAATTACCGGTGAAGTAAACAATTACAAAAAATCGAGGAGGTATTTGGTATAAATTTAGTAAATAATGTTATTTGATTGTGTAATAAAATTAAGCTCGAGGAACTACGTCGGGGACCTTGGTTAGATCTTCATAATATTAACTATTTTGTTCTTCTCTATAATTTGAGAACCGTACAGATAATGTACTAATTACGAAAATACACTCATCAACTTCATCATTTTTTCAGCCGTAAACCATCCACAGATAAACATTGGTTACCCCATAGAATCAGCTGAAAGCGGCCACCATCCAGGGTCTTCCGACAACCTTCACAAGTCATTCTGTTTAGAATGACTTGTGAAGGTTGAACCTTAAGATTTCAGCTGCTATCTATTCTGCTCGCTCTGCCCTGCTTACTGTCACTTTAACTTGCCAATCCGCTAGGCTATATCAGTCACTTTAGTTCTTCTATGGATCTCCCCATTCCTCACCTAATATATGATAACCTATACTTATATAAAACATTCAGATGGAAAGCTTTCAGTAAAAAAGTATGAAACAACGAAACAATGAAAAGTAAATAATTCGTGAACACTCGCTACAGGCGGTGAAATACTTTATTGAATTACACAAACAACTTCCCTTAATGCAGTACCAATTTAATTATTTTCCCGAGTATACCACTTTGTTTACTTACGCATAAGCTTTTTAGTTAATCATATCAATAGATTTTGTTCATATAGATAGGTCGAAAATATTCAAATGGCATGATTACTCAACAGAAGGACAGAAATAAATTAATGTAAGAATACTTTTTCCCCGTAAATCAAAGAATCAGAAAATTATTCAAACTTAGAAAAATATGATTAGTTAAGTCTGAAGAATTTATCCGAACAGGTGGTGAACCCAACTTGAGGTCAACAAGAGATATAATCCGTCGTATGCTGAATAAAGACTTGTTAAATTTTAATTTAGCAACAGTGAGCTATTGATTCAATGTTACTATTTATTTAATAATAAATTATAGACATTGTAAAATAATAATTGATTAATAATAAATATATTTGAATAGTATTCAACAAACAACTAATATTAAACGCGTTCATTGAGAGCAATAGCTTGGCCAAGAAAAGGTATATCGGAGAACACTTAAGATTTTATTACGCCGTCTTCAACCGTAAAAGCAAAGTCGATGACGCTTAGCGAACATTTATTGAGATTTAATAAGAAATATTGGTTCAATTAATTAATTATAAACGAACAAGAGAATTGATTAGCTCTTATAATCTATATTTAACAGCAATGTTATCAAATTTAAAACCAATTTTTTTTCGTACGTAAATAGAGTTTCTGAGTAGGATTTATAGTACAACATATTTTTTTTTTAAATCTGATTAAATTAAAAAAATGTATCAAAAGTAGTATAACTGGAGCGTTTGAGCAATCTTCACCAATTAAAATGTTAAATATGTACATTAATATTATGTTACTTTATTAAATTGAAATAAAATAACAAAACAAAAATTTGGTAACGTGCAATTGTATAATAGTCAATAGTCACGTGGTCAGAGAGTACACTTAACTGCTAAATAATAAGAATAGATTCATTTTGCTATTCTCTCTCAAACTACCATTTTCTCTAGTACTTATGCGTGGGAATCGTATTAGGTACACGCTTACAAATTTGCAGAAAAAATTGTAACTTTAACAATTTTTTATACTTGTAACACTAACAAAAAAACAAAATCAACTGAAAATTAAAATAATGATCAATCGGTGACAACGTCGCATGCTGCTTAATTTGAAGTAAAATGTACAATTACATTTATTTTCAACCGATACGCGCCCACTGCAAGGTATAGGCCTGCCCCAAAGATATCTATTGGGGATATACAATAATTGCCACGCTTAACAAGCGAGTTGGCGATCGCAGAATTATGGTAGGCAGACGACGCTGCATCCGCTGAAAACAAGAGTTTTCAGTCCTATATAAATCCTATATGATTAAGGCACAAAGTTAATTACAATAAGGTGGCATCCCGGGAATTGTACCCCCGACCTACGATCGCTAGTCTCAATCCCTTAACGTTGGGCGTAACTGCGTAATAAGTACAATATTTTTGTATTTATATTATATTAAATATTTTTAGAATGATGGTCTGTCAATTAACGTATGAACCCTTTAAGAATAACAAATAAAGTAATGAAAATATAGTAGGAAAAAGCATTTTAAAAATTCGGATCACTACATATTAAAATTAGTTATTGTTTACATACTTACCGTAATTTCGTACTACCTGAAGTTATTAGCATGTCGCATTATTATAAAAATAATAAATTAATGCATTATATTTCTGAGTGATCACTTTATAGGCTCATACAAACTGACAATACTTACACTATATAAAACTTTTACACCTATGAACCATATAGTATATTAAATATTTTTTAAATGTTAACTTAAAGAAATTAACTAATTTTTTTGCATAATATTGTATATATACAAAATAATATTTCATACTCGATTTCTTGATCGTCGGATTATACCAAGGTATGAGTAAGAAGAACAGTTAAAATTAAAATAATTACAAAATCTACAATATTTTTACTCGTCTTTTAAAATTTTCTTATTTCAAATAGAAACTGCAACAACAGCATCAAGTTCGTTTCGATTGCCACTTACGACGGCGTCGGGGCTGCAGACAGAAGCTTCGTCTTGTACTCAAGTACCCTTACACTGATATAAAACAAACGTCTATCGTTATCTACATATTACCGCAAATTGATGTAAAACACTTTAACACTCTCTCGTTATCAATAGATCGAAATTAAATAAATTTAACTGCGTAGTTTAAATACAGTTCTATTTATAAACATTGACATACTTTTTTAATTCAGAACTGAGTTAATTATAGCTATCAACTGTCTACATTAGATAAATACGAAAGAAGAGCGCAGCGTGTTAAAAAAGAGATACAATACAAAAAGAAACAAGATTTTATAATGCGAATAAACAAGTTTAGAATTGAACAACGAAAAAAATAATATCGTATAATAATAAATTATAAATGTCGTAGAAAGTATTATTCATAGAAATCCTTACACAGCTACATACTGCAGTACTGCGTAACTCATACTACAAACCGTTTTGATTTTTAATAAACAACATATGGACACGAAGCTGGCGGTTTGCCAATTAAAATATCATGTGAAACTTAAAATAGTTCTTTGATCACAAAAAATAATAATAATCAAATTAAAACAAAACAATTCCTCGATTACAATAGATTCAACTTAAAATACAATTGCGATGATTAAATGCAAAGTTTCTAGGAACATTTTTTTTAAATTTCCTAAATATAGTAGTTCGATAAATATACTCATATACTACATTATCTCTTTGAATCCTTAAAGCTATTTAATATTTTGTCTTAGACTTGTTTTATAAGCTTTTAAGTTTACTTTATGAAAAGTGTATACGGTTAACTGCAAAGAAGTTACTAATTCTATTTAGCCTAGAGAAAGATTTAACCAACTTGTTTCTTGTTTAATGCTAACTTTGCGTACTGCAGTTATATCCCTTATCATGTTTCAATCAAAGTTTTCATATATACAGGGTTATTGGTTGTAGTAGCAGCTTCAATGTAAGGTACGATTTCAGAAAGAGTAACCAACGTAATGACAATAATTTTAAGAAAAACCATTTTCAGTTTATAGATTACTATATAACAAAATTTATTATTGTGTGCTATTTGTACTTGTAGATTTTGTATTGTGAGAAGTTGACCTATCGCATACCTATAGAAATTTGTCTTTTAAAGTGATCACTTTATATAGTGTGATTGGAAATAGGTGTAAAAAGCTTTAAAGCTTTTATTGACAAATAAGCTACACATCCACGCCTTTAAAGTTTTTACGCCTATAACCAATCACTCTGAATACGTTAACTACTTACATTTTACTTTTGAAAGGTAGTTCCATTTCAGTACAACAACATAACTTGGGCTTATAGACAAAAACACAAGAGCGCTTTTACGCTGGTATTCGAAATTCAATAGCCTAGGCAGAACCATATTGTGATAGATAGAATTTATGTCTTACATCCAGATGAAAATCCGACTAGTCTCTGTGTAATAAAATAAACCAAGACGAAATTTAAAAAAATAACTTATTAGCTGGTAACCGGATACTTTCAGCAATGATACCTGCTAATACTGAAATAGTACTTTGACCTTTTACCAGTTTTTATTTCCACCATTTAAAAAAATAAGATAAAGATATATATTACTTACTCGCGTGAGTTATCTGGTATGTGCGTAGGGTTTTTTTTCAAATAATAAAGTAAAAATAACGATGTACAAAAGTTAAAGCACTAGAAATAAAGACAAACTTCTTAAACCTTTCTCTAGCACTCTTATAAGTAACTTATTTATTGGCAATTGTGCATATGAGTAGAACAAACTCACTTGAAGTGCTTCAGAATTATCATGCGATAAATTTAAAACTTTTATCTAATATTTTAGTGAAAAGTGCTACTACGATGTAAAACGTTTTTTGTGATAATAAAGCTTGGGGTTGAGTTGCTACTTACTACTGTATTCATGACTTTTGTTAAAGTTTTCACATAAAAAAATGTACTGAATTTCTAGTGGGCGCTTTTAAGACCACGGCGCATTTAAAACTTTTTTATTTGAGCAACATCTTTATTGCTAGCCGATAGATATGTGATGTGAATTGAGCTTTTATGTAATGACAAAGAAACTATCGACGATTTCATAATATTTTCTACCAAGATGGGCTCTATTTACTTACACAAATCATTACTACAATGAATGTGTGAAGAAATTCAAAAATGGATATATACCTCCAGTGTTCTTTTATTATCATCATCACTTGAAATTGAACTTGTTTACTCGCATATGAAATATGAAACGGACACAGCCGATATGTCTCTGTCTCTGTCTCTTTAGCGTAATGAATTTCAGAGCTTAATTCGTATTATAGCATAAGAGCTTAACTACCCGCCGTCCGCACCCGAGACAACGCTGCCGGAGGATTATATAGATTATGTCTCGACTACAAACTAAAACAAAACTGTAACTCTGTTTGTTTACCAATTCATATGTCTGTTTAAAGCTAATGTCAACACCGAAAAGTGGGAACCTAGTCCAATGTTGAGTCGAATTTAAAACAGGTGTTCCGAAAGTATTTTAGATGAAAGAAATCTTTTCCAAAATGAACCGATACTTCAAATTTTGGATCGGATAAATTACTTAAAAAATATCCAATGTTTACTTTTTTCGTAAAATGCAGAGCGAAACAAAGCAATGCTTGATAAACTTTGCGAACGAACATATTATTTTGCATGAACATGTCCACGCTAATTGAGTTTAGTCTAGTTTTCAACTTTAAATTTTTCCTAAATATTAATCTTTTTTGTAACAAATTGGTACACATAAACCAAGTTAAACAGCATCTTGAAAGTATTAAGAAAAAATTTGTGATAATTAATACGCTTCCATTTTTACATCTTATCGACCTCTAAAATCAGTTTTTGTTTGTGTTGATCCCTAGGAAACAATTGACGAACTCGAAAGGGTCATTATCAACCACTTTGTAAATCCCTGGCTTAAAATTATTAAAATAATTTTCAAAGTAGTTTTAATTATTAATGTTTTAATCTTCTAAAATTGGATTAGATGGTCGAGTTTCGTTTTATTTTGATACTAAAACTACTTCTCATGTAATGGCCATTTTCATCAGACTGTAATGCAAGCGTGAATAAATTCAATCTCAAATGATGGAATATACTGAACAACTTTGATTAATCCTTCAGTATTTCTAATTTTTTTGTGTCATGGCCAGAAAAAGGCGAATTTCCCAAAATTATCAGTTCTAATTATCGAAGAAAAATTAGTTAAATAGAAAAAAAGCAACAAATAAAGTGTATTATTTAATTATTGTTACAACGATTAAAAACCTTAATATAAACATTTCTTTTTTTTCTTATACTTATATTTGATTGCTAGAATACTCTTTTAAATTGCTGCGTAATTTGCCCCTTTTAAATTTTTCTATTTCAACTCATCGTGTCTTTAGTGAAATATAAATATGAACATTAGTCCAAATCATCAAGCTGTTCCGATTTGCGCTTAGTAATGCATATGGCGGCGTTCCTATTTCAATACACATTGAAACAGATACATGTAATAAGTCAAGCACTTTGATGCATAAGCCAACAATATAACTGTTATTACTCCGTTGTAGGTGAAACTAATGTGCGTCTGCTATCTAAATTTACCAACTTTAAGGAATTATTACATCATTTATTTTAATGATTTTATCATTGAATCTGGCAATTTGCCGAATGAGTCATAGAGGATCATCTTTAATAATAACTTAACCGCTCTTAATTAAAATAACAAAATCATAAGTACAAGAGATAAACAGTTTTGAATAACTTATATTGCTGACTTTATTTGCCAAGGTTTCTATATAAACTACTTCGTTTTTGTTTATATCAAATTTGTTTTACTTTGGATATAAATGGTCAGCTGCTTATTTGTTATTAATTTATAAGTTAATTGGTTTACATTCTATAAATTATTTTTGGTCTAGTGGATTTCTCCGAAGTTCTCCAATAAATTAAACTAGAGGCTGCCCCGACCTGGTATCCGGTTAGGGAAATGAAAATGTTTTTCGTTGCCATTTTGCCGGATAAATACGGGCCAACATTTATAGATTTTGCTAACATAGAAACGAATTTAGATCAAAATTTGATATATTATCTGGCCCTTGCTAAAATTAATGTTAGTAAAATTCTAAATGAACCACAGTTTTCATTCGTAATGAAATGTGTTTATTATGTTTTAGAAACATACTTTCTTCTTTAGTTATTTAATAATTTTTTTAAGTTTGCGTATGTTCAAGCTGTGAATCAAACAAATAGAAAAAAAAACGAAAACATTACATGCCTGATGTTACTTTAAAAACACTACTGAATACTGCTTGACTCTGAATTACAAAACGTTTTTCTTATCTAACACAAAATGGTAAATCAGTAACCCGAAGTAAATGTATTTCTTGGGTTCTTGATTTTATTGCCACAAATATTTGAAAACGGATAACCTCTTGGACGTTGCCAAGAGGCCCATTAACTCGGCACGCATAAACAAATCGCATTTTTGTGCATATAATGGCATTTTGCCAATCCCGATCCGAAACTGAAATAACAATGTTTTAGTAAATATTGTAAAATTTATTTTGAATATAATTATGACTTAGAATTCCTATTGTTACCTACTATAACAAATTGCCTTTTATTTTTTGCCCACAATTTTATTTACATAAAACTCTCAAAAGCTCGTTTTACTTAAGAAAAACTGAACGTATGTGGGTTATTTGACATATTTATTTTAACTACTCAATATGTTGTAAGCCTGGATTGTGAGTCGCAATATTTTATCGGTTTTAGTAAATTTTAAACACAAAGTTAAACCGAATTTAAACCAAAATTAAACAAAACACTTCGCTTCAGATCTGCTACCTTTTCGATTAATATCTGAATACGTTATTATATTTCTCTTTTCGGATTATAAACGGATGAAAATAGTTGACTAAAGCACAATCTACAAAGGAACATTACAGAAACTAACCCATTTGGCCATTATTGTCAATCATTTGAAAAGACAAGTTTCTTGCTTAACCAATTACAAAGGACAATAGTTATATAGGCGGCATTAATATTACTTTCTCAACTGAACTTATCTAAAGTCTGAGAGCCTCGGGGTAAGTTAGACAAACCGAGCTGACCATGACAATGGCTTTATAAGTCAAAATTACATTTGAAGAAGCAAAAGTCTGACTCTAGATTAAGTTTACGTTATACGTACAAACAAATCATTTGTTCCTAGGAACAAATTAAACTATGATCTAATTTCTTCACGTTTTTTTTCTTGAAAAAAAATTAAGTTTTATAATGTGTTCATTATCATTTCTGTGTGGGACACCCGCTGCTAGAAATAGGTTTTGCCCATAACTATAATTATGAAATAGAAAGCGATAAAAGTCAATTTGTTTCGAAAATTTAATTAAACTCTGTGGTTTATATACAGATTTGTATTGGAAATAAAATATTTTCAGTATTTAAAAAAATATACGTCTCTCTAAAACTATCGCGTCAGTATACATATACATATATAATCTAGTTTCCTGTTACTCGATTAAGTTTTTTTATCATCGTCATCATTAGAGATGTACAGTTAAAAAATAGGCCTTCCGCATAGATTACCAATATGACCAGTTGGAAGTTGCCAGCATCCTGGGTCTTCCAATAACTTTAACAAGATTGTCTATATACCTTGTAAGCGAACATTCTGCGCTGTTGATAAATTGTTTTTAAATCTAAATAGTAAAAATACTTTCACTATAACTATTCTTTACGTCAAATAATTTAAAGTTTTCTACAATGGCGCATGTACTTTGAAACATCCGTGTACCAGTCACGCCGCATTGACGGTGAATTATTTCCGTTTTTGTCATGCCGTGTCAAGGACGTACGTCGTTACGCTGCAAATGTTATGACTATGGAGCGACTTCCGATATACTCATACGTTTGGATAGTACTTCATTCGTGTAAACTTTTCTAATTTTCGTTCGACGGATGGCCCTTATGTACAAAAAAATTATGGTCTTAATAATTAAGATAGATAGATAGATAAATAGATTAGTTATTTATTTAATAGTTAGCTTATAACAGTGAAACATGGTCGTGGGGCCACATTGGCAAACTCACAGTCATTCAACGATTGATAGGGAGAGCTACACTTGGGATTTCTCTACGTGATTGAATTAGGAATTAGAAGATCCGTAGACGAACAAAATTAACCAATAAAATACAGACAAGACACGCTGCGAATAGAAGAGATGGCTGTTGGTGCTTTAAGATTAAAAAGTGCAGATGCCGGACCAGATAAGCACCGCGTAGGAAATCGACCCACAAAACCCAGCGTCTTGCAATGATTTAAAAAGGGTCGCCGGAAGAAGATAGCTTCATACCAGACCTTTTGGAAATCTATACGGGAGATCCATGTACAACAACGGACTTCCTACGGCTGAAATTATGATGATGATATTAATAACAATATAATGTTGCCACTTTTTGGTTACTAGTCAAATGGAGGTACAGGATGACAGTCAAAGGTTCAAAGAAATACCGATCAACTTCGTTATTTATGAGTAATTGCGGTATTACATCAGGCAGAGCAATAAAAATTTTAAATAAGATTGAGGAGGCTTATTATATCGCTATATATCGTTTAAAGGACCCTTATATTAACAACGAAACATTAACGTAAATCTAAACTAACTTGACTAAAAACATAAAACACAAAATTATTGTAGTCGTTATGAAATGTACGATATAGCTTAATATTTTTGTACGCCTACTAGAAAAAGAGACCGCAATCTTTCATCTTAAATCTCAGTTGTTACAACTTGATTGTTCTTATATTGCTATAATATAAAATATCGCTTGCAAACTAAAAGCATTTAAGATACGTTTTTACTGTTTAGGAAACAGTTTCTTAATTTAGTTTAATAATCTTTATTATACCGTAAGAAATAAATACAAACAGTTATGATGACATAAAATATATGTTAATCTTATTTATTAATTATATAGATGGAAATCTCATACATATCTTATTTTTTTCAGTAAAATAAATAAAAAATTAAAACCGAAAACTGTCTTCATAACTAGTATACAGTTTTCTTTTCAAAATACTTATAATTATAGAGCTTAAACATATCCATTGTTCAAAAGTCACTAACTAGTTACGAATTTACAACCGATATTCAAATCTTAATTTGTACTTCACCAAGTTTTCGCGCAATATAGTACGGTTTACAACTTATACAACATTTGAAATTCATACTGCCACAAAAGGCAGCCAAGTTTCACAGAGGACATTCATATAATATGCCCCATTTCATTACACCCGGCATGAATCATAAATGACCTTTATGGTCAGTATTTAAGTAGAAGAAATTTTACTGCTTTTACAAAGTGAAATTTTGTTATGAAAAGCAATTTTATAAACAAGACAATAACAATTTCGTGTATCTAGTATGTAAATGAAAAAAATATCCTATAGCAGCTTCGCTAGCACGCAACTTCCTAATATGCAATGTTTCTCAACATTTTTTTCCATTTTATTGGCTATGTTAATGCCCAAAAATAGATAACACATTTTTATATTACAGCTCTTGTCATAAATTGTTTTAATATAGTAATAATTAACAAACACCATGTTTGATTATAAGTGTAAAGGCTTCGGACATAAATGGTTTCAGAAATAATAAGTAATGTAAAAAAAATATTATAATATATTATATAATACAATAATAATTGTTGTTGACAGTTTGCGTAAAATGGTCTTTAGCGATTGTGTCGAATTTAATGTAAACTGATCTAAATATTAAATGTTTGAAATATGACAAAAAAACAAAGTCACATCTCCTCACAAACTACATCTTTATATATAACAATTATCATAATCGAGAATTTATTTCCCAAAACAAAAATAAATGTGTCTCCATAACGCGTATTGAAATGCTAAAATGTGCGCATATATCAAACGATGGGTCCAAATGTAACGTTCTGTGTTTCTTATCGTTCGTACAATATCTATTTTTTATAACCTCTGTTTGCATGCTAACCTCTTAAATAAAATAAATCATAAAAGCCGTAACACGCTTGTTCGAGTTCGTTCCCTCCGCCATCTGGTACTACGGTCAACAGATATAACATACAATGAAGTAACGCCATTGGGAGTTTGAGTTTTTTATGCGAAACCATGTATCGTGAATGGGTTTGTAAACATACAATTCATTCTTAAACACATACGGATGACAGAAATATCTATCATTAGTTGGGTATGAAAATTTTCATGGAACTGTGTAATGGTGTGTGTTTTAAAATACTACCAACCTTAGGAGTTATACTCACATTATGAGAATTAAAGGCTCTATTTTTTCTATACAAATCTTTGACTTCTTCGGACACATTGCCTGAAAACCTAGCGACATCTGACTTCGGGCTCATTGTCACCAGTAAAGTCGATAGCCAAGAGGATCAAGTCCGCACCACTTATAAAATGAATGACTGAGGCTGTACAAGCCGCGAATCAGAAAAAAGAAAATCGTAAGAAATAAAATCACGGGTGAAATCACGAACCCCAACACTGGGAAAGCGACGCTAGAAGAAGGACAATAAGATTGAAAGGCGTGGTGTGTGAGAAACTGCATAGGAGAGTAATGTACAAAAGGAATATCTTAATAATAACGACATACTAAATATATGTAGTTATATATTGATTTCTATAAGGAGTTTATGTTGAAGTCTGTGATAAATTATGGGTTAGAGTAAGTACAACGGCTCTTTCATTATTATGGTGTAAGCAAATTTTTTTAAATAAAATTAAAAAGTACATTTAATATTGTTATTCTTCATAAATCAATTCTCAAATGTGCAAAATATATTTAATTTTGTAAAGTAATTAGGAATATATATTAAATACGACTCGCTTACCGTCGGAGAGACAATGAAATTATTGCGACATAATATACGTATAGTAATACCATATAAAGAAGCAGAATCAATATTGTAATGATAGTAAGAAAATACGCTCGACCTGAAAAGTGATTCTTAAAATATGGAACAATGATTGCAAAATATGGTTGACATAATTGAACCGAAATAATATTTTAAATACGCATGATTTTATAGAACTGACACCGTGTCAAACGAGATTATGAGACATTAACTTCTGCCAAAAGTAACGAATATTAAATAATGTGTCTAATGTTAGGGAATTACATAAAAATTCCTGAAGGACCGGCGCAAACAACAGTTCACAATTTAAATATAAAACAAAACTTATTAATAATCATTTCAGCCATATAACTCACCTCACATTTAAACAAAGGCCTCTCCTATGGACTTCCATACAGAACGGTTTGAAGCGGCCTGCATCCAACGTCTTCCGCGACTTGAACAACAAAAACTTGTTGTTTACTTACAATTCATGTTTAAGTGATTTTTCATTTGGTTGTTTAAATAAAAAAAATCTTCGTTTTCCAAAATCAACAAAAATAATGCCCGCAAAGTCGCACTCTAGTCTCCCTTTATTAAAATTGTCGAAAATTTGTCGATAAGCACAAGACATCCATAATACAGACGTTCTCCACAATGCTTCATTTTCGTACTTTAATAGAAACCAATCAAGAGAATATTCGACCTTTTCCGACATCAACGAAATGGAAAAGTAGAGGTACACAAGCAAATGAAAAACTAGAAACTCGTTTGAAGTTCTAAAGTTAACCTTAGTACCTCTTCGATAAGCGTTAAGCTTTGGGAGAAGTTTTTGAATTGTAAAAAAATTCTGCAATGCTTCTATCCCTGATAATGGTAAGATCTTTCTGGAACCCGGACTTATTGTATGTATTACACGTAATAAGCTGTCCTCTCTGTTTCGGTCGACATGTTAATTATAATAATTATTAGTTAATTATTTAGCTACAAAATATTCGCGGTGACTTCATTTTAAATACAACGAGAATCGTTCTCGTTCACAGCATTTAAATACTTTTATTTAGATAGTAGTAACTGTAATGTTAATCATTGCTCACATATGGTAGAAGGAAACCTCACAAGAAAACTTCCGTAGAAATGTGACTGGAAGATGTCACATATCTTTTTAATGCACAAAGTCGCGTACATAAACGTAATAGATTTAAACCCCATAACCTTTCACGCAGCGGAGTTTTGTGAATCAGCTGTTAAAACATAAAATGCCACTAGTTTACGTGCATTTGTTTCCGTATAGGAACAAGTTTTTATAAAAAGTATTTTATTTAAGAGTGCATGAAGCTTGTATAATTTACCAACGAGCTTGTTTCTATCTAACAGAATAGTAAAAATGATATTATAAAACGTATAAAGTCCCCCATTCAGTTCTTTTGAAAGGTTGACAAAGTTCCGTGTGCTTTTTGAATTATTTCTGTAACACAAGCGGCAAAGGGCAATTTGTCACCGCCTAACGTAATATTTTAGTTTCCAGTAACAAAGGAAAGAGCTAAAAACTATTCCGCATATAGTGTTGTTGGCCAACACAATATTATTGCCATATTTAGTGTGCGTTAGCACGTATTCTTGACTTTAAAAGTGATTATAGAAATTAAAAAGTATAATTTTCGACCATTATTCGTAATGATTAAAAATATTAAATGCTTTTATAGATAGATAATCTGGAATAAATTGGTGAAGTAGAGGATGTTTGAAAACATTATCAAGTACAATAAATTTATAAATTTTGTACAACTGGACTAGTTGTATATATTTTATAAATTTGGTAACTATTGGAACCATTAGTAATAGTGTTAATACTATGTCTGTCCTTCGTAAGGGTGGGATGCGTTGTTTTACGCTGTTTTACTTCTTGGTTTTCTTTAATATCAGTTGTTAACGCCGGCGACATTCTTTTTCGCGTGAAAAAGAGCGGTTGCAAAGTCGTTACAGAAATTCATTCCGATGAATACAATAGTCTGCAAATTTGTAATACCAAAATTTCTTTGATCATGGTTATAAATTACGTAGTGTCACTTACTTTTTTGAATATAAATTCGTCTTGAATTTTATTGACAAAGCGTTTTACTAGTACCACGCGTTTACTACTTACCTACAAGATCGCTGGATGCAAGTTGCTTCCAATCGGTCCTATTGGAAATTTATTAGGAGGACTTATGTCCACTGATGATGATATTGAAATGATGACGATGAACGTCTTATCGCTTCTTTGATCATGAAGAAGGCTAACTCACTCAACTTATAAAATTTAGCACAAGTTGATCTAATTAAGGGTACTGTTTATAAAATTCAACCGTTAGTCGCTAGACAATAATTTTTTCTGATTTTCTGATTCTGATTATCAGAAAGAATTATACAGGTTATAAGTATTCTATATACCTATAACTTACTTTGTTATAAAGCTCCGATTCTGCTATAGTTTAACTACCTGGTTACACTAAGGATAGTTAAATTTAATTATGCCAATAAAATATGTAATTGTTATGCAGGAAAGCTATTTCAGGAACGGTACATCAAAGTCTCTCTGAGGTACCTGTACTATTTAAGCAGTTTACGTTCGGATCTAAATCCCCGTGAATTTTTTAAAAAAATGTGAAGCCTTACACGTTACATTCGCCTAGAGTTCTAGCCGCTGTGGAATTGTAAGAAACGAAACAGAAAATACCTTCACCAAAGACTGACCGAATTGATTGTTTTGATTTTTTCAATATAACTGCAGAAACTTGGATCTTTAAGCCCAAGTTGATGACTTATTAATGAAAGGCAATTGTTTTGAGTTGAGTTTCTTCTATTATTCTTTCAAATGCATGTGTAGAAGCTTAATTAATATCTCAGCGATGTGCTGGAATGTTATAATTTAAAAAAATTGAAGTTCGTTTCAAATCTCTTTTCTAAGAAAGCCGTGTACATAGCCGCGGAGATTTTTACAATATTAAATAGTATCACAAATATTAATTCTAACATTTTCGAATGCACATGTTATATTTCATGCTAAAACTTGAGCAGCACCTCATTGTAATGGGCAGTGCGTATCATTTACTGTTTAAAAACCAGCAATAAAATAACAATACATCTGGAAGCTTCATTAAAACATTAAATGAATACAGAGAATGTACATATGCAGTTTTTATTTAACGCTATGAATATAACTCCGGATATTTACAGAATATTTATGCCGAGTGAATAAATGAAATTACACGTTAATAGTAAATCACGGTACAAAGGGCAAGGCTATTTCATATTACATTCAACTGAAATGAGCAGGTTTCGCTTAATTTAAACTTGACACCTTTTCCAATATTCCCCTGCACCTTTTGACTTAAACCGATTAAACAAACACGTTCCCATACAATTCTTGTGCAATGATAACACATAATTAACTCTAACAAATACTGGTTTTAAAAACAGATTAAAAACAGGCAGACATAGATGACATTCACAGATGAATAAAAAAATTCTATTGTAATTTCATTAGCATTGTCAAGTTATTATGTAGCATAAGTGAGATTTAAAATAATAGAAAATAAAAATGTGATTAACTCAGTTAGACTTCAAAGAATAAATTTTTTTGTTTGTTACATTTTATTGACATATATGTTCAAAGCGGATACACAGAAGTTTCATAACATGCCGGGTAGGTGTAATTTGCGGAATGTTTGGGTCGAGACCACCTAAACATCGTGCGAATTGTTCAAATATTTAACGGGAACCTTATTTCCACTGGCAGCTTGTATATATAAACAAGTAAGCAAGTTAACTAAAGCATTGTACCTTGTAAACATAGGTCGTGGGTTTGATTACTGGCGGATGCACCAAATAAACACGTAGTGATAAACAACGAACTAGTTGTACGATATTGTGAACGGTGTGTGATTGTGTGACGGGAGAGGAAGCGATTTATAAAACGCACACGAGATGTTTATGAATGGATAGCTTAACATTTGTCTACCTCCCTCGTCCTACCGCTGTCATACCTCAGGACGTAACATGCACTTGTGCGAATACACTATAATTTTGAACTAAAATTACAAAAAATATATATGACCTCAGAAGTTTCCACTTTTGTACTGATTTATCACCATATCTCCGGAAAGAAAATACTTAAAGATATTAAATTAGTAGATATTTCTTTTACTGAGTAGAGGTCAAATAAGGACGGATTTTACTAAATTCCACCCGCAGGGGGTTCAAGGCATTCATTAAGTTCCCGATGTGGGCTGGGAACAGCTAGTAAAACACATAATATGTCTGTTGATTATGTGATCCTAACTGAGTTTGTTGGAATTATAATTATATACAAACGAATACAGATAATCTTGACACTAAGATGATTAAATACTTAATTAATTGTGGAATGATTAACAGCTGAATCTGAGACGTGCTAATTTACTATACTTTTTTTTAATAAAATGGTTAATAATATTTACCAGACATATGATTATCTATCTGTTAGGTCATTCCTTTTTTTCCTCTGCTTGTTTATACTTTTCGAGGCATGTGCGGTCGAAATTAGTTCGATGTTTTATTTATTATCGTATTATATTTATAATATGTATTATAACTCATTTTTAATAAGTATATATATATTGTATACATATGTATGAATGGCTACGTATGTTTATACATGTGTTTGAACATATGTATGTTTTGTACACGTTAACTACCCATTATTTATACTTCTTCCTTTTCCATACCATGGTTCTCTCTAAAAGATTGCCTTGTGTGATAAGACCTCCCATTGTAATCTTTTGTTTATTATAATGAAACTATTTAAATGCGCCCTAGCGTATTTAATAAAGAATATTTTAAAAAAATAAACAATAATTTTACCACCAATTGAAAATCTCCTCCGTATGGAGTTACTAAACTTTCTCCTTCTATGTATTTTATTCAGGTATAAATATTTCATTAATACTGTTCGTCGATGTCTAAAAGTTTTTGTCAAAATAAACTTTTCTTTTTAAATAGTTGAAATATATACATGGAACTAATTTTTTAAATTGAGAATTGTTACTAACTTACTAATATACTCTGAAAGATATACTCTAAAATATGTGACATACAGCATAGAAGACATATACTGGCGTATATATAGTGACCAGTTTAGTGGTTCATATCTTCATACCGTTTATAAAAAGAAATCTGTACCTCAACTTTAAAAAGATAGCAGAGCAAAAAAAGCCAAATTAAACATAAAAGTTCATCGTATCTAAAGCTAGACTAGTTGCTAACTAGGTATAGAAATAAAACCGGAGATAAATTCGGTGGACGAGACGACGTAAAGTCGTTCGTATTCATTTATTCACATTATTAATCACATTTAAAGTAACCGCTCATGTACCTCAAGAGAAGAACGTCAAAAGAACCCAATTTGATAGAAATTAGAATAAGATTGAAGGTCCCAATAAAGAATCTTTCATTTTAAAAATACGACAGAAGAGCCAACAAAAAACTTAGATTTTTTGGTGGTAACATTTATAATATTTTATTGCAGTAGTTACAGCAATTCATTTCTAAGCCTTATTATCACTTAAAAGTGTGAAAACACTATCATAGGATTTTTTACTCCAACAGTGTAATAATGTAGATGCACTGCATCCTCTACTTCTGTCATAAAAAAACTAAAAGTACTGTATGTTTTTTTTTAAGTACAGAATTATGTTACTCATTTGAAACATATAAGTAATGTCATATATCCTATGAACCAAATTTAGTAAGTATTTCTGTAATCTTATACAAAAATATTGATAAAAATTATAAGAACGTAAAAGACAAAAATTGAATACGTTTTCAATGTCGCGGCCTTGAAATGTAAGTAAATTAATAATGGATAAAATCAATGTCATAGGGTTAAGTGTTGGTAAAATGTGTCACGGCATACTATTAATAAATACAATCAATACGATTCATTTAAGCTCTCACGAAACTCTTTCGTTCTGTGTTAATATTTTTTTTTTACATATTTTTGTAAAGGGTGATTGTTAATATATGTAAAGCTTTAAAATGATGAAAGTATACTTCATTCTTCAGCAAAAAGGTTTAAAACAGCTATTTCCAATCACACTCCATAAAATTATTAAGTTGAAACTCTTTAGGAACACGACAGGTCAATAGCTTTTGATATAAAAAAGTCTGCATCGTCGGATAGTAAACAATAATTGGCTTTAATATTTAGTAATCTGAATTTTGAAAACACTATTTCATACTATATTATCATTACGTTATTTATTATTTCTGAAACCTTATATTTGGATCGTGTACCAAAGATTAATTGAAAACAGATTAGATATACATTCACCCCTTTAAAACTTTTACACGTATAATCAATCATACTGTATAAATCTTTTCTTACTTTAAATATTAAAATTATCACAATTCATATTTGGTATTTATTTTATATGATCATTTATGGCCAGTATTATATGCCTGAAGCAATAACTATCATCATTTCTACTTAACTATGCTAGGTTCAATAATTACTTCAAGAAAATAAATCGTATGAAATAGTATTCCAATAAACAGTTCCTATCAAGGAACAGCCCCTTTTTGTCTTAAAGTTCTGGAGTGACATCCACCTTTAAGATGAATAGACGGTCTTGTCAAAAGACGCTGGATGCACACCGCTTTCAACCTTCTCTATTTGAAATCTATGGGTGGGCCCATATCCAGAAGTGGACATCATACAACTGCAATTAACGTGATGATAATAATTATTTATTTCTGTCGTTAGCTACCGATAAAGTATAAATAAATACATTAACCACTAGAGAGAGAGAGAGAGAGAACTACGGTAGTACCCGCCCGGGTGTTAATAAAATCCATCCACTAGAAAATGAAATAAAATACATATCTATATAAATATTTTTCTTGTGTTCGATTGCTGTGTTAGATATGGGCAGGGCGAGACGTGTCATTGTGGTGATATTTGGGTGAGGTCTATGACTTGCAGTGGGCGTCTACCTGCTGATATGATGATGAGAGGTCTACAAATAGCGGCTAAAGTTTCGGGGCTTAACTGAAAATGTTTATTTACTTCTGTTTGACCCAAAAAGTTTACACAGTCAAAAGTGATTGCCCTGTCGCATTCGAATAGAAAAAATAATAAATTTATTCAGAGTGATCACTTTATTTATAGATTAACTGTGAAGCGAATTAATTATTCTATATTATTCACATACTATATTTGTAAGACTCGTTTAATTATTACGCTATTAAATGGTTCTTCTCGTTTAATAGCGTAATAATCGACTGACAGCTTTAAGACAGTTTATTAACCAATACATCTGTGAACGGTATAATAGAAATTAATTTCATAAATTTAAAAAAAAAATTCAAAATGTGATAACTAAATATTGGACGATGCGGTCGATTTTCATATTGGTTTCATATCGGTTATAACCGGCAATATTATATTTGCAACGCTTGAATTGAATATTTATAGTAAAGTCATTGTATTAAGTGAAATTTATAGATTTAAGCATAAATATCTGTTTTTTTAATAAGCTTCTGTAATACATTAGGAAACTTTTGAAAAAGGTGAACGAAATCGGTTAAGCTGTTCTGACGTGATGCCGTGACCAAAAAAATTGAGATTCATTTATGTATATATAGATTTCATTACATGATATTTAATGCGTTTAGGAATTGTTGTGACATCAATTTTCGAAGAGTCACTCTAACTTTTACACTCGCAGTTTGACTACGCATGCCAGACACGCAGTCTAGGGAGTTAAATTAGTCCGCGACTAAATCCGTCCCGGAAGTTGAAATGCGTTTTATTGACGTTAGCTCTCGTCACTACTCAGTTCAGAATGTTTAATTATCTTCAATTAGATACTTTATGATTTCTTGTACAACAAAGCTAATTATTTTACTGATATAACTTCACCAAAAAGCAACACAAGCCAATGCCCTCTAAGATTTAAAAAAAAAACTTTTTAATTTAAACGTAGCTTTGTAGAAGAAATGCAAGTTTTATTTCTATAAATGAATTTATTTCAATAAATGAATAAAACTGCACTTTTCATCAAAATATTTTAATACTATCTCGATCCTGGTTACTCAGTGAAGTTCTTTCATTAACATCATAATTTCAGGAAGGACGTTCTCCCTCATAGATTTCCGATAGAAAAGCTAAGCGACATGCTTTCAGCGTTTTCTGACGACCTTTACAAGGTCATTGTCAATGTCCACCTTGTAGATGGATAATTTGTGACTGCCGGTCTGTAGTCTCCTCACTAGAGCCTTATGCCTCCAACGAAAGCATCAGTTCTTTGCACTATGTTGCCTACCAACTACTACTATAATATACCAGTCCACTGAACTATGTCGGGTCGAAATACGTTCACTATAAAACGGCCTATGTTTTATATATCACTCATAGATTTCCAATAGGAAAGGTAGGAAGAGGCCTTCATCCAGCGACTTTCATCCACCTTAACAAGGTCATCGTCTACCTTGTGTGTGAACAAATGTTTATTTTTAAAAGGCTCTTGTTTTATCAAATCTTGTACCACCGCACTGACGTTTATAATCATTAAATTTTATAAAAGATGACATCAGAAAGTCTAATCAATAACTCCTTCCTTTTCTAATATGCATAGCCGAAATACCCACCACACCCACAAGTTGGTTCTCATTGATTCAATTTAGCTTATCAATGTCAACATAATTACGGCGTTGGAAACCGCCTCTTAAATGCAAAGGTGACATCACCTTTAACCAAAATTCCATTTATGAACATTGTTAGAACAAAAATTTAATACATGTATTTAGGAGCTTAATGTCGTAAATAAAGTTCAAGATTCTCGATCCTAGGTCATAAATCTAATTTTTACATTTCGGAGACGTAACGGTAGGCAAACTCTCGACAAAAAACAATTGTAGTTTTATTTCTCAAAAATAATTATTGATTTAAAATATAATAATAACAAACGCATAGTTTGAGTATAAAATCATCTCGTGTCTATTTATGTTTTGTAGTTTTAATGAAATTAACAACTGTTTAGTTTAATGTACTATACGTTTTATTTTTACAATTCTTTCACTGTGTTATTTTTTAAAAAATTAAAATTCTACGGAACTGGTAAAAGAATTAACTGACGGTAAAACTAAATATGTTATTGTAGTAAATAAATAATACATAGAATAATACCGTTATTTTTATTTATGTTAAATGCAAAGAAAGAAATGGATAAATATCTCCAATTGAGTACTTTATCGATATTTTTATCCGAATTATTACTCGTTTCACTAAATTTTTATTAAAAATATTAAGTTGAAATGTTTTAGTTGTAAAAACTATAAAATATCCAAAATCCAATCTTACAATATTCAATCTTACACTTAGATTACCTTAAGATATTGTGGTAAAGCAAGTTGTTTTCAATCAAAAATATTTTCACGAAAAGTGTTCATAAATTATTTACGACACAATTTCAACACACGTATCGTAAGGCGCGTAAAAGGCGCGATGTCTAGGGCGGGCGGACGTCCTCCCGCTGAGATACACCGAACACTACTGGAGTGAAGTAGTACAGAATTTCACCAGCAAGGTGACAAACTCCGATAAATTATTAACATATTTTCGGCAGTGTACAATGAACCGAAGACTTTTACATGCATTTGTTGACAGTCACTGTTACATTATTTAAAAAACTGCACAAATTTGGACTTTGTACGTGAGCTATTAAAAATGATTACTTCATTTTATTTCAAGTTTTTTTTATTTAATATCAACTGAAAGCACATATCTAAATCTGGTTGATATCTTGTGCTATCTACCATAAAAATATCATTTTTCTCTATAATGCCAAATATTGTATGTAAAAAAAATATTTTAATTCCTTTATATATAATCGTTGTGGGGTTCCCCTCCTACCGATATATACAAGATTTTACAGGGTACTAAGTGGGCCGAAGAACCTTTGGAAGAGGCCTGTGCCCAACAGTGAGTGTCAATCGGCTGGCATTCTCTCTGTCTTTCAATACATCATTTTAAGGTTATAAAATTGATGTGCAGTCGGTTAAATATATTTTCTTTTATTTATTTGTCTAAACCTTCATCAATTTCGTGCTCTAATCCACAATGTTCATTAAGTGAACTACAGTGAGAACATTAAAATTTTTCATGTTAAAAAATATAATTCAAAGTCTTTTTTTATGACGCAGACGTTGCATTGTACCGGTCATTATGTACTGAACCACCACGTCACTGCCTCGCCCATTTTGTGACTAAAGGCAATAAGAGGCCATGCATAAGATATTGCTATTCTATTTGAAATTTATTGATCCGACATCGCAAATGGTTTCACGATACTACAATGTTAAAGTCAATGTTGTAAAGGCTTCAGAAATGTATGCAACAAAGAGTAAAATGAAAAAAATATAAACTTTTACGGGTGGTATAACTTCATGGGTGCAGCGCATATCTGCAGCCAGTTTTGAAACCACACCGGTACATTTCGTACGAAATTCCGAAGCCGCTCCAAAGAACTTAGGTCGGTCACCGATGGCATTTCAATGAGTCTCCTTTTTATCCCCATAAAGAGCTATCTCGAAATAAAAGAGCTAGTTTAATTATTAGACTAATATGATGTAGCATATCATAACCGCGGAAATGGCAATATATTGAGCGAGTTATATCACAAGTCGAACGTTCTTACGACTTAGTATTTCGGAGAAATTGACAATATAAAGGCGTTTGATAAATATTTATTGTTATAATTATCTTTATAATTTGTTCACCGCTGCACATAGACCGTACCTACAGACTTCGGGTCGGACTGTTTGACTATACGCTGGCGTGCATCCAGCATCCTTCTATTATATAATTTTAATTGTTTAACAATCGCTGTTAATGGTCCTTACTGCTCACAGGAATGGCTATAAATTACAACGGCTTATAGTTACTGGGAACGTGGAAGAAAAGAAACCAAGAGCCTGAAGTCTCAAACCGTAGTCAGGACGGATATCGCAATCAAACCACGGAACGCAACCGTAGAAGAGAGCTGGTGAACGAAGTTATAAGCAAGAACATTTTTTAATAGTGAAGGGAAACAGCCAAACATAGAACGTTGGATAATAAAAAAAATATTTGTTGATGTGTAACATCTTATACTGCCACATACGAGTACCGCTTGCATATTATGTTTCTGGACTGGAATCCACGAGAAGGTAAACGCATGTCAGAATGGTTCTGTTATATATAAGGGGCGTCGGAAGACCCTGGATATAAGCTGCTTTCTACCGGTCCTATTCGAAATCTAGGGGGATGGTTTACATTTAGCAGTGGACGTCTTACAGCTGAAATTATAATAATAAAGATACTTGATCATTTATTTTTAAAATTATCTCAATGTTAATATAAATTAATTTATGGCACTTTGCTGCATTATGAAATTTAAATAATTGTATTACAAATCCATATACACGTTAAGTTTGTATTATACACTTTGATAAAGTTAAAACTTTCAAATGTTTGTTAAACCAAATTCGTTAAAATATTCATTTCACAATTTGTACTATCGCCACCCTAGACTGTGATAAAATTATTAATAGCGTTTTAACGAGATTTCAATTCGCAATTCTGGTTAATTTTTAAGACTTTTCCTGTTGCGTAATTCTGAAAAACAATTCCATTATTCACGTATAAAATTAACAACGATGAATTTTTAACAAAACGTTATGTTTTAAATGTAAATAATTTGTATTTTAATTTATTATTGCTTTTGTCAACTTGCAATTTGAAGAATTTCGTATGGATTTGGTTTTGATATTACATTTATCAAGATAAGTAGATTGTTTTAAAGATGTTTTTTTATTAGTGTCTTTATTATATTATCCGACGTAATAATGATCATTATCGATCTCGATCGAATGATGTTAACGTGTCGGTTTTAATTAAACTATATTGTCTAAAAAGAAAATGTAATAACTAGGAAAGAAATGTCATGTCAGAAAAGTGGATTTGTCCACACCCATTATATTTCTAACAAAAACTATGAATTTCTTAAATCTTTCCCTTAACATTTGCTTTCTAAGTGCAAAAATAGTATTAAATCAGTAATTATTTGTTTAATATTAGGCAAACGATATTAAAAACTTTTCATAAAAAATAGTACACGGACGTAAATATTTACCTTTACAATGATATTGTTTTCGCACAAAAAAGTCAACAAGCTAACATTACTTTACAAAAATTCACATTATGACGATATTGCCTTCTATCGCGGCAAATGAATGTATGAAGTGGTCGGTACAACCGCATCCAACCATCAACAGAGAACGACTGAGGCGAGCTGAAATTCAGAAGTATTTTTTTTTTGTTATTTATTAAGCGCCTCGCGTCATTGTTAGTGTCCAGTGTGCGAGTGTTCGTTAATTAGAATCTCTTTGCCGAGAAAACTCTATTGCTTAATTTTTATATTGATATGCTGACTCTGTATTGACACGTCAATAGAAAATAATTGTAGATTTATCTAGAAACTGATCGTACATTCGTCGACATATTTAAAATAATAAATACCACAAAGGGATATTAAATATGATATCATATCAGTGTTTATGTACATTTGCATAATATTTATATTAAATACTGGCTACCCCAACAGACTTTCAAATGTTACTGATATTTTATAGTTAAATATAAAAATTAAATAAAAAAAAACTATTTTCAGTGATCATATTTATTGGTTTAATGCCTTATTAAATAACAATGATTCCTTAGAAAAATAAATTGTTCCGTACACAGCGAGACTCACGATAATGTGATTTACACATATTTTCTTTCTTTCTTTTGTCTTACAGTGTTTGATGAGAAAATCGAGTTTTAGTAAAAAAAATTAAATGCACTTGTTATTGTTTTTCCATTCCTTGTAAAACTTTCTCGTGCCTTGACGAAAAGATAAAAATATTCTAATGTTACAAATTATTTAATACATCTCTATTTGTATTTATCCTTAATACTACCGTATACATTTGAACTTTTTGGTAGATCCATTTGGCCAGAGGCTGTCTGTGTACGATACGCCACATCGTTGTGTAATCAACAGCCGGAAGATTCTCGAGTGACGATCACGGTGGACTCGGTGTGGGCAGGCCCCCGAACTAGACCGAAGTCGCGGAAAGTCTGCGCTGGATGCGGGCAAAGCAAGATCCCTAACATTGTAACGACGGGGGAAGATCAAGCCTGGCAGTGGGTGTCTATCGGCTGACCTGATGAATCTGTTCCAAAGACATCGCCCGTATTGTCTCTTCCGATCCCGTGGTGAAAGGTTCTAACTCCGCTTGGAATCCTCTCCCTAAACTTCGCAAATCCTGCGATCCATCGGAGCGCGTTCTGGTCATTGCGCAGCATTCGGCGCTCCTCACCGCTTTTAAAGCGGAATTTCTGAAATTGCCAACGTCATCTCAGGGTTAATATATATATAATAAATCGAACACGCATCACACAAATACTCATGACATCAACATAGAAATATGTCCTTGGTGTTATCCGGTATATCATTATATCTATGTATACGTTATCCGTATTGTTATAATATTTAAAGGTGTTCATTTTAATAATTATCATCTTATTATATTTTTATTAAATTTTGACAAAGTATATTATATAATTATCAAAATAAGCTTCGTTTTCTTTGAGCACAACACGAAATGGCAAAGAGCCCTTGTCGATTTATTTTCGTTGACATTTGATATTATTAACTTCTACATCTGTTTTTTTAAAACAAAGTTCTTGTAGAAGTGAAACGCATGTACTATAATTGTTAGATATGTAGATAACTAGCTACACGAAAGTTTATTGCAATTAACTATGAAAATCGAGCAGCGTTAGGACAATGTGTATTTGTGTGGCTATCTAATTTGAAGACTATAGCGACTTCACTCCGTTATAACGAGAATACAACAATTTTTTTTTTATAAATCGTTGGTTCGTTAGCTATAACCAACTTATCATAACGCTGTTATAACGACAGGCGAATGTTAAAAAAATTTAAATGAAATTTAAAAATAAACTGATTTGATATCAGAACTGTATTCATCCACTTTTTAAAAAACAAAAATTCTTTTAAAATATCAATGCGTTGCGAATAAAGTTGGCAAGCAATACACCCGTATTTGTATACCGTTAAAATAAAATTACATTAAATTTTCCGTGTAATATTTGAATTTCGCACCCGTGCCACTTTCAAGTGGTTTTCCACAATATGGCGCTTCTACTGTTCAAATTTCCCCGTTACATATTGATCCTAAATAAACAAACCAGTTGAATAATGGAGGTCTAACTTTATGAAACTTGTTTACCTTTAACGTATGAAAACTATTTCACCAATTTTAATTTATCGAAACTAGTAACAAATAAATATAAATTATTGAACTCATACGGCTAAACTATAAACTGTGCAGGACATATTTCTTAAGCCCGCAGGTCTGTCGTGCCACCGTCGAGGTGTAAAAGCTCGTAAGAGGTGAATATACAGTTATCAATAAAAAGCTTTACAAATTTTACATCTATTTCTATAGTTAGTAATCTCTCTGAAACTCTACCGGAACGCAACAGGCCAATAACTATAATATATAGTATTATATATAGTACAAAGTCTGCTGGGTCAGATAGTAAACAATAATTAATTTTAATATGTAGTAATACTTGTATTGAAAACGATTTTTCTTACTATATTATCAGTACGTTATTTTCGTAACCTTGTAAAAAGAATGCAATATAATTTGAGGTTAAAAGTACCTAACATTTTAAGACGTGGGAAGTTGTTATCTATTTTGTTACATAATTGTACAGGACTATATTTTTGATAGACTTTTATGCTAGTATAGATATCACCATTAAATAATAATACAAAAATATTTCTTTGGACTCACTATTATTTTGCACTTTTTAAATATGTATATTAACACTCGATGTTGGATGCAGGCTGAATAATCGGCCCTATTGGGAAACTTTGGGAGATGTCCAGCAGTTGATGTCCGACTACTGAAATAATGTTGACGAATACAACGTCAACACTTCCATTATTCATACAGAACCGCCCAAATTCAGCGCCTTTGCACCTTGCATTGTACACTTTATTAGATTCTATATTAAAGTGCCTGTTAAAAAGTTCTTCCTTTCTTTTTTAGATAAGAAATAAATAGTTGAAAACAAAAAAGAATATTTATTTTTGATAGTAATGATGGTAGAAAATTGCAATATTGCATTTGTGTTCGCTTAAAACACGATACTTTTAAAGTTCCATCGTTTCGAAAATAAATTGAATTTATCTGTAAAACACAATGGGGTTTGATTTGAGCTTAGGATCCTAAGCCGCGGCCGCTTTCAAAAGAAAATTAAACTTCACAGATATTGGACGAGCAACTGATTCAAAAGCCCCTTGATCGTAAAGATCCCCTCTGAAATTAGTGTGAACCCCGACTGAACATTACACAATTTAAAAACTGAACGCTGACTTCCGATTTCATTTAAATTGTGACTTACAATTTTATATGTTAGTCCTTAAAAGTCACTCAATGAACTCTGAATTAATATATGAATATCACACACGTCTAACATTGATGCTGTGGATGAACTGTCCAGGCGAGGCTCTAGCATGGTTGTTTATGTTCCATCATCGCACCATCAATCTCAACGCACTAGGAATCAACATATGGAACAATGGCAAAATCATCAGGAATGTCATAGCTAATGAGGTAATGCCTACCGTGAGCTACCGGCTTTCTGAAACACTGCTGCAATAGCCGCGACTCGATATAGTGACCGATTTTAAAATAATGTGGTCACGTTATGCAAAATGTTGCTATGGAGAGATTTCTTGTCCAGGGTAGGGTGGAATGACTCAAAATGCAGAAGTGGCCCCGTTATGATAATAGATCAGGTGATGAATCCCTAAAAATGGAATCGATACGTAAGATGCCTTACAGAGGGGACGGTGACGAAAAACAATAAAAAAGGCAATGTTCTTCACATTGCCTTTTCTAAAGAACTCCATGAGGACTTATTTCTCAAAGACTTTTATGATAATGAAATATTTATTTTATGTAATAATTTATAAACTGATGCGAAGTCCCCTACGGATAGAGAGTACAAATCATATTTTACTAGGCTATTGACTTATGAGGATTGATAAAAAACATGATTTTTAGGTGTTGCATGTGTCCATATAAATTTTCCTTTCACTATTCGTGAGCAGGATATTTCATAAAATACATAAGGCGTCTGTAGGAGATTATAACTATATTATTTTTCCACTAGCCTACCATTGTTTCTTATATAATTTCTATTGTATTTAATTTATACAATTATGGACTCATAAAAAAACTTTCTTAGATACCATAAAATTCATGAAGTTGTACAATATTTTGATCAAAATCTTAGATAGGGATATAGAAACAATTTTTTTTTAAAAATTGTACTTGCCTATAAATTAAAACCGCCTACAAAAATCAATCTTCATTTAAAAAATATAGCCTTCCAAATAAGAATCACTCAAAAATGCGATTCCTAAAATCCAATCAAAATTAAAAATAAATTGAATTAAGTGCTTCCTCATATAATTCGAATAAGTCAAATAACATCGATTACTAAATTATAAGGAATTTATTGCAAACATTAGAAACTCGTCGCTATCTTCCATAATAACTGATCATTTTTTGTAATTTTTAGAAATGGCCAATTAAATTTTTATTAATTTTATTTCTCTAGCTTCGTGTCGCATTTGCATATAAATTAGATATTCAATATGTAAACATATATATTAAAATAATGAAATTATATTTTGACGACGATTAATAATTATTACCTTTTTAATTAATCGAACTGACGAATTTATTTTGTGAATTGTGAATTTTAGAAAAGGAATATCCGACTTATTATTGTCGCCAAGAAGTCATTAACTATAAAAAAATCGATACCAGGAAAACTCCTTTTTTTTCTTTATGTATTACTGTAATGTATGTTAATTTATGCATTAAAATTATAACATTAAAGTATATTATATACGCATTTTGGGGGTTTGCGGGTGAAGGTGAAATACTACCTGTGTCTACCCGAGGATGTATTTGTTTCTTCTTACTTGCTAGCAGAGAGTTTTATGCATTCACAAGATTATAAGTACCATTTATAATTTCAATCAGCAAATTCAAATGAAAGCAAATCGCCGATATGAATTTTAATTCGGACACGTAAGAATAATTCAACTTGAAAAAGTGTTGTGGCTATATATACGGTGCGTGAATTCTACGAGTACACAAAGGTTACATTATTCATAAATCTTCATTTGCTTTAAAAACAATAACTTTCCCATTAATAATAATCCCATGTGTTAACATTGAGCGTAAATAACGATGTCAATTCTGATGAAATCCGAAACGTTCGATTCATCATTTGGGTGAATCGAGATTTTTGACTCAGCGCTGAATCCTGCTGAAAGAATTATTCTCGATTATAGAATGTGATATTGTTGAATATCTTAACCGTCTCCTCATAAACCTTTTTTTTTACTTATACTTATGCCGGCGTTTTAAAACCGTTTCCTTAAGGATAACCAATTCCCCAGAAACTATCAGTGAAATCGAATAAAGTGTACTCAACAGTCTAATTGAGAAGCTTCTATGGGACTGTAAGCATAGATTCAGTCATTCTGTTTACTAAAACGTTCATTATCATATTATCTTATTCTTACGCTGTTCGCATACACAAACATTATTAAAAGATTTTCTAAGTTTAAATTTCCTTGTCAGTAATTTTTTTCTGCGATCTGTCTATTCGTTAAGAAGTTATTTTGATTTATTCAACAGGTTCTTTTTTAAATTATCTGTTAAATAATAACCAGTGTGCGTCTTATGGAGTGGAGACGTATTTCTTATTTCTTTGCTTTTTGCATTACTAGACCAAGTCTTTTAATGTCACAAACAGAGAAGATTTCATAGTATCTATTCATAGTCTGGTACACAAACAATCTTATTACAAGTGTGATCTCCGCCAAAGATCGCCAAGAGGACCGGTCTTGCGTTGCCCACATCCAGCGACTTCCTGCCACCTTAACTATGTCGTCGATCCCACCCAGAGGTAGGTCTACCAACGCCGCGTCTACCTGCTTGTGGTCGCCCCACCCGAGAACATTTCGGCCCCAACGGCCATCAAGCCAGCGTTGTGCCCCACCCACTGTCACTACAGACGGGAAATTTTTCAAGCTACGTTGACGACATTCGATCTTCAGCGGAATTTTTATTTCTCATTCGTGCGCGCACCAAAATTCCGAACATAGCTCTCTCCATTACTCTGTGTGAGAGTCGAGTCTCTTTATGAGCAACACAACACACATTCGTTAAAAACCTTAGTCTTTTGTCGTTGCGGTATTTTAGACGAGAACATGTTTCGGAGCTTTCCGAACGGTACCCACCTAAATTGGATGCGGCGAATAATCTTCTTGAAGTTGGGCTTAACCAGTTAGGCAGTTTGTCCCAGGGATATATAATAACATCGTTAACAATCTCCGACGACTACTTGAGTAAATGCATGGACATTGAACAGGAACTTACTGAATTATTATTTTAATATAGTTGTATTGTAATAGTATATCAAGATCCTTACAAAGTAATTGAAGAATCATAATGTTCGCAACGACTACGTCAATATAATTCAAGTACTAGTCACGTACATTATTAATTGGAATTAACTTTGTCCGTTGTGAGTAAACTTGCCCATTTGCCAATGGCGGGTTGAAACTCAGACGGACCTATTTAATATTGTTAACTAGTTTAAACTCATATCGGCAAATAGTACCGCCTCTTAGTATTTCTCTTTGAAGTTTCTATTAGTGATACGAATAATTTATTCAAATATTTAAAAAAAAACTTGTTTTAAGTTGACGTATGCTTAAAATCGAAGAATTTTATAAGTAACTTTTATTAAGTAGAATTATTTTAGTTCTACCAGGTTTCTTTTTTTTTAAAAAAGATATTATCTGAATAATTACACATTAAATCAGAATGCATATTATATTATCACTAAAGTTTTTCTTTTATTTCTAACTGAATGTATGCGACTTTGTCATGGAAACACATTAGAATAAACTTAAAATAAATTTAAATAATTGTCGTCGACGTGGTTTCAGCCCGTATACGCCCACTGGAGGAATATACCACAACCGCCTCGTTTAAAAGGCGGGTTGGCCATCTCACTGCCAATACTCTGAAAATTTGTTTGTAAGCAATGGCGTTCCTATTTTATTGATGCATAAACTGTAATTTATATAAGCGGTATCCCGGGAATCAAACCCGCGACCACAACTCAATTAAATAATTACAACAAGTGAAATACTGATAAAATAAATGAAATTAATCAAAAAAAGAGACTGTTGAGTTTCTGTTTTCACTTCATAGTAGATCAGCAATTCGAACCGGTGCTATGTAATTGATTATAAAGTTAAAACAGTTGACGATTTAAAGCTAGTAAATACCTATTTAAATAAGGAAATTTTTAATTCGTTATTTGAAACTGTAATCCTTGGCCGGAGCTCTGTGATTAGATTTTGGTACCTTAAATAATGTTTGAATCGCTTAAAATGTTTTTACTATAGCGTTCTATAATTTAAACGATGAATTAAAACAATAACGCCTTTACAAATATTAACGATAGCAAGTATGTTCAGTTGAAAATCAGAACAAAAATAAAAATACTGGGAAGAATATCCTTTGGTTTATTGCGAACGATTAAATATTTTATTTGCGATCCGCGAATAGCGCCTGTCTAGTTACTGTTTCGAGTTGTCAACGACCGTGGTGCGGAATCTGCCGTTTTTCCGGAAGCGAGATTGTGACGGCGTCCTGTTTTCTTCCGGGAATTATACTCGAGTTTATTTTGCTGAAAAATCGTTATAATGAAAATTTTACTTAAATAATTATTATTTCTGAAGTGTTTGAACTACAAGACGATTTTAAACATACTAAAATTATATTATAAAGGTTTAAACTTTGATTATGCCTCTATAAAAACTTGATATAAGAAAGTAACATATTGCTAATATTATAGTGATAAAATATTAATAATACCATGAACTTGTGATAACTTTAGAGACTCTACACCATTGAATTTGAAAGTCGTCTAGGTAATGTTCTGAAAGCACCTCATGCTGGATATAAAAACAATGTTAATGACTGTCGGTAAGTGTTCCTACTTTAAATAGCTTCATATCAGATAGCATACCTAATAAAAGATATATTTACCTTCAGGCTATATCGATGTTAATTAAGTAAATTTGAATTCTTTAAAAATATGTACCTTCGCTGATTTTCGCCTGTTCTTCTAGGAAATCTGAGACATCTATTATCTGAGCAGACAGAGCATTTTGTCGTCATTAAAAATGTAATCCGTCCTTTAGTGAAAAAAGAATGAATTTAAATTTGACATTTCAAGTTCTCTTTGTAACATTCTTTGAGGATTCGGAGCCATAAAAATGTTAATAAAAGATTACAATTAAAATTTTACAAGCTATGCGGTTATAAAAACATCCATAGATATACCAAGAGCGTTAAAGAAGTTTACTCTATCTCTACCTGTGGCAGTCTAACAGTGGAGGACTGAGACTTACGATCGTAGGTCGCGGGTTCAATTCTCGGGATACAATCTTATATAATTCACACTTTGTGCAATAATTATATAAGATTGCCACCGCTCAGAAACAAGTTTCCAGAAGATGGGGAGTAATGTCCTCTGCATACCATAATGCCACACTGCGATCGTTAATCCGCGTGCCAAACGTGTCGATTATGGTATATATCCTCATAGATATCTTTGAAGGAGGCCTATGCGTTTCAGTGAGTGTCTATGGGCTAAAACGACAACAATCTCTATGTGTGAATATATATATCTTTGTTTAAACATTTAATGAAATTCATAACACTATTACAAAACATAACTGGTCGTATTTAAACAACGAAGATTTGTTGAAAAGCAACTTGTTTCGTAACACTTTATTTGTCTAAACTTCTTGAAGTGCTCGGTAGCAATACACATCAGTTATAAATGTTATTTCCACTTAACTCACTATACGAAACAGGTTATCTTCGATCAAATTATTTTGTTGGACAGAAATTTTATTTTAATTCTCTTTAATATTTTTTTAAAACGATAACGTAATACCTCATTCGTAAAAAATAATATAACATTGAATAGTTTTAGTTACGACCCTAGTAACAGTATCGTATCAATCGATAAAATGAAAATAGAAAATCCAGAAAAAGAAAGCTGACCGTAATTGCTCTTTATTGCTCGTCTCGAGTAATAAATATTTCACTGCCCTAATCGTATAATGCCGCAAAGCGTTCACGCTGCTTCTTCGACTGAATTTCAAATAGCTGTTTTGTATTATATATACTGTAAGGTCTCTTTTTGCGCGGATTATTTTTATGCAATTTTGACATTGTGTGTTTTGTATGTCATATAAAAATTTCTTGGACAATCCACGCAAAAACTACAAGCTACGTTTGTTTAGGGAACCCGAGTGTAAATAATCTCAAAAAATCGTCGAAGGACCATTGGTCGACTGAGTTATTACATTTATATAAAGGATAACTTCATCCTCCTGAATTCACATCAGGATGTCTTCCGCTGTTATATCTTTCGAAGTAATTTAATTAAGCAAACTATTTCTTATTACTTCTGCAATTTTTCAATCGCTTTAAGTTGATTTTAACGTGTTGCTCTAGTGTTAAACAATTTTAGAAAATTACGTAACGTCTTTTTAATAGAATTTTTATAAACGTATTTTTTTATCACTATTGCTTTTTAGCAACGATGTCACCTACGATGTTAGAAGACTACGTTAGGAAACTGGCATGTTATGAGATGAAAACTACGGAATATATAAACAAACAGGTTGAACTTCGGAAGGGGAACTAATAAAATATTGTAATTTATTAGGTGTTTGCATCAGTTCTTATTAATAAAGTAATTTTAGCTAGTAGCAGAGATTGGATTAGGGAATTATTTAACAAAATAGGTTTAATGAACTGTAGTTAGATCGCATCGACAATCACAAAACAGAGCTTTTCGCTCGTAGCTGTTTTAATAGAAAAGCTGTCTTTCTTTCACAAATCCTTTTATAAGAGATGTCCATATTACCACTTCCATAGTTATCTTCGACTTTTAAAGATATTTTTTAATATATTATGTAATTTTACTATGAAATAAGTAGTTGTATTAATGTTATACCCATTATAAAAACTGAAAAAAAAATACTAAGAGTTTGGATGCATACTTATCACAAGATGAAGTGTTGGCATAGTATAAAAATCACTTTTGTCTCCAGAATATAAAATCAAATGAGCGAGTGCCCAATAGTCGTCATTTACGCGAGCAATGTTTTAATGTATCTATTGTTAATTTAAAGCTTCAACGTCCACCACAAAATGCTCACAAATGATTATGTAACTTATTATTCTCTTGTTGTTTTTACCTATAAGGCTATATCAATTTAAATAAAGTCTTACCGATAAACAAAACATCTGAACCGATTTTTTAACTTTTTGTCTGTCAACATACGTGAGATAATAAACTGATTTTTATATTTATAATATTCAAAAATCGCCAGGAATATACATGCACTTGTATATTTTTAGTATTCACAATGACCATGTTTTTATTTATTTAATTAAGTCACAAACTATTAAGTCTTTTTTAAAATTACAATAGAATGATAATACTTGCACAAAATGAAGCGAGTGTTTGACGTTTTTATAACGATGCAAAAAGCTAGATGAAACCATAATGGCGGCCATTGCATTTTGCATTAACATTATAAAGGACCTGACGTTTTTATAGCGACCGAACTACCTTAGCTGTCCTGTTCAGATAACATTAGCGTTTTATGGCACATTTAACTAACATGAACACTTTTTTCTCTTATCCATTAAGCGCTAAAGAGTTGTTACGGATTAACAATGTTTGTTGCATTAAATATAAAATGCAATTTTCTCTTAATGATCAAAAACCTCTTATACCGTTTGATCTGCGAGTCGGCACATACATGCGTCATATTGAGCTACACGCGGACCGCATTTGATACTGTCGCAAGGTCTAACACCCTCAATCTCTTAGCGTTAAGAGTAAAAGAGATTATAATGAATGCGAAAGCGAAAGGAAAGAGTGTAAAAGTTTCTGGGTGAAAGCTCACGCGGGGACCGGGAGGATTGACAAGGTGGACCAACTGGCCAAGGATACGGCGAAGAAAAAGCGAACAGAGTATCGGAGTGACCCCATCTCATTCGTCAAGGAGCAGCTTAGGTTGAGAATGCTTGACGAAATGAATAAGAGGTACGTGGAAGCAACGACAACATCAACAACGAGGAAATTCATTCCGGACGCGGTCTCAGCCTTCCGTGTGCTCCGCAGCATCGAGCTAGACACGGTCTTGATCCTGATGTTCATGGGGTACCGGGAATTCACGGAGTACCTTCACAAGTTTAAGCACAAGAAGAGTCCCTCATGTTTCTATGAATAGAGGGTGGACCAGACAATGATGCACCGAGTGGTCAACTATCTTGAAACTGTCTAAAAAATTAATTTCGAAATATTATAGTTCCCTGTTCTCCAAAAAGATAGGGGGTAATATAGAAAGAGTTTAATATATTATAAAAAGCTAATAGCTTTTACGTGGCCTTTTTCAATACTTCCTCTAGTATTAATAATAAGACAAAGGTAGAGAAAAATAAACAAGATTAATCCAAAAAAAAAACAAAATCTCGAAAAAATAAAAACAAATAAAAAATATCCATAAAATACTAAAAGAAATGTATTCTTGGAGGTGATTCAGAAAACACTCTGCAGTGAATAAAATGAACAAATAGTAAAATGTAAGAAAAACAGTAATCGCAGTGAAAGTACATTTAGTCAGACAGACTCTTTTAAAAAAACATTCGAGAACAACATAGATTAAAAAAGATATAATATACAAAAACGCTTTGTACAAATTTTAATTTCACTTTTCAATATGAACGCAATGTTTATTGCATATTATAATCGATAGATATTGTTTAATCATTACTTATACCGAGATACAAATTAATGCAATAAGATACAAATTTGAAAATTACAAATATATCAAATATGTCACCGTCGTCGTTTCATCATATCGACGCCCAGTGCATAGGCCTTCCCAAAAGATATTTATGGGAGCATTTACCATAATTATCGCGCTTGGCAGGCTGGTTAGCGATCGCAGTGTGGGTATTATGGAACACAGAGAACGCTGGTGCCCATCCTTCGGAAGCTTGTTAATTAGCAGTGTCAATTTTATATAATTAAAGCACAAAGTGTTAATTTCATCTAGGGAATCAAACCCGTGAACAACGACCTCAGTCTCAGCTCTCTACCAGTGGTAGACTACCACTACTAAAAAATTATATAAAATCTCATATTATCAAATATTTATTAAATTCATACGATTACTAGATATGATCTTAGTGCTTTTTTCGTAATATCACTAACAGAACAAAATCAGTTTCGTATGTTCTTATTATTTTCTATGATAAAACAAAAATTGAACTAAGAAACTTAACATAAACGTTTAAGTCAAAATTTCGACTATATTATATTATTAATATTGATAATGATGAAATATTATGATAATAATACTGTTTTGATTATTACGGATACTGTCAAAGGCGTTATTTACAGAAATCAGTAAAAAAATAAACGAAACTAACATTGCATTGGCAACCCGAAGCGAATCGTATTCGCTGTGAAAACTAACGAACTGCTAGCACCCTTATTACAGGCTCAGGACGGGGCTTTGCATTTGCTTTGCCCGTAAAATTTTCTCTTATTTTTACTGAATTCTTGTTTTGTTAGGTTTTTCTTTCCAAACACTAACAAGTTTTTCTTTCTCCGTATCTTATGTACACGCTACAATGCTTAAACATGTTGTTATTTGTCTTCTTTATGTTAAGGCTTTTAACTAATGACGACGTAACTAATGATTACATTTTCTCTTTGTTTTACTGGTAAAGCTATATCTACGTAAGTATACTTAGCGGGAGCAACATCTCAACGGATTCTTTTTTAATTTATATATGCGCCTCTGCGGTCGTAACACACAAAAAGTATGGAAAAAAATTGATATTATGATATATATAAAAAGCCAGAAGAGTAGTATAATAAGAAAACAGAAGCGTTAAAGGTTTTTCATGAGATGACGCTTGTTGAATATATTGAATGCTAATCTAATAAAAATATCAAAAATTATTTGCAAGTTCACATTTTTTACGTACGATTTAAAATAACTGACAGCGCAAAGTAAAGTAAATCCACGGCACAAAAAAAAACCAAAAAGTTAATCCCGCTAAGTCAAACAGTGAAAATATTTTTCCATTTGATTTATAAAGTAACTTTTCCTGGAAATGGGTTTATTTTAATTACATTCAGACACCGTTGTTGTTAAGGTTATAAAAGGTTTACAAACTGTATATATTTCGAATTTATTTTTCAGTCGTGAATACATAAATATATCGAAAAAATGTCACATGTACCGGGTGATCGGTTATAAGTTAAAAAAACTTAAATTGGTGAATATATAGCTCACATGCCAGTTAAAATTTTTAAATCTTACACCTGTTTTCAATTACCTACATAAACTTTTTATTAACATAAAATTTATTATTTATTAAAGTTCGAATTCTCGTACAAAGTATGCAGACAGATTGTAAACAATAAACAATTTTAAGTGTAGTAATCCTAGTATCGGAAACCCTATTCTTACTATTTTATCACTTTATTTTTAATTATTTCTGAAATCATTGCTTTTTAGATATGGTGTACAATATATTAAATGACATCCACTGAACTAACCTCTTTAAAGCTCCTAAAACCAATCATTATTATAACTTATGCATAAGTGACTGATTCAAAGTCGTCAAGCGATACATTAAAATTCCTTAATTAGATTATAGTTTTGTTAATAAAACATTTAAAATAAACGAAATATCATCAATACTATTCTCATGTATAATATTTTCCAAGTGGCTGTTGTAAAAGCGACAGGAGAGAGAGGTGTACCAAATTCACTTAGCGTCGAAGCTGTTCACTTATTGACTTCAATGCCAATTCTCGGTCAGAAATGAGATAATCAATAAATAATTAGAGGCTTAAAAAACTGGAAACTAGTACTGTCTAATTATTTATTTATTTTATAGAAGATTTACAGATGTACTTAATTATATATATACAAAATATTAGTGTAGTTAAACTGGAATTCAATTACAAGTTTTCCCTTTGATATTGCAATAGCATAGATTTATTATATTAGGTTACAAGTAGAAGGTAATGTTAAAGACCTTAAAATAAAAATTATAATTAGACACCTCTCCAAATGAACGGAGACCCGTAAAAATTTATATTGCGCTGCCTACAGAGATTAATAAGGTCATTACTGAAAATCATATAATCAATGACAAAATACGTATAGGCCCAATGTGATTCGAACCTACGTGGCTTTAGTAAAATGTCAGTTGTCCATAGCACTATTCATACATAGTACCTAAAGCAGTATACACTGTACGTAGTAATTAATATTTAATAAAGTGTATTTCGGGACGGGATCACCTCGTCAGGGAGCCATAAATCATTTAAGGGGTCCTCTCATTAAACATTCTTGACGGCTGGTCGGTTTTTAATTAATTCTTTAATCAAATTGTACGAGTATGTTTTCAGTAATAAAAACGTAATAAAAAGAAATTAAATTTTCGGCTTAAATTTTAACAGGGATTCTACGATTCGGTTTCTAATCATGTGTATTTAATTATTCGAATATTATTCTGTATAAGATTTTAATTCGTATCGATAAAAACATTTTTTTTATATACAGGATAGGTTAGGTGTAAAAACTTTAAAGAGGTGATTACTGTCAATTAAGGTATGGTGAACCTTATTCAAAAATCAGTTCTATAATAATAAATAACATTATCAAAAAAATAGTAAAAAAGCGTTTTAAACACTTGAATTACCTAATTATTGTTTACAATCTGTCATTGTATATAAAGTTATAAGGCCGTCGCATTACAATAGAAAAAAGTATAATTTCTAACAATTGTCACATATTTCAGAGAGATTACATTTTACAGAGTGATTATATATGTGCTGTACATTTGCCACTTTAAAGCTTTTACACCTGTAATCAATCACACTGTACATAAAATTCATAACCAAGAGATTACCTTACGAACCTAGCATTGAAGACATTCCAAAAAGTATATTAAGACTAGGCGATACATTTCTTTTTGATATTAAAAAGTCACCCTTAGCTGTAAGTTTAATATTGATACAACGAGAAAATTTATACCACAATGAAAACTCAGTAACTGGGTCAAACTATTGCGGAGCCTGACTTATACAATAAGTTGCAAGTCGTTAACTTTGTGTCTATAGTTGCCAAGAAAATTAAACCAACTTCTAATACTTGACTTTACAAAAATAGTAATATTACATTGATCCAAAATTTAAGAGAAAATTATCTATGGATCCTGTAGATTAGGTTTTTTATTTTGGCCACTCTACAATTTATTCCAAATTCTTATAATAAAGTTAATCTTTATTTATTTCAAATATGCGCTCATAAAACAAGGGCACTACTTATTCAGTCAATAAATGCTCATGCTGTTGGTGTAATGTAGGTGTAATAATTTTTTTTGGTACATTAAGTGTTTAATAAATAGTAACCTAATATTACATGAAAATGTATGAAATGGTTAAATATATATGCAGTTAATAACAATTACATAAATTGAAAATTAATCAATTCTCAAAATAACAGCGACACTTATAGTTATGTAGTATTAAATTATTTTTAATATTACTAAACTTTAAGTGGAGATTAATGATAAATAAAATAGATAAAAATTAATCATCAGTTGCGTTGCTAAGCGCATAACAACGGAATGATCTAAGGAAGAAAAGTACTGGAAAATTTGCGAGAAAAATGTATAAAAACAAAACTATTGTGTCCATTAAAACGAGAGCTTATTTTAAAAAACCGTCCAACGCTATCATGTCACGGCAATCAAAAAAAGCGTTAGGGTATAATAATACAAATAATATGCTATGCCATAAAGCATTACAATGAAAATATAATCAAATTATTAAAACAGTCTGATAATGTAAGAAAAAGGAAACTTATTTTTTTATAGTGATCGTCGTTAATTATTAACTTTCGGCAATACGAACGAAGTTCATCAGCAGTGCTTGTTTATTGAAATGCTAAGGGTTGTTCAAACAAGCTTCCTATTTCATGAAATATTTCGAAAATTCGTTGACATCATAAAAATAAAATTATCGCTTTAATTAAATTTTTTTTTCGTACTTAGGTACATCTTTTTTTTTGAAGATTATTAATCAATCAAAATAATAAAAGTAGCTAGTTTTTAATATGAAATACGATAGGTCAATCTATATAATTTTAAAATTTTATGAACATATAATACTTATTATTGTGGTAGGTTAGTGGTTAAGGACAGAAGCTACTTACTTTCGTAAGACATGAGTTCGATTCAACAGGAGCACTGTTAGTTTAAGGAATTTTAAGGAAAAATCATGATGTAATGACGAACAATGTAAAAGATATGTCGCAATTCGATTATTACTCAAACTTTATCTTTCGAAGGTTTGCTGTCGTATAACTCTAGTTATACATTCGTCTATATATAAGATACATAAAAAAATTTAAAGAGTCTAACTATAAAAATAGTGTCTATTTCCCATCTTTAAATACACTGCTGCTACCTCTCGACTATCAATTCATACATTCAAAGCACACTTGATATAAGTTAGTGAAAAGCCAGTCCTTTGCAAAATTCTGTCAATCATTACGATACTTCACATACGTAAAGCTTTGACCTACATTCTAAACAGAGCGCTGACAACTTTGCTCGTGTTGAATCTACTGGTAAAAATATTCCACATTTATACAAACACTGAAAGCGAAAAATTTTAGGAAATCTTTTTAAACGGCGAATAGCGCTTACAATTGTATGGAGACAGAATAAATATAGTTAGACTACTCGCTAAATCCTTTACAATTAAATACTAGTTTTTAACTTAAAAAAATTATATACTTTATTAGCTTTCTTCATAAAGTCGAAAATAAACCTAACTAAAGTGATCAATAATGAAACAATGTTCGAAATGCGCTGACAAAACGATCACTATATTTATTTAATAAATATAAAATAAAGAAATAATCTTGTAATCTTTAAATGAGAATATCAATTTGCAGTTCGGGAACTGTCTAACGAACAAAGTATATAGCAACTTGTCAAATATGCAAGGTTTAACAGTATTTATGAAGAAACTTGGAGATTATATATTCTCCAAATTTCTTCATAATTATCTGTTTTTTCCATAAAAACTTACCACAAAGTAGTAGGAAATAGACAAATTGTAATTAATAAACGGTTCATAGGAACATTATATTATATGTTAAACTTTCATGTAGTATACATAAAAGTTTCATGTACATGAAGTACAAAAAAAAATTAAGACAACTGTCTACAAAATTTAACATATGTTAAACCAATCAAGCCAAGTGTATCCAAAAGTTTTTACATAAATAACACAGGGTGTTCGCAACGTGTTTGCTATAAATTTCAAGTATTGACGCCGTAGTACTATCATTTGAATCTACAAACTCCATGCATAAATCTCAAAGTTTCTTTAGAAATATTTTTCAAATGCGTCATATTTTACATGAAGAAATTTTAATAAAGAATACTTAGATATTAAAATTTTTCATCAACTAATAATGTGAAATTTTCAATTACATATTTTCGTACCCTATTGATTAATTTATTAATATACTACTAAACTTTAAACATTTGCATTGATGTAATTGACATTTCAAAACGAGTAAAATAAAGTTATAGGATAAGAAAAATGTGCCACGAGGACTAATAATGCAAGCACGGAAGGCGTGTTACTCATAATTTTGTGGTTCAGTTTTTATAGACAAGTGAACGCTTTGCTAAACACTGAATTTAAAAAATTCTGAGTGTATTTTTGCGATGTAGCACCAAAAACTGCTCTTAGAAAGACGCTTTTTGAATACAGATAAATTATTTTAATTCACTCATTTTCTACTTCTTCAGATATCCCTTATATAATCACGAATAGTATTAAAAGCCTTGTCCCCTTTGCTATAGACGCTTGATACTTTATGTGGATACTACGGTATTATCATTGCTCACATACGATGAAAGTAAACAACGTATGGATACCAGCCCGACAACGATCCGAGCCTATTCTCTACGAGGACACTTATATCTTAAGAGTACGAATATTACGTGTCTAATACAATTTATAATCATCAGTCAGAATTCGTTTGCTCTTTGTCTCTGTCCAATCAGCTAATGATTTTTTTTTGTTTTTTTTTTATATACCTCGTAGCGTTAAAGGTATTAAAGTATACATGAATTTAAAACGTCGTGGAAGTTAGTTCGTAGATCAAAACATATTTTTTTCTTAAATTATACTTAAGTGATAAAGTTTTTATGAGTCCTGAAGTACAGAGGAGCTCAAATTATTTGGACAATCGACTTGTCGGCAATTTTGAAAGAAAAACTAAGAAAAGGACTATCACCTACTCGCTGGTCTGACAAAAGCAAGCAGGATCACCTCGCATGGATTAATATTTTAAAAAAAAAGTGTAAAGAAAAATAGTAGAAAAATTGACTTGATAGGCCACAACTCTCAATTATGATGAAATAACTAAGAAAAAAACCTTTTTTGTTCATCACACGTGCAAAAAAAATGCAGAAAAAGAGCATGTTTAAGTTCTGAAGTGGATTAACATTTTTCGTATAAATATTAAGCTTTGTTTATTATTTGTGCATTTTCTAGCTTAAAATATTATTCTAAGCTCAGCGTTACCTATATTCTCAGAGCAACGTACATTGGCTGAGAAATCGAATTTCCCTGTCCGCTGTCAAACCATGATTAAATACTCCACTTCAGGTATCACTTTATCGTATACGCTTAAACTAGATTTTCCTCCTGAATTATTAGGCAGTTGACTTAATTTCCTTTACGTCGATTTTTACATTGTACATTATTTTTTTACATTGTACATTATATTTTTACATTGTACATAATATTTTTATATTGTAACTTACAGCTATCTTTTGAAACGTTGAAATAAATACAGATGTAAATTAAATATATTCAATTATAAAATATCTAACGATAATATAAGTTATGTGTTTATAATTCATGTTTGCATACTTAAAAAGTCTTCACTTATTATTTCTGTTAAAAAAAAGCAGTCTTTACTTATTATTTCTGTTGCTAAACAGGAAAAAATTTCTTAGTTAAATTTGGTTATCAGCCAAACAAAAAATCCAGTGTTTTCAAATATTTTACCATATAACATAGTCGTTTGTGCTGGTACTGACATTAACTTAAATTATTAGATAATCGTAATTTACATACATTAACAGTTAGCTAAATTGCATAAATTTAAAATAACATTAACCGGTAACAATATGAAATATTATATAATTTATTTTGGTGTAACGTTATTGTGCTATATAATAATATAGTGAGTATTTGCTTTTTGATCTCTTCTTCAGTCCAAAGGAACTTAGAGGGTTAACACTCACAAAAACAAACCGTTCTTAGCCCCTGCTTTGATCTGGTCCACGACTCCGTTGTATAGTTACAATTAGGCCGATGATGACGATTATATCCCATATTCATTGCAAGGGGCAACGACGAGACCGACTTGAATTTAAATTCGAGGATATACCGATTCCATTAGATAATCGTTTATGTGATGATAATATTCAAAATTAATGTGAATATTTTTATCACCCATCGGAGTTTTAACCCATGACCTAAGATCGCGAGTAAAAATCTTTTACCGATTATTTCTCACAACGAACAAGGGTCACTAAATAACAGATTTTACGAAATTCCAACCCAAGGGCGGTTAAGCGTTTATTTAATTTCGCATAGCGGGCTACGGACAAGTAAATTATAATTATTAAAATCATATAGGCTTACATGTTTATGTAATTTATAATAAATAGATACAAGAGAAAACAAAAAGCGATATCAATAGAGAAATGTGTATAAAAGAGACATTAAAAAGTCGTTAGGAATATCAAACTTAAAATGAAACCATTCCACGTTATAAAAATACAACTGGTACTATAATTAATACTAAGTACTATGGAATTTAAAGAGTATTTGCATATTACATAAACATTTTATTTTAATGAAATAGTATTTGCCTAATGCTCATTTAATTCTTTAAATGCCGTAGGCCGTCTACTACTGGACACTGTCACTCCCCCCTCCCCCTGATAATATAGTAAGATAAAACATTTGGAAAATTCGGATTACTACATATTATAATTAATTATTATTTACTATCTGTCCCTGCAAACTTTAATCTGCCAAAAGTTATTGACATGTCGCTTTCCGATAAAAAAAAATAATGTACCAATTATCACAGTGATGACTTGATGATTTATAATTCCTGTATAAGCTTTCAAGTTTTTGCATCTTTTACCAGCCTTGGATACTACTCCTCCGATGTAACAAATCCTCCAATGTATCATATCCCTTGCCTAGTATCATTCATGAATATAATTAGTAGTATTTAAGAGCTTTCGCCGAGACTCCCCTGGGAGCCTTCTATCTTCGCCAATTTAAAAGAATTTTTAGGCTAGGCACCCTCTGTGCGCTGCCACCTTAGACCAGCGGAAAGCAATCAAATGTAATTTGGGTAGCAGTGACAGTCCGATGCAAAAGCTGAATCATACACTAATAACATTAGTTATTTTTTCATTCACCCCATATAAGCAACGATGTATTTTTAGAATTCTACATTTAGATTACACAATGATTTAGTGAAGTAATTACTAAATAAAATATAGATTTTCTTGTTATTTTTAAAATCCATCTTCTTGTTACCATACTCTTGTTACCGTTAATCAATCGACGCGTCGACTCATTAGTGATGCTACTCGACGTACAAGGACCGTCGGCCGAAATAGCTTCGCCCGAGTACACTCATAGTTTCCTAAACTATTAATACAAACACCGCTTAGCGTACATCTGTGTGCAAAAGATGAAAACTCAAATCATCAAGTTATATTGTTTTGTGGAAATATAATACAATGCAGTAGGTTTTCTAAATACTCTTTTACGTGTACCGATTTTTATTAAATTTGAAATATTTACTTTCGTACTGCTTCATCACTATCATCATCATTGTCATTTCCAATAAATTCCCAACAAGACCGGTTGTAAGCGACCTTCCATCTTCTATCGACTTTAACAATATCGTATATCCACCTTGTGGATGGATATTTTATGCTGCGCCAGCCGAATCACCCTGTCAAAAGTCAGGCGATTGTCTTCAAACTATCCCGCCAACTTAGATGTAGACTCGGTCAAAATCCGGGCGTCATATACCTCTACGGTCATCCTATCCCCTGGACGAAAACCGTTAAATACCTAGATGTCACCTTTGACACTAGGCTTCTATTTCAAAAGCACACTCATCTCGTCGTACACAAAGCCCGCGCCATACTGTTCAGGCTTTACCCCCTCCTCAGCCCCTCAAGTAAGCTGTCCCTCAGACATAAACTCCTCCTCTATAAGACCTGTGTAAGACCCGTGTTCGCTTACGCAAGCGTAGTCTTCGCCCACGCCCCGGCGCACATACTACAACCCTTACAGACGTTACAGAACCGCTTCACCAGGCTCTCAACCGGTACCAGATGGTTCCAACGTAACATCGATCTCCACAGTGACCTCCAACTTGAAACCGTGCTAGAGTTCTTCCAGGCGTGCTCAAAGGCATACTTCGCAAAGGCCTCTTCCCACCCCTTCCCCCTCATAGCGAACTCCTTTCGCTACTCCCCCGGCACCTCCTTCCGAAATCTCGTAAGGCGTCCTAAAGACGTCCTTATAGATCTTATGAAAAGACAGTCCAAGGACTCGCTCGCAGGTAGTCGACGCGGACGGACGTGCGCTCCCATAGTGCAGTCCCCGGCAGCCCATGCTGCCCGCCAAAGTTACCGACGAGTAGTTGTGTGTGGTTCAGTGTTCGACGCGACAGCCCGCCGGGCGGTCGTGTCTAGTACAAGTGCGCGCAGCCGACGGTGCGCTCAGAGCGCCCGAGTGTGTGAGTGTGCACGTGCCACGCTGAGGTGGAAAACGCCGCTGGGTTCCAGTGGGGTAAGTACACCAATTATTTCGTCTCCCTTGGGAGACCAATTCGACGCCCTTACCTCCCGTTGGTGGCTGCCGCGCAAGCGAGCAGGCTACCGAGGGAGGAAAGACGCTCTCTCCCTGCCGCTAGGCGGGGAGTAACCAACTGACGCGACCATCCAACAGCACCAAGATGGAGGAACTAGGGAGGCACCTAGTCCTCTTCCTTCAGGAATCTCACCCCAAGCTATGGGAAGGCTTCATAGCGAAGCATAAACGCTTCCTAGGAAGCGAAACCGACGACGGCACAGCAGTGCCGGATAAAAACCCAAAGGCCGCACACAGGCCAGAGACCCGTCCGACCCCACAGGGCCGGCCCTCCACCTCCTACGGGAGGTCCAAAACGACCTCAGAGTCAGAGTCCAGCGGCTCCGACATGGAGGTCGAACAACATGTTAACTCGACAGGTGACGAGGGCTTCACCCTCGTTACTAAAAAGCGCAAACGTGCGCTCAAAAAAAGTGAAACCGAGGACACCTCGGTCCTCCCATCCCCAGGCGCGTCGCCGCCTAAGAAAGTGGCCCAGACGGAGCGCAAGGCTCCCCCAGAGATCGAACCCAGGGGTCCCAAGCCCCCTCCGCCCATCATCCTGCAGGAGAAGGGCAAATGGGATGAGCTATCCCAGTGGATAGCGAGGAACAAAATTTCATGCCCTAAGGCAAAAAACACCCAACAGGGTATTGTTATCAATCTAGGTACGGTAGAAGACTACCGTAAAGTCACTAAACACCTCAGGGCCCAGAGCATAGGTTTCCACACCTATGCCCTCCCAGAGGATAAACAACTGAGGGTGGTCATTAGAGGCATCCCCTTAGAAGTAGACGCGGGTCTTGCGTTTGAAGACCTGAAAGCTCAAGGCATTCCAGTCAGGAGTGTCTACAGAATGTCCAATTCAAGGACAAAGGAACCTATCCCACTACTCATGGTGACGATAGAGCTCTCCCCGGAGGGCAAAAAAGTGTACAACGTGAAAACGTTGTGCAAGTTGAGCGGGATTAGGGTAGAGGCCCCGCACAGGAAGGGCCAAATAGGGCAGTGCCACAACTGCCAACTGTACGGCCATTCAGCGCGTAATTGCTACGCGCGCCCCCGATGCGTCAAATGCGACGGGGACCACAGCACAATTAAGTGCGACCGACAGGCCAACTCGGCCGACCCACCCACATGCTGCCTGTGCAAGGCCGAGGGGCACCCTGCGAACTACCGCGGGTGCTCCAAAGCCCCACGCAGGCACCGCGGGGGAGCTAAGCGCAACCAGCGCTATCAGCACCGCCCCCGCCAGGAAACGCGCGGCACCACAACCGCCACCCAGCCGCCGCCGGCGCCCTGGCGCCCGGCTCCGGCACCAAGGGTCTCGGCATGGGCTAAACCCCTGCCGGGAACGCAGCCAGCTCGAGCTGCGGCGGCCGCAAGGCCGCAACCACCAGCTCCAGCAGCCAAGAAACTAGGTAAGACCGACCTAGGCGCGGGACTGGAATCCTTAACGGGATTCCTGGACTGCATAGATATAGATAGCGTATTAGCGCTCTCAAAAGACCTCCACGCCGCCAGCGGGTGGAAAGAAAGGATGGAGGTGGTGGTCAAACACGCCGCAACCATCAGGGCTCTGAAAGCAGAGCATTAAATCTGTTACTAACCACTATGGATAGTACAACTAAAACAAGGACCAAACCAAAAACACTAACTGTCGCGTACTTTAACGCGGACGGACTCCAGTCACAGAGGGACGAGATCGGCTTGTTTCTCAGGGAACATGATGTAGACATCATGCTCATACAGGAAACTTTCCTAAAACCCGCAACGCGAGATCCAAAAATAGCAAACTACGACATAGCTAGGCAAGACAGGCTGACCGGACCAAAGGGCGGCACCCTGATCTATTACAAGAGGAAGCTTCACTGTGTGCCTATCACACCCCCTCCTCTAGTTAATTTAGAAGCCACCATCTGCAAAGTGGCATTGACGGGCCATCAGCCCCTAGTAATAGTTTCTGCATACCAACCGTGCGGAAAAACAATGTTAGAATCGGACCTAGAATCCATTATGAATCTGGGTCCAGCAGTGCTTCTGGCAGGTGATCTCAACAGTAAACACACCTCCTGGAACACGTCAAGCTCAAATCAAAACGGTAGGGTGCTCTTCAGCCTAGCGGAGACACTAAACTTTGACATAGCCGCTCCGAATAAGCCGACGAGGTACGCGCATAACGCCACTCATCGGCCGTCCATTATAGATATAGCGCTGCTCAAAAATATAACACTAGAAGTAGCAGCTATGAAGGTGGTCCAAGATCTTACATCGGACCACCGACCAGTCATTATGAAACTGGGCCAGTCCGGCGGTGAGGTCCCTCTGACCAAAACCGTCGTCAACTGGCGTAGCCTCGGGATCAAACTCGAGGCCACGAACTCCCAGCATCTGGACGAGATCCCAGACACAATTGACACGCCCGACACAGCATGCCGAGCGATCAAATCTTTAACAGCCCATCTCTCATCGGCGATCGAAGAAGCCACAAGGGAGATACCCGAGTCGGAACACCGACTCGGGGCTCTCCCAGGCTCCATTCGAGGACTGATCAGAGAAAAGAATGCCGTTATGAGGCGACATGACAGACACCCCTCCGGGGAGAACAAACAGAGATTGCGCCGCCTACAAAGGCTAGTGAAAGCGCGCGTCTCAGACTATAGACAGGACAAGTGGGATGCGCTGCTTCGAGACCTCGAACCGTCAAAAAACGCCTTCTGGCGGTTGGCTCGAAGCCTGAAGACCAACAACTGCGCTGCCATCCCTCCCTTAGTTAGGACAAACAACGCCGATCCCGCCTTCGATGATCTGGAGAAGGCCGAATGTTTAGCCGACAGCCTAGAGAACCAGTGTACTCCATCTACACACTACACAGACCCTATGCACTTACATCTGGTCAACACAGAAGTAAGTAGGAGATCCGCCCTCCCCCCGGAGGGCGAAGAATTACCAAAGGTAACGGAGGTAGAAGTCGCTGAGATCATCGTCGGTCTCAAACCTAATAAGGCACCCGGGCCGGATGGCATCACCAACAAGGTGCTCCGAGCCTTGCCCGGGCAGCTACTAACTCTGCTTGCAGATATATTCAACGTCCTGCTGGCCAACTGCACCTTCCCTGACGAGTGGAAGGAAGCGGTGGTCATCGGCATCCACAAGCCGGCCAAGCCCAGGGAGCTGCCAAGCAGCTATCGCCCCATCAGCCTCCTCTGCACCATGGGAAAAGTGTACGAGAGAATCATCCTGTCAAGATTGAAGAACTTCGCATTCGGCCAAAACCTCATCCCGGACGAACAGTTCGGGTTCAGGCCGAAGCACTCATGTGTACATCAAGTACACAGACTGACAGAACACATACTGTCAGGTCAAGCAAGATCCAAGAAGAAACCCGTCCTCACCGGCGCACTTTTCTTCGATGTCGAAAAAGCGTTCGACAAAGTTTGGCACGAGGGCTTAATATATAAGCTCTATCAACTCAAGGTGCCCGACAGGCTTGTGCTCACCATACAAGCCTTCTTGAAGAACCGCACGTTCAGATATCGTGTGGAAGGCGCCCGGTCCTCCAGACGACCGCTCCTAGCAGGAGTACCACAAGGCTCCTGCCTCTCACCGCTCCTATTCTCGCTGTACACCAGCGATATACCGAAAGACCCCCAAGTCGGACTAGCCATGTTCGCGGATGACACGGCCCTGTTCTACACAGACATGCACCAGGGCCGAATCACGATTAGACTCCAGACCGCCGCCAACCGCCTAGGCGAATGGTTCCGGAAATGGAGGATAGACATCAACCCGGACAAGAGCGAAGCCGTTCTCTTCGGCCAGAAGTTCGGAAGGAAGCAAATGCCCCGACTCAAGCCAATACCCGAGAAAAGGAAACTCGGGAATATCACACTCTTCGACCGACCAATCCCATGGAAGGCATCGGTCAAATATCTAGGAGTCACCCTGGACTCCCGCCTAAACTTCTCACCTCACATCAAAACCGTGAGGAACAAAGCCGCCTTTGTATTGGGTAAACTCCACCCTCTACTCTGTGCCTCCAGCAAACTAGCGCTGAGGCACAAAATCCACATCTACAAGGCTTGCGTACGACCCATAATGTCGTACGCGAGCGTAGTCTTCGCTCACGTCAGTGAGTCAAAATTGAATCACCTGCAAGTGATCCAAAACCGCTTCATCCGGAAAGCAACCAGAGCGGAGCCCTACCAGAGGAACGTCGATCTTCACAGCGACCTGAACCTCCCAACCATGCAAGAATTCTTCGGAGAGGCGTCAAGGAGATACTTCCAGGACGCCGTACATCATCCGAACAGTCTGGTGGCCCAAGCGGCCGACTACGAACCAGACAGCAACGCAACCACAGCAAAGCGTAGGCCCCGCCACGCAATACCGGACGAGGACGCTCCGACCCCGAAAGGTATTAAAAAACGCCCCCCGAAAACACCAAGGGGGGCCCCCACCAAAAAGGCCACTCTCAAAGTGGCCAAGACACGCCCAACCAAGAGGGCACACCGAACAGCTACTGCCAGGAGGCAGTAGCGAGAAGAAAATCAAGATCAAGACAGAAGACGAAGAAGATAACGCCGACGCAGACTCCATCACCGCCATCGAAGGAGGAAGCCGCAGCAATACCAGCAAGTCCCTCGCAGCGCAACCACGCGTCGAGAGACGGCAGTAGGATAGTCTAAAAAAATTTTATTTAGCTCGCGGGTCTTCGACCCGCGAGCCCTGTATCCGACGAAGCTGTGAAAGCCCGCAAGGCTAACAGCAGAAACATCAACAAGAAAACTGACTGATAGATCTTATCGCAGGGTTCCCACAATCCAATCAAAAAGTGGTACTCACCACACACCGCACGCTTCAGACACTCACTTAAGTGATACGTCTTAATCATTGTCACTGTCATACACACACAAATCACTGTCATAAATATCTACTTTTTAATGATTTTGTTGAAAATAAATTATACCTAAATGTTTTAACCAACTTTATTTTTATATATAAAGCACGTACATATTGTATTGTATAACCGTCTAGACCTGGTTGAATTAGAAAAAAAATGTTTGCATTATAAACTAAGAAATATACATAACCTTTCCTTTAGTTTTTTTTTTAATAAGTAACTATCAGCATATGTGTACGCTTTAACAGTAAACTCCCGTGTAAACGTTTGAGTTATCATGCAATTAATTCCATAAGTTTATATACAATCAAGTGTATATAAATAAATAAAATAAAAAGGTCCTCACTGGAATTTCAGTTCGCTTAAGACTGCCAGACTGGTCTTTCTTCACCTTTCCATACGGCACAACTACTCGAACGCCTTTGAACTTCATTCGTAACTTACTGTCCAAGTAAAGTCATTCCGGGGGAGATGACAGAGGCTTATGCGGCTACTCTTTATGATTTTTAAGATCATTGTAATAAGTTCTATGATAATCCACCTTAATAATCATGATGATAGATTTATTATCCTTTAAGTAGGCGCCTCTCCGGTCTTGGTGTTACGCTTGCCGTGGTTTTCATCACACGTGGCATACGGAGGTTTTTGGAGTGCAACGGACCCCGTGCGACTAATTGTGTAGTACTATTTTGGTAAGTGATGATTACATTTTGATTTCTGTTTTCATAATTTTATGATGTCTTGTATTTTACAACTATTTACTAAACTTTATAGGTAGAAAAACAATAGTGATACACTATTAGAATATTACAGAAATAACAGCGATGCTCAATGTGGAGCCATTTGATGATCGCGATGATGAGTTGAGCAGCAAAGAATACTCAGTGGAACACCGATGATGATTTAGCCTCTGCGCAGAGTGATATCGACTCCGAAGATAAGAGTTCACCTTTGTCTGAATATTATTTAGGCAAGCACAAGCAAACCAAATGGTTTCAAAATCCTTCATGCCAAAAAATATGACGAAGAGTTCGCAAATGCGTAACAATAATAATAATTTCATGCTTGCAAAACTTATGTTACTTTAAAATATAACCCTAAATTATCGATTAAATAAATAAAAAAAAACAAACCCTATAATATAATAAAAAATAATCCGTCGCTGGTGGTCGCTTTGAATGCTCCTCGTCACGCCTGTAATCTCGTGCACTGCCGAGAGAAGGAAGAAAATCCATGTTCCGTGTGGGCCGGATGATAACGGCCTAATAACAAAATCCCTGTGTGCGTTTTCCAATACGATTCACAAGAAATATTAATAAAAAATTCCAATTTAATCTTACGTTTTTCTATTTATTGTTTCGATTGTTATCCCATATACGTAAATATTCAAGATAATAAAAGAACACTTTTATTTAAAACTTAATCGCCAATGTTTTGCCAAGCATAGAACCCATCCACGTACCGTCCAAATAGGACTTTATTTTTTTATATTTTCATTATGAAATAAGAAAAGGAATATTACCGAGAAAAAAAATAAAAATATTAAACCGAAAATAGTAAAGACAATTTTTCATTTAGCATAAAAACAGAGTAAATTAAAACACTTGGCATAAGCTGAAACCTATATGACGTCAATAGAAGGCAACAAAGAAAATTTAAGGATTTAAATCGTAAATTAACTAACCGGATAAAAAATCTAAAACTCAGTACAAAAAATCATTATCTATATTATATTTAGATTATCTATATTATAACTCTAATAACGCACTACACAAAGGTCTAAAGCATCGAATTGGAGACTTGAAGTAGCCGTGGACATTATAACTCGCAGAACCGATGACCGCTGCAGCCTTAACGTACAGGAGTGGGAGTTAAAACAGACAAGCGCAGCGCCGTCGGACATCGGCCGTCGGACGAGCATACGAGTATATACAGACCTCTTCTAATAGGTTCGTATTGGATATTTATTAGGGAGGCCTATATCTCACGATGGACGTCCGAAAGCTTAAATATTGGTAATGATGCTGACAAAGATCAGAGCGAGTACTATAGTAGATACGATATGACCCCGATAAATGCGCACTCTTTGATATTTATAACGTTACTGCTCAATAACAGTAAAAGAATAAATATTAATATAGTATATTCTATCACAATAAACGAATATGTGACATCCACCAATCGACACTACCTAGGCTTATGTCCCAAAAGGTACTAGGCTTCTACTATTAGGCTTACATGTAACATTAACCCAGAAGTGTTAAACACCTATGTAGTCACACTACAAACTATTTATCAATCGAACACAAACTAAGAGCATTGATATTTCTAGAAGTAGCTGTTCTAAATCAAACTTTGCAATAAAAAAGCTTTAATTAAGTAAAAAAAATTTGGTTCACAAAAAATTAAAGAACTTGAAGATTGTTAATAAATTTTATAATTAGTTTTTCTATTCAGGGATACTTTATCCCATGTACAAAATGATTTTTAAATTACTTGGTAAATATTTAAGGACGAATTATTTCGTTATTCATTATTTTTTTTATTTATTTCGTGGTTCTTCACAGCTTACAAATTCACAACAAAATGTAAAAAATTAATAAATTATCTTCGACAATCATAAGGTATACGTCACATCGAATCAAATAATGAATTACGAAATTAAACTTTATTAAAAAAACTAAACGGAGAATAATGTATTATATTGACAGTGTGAATGGAGTGTGTATGTTAAGTGGGTAGAGTATATGTGGGGTGTGTTACGACACCATCTCTCAAAATAGATTAAGTACTCTTAGATACAATATTATTGTTATATTATATGCTAAACTGTGTATTGGTTTAATTATAATATCAGTTTACTGGTTTAAAAAACAACAGCCCGAGGTCATGAGTCGATAGTACAACTTATTAGTACAAAGTTGTAATGGAGACCTAAAAAATATTTACACAAAAGTTTACATCAAAGAATTGTCACTAAGTTTTTATTTAAAAAAAATTAACTAAAAATTGTGTTACCTCGCCCGCCGAAATCACTTCACAGGACGTACTACGCAATTTACACTTGAAACTTTATCAATAGTTTCAACACACCTTACAAGCAATAAGAGCGGATATTGTTCGATGAAAGGCTGTCGGAACGGCCTCCTTCAGGGAATCACCGAGAGCGACTAAACCGACGAGAAGCACTGAGTGTCACGGATGTCACCACTTCTATATTATACACACCCTGTATACTTCGGCTGAAGCGGCGCTCTCCTTACAACAACTGTATGCATCACATACATAAATCCATTCGCTGTAGACTACACTGTAGACACGAACTCTAACGACTGCCATTTCATTTTATTTTTCCACTTTCTCGGTGTCGTAGTTTCCTCTAACTTTGTATAAATAAATTGGGTAAGTTTACGCAGCTATAAATTTCCAACTTTTTAGGCACGGAAACACATACTTGGATGTTGAAAAGAAATAAAACCAACACTTTTCGTAAGCACTTATTATATTTACCATCGTCAACATAAAGTCGTTCGTCACCGTCACCATCTTCATTTTAGCCATGGACTTTCTACCTAGATTTCCATTTAATTTAAGGTTGGTTGAAAGCAGCCTTAAAAACGTCATCTGTCTACTTGTAGATTTAATACCTTAGCAGCGCTTGTTGACCAGTGGTCTCTACTTCAGAATTTTTTTTTAAGTTATCATTTCGCTGAAATACGTCGCTACTTTAGGTGGTCAGCGAATCTCCTCATTTCAAATTCTATCTCTAACAAATCATATCCATAGTTCATTGAGCGATTGCGAGCTTGTTAATCAGGCCGACTGGAATCAATTAATCTAAATTATAAATCAGTAAGAGAGTTTTTATAAAGGCCATATTAGTAAGTATCACAGACATATCGTTATACTGCATTGCTTAATAATCACTATGTTTTGATTCGACAGCTTCTATATATAGCATCTAAAAGGAATGCCACATGTCGTATCAGGTCCAAGGTAATAAAAGTACAAGTGATACAGCGCAGACTTCTCTGCCACCAAATCCCGAGTAGGGCTTACAATACCGGGATTCCGGAATCCCGAATACCGGAATCCCGGTATTCTAATCCCCGTATCCCGGGCGATTTTTGTCTGTTTTTAAAAACCGGTGTTTATGTAAAAATACCGGTATTTTAGTATTACATTATACATAAAAAACGCAAGTTATTAATATTATTTCATAAATATTCTTAATTTATTTAATTATATTTTTTGCTTCTTTAATTATATGATGCCACACGAGTCTATTATATGTAAAATGTAACATAGAATTTAATATGTACTTCTTACTTCCACGTGATTTTGTACTTATCTACTCCTACTCTTTTTGTGATAAAATATTTATTTTTTATTATTTAATGTCTACTCATTTCAGAACAGTATTTATCGGATTATATTTATTATTTGTTAACAAGTCAATATAGCAACTGAGGTAAGTAAAAATATAGCTAGTATTTTTTTTAATAATATCGGTTTTAATACCTGTATGCCGATATTTCAAATTTCAAAAATCTGAATACTGGATTCAGATTTTAATTCGGTATTTTAAGCCCTAATTCCGTAAAATTTCTTATTCTGTACTTGTATTGACCAACGTTTACGAAAATTGTCGACTTCTGACCAGGACGAATTTGATTGAATTGCTAAAATGTGTTTGTCAACAATATTTCATCAAACAATTACTAATTATAATTGTACTTATTTCACATATTTTTAGCAATGGTGCAATCATATAAAATCAGGTGTAAATTTTGCAAGTATTGACACTAATAATAAAATTAATTATTAATTAAGTTATTAGAGGAACAACAGAGACTGCGACATTAAGTATTGGAACGTAACATTTTCGTCTTAAATGCAGCGGAAAGATGAGTTACCTACTTAATTAGCTACTGCACATTCCTTAGCGACTTATTACACTAATCCCATGATGTATTGCGGCATATAGGTTCATTTATTTTCGTTTATTATTTTGGAAAACTTACGGTTAAATAAAATAATAATAAAAGAGCATAAACACAAAAAGATCATTTAAATTTTCACACAAACAGAAAAATATGCATACAACGTTTATTTTTTAAAACTTTATAATTAAACTTATCCATATTTAAGTCATAATTAGAGAACATAAATATGAGATGGCCATTCAAAAGTTTTTACAAATATACAGAAAGCAATGCAGAGTTATGTTGCTGTCATAAATATACAATTCTATTATCCACATATTCTCATAAAAACTCTATCAATACTGATTTGTCAATCACCGGAGATGTTCTGTAAAAAAATAATTTACAAACCATAAAATAAAATAAATATAAAATTTCTAGCTAATATAATTTAGATAACACAATCCTCAACCATAAGGAAAAAGATTTTTTTCCACGGATATTTCCGACATAACTATTAGGTACTCTGATATCAACTAATTCATATTTTTAGAAATAATATCACATAAATATTATTTCTGTTATTAATAACTTAAAATTAAAATACGGGTCTTATTTTTTCTATTTTATAAATGCAAGTTCACTGGCAGAATGACAAAATGTTTTATCCTCTTTTAATAGGTAACCTTTATAAAAAGTTTTATTCTGGCAATCTGACTTTTATCACAAAAAGCTAATCCTTGAGTTTACATAGTATCAAATTGTACATACTTATAATCAAGATAATTATATTAATATCCTTTTCGTTTTAAATAAATATAGCAGCTATGACCTTGTGTGGAAAACTTTTGACAAAATACATATGATGGTACGTAAAAAGAGTGGAGTTATTTTTAATACATTTACACAAACTGCTGGTAATAAAAGTAATGTACAATTTAAAGGAGTATGTAGGGGTTGATAACATTTTACCCAGTCGTAAATTATCAATCTTATATACATTAGACGCATATTTTGACGAACATAAAACATGGTTTTGGTGGCAAAGATAGGATAATATTTTCATACGCCTGAATACAAAATTTATTTTATGATTGTGGCAGACTATCGGTTAGTACAATGATCTAAGCCCAATTTAAAAAATAACATATATTTGTGAATAATAATTTTTCAGTAAGATAGAGTACACTTGTATATTGCTAACTACGGTCGTCCCTCGGACTAAAGAAGAAAGTCTACACCTACACTTACGACCCATAACGTGGTCTATCATTACGGGCCTTATTTGCAAGCTTACAGTCGCTTAGCTCGCTATGGATCCCTCTCCATATCTGTGCTCTCGATTTCTCTACGAGACGATTCAGAAATGGGGAGATCTGTAGACGAAAGACAACACCATTGTTGCCATGTCCATACATGGCCGAGCGGATTGGCAAGTTGAAATAGCAGTGAACAAGCCACATATCGCCCAGCGTAGAGATCCACTGGGACATAAAATTCTAGAATGGGATAAACAGAAGCAAGACAACGTAAGATGACAACCTACAAGGTGGATAGACCTATTTGGAATATATGGCGAAGACCAATATCAAACAGTGGACGTCGAATGACTGAAATGGTAATGAATAATTACAGTAGTTAAAAAGCACAGTTAAAAAGCAAAACAACGATATCATAACTGAAAACGCCCACCTTCGGATGAACGTACACACAACCAGATATAAGAGCGACTCGAAATTAAATAAGAATAACATTTAAAAAAATCAAATTAAACACCCTGTGAAATAAATGTCATTCACTACGAATTTTATTAGTAAGAAGTTTTGTATAAGACCAAATCTGTGTGCCTAATCTTGAGACTTCATTACCCCTTTAACTACATGTGCTGCGGTCTCAAACCGGAACACATTTTAGATATGTAGCCGAGTTCGCACGAACTTAACAAAATGAAAATTCATTTTTCAGAAAAACGTCAAGCTATGTTTACTCTTTTTTATTTATGTCAAAATTGGCGTGCTTTTAAGTCTAGATACGTTTAATAAAAGTGCATAAATTCATAGAAACCATCAATTTCTTCCGCCACAGAAAAAATATTTACAAAATAATAAGTTGTCTTCCATGTAGTAAATAAGATACAACATAAAGAATTAAACATTTTGAGAAACATTATTCAAATAAATATATCTAAAAGTAAAGGTTTTATAATTGTATGTACGTCGTTTTCACCTAAGTGTACTCTTACTGTCTTTAGATGAGTTACTTCCAAGAAGCTATGCTTTATTGAGCTTACTGATTACATCTTATAGAAATGTGTATTTTATCTTAATTTTATATCATATTTATACGTAGCAAATATTGTTTTATAATATGATTGTACTACGTTGTCCGTTAGAACGGATTATAAAATAATTAAACAAACAGAATAAACCGATTAAAAAGAAACCGACAACCTCAGCAATGGACAGGACACGAAGTGCACTGAACGGATAGCCGCTAAGTAACGTTTTACAGTGGAGATTACGGAACCGCAAGAGCAACATAGGTCATTCTCCTAAGTTGGGCAGAAACCTTAATAAAGACGCTTTCAACCAGTCCTATTGGAAATCTATGGCGTAGACCTGTGTCCAGCATTAGGTGTCACATCGTTGAAATGATGATGATTTTCAAAATATACTTAAGCATTTAACTATTGATTTTGAGTTTCATAAATAAAAATTGTTGCAGATACAAAGAATATTTTAATTAACATCGGCATACGAGGAAATCTTTGACCAAAAAAATGTGCTATTTATGTAACTGTTTAGCATGGAGCATGGACGTTATGCAACGGTAAGTCTCTTAATTAACCTGTAGTTTCTCCATGTTTTATAGTCGATCTCTCTTAGGCTTTTAAATTGTATTTGTTTCAATATAAGTTTCGTAGTAAGTAGACCGGAACAGTAATGTTTACATATTTGCAAGTCTCACTATTTTCCGGCGTGAAATGTGCCATAACTTGAGACGTTTTACCTTGTCCCATGATGACAAACGCGGAAAGAATTCTGCGTATTTTATACAGTTTCCGATAGCCAGGTACATACCCCGAAATACTATTTGATTTAAGCTACATCTCATAAGATGTATTGTATAAATTTATGTTAACTTAATTAAAAGATGTGTTATTGTTGTATTTCTTGTTATTTTTTCTCCACAACTATAACACTATACAAAGCTCTGCTTTTTGCTCTGCTTAGAATCTAAAATAAAATTTATTAAAAAAATTAATAGATAATAAATGGACGATTAACGTATTTTATTTTACCTTTATCTTTGAAGTATGTGACATGTTCTCCTCATTAAATATTGTTGTATTGGACACAAAAATGAAATTCCATTGAGATGTAATATCTAAGTTATTCAAAAGGAGGACACTAAAACCTTTGCTACCATTATTTTTATAGAACCAGTACATAATTTCCTAGGTGGAAAGTCGTTTATATTATTCATCGCTAAAATTTTTTAGTTAGTTTCCGGATAACTATAAAATATTTTGTCGATTATCAGATAAAAAATACATAAATAACATATCTGAAATTAAAAGTTTAATATATCGTTACCAACTAAAATCATCATAATCATCATAATCATTTCAAGCATAAAATATCCTTGCTGGACATAGACCTCTCCATTAGTTTTACAAGATCTCTTTTAAGCAATCTTATTGAAAATCTTAAGGTGAGGCGTATGTTACGAGCTTAACTCTCTCCATGACTCGTTAAGCTGCAACTAAAGACACAAACAGCAATCCATTTAAATCCAAATATTTAGTGTTTAATAGTAGAAATCATCTATATAGGTTGATAGATGATTGCTACTATTAAACACTAAATTTTGTACAAGTAGTAATCTGTAATATAAATGACGCTTTTCTAACGTAATTTACTTACAATTTTGTTTTAAGTTTAGTATTTATCGACCGATGATCATAACCTTGAACAACTATATATTTACATCTATGGTGAGAAATTGTTCTATATGATAATGTTATAAATTAACAATGCGACAGAGCGATCACCTTCTGCATCACAAGTATCCTGATGTTCATCATATGCTTGGGTTTCTCCATCTGCATCATCGCCGGCATTGCGTATGGATACAATTACTCGCTGGCCGAGTTCATAACATTTACACGTTAGTATTATTAATTAAATATGTTATGTAGTGATCATAAGTTTACAAAACTTTCTCTTTTAAGTGTTTACAGTGGATTACAATAAACAACTAGTCTAATAATAACAGCTGATTAAGCCATGATTCAGCTCTTTCGAACATTCCTGATTTGTAATGATTATCTGTTGTCGAGAACGATAAAACAAAACAAGTACCGTATCAATATATTATATATATATTTCTATAGATAAGTTTCGGCAGCTTCTCGATCCAGAGAAATAAGTAATATAAAAATCCGAGCCGATGCTTTCAAGGTAGCTGTTTAGCTTCATTACTGCAGAAAGGTCTACAATAAGCACCTTCAGCATTGAGCTATCCAAACTCAGTGACGCTGTAAATGCTATCGAGCTAACAGCACAAAATAATAGGATATATAATTACTGTATGATAAATAAATTCACTATATGAAGTTTAATAATAAAGGTAGAGATAAATAAATAATGGAAAAGTTATTAAAATTGTAGACTATGGATTCGAACCTGGTGAAGCACATCCTTTATATAAATTATCTTACGATCGGCTTATTTTACGATTTTATAAAGATTGTACTCGTAAATATATCTAAAAGGTATGTGTGTATCAATCAATCAGCTCCGGAACCGTATAACTTACGGCATACCATTGAAGTGTATCGTATATAAACATGAAGTCGCTTTTTGTACTGACACAAGTTTCCTAGTATCAAAATATAAGCAATGAAACAGTAAGCCTAAACAGCACTTCTCGGTTTTCTGATTTAGAAACTTTTTTTAAAAGATACATGTTTAGTAGATCTGCTTTTAATTATTAGATAACAACGTAAACAAAGGGAAATATGGATAATAATTTGTCTTCTGCGGCTATGAAGAATTTATCATATAATCGTAAATGAGGAGACCTCAGCAAATGAACTTTCATGTTATAATTTATACTATTTATTTTACTCTTTATAGGGTCTGATGTGTCTGTATACATGCGTCGTGGACAGTGGAACGACCGTAAAGATTTGGCAGAGTTTGGTCCATTAAGCAGACGAGTTAGCGATGAAGATGATTGTAAGTAATATTTAAGTTCAAGTTAATATTTAACTTAAGTGACATAGTCAACTTCAATGACCTTTTATTACAAAATTTAATATTAAAACAGATTGTGACGAACATCTTCTCAAAATTCTAAAGAACATAATGTTGTTTAATCTCTCGAAGTAAATAATTTCATGATAAGACTTCATTGTTATTTTTCACAGCATTTTCAAACATTAGCACCGATTACCAAGATACTATGGTCTCCGCTGGTGATAAAAAACCACTTTCTGAGACGTTGGTGAAATCGCAGGATACCAGGAAATACGCAGAAAGACTATCTAAGTTTTCAAATACGTTAACTTCGAAACGATTTAATGAAGAAGATTTAGATGTACCAGAGGTTAGATCGTTAAAAAAATTAACTCACTGGTAGAATATGTTTACGAGCATGAAATTTCTACACGTTTTGTTTTGTTGACAAAACTATTAATTGTATTGAGATTAAATTTAGCCTTTCTTCCAATGATTGTACTTTAGACTATTAGATAAAAGTCAAAGTGTTTAGCTATATTAATGATATATCCGCTTAAATTTGAACAGAGCCAATTAAATTTTTTCAGGGTTCGGTTAGCTATTACAGGTTCACGACACCGCCTGTCCATCACATTTCAATTAATCCCAATCCAGCAATTCAAACAACAGTAGTGCAAAGTGGCAGTTCTGCAATAGTCATGAGGAAATTTCCACCATTGAAAGATATTTCCTCTGATATCGCGAAGAAAGATCCGGATGAATATTTCTATAGAGTTAATGATTTGGATGAAAGAGATAAAATAAAATCAAAAATGAAAATCAACAGAGGTGAATCTTCAGAAGAAATATCCGATGATAATGAAAAGCTACATGAAGTTTCGACGAGGTATTTATCTTTAGAATTAACTTCAGCTGTAAAACTTAAATTCACATTTCTTAAGTAGCGTTGGTTTCCCGCCTTATAACATAAGACATGAACATAGGGCCACACACATTATTATAACTATGTGTTTTTTTTCCTTTCTGTTAATAAGTACAAACTTTGTTTATCTATCTGTTTAAGGAAAAGCAGTGTCTTAATAGAAATATGTATATATTGTGTACTTAAAAGGAAACTATAAACACGGTTTCATTATGTGTAATTATTGGATGATTTCTTTTGTACACCGTTTCGTCTGAAACCTTAAATCTTTTTCTTAAACCAAATGTGTTCTAAAAATATTGTATCCTTTTATTTATGATAAGTGCTGAGAATGGTGGAAATAAAAAAGCCATCAAGCATATTCATGAAGTTCACAATCAATACTTATTTGCCTAATGGTAACGTAAAGAAATCAGCTGCTTTCTCTTAAAAGAAAGTATTTATAAGTTATATAAGTAAAGATATCTTCCTATTTATATACGGTAAAGATGTAAGCGACATTCTACGATTATAAAACCTTCATTTAGATCCAAATCGTTTCATATTTTCTATTAACAAATAAAAAGTCTCTATTTTATTCAATGTCAACATATCTTCCATTATTAACAGCTTTCTGTTTTTTTTGCTGATAGTCACTCTATCCCGATGCGACACTTTGAAGGAGGCGTGCCGGATGTGGATGAAGAAAATATGGCTTATAAACCAGTTTAAAATAAGAATTATATTTAAACCATTAAAAACATACACACCGCTCTAGATAATAATTTGATTTTTATTATTACTTTTAGTTATTATATATTATAATTGGGATTTTTTCTTACTACGAGCAGCAAAATTTGGTTCATAAATTAATAAATAAAATGAAAATCTAACAAAAATATTGCCGCACCAAAAAGGTGTAAGCTTTACATAAAACATTTCATGAAACAAAAAACACCTTATTTCATAAAAAATTATTATGATGTACAATAAAAACATGCACGTGAATACTAGGTTAGTAAGTAATATCTTATCCTATTTAAACAAACGCAAGTTGGGAGATGTTTTCTTTCCCGTGCGCAACATTAGACGAAACCATTTCTGCTCTTTAATTAGCTCTTAATAAAAAAAGGTTAATTGAAGAGTTGAACTCTTCAAAGCAAACAGTTTCGTATGTCACAAGAAATCTATTGTTAGCCTCGTAAAAGGAATTGTCAATTTTGAAGGATAAGAAAAATGTTCTAAATTTATTAACAGTAAAAACTTTTGTGTTTTCTTGATAATAAATTTAACTGCTTTACCAGATTTTAGACGATAGAGCTTTGAAAATATTTAGCTTACAGCACTTTAACCAATCATCAACGCTCTTCCGCCAGTTCCAGCAGAAGCCGTTACATCATTTATTTTATCAAAAATTAATTGGCTGCCAACCTCATGCCATTTCTGTAGATGCTCCGTGTAATTAATCTGTACGACATAGAGGATATATTATTTAATATTTTGCACCTTTACCTTAGTGATAAGCAATTTTCATATTCTTAAATATGCAACTGTATTCAAAAACTTTTATTTTCTTTATCAATCTAAAATATTGTTTTAATAAAAACGACCGTTATGCTAATTTTATAATTGTGTAAATTATTCTCGACATATTAAATGAAGAATGCTCTAAATGATTGACTGATTTTTGTTCACCTGATGCTAAAATTATGTACGCTACCATATAGGCCTTCTCTGTAGGTTTCCAGAATTCTGCTTAAGCATTCATATTAAGGACACAACGACCTTCTAGGTCGACAGAAGATGCTGGATCCAGACTTTCTACCGGTCCTATGCAAAATTTATGGGAAAGGCGTGTGTCCAGCGGAGAACTCGTTATCAGTTTATAATAATAATAGATCTGTACCTGTAGGTAAAAAAAAACTTTAATTTTTTCTATTTTAATTTGTGGTATTTATTGTTATATCAATAAAAATCGAAATTTTTTTAATGAATAGTTTATTGCTAATTCGTGTATTTTATACTTCATTTTCAGACACGTATATCGGCATCTCTGTATACCTTCTTTTTAAAACTTTTTTATTTACATTCTTTTTTACTTTTCTGTGATGACTATTTACTTTTCTTCCTCTATGGCGTTTATTATGGCGCTTTTTACTTTTTCTGCCTCGTTTCTTGTTTTTCGTCTTACGGCTTCTCCTGATATTCTCCGATACAATTTTTGTTGGAGCGCCATCATCATCGCCTGAAACAGCGCTTTCTGAAGCTGCCATTGCTTTCAATTCTTTTTTTATATTATCTTCACCGGATATTAAACTTGTTTGTGAAATATCTTTATCTTCAGTGCTATAAAGTTTTTGCTTATTGTCAAGTTTCTGTGGCGTCACATTTTGTATTTTTTGTTTTTTCACGTGAATATGAATTTTCATCTTTTTATTACCTTTAGAATTTGAATCAGAATCTCCTTCATTTGAAAATGGGCCGTTTTCATTTTTAACTGAATTGTTAAAGCCTGAATTTTCTTCAATATGTTCTGTTTTTTTACCGTCCATTTCCTCGGATTTTATGTGTTTACCAGAATTAGTTGCTTTCAACAATATTTTTTTAAAACTTTTCGGTATTTGATTTATGACATATCCACTTATAATTGACTCTGCTGTAATTCTTTCCTTCAGATCTTTGAGATTTCTAATTGAAAAATCTGTGTGCCTTAAAATATAAAAATATTATTTATGTATTGGAGTAATAAATAGATACTTCAGTAATTTCTCATGCTTATGATCTCTAATACTTTTTATGATAACAATAGAAACAAGAATGCCCGTTATTTCAATGAACGAAATAAGCGTCACTAATATTTATTAATTGTAGGATTAAATCTGTTGCCTTCCTATTTAAATATGCATGATTATTAGGCAAAGCTAACAAATATATCTAATTCTAACTACGCTACATCAACTCCTCGTTTTCATCTACCATATTGAACACAACTTATAAGTTGCCTTATATGTGAATCCGTAAATAACAATCTATTTCCCTATTTAAGAAGAACAGACCTTAGGATAAACAAATATTGCAATATTCTTGTATTAAGGTAATCGAATTTTATGAATAACAATACTTGATCGTGTAATTACACTATATTTACCTCCAAAAAATATTATTGTCAATATTAAACGTAGCCGGTGAGCTATATTCTGAGTTCATCTCCAAGTTTACACTCACGTCTTGCAGCTCCATATAAAACATGACTGCATTTGTAACGTTATTGTTTTCAGTTGTTAATTGGCCATGGACCTAAAAAAAACAATATTTTATTTAGCACGTAAGCAATATCTTTCGTCGAAAATATTAATATTTCATAAACAGATTTAATTTTAACAACTCTATATAATTACATCGAAAATCGGATCACTGAGTTAAAGACAACGTTCTGTGAGCGTGAATCCAGCAGATCTTTGCTGTAAGACTTACTCTTCTGTCCGATGCGCCAAATCAAGAGCCAGAATTATAAATGCTCTGTTGCTCGTGTTAGTCACACCCGAAATCAATTTTTATTTTTTTTAACGGCCACTGTTTTTGGGGGCCTATCGTACACCTTTAGCTCATTGTGGGAAAGAGATACATTTTTAATACATTTTTTACGTGTAACAATTTTTTCTCTCTCTTGTCTTCACATAATCGTTCATTCACTCTGCTAACATATGTCACTTAATCTAACATTCTCATTCATTTTAAATTTCCTTCTTAGGATCGCCTTTCTTCCTCACCTCAATTATCACAGTCTAGGTGTATCCGTAACAATGCACTACAGTCTATTCTTAGAGTTTAAATTATTTATTTGTATTCCAGGTGTATATTAATCACAGTTTTCTTTGGTTGTTGTTTCATACTTTTCAATATTTTTATTGTATTACGTTATTCTGTTACTTTAATTTATATAGCGAACATACCTTTAATGTATTATATCGGAGAGTTTCTGCTATGCCAACGTTTTGCAGTTTGTAAGGGCCACCGATGTAAGGTGAATAAATTGAATCGAAACCATCTACCACAACATCAGTCAATGCGACCAATGATTCATTAATCTCACCTGCCACCTACAGATTAACAAACCAAAATTTTAACCAACTTTATATTATTAGGTTGTAACAGTATTATTATTTAATAGAAACGTATTTTATTTGTGCTTACGTTCACTGTCCACTGTATTTTCATCGGAGGCAGGTCCTGAGACGCTTTATTGCCAACAACCGTTTCCTTGTTATTTTTTCTGATAAATTCATTGATATATTTCCGAGACTTCTCGAAGATTTTCTCCTGTTTGTAACTAAGCATATGAAACAAATATTATTTTAAGAAATAACGTGTCAAAAAAAATCTGTTGCACCGTATCTTGAATGCCAAATAGACCAATATTAAGGTAGCAGTTTGTATTTAAATAAGTTTAGGCATTATACGAAAATGCAAGTTGAAGTAGCAGTGGCAATATATATGGCGTACAGTACTGATGTCCGCAGTTGCCTTAAGGTTCTTGAGTAGAGACATTAAACTGACAAGTGCAGTGTAGGACGCCCACTTACAAGGTAGATATCGTCAAACCTTATTAAGGTCGTCAGTATATGTTTGATCCAGACCGCTTCCATCTGGTTCTATTGTACATCTATAGGGGAGGCCTATGTCTAGCTGCGGCCATTCTACGAGTAAAATTATGGTGATGATAAAAATGTTTTGTGGTTAAAACTGATATATGATTTTAAGGTACATTACTGCTACTTACCGATATTTAGCCAAATCATTGAATATGGAGGTGTTAACATAAGTAAACATGGCCGACTGCATTTTAGTCATCAACTCCGATCGTATTGGCTTACTTATAAGATTTTCAAGCGAATTTCCTATTAAGTGAAATTACTTTATAATTACAGTCACGATTAACTTATTAGAGATATTTATTTTTTAGTCATGTGCTCTGAAACGGTGTGAACTAAAGCTTTCTTAATTAAAACCAACGTATTGTTTTCAAATGAAAGATGAACATAAAACCCTAAACAGATCTTAAATTTATATATAAAGTTTTAATAGACTTACATTACGTACATACTTGACGTAAATTAAATACATAATATTTATAACGTTAGCTATGCCTTACTTTGCTCGTTAGAGAAATATGGTGCTATAACTGGAGGCGACCCTAAACCCGCTGCTGAAATCTGAAAAGAAATTTGTTTTGGTTAAATAAATAGTGAGATGCCTTACGTTGTCTTGTCTTGCTCCTTTCGTGATCCTTACGTGATCATGACTTGCGATAGTGGGTCAAAGGTGCGTATAAATTAAAACATCACCAATGCTCACAAATTCTGACGGAAAATATTCTATGGTAACATTCGCATCTTTGGGCCAAAGTCTAAAACATATGTGCTATTCATCAATATGTACTACGCAAAGGCACTCTCTCCGTGTAATCTTATGTCCCAATTATGGGAACATTACCAGGCGTAAGAAAACTATGCTACTCTTACACGCACCAGTTGGGATTACAATCAGTGCTTGTACTAGCAGCAATAGAATACAAAGATAATTTTGTACATGAATTATTCATATCTCTCATAAAGCTTTATAAAATAGATTGCAAAGCAATAATATTACCTCCACATTAAATTTGCAGTCCCTAACTCTGAACGTGTCGTGTCCTAGAACAACCGATTGTCCGCTCAAAGTTGAAATTGCAAAACCACGCAAAATGCAACCTTCTGCTATTATTCTGAAAATATGCCAAGCAATACAATTTCTTTTATATTAGCGCACACATTTATAATTATTTTATGTTGTAATATTGTATAAATGTTTGTTGTTTATGTTGTGTATGTATGTATAAAATATAATAGGTTGAAACATTTTGTTCTTGTTAAAGAATTTGAATTTGGAATAAAATTAATTCTATTAATAACGCGGTTTCTCTTTTGACACCGCGAAGGCGTTTCCATACCATTTTTACCAGATTATTAATATTTTTTACTAGTTTTATAATCTTTATGTATCACACATTATATTACAATGGCATTTAGAAGTCGTCTTGTATTTTCTTAGCCTAGAGGATTAGATTATGCATCGGTAGTTGTTGATACAAATTTTGATTTCACTTATTATACCCCGAGCCATAACAGAAAATTTGTAATTTTAGGCAAGCCGCAATTAAATACTTATTTAAAAATTGTGCATAAAGGTATTTAAATACAGAAAATATTTTTTGAAAGACTTTTAAAAAGTTAATGATTACTTTTTAATATCACTACAAGAACATTTTTGTGTACATTCAATGAAAATTAAAAAAATCATTTATATATGTACTTCTCTTGAAAATTTGATGAATAATTTGTAATGACTGTTCGGTGTTTGAATTTCATGATATATTTTTATTTAAAAAAAAAGGAGAAATCAGGTACACTTATTAAAAGACCACAAACAATCCTTCAAAGAGACGCACATGGCTCCGTAGACATAGATTGAGCCTCCAGATCTTCCCCTGTATACATAATACTTACGCTGCATGGCCTTCATTTTGAACCTGCTGAAGAATGAATGGAGAATTTTTGTACGGATCCTGAACAGATCCCGTGAACAAAACTTCGGTACTGTTTCTCATCAGAGAGTATTCAGTTTCTACAATCATCTTGGTCAGTTCCGCGTCTAATATAAGCACATTATGTGCTAAATGAAAAGTTACGTCGGGCGCTTTCAAATGTGGCAGTTCTTTTAAATACATGTCTTTGAAAATTCTGTAAATAAATTCAAGGTATATGATGTAACATTTATAATATCAGCGCTAGTATTTGAAGTCATTTATTTTCAATTCTTCTAAATGTACTTCTGAAACGATTCGAAAGCAATTTCCAAAATGTCATCATATACTTCATTAAATCGGCCAAATTTCCTTGACCTCACCTATAGCACGCTGTGTGTAAGTTTTATAATATTCTTAATCATTTAAAAAGATGACTAAATTGATTCATCACCATCATCATCATCGTAAAATGTCCACTGCTGTATATAGATCTCCTCCAAAAAGTTCCAATAGGACCAGTTTAAGCCGGCCTGCATCCATTCAATTATCATTAGTGTTTTACCTTTCTGAACAAAAATTCTTTATCTACTTCTTTTTTACAATACTTAAGTAACTACTTCAACATAAGTTTTTGTTTCAGGACGCGGAGTCGTAGAGTTATATAGCAATTTGTATTTGATTTAAAACGATTTGTATTTTAAAGTTATTTCTTGTAATATATAAGGGCCATTTAAGTGGATATTTTAAGAGAACTTTCAGAAGAAACTAAATTCAGTGTATTGTCTTGTAATAAATAGGTCATACTTATATAGCAATAGACTACTTACACATGAACAATGTTATCAGTCACATAAAAACCGTTAGAAAGAATTAAATCGTTCTCAGTTTTCCTTGCGATAGTATTCAATCCTTTTTTGCCGAAACTTTCTTTCAACGCCTGGAAACAGTGATATACGTTGAAGTTATTTAATTATACCAATAGGCCATGAAGTAAACTAAAAAATACAAGATTCAGAAAAGCATTTGCATCAACGTTATTATTTCAGCTGTAAGACTACCATTTCTGGACATTTTTCTCCGCCTTCCCCTGGCACCGGTTGAAGGGGGCATCTAGTCTTCCGATGACGTTATCAAGGTCGTATGTCGTTGTCGTCGTTGTCGTTGTTGGTATAAAAATTAAGTGCTTGTATTTGTATCTTCCTTATTTGTTTATTTAGCCTTAAAAAGTCGTATTTTCCTGTTGGTATTTACAACTTTACAAGATTTAAATTGGCAGAGTAGTAAAGGCACTTAACCTTTAGTTCATTCACATTAAGAATGTTAGACAGACAATGTTATGACAGATAATGATTAATTATTATATATTTATATATTCTTAACGCAAACGAACTGAAGACCACTTTGCAAGTTAGTAAGCTTAGCTTTTTCGATCGCCTGGACTAGGGAAGTTATAAGAATTTTCTCTATTTCAGATTTGTTAATTGCCAGAGCTTCTTCGTTCTCTTCTGTTCTCTTCACTAGTATATAGCAATGTTTGGTGATTAGATTATTTTTGATAAACAAATCACACATTTGTGAAATCTAATTTAGAAAGTCGTTGTGTCCAGAATGTCAATAATTTATTTTTAAAAGCGTATTTACTTACAATCTTTAATGCATTTTCGTATGACCTTCTGTAGATTGCCCATTGTTTATGAAAGGCGCTCACGGTTTCTAAAATTTGTTAAAAATGTTTAAACACATTTCCTTATCATATAACTTAATTATAAATCCCTATGGAATAAATAGTAATGACAACAGAAAATCATCGTTAATATATGTATGTTGAAATACCTTCGTCTTAATTACTACATATTGTTCTCATGTTGGTAACTGTATTATTCCTTCTTAATGACAGATGAAGAAGGAATAATACGTTAGTAAGACTTTCAGGAGTCAGAGCACCTGCGGTAAATCGCCCCGCGGTGATGTCATATGTATCTGGCGTTGTGGCGTTTTTTTACTATCTATTTCTACGCCGTTTAAAATCAAACCACTGCTTGAAGACGTCACTACATATAAATACACGCCTTGTGCGTCTATCAAGAAGCAAACCGACTTATAATTGTAATGCTTTTTCTGTACCGATTATAGTTCTAAAATATATTGTGTAAATTCTTTTCACATGATAAATAATAATAGTCGTCATAGTTTCTATAAATATTTTTAATACAATACTGCTACATAAGTGTTATATGCTGTGTTCATTCGTAAGCAGTAATAAGACATATATATATATATATATATATATATATATATATATATATATATATATATATATATATATAAGTGGATGCGTGCGTGGGTGTGATGTGTGTATGAGTACACTTCATGTTACTTTGTATGTATAAAAATTATTCTCAAATACTCATTACAGTAGTTCTGTTTGTTCATAGTCCAAAGATCTAAGCCTCTGTTTTACAGGTTAGTTTTGTTTCCCGGAAACTTAATGAAATTATGTTGATCTTTTTACTTTTTTTGTTAAATAAAATTTTGACACTATAGTTTTTTCGCTTGGCAATTGCTATACGAAGTCTAAGAAATAGAGTTTTATAATGATTCATTTAAGTCTTTGATGATTGCTATTAGATGAAGTTATCTTATGTTACATCTAGCTGGTTGAGCCAACCATTGCGCGAATATGTACATCGAAACCTCTGGAGAAATAACGTTCAGTATTCTTTAAGATTACAGTGTTTCATCACTGTTTATTTTGAATAATGAAGGAATTTTTAGAACAGTTGTTTCTCACAAAGGGAATTGAAAGAAAAATTTCAAAATGCAACATTAAAAATTTGATACGGTTATTAATATAAGAACAATTTTAGTATAGCATTTTTATATTATAATATTTCGAGCAGTTATTGCGTAGCAGTAAAGGTCTAACATTTGTGATAGTAGGTCGCAAGCTCGATTCTCGAAATACAATCTTAGACAATTTGCCACTGCTCATAAACAAGTCCCAGAGGATGGGCAGCAGCGTCCTCTACGTATCATAATAACACGCTGCGATCGCAAACCAGCCTCCAAGCGGGGCGATTATTGTATATTCCTCCACCGATAACTTTGGTGAAGTCCTGGGTTTTGCAGTGGGCGTCTATGGGCTGAAAAGAGGAGGACTAATTATAGAATATAGTTGTCTTATCGACAGCACGTTTTGTAAGAAGGAGGGTTAGTTGGATATCTGAAGGGGCAGAACTTGTTTTTTATAATAAGCGCTGTCCTCTTTCTGAACGTATCATGTCTTACTTAAAGAAGCTACCCCATTCCCCAACAGAGTACCTGATTACGGATTCGGCTAATGTAAAATACATTGATATGAATATATAATACAGGAAATTTTAAACTCTGGGACATGTCTCATGTTTTTAAAGACCTAAACAAGTTTTTGAATAATAATACATATGTTGATGATGGTAACGGAAAAAGGAGTTCTTGGAGTTCTTCATTGCTATTATATTTCGAGTTTGCAAAGTATCTAACGCTATATTGGCTATTGTTTTAATCCTGGCAAACGGTAACACTTTCATAACGTATTACTAAGTAACACAAAAATTGTATTTAATTGTTTATTTTCTTATGTTTATAGCTATGAAAGCAATTGTAATTTAATATGTAAAATTATTCATATAAATATATAACACTATGTGTTACTCAGAATAACCATTCTGCCAGCGTCCGTTAAAAATTCATACAGCGATGGCCTGATTTTTTATCTTGTCAAGCCATTTACTGAGAATTACAGTACTTCCTACTAAAACTGATAGATGTCTCTCAACGTATTATGAGTTGACATTTGTGGGACTGTTAAACTAAAATAAGCATAGTTTATTTTTTCCAATTTTGTAAGTATTATACATTTATAAAATACTTAAATTTAGTAAACTAGAAACCTTGATCTTCATATGTTTTTATGATATATAAGGACTTTTTTATATTTCATTGCAACACTTACCGCTATTATAATAATCTCTTATTACAGAATTAATGTCGCAGTTAATTACATTATTTTCTAAAACCACTACAAGAACTAGGATTAAAAAGTAATTCATATTCTCGCGATCCCAAGTTTCAATGACATTGAAGCGAATTCTCATTAAAATGATGCCGTAAAGTTTTACGCCAGAAAGTCGGTTCAGTTATTCAATTAAAAGATAACAGAAGTATTTTTACGATTTTAACCCTGCTATAGTGGTTTCCGAAGAAGTTTTTAATTACTAAAGTCAAAATGATAACCTTCTAGTTACTTTTATTGGCAATGAGTCTTGCTTCCTGCGAAGAAAAATGTTTAATACGACTGGTTTAAAAGCTTTACCGTCTTTTTATTAACACAAACGTCTTATCAATAATATATGTCACATAAAGATATGTACACAACTTTGTCACATGTTATTACTATATACCATTTTATCCATATCAATATTAAATTATTTGTAACATTATTATAATCAAACATATATGTGAGGTCGATTACAACTGCAATATATTTTTTTAATTTAAAAAAAAACATTAATACATAGACGAATTTAACACGGCTATACTGAGTTTATTGAAATTGCATGATCATCATTTCAGCGGTAGGATGTTCGCTGCCGTACATAGGCCTCTCATTAGATTTACAACAAATTAAACTCCGTGTATTGTCATGTAATAAATAGCTCATATTTGTTTAACAATAAACTTCTTACACATGAACAATGTTATTAGTTACATAAAAACCGTTCGAAAGCATTAAAGATTTCTTAGTTTTCCTTGCAATAGTCTTCAATCCTTTTTTGCCGAAACTTTCTTACAGTGTCTGGAAATAGTAATATACCAGGTATACCAATGAATTTAAAAAAAGAGGATATCCAGTAAAGCTGTCAGTCGCAGCTCGCCCACTGTTGGACACTGGTCTTCCCTAGGTACTTGCAATAGAATTACTATGAAGCGGCCGCATCAAGCGTTTTCCGATAACCTTAACAAAATGGAATGCCATACAAATTTTTATTATCGTTCCTATTTCGTCGCTTTAAGAATTTTTTTATATTTGTCACTTTTATTCAAATTTTAACGATTTATCTTTGCTCTTATAATAACCCTCAGTTTCGGCAATAACTACATTTGTAAAAGTTTTTTGAGCCATTTATTAGACACGTTGATCTAAGGAGTTCGTAATAATTTGTAGTGTGTAAATAAGGTTCACTTTAAAAATATGTTTTCAAACGTGTATTTAAAATTGCACTACGTTTCTTAAAAAAATAAATAATATTAATTTATTACAGTCTGTTATAGTTACGGGAGGTTTTATTGATAAAAAAATTCTGGAATGGAACCACAGACCATCAATCGTCACATAAAACCTGTCAACAACCATAACCCGAAACAACCAAGGTCGTCTTTCCACACGGATCGACAAGGCGGAAAAGCGACCTTGTTTGGTATCTATGTTTTCAGAAATTTATGGGACAGTCCTATGTCTAGCAGTGACAACCTGAGGCTTCAATGATGATTATAATTCATTAAGTTTTTAATAATATCTTTGACGTAATTCATTTGATCAACATTGCAATTTATTGCTGCCTTAAACATATAAGCCATAAGTTCAAAAAATATTATTGCGTAAATAAAACATGAGACCTAACATTGTTTAACTGAAAGGAAATAAGAAGACGTAAAATTAATTAAAAATAGTTTCATGTTGATAAATCTTTTTATATAAGGTAATAAAAAATCAATTTATATTTCGCTTCGTAAGAAAATTTTGCTTCAGTATTAAATCAGAGGAAATGATTTACAACAAAGAATTGATTTTAACTGCAGCTTTTTTTATATTTATATTCCCGCATGCATATAGCAATTTGAATAACATACGTAGCAACAAAAACGGTATGATCGCAATATCATTATTATGATTTTATATGTAAGCAAGATTTTAAATTTAGAGAATTAATTCACACTTAACTAAATTTTTCTCTTAAAGTTCTTATGTTCTGCATTTACTTATATTATATGTTTCGATATTTTGTAAATTAAACTGAGCTATAAAAAGTACCATAATTAGTTATTTTAAATTTCCAGTAATGACAAAACGTTTAACATCCGAACAATCTTTTATAAAAGGGGTTTACCTTTTTAAATTAAATATTTTTTTTCTACAGTACAAGTAGTTTCACGTTCTGCACGAAGAGGTGTAAAAATACACATAAATCAATACAATTCAAATAAACAACAATCAGAAGACGACGACGATGATCCAATAGAATTTTTAAATTCGCAAAAAATCCAAGAGAATCTAACTGAACAACAAAATAATTCTGAACCTGATCATATCATTCGTAAAGAAGATATAATAAGAGATCCAGGGAAAAGAAAAGAAAAAGGACTTCCTCCATTGATATCACAAGCTGCGTTAAAAGAAGAAAATTCTAGAAAAAATTGCTGGATTGATGTAAATGCAAAAAATCATTTCGAGACAATGGATGAATTAGATGGTATGTAAATAGTCACATAATGGTTAAGAAACTGACAGTAACTCATAGACAACTCTAATTTATGGTTCAATTTTACAGATCGTTATGCAAATGTTAGAAAGAAATACCAAGAAGTGGCAGAAAAGGACAATTTCGACGGAGAAATGTTAGCGGTAAGTGAAAATTACTTTACTCTACTACTACTCTAAAACAAATTTACTCATATTTTTTTTGAATCTTACTACTTATTCCGATCAATCTCTTTTCTTGTGAGAAACAGAACAAAAGGACATCAGTTCAAAAATAACTTTTCTAAAAAAACATTAAATATATACATATCATTACTTCTTCAAACGTTATTTGGAGTTTTTTTAACATAATTGTTTGTTTAGATGATGCTTAAGACTAGAGGAGCAGCAGTGCGAGCCGTCCACGATGCTGCTGGAGAACCAAGCTTCATACCAGCTGGTATAGACCTTGGCGGATATAGCATGATGAGATTAGAAGATTCTTTTCTGTAACTAAACTTTTTATACTACTTAATTTAATCATCATCGTCATTTCAGCCGTAGGAATTTGACTACTGGACATAAGCCTCCCGTATAGGTTAATAAGATCGTTTGTAAGCGGCCTACGTTTATCTTTTTTCGAGGACTTTAATAAGGTCATCTGTTCGCCTCATGTGTGAACGTCCCACGCTGCGCTTGTCGGACCGTGGTCTCTACTCCTGACCCTCAAGGTCCCAGAACCCTATTCAGCGCGATATGTGGCCTGCCCAGAGTCACTTCAACTTGCCAATCCGTTAGGGTATATCAATTACTTTCATTCTACATTTCTGATTCAATTTCGCAGAGATATCTTGAGCACAGCTCTCTTTTTGTTATTCGTTGAGCGACTGTGTGCTTGCCAATGAAACCCAAAGTGAAAAACCATGTTCCAGTGCCGTAAATTATGACAGGTATACAACCTTCGTCTTTAGACACCCTAGGATATGGGAGGAGATATTTCGTAGTTTCAGTCGTATATAATTTTAATATTAAATCTATAACATTAGGCCACACTTTTAGTTAAATAAAACCAAATTAAACATTACAATGTTGATGGATGCAATGACAGCTATAAAATGTTCGTTAGACAGAATACATTCAGGGGCTCACACAGAATAGAGCTACTTGCTCTTTAATTAACATATTTAATAATGTTATTATAATCCTATAGGTTTTATCAAAACTACTTTTCTTTAATTATTATTTTTAATGTAAAATAATCTTTATTGGTACATTACATAGAGCAATTTATTACATACATTCTTGAACTGCCGATATTCTGGTACGCAAATATAATAGTTATTATTTTATTTAAATCTAAACTATTAAAATTTTATTGAATAACCTGATAATAATTACGTAAAATTCTTTTTCAAATAAATACTTAAATTAGCTTCCTACATTTGGCTTGCAAGCAAAATATACATTTAAAAACTTTGAAATTATTTTTTACACTTATTAAATATACATTCCTAACTGCATAAAAATAAGTTAACTAAATGATCTTTCTCATAATAATAATTATAGTCATTGTTCAGCTTTGAATGTTAGGGAATTTGGAAGAATTAATAGAATTCCGCAGAAGGAGTACATTACCGCGAGAATACTTCCGAACCATTACGACACTTCAGTGTAGTATTGGCCCAATATAACGACAACATACAATATTCATAATAACATTAACCCAGTTTTTTATTGCATATCAAGCGAAATTCCTTGGCAGGCTCGTAATCTCTACATGACGTAGATGCGGACAGCCTTGGGATACAACATTTGGACAGGATTATTACCAAGCCACACGTCCCGTGGACCATAACAGATTACACGCAGGAACATACTGATTTCCCGGCATAGAAATGTCTTAACTCATTTTGTTTCGTACTCGAATATTCCTTATTATCATACTAACAAAAATGTTTAACGGAAAAGTTTGGTGTCTTGTCTAAATTGTTAACTTAGATGTTTAACTAGAAATTATCAATACAGTAGGTCCTTTAACTGTAATAGAAAGGCATTTTTTTTATTTGTTTAATACTCGTAATTTTCCTCGTGGCAATTGTTCGGGGAGGTCTTAGAGTCTATCGGATGAAATGACAACGATGATAATGTTCATATCATTCATCAACGTAATATTAGAAAGACATAAAGTTATAATACGAGTTACATAAAATAGAGCAATGGGTAGTCTTATTACTCGAGTCTAAGAGTCAAGTCGATTTTCTTACAGACAAACATTAAGAAGAAAAGGTAGTCAATGTGTACATTATATGATATAGTTAAATTTATGTAGTTCCTTTTTGTCCGTATATTCCATACATTCATGATAAATGTTCAAATAAACAAAATTATTTTGTAATACAATTTTTACAAATTTCACATTCACGGTATGATTAGGTAAATAGCAAATGTAACTGCCTATAACACAATCGTGCAAGGCCATAGTTTTGTTTGTATTTATTTGTTTCTTTTTTATTATAATACAGAAAATAGATTCTAAATATACGAAATTTGAATTTTTGATTAAAAATTTCTATTATTTTCTTCAAAATAGTTCCCAGCGTTTTTGAAAGAGTGAAATCGTTTTGTAACCCTTGGACTCGTTGCCTAGATGGCGAGTATAAAAAGCAGTGCCTATGACAGCTTCGGCCTTCAGATTCTGGAGAATAGACTAGAGAGCGGCATGCACCACAGGTCTTTTTGGAAATATTTAGGAGGAGGCCTATGTCCAACAAAATAATCCTACGGCTTTAATTATTACAATGATTGAGAGCTTTATCTGTAATGTTTATTCAGGTTTTTCCATCGAATGAAATTGAGAAACAACACGCATTTTCGTGTTAACCATTTGCACACTGACTTAGCCAACATGGTCCTTCTGGCAAAACTCTCCCTCAACGACCTACACATTCTAGGCGCTTACGAACGGACAACCACCGGCAGCAACCCGTCCGTACTTTTCTACACTCCCACTTACGGAGAAGCTGAGTAAGTGTTTATCTTCTTCAATCATTTTAACCACAATAATAACATACTCATTGCCTAAATTAACCGTTCTTAGTCGCACTCAGACAAATCAAGACTCTCTAGATAGTAACAAATCAAAACCAATCTCTGAACTATATTATAAATGCAGAGTTATACAATTTTAACGTTTACTTTTGATTTAATTAGAATGTTTACTGGTAAAGATGCGAAGTATCTAATAAACTAACTAATCTACCTTACTGATAGACGAGACTCTCCACAAAGAAGAAAGTTTTTATTTTAATTAAAATTAAAAGGATAAAGTTTTTTAATTATCATTAAATAATAAAAATAGAGCGTTGCACTTGTCCCTTATAGTTTCATCTTATTCAAAGCCTAGCTATTTCGATATATGACAGACGGTGTTAAAGGAAGTGATTTAGAACTAGTCGACTAACGAATATTATCAGATACAAGCAATCTCTACCGACTTTATATTGCTGAAAGTTGTTGGCTTTTCGTAAAAAAAAGTAAGATGTAATAAGAGAGTTCACTTAATTTATTGATTAAATGTGATCTAAATATATTAATTTTCTGACCTTTAGCTGATAAACGACAAAATAAATTTCCAGCCTCTTTTTTATCGGACTTTCACTACTGCCAAGATGGCATTTGTAGATTCTGCGAGTTAAAGGTGGTAGAGCTATTTCTTATAAGGTAGAGAAGTTCAAAGGAAGACCCTCTGCTCTGGACGCTTCATACTTTTTTAACTATTTTAACGGATGGGGAATTTACAGCGCGGGAACTTTTTTAATGAGATCTGTCGACAAAAGATTAATAAAAGATAAATGATCATGACAAATCGGTAAAGTTGTTTTCAAGAAATACGGTTACATTTATGAATAAACATAATTAAAAGATCATGAAGAATTTATACGTCCTTTTATACCCTTTTTAACTTCTATAACTATCTGTTGTCAATGAAGCAGATGAAAACGCAGTTTGAAGTAAAATAGGAATAAATCTGTTAGAGACAAACATCTATGCCTGATACTTATAGCCGGATTTACGGTTATCCGGCTTGAAGGACTATTTTATTAACTTCCTTTATAGACGGGAAAACTCGGCAAATGGTTTCGCATATAGACAGAATCAAATTTATTACGGTTGTTTTGGTCGATGTAATAGGCGATGAAATGAAAGTATAATGAAAAGTAAAGTGTCATAGTATCCAGAAGTACTGCCAAATTTAATATGATACGCTTTTTCTCTTATTTTTAAGCGTGTGTAAAGAACAAAAAATGCTTTTCTAACTTACTCATCAAAATTTTTCCTAAAGTATACTAAAGTTTACAGCTGCTTTAATTATTAAAATTAATAAAAAAATCATTATTTCTTAAAACGAATTTACGTAAAATCAGGCGTTAGGAATAATACAAAGATTATACTTTACCTTTCTTCATTTCAATATCCAAGTACCGTCCTACAATCTGTTTGAAAGAACGCCTTAAACAAGTAAAATGATCAATTAAAACGATTGAGTACAGTTTTACTTAGAATTTCATAAGCCTGATCGGAGATGCATTGAGCGAGATGAGAGATTTTTAAGTTTACCTCACATATCAATTAAAGGAAATACTTTTTAACGCTGTTTACTTCGATAACAATTGAAATTAGTACATATTTAAATTTTTATGTTAACTTTTGAATATTTTTAAAAGAATGGATAAAATACATGAAAATAAAAGTAAAAAAAATATTTTCCTCAATATATTCTAATAGACATACATACATTTACGAAGCCAAAATGTTAACTTTAACTATAAGTTTTATATAAAGCGATGCTATTTAGAATCGCGCTATTAATACGCTACGAACATGTTTTTTTTTTAAATATTATGTTCACGTAGTAAAGTCAATTTTCTGCCACCAACATTTTTTTCGTACTGTTAAAATAGTTTATAAAATATTTTTATTATTATTACTATAAAATTGACAATGAGCTATGAGTAAATTTAAAAGCATTACACGCATTAGCAATTTATCTGTGACAATAAATGGGGAAGGACGGAGGATATGAAAGAGCTTTTTGGCGCATTTTGATAACATAGATTTTGATAATTTTTTGTCAGGTTTTTACTAAAAAACGTCCAATACAACATGGAAGGAAGATACCGTCTCTTACGTAACAAACTTACAATTGAACTGATCGTTTCTGATATAGTAACAAGCGATATAATGATGACGGTAAGATTTGTTAATTTATTTCATAATTATGTAACAATTTGATAATGTTAACATCATTTTCAGTATAAAAATTATACTAAACCCATAACTTTACAACGAAAAGACATTGGTAAGTATTACAAATTAATTAAATGTATGTATATACGACAGCAGTTTTATGTAATGAAATGTATTTTGAACGCAGAAGAATTTTTGGATAGATTAAAAACAGACTTAGACAAATGGTTAAAAGATTACTTCAATGATTATCTTATGTACTTCGGCTTGGAAGGAAAAAAAGCATTCGACGAATTGTTGTAAGTACATTATATTTTTCTTACAGTTAGTATTGGCAAAGTCAACAAAATTGTTTTTTTTTGGTGACGGATGGCTACTGCTGTCCAGCTGGAAATGACAGGTTCCGAAGGTTTGAATGGTCAGGACGTAGATGGCGTTTTGCCTATACCTCGTTTTTGGTCGCAAATTTCGAGGGTGCACTTTGAGTGATCTATTAAATAAAACAAAAAATAAGTCCTAATTACTTTATTTAAACATGTTAGCAGTTATAAAAATAAAATAGCAAATAATTATAAAATTAGTAAAATTACTAATTGCATGTGACATCCCGTAATTATTAATACTGAAAAATGTACCTTGCTCTTTTAAGAAAATCGATGGTGAATTTTATTAGGACGTCCTGGTATCTTAAGTATCGCTCTTAATAGAGAGTTAGGACTTTAAATCGATAGTTTTTCTCATGCTGATAAGACTATATGTTACTCGTCTAGTTTCATAATATAGTCTGGTAGACACCGCCTCGAGCGATAAGACCGCCTCTTGTACCTCTATATAAATTGTTTTATTTTTTAGTTATTATTTATGGTTTACAATAAAGTGTAAATAAACAGATATCGTCAAGCGACAACTGAGATTGGAGTCGCTCGACGAATGGAACAGGAGGTATATGGAAGGAACGACGGCTTCAGTAACGAGAACATTTTTCCCAGACGCTATTTCAGCCTACCGCGTGCTCCGCAGTATCGAGGTGGACGCGGTTTCGACCCAGCTCTCCACGGGGCACGGGGGGTTCTCTGAGTACCTCCACAGGCTCAAGCTCAAGGAGGACCCCTCGTGCTTCTGTGAACCGGGCGTGGACCAGACCGTGATCCACCTTGTGGCCCAGTGTCCCGAATTCCGGGGACTCCGGCTCGAATTCGAGTGCCGGTCTGACGTAAAAATCAGGGAGGAAACCATAGCCTCCCTGATATGCGACGAAAAAACTAAAAAAGAGTTCATTCACCTCTATAAAAAAATTATAGGAAAAGCAATAGATAAAAATAAAGACTAAAAGAGTAAAAAATTGTAAACAAATAACACAAAGATAAAATAAAAGCAAAATAAAGCAATGTGATATAGAATAAAAATAGAATATAAGTAAAAAATGTGATATAGAATATAAGAAAATGTAAAAGTAATGAGGAATGAATGAAAGGCGATACAGAGAGAAAGAGATAGATAGTGGAATTGTGGAAAGAAAGAAATGAACGACAGATAATATGAAGTATGAAAGAAGAGAAAGAAAATAAAATAAAAAAAAGTATGTGAAAAAAAAATGTAAACAAAAAGTCCTTGTCCCACACCAGATAGGGGGTACGAGAGGCTCCCAATAACGGGAGCCAAAAAAAAAAACTACGTCGTCTCTAGGCTTCATAAAATTAGTGATCCTGTTGTACCTACAAGTACCTTTGTACGTTAATACAATACACTCTCGTGTCCCTCTGAATTATCATGTAATGAATTTTAAAAGTTCTTGTTTATATATAATTATTTTTATAACGTAAGGGATTTTTAAGTAATAATTAAGCTTGTTTGAGATTCTTTCTCACGGCCGGTGAAACCAAAATGCTCTTAGTGACGACCATGAGCCAGGAGACGCGGTGTAGGTAGACCCTTCACTAAGTGGACTGACTACATAGTCAGACAGTGCTTTATGACAATCTTTGGGGGATGCATATGGATCAGATGGGAGATCGCCCTACTTTAGTAATCTTATAAGAGATAGATATAACGTCTATCAATTAACATGATGGTCATCATCATATGAGAGCAGAAAACATTTAACGCCCGCAACGAAAATAGAAACATCTAAACTACACAAAACAAGGTAAGGCAGCATTAGTCGACTAGCAATTAAAGTTTATGTCATGATGCCTACTTTTTCAGACAATACGACAAAGAAAAGACTGTGTTATTGAACGAGCATGCTGATCAAGTAATAGAGAATATTAAAAAAAGACTGAACGAATTGAAATACACTTCTGTTCAGGTTCCTAAATTTACAATTATGGCTGTCAACGGCATGGTAAGTGACTCTACAGTACTATTTTATAATTTTTGTTATTTTATTACAATCGTATACAGGTGGATTGGTTATGGGTGCGAAAGCTTTAAATGGATGAATGTACAAAATTTCGGATCTCTATGTACTAAAATTAATTAACTATTGTATATTGTATGTTCCTATTATATTATATAAGCCTACAATTAGGACCAACGACCTCGTTATGGTGGTCGGACGGTGCTGAAAGCAAGTTAAACGGTCCTTTTAGAAATCTTTGGGAGAGGACTATGTCCAGCATGGAGACGTTCATCCTACGGCTGAAATTTTGATGATGATAATGATAACCGTGAATATGTCTGTAATGTTGATTCCAACTAGCCTTGATAAAAATTTAAGGACGATATCCAATTCTCAGCCGAGGATGTTCTTGCCCTAAAATGATGTATGTTATGTTATTTACTTGTCTAAGTAACTCCCTTAAAATTAAATATGAAGTAGCTAATAACATATCGACAGATGTTGAAAAGAAAGAAAGTTTTATAATTTTTAGTATTAAAATTCTTTTGCAGCAATTGAAACTTACTAACGGTGCATTAAGAGGTTTAGACACCATCCACAGACGATCTTTAGCAACAAGCAAAAAAGAAGAAAAGTTACGTAAACTGGATACTATAGTTGGTTTTAGCAATTTAAAGGTATGTCTACAATAATTATGACTATATTTGACACAGTTAAACTAAAATAACTAAGCAATTGTTTAATATTAGGCAACGTACCAATACGAAGCCGTATTTAACACGGGAATGCCACCAATAAATGGAATTTTAGTCGTAACAGCTGATGAATTAGTAACACACATGGGGATGACCATGTCGGAAAATTCTGAAACTTTAGACGTACTCTTTGATTCTATACATCAAATAAGGTAAGGATTAAACATTGCAATCTCACCTAAAATCACTACGCATATATTTTTTATTATGTACACAATCTTAAAAATAAGATAAAACGTGTAATATATTTCCGTATTCAACCACAGCTGAAATAACACTTTACCACAATTTTCTCCCAAAACTTTCTAAAAGTAAAAACTTCTCAAAATCTCTAACAAGAATTTGGTAAGACCCTTATTATTTTGTATTAACTTTCATGGAGAAGGAAGACTTCAAATTCTTCAGGAATTTAGCTCCAAAATCAAAAACCTGCATCCATCAAGTTCACCGTAACATCGAGCGCATACCTAACAAACAAATTCACGCACACCACACCGGACCCATGTTCATCGACTTGAGTAAAACCTTCGCCAAAGTCTTGCATACATTTAGAAAAGGACAAATTGTGTGTAGAAGCTCAATACAATATTCCTAGACATACAGAACTTTATGAATATTTTTGAAACTGTTATGTTACTATATATATCTAAGTCATATTTAAAAATTAGGTGTAGTCAAAAATTTTGCTCGTTTTTTTGTAAATGATTTTATTTAACGTTCTATTTTCTTTTGTTTATTTCCATACATTTAAAATTTTATATTTATTGTCATATTTATTGGTATGCAATCAATTATGTAGGTCGATGAGTTATTATCGAATAAAGTAATAACCTGTCGTTAACCACACCAATAAGATAAGAGGCACTTTTAAACCGACCAATTTCGAGATAAAAGATGGTACAAGACAAACAACATATATAATTAATAATAATATAAAAATAAAATGTTATTTTTATAGACCAGAGTCTCTTACGCTAGAAGGGCCTGCAAATAGGGCAATCGGAAATTTTAAGAATCTACTGGAAAGACTGGTTTTCACATTCATTACAAATTCAATTATTCACAATGTAAGAATGCTACAATCAATCACTAAATGCGGTAAGAAAACATGTTACATAAATAACGTTTTTTTTACATTTGTCTAAATAATTAATTTTCTTACAAATGCAATAATTTCTAGAACCACTTTTAAGTGCTAACGTCAACACCGAAGAAAAATATTTATCACAAGAAAATGAATCTTTACAAAATAATGAAAAGGCAAATAGCTTAAATAACGAAAGAGAAAATTTAAACAATACAGTAACAGAACAGATATATAATGAAGAATCTAATAATATTGGGAATAGTAATAAAATTGTTACCACTACAGTTAATCCTATTGTAGACAAATTATTTAATCCGACAGATATAAACCTTTTTTATGTTGATTTTTTTAATAAAGCTGACACAAACAACGATCCAATATCGGAAAAAAAAATTATGAATAATATAAACACCAAAGATGTTGAAACTAGTTCATTTGATGATGTGAGCTTTCCAAATGAAGAAAATAAATATAAAAACCAAATATTAGATGATGACACATATAATTACAAAAAATCTTTAGCCGGCAATAGTGACTCCGATTCGTCTTTTTAAGTGAAAAAAGAGAAGACAAATTAACACGGTTAATTTTCAACCTTGTGAAAGATATCGTATAAATCACTGGAAATAGGAAAAAGGCAGATAATTGAATAAACTTGTAATTTTATCATGTTTCAAATATTTTACGCGTTTTCAAACATTTGCCAAGATCCGCGTTGCATGTTATAACTCTCTTTAACTTTAATTACTTCTTTAAAAATTTAAATGTAATTTCATATTTAACTAATTACATTTGACAAAATGTTTATTTCATATTGTTAAATAGATTTATTAATTATGTGATTTTTTCAATATAATGAATCTGTTAAAAACGCCTCATTTTTTAGCCTTTTCCGATTGTAATTTACAAATCTGTAGATAGTTGTCAATGTCAACCAGAATTTTATACACCTGTCAAGTTGTCACTGCTATGCTGTACAAATTATAAGTTTAGACAATATGTTTGAAGCAAATTTATTGTGTTAAATAATTATTTACCGTAACAATTATTTTTTCATTTATATTTGGTACAAGGTGATGCTTCAGAAAAAATGTCCGAAGAGGAAAGTGTGGATATTGAGCAGGAATTATTGGATCTGTTAACGAATGTTCAACCAAATTTACAAGATGTTATCAAAAGGGTAAACATCTACAAATTTTCGATTATTTCTGACACTTTCATTTGATTACATTACAGGATATTTTTGTACATCTGACATTGAAATTATTTTTGAAAGTTTTTTTGTAGAACTTCTGTATGTTAATAAACAAAATGATTAAATATGTTGTTTGTTTTCAGAGTTTCACAAATGTTGTGTTGCAGCAAACAAAAAATGGTGAACAAATTAAACCTGATGTTTTAGAAGACACTTCATACTTTGCTAAAAACACTCAAGTGTAAGTTTTTTGTTGACTGCAACTACACTCATTCTGCAGACATTGATTTCCAAACACAAGTTTTGAAGAAGGCAAAATTCACCACAGACTAGTTTATTTTGATTCATCTAGTTTATATCTTTAATGCTTCAGAAAATTCAATACAAATATATGTGCTGATGTAGAACTTCATATCCGTAAAACTAAGAGAGGATAATCATTGTGGATGTATGTACACTGTGTAAAAGATAAAATATTTGGCATGTAGTGGGTCTTATAATCATAAAATTTATTTAGCACTAAAGTTATAGAAACTTGATCATGCAAGTTTGTGCTCATATTACAATTAGAAATAACATAGTAATAATTTATAAATTCAAATGTATAGTTATTGTAGATCAGCTCTTTAGTAATTATTTGCATATTTACTGTAATATGTATTAAAATATTCTCCATGTGTCATAGTTAGTATTTGACCACTAACCTAGATTTTATAAATTGAAAAATCTTATTTATTTTCAGTAACCTTACAAGATTAGAACTACTCAAGGCTCCTACATTCCACTTGCAAAGTTTATCACTAGATCTCAAATCAATGGCACTAAGTTTAAGATGCTCTCTTGGAGAAGTCAGTGTGAAAGGTCTTTACAGTGCTTTTAATGAAAATCTGTACAATTTGATACCTGTGATGTCAGAGGGCCATGTTCTGTAAGTATTTCATTTAAACCTTAGTATATTTATTAATACTATTTAAAAACATTTTGAAAGTCTGGATAATATAAAAAAGGTAATAATTGTTTTTAGGTCTGCACAAAAAGGATTTGGTATTTATGATTGATTGTTTTTTTTTTAAATAAATTGTTTTATAGAACCTTCTAAATAGTTTATGTTAACAGCTTTAAGATGGTGATGAGCATAAGATCACTTAATTTTTATTTTCTAATAGAGTATAAAAAGGTTTTAAAACAACAGATTAGACATTTGTAATTGTATTAAATTTTTAAGTATATGATTGTCATTAATTTTGTAAACTAATCTTGTGCTATATATAATAATGCTATATATTAATTGGGGTAAATTATTCATAGATGAAAACCATATATGTTTGCATAAAGTACACTGCTTTATATTTGTGTAAAGATTGGCCTATATTCTGCCATAACTCTTATACATTATCATATATACATGTCTTATACATTATTATTAATTTAATTCATTATATACAGATTCAGTAATAATGATAGTTTTATAAAAGTTAGTTTAAATAAAAAAATGCAGTGATTTGTACTTTTCAGGTGATTACACTGAGCTGATCATATTTCAATAGACTCTAATTAGCCATTGCTTATGGAAGTATGCCTTCAGCTGCTCACCGTGACTCTTATCTGTCTAATTAAATTTGATAATTTAATCATTATATGTTGGTAAAATTAAGTGGCAATAGGCACACAGACAGAGAGATATTCACACACTAGGTGTACATTTAACCTTTTTAGGTTTGTTGAAAGATGCTGCTGGCTGATTCCAATTGGTCATGTTGGAAACTTATGAAGGAGGTCCATCTCCAGCTGTGGTTATGGAGCATACCTAAATCAGTGGTTAATTTTTATTCCCTACACTTTTAATATGAACAAACTATTGATATATGTGCTAATTTGCTCTAATATTATATCATAGATTTCTTTTCTTTCTTTAATTTACACTTTGTTTTTAATTATGTTGCTATCAAACTAAAATTACCTTTTTATTTTACAATAGTGTTGATTTACATTATAATGTTTGCTAGCTACTCCTATTTATAACCAAGTCCATTCTATCTAATTTATTATTACCATAAATTAAAACAAATTTCAGAATATCTTTATCGAACATGACTGCCGATGTGAACACTGGTCTAGTCATGGAGGATGACGCATTTTCTTTCATTAACCCTGGAATCGATTTTATACATGATGAAGTTATAGTAAAGGTAATTCTAATTTCTATAAAATTATCACAACCTTACAAAGCTTTTAGCATTGTTGTGGGGTAACATTAACTTTTTTTTTACATATTATTGGCATATTTTCATTGGTTGTTTGTGTTCATATTCAGAATTCATAAACCATTTCTTCACATATAACAATACTTGTAAACTAAGTTCCCCTACCAAGTTTGCTTAACAACAACAGATAAATTTAATTATTTGGTGACTATAGACTCCCCGCATGTTGTATGCTGATTGAACTGCAATAATAATAGGGAAATGGGCTATAATATTTACAACTTTAAATTTTATATGGAGTAAACAGAATCCAAAATGAAGGTTATTTGTCCCAGGGATAATTGGAGAATATTATATACCTTCCAAATGTCTAAATCTATTTTTATCCAATTTACTTTCATATCAATCCTTAATGGTTATTAATATAGTGTATACACCTGTTGAACATTGATTGCACACCAATAATTTTATAACCATGGGTCTTAAATATTAACCAATCACTGATAATAAGCTCTGTTGTGGATATTCATTAATAAATAGTTCATTAACCATTTTGAATTTGATTTTTCAATTAACACAATAATTTTAATTCTATAACTACTCATTACCACAAATACTGTAACGTCTTTGGAATATTAGAAAATTCCCAAAAAATATTATTATGCAATGAGTTTGTTTGTATTAAAAGAAATTTACTTCAATTGTGAAAACCATGAACAATCATTACTTGTTTATTTAAAAGACGTCTCGTCAATTTCTCTGTAAAGGTCACAGCCATTTGTCTATGTATTAGTCTCGGAATTTTTTAATTTGTAGTCCAAGGACTTAAACTTTAACAATTGAATAATTAATTACTACAATTATATGAGATGTATTTCTATTTTAGTTATCTTGGCCATCACCACAAAGAAACGGCGGATACGAATTTACTACAACAGAACAATTAGCTAAACATATAGGTGAGAAAAGTTCAATAGAGAATTCATTCGAAATAATTATAGACTGTGTGATACCATTTAGGAGTTGCTTTTGAAACACGAACTGAGTTAGTGACTCGTCCAATATAATTTATAAAGTAAAATTATCTTAAACCTTTTAAATATTCCACACCATGGTTGTATGAAACCCTATGAGAAGCCATTAACAAATAATACTGATACTTATAAAGTATTTAATTTTATTATAAAAAAAAATATTTATATTATGATGAATATTAAAAATGGTAATGTTTCCAGACGACCTTCCCCTCACTGCGGCCATATCGTTACCCCTGTATGCCTTATTGAGGCAGAAGCTGCAAAGGCATCTCAGTCAGGTCCTGCGACGAGCCACCAGCGTCTCTGATGTCGTTTATTCCAACCCTAGTTTACTTGAAGTCTACAGGTGATACAGTACTTTAACTATAATTTCAAATTGTATAGGTTAAAGAAATATTTTTTCTTTGTATTAGATTAGGTAACACATTGTATTTTTTTCCAAAGGTCAACAGATGGGGAGACTTATAATAATATATTTAGATTTATAGTAATATCCACGGTGATTTTTCAACCCATAATACGTTGCAACAAATTGCTATTAAAGGCGTCTCATAAGATAAACCGTCGACCTTGTTAATACAGTCGTAAGGTGCTGGAAGCTGGCCCCTTCCATCCGGTCCTATTGGAAATTTGTATGTAGACTTTTTTCCAACTGTTACAATGATGATAATGTAATAGTTAACCACTTCGGCCACTAAGACATGCCCATGGACAAGTATCAACTTTAGTCGACAACCAAGAACTTTTAAACTATCTCTGCAACTACAGTGTGCTATAATTACATTAGATGAAAGGAATGCATTAATTCATGTTATTATTATTATTCAACGGCACTGCTATTCTATTCCCGAGGACTGCACACACTTTGTCTAAAGATTAAATCAGATTTCGCTAAAACCTTTATTGTAATTATGGTTTCCCAGAAATTAAGGTCAAGTTGTAGTGAATAAACACCCAAAAAAATGTATGTAAAAATAAATGATTTTAAAAAATCTATTTAGTTGTATATGATGTATAAATATTATCAGTCATAGTTAAAACTGTTATTAGATCTCTCATTCAATTATTATACTACACAGTGTATGACATAAAAAACTAATTAAAATTTAACACAATGAAAAAACATATTTTTTCCAGTTCTGTTGTAACGTTATCGCATTATTATCAATAACGCTTGCCGTCCCACATCGTTATTCAAGCGTTAAGTCAGTCGATTTCACTTTGCAGGTCGATGGTGGGTGAGTTGGCGCGAAATGGTAACAGAGTGGTAGACATGGTGCTGATAAACATGAGGAGAACGCTACTGCAGACGTGCCGAGAGGTTTTGGAGTTACCGCCGGTTCACGCCACCTTCATGCACAAGGTTATAACTCTAATAATAATCATTTATTTTCCCCATAAAGGTTTTACATATAATCATCATCATTATGAGAATATTACACAGTAAAGTTTGATGTCACTAACTTAAACTTAACTCAGTAAAAGGAGATCCGTAAAAAACTTAGTCGATTGCTCAGCAGATTGGCAAATAAAAGTGGTAGTGGCCGGCCTTTGGGTCCTGGAGTGAAGACCACGGGCTGGCAAGCGCAACGTAAGACGTTCACTAGGATAACAGACGACCTTATTAAGTTCGTCGGAAGTCGCTGAACACGGGCCATTTCCAACCGATTCAGTCGGGAAGTCCATATATAACAGTGGACATCTTACAGTTAAAATGGTGATGACAATAAATATTTATATGACAAAAATAATGAAGCATAAAGATCGCACTTTCCTGAAAGAGAAAAAAAAATAGTAAATCGTCTACATATAGTTTATTCTCCCAAAGTGTTTTTGCTTCCATCATAAGTAGACTTTAAAAAATAATAAATATTTATAAATTATTATTTAATTTGTAGTTATTCGGTATTGTGTAATCAGACATATTTCTTGTTCATATATCAAGTCAAAAAAAATCTTTTTATTTTGCCTAATTAATGCTGTAGATCTTTCTTGTTCTTACCACCGAAAGACGTCCACTGACATATCCATTAAAAAAATATCAAAGAACGCCACCACTATGAGCGATTCTATGTTTCCACGTCCAGCGACTTAAACTCATCGGTGTCCACCTAGTGGGGGCCGCGTCTACCGGCTCATAGTTGCCACTCGAGTACCTTTCGGCCTCAACAGCCTTCGATTGCATGAGCAATGTGCTCCGCCCACCACCACGGTAGATGAGCAATTCTTCGAGCTATGTCGGTAACCTTCGTTTCTCTGCGGATCTCCATGTTTCTGATTGAATCTGACTGCGAATCTCTGAGCATAGCCCCCTTTATTGTTCTCTGAGTAATGTAGAGCTTTCTTATAAGGCCCACCGTAAGCGACAACTTCTCCGATCCGTACGTGAATACTGGAATGCTGGAGATATTTGGTATTAATCATGCATGCAACCCATGTTATTTTATGTTTTTTTGTATAAAATCCAGATCGGAGCAATATCGTTTGTTGGTAAATTCGAGACGGACACGGGATGGGTGAAAAACTTGGCCACAATAAACAGAATTAACGACGTCAGCATCATTAAATCGGATCCCATGAAAACTAGTTTCAGTGTAACGCTCAAGATAAAAGACCTGCAGGTAAAAAAATTATTTCTATTGTTTAACATATACAATCTTTCAGAGCAACTACATGCATGTGTGTAAGACATGAAAAGAATGTCAAAAGAGCTCAATTATATAGAAGCTAGAATTTTCAATTCAACTTAAACCACAGATAATTCCAAACGCGCTCTGGCCAGTGAAGAACCCACAACAAACATAGACAGATTTTTTATGATCAAATTATTCCCAAGCTTTATTATTACTTAGAGAATCTATAACGTATCCATTTTAAACAATCTATGCACCCGCCCGACCAATTTTATATCAGAAAATGCACAACTGGGCTTATTAGTTACTGATAACGAGTTAAGGATGCGTTTACATATATTGTACGTCTGCCGTTGATAAGGATGCTCTAACTTGGATTGTTCCTGTATGCAATTAGACTATTTGTGTTTAGTTTGATTTGTATTTAACTTAAAATTTAGCTTGTAATTGCATTTATTACGGAGTTACGAGTAAATTATTTATTGATACCGAATTAATAATATCTAAAACAATAGCACTAATTGCTTTAAAAAACCGTGACTAGTAAATTGCAAAACAAAGTAACAAAGAGGATGATTGGGACAGCATTTTGCGATAATCAAGAATACAATAAAAAACAATATTAGTTGCGCCGCCTAATAAAAAAGTAGCCGCATGTAAACACAATCTCAATATGTTAACAATCTCTGACACTCATTAAATTCACTTGTCTCTCACTTGTTGAAAAATTTTATTTAAAAATACTTATCTTTTTATTATCTATTGAATTTAAAGATATTCTTTAAAGAGTTTTTCGTTTCTTGGTTCATATTTAATTTTAACTACATTATGTAAACATAATTTTTTTTTGTATTTTATCATTTTATATTCGTTTCGTCATTAGTTTATCTAACTTTAAGGTAAACATAATTAAAGTTATGTTTTGTTCTTTCGTACGGAGTATCGTGAAATATGCATCTTAGATTTGGAACTTAAATACAATAGTTATGAAGATAGAATTGAGTACATTTATGGCAGATTACTACCTTATGTTCAATATAAATGTGGTATATATGACAATGATTATCTCAATCGATGTAAACTTCACCATCTATTGCTCTTTGAGTAAGGCGTGGTAAATTGGCTATCCTACCTACCATATATTTGGATAAAATTTTTAAAAAGCTCTGTCGTTGGTCCCAAACTCGTTAGATCTATACATATACATGTTCCATCTTTTCGGCAAAGAAATCTTAAGTGATTCTTTGTTCTTTATGGTCCAGGACGGACACGTTAAGGAATTTAATTTTGACATATTTAGTATCAATCCATTTGCGTTAAAGCGCAAATAGAAATAGAAGGACGATTTCTTTGGCTCTCAATTTTTTTCTTAAGATTTGTAATTCCTTTATACCTCCACACTACCTAAATCATGCTAAAGGTGACTAAACTTGCGATGACCCCTTGTTGTGTCGTATTGCCTTTTATAAATAAAATAAAAATAAAAAATAATATTTATATCAGAAAAATATATCTCAATAATACCTAGTACCATTATTTCCGCCTCCCTAATACATATTATATGTCTTCAAGTAAAGCAGTTCTGTTTTTAAATATCGTGTATAAATCGCACAGATTGGGTACGATGAGTACCGAATGCGCGCGATGGGTGTGTCATGCGTGGGTCGGCTGGCAGCGGCGTTCGCGGACTGCGCCCTGCACCTAGCTCTGTCCGTGGGGCTGCTACACTGGGAGCCCTACGCGCAGCTCGACGGCCTTCAGCTCCACCACATGCAGTAAGTCTACGTTCAAAACAAATAAATATTAATTTGTTTATTTCACACAACAATAATATAAAACTATAAGAAATGAATTAAAACCGAAAACAAAATGCTAAACTAAAACAGTATATTACAAAAAGGGTACTGATTATTATAATTTCAACCACCATAATTCTCTTCTCATAACCCGAAAGATACCCTTTGCAAAGTATAGGTCTCAAAGATCGCCACGTACATGTACACATCATATAAACAAATGAATAGATACTTCGAACAGAATCTTCTTTATTGCACATTAATGATAAATTAAAAGTGAATAATTAGCAATTACTTAGCAATAAGCAGGCGTTATTCTAGATTTCTCTACGAGATTAAATCCACAATAAGGATTTGCAAGTTTAAATCACAGTGGGCAAACAACGTAGCGCGATGAACAAGAAGCTTTATGATGGTGAAGATATTGACACAAGCACAGTGTACGTCTTAGACCAGTGTAGCATATAGAATATTCAATAAAGTCATTATAGCATAATGGGTCAGTAGTTACGGATACATAGTTAAATTAACATATTGTCAACAGACAATAGGTTCCACTATTACCATCAATGAACGCCGGTTACGGTTACGCTCTAGATAGCAAAATCCACTCAATCCTTACAATGATGATTACTTATGCTTTATTTACAAGAGAAATTGTTGTATGTAATTCTATGTAAGGTATAGTTCATCATTATCATTATGTCAACCGATAGACGTTCACTGTAAGGCATGGGGTTCCTCCAAAAGCCGTCACGGTGACGGAACTTGCGCTGCCCGCATCCAGTGACTTCCCGCGACCATGACTACGTCATCTGTCCACCCCGTGGGCGGCCCACTCCGCGTTTACCGACTCGTGGTCGCCACACAAGAATCTTGTGGCCCTATCAGCCATCGGTTGCACGAGCTATATGCCCTTCTCACTGTCTCTTCAGACTAACAATTCTTCGGGCTCCGTCGATGACCTTGGTTCTTCTACGGATCTCCTCATTTCTGATTCGATCTCGCAGCGAAACTGAGCATAGCCGTATCTACCGCTCCCCTGGCGTGTACATCGTGGTTCCACCTACCCATAATATAGTCACTTAGCAAAAAATGTATATAGGTCAATGGATATGCACGTGACGGGGTTGGGTCCAATGAGTGGTGCGGTGCCGTTGGTGGCAGCGTGGGCGCGAGGGGCTGGCAACGCTCACGCTGTGCCTGCACTAGTAGCCCAGCTCAATCATGAACTGCACACAGCGCTCGCCGAACTGCCTCTCTGGGATCTGCTGCACGGCAAACAATGACGACCAAACCATGGTAACATACAAAGCAAATAGAAACAAAGCACAGAAATTCCTCTGAATTTTTTTTAACTTTTTGGGCACTAAACACATGCAACTGAAACGGCCTATACGAAGACGGAATAATTTTATTCTACAGGGAAATGTATATTTTAAACTATAATATTTTTTTCTTTCAGGTCTTTATTTTTAATTTATGGTTTTATACTTGTTAGGAAAGATCAATCAGCGTAAACTGTTGACAAGATCTTGTCTCCAGATAAAACGCCAATCTGCAGAATAATCTAGCCGCTTTTAATTTTTGTTTTGATAAACCAGCACTTTATAGAAAATTTCAGTTTCAGTTGTAACAACATTGGCTCTTTAGTTACATTGTTATTGTTAATTTTGCGTATTAAAATTATTTATAATAAATTTCGAAAAATTATTATGTGTAACAGTAAATTTTCCAATATTAAATTTACATCAATTTTACAATGAATAATAGAACCAAATTTGAAATTGAAATTCGAAAAATACGTCAGATGTGTATCTTGTCCTTTCGTCATACAGCCCAAAAAGTTAACGATCATACAGATATCTAAGCTATCTGTACCGTTACCTGAAATCAGATGTAGATTGTAGAGAGATCATCCCTTCAACAGAAACCGATATGCGTTTTCATAAAATTTATTTTTAAGACAATAATTATATTTACAAAGAAAATCCTATAAGTATACAAACAAAAGAGCAACACAATGTCGAGTCGGCCAATCAGTCCTCGCGGGGACTTGCGACAGTAACAGGTAGCTGTGCGAAAGAGAGATCCCACTTCGTATATTTTATTTGCATTTTGTGCACAGCAGTCTCGACGCGCCGTTAGGATGTCTTATGCAATTGCTTATCAAATGCATTCAAGGTGTAAAAGGTTAACTCGAAAATGTCAATCTATAAAAAAAATTACGATCGCTGGCCAAACACTCAAATAATTTCTTCATGTCACAGGGTAAAGTATTAAAATAAGTTGATGCTATCTATATAAATAATAAATAAAATTATGGAGTACAGTCTATGTACATATTATTGCTTTAAATATAAGATTTTTAAATGTAACATTTGATATTACTTGTCATTTTTAGTCCCATTAATTCTGATCTTGCAATTTCAATAACTAAAGTTATTGGTAAATCATTCAGAACAAATTTCGTCTTCAACATCATAACTGATAAGAATCTTGTTTAAAAATATGTATAATTCTTATATCATCCATTAAAAAGTCTTTGGTTGTATATTTATTTAAAATAGTAATATATTTAAGTGATTATATTTTAGTAGAGAAGGTTGTCAAAGTTGCTTGTTGGTAAACTTTACTGTACTACTGTTGTTAAGACGTCCATTTTGTTTTCGTATCTGAAACTTACTTGTGATTTGTGTTGTGAAAAAATAAAAATTACTAAAAAATCCAATAATAATATCTATTTTAAAATTAAAATAAATACATCACACCATCCCATTGATTTCTACGAGTATGATTATGTACGAACATTAAGCAATTGTCAATTCCGGCCAATTTAGGTTAAATTGCTGTTTAGAACATATATAACTTAAGTGTAAAGAAATAAATTTTATTATTGTAACACCGCTCTAAGACAAAAACACGCGCATATATGTGTCAATTAATATATATTTATATAATATACACTTGTTAACTATCACTAATTGAAATGAATTAATGTCATCTATGATTACAGTTTGTTAGATATTTATTCAAGTAACATAAAATGTATAATGACTGATATTATAATAATATACTTATTTCTGTTGTATTATAGTGCCACCGATACCGCTATACCGCGCTTTAGGTTTCGCGCGGCGAGAGGGAACGGGGAAGTATCGGTCAACGCTCGTGGCAGCGTTACTCATGCCCCTTTTTTTACTCAACTCCCACCTCGCCGCACTTTCCTAGACGCGGTACAACGATTTCGGTAGAAATATGTATATTAATGATTGGAAATCTACAGAGAATGGTCATGGTCAGGTGGCGCGCATATTGCTGTTGTATTAGAGGCTTATGTATTACAATACCCTATTTGTTTTTGTTGTTAGAGAAAGTATATTCGAGAACATTGTCCAAAAGTTATGCTATGAAGTTATGGAGGTGGCTTAAATGAGTTTCTACCTGATAGATAACTAAATGAACTATTATCGAAATTTCCTGAACGGTTTTTGTTTCTGTCCTAGGATTTTTTAGAAAAAAAAAACATTTTTCCTCACTAAGCAAACTATAGATAAACAGCAATAGAAAATTCAAATGCATATTCGAATGCATATTCTACTGTTTGTTAACATGCTGACGAATTTACTAAAATAAAATAATTGTATATACACTTTAAATTATTTGAAACTACCGATAATTATAGAAATTTTACATTAAATTTATTAAAACATGAAAATGTCTTTATATTTTGTGTAGTTCATAATCAATGGTAAGATTAAAACATTGTTAATTCCTATTAATATGTTGTTACCTTAGTTATAGAAGTGTAATGAGCAATAAAGTTATGTCATAAGCTATATATTATCAGAAAGCTCAATGCAAATCTTCGATTAAATTAAAAATTATTTGTTATGAAGTATAAAGAATGTATAAAAGAAATTCAATAGAAATCCTTTGACATGTTTTTCAATGTTACTTTAAGTTTTTTTGTTTGTTATTTGCACAATATCTTTAATTTGTAATTTACATCATTATACTGTATAGAATCATTAAAGTTTTTGATTGTTTATGTACTATTGGTTGTGAGAGCCTCGACTCTTGAGACTGTTGTAAATTATGTTTTTTTTTTTCTTACACATGTTTAATAAATTTTCTTTATTTCCAATTACTTGTGTTTTTTTGTTGTATCACTTCTTCCTGCAATTTAAAAGTATACCAATAAACATTTTAAAAAAAGACACGTGAACCACATAAATATATATTTTTTTTTAATTAGAACTGGTCAATTTTGTATCTAGAAGTTGGTAGTCTGAGAAATTCTCTTTACAAAGTCCACAGCAATATATAGTCCGAGTTTAACAAGAAATGGCAAAAATATTGACAAAGATAACAATAAGCTAAGAATACCGAAGAAACTGGGCTTCAAAACCAGAACCATGTATAAAAATATTATTTATTTAACAATTTAGCAATCATCATCTGACATTATTTTTGATCACAATGGGAAAATGAGCCTCATTAGTTTCAAGGTCACTCAGAGAGCGATTCTCGCTTCTCTGTGAGATCAAAACAGGAATAAGGAGATCCACAAATGAACTAAGGTCACCACACCAACATAACTCGAAGAATTGGTCGTCGGAAGTTGCAGTGGGTCAAGGTCTCGGGATGTCCCTGGATACGGGTGATCATGGCGAGCTTTGGAGTAGACCTATGACTTGCAATGAGCATCTATCTATGTGATAGATAAGTTGTGCATTTTCTGTTGTGAATTCTCTCCACTGGTAATAGGAAAGTATACCTTTATGGTCATCAAGTAAAAGACATTTTCAATAACAAAAATATTGTTGTAAGTTTGCATGTAAAACTTTTTTTCAACTTTTTTATGATCATGATTTTCATTTATTATCTTTTCGATATTCTGACAACAGACTAAACTTTTAACGTAACTGACCGTGTCATAATTAATTTGAGACTCACATGACACTTTTATCAACTTTTTTATTATTTTTTGTTATTTTTGATTTATATACACATGAATTATACTTATAAGTTAATATCGTGCTTATATGAAAAAAGTAATCGTTCGGACAATCTCCGACGAAGAATATTTGTATCCATTGAGGAAAGGACAAAAGACTTTTGGAACAAAGTATATGCTTAGAACATACTTTGTACATATAAATATATATATTTGGAGTATGTAATAGAGTAAGTCATAAAACATTCTATAAATATATTTAGTATAAGTATCTTGAGATTCTGGAGCAGAAACCACGAGCCGGGACGCTCATCGCAGAGCATACACCCACAAGATGGGAGGACTACTTTGTTATGGTCGTCTTAAGACCCTGGATGCAGGTCGCTTCCAACTGGTCCCATTATAAATATATGGGGAAGCCTATGTCCAGCGGAGGGCATTCTATGTCTTAATTGATGATGACGAATCAAGAAAATAAGCATTTGTAAAATTTGTTCCCGTTTAGTAATACTAAAAAACGTTATATTATTATTTAGTTTTGAGAACACGACAAACTAAGGCACTGTGTGCTTCATGTGCCTTATTTATCGACTGACTTTTAAATTGACACATATTATTTAATGGATCACATATGCTTATAATAATATTTTAAAATCCGATCGTTTTTATTATCTATTTTACTTTAAACATCTTTTTGGAGAATGATAGCCACGTCGTACAGAAAACGCGAATTTCTGCTAATACTTAAAAATATATATAGCCTACAATGTCGCAGGTCACAGGTATTTTTTTAATTTATTTTGAAGTTACAAAACATAATAACAGTTGCACTATTTAAAGTAATCGTTTGTGTTAGTTCTCCCATTCACGTGAATTATAAACTACACATTGTTAATATCATTTCACAATTAAAAAAGTTATTTTAATTCTTAATAAATCCTTGGACATCTGGAATATAACCACGCCCTTATATGTGTGGTTAATATACTCTTTATTCTAGTCTGTAATTGCGTAACCAAGTTACACTTGTACAATGTGATGGTTTTTAGTAGTAAAATTTAATTTTAATAAAAAAAGAAAATATTTTTTACGTTCAATCAAAAGGTACTTTGTTTTCGGATAAAACGCTATCATTCACAACTTGCGATGTCTCTGCCTTTTATGATAATTTCGATTTACTATTTCAAAAAAATTTAAAAATTATAGTTTGTATATGCTTTACAGGTTCTATTAATATAGTATGGGTATAGTTTCGTCTACGTTTCTCGGCATACAATTGTGTTTGAGCAGGTACCTAAAACATTCAATAATCATTTTTTTATTTTCTCCAACATTAGCCATAAGTTTATAAGTACATTAAAAGCTCTTTATTCATGGCGTTTTGTTTTAAAAATATGATATCGCGAATATAGAAACCGTGAACATGGAATAGTAATTTATATGGAATCATAAGGGATACGTTCCTAAATGACAAAATAGACAAAACAAATATAATAAAAAAAAAACAATTTAATTGAAGTTTTTGAACATTTTAATTAAATATCTTAGTTCTGAGACAATGGTTTAAAGACCTTTGTAATTTTCTGTTACTTGACGGTTTTTAAAATATCCTTTAACGCACTAGTCGCGTTACCAATTTGCCTCTTAAAAATAAGACATCGTTCTAAAGACGGATTAATATAACTTTCACTAAGAATTTTTTTAATTAAATGTGACTTTTGCAGTGCTTGTTAGAGCCTCTTCTTCAATGGGCTGTGAATTTAACATTTTTAAAACGCCTTTTTGTTATTAGTCCATTTGACGGCATTTCCAAGGGATATTGGGTTGGATACCTATTAGAATCCTTTCATTATTATGTATTTACTTATTAGATCCGCGAATAAAGGAATAGAGTCGCATATTTTAAATCCGAATAGTGAAAAGGCGAATGAAGGAAGCGTGAATAACGAACTTTTATTGTATAGCAATCCGACTTTTAGTGTTGTAGAAAGGTATTTTACGTCCATTTTTAACCACATTTTTAACCTTGACGGTTACATCTAAATGAAATATTATTGGTTACTCTTATCAATTTATCGATAACACACGCCGACCAAATTTTTTCGTAATCCATACAACATCATAAATAAATAAAATTTATTGATGCTCGTTACAACCCACAAATTTTGCAAAATAATTTAGTTATTAGATGTTAAAACATAACAAGAAAAAACCTCATCAATTTATCAAATACAGAGATATATAGTTTTAACAATTAGTAATATTTTATTTTAGATTTATAAATAGAGTAACAAGAAAATCTGCTTTAATTTCAGGGTATCTAATTGGGGACTCTGTGCATTCATACTGTCGGGAATGATGTTGGTAATGTTACTGTTATTAATTTATGGCATGACTATAGGATACCATACGGCTCAAACAGAACTGGTTGAATTTTCAAGTAAGTATTGTAGCTGCCATACGACATAAGTACACACATATCGCACTCTGTTAACCTGCGTTTCCCAACCGACGGCGCACTGAGGGAAGTCAACTCCCTTTTTTTTCCCCTTTTCACAATCATCTTCATTGACCTGCGACACGTTAATCGGACATAACGCTTCGAAGAGCGCTGCTACAGGACATCGTACTGTGACAAATATTGTCACAACAAACAGCGTGCCAGTCGACACTATGTTGTGAGCGAGTAGGCAGACCGGGATGCCGGCTGCGCAAAACCGGGCAATGTGGAAATCTGTGAGAGAGGCCTCTATACCTTGCAATGGGCGTGTGATCTAAAATGTTTTCATGGAGTTTTACATCTCTCAGTTTCTCACTTTCTTCTATTATTAACCAGTTTAATATTATGTCTAAGGCATTAATTTTTGGTTCTACGACCTTAACTGTGTTTGTTAAAATTTTCAGTGAAATCACGTGGCTTAAAAAAATACACAAAATACGAGGGACCATTCAGGCGCGCTACTATGGGGTTAGAGCAGCGAGCCCAGGAGCAAGCCGTCACAGATGCATCCTCACTTACGGTAACCTACAGTACGGAATCGACAACAGAGTCTATACTTGGTAAGTAAGGCGTGCGTCTCTCTTAGACTGACGATAGTCGCGTTTGTATGCATGGAAAAGTCCTCACTGCTCATGAATTGCAATGCGGTCATAGAGTCGGTGCCTCGTCTATTTATGTCACCCTAGGTGCGCATGCTTCGCAAACTTAACATAGGCCCCTTCTAATCTCTTGCAGGTATAATTACGTAAAATTTGTTCTTAGCTGATCTCTGTTTGGTAAAAGGAATATTTCTATTAAATTACTAAATCTCTAAACCTTGTAGTTCCGAAGATATGGCGATGAGTCAGCACATGGTCAGTAATAGAAATGACTCTTCACATATATCGACAACAGTTAAGCTGCGACCCGATCGACGGCAGGATTTGATCGAAGTCGACTCCCTTTATTATACCTACGGGTGTATAGTTAACCATGGAATATTTTCAATACAAAGATTCCGGATGGAACAGCCATGCGGTTTACTTCATACAACAATATTTCAGTCCGTTAAGGGTGGTTTTTGTTTTCACTTATAAACATCTTAAATCTTAAATGCTATAAGGACGATATTAATGTAGAAGAAAATGCTATTTGTTCGTTTAATGTCTTCCACGTCATAAATTTAAGTTTATTTAATTACTTACTTTTTCTTTTTCAACAAATAAGAGTTAAAACTGGCATTTTTAACTAAAATACACCTAATAAATTAGAAATAAATGTTTCTACCTTTTATTGTATTAGGAAAATAAATATTTGACCATAAAAGTGTTTTAGTTTTCATATTAAAGATTTAAATTATTAATTATTAATAAAAATCTTAATTTTTTATTATTGTAACGCGAAGTAACATTAATAACAAACATTTGTTTTAAAAGCTGTAACTTAGATGAAGGGTAAAACCGATGTAAAAAGATCACAATTATTTATTATAATCCTACTAGGTAGATATTCTCGCGGCGTGACAAGGAAGGAGTATCGTCAGCTCCGGCAACGTTGCGATGAATGAGCGTTCTTCCAAGGCTTCCACCTCTTTTTCCATTCCTAAAACACAATACAACAGTTTCTAAACTACAGCGAACACGCCAATTTGATTTCTATAGAAAAAAATATTAGCTTATACCATAACAGAATTAACCAAAAGTCCTTAAGTTCAATTTATTGATATTTCGCGACTTATTTAATTTTATTTCAGGATTGGAGTTGTACGATACTCGGCCACCCACGGCTGCTTCTACTGCTTCGATTGAATTAACTGAGACACCGGTTTTTATACGAATCAAAGACGGGTTCGTTACAATACATTACATCTATATGTAAACATTAATTTCGTTTTATTAATTAAATAAAAACTACATAGGACTTCTACCGAAGAATCGATAGAGGCTGCAGAAGTACTTCCGAAGAAACTCATTGGAAGATTCCGCCGAGCGAAAAATATAATTTTCTTTAACAGCCCTTTCTGGCGGCCGCTCCGAAAAAATGGATAATGTAAATTTGCAACTGTTTATGGTGTCTAAATTCGCAAGGAAGCTTTGAACAGGACTTGTTTATTTATTGTTTATATAAATGTTTTCACTTTGGCGCTTTAACGCCGTATATTTATTGATATAAAGGTTTTTTTCATATTGCTTGAATTTTTATTTTAGTAACAGTCCATGCCTTGTATACTATGTAAATGCTGTATGAGAAAAATAATAATTGACAACTATAAATATATATATACGGCATATATATATATATATATATATATATATATATATATATATATGCCGTATATAACGAATTCTACAAAGTAAAAAATAAATACCGCTTACAAAATTTATGCCTATACTCTGTTTAATCTATAAATCGGTGGTCTTTAATATTTTTTTCTTTTGGCTAATTTGATAATTTATATTGTATTTTCATAATTTATATGTTATTATAATATATTCATATTATATTTAAGACCTTAACAAAAATATTGTAATGAGCTCTAATGTTATAAGTGAATAAAATACAGCAACAAATTTGTCAAAAAAATTATAAAACTTGGTAGTATACACAAATTTAAATCATCAGATACAATGCAAATTCTATTTCTGATATACCAGAAGGCCTTCTGAAAACAATTTGCTATCATCAACTGATAACACCATAGTCGTCATTTCAGTTGTCGGACATCCACTGTTTAACATAAGCTTCCTGAGATGTCTTCCAATAGAATCTGTAGGAAGCGTCCTATGCCCATCGTCCTATGTTCAGCATCCTATGTCAATCGGTCTATGTTCAGCGTCCTATGTCCATCGGTCAATTAAAAATTATTAACAAATATTCATCAATAAAATTAAAACAAATGTTCAATTATGCTCATTATATTTTATGTTAATGACAAATTTTCATTTAATGTTCCTGCAAAAACCGCATCAAAGTGCCGAATAATTAATAATATTATTTATAATAAGTTTTCCTTTTCAGTACATACTGTTATTTTATATAGTTTTTTTAAATATTTAAAATCAATTATTTGTGATAAAATATAAATGTTGTCAAAATATCAAAAAATATCGAATAATATTAGGAACTGGTTCATTTTAATACATGTAATTACGTCTGAGAAAGAAAATAAATATATTTATGACTTAAAAAAATTTACATTGTAAAATAAATATATTTTAATATTGAATATAATCTGTGAAAAACGTTATTCAAATTCTATGTTATTTTGATAGCACGTTCGTTTAGATAATAATGTTTTATTTGATGTAGCATGTAGATTAGTCAATTCTTCTTAAATTATAAGATAATTTAAGAACTTGTATATTTTACGAAGTATATGAGTACAAAGTGTATCACTCATGTTTTGGAGGATGTAAAGAGTAAATTCAAATCGGATAAGATTAGATTTAACTATACGCAGTAAACCATTTTATTGGGAACTTTATTACAAAAACGCAGCGGATTAAATTACCAGCGTGATCCTAATGAATTCTGATGACATATTCTAGAGAACAAAAGTAAGAAATATCTTCATCACTTTCTTCTTTGAAAATTCACATCCAGGTAATACATTTTATCCTTTTAAAACGTACGATGGCAAGAGTACAAATTTTTAAATATAGACACTTGTTTTAGAGTAAAGAAGTTTTTTAGTGTTCAAAATAAATATGGGTCTAATATGTTCAACGTTACTCGGCATCCATTTGTGCATGGAAAGGTAAATTCGTTCAATATTCACTTTTGATTTTAATACATAGTCCTGCATCTTTTATTGAAAATTACAACCCTGTTTATTTTTCCTGCTGACTTAAATTGAGTTGTAGGGAAACCGAAACGCTCTTAACGAATAGCATATCCTCTTTTAATATGCATAATCGTTGTCTAAATTTATTAATCCCCATCACGCGCAGAAAATGTGGCCGCTGGAACCTTAATTTTCTGAAACGGAGATTCAAGACTGGTAAGCGAATTGTAAGTCCTATTGGAAATCTATAGGGGAACCTCAAGTCTAATAGGGGATTTCCGACGGCTTAAATGATGTGTTCAAAAAAAAAGAAGAGTGTTAAAAAATCCCAGAAAAGGTTTCGTTGACTTAGATAATAATATTGTTACAGAGTTTCAAATTGGGCGCTCTGTGCGTGCATACTGTCGGCAATTATGTGGATCATGATGTTAATGGTAATCTATGGTATGACGTTAGGATATCATACGGGCCAAACGGAACTGGTCGATTTTTCGAGTAAGTGTATTTAAATTTTAATACCAATAACTCGATTTATTCATTATCTATGGCATAGTTTTGGTTAACATAACACAGTAACGTATATGCTGCGTGGCGAAAGATCCAAGATAGCACAGATAACAGAGCTGATGAGCGACAGTTTCTTGTAAAACAGAGAGGTTAGGCTAATAGGCGGCCACTGTTTTAAACTTGTTGTATTGTTAGCGTATATTATGATTTGCTGTTGGCATGCTATGCCTATTTAAGATAAATAAATAAATACATTTTCTCCATTTTCATAATGATAGTGAAGTCAAGAGGTTTAAAAAAGTACACGAAGTATGGTGGACCACTGCGAGAGGGCAATGGCACAGAACTGGAACGGCGTGCCATGGATCAACTGACTTCAACAACCCAGGACAAAGAAGTAGAAACCACCACTGCCTCTATTCTTGGTTTGTAGATATTTCTTTGTGGTATTTAATGTGAGTTTAGAATATTAGGGTTACTTTTATAGTTTTTATAGTTTCAAAAGAGACATTGTATTTGCTAATAATAAATATTTTATCGCGAAATGCGAAGGTATAAAAAATAAACTATAATTATTAATATAAGTGTATAATATAAATAAGTTTTCTCGCGAGTGACTGCAAGATAGGTAGTAGATAATACCTCTAAGTTTATGAGGTATACGTAACAAATTTTCCAAATACAATTAAAGCGGAGATTTGATACAATCGAAAAACATTAAAATCCTATATCCTCAAAATGAAGACTCGCGTGAATAATTTATCGCGCTCTTTAATATTGACTTTTTACTTCAGGTCAACGGTTCGACAATCCGCTAACACTTAATGCCGTCAACGATTCTGCTGAATTCAGGGAATTCCCCGAGCCATCAGTTTTTATACAAATAAAAGACAGGTTAGCCGGTAGACTCTATTATTTGAAAGACTTTTCTAGATGATAAATTATACGTTTATGATATGTTTTACACGCGGTGACGCGCTCAATGGAAGCGAAAAATGAGGAGATCGTAGACAAACGATAGAAACTGACATGGTTCAGAGAAATTGCAAGTGGCAGTGGCAGTGGCAATAGGCACATTGGTTGTAACAGATGGCCGCCGGGGCTTTGAGGTACTAGAGTGAATATCACGGCAGGCCAAGCGCAACGAAGGACAACCACCTAGAACGTGGACGAACGATCTCATTAAGGTCGTCGAAAGACACTGGATGCGCAGGCCGCTTCAGGCCGATCCTATTGGAAATACATGAAGGGCGGCAGCCGTGAAAGCCTCCTACGGTTGAAATGATCATGATGTCGTACGACTGAAGACGCTTAATGCAATCCGCTTCCTAGTAGTTCTATTGGAACTCTATTGAAACTTACATTGATGTGGTTTTAAAATATCACACCCGGCGCAACACCGCCTTCAGATAAGATGGTAATATGAATATTTAGATCAATAATTTAAGTTGTTTCATAAGCTTTATAAACCGAAACATATTATACTATAACGAAACTAAATTATCTTAGCAATGTTAAATCAATGTACAATGTGTTAAATAACATTATTTTTAATGTAATTAAACTTAAAATTTGCAATCTTTATTTTATTCTTAGATATACTTTTGACATATTCATTAAAAAAAATTATTTATATATATATATGTATAATATACAATTATACGTTTATACTCATTTTATACAAATAAGTATAATTTTTATAAGATGATATATAATTTGTTGAAAATACAATATTTACCCGTTTATTTATACTTTCGTATTATTTTATACTTTGGATAATTTATAGTAATCTTAAGAAAGAAAGAAATTAATGTGAATTAGATAGAATAAGTAATAAATGTGAATTACAAAGCCCAGTTTAATATGTATATACTAGAAACTAAAATAAAATTACTACGCTACGTAAATTCTACACGCAACAACACAGAGCCTGCATCAAACTCCAACGAGACTTTTTTATGTCATCGCTTTCACAAATGTGAACGAATATTTAGATAATATTTCATGTACAATATTTTGAATAATTCATGAAAAATATCAAGATTGTGTAAACGGCAACAAGAAATACCATCTTCATAAACTTGATATGGTAAATATAATGTATTAAAAGAAGTTCTTCCTTCTTTGTAGGAATTCTTCAGTTTTTTTTATATTGTAAGTATTAATAATTTTTTTTTCATAGATCCAGCACAAAAAGGCCTGCTAGAGAAGTAAAACCCAACAGACGATTTCGACGATCAAAAAATAATATTTTTAACATTCCGTTTTGGAGGCCGTTAAAAAAAGGCAATATTTAAAATGTAATACAGTTTTGTCGTACAAATTTAAGAGTTAAACTTTGTACAGGTTGTTACGAATGGCTGCGTTTACGCCATCGATATGCCTAACTATTCTGCTAAAACATTTGTAAAGGAAAATCTATGAAAAAACTTTATTAAATTGCTTTGAAAATTTTTGTTTAAGTATTTTTATTAGTTGTTAGTTAATAAGGAAATGAAAGACATTTACAACACCACTTATTACACTTATTACGTATTTTATAGTCCGATGGACATGAAAATAAAATAAAACTCATGCGAAAATGGTTTAATAGCTCTGAAGTTTATCTGTGAAACATCGTAGCCACATATTTCTCTTACCAACTGTTGTACAAACGAAGAATGTGAATATTGTAGCAGAACGTCTACTGCTTAATGTTGGCGCACCCTTGAGTCTTTCAGATTCTTCCGACAACCTTAACTTGTTAATCGTCGTCTGTCTACCCTGTCGCATTCTGCGCTGCACTTTCCGGACATTCTAAACAATATATATATATATATATATATATATATATATATATATATATATATAGTGCTGTATTTCATATTGCACGGATGTTCTACGCATTATGTAGCTTGACCTCTTCTACTTGCTAGCTATTCCTATATTCTCTATTCTAATATAACATATGTAAATCACAATTATTACAACCCTCACCATGGGCTGCTTTTTTTACAAATAGATGGCTTCTAACGTAATACCAACCACCGGATGAATAAGCCGTTATGAAATTATCGATTTATTGTACACATTAAAGGCAAATAAATAAATATTTTTTGTCCTGTCCCTGTGCAACATGGCACTATGTAAGCAGCGCTGAGGTTTTTAGTGCATTATATTTTCAAACATAATTTTGTTCCATTGTATATATGTAATTTTGTTTCGTGTATTGAATTATTTTTTTTTGAATGTTTACTCTTGGAATACATAATAATTTTCGCAATATTTGTGATAATTTATAAGTCCTAAGGGTAACATTACAAATGGAGAGAGGCTCTCTATCCTAATCTAAATAAAAGACTTGTGCTTGTTTCATTTAGTACACTATTACAGAATACTTGTATTTCCAAAGTTATATGGCTATTTAATAACTTGCAAAAATAAAATCCAACAGAGCAACCGTCTCGCAGCGAATCAGTCATATTAGGACGCTGCCATTTTTCGAAGTCCGTCATCTGTCAACTAGACGATTGATTATTCTCACTTTGCTTGAAGTGTGCAATTAGGATTTTTATGAGGGTTCAAATGTAGCAGTTTCAGTACCCTAATAGTAAGCTATATAATTATTAAAATAAAATGGTAAATTGTTACCAAGTTACACTCTTTCAGAATACCAATTATAGGATCAATATATAAAAACATGGATATGTCAATCTACGGAAATCGTAATTGAAAATCGCTATCAAAACTATCGCTGATTATAAAAAAAAATATACAGAACGTCATTTTAATTTTTAAGAGCATTAAATAAACTATTAATTCTACAAATCTAATCTATTGTTTCAACTGATTTATTTTGTATGTTGTATCTGTGGATGTCACTGCTGCTAGCTCGGAGGCTTTTTCAGCTACATCGGAACTGAATTCACTAAACCGAAAGGTCCAGGAACTGGACAAAATGAAACTAGCCTGATGTCGTCAATTAAATGTAGACGTTCACACGAAGATTGTATCCGTGTGAGTGTTCATTGTAAGAATGTAAAAGTGATTTATTTTGACGTTTCTTCGTTAGTAGGATTCAAAACCTATTAAATGAGCAAAATTTACGAACGTATATCTGAAAAAATCCGTGATGAGAAATATTTAAATACAATTATTAATTAAAGGAGGTATTAGGGCGACTTATTCAGCCAAGTTCAGGTATATAGAAGCCTCGAAAATAGACAGTACCTACATTACTAATAAGTACAACTATTCAAACACGTAATTAGCAATGATTTTGAATTTTAAAATTCACAGTATTAATAAAACATAAATTAACATATATCTAGACAAATGGACATATCGGTTCCATTTCTTCTATCTATACAAATACATTTATTTATCCAAATAAACATATAGGTTGGTTACACTTGATGACAGTTTTATTTTTAAAATTTTACTCTGATTATTTTGACATCTATTGACATTTACTTTTACATATAATTTTACTTCAATAATACAGAATTGAAAAGTAAACTTTTACCGTGTAGTAAATTACATATAATGATGAAAACGCTATGCTATTTAATCAAGAAACAATTGAATCGGTGTAATTTATATGTATAATTTAATATATGACTTTTGATGTAACTAACGCATTACGCGAAACATATCGAAAGTTTTAATCCGCGTGGTGAAGTTAGAAATAATATTTTTAGAATATATTGATGTTTATGTGGTTGTTGTTAGATTACTTTAGAGCATTTGGGTTACAGGAATGTATCCAAATTAATGTTGAAATTGCGTCTTTTCTTTGTAAAAGCTAGTACTGTCGTATAAATCTTTATAAGGCATTTGGCAGCTTGAGCCAGGGAATAATGTTTCTGAATTATAAAAACATTCGTCGCAGCTTTACCGATAAGTTCTTACTCTGAAGCAATAATAAAAAACAGTAGTTACTCCTGAACGCCTCCTCAGAATGCAAAAGAAATCTCTCCGACGCACGTTTTATTAAAAATTCTTTTATCACGATTAATTTAATAACTTGTCACATAACTTATATCCTGTTAACTCAATTGCATCTAACTTTTTTGTTTTCAAATTAAAAACAAAAAAGGTAGTTCTACAGTTCAGTCATGAAATGTTATCGACGCAGAAGTCGCACTTCGGGGTGTACAAATCATTTAGTGTTTTTATGACATATCTTTACCTTATTGTTCACAGGTTTTTGATTTTGTTAGATATATTAACTACTCATTATGGGTTTGGTACAATCTCTTATGTGTGGTGTTATAATATGCTTTGAAAGGTAAGCTGCAATTTCGGTTTTCTATTTTACAATTTTAGTGATGATTTGAAGTAAACCATTATTCTAATTTTTTATTAACGATATCCTGCTTCTGTTTTTTAACTGCTTTGAAATCTTTGAAAATAAACACACTGCCCTATTAATCTTTTCACTCATCTGAATATGATGCACATGATCATGATGCACTTATGTCTTAAACAAGTACAATATGAGTGTGCTATATAGTATTGTATTAATTGCCCATAAAAATATAAGTATTATAAAATCATATACTTTATTTTTATTCATGATGTTATTTCATCACAGAATTGTATCGTGGCTCTGCTGCGCATTCGTTTTGATGGCAATTTTATCAATGATCATATTCTTAACGATTTACGGCATATCATTGGGATATCACTACGCTCAAAAGGAAATTGCGCGTCGAGCGCGTAAGTATAAAATATTACGTCATATGTACTTGGGGTGACGGGCTTTTGACCTGATATTTTTTACAACTAACAAGTTAATTTGATGTCCAGTTGGAGATTCTGATACTGGAGATCGTACCCTTTTACGAAGTCAGCAAGAAACAATAAACGAGCCAGTTGTAAGACTGGTTGCTGTCAACAGATCTCAAGGAGAACAACCCACCGATATACCGGGTATGGGAGTTTCAGGTATTTGTTAACATAACCATGTGCTAGCATCCCCGTCACGTGAAAAAGCAACAACTATTATTGAAACTATTCTTCTTAATTGATACAGTCTTAATAATAAAAAAAAACCAATGCTCACAAAAATATTTTCTATTTCGTGCAATGAGAGACTAGTAATAATATGATTTAAATGGTCTACATATGTCTAACAGAGGACGTCGTACGACTAAAATCATGATGATGATTTTAATTGTAATGCTTTATTTTATACAACATTTTTTAATGTACTACATACTAACATCTTTCGTCATTTTGATTGACGTTGACAAGCTGCAAGCTTTCTAATTTTCTTTACGATTTGTATTAAAAAATTAATAATTGGTAGTATCGTTATAGAGTTACGCATACCAATAACGATAGAATTTAATGTTATGATTAGTAATTAAATTCAACACATTACAGGTCTGTACGAGACAAGAACCATTACACAACCTCTATTCTTAGACTCATCGCCAACACCGCTCGTTGTGTTAGAAACAGAAAGGTGAGAGAAGTCGGAATTATAGTCCCGCATTTTAATATCATTGTAACATATTTGCCTAAACATAAACAATAGTAAAAATATTGTAAGCCAGGATTGTAACAAGTCTTCCATGTTAGAAGACACCATAGTTTATTTTTTATTAAAGATACGTTAAACGGCCCGAGGAGGCTTTACTGGGGACAACCATCGCAATGCTCTATGTTCTAAAAACAAGAAATATCTCAGTATCATTGTGTTTTCATTCTAACGAACGTTTTCTAGAACATAAAATTATTATGATGGTATATCATCTATCTGCAAAGTTATAATATATAGGTAAATTTGAAATGTTTCCGCATTATAGCAATCACTTTTATATGAAAATTTACGAAGTTGCTAATGAACAAATAAGACGAATAATATGACTTCTGTGCAAAAACTAAACTAGTTGCTTTCTTTAATTTATCTACGTATATAAGTAACACATTGAATTATAATTCGTTTCCAAAAAGCTATTTTAGGCAAATATGTTTTCGTTGATTTAAAATTAAATGATAATACTTTATTTCTTGAACTCAGTAACATTTCAATAGCATTAGAAATCGTCGTATTGTTTTTTGCAAGCAAATTAAACTACCACACGTTCGGAAAAGTTAATGCCGATAGAAAAGATCGCGCAATTACCTCCCTGACTATTTCTTTTAAAATATGAGGGAATATTTGCTTAAAACTATAATACAGTAATTATACTGTACACAGACAACAACAGTAATTATACTGGACAAACAAAGCCACCGTCTACTAACATTCAAAAATTCATTAACGGTGTAATAACCACATTGAATGAAGTAAATCTTAACTACTACAGTTACTTTTAAATTTAGGAAAACGTAGTTCTAAAACTTAGTTCTAAACGTAGTTCTTAGTTGTATCTTATTGTAAAGCGCACAGTTTTACCGAGTCCCGCAATTTGTGAACTTTATGCAATTTATAGTAAACACCGACCAATTTGTATTTATTTCTTGTATTCAAAGTACGCCCGTACATACTCGCGATAGAGAAGTCGCTATTAGTAAATGCATCAGTATTTTTCGTAATAAAAATTATGTTAGCATAAAAATACTCCGATGTGGGAGATTCGAGCTCCTAGATTATAAATTGGCCGAACTGCTCTTTCTTGCAAAATGAAAATGGTTGATCCTACAAGGTTGACTTTTTCGACATTTAAAGCTATAACAGTGTTAACATTTCTTACATTAAACAAGATAAACTTCATTTTTGAAGAATTAAAACGTAATTTGTTAGTTGTGACACAATCCAGATCTTGCGCAAGTGATTCGTTAGCTTTGGTACAATTATTATAATTACAATCAACTTTGAAAGCGATTGAGATCAAAAATTTGCTTCGTAAAAGTAATATACGATTACACGGCACAAAGCTTTTTTACCCAGAGTAGTTAACCTAGTGCAATACCACAGTATTAATGGTAGAAGGGTTCCCTAAACATCAAGCAATAGCTCTTTTCGTAAAATTTTCAAATAGATAAAAAAATCATTTGTTTAAAATATTATCTGGTTGCAGGCCTCCGAAAGAAATAGAATTAACAGCTCACGAAAAAGAACTGGCTAGAAAACTAATTGGTAGATTTCGCCGAGCAAGAAAAAACAAATTCACAAACATTCCAACATTTGCTTCCTGGCAGAACGACACCGCTACTTCTTTAGTAACTAGTATTTTATTAGCAAACTAACCTGCACTAGATGTATAAATTCTCGCGCTAAAATATTTCTATTTGTTAAGTTTTAACATTTATGTTAATGTAGATGGTATTAATGTAAATAAAATTCAGTTTTATTAAAATTCTAGTTAACTTATCAAAAGCAATACGATACGTTTTTTACCGTAAAAATTTTGTTTTGTTGTTTTAATTGGCGAGTACTACAGTACTACTTACATCAGAAACTACTTAATTTGAGTATAAAAACAAGATTTTTAATATGTCCACATAAAACGATCACTTCATTTGCATTCACTCAACCAACTAAAATCAGCCAGATTAGCACAATGAAATAGCAGTGGGCACGCCACATATCGCGCAGAACAGATGTCCACTGGGGCCTAAAGACCCTGGAATAGAGACTACAAACCACTAAGCGCAGTGTTATAAGTCCACCCACGTAATAGACGGCTGTCGGAGGCGCTGTAAGCAAACATTTCCTGCCGGTCCTTTTAAAAATTTCTATGGGAGGTCTATGTTCAGCTGTGGACATCCTACGGCTGAAATGATCATAATGATGACGACATCACAAATGCTGAACAAATCAGTGACGTCAAAAGTTTGTCAGCATTTGTTGATTAATATATGTTCATAAATTCAAGCGCATTACGTTAAAAGTTGAAGCCCCACTTTATCTTAAATGTCTTGGTTTATTTTAAAAGAAATCGGGTATTCAATGCTAAAGTTGTGTTGGTGTCATAGAAAGTACTTTTGTATCGAAAAAGTTCCGGATATGATTACACCTGTGATTATTTATGCATTTTAATTAGAACTATAACCATATATTTTATTTTGATAAAAAAACTTGCTATTACGGGAATTTTAAATTTAAAAATCAGAATTGTTAAATTTAAATTAATGATGTACATATTCACACCTCTAGTTGTATTTTAATCAAAAAATACTATAGAAAATAAATATTCAGTTACGAATTAATTTTTAAATATGATAAGAGTCGTATAAAAAAGAAATTCTTGAAGTAATTTAGTATTTTACTCATAATCTCTATAGATAATGTACATGTTTTTTTATACATACGAAGATTGATGCTTCCTTTTTTGTCACGAAGAAATAAAACACACTTCAATATTTCAAAGCTTTATTGGTTTCCGCTTACAAATATAAATTAAAATAACAAATGACTTTTAGAATGTTTTCAAAACAGGAGTACGTGTCACTTTATTTGTTAATCTTTCAATTCTCCCAACTTGTTTTACGTCTTGGTCTGTTATATAATGAAGGTTTTGGGCAAACAGACTGCTTAGTGTTTCATATAAAAAGTTCGAACTCGATGTTAGATTTCCTTCAAATGAAAGGGGTTTTTTTAACGAAAAAACATTCAAAAAAAGCAGGTCTAAAGGTAAGTGAAAGGGTTATTAACATTCGCTTCATATTCTTATTTGATATAAAACTTATTAAATGTTTATTTTAACCGATTATATAGCGTTTTATTTTTATATTCCCAGTGCTTCATAATTAATATAACAATCGGAAATAAATATTGAACTAAAGACTAACAAGGTACCGTAATCTCATTCAAAAACAAATTAACAAGTTTGTAGATACTGGAATCGGGAATAGCAAATAAACCACGTTAACATCAATTAGTTTTATTAAATTTTTCACGTTTAATAATAAAGTGATAAGACGAAGTCGCTTACCCGATTTTCCTACGTAGTTCACGTAGCAATAGTGAAAGCCGATACCGATTCCAGTCAACAACACCAAAATAATCGTAAAAGCAAGACAACACATTACCATTGCGCACATTGTCCATACAGAAATTCTGAAAACAATTTATTTAAGCAATTTCGAGTTCGTATCTGTAATGTTACTACAAAATTTTACAAACGTATTAAATATCCCTACTTTGACTGTACTGTTTACGTTTTATACTACTCAAGTATTTACTAACGAAAACGGACGGAGATTGTTCTAACCCATATAATAATTACATTATGTATAACTTATTTGAATTCATTAAGAAAACAACAACTCTGAATTAAAATATAATGTACTACTTTTTAAGTGCATTTTATTCACCATCATCTTCTGGGTTTTGCGCTGCCCGTATCCAGCGACTTCCACGATCTTAACTACATAGCTAGTCCACCTAGACGAAGAGACACCCACGCCACGTCTATCGACTCGTGGTCGCTTTTAAGAAATTTTCTACCTACAGCCACGATAGACGAGCAACGTTGGTGACCTTGACTCATCTACGAATATCCTCCTTTCAGATTTGATCTCGCGGCGATATACCTACGATAGCCCTCTCCATTGCTCTGGGAGACCATGGGGTTTCTTATAAAACCCACCATAAGTGAACACTTCTCTAATCAGTAAGTCATCACCGGCAACATACACTCGAAGACTTTTATCTTGAGCCATTGTGGTATTTTAGACAAAGAGATGTCTAGGGGAAGTTGCATATTTAATAATATGCTCATATATGGAAACTAGCGAACTTAAACCCATAATTTTGACCTACAGTCGACATGTATAACCGGATAGTAATCGGTATATATATTTCGCATACATTTCAGTTCGTACACAGACTTGAATGAATTTACCTTTCCAATGCATCTAAAACGACTGAAACAAACGAGCCCAATGAACAAACTATACACCCCATTTTGAACTGTTTACACCGCACAGAAATATGTTATGATTTAGTGAATGCACCAAAAATTTATTTAAGTATAAAACTGTGTATTATTACATCGTTGTAAATTTAATACATGTTAATTTCTCAAAACGTCCAAAGTAAATGATGTAGTAACTATTGTCACATAACATGATTTTTTTTACAAAACCTCAGATGCGGGTGACGCATTTAGTAAATAGTTAATGATACAAGCATAATAAATGCAGCATCCCATTTTGCAAGCTTTTTGCTAAAGTTCAGTACACTAAATGGGTTTTTCTGTATTTTTCAAATGCATTAAATTAAATAAAAAAGAATAGTAACGCAATTAACGTGCAGTTGTCCAAGCTTAATTATCCGACAAGAAATGCTGCAACGCCCATTAGGATGAGCGCTTTTGTAACGCGAAGCACAACGGTTCCGGTCGGACTATAGCAGTATGAAGATCGCAAAGAGATTAGCTTTGAAAACTGCCCGTGAAATGTGAAGGCCGCCACGATTAATAACTAAAGTGTATCACTAACAGCAAGAAGTAGCGTATTATAATCAAGGATCGACGTATCTACTTGGTACTTGGTATTGAATCAGAGTGCAATGCCGTGAGTGCTAGTGATGGTCGTTTAGAAGTATTGAAATTTTGGCCATAGGATGACTATGGTAGTTGAAGGCCTTAGCGTTGTAAGACTAAGAGTTTTCAGTAGGTCAAATCATTAAGTTTTAGGACACTGGAGAGAGCAGACCTCATAAATCGGTTTTGACAAACTAGATGCTAAGATTATTCACTTTCGTTCGCATATTACGTCAGACTAGTAGAACAATGAAAATAACATGAAAGGTGCATTAATAAAATTAATAAATTATAATTTATTTTTCGTGGGCTGTATAATCTATAATAAAAGTACTCTTGTTTATGTTCACGTCATTTTGGCATTCCATCTGCAATCTATGTAATTTTTGACACTAACCTGACGTAGAGTTCTTGACGTATCTGTTTTACACTATGGCAGATGAAAACATTACAGAAAAGAAGCAAGAAACTAAAAATACTGAACGTTTCTCCAACAAAAACTATGCAATTAAAAAACGTCTTCCTGTCCGACCGATCGAAGGATCAAATGTAATTTTTGTCACAAAAAAAACTAATTTTAAAGTAAGTTTACATCTATACTTCCTTTAAATTTTAGATTTTTCTTCCATTTATCGACTTTATTTTTAAATTTTAAGGCCCAGTTAGACAAATGCTGCGATCTTCTAACAAAAGGCGAAAAAGAGATAATCTTACACGGCTTAGGAGCGGCTATACAAAGATGCTGTAACCTGGCACTACAGTTGGAAACACTCTTTTCTGGTACTTGCCAAATTGAAGTGAATACCGGCACTGTAGATCTTGTTGGTAAGTTTTTAATTATAGTTTAAGCCACCCATGGTTCAGTCTAAATACACTTTCTAATATTTCCTAAAATATAATTACAGATGATTTGGAGCCACTGATGGATGATTTAGATTTTGGTGCTCAAGTACGACATTCGTCATCCATTCATATTCGGATATTTAGAACAGCAATGCTTGGTTCCAATCAGTAACAATGTTTTTCACACTTAAGGAGATTGTACAGTGGATAGGATTAACTGTTTTTGAAATATGGATTAACCTTATTACATTGACAATATTCTCAGCATTGTTGGCATTGAAGATTGATGGTGTTGTGAATAGTGCCTGGTGGACAATCTTTGCCCCTCTGTTTGTGAGTGATGCAATGAATGCTTATTTTTGTTGTATTGTCTGTATACGTATGAATTATGAAAGTTCATATCGTGCATCTCTTTATAGAGCATCATGGAGTGGTATTTTCTTAGGTCTGACATTTGTGTTTAAATTTTTATTATGCAGAAAATTACAAGGGGATTCAGCCATAGAATACAGTGAAGTATTTGCACCTTTGTTTATACTACTACAATTAATTGCTGTAAGAGCTTGTCAATTACACCAATAATGACAGTTTGAACTAAATATTGGTATTTTTTTAAATAATACAAAGTTTTTGTGAAATTAGTTGTTTTATTTTAAAATTAATAATGACAATTAAAAAGGTATTATGAAAATTTATTTGTGAAACATACTGAACAGTCCACCTCTATTTTTCTTCTCTTCATTTTTAAAGTTAAATTTGAAATTTTCATTACAATTTTGGGAACTAGTAGAAGGGTTGCCACCGATAGGTGACCATCCAAAAAGTGAAGCTGTTTTACGAATTCCTAGAAAACAAACTTGACCAATGCAACATAACCAAATTAAAAAAAAATATTTCTAATTCAATGTATACACTCTTATTATCAATTTCTATAAATTTCTTTTTATCATAATTTAAGCCTTAGAACATCCACTGCTGGACATTTGTCTCTCCCATAGATCTCCAAAAAGTCCCAATGGCCTGTATCCAGCATCTTGTGCCAACCTTAACAATTGGCAGAAGATACAGGAGGTTGTCATCCACCTTGCGGTTCCACCCTAAAATATATATTATAAGGGCAAAGTATTTGTGTTAAAAGTTAAAAAATTACCTGACATAAAGTTAGGAACCTCTTCTGGTCGGTTTTGTTTATCACTTGCTAATTCTGGATGAGTATCAGCTTTAGGTGATAATAATAAACTAGAATCTAAAATATAATTTGAGCAGTAAACAACAAACTTTAAATAATCATCACAGTTCTTAAAAATTAAATAAACAAAATTACCGATACAATGAGGAAAATCACCATCTTCTAATCCAAGAGTACTATCCGATAAATTCAATGATTCTGATATTCCTTGTGACCCATGGTTGAATAGATATCCAGTTATTGGTGCATGGTGAATTTTTCGCATACTTTGAATATTCTAGGAATTTTACAGTATTTTTATACTAATATATGTTTAATATTGTATACATAAGGAATAATAGCATAAATAGTACAATATAATCATCACATTGTAATTGATTTCTGCACTGTCATCTTGAAGCTTAATCAATGTTATTACTGACTTAAGGCTATTTTTTGGGAAAATACCAACTCCAGTGTCAATAAACTTTGTTACAATTTTTGTTTAGAGATAGTAATTTGTACTATAGTGGGTTTCCCATGTAAAGGCTTCTAATAAAGAATACTGTATGTGTGGGCACCTATGCATTATATTACAATAAACAAGTATTGTAGGGGAGACAAGGGACCAGCTAATGTAGTGTAGGTCGCCCTCCCGAAAAGGATAGATGACATAGTTAAGGTTGTCAAGAAAGCATTGGACGCAGACAGTTTCCTTCTATCTTATTGTAAATCAATTGGGGAAGCTGTAAGTCTACCAATTGATGTCCTACAGCTGAAATGATAATGATGATATATTACTATTTACTTTTGAGTTTGATGTCTTTTTCTCATTTAAACTACTGGAGTCAATAATTTGGCTGTCTTTTTCAAGTTTTCTTTGTGTTTGATCTGGCTCCTCTTTCTTATTTTCATCATTATTGTCAATATCACAATTAAACCTTTCTTCAGTTATTACAGCTGTTACAAGGTTTTCCTTATTTTCAGAATCGAAGAACTTTGATGTTCTGACAACTTCATTTTCAGGCACCTAAAATATCCACTGCATATAGTATTTACTGTTACTGTATCTAATAGCAATGCATAATCTTTACCTTAGGTAAAATGGAATGCTTGGCATACATAAATTGTGGCGACAAATCTAAGTTGCGTTCCTTTAACACCTTGTCTTTTATTTTATTGTAATCTTCATTACTAACTAAACTAATATCTTGAATATTCAGGGTTTCGCTGGTCATACCATCTTCAAAAGTTACATTATTACTTTGATTATTTTCTGCTTCCTCATGTTCATTTGTAGCTATTTGCATTGATTCTTTGAATGTTACTTTTTTCTTCTCCTGTGAATTCTGTAATGAAATCTGTAATTCAGTAATGGATTATGAAAATATGATGTATAAAAATTTAAAAAAAAAACTTATCAGTGCTAAAGAATGAATTATTTGAGCATATTATTGTTTTTGTATCTAGTGTCAAAAACAAACTAATAACTTTGTACCAATTGATAGATAATTTTAAATACTACTTCATCTTAAAAGCACCTTGTTTTCGTCTAGGAATTGTGTAGGTGGCACTAGAATTTTCCTTTCTTCAACAGTATAGTCTACTTTATCACGCTCTTCTTGAAATAGATTGTTATCCTGTAATTTAGAATCACTCGCATTTTTAATTATTTAATTTGAGTATAGCTTCTAAAAAGTAACATATTAAAGTATGTTACCTTATTATCAGAAACGAAATTAATGTCATTGTTAACTTCCGGACTAATAGAATTAACCTTCCGAAGTTGATCCGATCTTACTTTTGAAATTATATCAATGGATTGGTTGTTATTGAGTTTTACATCATCTAAAATGTTGATCAGTTTTCTTTGCGAATAATTTTTATTTTTCTCTTTAAATGGTTCAGCCATATTATTGAAATACGTCAGGTTACGCTCCTCGTTACATTCATACAGTTGAAGTCTATTTTTATTTACGTCTATTACTGTTACTTTGTTTGATTGAATAATTAAATCATCATTTTTAATCTAAAATCATTAAATTAGTTGAATTATTGGTGGATTTGGTAAAACCAATTGATGAATATAGGATTACCTGATCTATTTGAACATTCAGAATGTCTACGTCTATGTCTAAAAGCTGAAGTTTCGGCATCTGCAAATAAAAGGTTTTATAATAATTTCGGTCAGAATACGAGGCACTTGAATATATTATGTATAAACATACCATAATGCAATCTTTGTTAATTTTTTGTACTTCCTTTTCATCTCGAGTTGCCTTCTCTACGAGTATATTAGGCCCTTCATTTGTTATTTCTTTTGTTATCAATTGCGATAAAGGACGCTTTAAAGATTTTTGTTCTAATGTTGTAATTTTATTGGACAGTTCTTGAATTTCGTTAATTAGGCCATTTATCATTTTTATTATCTTTGGACGATCATTTATTAAGAATTTGGCTAAATCAATAACTCGTTTTTGATCCATTCCCATTACCGCAATTTTTTTAATTTTTATTTCCTTTAATAGATCCGCAGTTTCGTTATGCAGATGGCTTATGTTATTTTCAATTAATTGAATTTTTTGTTTATCTTGTAAACATTTTTTTATAAATGGTACATTTTCATATCGGCTTTTACATTCCATCCAAAGCTCTTCATATTTTTTTTCGCCTAACTCAATTTTCTTTAAAATTTCTAAATTTTCTTCCTTTTTAAGTAGCAATTCTTTTCTTAATTCTATGTTCCCAGATTTTATCGTGTTGGAGGCGATGATTAAGCTAAAATTTATAGCAATGTTCAAATTAACTGAATACACCTGGTCCTTTAATAATGAATATTATACAAAGTTTAAATAATTTAATAGCTTACGAGTCCTACAAATAAGTACTAGGCCACAGGTTTCCAGTCGTTTATGGAACATGCGGCTTTTACAACATTAAAAATTCGTACGTTGTTAATAATCACAAATAAAAATGAATACTCTCTTGTTATATTTTTCACTAATCGTGCCGAAGATCGTGATTATTGATTATTTAAATACAATAAAACCTGTTATATATTAAGCATATACCTTCAAACAAAACATGTAATATGCTTGTAAACATATAAAAAACTTGTTTAGGCTTGTTACCTACAGATCCATACTGAATCAAATAGTTCATTCTTTATATTTAATTACGCGATAATAATAAACATTTTTGATAGTTAGGTAAAATCTTTTTTACGACTCATTTAATAACGTCGCCTTTTGTGACACGCCGTTGCCCTATCAAACATCCAACGCACACTAGGTGGCGATAGTACCTTTTGCTAATCTATGAATTAAATACAGCTTGTGATTTTGTGACGTAAATGACACCAATATTTTCAGGAAATCTACACGTTGTGCTATATTTTTTACCATCAGAAACTGTTGCACTTACAATATATTAATGAAAATATAGTCTACTACATTATTACATTGATTTGTAGTGACAAGTGAGCGAAAGAAATAAACTTAAAACGAAACTCTTTTGTTTATTCTAAAGAAATATCGCAATCGTCAAAAAATATTTAGATATTAGCACTTACTTATTTATTTCTTGTTCCGCAAACTTAATTTCGGCTTCCAATTTTACATTTTCGCCACTTATAATTTTACAAATAGCCTTTTCCTGCTTGGTTTGGTTTTTTAATTTATTAACCAAGAAAGCTTGTGCTAAAATACGATTCCAAAAAATATACTAAACCATGAAAATTATAAATTTAGTTTTTATTCAAATGATTTCTAATTCATGCATATAAAACAGTTTTTAAGCCTTCGATCATAAATCTACGTATGGCTTATTTACACACATCATCATCTACATCGTCACCACATCATCTTTATTATTCAATCTAATCAAGTTTATTGTAATAAGAATCATTTAGAATTAACTTTAAAATAATAAAATTGAAATAATGATCGTAATATAAATAATGCAGTGATATATAACTGGTTAAAAATAAGCTAAGTTAGTGAAAACTATAGTTTTCGCCCTATCAATACCGAGCGTTATTAATTCGGTATAAGTTATCTTTGGTAACCAGGGTTTTTCTGTGCTGTAAAGTTTTTTGTTTGAAATAAGGCGTATTAAATAAATTAAGACATTTCGTTCGTTTAACCTAGTCACGGTTGAATTCACACTGAAATTGTGACTGTCTTTAAGAAATTGGTTTCAGACCTTAGTTGTTAAAGGAAAAAATAAATTAAGATTATCCTCATAATTTTCTTAATATATATGTTCAAATTTACCTTTAATACATTGGCTTGAAAATATAATTTTTATTTGTGATTCATCTACTTCAGTACAAATTTTTTCTAAAGCTTGTAATTCGTTAGATTCCGCCATTTTTATAATTTGTATAAACGTAGATTGGCGGCAAACAGTTTCGATCTAGTATTATTTTTTTTTCTTTTGAAAAAGACAAAGACATTGCCGCATACAGTCTATTAATCGTTGTGTTTAATAACATACAAAAGTTATAGATAATTAAATCAAAATTCTGAAAATTTATAAATTTTGACTTAAAGTACACAAGTATTGTAAATTGTAGATCAAAAATTAGAAACGAAGTGAAACTAAGTTTAAATTTTCATTGCAATTCATTTTTACATCTCAACGTTTCTTGTGCTATTGTAGTCTTAAGTTTTATGAACATGGGCGGTACAATAACGGTAAATGAATTCACATGGGAATTTGAAATAAACCTTGTTAAAATTAAAGCGGGCCTACCATATAGCGATAGTGGAAGATAAGTATAGTGTAAATTTGGTCGAAATAATAAATATGACAGAAATAAATCTGTTTTATATTTATTATTTTCATTAAATATGTGTTTTTCGTTAATATTTAATTACCTATATTTTATATAGTTAATTTATAGAAGGAAATATAAGATACACTATTTTTTTTTAATTTCTTTATCTTTATTAATATATGTGACTAGTGTATAAAGACAGTTCTATTATAAAGATAATTCTAATAATTTCGTGATTTACACACACCTCGTACCAAAATACCAAAAGATATCTCTTGTGGCTTGCTCTTTTTTCTCCTTCATCTCTCCACGCTTTTTTAAGTCGTGATACAGTGTTTCGGACAAGTTATAACAGAAACCACAATGAGTCATGCATGTTTAAGTTTGCATTAATTACGTTTTGTCATTTGTAAAACAAAACCTGCATTGTGGATCGATCACAATAACGCTTTAAATTTTTTGGTTATTAAATAGAAATAAATTCCTTAATACAGTAGCACGTGCTACAACATACTGTGTATGTAGATTATAAGACATTTTAATATACAAAATGAGGAGTAGAATAAAACCAAATATTCATTACCTAAAATTTATTTAACAAAATAGTGTCATACAGTTATTCAAAATAACAAACGTAAATGATAATTTGCAGTACAACCTAGCATTCTAATTAAACCAGGTACTTCTCATAATTTAAATCCCACAATTAAAAATTAAAATAAAATAAAATAACAGATGTGAATGCAGCACAAAGGAATGTTGGCTAACATTGGTGATTGATCACACATTTATTATTAACACCACACGGAGGTTGTTGTTTTTATTTGCACTATGCAATCATCATTTCTCTCTTATATGCTTCAATAGTCTTTAAAAAGCACCCAATTTACAATTTTCAGTTTCTAAATCTTACTTATTACACTATCCCTCTTTGACAACTTCGCTCATAATACTGTTAGCCAAATTTGACAAAACATAATACACACTTTCAAAGCAAACTAAACAATACTATTAACATCTTCGTAACACGGACACACAGGACTATTTACATTTGTTCACATATATGTCGTTAAAACAGTATTTAAATAACATTCTATTAATTCAATCAAGACGATGTAGAAAATACCAATCTAAATTCTAAAATTACTTTGGCTTCATTGACTGGGCTCTAACAAATAAAAGGATTACGATTTGTCAAATAAAATGAAATGGTTACGGAGATGTCAAATTGATTTTAAATGCAAAACGAGATAGGGAGGAGTACAGCAGACTGTTCAGAAGTGGAAAACGACCCTACATATTAAAACACTACACACAGTATCTATTGGTAGCAGGGAATGTCTATTTTATTTTTAGTTTACAGGTGCACAATGGACTCCTTACAGGAGTGCAGAATGAATGTCATATATAATTAGTGTGTCGATCTGGAATAACTTAAAATAATACTTAAAAATACAAACTTTAAGAATAGCTACTGGGTCCCACATTAAAATTATAATAATTTTAATATTAAATTAACAATAGTTTGTACCGCCAACATTCTCTAAGTGCAATAACTACTATGTAGTTACATAAAAAGAATAAAACAATTATGTCTAAAAAGCACGAGGTACGGGATGAGTGGTGCACAGCGGAATTACCCTGGAGAGTCCTTTTTATGTAAACACATAGTCATTTAATAATTTCACTATTTTTTATTTCATATATCAGTCGAATATTTCCGAAAAATTTTGAAGAAAATAGTTTTGTTTTCAACACCGAGTTCCAACAACGTTCTACACATTTGGCAAAGGCGTAATACTTTCCGAGCTTCAATATCGGTCGCCTGCGCCGATCCCGCGGCTCCGGGGGTCGCGGCCGTGTCCAACGAACATTAGCTACAGATTGCGTCGCTCATCAAAGGTCTATTCACAGACGAGCATGATTGTTCGGGATGGAATCCTTTTAAACTCAGCCTTAGCGAAGTCTAACAACAGAAAAATGTTGGAAACGAGCCAAGCGTGTTTCGCTCGCTCTGTGACGTCATATTCATTTGAATATGCTCGTCCGTGAATACATCCTTTAACTGTATGGTAGGAGGATTTCACTGAGGAGCCGTTTGAGACTATCAATCCCGGTGAGGAAGCCGCAGTCTGGGCCGTGATGCGGGTAGGCTGTGGCCAGAGGGGACTCTGCCGCGGCGCCGGAAAAGGCAGTGTGCGCGAAGTCTATCATGCGGATGTCGACGCGTTCGCTAGGAGGCGGCGTACTCCACTCCTCCCCAGTACGGGCGCGTTTACTCGTCTCCTCATCAGTTTCATCCTCGCGCCACGATTCACTGCTAGTCGAGTACGCCATCCAGCTGTCCGCGGAGTCCGGGCTCGGTGGCTGGGGACGAAGCGAATGTGACACTTCGCCCTCCTCGTACCCTCCCATGGTTTCCTCAGAGTGAGTGAATGGTTCCCTCGGCGACGGCATCTCATCGGTAAGCGTGGACATGTCAAAGTGTCCTGGTGACGGCGCCAGGTCTGCAGAACTGCTTGACGCATCCGCATCATATATCTCTGAAGTTCCGCATTCCTCCACTGGACCGCTTGAGATATCGCCCTCGTATACTATTAACAAAGAGCTGTAAAATAACAATTAAAGTAGTGAATATCTCATATCTATCTCAAAATAAACTTATAAAATATCAGTAAAAACAAGTAGTATTATACTGGCCATAAATAATAACTAATCAACGTTTACATTGTAAGGGATCTTTAATTTTTCGAAAGATTCTACTTATTATGATTTAAGATTATTTAATTAACACACTAATATAAATGAATATATACAAAAAAAAAATGTAGTAAAATGTTTAACTTTATAAACGTAAAACTTAATGTGTAAACAATAAACCAACGAGTTTCAAAATTTACGTCGAACAAATATTTTAACTTTCCATCTAGGTGAATATTGTTTATAAGTAGTGAATATCTGCATACATATGTCATTAACTACCTACTCGTGGTTGAAATCGATTGCGAATAAAGCAATTGCTCTATTTTGTTCACATCCTATTCGGCCATTCATGCGACATCGACTGTTTCTAAATAGATGGCAATGGCGACATTATGCACAAGACAGTTTTGTCCAAAGTGGGAGTACTGCACCTATTTAAGTTGCATAATAAATGCTAGTATAATGCGAATTTGAAGGCAAGCTAACAATACTTTATTCGCCAGACAAGGTTAATATAATAAAATGCACAAGTTATCTTAAATACATATTAATATCAAGCAAAGAATGTGTTTACAAGAGTGCAAAATATCAGTCTTCATTTGTCGTTCGCACGGAATAGACGCGTTGTCTACCTGTGCTAAACAGAAACCATCAACGTAAGAGTTGAGAGTTCTCTACGACTTGACTAACCTAAGATTATAACGCATGAATTACAATAATTAAATAATTTACTGTTGTTATTAGAAACAGTAATTGACCGAATTAGATAACAACTGTTGGCCTATATAAAAAAAAATACATATTTGCGTATTTTTCGAAAAATAGTGTTTTGTAAACGCATCTTTAGATTTATTTTTATTATTGTAACTCACTACAGTTACCGGTATTATTAACTTGCAAGAGAAATACGGTTTAGAGAGTGTTATATTAAGATAGTCGGTCGAATAAAGTACAGATTTCCCATTTCAAGGAGGACGAGGAAATAACGCGCATTTCGTTATTGCATTTTGTCATGTTCTATCTTATAAAAAAGAGATTTTTGCTTGCCGCAGATCAACATGCGTAATTATTACTAAATGACATACATTTATGTAATTATGCAATTTCCTCTTTTCCAGTACATAATTTTCATATTAGCCATCGTAGTTCGTTCGCGTTAAGAATCTTTCATTGCAATAATCGAGTCAAATCGTTGGACATAGCTGTAGCGTTCAATAGTATGCATTAATTTGGTCGCATTTGATTTAATGTATCAAATATATATATATATATATATATATATATATATATATATATACACATAAATATATATAGATACCCGCCAAGTAATCTCTCTTACTGTGACTATGTGAAAAACGTGACTACCTAGAGAAAAAGACAATTGATTAATTTATCGCATTCCGCAATTTCTTAAATACATCTGGATGGATTGGAACAGTTTCGTAATTTAAAAGAGTGCTGACGATTGATACGAAAATAATATATAATATGCATAAGCTTTTAGACCGGATAGAAGCGGCGTAATTTTTAGCATTTTCGGATGACTAAGAAATTTTTTTATCCACCTTTTGGGTGAACGTCTTATGTTGCGCTTGTAACAGTAACTATTTATTCTGACCGCTATATTGACTGCGCTTTGCAACTTGAACTTGCTAATCTACTAGTCTAACTTACGTTAGTTTTGTCTACGGATCTCATTCTTTATGCGAGCTCGTAGAGAAATCCCGAGCATAACTCTCTCTGTACCTCGTTGAGCAACTGCGAGCTTGCCAATGAGGCCCAAAGTCGGAGATAACGTGTAAGTGTCTAGTTTGGATTGCTTATTATTACTAAAATTGTTATTGTAATTGGAAGAGTCCTCCTGTTATTCGACAGTTTACGTCTTACGGCTGAAATAATGATGAAGGATAATAATCTGACGCGAACGAACTATAAATACAAACAGATACAGACTATAAATATGTTTAAACAATAAGCCGGGATAAGACATGGAAGTGAATGGTGGGAGGTGGATACTAACCAGGAGTAAAAGCGGTAGCGAGTCTGCTTGGCGACGGCGCGGCGCAGCGCGTCCAGGCCGCGCAGGACGCGACGCACAACACGCGCGCGCAGCCCGCCGCCGGCCGCGAAGAAGTCGCGCAGCGCCTCGCGCAGCCCCGCCTCCGACAGCGCGCGCCCCCAGTACTTGTCGCGCCGCACGCACACGCCCGTGCCCGCCATCCACATCTGCCAATACACACATATACATTGAAGTTTTATCATCATTATTTGCAGCCACTATTGAGCCTCCCACTTAAATGTCCAATAACACTGTTTGAAAGCGGTGCAGTCCAGCGTCCTCTGCCGAATTTAATAAGTTCATCAGTCCGCCTAGCACTAGGAGCTTCCTGCGCTGCAATTGATGGTCCGCGGCCTCAGTTCCAGAACTTTAAAGCCACAGCAGTTATCTGTTCTGCGGCCATGTGTCCATTATCACTTCAACTCACCAATCCGCTGAGCTGTATCGGTTACTCTCGTCCATCCATAGATATAAATGAATATACATACAACATCATCCTAACAAGGAATACGAAATAACGTATTAAGAGAACGTACACGTTACAATTGCAGAGATAAATTAAAATTTTGTTAGTGTGAATTAAAGACAACGTTCATTAGTCGATTCGATCTTTATATCAGTAGTCGATTAAGTCGAGGCCCGGCTGTTCGCATTCACATAACAAACTTAGATCCTAGATGCCGTTATATGTGTTTTACATATCGATATTTAGATACTTTGATTTTATTAATAAATGGAATTTAGACAAAGCGTCCCCGACTCTCTGTCAACTCCAATCCGCGGACACTGTCTACCACTAAGGCGAACTGAAAACGATACATAGCTTAAATATAAATTACATGACGTTAAGATGCCTTGAGACCATTTTGTATAACGCCTTAAATTATAGATATCGATATAAATTGATTAATGTGTTCAATTCGAACAATCGTCCTAAGCTACCTTATTATTTGTTATATGCTTATCAGATAAATACGAAAGTATCAGACAACAATACTGCAATGTTTTTGTAACAAAGCGCATTGACCTGCCATTTAAAAACACGTCCAACCTCACAGAACAGGAAACATACTTGAACTACGTTTATTTGCTTCCCCCGTTTTATTTACGTTTGATTATTTCCTGCTCT